>NC_134414.1:65788813-67090026 GCF_030867145.1 Opisthocomus hoazin | reverse complement strand
GGGCTGCTCTGAATTGGTTATCCGCCCAGACTGTAGCTGTGCTTGGGATTGCCCTGACCCATGTGCAGAACGTTGCACCTGGTCTTGCTAATCTTCATGAGGTTCACTTGGGCTCATCTCAAGCTTGTTAAGGTCCCTCTGGATGGCATCCTTTCCCTCTAGCGTATTGACTGCACCAAAAAGCTTGGTGTCATCAGTAAACTTGATGAGAGTGAACTCAATCCCACTGTCCATGTCCCTAACAAAGTAGTTAAACAGCAGCGGTCCCAACGCCAACCCCTGAGGAACACCACTTGTCACTGGTCTCCAGTTCGACATCGAGCTGTTGACCGCAACAATTTGTGTGTGACCTTCTAATTTCTCATCCACTGAGTAGTCCATCTGTCAAATCCATGTCTCTTCAATTTAGAGACAAGTATGTTGTGCGGGATAGTTTCAAATGCTTTGCTCAGTTCCAGCTAGATGACATCAGTTGCTCTTCCCTTATCCACCAATGCTGTAATCTCATTGTAGAAGGGCACCAAATATATCAGGCATGATTTGCCATTAGTGAAGCCATGTTGGCTGTCACCAATCACTTCCTTCTTTTCCATGTGCCTTAGCAAATTTTCCAGGAGGATCTGCTCCATGATTTTGCTTGGCACAGAGGTGAGACTGACTGGCCTTTAGCTCCCTGGGTCTTCCTTTTCACCCTTTTTAAAAATGGGGTTGTATTTCCCGTTTTCCAGTCAGCGGGAAATTCAGCAGACTGCCATGACTTCTCAAATATGATGGATAGTGGCTTAGCAACTTCATCCACCTGTTCCCTTAGGACCCACGGATGTACCTCATCAGGTCCCATGGATTTGTGCTCATTCAGGATTCTCAGAAGGTCTTGAACCTGATCTTCTGCTACAATTTGTTGCTCTTCATTCTCCCTGTCCCTGCCTTTGCTGTTTGTGACTTGGCCATTGTGGCTGTAGCACCTGCCAGCGAAGACTGAGGCAAAAAAAGTCAATGAGTGTCTCATTGGTACTCAACTTCTGGAATTCAGAGTAATCTGACAAATAAGTGCAGAGAATACCATGAGCTGGGTTGGTGAATAAGTAATTAAAAAAAAATAAAATATTAAGCAGTACTCAGAGCAGACATACTAGGAATTAGGTTTTAGGCAAAAATGTTGTCAGCCATTTCAGCAAAGACACTGAGGCGAAGGGCTCCAGAGTGGACAACCGCGCCGGGGAACCCTTTCCTAAAGCAGCAGTATCGTGAAGTCAAAAGCGCAGGGAGAGAGAAGGCACCCCAGCCTCCCACCTCCTTCAGAGCAGGCAGGAGTCAGCTGCTAACGAGCTGGCAGCTCTGACTCAGTGGGGGCAGAGTCAGCAGTGACGGAGGCGTGACCCTCCTGAGTACAAGAGCAAATCCTAGGGAGCGCAAGCGACCAGGAGCGCGGCGAACAGGGTGGGCAAACAGGGTGTGGCGCGTCAGAAGGGTGTGGCGCGTCAGAAGGGTGTGGCGTGGCAGTTTGCGCGGCAGTTCATGCAGGCAGGGCGTGCAGGGAAAGCGGAGGTCCTCCCCCATCCCCTGAGGCAAGCTCAGGAAACTCATCTGCAGGAAGGAAGCCCAGCCATGGCACCCCGCCGTCAGAAGGCTGCTTCTTCTCTGCTGGTCAGAAAGGAAGCCGGAACCCAGACTGAGGTCCCTAGAAAGCACGCAGCTGTCCAGGTCTCTGGCTGCAGAGAGCGTCACCAGCTAGAGCTGGAAATGGACAACAGCAAAGGGAATATCTGCATAAGGTGCAACCAGGTGGACTATCTACTCTGCCTGGTGGCAGAGCTAAGAGAAGAGGTAGACAGGCTACGGAGCATCAGGGAGGCCGAGCAGGAGATCGACTGCTGGAGCCGTGCCCTGACAACCCAGGACTCTACCCAGAAACAACCTGTAAAAAAAGCCCAGGAACAAAGGGCACTAGTAACATCCCCCCATCGGGCTGAAGGAAGGGACGCAAAGGAAAAGAGTGAGTAGAAGCGGGTCTGTAATCGGGGCAGGAGGCGAACCCTTCCCTTGTCCATCACATCTCCACAGGTGCCTCTGCATAACAGATATGAGGCTCTAGATGTGGAGGACAAGGTGGTGGATGGTGCAGGGGTTGACCCATCCACATCGGAGGAGGCACAAAGATCAGAAGGACCTCCCTCTCGTATTACTACCAGCTCCACAAGGAGGAAGAGAAGAGTCATAGTTGTAGGAGACTCCCAGCTGAGGGGAACAGAGGGTCCGATATGCCGGGCAGACCCTCCTCTCAGGGAAGTCTGTTGCCTCCCGGGAGCACGGGTCAAAGACATTGCTAGGAAACTTCCTAGACTGCTCTGACTCTCTGACTATTATCCTCTCCTGCTCTTTCAAGTGGGTGTGGAATAAGTTGCAGTAAGTAGCCCGAGGATAATTAAAAAAGAATTCAAAGCCCTAGGATGATTAGTAAAGGAATCTGGAGCACAGGTTATCTTTTCATCGCCCCTTCCAGTGGTGGGCAGAGACGTTGAGCGACATGGGCAGACTCAGTCTATTAACACATGGCTCCGTGACTCGTGTCACCGCCACAACTTTGGATTCTTTGACCATGGGATGACATACACAGCACCAAGCTTGCTGGCACCAAATGGGGACCAGCTTTCTCAAAGGGGAAAGAGGATCTTTGCCCAAGAGCTCGCAGGGCTCATTGACAAGGCTTTAAACTAGAAGTGAAGGGGGAAGGGGAACGTATCAGGCTTGCCAGCGACAGGCTATGGGAGGATACACAATGGTTAGAGGGATGGGGGGCTAGTAGCAGCCCTCAACTCGTTGCCCAGCAGCATGTGAGGGACACTGCAGCAATGTGGAAGTCTTGCGGAAGGGAGCTGGAGGCGCCTGAGGTATCAGGTGCCAACAAGAAAATACCCATGAAACACCTCAAGGGAAAAAAGGGGTGCTCTGCTATGAAAGTAACGAGGCCGACAGCTCAGATGAAATGCCTCTATACAAACACATGCAGCATGGGAAGCAAACAGGAGGAGTTGGAAGCAATCGTGCTGCTGGAAAACTACGACCTGATTGCCATCACGGAAACTTGGTGGGATGAATCGCACGACTGGAATGCAGCTCTTGATGGCTACAGGCTGTTCAGAAGGGACAGGAGAGGAAGGAGGGACGGGGGCTTTGCCCTTTACATCAAGAAAACATTACAGAGTGAAGAGCTGTTCCTGAAGAATAACCACGAGCAGGTCAAAAGCTTATGGGGAAGAATCGGAGAGAGAGGCAACAAAAGGAACCTAGTGGCTGGTGTCTACTACAGGCCACCAGATCAAGAGGAGCTGATAGACGAAGCGTTCTTCCTCCAACTCCAGGAGGCTTCGTGCTCGCAGGTTCTTTTCCTACTGGGGGACTTCAACCACCCCGACATCTGCTGGAAAAGCAACACGGCAAGCTGTAGGCAATCCAGCAGGTTCCTAGAATGCATTGAAGACAACTTCTTAAGCCAGGTAATAAGCATCCCTACCCGAGGGGATGCGATACTGGACCTGGTGGTCACCAATGCGAGTGAGCTTGTTGGGGATGTCACGATCGGAGGTAGCCTGGGCTGCAGTGACCACGCGCTGGTGGAACTAATGCTACGGAGGGAAATGGGAATAATGAAGAGCATAGTCAGGACCCTAAATTTTAGGAGGGCAAATTTCCAGCTGTTCAAGGAGACAGTCAGAAGGACTCCCTGGGAAACGGTCCTCAGGGACAGGGGAACAGAACAGAGCTGGCAGGTCTTTAAGGATGTATTCCACAGAGCGCAAGAGCTCTCGATCTCCGAGTGTAAGAAGTCGGGCAGAGAAGGGAAGAGACCGGCATGGCTGAGGCAAGAGATGCTGGTCAAAGTAAGGAAGAAGAGGGAACTGCACAGGCAGTGGAAGCAGGGACTGGCTTCCTGGGAAGAGTACAGGGAAGCTGCCCGGTGGTGTAGGGATGGGGTCAGGAAGGCCAAGGCACAGCTGGAACTGAACTTGGCAAGGGACGCGAAAAATAACAAGAAGGGCTTCTACAGGTATGTCAGCCGGAAAAAGATGGTCAAAGAAAGCGTACCCCCCATCAAGAGCGAGACCGGCGAACTGGCAACAGCAGATGAGGAGAAAGCTGAGGTACTCAACAACATTTTTGCCTCAGTCTTCACTGGCAACCTCTCTCCTCACCCCTCCCGAGTCGATGAATGGCATGAAGGAGACCAGGAGGGTAAAATCCCTCCAGCTGTAAGTGAAGACCAGGTTTGGGACCTCCTGAGGAACCTAAACGTACAGAAGTTCATGGGACCTGATGAGATGCATCCCAGAGTCCTGAGGGAATTGGCTGATGTAGTTGCCAAGTCACTCTCCATGATATTTGAAAAGTCATGGCAGTCAGGGGAAGTCCCCAGTGACTGGAAAAAGGGAAATATTATGCCCCTTTTCAAAAAGGGTAGAAAGGAAGACCCTGGGAACTACTGACCTGTCAGCCTCACCTCTGTGCCTGGGAAGATCATGGAACAGATCCTCCTAGAAGATATGCTAAGGCACATGGAGGCAAGGGAGGTGATTCGAGACAGCCAGCATGGCTTCACCAAGGGCAAGTCCTGCCTCACCAACCTAGTGGCTTTCTATGATGGTGTAACAACAAGGATGGACATGGGAAAACCTATGGATGTCGTCTATCTGGATTTTTGTAAAGCCTTTGACACGGTCCCCCACAACATCCTTCTCTCCAAATTGGAGAAGCATGGATTTGATGGGTGGACCGTTCGGTGGATAAGGAATTGGTTGGATGGTCGCAGCCAAAGGGTAGTGGTCAACGGCTCAATGTCCAGATGGAGACCAGTGACGAGTGGAGTCCCTCAGGGGTCCGTACTGGGACCGGTGCTGTTCAATATATTTATCAATGACATGGACAGCGACATCGAGTGTACCCTCAGCAAGTTTGCAGATGACACCAAGCTGAGTGGTACTGATACACCAGAAGGACGGGATGCCATCCAGAGGGACCTGGACAAGCTGGAGAGGTGGGCCTGTGTGAACCTCATGAGGTTCAACAAGGCCAAGTGCAAGGTCCTACACCTGGGTCGGGGTAATCCCCGGTATCAGTGCAGGCTGGGGGATGAAAGGATCGAGAGTAGCCCTGCTGAGAGGGACTTCTGGGTACTGATAGACGAAAGGCTGCACATGAGCTGGCAATGTGCGCTGGCAGCCCAGAGGGCCAACTGTGTCCTGGGCTGCATCAGGAGAAGCGTGGCCAGCAGGTCGAGAGAGGTGATTCTGCCCCTCTACTCTGCTCTGGTGAGACCTCACCTGGAGTACTGCGTTCAGCTCTGAAGCCCTCAGCACAAGAAGGACATGGAACTGTTGGAGTGGGTCCAAAGGAGGGCTACAAAAATGATCCGAGGGCTGGAGCACCTCTCCTATCAGGACAGGCTGAGAGAGTTGGGCTTGTTCAGCCTGGAGAAGAGAAGGCTGCAGGGAGACCTGATTGCAGCCTTTCAGTACTTAAAGGGAGCCTATAGGAAAGATGGGGACAATCTTTTTAGTAGAGACAGCAGTGACAGGACGAGGGGTAATGGTTTTACACTAAAACAGGGTAGGTTTAGGCTGGATATAAGGAAGAAATTCTTTACAATGAGGGTGGTGAAACACTGGAACGAGTTGCCCAGAGAGGTAGTGGAGGCCCCATCCCTGGAAACATTCAAGACCAGGTTGGACAGGGCTCTGAGCAACCTGATCTAGTTAGCGGTGTCCCTGCTGGCTACAGGGGGGTTGGACTAGGTGACCTCTAGGGGTCCCTTCCAACCCAAAACTTTCTATGGTTCTATGATTCTATGATTGGTCTTGGTTATTTTCCAGTCTCTGTCATCTCTCCTTGATCCCTGTCTTCATAACTTGAAGTAAACTAACCTGTTCATTACCAACTTATTACTAATCTATACCTCTAGAGTTTATATTCTGCAATAAATTTAAAATATATTTTATGCTTACCACATGTGTGAAGATTATATTTCATTGACACTTTAACTGCTTATATAGATTGAATAAAATAATCTATGCCTTTTATGCCTCGATGCTAAATTTCCTGACGACACACATTCGTCTCCAGATTTAGATTAACTTTATGTTCTTGAATAACTTTGTTAAACCTGTTATATTCACTATGTCCTCTATGAAATCGTATTTGGAAATTATTGAGATAGACTAAACCAGAAAAAAGCACAAGCTTTTAGCAGTATGTCTTTTTTATTTTTTCTTTCTTCTTTCTTTTTTTCTTTTCTCTGCTTTATTTTTCCCATTTTCTTTTTCCTTCTTTTTTTTTTTTTTTAATTTCTTACTTTTGTAAGGTACTTGAGCTAGTTTTTTCATATATTTGTACAGGTACTGCAAAGGCACTGATGCTAGAAGTATCTCTTCTTTGGCATCCCAGCATATTTCAGTCTTGATTTAGAAAGATCACCTTCACAGTTTAGAGGGGACTGCAACCTGTGTGCCCACACAGCCCCTTCATCACTGTGAAGATTGACAACAGCAGCATTAGTTGTGAAGGTGTCTTTGTGATGTGGGCTAGTGTCCAGAAAGGACACAAAAGAGACCTTCAGCTTATTTCACAAAGGTCACTAAGCCATAAAATACTGACAACTTCTGGTTGCTGTTGACCTTGGCTAAATTTGAAATAATGAGCCAGAGGGTAGCAGGTCCGTATCCCATTACTATTACTCAAAGTCACTCAGAACTTCATGACAATAACATCTTTGAAGATCTTTTAATTTGCTTGAGCATGAGTTTCCCCACTTAAACCTGTGCTGAACAACTCTAATCAAATTATGTTTGTTCGTGCTATTGCTTCAATAATAGTTTAAAACCCTCTGAATCTTTTCCCAGTGTTTTCTATTGCTCTTTTCCTCACCCAGCAGCCAATGTGAAAGTGAGTTATACTTGATAGGTATTTTTGTGACCCCTTCAGTATTTTGATTTCCAATTAATGGCTTATGACAATCAACCCTGCAATCAGAGAGTATACGAAAATATCAATCAATTACTAGCTTTTATTTAATTGTAATGTGTCTACTGCCTAGAACTATGTAAAGGGCCCCAAATTTAACATCAAAAGAAGTGTACAGTCACAAAACACTGTCAATTGGTTTTATTCTTCACTAACATACAATTAATCAACCATTTGTTACCTTTAGTCACTTTTCATTATAGTGCTTATTTCTTACTCATAGTAACATACAAAAGCTGTTCCTCGTTCAAGTCTTAATGATAATTTGGAGTGGTTTTGATTCCTACTGCTTCCAGTTTCACCTGTTCTGCTACATGGATGGTAAAATGTACATTAAATACTATTTTTCATAAAAAATATACCCACTTTCAACAGACACATTTCTAGGATTTCAGAGAAACACTGAAACTGATTAGTATCCAAGAGACAGCACAAGTAGTGAAAGGAATCACTCACCATTACAGAGTGTACCGCAGTGTATAGCCAAGTATACTATTTCACAAAATCAGTGGGCTATTGAACATGTAATGAGCAAGTCTCCATTAAAGTCTGATGTAGTTTCATGGATTACACAATGCTGATTTGAAGTTAGATATTTGGAGCATTAAAATGCTGTTCTATTACTTGAGAGATACCAGACTTGCTTGGTGATACTGCAGACTTCTGAGAGCATATTACTGGTATCCCTAGCTCAGTAGCTGATGTGTATTGAAAGTCCTTTATATAGTAAAGGCATTCTGGAGGTCCTGAAAAGCCACCTCAAAAGAGCCCATGGTTAAGATGTTAACACACAAAGCAGGAAATTGAATCTGCAGTCCCGTACCTGAATCAGACAGTCCAGCATTCGAACATGGACTGATCCTCTGATTTATCGCAAGGGTATCTGCTGTTTGGGTATGGTCTAACTCTCCCCACCTATAGACCTATGCAAAAATTTTAGCTTGAACATGAGAAAAAAAAATTTCTGAAGCTTTCTTGAATGCTAGATATGTTCCCTGTCTCTGAAATCGCATAAGTTTCTGTGTTAAAATACTATGTTAATCATTGATTTAAACAGAGAGTTGTCTTCTAGAAAATATCCTTTTGACCACTAACAAAAATAAAAAATCCTTCCAGATAAGTCTACAAGACTAATGTGGGTATCGATCTTCAAACAAAACTGTCTTCAAGAAAGAAACTGGCTCCACCTGGGCAACTAATAAACTTTGTCGACTTTGAGGACTGGAAGAAGCTGAAAGATCTTTGCATAAAGTTCTTTGCCAGTTCTCTCAGCACTTTTATAAGTACTGCAGTGGAAGCAGTATCAGCTAAGGAGACTATGGTCTTTAAATTATGTAGGGAAACAAATTATGAATTCCAGTGGGTTTCACTTGTTTTTTTAAAGACGTATATTAATATTTTCATTCACTTTTATTGCTGAATGACAAGATAGAAAAGAAAAATTGTTTTGAGGGTGATAGTTACCTGAACAGCCTGTATTTACTAAGAAGTCCTTCCAAATTTTTCAAAGGTCAAAGGAAAGACCCTGCCTAATGAAGTTCAAATCACACACACAAATTTTTCTCTTATCTTGACTCTGACAAGGCAAATAAAATTATGAAAGCTACCTTTGCCAAACTTTGTAAGACTTGTATTACATTTACAACCTTCTGCCCTTGGCATTGAGCCTGACTCAACTTTGCTTGCAATTTATCTCTAATACAAGCCTGACACACATTGAATGAATCTGGCGTACCAACTCATTGATCTGTATGTAACAATATATTACAGATGTACATCATTGGGAAATAAATAGGATTTATGTAATTCAAGGGACAGCAAAATATTCCCATCAACATTTAAAATTTTCTTTTAATTTTGTAATTTATCCTCTTTTTTTTAGATACCGTATTTATGTCAATGATTTTCAAGTATGTTTTTCCCTTGTTTCAGCTGCTGTGTAGTTTCATGGTTGGGTTAAAATATGACTTTAACTATGCGTTCTGTTATAATTTAATTGCTAATATGTGGCCTTGACTTAAGAAAAGACCCAGCTCTGCAACTTTGTAACTTTACTCACCAGTTCCTTGAAGCAGTGGTGGACTGACTGACTCTATTTACCCTTTTCTTTTTAGCAGCAATAAACTTACTTTTTCATCAACTCTTGAGCTTTTAGCTATATTTTCTTAACAATAATTCTGTCTTCTGAAACAGTAAAGTGAGATTTTGTACATTTATTGATCAAAAAAGAACTATATTTCTTTTTGCAATGAGACAGTGTTTATAAAAGACTGCGTTCCTGGCAGCACTGAAGTAGAAAGTAGCAGTGGTATTGGCTGATTACTGCTAGGGAGAAATTTTAACAGTTAAGATTACACAAAAAATGAAAACAGAAGATAGCCTACAGAAAAGGTAGGAGATGGGATTGCCTGTTAGTCAAGACTGTTCCATCCATACATGGATGGGTTTCTGCAGGGCTGATGAATGATTGATATCCCAATGCTTTCCCTAAATGATGGCATTTGTGTTGAACAAGTCCTTCAGTATCATCACGTAAGGCTCAAAGGAGTGAAATAGGAAGTCTTCAAAACTGACGCATAAATGGCAGAACAATCACAGAAGCTCGTGAAGGTTTAACAGCTGACAAATTGCAAAAATCAATGTGCATAATAAGCATTATTTATTCTGGGGTACATGAATTCTCTAATGCTGTCCATAAATAAGTACTCCATGTCCTGAAAGCAGTGCCCTGCAAAGGTGCAGTTTAGTCAGGTAAAACACCTCCTTACCCTTTGGCATAAGGTAAGATGAGGAAACATGTTCTCTGACCACTGTGAAGTGGATCGATATCAATCTTATTTTAGGTATGCAAAGATCTTTGAATAAAACTATAATTCAGTGCATGTTCAGTTGATTTCCTTACAAAATCTGTATCGTCAATGGTAATACTTATCTATCCAATCAAGATTTCCTTGATCATTTGCATATTTTTTCTACTATAAATAGTTTGAACATCTGCAACAGTAATTTATAAGCCTCATATTTAAACTATTATTTATAGTACTTTTTATTAGCTTAGCACCAGTACTTTAAAAATAAAAAAGTCCACTGAGATGCACGGGAGAAAATAAGATGGTGGTACCAAAAATATGCTTCACCAAAAGGAGACAGCACAAAGTAAGGAAGTTACTACTTTGATAAGCAATGGACTATAGAATAACTCTACAGAAGTAATATAGCTAAGTGCTAAACATCCTTTTTAACAGTGGAAATACAATTTGTCTCCTTAAAATATTCAAATTATGACTTTTGGTTAGATTTCTTCCTGCACTTTCCCCCTCTTTTATTTCTGTCTTTTGATAAAATTACAAGTAATCTCTGTACTAGTGACAGTCCTTTTTTTGCTCATCTTTCACCAGTGGCTCTCTGAAAAGCACTATGTCTGAATCTCCATTGCTTTAATGAGTAGATTCTTATATCAAAAGGACAGTGTGAATATCTCAGACAACCATGACTTAAGAGGATTTTAAAAAAAGCCAAAAAGAAATTAAAAGAAAAGAAAAAAGCCTGGAATGTATTTTTTGCTCAGTGTTTGAGATCAAATCACATATGACTCTAACAAAATCATTGGCATCATTTCTATATTCAAAAAGCCCCTAAAAATTGCACAAATAAAATCAGGACTTCTATATCTTCCTCTTAATTGATCACACAATGCAAAGTAAAATATGTGAGTCTATCCTTTGCTGCCTAAACTAAGTGAATTTATTCCATTCATCTGATTTGGAAAATATATGTTTCCATGATATTTTAAACACTAAAAACTTTCAATTTACTTGTCAAGAGTGAACAAACCAAAAAGTTGCTGAAAATAGTGCAATAACAATTTACTGAATAAATCTTCAGGTAGCCTGCTATTCTGACACTGAGGGTAGAATTAAAGAAGATTACAGCATATTATGTTTTCCTATTTGATGACTACAGACAGTTTTAACTTTCTTCTGTGTTATATAATGAGTAAGTAAGCTAAAGTTAGTATAAACTGGTAAGACACATTTTACACTATGGGTTGTCAAGCTTTTCAGGAGCTTGACTTAATAGTTCTTAATATGTTGCTTCTCCACCCATTCATATTAGAGTATTAACATCAATGGTTAATGTGCCTCAGCACACCTCTTTTCTAAACCAACAGGAGAAAAGACAGATTTCTTGTCACGTCTACAAAATTAGCAAAACTCATTTTTTAAATGGCAGATTTTCACTTTTATTCTGTATTATAATCTGTCATATGACAGATAAAGACAGTGTTGACAGAAAATAAGACTTTCATAATAGGAATAGAATTCAAAATTCTGTAGAGATAGATGTAGATTTTTGACAAAAAATATTGGATATCTTTAAAATAATACTAAAAATGGGGAAAGTTCTTGTCTGAGAAGTGCAAGGATTACTACTGGGGAAGAGAACATTGGTGTGGTGACAGTGTGCTCCACTCCGCTCATTCACAGCCTTGGAATAATCGCTTCATAAATGAAAAAAGCCAAAGAATGCCTCCAACTCTATTGTGGAAAATGCAAGTGATGATTAGAGAAAAAAGTGATTTAGGTGAAAAAAAAAAAAAGGCAAAGCAAAAAAAAAGAAAACATTACCTCTCTAATCTACTAGATGCAATGGCTGGGAGAAAACAACTCCATTTCACAAAAATTTTTGGTGTCTATAAATATATTTTGAAGGCAATCGTCTTGGAAAATCTATTTTGCAAGGGAATAGAAGTAGGAAAGGATGGGAAAATTATTTAAAAAAAAAAAAAAAAAAAAAAGGCAATATGTGTTTGTGACTTGTTGTGGCTCCCAAACAGCATATTCAATCAAAAGCATCTGACAACCTCCACATTGCAATCTTCTGCTTGTCAGTGAGAGTACTGTGAAAAAGAGAACAGTTAATATAATCAATTCAGGTTTTCAGAAAGTCCTTCCTGATGTTAAGTTAGGGAAGTCTGGTCCTATCATCTTGTTCCAGGAGAAAAGCCTAGTAAAGATCACAAACTCTATGTCTACATGCAACCTTAGAAGCACAGACTGAAGACACGGAGACTTGGAATCCATTCAATAATTCAGTATAGTTGTTTGTTTTTTTTAACTGAATAAGGAAGATAATGCATTTCAAAGGAAAGAATAATAGAGTGGTTATTATACAGACTCATTATACAGACTGATATAGTTACTTTCTTGTTTCGTAATTGTATCTATAGCTGTTCAGGATCTTCTAATTTAATGTATTAAGTAAATATTACAATATTTGGAAAGCTAAAGATAGGAGGAAAAAAGGAATAGGTTTACAGACAATATGATTTTTTTATTTACATAACTCAAGATCAGAGAAGAGTTAGTAGGACATTGAGAGGATGTAGACAAAATAAAAAAGAGAATAACACAGCAATAGAAGATGTTTAATACCGATGATGTGAGTCACACAAACACACTGTTGGTCCTTCATGGGGATCCATTCGAGAACTGGAACTGACAGTGAGTATGTGTCAAAATGAATTAGTACAAATAAAGTTTGATATAGAAAAAAGAAGGAAACTGTATAATTAACATCCGTAAAGCTATAATACTCCTTCAGCTGAAATGCTGAATTTTATTTAAGTCAGCTCTGTTCAAATATGTTAGAATTTTGATTTCTTTTATGTCTATTTTTTGAAGAAAAGTATTAGGGAAATAGAAAGCTTCACTGTGAAGACACTGGTCTTATTTACTCAGGAGTGGACAATAATAAAAAGTAACATAAGGAGGCATATCATCTAGTGAATCGTATAAATCTATGGTCCCTTGCCCATGGCAGGGGGTTTGGAACTAGGTGATATTTATGTCCATTCCAACCCAAACCATTCTATGATTCTATGATAAGTCACAGTTACGTGGATCATGACTTCTGACTCACTATTTAAGTACAACATCAGATCATAGAGACTGAAAAGTAAAATGATTAAGCATTCTGCCAAATAGTATATTCTTTTAATTAACTTGTATTAATCATTACACAAGTTACTTGAGGCCATGAAATTAAAAAAAAGTAAAATTAATATTTATGTGATTAATAAGAACATATATAGTTACGTTAGACAGGAATTAGATATTCCTACATGTATGCCTTTATGCTCTAGGTAATAAATAAATAGAAAGTATATGGAGCAGAAAGCATTTTCTATGTGGAGACTGTATTCACACCATTCTAACCAATATGTGGTCCTGGTTCTGGTCCTATTGAAGACAGAAAATACAAGTATGGACCAGTTATCGATTTAGTTTCTTAGAGCTAGATAAGTGGACAGTGAGGTGGATTGAGAACTGGCTGAATGGCAGAACTCAGAGGACTGTCATCAGTGGCGCTGAGTCTCGTTGGAGGCATTTAACTAGTGATCAGGGGTCAGTACTCAGCCCAGTCTTGTTCAGCTTGTTCGTCAGTGACCTAGATGAAAGGACAGAGTGTACCCTCACCAAGTTTGCTGATGACACAAAACTGGGAGGAGTGGCAGATGCACTGGAAGGCTGTGCTGCCATTCTGCAAGACCTGGACAGGCTGGAGAGCTGGGCGCAGAGGAACCTGATGAAGTTCAACAAGGGCAAGTGCAGGGTCCTGCACCTGGGGAGGAATAACCCCATGCACCAGTACAGGCTTGGGATGGACTTGCAGGAAAGCAGCTCTGCAGAGAGGGACCTGGTAGTGCTGGTGAACGACAAGTTGACCATGAGCCAGCAGTGTGCCCTTGTTGCCAAGAAGGCCAATGGGATCCTGGGATGTATTAGGAGGAGTGTGGCCAGCAGGTCGAGGGAGGTTCTTCTTCCCCCCTACTCTGCCCTAGTGAGGCCCCATCTGGAGTACTGTGTCCACTTCTAGGCTCCCCACTTCAAGAAAGTTTAGGAACTACTGGAGAGAGTCCAGTGGAGGGCTATGAGGATGATGAAGGGACTAGAGCATCTGTGCTACGAAGAAAGGCTGAGGGAGCTGGGCTTGTTTAGTCTAAGGAAGAGAGGGCTGAGAGGGGACCTTATAAATGCTTATAAATATCTGAAGGATGGGTGTCACGAGGATGGGGCCAGACTCTTTTCAGTGGTTCCCAGCGACAGGACAAGGGACAATGGGCACAAACTGAAATATAGGAAGTTCCACCTCAACACGAGGAAGAACTTCTTTCATTTGAGGGTGACAGAGCACTGGAACAGGTTTCCCAGAGAGGCTGTGGAGTCGCCTTCTCTGGAGATATTCAAACCCTGCCTGAACGATGTCTTTTGCAGCCTGCTCTAGGTATACCAGCTCTGGCAGGGGGGCTGGACTAGATGATCTCCAGAGTTCCCTTCTAACCCTTACCATTCTGTGATTCTGCGATTTTGACTTCTGCAAGGCCTTTGACTTGGTCCCCCACAACATCCTTGTCTACAAATTGGAGAGATGTGTGTCTGATGAATGGACTAATCATTGGATAAGGAGTTGGCTGCATGGCTGCATCCCAGGAATGTCAATCAATGGCTCAGTGTCCAAATGGACATTAGTTACAACTAGTGTCCCTCAGTAGTCCGTACTAGGACAGGTACTGTTCAATATCTTTATTAATGACATAGACAGTGGGACTGAGTGCACCCTTAACAATCTGGCAGAGGAAGCCCAAATGAGTGATGCAGCGGGAAGGGATGCCATTGAGAGGGACCTTGACAGATTGAGGGAGGTGATTCTCCCCCTCCACTCTTGTGAGACTCTACCTGCAGTACTGCGACAAGCTCTGGGGTCCCAAGCACAAGAAACACACGCATCTGTTGAGTGAGTTCAAAGGAGGGCTATGAAAATGATCAGAGGGCTGGAGCACCTCTTCTATGAGGAAAGGCTGAGAGAGTTGGGGCTGTTCACCTTGGAGAAGAGAAGGCTCTGGGGAGACCTTATTCTGTCCTTTCAGTACTTAAAAGAGGCTTATGAGAAGGAGAGACACATTTTTCCAGGGCCTGCAGTGGTAGCACAAGGGGTAACAGATTTAAACTAAAAACAAGTGGATTTAGTTTAGACATAATGAAGACATTTTTTACTGTGAGGATGGTGAGAGACTGGAACAGATCTCCTAGAGAAGCTGTGGATCCTCCATCATTAGAAGTGTTCAAGGGCAGGTTGGATGTGGTTTTGAGCAACCTGGTCTTAGTGGAAGGTGTCCCTGCCCATGGCCGGGGTGTTGGAACTCAGTGATCTTTCAGGTCCCTTCCAACCCAAACTCTTCTGTAATTCTATGATTCTATGAAATCAATCAAAAAGTGTAATAGAATACTATAGTGCTTGTTTGATGTTATATTATGATAATGAGACACAGGAAATATTTCAGCAGCCAAAGACATAGATACTACGACTGTAAAATAGGAATGCTGTATTCAAGTCTGCTTTTTGTTACCCTCATTCATTCTTCTAAGAGATGATTTTTAAGGATTTTGACTAAATAAAATGAGATGCCTGAATTCTTGTCTTTCCCAGTGGTTGCTGATCCCATTCCAAAGTTGTTTTTCTAGTCTGGGAAAAAATCTATTCTCCTTTATCTGTATTTTTATAATGTTCAGTCTCTGCATGAACTGTCTTTTCCCTGGGTTACCGCATAGAATAGATTTAACCATTTTCAGACTGAGTACAAGTCTCCAGGAAAGTTTATTGTGTGACTTTTTATTTTGCAGTTTCCAAAATCACCTCTTCGTCGCTTTATTGTCAAGTTAATTGAAAGGTGATAACATGACAAGTACTAAAAATATCTTTTTGTTCTGTCCTAGAAGAATGGAATGCATTTTGTATCTGCCTCTTTTAAATTATATTTCTTCTTATCTTTTTAAAATTATGATTATTTTTTTGAATTTCAGCTAATATTTTAAGGCATAATGCATAATTGAGTACAACATTTTCATATTTATTTTAATCACCATATGTCATCTCTTGAGTGTGAGGGCAAAACAGTCAGTACATGAGTTCAGCTGTTAAGAGTAACATTTTTTACGCATTTTTTTTCATATGTTTTGATAAATATTTGTCTCAGTATTCAATAGTACACTGAATAGGATTCACATACTCAATTGTTGGCAAATTTTTTAAGAAAAAAAATCTAGACAATTTTTGCAATACATGTTTCACATAACTGTAATCTTTTCACTGGATTTCAATAGTGGATTCTATTTTATGGTTGAAGGTCCTCAGTTGTTGTTTCAGGCTTAGTTCTATTTGGAACAGTGCTCAAAAAAGGAACACAGTCACTATAATGTTGAAGTACGTAATTTATGTGACTGGTAACTTTATTCTTTTCTGTCATTAAAATACATGTCCCCTGAGCCGCCTTTTCTCCAGGTCAAAGAACACGAGTTCCCTCAGTCATTCCTCATAAGACTTGTGCTCTAGACCCTTCACCAGCTTTGTTGCCCTGCTTCGGACACACTCCAGCACCTCATTGTCTTTCTTGTAGTGAGAGGCCCAAAACTCAACACAGGATTCAAGGTATGGCCTCACCGGTGCCGAGTACAGAGGGATAATCACTTCGCTAGTCCTGCTGGCCACACTATTTCTGATATAAAATATTTTTATTTCAAAAATAACTTGATACAAATTAAGCCTTCCTGAATAGCAAAGTAGGACAGGCAGCTGAGCTGAGGAAAGAAGCCTTGTAGAAATAGCTATTGTTGATAATGATTAAAAATGGCAAGACAAATTCGCCTCTTCATACATAGTCAGCATGAAAGTCTCTTTTCAATGTAGTCATGATGTTCAGATTGTTCGTTATTTTCTTTTCCCAGACATTTCTTAAACAGGCAGTTATTAGAGAAGCACACACACGTGTCTTTATCCACGAACTCATGTCTTGAACAGTATGTGTTTATCAATGAAAAGCAGGTGCTCTCTTTTTGCTCATCACCATTTGGATTGCTTTCAACAGATAATGCCTTTAAAAAATGTGAATACCTGCCAATTTTATATCAGAACTGGTATAACTAGTCATATTTTTAGTTTTATTGCCAAGAATATCTTGTTTCTTGAAAGCTTTTATTGGACTCTCCTACCATGGATGTCAATCTGGATCAGTCCAGCTGTACAGTCAGCATTTCTTGGCAATGCTCTGTGAGAAGCTGGCTATACATACTCTTTGTCTTTGAAACATTTAAACTACAACTTAGGAAAAAATTCATCTTGCTTTTCCTCTCTTTAGCAGCATTTTTCTCTGATTTACTGGATTTCTTACCAATTGAGTCTCATGTGATTACTATTTATTACCAACAGAGCAAAGGGTAGTTCTAGGAATAAAGTATGATCTGTGTTCATATTGCTGAAAGGGTTATCCTGATATATGAATCGAAGTCCTGATTCTGGTATTTTTGGGTGATATTCAACTATGTACCGTGGACATACAATTGTTTACTTGTATGCGTAAGCTAAGTGACTGGGTTCCTGTTACAGTTACTGGAGACCGGGACTCAGTTTGGTTGCCTGTACTTCTGTATGCATCTGGAGTCACATGAAGGTCCCTAGAATACCTAAGACCATGGTTCTCAGAGGTACAACTCAGTACCTGTGGAAGATTTGTACCATAGTGGTATCTGGGGAGGGCACTATGCTCTGAATGAAGCTCCGTTGTGACTACTGCTAGATGTCTAAGCTTCTATTATGACCCAGTGAAATCTAAGGTTTGAGTTGTTTCACAGTAGTGTCTGTTGCCATGTGAAATGCTCTAGAACATCCTCTCTGGCATCTAGCTTCCGATATACATCTCCTTTCCTGAAATATCTACCAGTCCCATGTAGATATCCCTGATAAACTAAAATATCTTACATGGCATGAAGAACCTTGAAGTGATCAACTCAGTTGGATCTTTATTATCTACAATCTGCCACTGAATTATTTATTTTAAGAATAGTAATTGTAATAACAGATTTTGTTTTTAATCTAAAGAATATCAGTAATCCTTTGGTGACTCACTGGAATGGTAGCATGGAATTAAAGATAAACTAATTAATAAAAAATCTCCCTGTCTTTAAAAATAAGGTATTTCCATGTTGAATCACATTTTATAAACATAGAATGGATTTTCCCAAGTATTTCATGGAATGGAAATTAATTATTACTATGACTATAATTTTGAAGTAGATGTATCTGTTATTAACATTTATTAGATACTGAAAAAGCAAGATCAGCTTTCATTTCTTCACCTGTGTATCAGTCAAACTTAGGCAAAACAGGGGTGTATTTCTTTGAAAAGTATTGTTTGCTTTTTAAAAATTAAAATCAAAATCAGGTTTTTAGACTCTTTAAAAAATCATATTGTAATTCAAACCATTTTGAGTCATATTCCAGTATCTGGTGTACATAACATACGTGAGGATTTTGGCAACCCAGTTTAAGCCAGTATGCTACACCCATCTTTTACAGTAGCTGTTGAATAAATCATATGGGCAAACTCAATGACTGTCTTGATATATTTCTTAAAATGAAACCCTTACAACCTGAAGTTGCCTAGAGCCACTCATTGGTTTTCATTGACCAACAGAATTTCCTCCTCAGTGCATAAAAGTTTTTAAAAGTATTTCGGTACAAAACTTATTAACATTTCTAAAAGGAATGTCATAGCTTGTTCTTTTTTTTTTGTTTTCCACAAAGTTCAGAACTCTAAAGGACACTGATAAGGAAGAAACTCAATGATGCATGAATTAAATCTGCTGGAAAGGCTTGGCAAAGTCCCTGGACAGTGAAACTGATGGTCAAATTAAGGTTGGCTTGGATCCATCAAAATATCAAATTTTACGAAAAGATTTGTCCAGCTGGATTCTGTTCTCGTGCACTGTTATTCCGCAAAAATTGACTCTTTCCCGTGAACCCTAAAATGCTTCTACATGGCTCATAGTTGAGCTCTTGATTTTCCTCCCAGGTTAAACTGCTTAGTTTAATATAGCAGGCAGCTGGCCAACCTCAATCAGCTGTGCTTCATGCAGCCACCGGCTACTCTACCACAAACTCACTGCTCATCTATTTCCCCTTACCATCACCCATGACCATGTGACACTAAGCTCAAACTTCCTGTTTTAATCTACCCCATCTCCCCCAGACTTCTACCTGTTACCCAGAATCATGCAGGAAGACAAGCATCATCAAAGAACAAGAATAAAAGCCCTTCAGGAATCAAAAGCACAGATTACAGATTTATGATTATGTTGCAATATTTTTACGTAGCTGTCCCATTGAAGGCAAAACAAAATTATGCTGTCCACATTAGGAATCCGGGTGTCATAGCATGATCGGTAAAGTACGTTTTCTCTGATTAGCAGAAATTTGCATGCAGACATGTTCTAGAAATGATCATTCCGTTGGCTAACTTGCACCCAGCAAATGTCCTGTATAAAGAGATTAAAGCCTGAAACAGCAAGCATAAATGTATCTATATTTGTATAGTGATATTGCTACATACCACTGCATATCTTTTTTTTTTCCAAAATTCACAATTTATTTTGTATGAGATTTAACAGAATTAATAAGAAATCTTAGTGGCTTTGCATTAATATGCACAATTCCAAAAAGATTTTACAAAGAACTGGGTTTTTCCATTTAAAAGGAGATTTAAAATAATAGCACTACATTGTGAGTTGAAAATGCCCCCATTAACAAATACTACAGCTCTTTGCAAGGATTATTTAGTCAATTCCTCTTGAATAGACCTTATGTGGCTAGACTCAGTTTAACACCTGAAAAACTTGTGAGTCATACTGTAAGGTCTGTTAAAGGTACACTCAGAATAAAAATATCCCATTGACAGTTTCACATATCATTCACATGGTTGACAACTAGAAATTTTGTTCAAAGTATATATAGTGAAGGTTATGGGGAAGTATTGTTAATTTCTGGAGATTTTATTAAACAAACACTAACAGCTACCAGTTGAAAGGTGTTTTGCTTTTTTTTTCCCGTACATGAATAGTACATTAGACATCTGGTGCTTGAGATGCTCCAAACGAACTATCCATATACACTTCTGTTCTATTTGCTCCTTCTCAAAGAGTATTAATAATGTAGTAAATATGAAAGAACATTGCTGTCAGTTTTAAATGGTGGTTAAACTTTGGAGAAATACCTAATTCTATTCCTCTTAAAATATTACTTTTTGTACAGCATACCAAATAATTTGAAAAGTTTTATGATCTTTCAGGATTCCCTAATGAACAATTATTAACATGATGTGACCAGTACTGATATTTTTATCATAAAAAATAAGTAGAGATTTTAGAAGTTCAAGCAAAGAGAAAGATTTAAAAAATTCAAAGAGAAGAATACACTGGACCCAGGGCTGAAACTAGATGCTTTAAAAAAAAAACAAAAAACCACCAAAATAAAACAATACACAACCAAAAACCAAAAACCAAGCACAAACAAAATAGTAACTAAATATGGAAAGCCAGCTGAAGTGATTTATATAACTTGCTATAAAGTTTTAAAATTACTAATTAATTTGGAAGGCTCATAGCATATTTTTGCTTTGTTCTTTCTTTGAGATGGTTTCACTTGGGAACAGAGGAGTAAATGTAGAAGAGAAATTATTTCAACAATATTTTTGACCCACAAAAATCAGGGGATAATAAAGATTTTCAAGATACATTATTTTTATGTGAAATATCCATTCTGTTATGTTGTACGTCATAGATTAAAAACCCTTCTCTTTATGAACAATTTTCTAGCAATTTCAATCAACATAATTCATCAATTAGTTTTCAAGTGACTGATAAAGTTAGAAATTTAACAGTTTGCAGAATATGCTTAAAGGAATATTGGGCCAAATTCTTATCTTTGGTATTGAGAAGTAATCTTAGATTTAATCCTCTGGATTTAACTAGGATTCAATCATACATTATAGTGATGCAATTGAGCATAGTGTTTAACTTACTGTTTTATTTCTGAAACCTCTGCCCCCTTTGGGGTAGCTTGTCCTTTCCTAATGTTGAAACAAAACAAAGCCAGGAGAGTGGTAACTATGTACTTGCTTGAAAGGAAAATGCTTAGCTAATGCTATCAGCACTTAGATTGAAGCTCCTTTCAGAATCAGAGACAAATGTAGTCCATATGCTAGCAATGACTAGAGGATGAAAACTTCCAACCACAAGAGTAGTATATATCTTGAGGACCTATCCTTCCTTTTCTTCCAGCCATGTTAATGTCCTACCTTAAGAACTGAAGGAAGACAGGTGAATTATGACAGGGAATGAGCTTGTTCATGTTACTCGGATATTCCAGACTTCAGATCAGTCTGTATGAGCTGAGTTTCTCAAACTTATATTGGAAGCTATTAGAACTACTGCATTAATTGCTCTGAAATCGATAATTCAGGTGATACAGGATACCCTCTAAGTGGCTACCTGTAGGATAATTATATACCTTTAGTTAATCAACTTTTAAAATCATAATCAAGAAAACTACAGAGCAGCAATTGAATATGCAACAGTGAGTTATTTTGATGCCAGAATGAATCAGTACAAGCATCTACACTACTGTATTTTTAAAAAAGTTTGTCACAGTTATCATTCTCTGATTAAAAAAAATGAAATGAAATGAAATGAAATGAAATGAAATGAAATGAAATGAAATGAAACAACATCCTGACACTGAAACAGAATAAAGTTGTGCAAGAGAGGTGCATGACAAATTTGACATGTGGAAGATGTAGGTATAGAAGCTTGAACAGTACCCGAGAGTAAGACAGCTGAAGACAGAGCAGCATAGACAGCAGTTAGCTAAAAGATAACTTTCCAAGACTAAAAAATACTACAGACAACTTAAACTGAATGACCGAAGGGTCTTTATTTCCACAAAAAGATGCAAAATATAGAGGTTTTCTCCAGGAAACAAGAAAACTTTATGACTAAAAAAGACCACGTAGCAGAAAAAAGTCTTCTTGAACCAATGGGAAAGTATTCTCTTCATGTTTGTGATTGCCTGTGATTGCCCATTTTCTTTTATTGAAATAGATGTTGGTATTATTAGTTTTACTTAACACAATCAGAGAAATGATTTATAAATTCTGAGGGTTTTTTCCACTGCTTATAGGTATTTATTTTTAATTTCAATGCTAAATATTTTAATATTTACTTCAAATATAATGATGAGAATTGCCACGTTTTAAAATTTACTTTTAATCTGAAAATAATCGCTTCATGTGTTGGAGTCTTCTGTCTACACAATTATCCCATATATTAAAAGACAAATAATCATAGAGAAAAACTGAAAAGCATGAGCCATTCAAGAAACCAACAACAAAAGCTTGCTAAATGTATGCTGAATTTTTATTTTTTTAATGAATCATTTCTTTTTTTGTTCTGGTAATATTGCAGTACTGAGACACTTCACAGAGTCACTGTTAAAACAGTAGTAGTGTTAATCATTTTACTGGATTTGAAGATATAAGAATATAAGAATTATAACTTTTTGGTGTGTCCAAAAGCTTGCCGTGCTTTTTTTCCAGTTTTATGAGCTGATCTAGTAAATCTAGGGTCATAACACCCTAGAAAGTTTGTCATGCTATGTTAGACTAATTTTGTTGGGTTTAAGAATATTTAATATAGGTGGGATTATTGTACAATGTGACCAAAGACATGCAATATGCCACTTTCGCACTGAAAACATCTTTACAGTGAAAAGTCAGAAAAACTTTGACGTCACAGGATAAGTCAAAGGAAATTAAAAAGATGTAACGAATAGCACTTTTACAATTAACCTGTCGCAGAAATAAAACTATCTCTGCGAAGTTAGAAGTTAAAACTACAGTTAATACTATTAATACTCCCTGCAATTTTAAATTCTGTGAGTTATAATATTACTAGAAACAATGGCTAACTTTTTCTAACATTAGAAATCTGGAAGTTTCTACTCCCTGGAATTTCAGACAAATATGGAAAAAGTCACAAACAAACCAAGAGAAAAATATTAAACTAAACTAAAAAAAGAAACACCAGAGATTACATGTTGTGAGGGGTATAGGAGTGGAAACTCTCTGAAGCAGATCTGATGATGCTTTTGCATGAAGTTTCCAGTAATAATCTAATATAATGCAACTGCTGCCCGTGATTTAAAGTAAAGAAGTTGTAGTTACCAGCATAAAACTCTGCCTGTTTAAGTTCCACTTCTGCCATGTTTCTCTGCCTTTATTTTAATCATGTCTGTTGCACATACATCTTTGTTTCCAATGGTTTTAAACAAGGGTTTTGAAACTCCACTGTCTAACATAGAAGTCTAAATATGAAAGATAACTAATTAGTGTTTTATCTCCCTTCAATAATTTCAATATTCCTATATGAATCTGTAAAACACAATGCTACATAAATATTCATAGCTAATACTTAAAGTGGGAATGTGTAGGAGGAGGGCGTACCTTATTTCGGTCATGACAACCTGTCCTATATATGCAAATTGCATTGGAAATTGTTCTAAACACACATACATGTACCCAGCTCTCCCTCTAGCTCAAACACATCTATGGTTCAGACTTCACCTCAGCATGTAAGGAAGCCTGCAGGAAGATTACTGTAAGAAAAGGTTTTATGCAACTTCAATTTCTCAGTCTCCTTTTTCCAAAAATCCCTGGCTGTTTAACTTCTACCTTAGCTTTAGATTACACAAAATGAGTCTCAATGTTCAGCTTTTATTTTAGGACTTTTTGTTAATACACTGCCTTCAGCCAATGTAACATCCTCACCTACCGCAAATTAAAAGTCTCATAAAACCAGTGGAGCTGGAAGATGACCTGTTTTTAGACCTCATTTTTAGAACTGTTTATTTGTAAAGTTGGGGTAGCTGACATAACACTCAAAGAACTTTGGATTTCAGCAAAAAATCCAATATTGCTTAATCAGACTGCAGTGGATACAGATAAGCAACTACATTCAAAAGTCCCAGCAATTTACTCCAAATCACTTAGTTACATTTGGAATTCCCATCAAATACTGTAGGTCAAGTCATACTGGAAACTGCCACCATATCAGAAATGGTAGTGATAAGTCTCTATGTCAGTTTATTTCAGTGTTGAGACTTTCATTATTCCTTCTGGACTGTGCTGATTCTAACTCAGTGCTAGATCAACATTATTCCACTACAGAGTCACTAAGGCTAACACATATAGTTCAGAAATATTGCACATTCAAAGAAACACATTTTTCTGATTGTATTCATGTATTTCCTGTGCAAAATGTGTAATGGAACATGAAGTTAGAAGTTAATTTAAAAAGAGAAAGGATTCTGTGAGTGTACAGTGAAATATAGCATATTAATACCACTGTGTGAACTTTTTGCGCAGAGTGGACAGGAAGAAATGGCTAGAGAACTCTGCTCAGGGATAGAAATTGCTTGTATTCATTTTCCATTCAGTTCTTCATTTTAAAGCTTCATTTCCAATATTTCAGTAATCCATAACTATTCTGAAATTATATTTATCCGTTGACAGAAAAAGACTTTTTATTAAAAAAAATCAAATTCATAAAAAGAATTTTAATAATAAAAGTATGTACAGAAGAATAGGGTAGGAAGGTTTAAAAAATACTTTGGTATCCTACTATGCCTAGCGAGTCTATCTGCATGTATTTGTTTATGTATTAAAGATCCATGTGAAGTACTCAAAAGAGTGGAAATCATAAAATTAAATGGTGCCACTGTACACCCTCGTTTTTTTCATGCTGGATTATGATACACTCCTTAAATACGTCCATGCTCTCATCTTCCATTCGCTGAAACTTGTAATCTTTGTTATGTGTAGAGAGCTGAAAGTACTTTCTGAATTGTTTAATGAATGCTTCTTCAAATTTGCAACCCTTATGACATGAGCCTGAGTGTCATTTCTGCTTCTCTAATTGTCCTCTGAATAGGAAGATATACATTTTGAATTTAGGTTTTTCTGTGGTTGCATTTTTTTTCTAATGCTGAAGTCCACAAGAGTCTCAGGTTTGATGGTGTGGAACACAATACTAGGTGCCTCTTTTGGAAAGGGAAATTTAAAAAACATGATTTATGAATCTGAATTCCTTGTGTAATGAAGGTAGCATTCATCACACCTAATTACTATCCAAGAGTTAAGGATCTTAGGGTTTTTTTCAATAAATGTACTTTCAAGGATTTATTTCCCCTACCTTGTATGCCTATTAGAAGCTGGACTAAATCCTCATGTAGAGGCATTTATCTCTCACTTTCAACTATAGCAACACCTACATATTTGATCCACAGCAGACAGCATCCTTAGCTTAAAAGACAGATCTAACAGATGACACAGAAAGTCCAGAAAAAGAATATGTTTGAAATTCTATCTCTCCCTTGAACTTAGACGCTTGTCTAAGACTGGAATGTATCCTTTTTATAAATATGAGTAGGTATTTTTTTTCTTCTAAAATGAGAGTAGCCTCTAATAATTGTGTTGTTACTCCTGCCTACATTTTGTAATGTACCAAAACTTACACTATTTGTCCAACAAATTAGATTTGTATTCAGTGTCCTCTTCTGCCTGAACAAATTCACACCCACCTGCTGAGCTATAGCTTAGGCTTGTAGCCACCTCTTGTGCAAAAACTAGCCCACAGTGCAGCTGAGGATACGGAAGTCATGAACCTTTGAAAAAGTAATAATAAGAATGAGCATGACCTTCGCATGCTGATGAGGGCATTCTACTAGGTGTTATCTCATGAGTCTTGAATAAAAAAACAGTCTTGAATGAAAAATACTGAAGCACTCTAGAACAAGGACATAAACTGGACACTTGCTCTTCCCGAAGCACACTTCCAGCAAGAGTACCTTTATTGTTATGCCACATAATCATGCTATTTATTTACATTCCCACAGAAACAGAAGTAATTATTTTTACAGATGGACAGAGAGGATTTGGGTTTCTGAGAGCATACCAGGCAGCGCAGGCTTATTTTATAGTCCCATAGAGGACACTGAGTTCAAATCTGTGCTCTTAGTATGGACAACTGATCTTGGTGTCTAAATGAGCCTTGGTGATTATGAAAATCAAAATTACTAACAGTAAGTACCTAGGCTGGACATATGTAGTTTATGATTTTCTTTGTCTCTTACTTCTAGAGAAAACATGGCAGAAATGGATGTCTTTTTACCTTTTATGTCCTTGTAGACTGTGTCAGAGAAGAGTCAAAATTTAAATGTTATGAAACCTTAGTCTTTCTGTTTGTTTTCTCCTTCTTCTAAAATGAAAATAATTGCAAATATGTATGACAATAAATCTAAGTCATATATGCTCAGACAAAATTTATTTTTACTAGTTTGAACTTTCTGTCATCATTATATGTTAAGTTTCGTACAACGAAATAGAACACCATCCTCGCATAATGCTGTCATGAAGACCTATTGTACAGAAGCAAGGAATTTCTCAGTAAAGTCTGCTTAATTACCTCTGGGAAAAAGAGGTTAAAAAGTGTGTTTTTTTAGTACAGTAGGTACTCTGATTCTGTGTAAAAGAGCTCGGCACCATAAGATGATGTTGTACACCATGAGAGATCAGTTACAGGCATACTGCACACATTTACTATGTCTACATGTGTAACAGGAAAATCTTTTCCAGTGGTGTTCCGGTTTGACTGCGGCTGGCAACAAAAGTGCCACACGGCCGTCCCTCCTCCCGCTGGTGTGCGGAGGAGAATGGAAAGAAACAGGCAGAAACCGGTGGGTAGGGATAAGGGCAGTTTAACAGAACAGCAAATAAAAGGAACAGTAACAGCAACGAAACAGGTGAGGAGAGAACACAACACAAACCGCACAACCCACAGAGCCGCCCTCCACGACCGCCGTCGCAAACTCCCGAGCCGCGAGTGAGTTCCTGCTGCCCCGCTCCCCCCCACCGGAACCCAGCATGACGGCACATGGTATGGAATACCCTGCTCTGTTTGGACAGGTGGGGTCAGCCCACCCGGCTGTGTCCCTTCCTGGATTCCACTGAAAATTAACCCTGTCCTGGCCAAACCCAGGACAAGTGGTGTATTTGTAACTTATGGCTGAGACAATAGCACAAAATAAAAAAAAAGCCTTAAAGAACAGATGAATATTCAGAAATCCTTATGTCAATCCAAGGTCTGTGTTTCCAAGTCTGAAAAAAAACCCCGCAAGATCACACCATCTTCCATGTTCTTGGCTAGACACTTGAAGAGGAAAAACATTCAGTTGACATTTCAAAACCACTAGGAATGCTATTAGTGTGACAATCATCACACATGAAGAAAAGTATTACCTATTCTACTAAATATTAGCTAAACTGGTTGAAGATGGTAACTCTTACATGTATTTTCATACTTCAGAAATGACCAGAATTTAATTAGATGTAACCCACAGATTTATTTTCTGTTTAAAGCAGCTAGTCTTACCTAAGCATACAGTTTTGTAGGTTAAAAAAGGACATTACTTAGTGTGTTAGTTGGACAAAAAACAAAATCAATAAATGAAGATTTGTACTTTTAAATAATCATTCTTATTATTATAAATCTTAAACAGGTGCAAACTAGGTGAATCAAGTCAAGACACTCAGCTACTATGCCTTTATTTCTTTTACTTAAGAACTGATAGACTTGTATTGTTAAATTATGTTAATGCTTTAATGTTATGCTGTGTTATGCATAATTTATAGCTCCAGTGCCAAAATGCATGAGTGTAGTTCTCTTGATTAGATATTTTAAGAGCTGAGAAATCTGCAAACTCTCTGGCTGACGTTATTTTATTTAGCAAACCTGCTAATACAATGTTGGTTTAGCATATTCACAATGAGTATATTTTAGAAGAATGATGAATCAATAAGTTTTATTGTGAGTTAGGAGTGTAGGTAGATAATCCATGACAGTACTAATTACTTCAATGTATCACGTTAACAAAACTAAAGTAGGAATAGTTTATCATAGACTACTACACCTGATTAAGATGCCTCATACTTGTTTCTGTAGAATAAGTAAAATTGTCTCTGTTCTGCACTTTTAAAGATAACAGTGTAAGTCTGTTAAAATTAACAGAATAAAGTGTGAAGTGTCACTTGATTCTGAATTTTAATGCTGAAACAGTGCTATTGTTTATTCAGTGAAGTCCTTCATAAGCTTTTCAAGTACAGACAATTTTTTAGGGATTCTAAATCTCTGAAATATGTAATAGGTGAATATGTATGAATAGCGAGTGAAATAACCTACTGTAAAGCTGCAGAAGTAATAGAGGAGATTTGGCAATAAAGATGAGATCAGAAGACAGTTTTAAAAGACTAGGCTGCTCTAAATTTAGGTCACACTTCAGGCTAAAAATCTGTGGCTTGAAGAGAACTCCTGGCTTGCTGAATCCAAGTGCTCTCGTGAATAATTACACTATGTATTCCTTTTGGTATAAAAATCATGATCCATCTTAAAACAGTATAGGTTTTTTGAAGCCATAGTTCCCTCGGAAAACCCATGTCAGAGCCTCATGATTCCAACAACTGGAAATGTCTAGCTTAAAGCTGTTTAAAAATAGTCCATACTGATCTGTTGCCAGACCATTAGTTTTCTTTATTTTAAGATCTTTTCTCAACTGTTTCTCTCTCTGGCCATTCTTCTTCTTAGGATATCTGAACTATGCTCTTTTTCTATTCACTCTTCAGTGTCTTCATTCATTTACATTCACCTTTTAGCTTTCTGGATATAAGTGACTCAAAACACATGTAAAATTCCAGAAGAAACTTCAACAGTTTATAATGAACCAAAAGCAATACTTCGTCTGTTTCCCGGGAAAACTTCCCCTGATACATTTAAAGACCAAATCTGCCTTTCTATTACCATGTGATCAATATTAATCACCCTGTGATGACTCTTCTGGTGTCATCCCTTTACGACAGTTTCAGAGTTTACAGCAACTGTTTGTCAGTCCATTCATTTCTTAACGGATGGCCTTGTATTTTGAACTATCGGGTTGTACTCGATTCTCATTAATCCAGTTCAGTGTTGTTCCTGCTTTCTTCTTGTTTTATGCCATACAAAACCCATTTTCTCCCCAGCCCAGAAACAGATAGAAAGGAAAAAACACAAAGCTGCAATTCATGGACTACTGTAAAAGATCAAGGTGCATGTAATCAGAATACTCCCTGTAGTCTGAATTACACTTGAAAGTTGTTCTTTAAATTGTGCATACAGATAAATTGGATGAAATTTTGAATTCACCAAGAAATTATTACACAAATGAACAGTTAATTATATTTTCTTTTCTTTCTCTTGGAAATGACAGCTTAAAGTTTGTATTGTTTCTTCTTATTTTGTGGTGCTCCCTTTGTATATGTCATTTATTTTATACTTATAAAGACTTATTAAATAAGTTTTATCATCAGCAGTTCTGTCATTTTAAATATCAGATAGTATATAAATCTTTATCCAGATATACATAACTATATAAAGGACTAAGAACTGAAGCATCATTTTACTAAATTTTTCGTTGACTTTGGGTATGACATCTGCCAGAACATATAAAGGAATACAGTTTGAAAAGAAAAGGGAGATGTGATGTGATATTTGGTGAGACTGTGGTGGTGAAAAATTTATATCTAAAAAGAAATTATATTATTCATATAGACATAAAATATTTTAGGAAACATGAGCATATAACTATCTCAAACATACGCTCACCCACGAGCTGCAAGATACCTGATACTTTCAGCTACAAAGAAGACAGAGGTTTTTTCATTCTTCTCAGATTTTCTCTTTACTGAGAAAGTCACATTGGATTTATTGTCACAAGAACATTCTCCCTCGTGATTTTCTGACTCCTGATCCGTCTAAGGAGAAGTTATCTACAAGTACAGTTGTTGAGACATAGATAGGCAAATATTTTTAATTAGTTGGTTCTTCACTTAGATTTCTATCCAACTAACATATGTGGATGATTCTATTAATCTCTGTATAATGATATATTTCAGTACATTTAAGAATCAAAATAAATTTGTGTTTAGTGTGTTCAGTCTGTTTGGAAGACAAATTGTAAGTGGAAGAATGGTACATATTTTTCCACTCTTATCTTCAGGAATGAGTCTGTTATTCAAAACTTCATTGGAGTATTTCCAAACACATGAAAGTGACCTGAACAAACCAGTTTCAAAAGACCAACACAGAGTATTATCAGCAAGAGTGTTTCTGGAGTCCATTTCTATCACTGGGAGCATAAGGTTACACATGTGGCAAGTTGTCATCAAAAGGGAATGAGAGAGATCATTTATTAATCCATATTGATTACTAAAGGAGAAAAAATGATCATTAACTATAATGTAAAATGCATAGAGATGAGAATGTAGAACCTTCCAGGATGTTGTCTACCTAGACTTCAGCAAGGCTTTCGACACGGTCTCCCATAATATCCTCCTAGGGAAGCTCAGGAAGTATGGGCTGGATGAGTGGTCGGTGAAGTGGATTGAGAACTGGCTGAATGGCAAAACTCAGAGGGTTGTCGTCAGCGATGCTGAGTCTAGTTGGAGGCTGGTAACTAGTGGTGTCCCCCAGGGGTCAGTACTCAGCTCAGTCTTGTTTAACTTCTTCATCAGTGACCTGGATGAAGAGTTAGAATGTACCCTCAGCAAGTTTGCTGATGACACCAAATTGGGAGGAGTGGTGGATACACTGACAGGCTGTGCTGCCATTCAGCGTGACCTGGACAGGCTGGAAAGTTGGGCAGAGAGGAACCTGATGAGGTTCAACAAAGGCAGGGTCCTGCACCTGAGGAGGAACAACCCCATGCATCAGTACAGGCTTGGGATGGACCTGCTGGAGAGCAGCTCTGCGGAGAGGGACCTGGGTGTCCTGGTGGACGACAGGTTAACCATGAGACAGCAGTGTGCCCTGGCTGCCAAGAAAGCTAATGGGATCCTGGGAAGCAAATTTGGAGATATTTTGCACAAGCTGTTATTTCCATTAAAGGCAAGGGGAAAGGGCAAGAATTAAATTCTTGTGAAATCCATTTGCTTTTTGGACTAATGGGGTGCAGTGAGAGTCCTCCACTTTAGTCTTTGAAAAAAGTGAAGTAGAGAAAAAAATACTTTTTTTCTTTTACCAGTTTGTGATTTCATAACTCCCATTTTCTTTATTAGTCAAAGTAAAGAAAGTTGAATAATGAATAAAAAATACCCAGACCATGAATACATGCAAAAGCATACACTGTCCTTCTTTCCCCAATTTTGAGAAATACTGAGAAGTGGAAAAACAATGTGACTAATACCTTTGTGGTATTCTAGTTTGTGTATGTCCAATAAAAGGAAGACACGGTACAGAACATAAGCTGTCCCTATCTCATTTTGGTATGAAGCATCATACAAAAGTATGAAGATCAATAGTAATTTCATTGCAATAATTTGTCACCTAATATAGTCAACAGAAGAAAATGTCGCAAACTTACAGTGACAATTCCACCTTCCAAAACTTTAGTTTCTATTACTATTGCTTTTGATAACAGTGTTTGAAGCGGATAAAATGAAAACAGAGAACTTAAGGAAAAAAAATTTTAAAACCCTGAATATAAGAGGCAAAGCTTCTACATATTAATACAACAAAAGCTGCTACTGGCTCAGGAAAAGAATTTGCATAGAATATATGTACTTAAAATACTTGTACAGAGCCTGATGTACTTAGAAAAAACAATCAAACAAACAAACCTATTATTTCTCAACATCAGTGCTGGGACTGCCATACTAGTCAATAATAAGAATTAAACATTTTCAATTCTAACAGAAAACTGAAAATTAGTTTTGGGCCAAGTTTGCCTACAATGGTCAATATTTATTTAGATAACATATGTCAGACATATTAGGAAACAAAAGCCTTTGGGTAAATTGTTTTAAGATTTCAAAACTAAAAGGAAAATTGCAAGTGAAAAAAATTTATTAACCTAAAATTTGATTTATCAAAAAAAAAAAAGCAAAACAAAAAAAATAACCCCTGCAAATAAAAACCCGGGACAAAACATCAAACCCCCCAAAACTTTTCTGTTGAACCATTTGCTGTACTTATTACTTCTAGTAAGTGGATTTGTGAACGAGTCTGCACTATCTCTTGTAATGGTTGCAGCTCATTTCCTACTAGCAGATTCAACTGAGAAGTAATAGTACTCTAATTTGACAAAAAAAAGACAAATAATGATGTAAATATCACAAGAAATAATGCATACATTAAGAGATAATCCTAAAGTTTTTCTACTCAATGACTTTCCCTGTTTAATTCAACTCATTTGGGACATGATTTTCTTTAAAAAAAAAAAAAAACAACAAAACCCAAGTGACCAGTAGTAAAGGATTCATAACTTCAAGCAAGTTTGGAATAGGTGAATAAATATAATATGATTCTGCACCATGCAAAATACTATTCCATTATATTTGGCATTCTGTTTAACACAGTTTGTTGTTTAGACATTAACAAGGCTTTTACATGCAGCTAATGAAGACTATTTTCTCCATATAATCATCACGTAGAATGAAAGACATACTTGTAAATATATTAGTGTTAGCTGTCTAAAGGGCTACTGAAGTTTCTCTATACAAGATAAGCATAAAACCCTCCTTTATTTTGTTAAAGAACAGAAATAATTATGCTTTCATTTTTTTTTTATAGATTTTTGTCATCAAAATTAATCTTTCTGCTACAACACTTCGAGATCAGTCAGAGAAGGTGCAGGATAAACTATACATACTGGACAACTTCATAGTGATAAAGCATATAATAATGATGCAGCACAGACTGAGTTATGTGGAATGAGCCTGGGCTCACGTTTCAGCTCACTCAAGCTAGTTGATTATGTGTGCTGACCTTTGTTCATCTCCGACTTTCACCAGTTGCATCAACTCTGTGCTTTCACAGGAGAATGCTTAAGTTTTTAAACTAACACCACTATTGAACTTAACTGTGATTCTGTCTGCTAGCATGCTAGCTGCATTTGTCTTTTCTTGTCAGTGTTCACTTAATGATCCTCTAGTGCACTCTTTGAAGGGCCTATCTCAGTCACTCAGCTTCCACATTGAACTTTGCGTGCTACAGCTGCTGTCATTCAGCCAGACCACATCTTGGCGAGGACCCAGAGGGCATTCTCCAGACCAATTCCTCCGTTTTTAAAGGTCTTAAACGAGCTAAGAAGTGACGGACTGAGCCTTTCCTAGGCCTCTATCCTCCTTTCCTTTACGAGACACCTGATTTTCAAAATACACGTCAATAAAAAAATATGAAGTCATGAGAAGAAATTTGGAGGGAAGAATTTATCGGGCACTAATATGACTACCTGATCTTCCATGTCAATAAACAGCAATTTTTGAAGTTCTCACAAGGAAAGAATCACTACTGGAAACATTTTAATTTACAGGCAGTAAATCAATAGAGACAGAAAGGGTACTGACATGGCCCAACAGTATCAACAGACCTTTTATACGCCTTGCATTCTCGTTTCTTAGAGGGTTATCATCACTCACTGGCATCTATCCATCCTTCGGGAGTGGCCAATGAACTCATAGTGTAAAGATTTTTCTTGGGATAATTATAATACAGTACCTACTATTTATTAGGCACCAGAGAATTGCCAAAGACATCCATAACTTTGCTTGACACATCTTCCCTAATAGTGGTTTGAGGGTGTCCATATACTATTTAATTGAAATCCAGTAGAGTCTGTATCTGTGTAAAGAAGAACAACCACGTTTATAATACAGAGCCACGTCAATTTACTGGACAGTAACATAGTCTAATACCTCTTAATAGTGGATGATGTTTAAAAATTCAGGCCTCTTCAGACAGGTTCAGAACACAGCCTTCCAGCTGATTTGGAGAGAGGAGATTTAGTAAATTTTTTCCTCAGCTGCTCTGGATAGTGTTTCTACTCAAGCAACTCTACCTATACCAGTTTTAAGGTTAGCTCTTGCAGAATAGCAGTAAGAAATGCATTCAGATTGCAGAACAAACGGTTCTGGTTTGAGGAGAGGAGCAATTTGCAAGACCTCATGTTCCACTCTCATTTTAAAGCATGTGAGTATTTTTATTTCTATGTTTTCTCAAATAATTTTGTTTCTTTGTCCCCAGATTTCGTCATTCCTCTTCTACAGTCATTAAGCTCAGCTGTCTCATTTTTACAGTTTCTTTAACTGTTGAAATCTCCCTTGACTTCCTGCTCATCTTTAATTCAGTCAGGCTGAACTGAAGTCATAAATCTTGGGATCACACCCCCTACTGTAGTTTTCTCTGGATTTATGGCTTCCAAAGCTAGAGGCTTACCAGTGTGACATAAGTGGTTGCAAAGCATGTCACTTACCAAAAATGAGACATGAATGAAGCCATGGAGGACAGCCTTTCCTTTGCAGTATGAAAAAGTTTCAGTGATACATACCACAATTCCATAATCTTCAAGACACTCCACTAGACACATCAACATTACAGAGTTTAACTCGTTTAATATGTCCAGCTTACACCAGCCTGAGGATGGATTAATTAAGAGAAGAATCAGGCCAGATTTGATCTTCACAATTAAACTGTACTATATGTAGTCATTAAAAACTCACTTCATGCTATGGCCAATTCTAACAAAATATTAAACATCACTACATATGCAAGGCTGGTGTTTAATAACCATATTCCAAACTAGTTGTGAATTTGCAATACCTTAGTTATTGCTGTACACTTAGCCCTGATAGGGATGATCCTTGGTTGTCCTTAGTTGCCAAAGTCAAGGTGATCAAGCTTGAGAGCTTGTTGGTGAAAGAAGTTGGAACTGAAGCAGCCTTGTCTTTCTTCTTTGATTTTCCTCACTCATGTCACTTTCAACTCCCTTTCAGAAAGGGGGTGGGAAAGTGGGCATAGGGTGCAATAGTGTATCTCCTCTGCTCCTTGTACTGCTTATTTATTTTATCTTACTAGTCGAATCTTTCTTGTGCATTTGGGAGAACGTCCTATCTATTTGCAGTCTGTCGTGCTTATCTTGTCCTTGGTTTGGTAATTTTTATTACTTGGATGCCTACATTGAACTATTTCCTTCTTTCTTTGATTCTTTGAGGATGATATTGTTCACATATGTATGTAAAACTGTACCTGGCTATGCTATCAGAATGTCTTAAAATACTTAACATACTCTTCTTAGTTACACTATTTTGGTATGCTTCCATTTGAGTTCAAAGCAAGCTCATTTTAGTTATATCCTGATTAGCAAACTCCTATTTTTTACATATTATGAGCCTCTGCGTCAGCTACAAGTAACTAGAAAGATACTGCCTTCCTGAGTCACAGACCAAAGTCTCTTTAATAAGCACAGCTAGGAAAGTGTCCCGGAGAAATAAAAAAAACAACACTGATAGCACAGGTTCTTAATGCAGAGATGTTATAAATAATTTTGGAATCAAGTGCTTAATAAGAAAGGGCAGGCTTACAATCTTCTTTAATCTCCAATGGATTTTTCTTTGATTTGCCTACAGGAAGGAAATAAAGTGTATCTTATAAATAAAAGCATTTTAAAGTGATTGATTGATGTTGCCAGAGAGAATTTGATTTTAAAAGCACTCTTCCCACATTAACTCTCAGAGGATGAAAAGGGTGAACTAATCCTTGTTACACACTTACAGCCACACTCTCTTGTCAGTTCTAAACACTAGAAACAAATCAGTAACTACATTTCTACAATAAAATTTCCAGAACTTTTCCAAAACAAACAGCAAACCCTGTCAATTGAGGAAGAAAAAATTCTTTGAATCTGATAATTTTTAATAGTAAGCTTGTTTTTAGAGAATTTACACTGTACAGTTCAGCCCCAGGCAAGGGTCTATTAATGAGCTCTAGCCCAGTCTCCTCCATCTACAGAAAGCATCATCACGGTCTCTGTTGTATTCTGAACTTTGCAAACTTGACTGCCATGCCTTGACCCCTAATCTTCCTTAGTTTTCTTCTTCCAAAATCTCAGCTGGCCAAAAAGGAGACATTAAGAACAACCAATCAGCAAGAAGTGGGACTGAAAAATCCTCAGTCTATATTCAGCCGCCTAAACAAACAATTCAGTCTTGGAATGTATTCAGTGTTTGTGTGCTCTGGACAACTGCTGAACCAGCAGCATTTTCAAAGACAAATATTCAGTTCTATTCTGAAAGAACAGGCTAATTTTTTCTAATTTTATTATATTGGGTTTATATCTCTTTTTAAATACTAATAATTAAAATTTTGTGTGTCATTTGTGCCAATACATTTATTGCAAAATCTCTGGCATGCCAGTGGTGGTTTAATCTAGTAAAAAGAAACCCCACTGCTGTATTCTATCCTTGAAAAAACTATAAAAAATAAAAGAGGAGAAAGGACCATGAGAAGGACAAAGAGACAAAATGTGAATGGATTGATATGATCTTGATTAACCGATTCATGTGCTAGGTGTGTTAACTTTTCTAAGGGAACGTAATGTTTTTACTGAAAAAAAATAATATTGCAGCATATTTATTTATGCCATGAGTTACATGTAGTTATACTAGATATGCATATTCATTTATTTTCTCCTTTCAGTCACTGAAAATGTTGGTAATGAATATCTACCAAGTGTCTAGATCCCACCAAGGCATAGGAACTTACAACAAGACTTACCTGAAAATCAGTCACTCAATTTCAGATGTGCCTATGAAGCTTGTTTTTTCCCTTTTTGCCTGAAGAAAAAAAAAAAGTTACCACATGTAAAATATTTTTGCCTGCCCCCACATTGTTTCAGTATGAATAGCTAGAACTACAGCTCCAGGTCAGCTCTTGTTGACAACTTCTACACTGCTGGTTAGTGCATTGCTCTGAAAGTGAAAGCAATGGAGCAATGGCAATGAGCTTGGACCGAATATTTGTGGACAAATGTTTTAGTTACAGACTTCCCACACAAGTAGTGACAAACATCACTGTTATACTTGTGATAAGATCATAAAAAATGAAAACAAGCTTTCTTTCACTCAGAAATAATCTGTCTTCTCAAGGGTGACTGCCCTCCAGACAGAACTCCAGACTCTGAATCTCAAGGAAAGGAAAGGAAAGGAAAGGAAAGGAAAGGAAAGGAAAGGAAAGGAAAGGAAAGGAAAGGAAAGGAAAGGAAAGGAAAGGAAAGGAAAGGAAAGGAAAGGAAAGGAAAGGAAAGGAAAGGAAAGGAAAGGAAAGGAAAGGAAAGGAAAGGAAAGGAAAGGAAAGGAAAGGAAAGGAAAGGAAAGGAAAGGAAAGGAAAAAGATCATTTCCTCACTAACGTATTGGTGCTCTGAACTATGGGATGAAATTAATGTTTTCTATCAATTAGTTTGGGGAAGTTGGCTGATCACTATGACAGCTGACTGAATTTCCCTTTGAGGTCTCTATGAACTGCAGAGGCTGCCAAGCAGTGATCAAATTTCAGAATTAGATAAAGTGATTCTTGCATCAAAGTTTGTGACATATTCTGAGATTTTTCTGAAGAAAAGTCAGTGCAGAAGTCTAAAATCATCTCAGTTCTCCATCGTTAGATGTTCTATGAATGTGATTGATATTGTTTGAGTCATAATTGTTGGCAAAATAGCCTTCTTGTCTGAATTACTACAACTTTTGCGTGACTGGCATTCATGGACTGATAAATACTCAAAACCAAACAAACCCCCAAACCCTTGCTTGTTAATGGTTTAACCAATAAGGTAAGTGAAGAAGTGAAATAATGCTGAGGGATTTTTTTTTGTCACACAGATAATATAATAGCTGGTGGTTTGCATTTTTTTTTAAACATAGCTGTAGGTAGACTTTAATTGGTTTAGGGAGACAGATGTTTAGTTTATTGGAAAGGGTCACTTTTTAATTAACTTTTAATGTAGTATACACACTATTATTTTTAAATAGGTTTTTATTACTGTAGTGCACACAAAACTGAACTGTAATAAACTTTGCAATTATTTGTCTTATAATTACGTATTAGCTGGTGAAACCCAATTAGCCTATTCCTGGTTTATTGGTCATTTGAGCAAAACCACATACCACTCTCTTTTGCTTGCTATGCTGTTATTTGAGAATATCTTGATCAACTTTAGAATACTTTCTTATGGTAAAAAGTGAAAAACTGTAATTTATGAAAGCTGTGTATCAGAATTCTAGAAATAATTTTATACTGCAAAGAGGACGATTTGTCAAATCAACATTTTTTCCTACAGTGTACTGTTTCTTTTTGACTTGCAAGAACATCTTCTTCCCTTTCCACAAAAGCACAAAAAAAGTTAATATTCAAGGTAGAACAGAAGTCATCAAAAGTTTTGAAGGGTAAAACCAGCCAACCAAACCACCTGAAAAATGCATAGAAATGTTTCCAGCACAGAAATTAAATATTTTGTCCATAAGAAATGCTTTTCAAAGTCATCCTTGCTTAGTGCTGTAATTTCTCCAATGTGTAAAATACCTGTATATACAAATGAAGGACATCCTCATGTATAATTGTGTAACAATAGCACACCTAGTAAGCTAATAGTATCTTTCTCCAGAGCCAGAACATCACTTAATTTTACAGAAAAGGAAGGTACAAAAATGGATGACAGATCTGGATCTCAGTGTTTAATGTTATTTCAGTCATTACATGAAAGAAAAACAGGATATCTTATTTGATACCTATATTTTTTGGACTTTCTTGCATATAATTTTTATCTTTACATTATCTTATAGAACAGTAAATCTCAGATAACTAGTTAATCGATCGTCCTGTTAGATACAGAGTATTAGAAACATCAGAAAGTACTGGAAACATCACAGAGAGTTTAAGCACTGTGGAGATCTTGTAATTAATTATATTTTACTGATCTCCTGTGATGACTTCAGACATATTTGAGTAAAGACAGATAGAGTAGAGGTAGATCATACTTTGCATGAATACCTCTAAAGTAAGCTGAGAAATTTCCTAGTAGTATTCTGTTAGCTCTGAAAAGAATGCATCAAGACACTTCAATGAAATTTTATCTGTTTTCTAGGTTAAACATATTTTGATTTGAACTCTTTAAGAAGAATTAAAATGTGCAAGATGAACATGTGAAATAAATATTGCTACTTTTAACTAGAGAAAACTAGTTTAACTGAATACAACTATATTAATTATAGTGGGCATGTGACTAATTATAAAGAAGCATTTTTGTTATTATTATTTTTAATGTGTACTCCAGAGCTTCGTCTTTTGCCAACAATAAACCACTGATTGGTGAGACTGATATAGTATGCTCCTCAATAACTGTTCTGAATTCTAGTAGTTTGGTGATTAAAAATATTTTCAGTATTGCTGTTTAAAATTAATCTATTTTACTGCAGGATTGCTTGTTATAAACCCAGACATAACCATTAATATTTTACAAACAAAATACGAGAGAAGAACATAATTTATCTGACAGTGAACATTCTGGCAGCATATTCACTTCCACCTTTACCTAGTGGAAGTACACAGACGAATCAATAGATCCAAAAAAAGGAAATAGGGTTTTTCTTTACTTCTGAATTACTTTTCTCCCTTACATCAACATCATCTGTGACTGAACACAGAATGAGTTATACAGTGTTTAAAATATCATCTCTTAAAGTATGACTTCATATGTTTCTCTTCTCCATAATATGATCCTTTTTCATTTTTCTTCTTCTATGAGAGGAATTAACTTTAACCCAGGAATTAACTTTAATGTTAAATGAGGCTAGGATCCTAAACTGCTGGCATTGCTGTTATTATTCCTGATATGTCAGGGGGATATTCAATCCATAACATTTCATTACAACTTCTCAAAGAGCATCTTGACTTCTGTTTGTTTCCATTGAGCTGAACTTCCAATCTGGTAACCCAGAAAACATCTCTGTTCTCCTCTGAAAGTAATTACAATTTTCAGTATATTATTGAGAGATATGAAGCAATATGAGATGGTATATCAAGTGGAAAACAGACTGGAGAACCTATGGGAGGGTTACAAGAGGATTTATGGCCAGGAAGGTTTTAAATTTCTCCTGTTTTCTGGAACAATCTACTTCCTTTGCTGCAGTTATGCTGCTAGTTATCAAGTGGATTGATGAAATCATAGCATAATTAAGAATGCTAGAGAGTGAAAACCTTTTATCTAGTTAGGAACTTAAAACTAGAGTTGTATACTTCATTTTTGTTCAGAGCATAATGAAATAGCTCAATCACCTGCACATTTGAAATGCATGTGTGTGAGCAGTGTATTGCTAATCCTTGGATCACTTGTTGCTCAAGACTGAAAATCAAATATTGACCTCTTTGGAGTGCAATTTTTTTCCTAAGGCATATAAAAATGCTTTTATGAAGCAATTTAGTGTTCTCATAAGTACTGATGAATCAATTTGTTAATTAATCTTGAGAAGTGCACTTCTTGTGAGTTACGGGAGATGTTTTTTCACCTTATCACTTATCAGCCGGTGTCTCTAAAACCACACTTCTCCACAAAGTGAGAAATTTCAAAAAATGTTCTGCTGCAGAAACTAGTATCCAGGTGGCTCAAATGCTGTGTATTTTACTGAAAATGCTTCATTGCAGATATATGTTTTAAATTATTTAATTTTTGTAAGTTTTGAAAAAGATGAAAAAAATATCAAAAATGTGTAGCACTCTACATGTACAAGGTGTTTATATTAAGTAATTTTCACAGTTTTTCATGTTTCTTCAAGAAGATTAGAATCAAGTCTGTAACAAAAATCTGTCTGTTCCCATTTTCATAGTCTGAACTACATGCAAAGACCTAAGTCTCAGAAGAATTTATTTTATCAGTCCTTACTGGAACTCCAGTGATTTAGCAGGGGTGCTGAAGATATCATAACTGTGTGTGACCTCAAGTCTGATGATAATCTAGGGAACTGAAAAACAAATGCGTTGCATCTGTTTCAACAAGTTTTCATGGCTTGAAAAGCATCATTCATAGGATTACTGTAGCTTCCTCTTTTTTCTGTATATTTTTAAAATTATCCTCACTTCATCTACAAGTCAGAGTAAGTCATACCTTGATATAGCAAAATGATAGAAAACAACTTTTTTGAAAGCTACATGATTCCAAAAGTGGCATAAGTGTTAATAATACCAGTGCACCATACAGACACTGGAAACTCAAAATTGATATTTTTTATCACTGGCAACATCACTTCCTTCTCACTTCTATATATTTTTAAAAACATGTTAGAATTCATTTGCAGCTGAATGCAAAACAGGATACATTATGGCATACAAAAAGGCACCAGGAAATCATGTTTTGGGAATTAAACTCTGCACTTTTAATCCAAAAATATTCATGTTTTAGGAAAAAGGAAAAGAAGAAAGAAAGAAAGAAAGAAAGAAAGAAAGAAAGAAAGAAAGAAAGAAAGAAAGAAAGAAAGAAAGAAAGAAAGAAAGAAAGAAAGAAAGAAAGAAAGAAAGAAAGAAAGAAAGAAAGAAAGAAAGAAAGAAAGAAAGAAAGAAAGAAAGAAAGAAAGAAAGAAAGAAAGAAAGAAAGAAAGAAAGAAAGAAAGAAAGAAAGAAAGAAAGAAAGAAAGAGAAAGAAAAGACATTGAATATAAGATATTGCCTTAACTTAACTGAAGAGAAGTAGGATTTTTTGCCTGTCAATGTTGAAATTGCAACTTCTTTGTCTTTCCTCCCTCAGCCATCACAAACTTATACACATATACATAAAAATCCATACACACACACACAGAGTCTGTAAAATCGATCCTGGTGAAAAAGACTTTGAAATTATATGATCCTTCCTTTTTTCATAATAAGTCTTAAACAAAATCTAATTAAAACATAGGTATCTTGTATACTTCATATAGGGAGGAACTGCACATATTATTGCTTATGAATAACAATTATTGTCCTGGACATAGAATTTTAGCATCTTACTCTTCCCATACCCACTTCCGTATTCATGCTTCCATATTTAAATACAAAGTTGGCTTTGACATTTACCAAGGAGAAAAAGTGAAATAAAAATACTACATAGGACAGGATTCTGGGCTCTCTTAAATGAGGAACGTATCTGTGCGTATGGGTGTTGCACACAGAGTCACAACACAGCTCATTCCATTACAGTGGAAAAAAAATTATTTGGAATTATGTCTTTCAGAGAAGCTCTCATAAAAATTTTCAGAGAAATAGCTAATGAGGATGTTGAACAAACACTCAAGACTGCTAAAGAAGAAATCAAGAGATATATTTTCCTCTGAGATCTAAAAAGTCTTTGAACGAAAGCAGATCAACAGTAGTTAATGCATAAGTCACCCACGTGATACTGTGAAAAAAATTGATACCTCACTGAACTGAAGGCAAAAGGAAAGCCTAACAGATAAACCTTCTGAAGCATCAGGAGGCAGCTGGTGAATCTCTAGCCTGGACCAGTAATGGATGAAGAGCTGGAAAGTGGTACGAGAGACAAGAAGCTTCCAATTATTTTGTGATTTGCTTTAATTTAAATCAGGCTTTAATTTGTTGTCATAACAGATTAACAGTGGCTGCACAAACAAGTGTAATGAATTCAGGGTGTTTCAAAGCCAAAGGCTAAACCTGGATTTATTGTTGGCATGTGCTTTTTTCATCTCTCTATTCAGGGCAAAATTTGTTTCTTTTTTGTTTTCCTTTTATTTCCTACCCAGAGAAGTCAGTGATTTAAGGCAAACTAATGAGAAATAAATAAAATGAAGCAAGCTTCAACTTAACATGAGGATTTGTGTTTGTGTGGGTATTTCAAAGTAATGCCATAAGCAGCTGTGCCTTATTCTGTTTAATTTATTTTTTTTTTCTAACTGAGCAAAGAGAAAAACTGTTCTCTGCCATAACACTGGTTTGGACCTAATCTGGAATAGTCTTTTTATTAATATTGTACTAAACCTCAGGAAATGATGCCATAGGCCACGTATTAGTGCCAAAATACATACAAAGTCAGTTTATTCTATTTATTAAGACCATACAAGGTCTTTGACCTCCTTATAGTGCACAAACATTAGGCCAGCTGGCTTACAGACATTCTTTTATACTAAATCTGCACAGTCATATCTGTTAGCGACTTTTCATTTCATCACGACACAAGGAGTACCAGAACTGTAGCAGCAACTGTAGCAGCATTATATTTAGACTGCATGCCTGGCCAGTAGAAGTACATACTGTGTCATTTTTGTATGTTCATTAGTGGTGGTTGATAACAACCATACTGCTTCTTTCAGGTAGGTAAATCATATTAAACTGAGAACCTGGAAATGATCAGGTCAAGAATTAACTCTGAACACCCATCTTGCTATATAGCACAGAAATATTTAATATGGCAGGAATTTGTCACTGGAAAAAATCATCTGAGTGCTAAAGCATTTGAGAATGTATTTTCAAAGACTTGAATAGGCACAAATCCCTTTCTGAGATGCAAGTATGTGTTAGAGGTGTTACTGATTTTCAAAGAGATTACCTGAATCTGTAATGGAAAGGTGCAAAGTCACTTTATTTAACAGACATAACCCACATTTCCTAAGCCTATCAGACTCTTCAAACCGCAAATAAACACAATCTATTTATTTCATAAATAGGCTGTCTGTTCACAACCTCAAGGTCTCAATAGAGACCAAATTTAAAACATTTTGTCATGATTCATGTTCCTTCACTAATTCACCAAGCCTACACGGGAATGCATCAAGTTCCTTTCTGGGGCTGGGCATGTACTCCATCATTATATTTTGTCTTCTTACATTGGGTATTAATGGCAGAGTTTTTGTAACAAGGTGCTGCCGGGGTGAGCTATGTGGGAGGAGGCAGTGAACTGCTGTGTGTCAGTCCCAAATGGTCCCATAAGGCTGTGAAACACATCGAAACAGATCACTGAATGCCAAAACTTCAGCCAGGCAAAGGAGTTTCTGGTGCTTCTGCTCAAACATATTTTAGAAAGAGCAGCAGCTCTGAGGGACAGGAGGCACAGCTGTAGCCAGCACCTTGGAATGAGATTCTTTGTGATGGAGGAGGTACCTCCAAGGGGACTGTGGTGTGGCCATGGGTAACACATTTCCAGGGCAGGGACACCCCTAAGGGACAACTGCATCTGGAGGACCCATGCTGGGGCAGCGACACTGCCAGGAGGACAATTGCAGGTGAACCGTGCCAGGGCAGGGGAATATTGAGGAGCAAGAAAGAGCAGAGAAAAATAAATAAGAAGCAAGGAGCAGCAGAAAGAAACTATTAGATGTGAAACCCCAACCTCCTGCACTGCCTGCCATCTGACCAAATGGATTGGAAGGGACCGAGTGTAACGTGGCAAAATGAAGGGAAGTTGAGACTACAAAATGGAGGAGAAGATGTGTTTTGCTGAAGCAGAGCCTGGGACAAGAGGAGGAAAGGTGCTTCCCTATCTGTTTCTTTAACTGTTGAGATCTTTTTTTCTCATTACCTGAATCAGTAGTATAAGATGTATGTTAATTGATAATAAATTAAATTAAGTGAAATTCCTCAAGTTGAGACAGTTTAGCTTGTCACACTTCTTAGAGTAAGCCTTCCTTTACTAGATGCAGAGACTTCGTTCTTTGACTGTGGCTCATCTTTCTAGTTCTCACTATCTCAGACACTTCCAGCAGAGGAAAGGCGAACATGTCCTTAAAATTCTATATAGGTCTTGAAGAACATAATCAATGAAAATGTACATCTTCCTAAGCACGTGGTAGAAAAATACAACACTTCTGGCTGGACACTCCCCTGTTCCAAAGAAAACTGATATTCCTCGTATTCCTGTTTTGATACGCCTTTAACAAGGGGTGCTTTCATCTGGTGAGACTAACAAATCCCAGGTTTATGTTTGATTAGTTGGCTTTGACTCTCTGGGAAGAAAAAAAAAACACCAAGATCTGATTGTTACATTTGTAGATGTTACACTCGTTGAAGAAATTTGTCTTGAAAGGATCTTGAAAACATAAAATGGCACTTAAAATGGCAGTGAAGGAGGATGCCTACAAATCTTCCTTAAAAATCCCTTAACATTATATTGGGAGAAATAAATGAATAGTAGAAATACTCATATACTCACATAAGCACTACTTCATTTTCCTGAGACTGCCTTCATTTAACTTGTGCCTAAGTGAGAAGCAGACAGAAAACATTCAATTTTTTTTATATGGTTGGGACATTAGTAGTTATTTCTTTCTTCCTTTGGGCCATAGACAGTGTACCTTCTTTAATTCTCACATACTCTTATTACTGTTTTTTACAGCAGGGAGATTTTTATCTTCAGTGTAGAAAAAGTGGGCACTCACCAGTTTTCAAAATCAGGTACAGTACGACTCTTGTTCCTAACAATGCCTATGGATAAATTTTGAAAATGCATTCTGAAGAAGTAGTTTCTATAAGGCAGCACAGGTTTAGAACTTCAAGTTTGTTTTAAGGTTGACTTGTTTCTTAATACTATAATGGGCTTGTGCTGCTAGGACATTTTATTTGTGCAATTAAACAATTTAGATTATTTTTTCCCTCATCCTTGTGAATGTTGTTCCACATAGGCCAATGAACAAATGCCTTGTCCTTATGATGACATTGTAGGATTTAAATTACTCTGTTTATATTAGTGGAAATTCATAGAATTCAATACAGTCACTTTTGATTTACAACAGCACAAAAGGAAGAGAACTGAGCCTATGATTAAGTGTCCAAGCTCTGACCAAGACTTTCTGCTCCAGAGTTACTTCCGACAGTTTTCTTCAGGTGGAAACTGTTGGTGATAAAAATTTCTAGAATGTCAAAACAAAAAAGAACAGCTAGTTAAGTACTAGGAATCAGTAAAAAGTTTCAACACCATCTTGTAGAATCACACTGAAGCTCACAATGTTTTTCCCTTCCATTTCCAAATACCAGCAAGTCTAAACTGAGTGAGTCAATGTTTAAAAGAAGTTTGTTCTGACAACACTGAGTCTTCATTTCTAAATTAGTGTTGCCTTCCTCAGTCACCATCCTCCAAAAACAGAAGCAACACAAACTCTCTATCAAGGGAGCTGGGAGCTTAATAGCCTGTAGGGAAAACAGACATGCCTAAATATCCAGTGTATTAGCAGCGTCGCAGGTAGATCTTGAAATGCAATTTAATTTAATGGCTTTATGACATAGAATTTTCTGTCCATTAACAAAATATTTCAATGAATATCAGCAAACGTGTACATTACATAATGTGGTTTATGCCTGAAATTCCAAATAATAGTTACAGAATCACAAAATCACAGAATGTTTGGGGTTAGAAGGGACCTCTGTGGGTCATCTAGTTCAACCCTCCTGCTGAAGAAGGGTCACCTACAGTAGGCTGCACAGGACCTTGTCCAGGCAGGTCTTGAATATCTCCAGAGAAGGAGACTCCACAACCTCCTTGGGCAGCCTATTCCAGTGCTCCATCACCCTCAGAAAGAAGAAATTCTTCCTCATGTTCAGACAGAACTTCCTGTGCCTCAGTTTGTGCTCATTGCCCCTTGTCCTGTCGCTGGGCACTACTGAAAAGAGCTTGGCCCCATCTTCCTGACACCCACCCTTCAGATATTTGTAAGTATATATTAGGTCCCCTCGCAGCCTTCTCTTCTTCAGGCTGAACAAGCCCAGCTCCCTCAGCCTCTCCTCGGAGAGATGCTCCAGTCTCCTCATCATCCTTGTAGCCCTCCGCTGGACTCTCTCCAGTAGCTCTTCATCCTTCTTGAACTGGGGAGCCCAGAACTGGACAGAATACTCCAGATGAGGCCTCACCAGGGCAGTGTAGAGGGGAAGGACAACCTCCCTCGACCTGCTGGCAACACTCCTCCTAATGCATCCCAGGATCCCATTAGCTTTCTTGGCAGCCAGGGCACACTGCTGGCTCATGGTTAACCTGTTGTCCACCAGGACACCCAGGTCCATCTCCACAGAGCTGTTATGTAGTTATAATTTACAACCACTATTGCTACTTTAAGGTGTATAAAGGTCCTTAACGTTTGTGCGAACTGTGAGTCAGGAGTTGTGATGTGCTGCATTGCCTTTGTCGACCCTTCCAATTCTCAGCTCAATGAGAATTCTGTTTTTTTGAACTGAAGAGACGTCATCTCTACCATCAAAGAGAAGTTTGAATTATAGTTTGCAAAACAGGTCTGAACAGTTTTCCCTTCCTGTCCTCCTCAGCTTTTCCACCCTTCTTAAAGGATTTGATGAGAGATTTAGAATTCCGCCATACAGAAGTGTAAGAAGAAATTCATAGGAAATGTTAAGCAGAAAGTAAGAACAGCCTAGAAGTGTGTCTTCAACAGTGGAGCAGGGGGCTCTTGTCTACTTTTCAGTTCTCCGGTATTATTGTACATCTAGCGTCATTCCGACATGTCACTGTGCAGTCTCCACTTCTGTTGCCCAATTTAGACATACCCTAGATTTAACAGAAGTCAGTGCAAATGAGATCTGGTCCTTGGTATGGATAGCTGGGACATCAGGATCTCAGGTTGTACACATATAGATAACCTTAGACATACATTTTCTGTTTCACTTTTTGATGAATTTTGTATTATTTGCAATAAAGGTACTATATACATTGTTTGATTGTTTTTGGACCACCTAAAATTAATTCAGCATGAGATGCAGAATCTTCCTGACTGCTACGAGAAAAATAAACTTTTTCCAAGATATTTCATATCTCAGCAGCTATATTTTTCTGGAATTCTCTGCTACTTCTAGAGAAGACTAAATACACTGCTAACAGTGGAAATGTTTATTTGTGCTTAACTATAAGTAGGAGTAGTTAGGACGTGTGGTCTTCATTTTCCCCCTTAATACTGTCCCCCTCAGCCGTCCCCAGTAATCTAAGGTATGTACATTCTCGTAAGAGAAACGAATAGAAATCCATTCCTCAAAGTATTCCTTTTGAAAACTTGCCATGAAGGATGTGAGGATATGAGCTGTCTTTCAGGAATGTCAAGAAACAGTGTAGGAGAGAAAAGAAAACCAAAGAAAACATTAACAAAGGTCATTCAGTGAATCTGAGAGTATCTTTGGTTATTTTAGCTTCCTTATTATAATAAGAATTATTTACATCGAATGTTGTCTTAGACGTTTTCTCTACTGGTATTCAAATTGTATTTCTCCTTTTTTTTTTTTAAGCTACTACATGCATAATATATCACTGCGTGTGAGAGAAAAGGTTTCTTGAAAGAAGATATTTTAAGACAAAGCGTGATAAATTTATACTTATTTCTGTCCGCATTTATAAATATTTCAAATTTACTCTCTTTTGTATAAATTAATTGTTTGATTTGTAGTTGCTTTTGGTATGAAGATTCTTTAAAAATTTGTAAAATGGTAAACATTTCTTTCAGGCATGCTCTGCTATATGAGGTTGAAAACAGTCTGAATTTGGCATTTGCTTTATTACTGATTTAGTCTGAGTTAGAAATAAGCCTGTTTTAGATTCAGCATAGCATTCATAGTAGAATGTTAAACAAATCTGAGGAATTTCATCCAACACTGAACAAGGAATTCATTAAAATAAGAAATATGGCACTGCCCTTACAATCTTTCTTCATGTATAGAAGTGTGGAAGTCACACCCGCTGTTGGAAGTTTTTTCAAACGTGCTTCCTGCAACAGAGCTAGAGAAACTCTGCACAGAACATCAAGTGATGTAAATTCTATAGCAAGATATGGACAAAGCGCTCTAAAAATTGAGTTGCTCTGTTGGTAATAGGCAATAATGCCCATTAACAACCCACAAGGTTAAATAAATGAAAAGGTGCAGAGCTGAAGTGTGTACTGGAGAAAATGATAGGAATCCCTTCAGCTGGCTTTTCCTGTGAAGAGTATGTTGTGACATGCACTGTAATATAATTTTTTTCTCTACAGTCAACGGGTAGAATTAAATTTCTGTGGAGATTAGACCCATTCTTTCCACATATGATTAGGGTCCTAACTTTTGCATTTGAAGTCTGGCCAGAGGAATCCAAGCACAAATTTAGATTCCTTTATCTTTAATGCAGACTAACATTTGTGAGGACATACTGCAAAAATATCAACGGCCTTTTCTGGGGTCCTTGCTTGGGTCTTTATTACACTATCAGAGTAAGCCAGTTGTTCTTATGAGTGGAAGTAACTCTAATGAGATGAAAACGCTAATGGAAAACTCCCTACTTTTATTGAATCTGGCTAACTAAATAAGTAAATTAGTATTTGTTGTTTACATTTGAATCCATATTTTTTTAGCATTTACACTAAGTGCTTGTGTTGCCTAGCAATTTTATTAAAAACTCTGAATAATGCATAAGTGTTTGTATACAACTTACAAGCTCTGTAGGTTGCATTATATTAACAGATGTATTGCAGATCTTTCCAGTTCAAGAAGTATTTGACTACCAGATCATGAGGCTGGTATAATATGTATGTAATCAGATTGAGTAATAGTCTTCTACATATAAAATAATGATAATATTTTGAACTTTGGGAGTAAATACCTTCTATGGACCTCAAACATTTCATATCTATTAATAATTAAATTCTCATATCTCTGTACTGCAAGCAATGTATGCCAATGTTTTCTACCTACAAGTTGCAACCTCAGTACAAAAGGACATTGAGTTGCAGAAGCATGTCCAGCAAGAGACAACAAAGCTGGTGAACAAGTCTTATGAGGAACAGCTGAGGAAGCTGGGGCTGTTTAGTCTGGAGAAGAGGAGGCTGAGGGGAGACCTTATTGCTCTCTACAACTACCTGAAAGGAGCTTGTAGTGAGGTGGGTGTTGGTCTCCTCTCCCGAGTAACCAGCGATAGGACAAGAGGAAGTGGCCTCAAGTTGCATCAGGGGAGGTTCAGATTGGATATTAGGGAAAATTTCTTTACTGAAAGAGTGGTCAGACATTGGAACAGGCTTCCCAGGGAGGTGGTTGAGTCCCCATCCTTGGAGGTGTTCAAAAAATGTGTAGATGTGGCACTTTGTGGTGTGGTTTAGCAGGCATGTTGGTGTTGGGTGGATGGTTGGACTTGATGATTTTAGAGGTCTTTTCCAACCTTAATGATTCTATGAATCTATGATAATGTAATACATTAGCAACTCAGTACTTCTTACGTGTAGATCACAGCTGGAGCCCATTATCGTAACTTGGATTCTTCAGTGGTTTATCTCATCAACAGATAATCTTATTACAATGATCTTGTTAACCAAATTATTTCTGTGCAAGACATTCCCATTCATGACTAATCCTGAGGATTTGTCACCTTGAGTCTAAATGTTGTAACAGACCCCCAGCAAAACAGAGCTCATATATTCCTTCCATTACTAGAACGCTAATCATGGCTCTCACAGAGACAGACATTAGAGCTTTGGAGAAAATAATATACCATGACCTGACATGATAGAGTTCTTTTCTAAATAAGGTGTTGGAAGCTGACATTTTAGTCATAATTTTCACAAGATATTACCAAAATTATAAGAATCTTCACAATTAGAGTTAAAAGCAGGGTGATTTTTTTTCTGTAAACACATTACAAAGCAGCAGGCTTATGCAGTTTTTATTCTGATGAAGTTATTATTTAAACAAAATATTTGAGCTGATTTTCTAGATAGCCAGGAAGATAAACATTTTTTAAAAATACATATTAAGATCTCATCTATGTAGCATGAAAAAAACATACTTCCTTTTGCTAATGGGAATTCCGCACATTTAACATCTGATATTACTCTAGCTGATGTAAGTAATGGCATAGCACAAGGAGCACAGGAGCATTAGAAGGACTTGAACTTTGTAAGAACTGCTCTGTTGATAGAAGTAATATAAACATGATTAGGTGTGATGATGCACAACTGTATGCAGAGGGACAGATTTAAATAGATTGTAAACTGATCTCATAATGCATTAAACAAACCATGAGTAAATCAGGATGGTGATGTAGAAAATGAGGCTTCATAGGCTTATTGTTTATCAGGAGGAAGGTACATTCAATGAATTACAGGAAAGAAATGTTTCTCTAATTTTGAGGTATTTTAGCTTGTTTCAATGTCTAGCAAAGTATATGTAAGGGCGACAGTACATTAGTCACCTCAGCAGCAAAAGCTGTAAAAAAATTCCATTATTCCATATTGTGCAAATAACTGAAGAGAATGTATGAACAGTAGAAAGTTGTGAATGTTTATTTGGATTTTATACAATCCATACATTTTTAAACATTACTCTATATATTACCTATAAATGACAGCATTTTGGAGAAAAAAAGTAAACATAGAACCTTTGTTTTAATGCAAAACATAAATATTTCCAGTATCTCTGAAATCAGCATCAAAATTTTTTTCATTACTTCTCTTGTTTGTATTACCTTTGTTGCTGGGAAAATTTTTATGTGTAAAAAGTAAAAGAAAAAATTTAAAATCCATTAGAAGTAAATATCATAAGAGAATACACTAGGGCAAGTTATCCACTAGTTATTTGAAATAAAAACCATGATTAAAACTCCCACACAGTTACTGAAGAAAACAAAATACACTGCTGAAGTCACACAAATTAATGTTTATTTCCGCTTCACCAGTCACACACTTGCCTCTGTATTCACTAAAGATTGGTGAAAGGAATGCTGACTGATGCCACAGACCTCTCAGTTTGTGGCCGTGCATATCTTAAATTCATTAAACCTACTTCATTTACATTGTGTAACAGTGACACAGATAAGCCTTAGAGCATACACATCCCACTTTATAAACATTTCTCTGTGATTGTCGCCTCTAACATACACTTGAAATATGCAAGCAAAAAGCTCAGCTTTGGCTTCCTCATTACTCTATCCCCAGCAGCAATAACGCCAGATAAAATTTCACAGATAACCACACTGCAGAATTCTTGAAGAGCTCCTGAAGAGACAAGCTTGAAAATGAGATCAAATTTGTCCTTATGAGATGACAAAGCATTTAGTTGAAAACCGAAAGTTCAGCAAATGTGTTTGCCAGAGATTTCAGCTGTGCTAAAAAGCTGTCAGCCTCTTACTCTCTAAACTCTACACTATTTGCAAAATCCACCTGGAAAGCAGTGAAGTTACAACACTAATATACTCTACAAATTCTCTGCTTTTGTTCTGTACTCATAGCATCAGTTGACAGTTATGCACACTTTAAAGGATTTTCAGATGAAATATTTCTGTGTTCTCTGGAAGAGAATGAGAAGTGGAATGATGCTTTGCAGAGAAGAAAAAAGGAGGCAGAGAAGAATCACTGTCTACCATTAGACTGTATAAGTGAAACCCAGTATTTAGATAAGTCAAAATGTCAGTTTTTTTAAGCTGGAGAAGAGAGGACAGCTGGATGCCAGTTTTATAGGCCCAACCTTGCTAGCAGCAAAATTTAAATTATTAAGAGTCAGTTTGTTAAATAAAGGCCTCTTTACTTTTATAGGAGTGCTGCTCTTCAAGATTTTTTTATTGAGACAGATTTTTACTTTTTCCTAATAGCTCTCAGTAAAACTCCTTCAATAAACATGCACAAGCACTTTAGAGTACTGAAGTGAGCTTTCTGAATGTATAAAAGATTTCTTTGAAATCCTTGAAGTAATTTGTGAATTTTCAAAGGTAAGATTTATGTTATTATAATCTTCTCCAAGGCAAAGTGACATCAGAGTTACCTTGTCCATTTGAAGTCATAGGGTATTATGGGAAGGGAAACACAAGCATAAGGCATGAAGGAGAAAAATGTTTCAATATAATCAGAAGCATATTTAAAATCAAAGACAAAACAAAAGAAATAAACACTAGAAATAAAATTAATAGACATAAACAGCTTAAGTAGAATATTAACATCAATTTAAAATTGACTAAAACTAATAGTAATACAACGACTTCCTGTAAGAAAAATGTTACATAGTGAAAAATGTTGTTTGTGATATATATACTAAAACCTTAAGCATGCTGCTGTACCAGGGACCCTTTCTTATAGATTAAAGGACATATCGAATCATAGAATCATAGAATGGTTTGGGTTGGAAGGTACCTTCAAAGATCTTCTAGTTCCAACCTCCCTGCCGGAGGCCGGTCAGCCTCACCTCCATCCCGGGAAAGGAGATGGAGCAGCTTATCCTGGAGGTCATCGACAAACAAGTGGAGGAAAAGAAGGTTATCAGGAGTCTGACCAATCTGATAGCTTTCTACGATGGTGTGACTGGCTGGGTAGATGAAGGGAGAGCCGTGGATGTTGTCTACTTAGACTTCAGCAAGGCTTTCGACACTGTCTCCCATAACATCCTCCTAGGGAAGCTCAGGAAGTGTGAGGTGGATGAGTGGTCAGTGAGGTGGATTGAGAACTAGCTGAATGGCAGAACTCGGAGGGTTGTCATCAGCGGCGCTGAGTCTAGTTGGAGGCCAGTAACTAGCAGCGTCCCCCAGGGGTCAGTACTGGGCCCCGTCTTGTTTAACTTCTTCATCAGTGACCTGGATGAAGAGCTAGAGTGTACCCTCAGCAAGTTAGCTGATGACACCAAGCTGGGAGGAGTGGTAGATACACCGGAAGGCTGTGCTGCCATTCAGCGTGACCTGGACAGGCTGGAAAGTTGGGCAGAGAAGAACCAGATGAGGTTCAACAAGGGCAAATGCAGGATCCTGCACCTGGGGAGGAACAACCCCATGCATCAGTACAGGCTTGGAGCGGACCTGCTGGAGAGCAGCTCTGCGGAGAGGGACCTGGGTGTCCTGGTGGACGACAGGTTAACCATGAGCCAGCAGTGTGCCCTGGCTGCCAAGAAAAATAACGGGATCCTGGGATGCATTAGGAGGAGTGTGGCCAGCAGGTCGAGGGAGGTTGTCCTTCCCCTCTACACTGCCCTGGTGAGGCCTCATCTGGAGTACTCTGTCCAGTTCTGGGCTCCCCAGTTCAAGAAAGATGAAGAGCTACTGGAGAGAGTCCAGCGGAGGGCTACAAGGACGGTGAGGGGACCGGAGCATCTCTCCTACGAGGAGAGGCTGAGGGAGCTGGGCTTGTTCAGCCTGAAGAAGAGAAGGCTGCGAGGGGACCTAATATATACTTACAAATATCTGAAGGGCAGGTGTCAGGAAGATGGGGCTAAACTCTTTTCAGTAGTGCCCAGCGACAGGACAAGGGGCAAAGGGCACAAACTGAACCATAGGAAGTTCTGTCTGAACATGAGGAAGAACCTCCCTCTGAGGGTGACGGAGCACTGGAACCGGCTGTCCAGGGACATTGTGGAGTCTCCTTCTCTGGAGATATTCAAGACCTGCCTGGACAGAGTCCTGTGCAGCCTACTGTAGGTGACCCTGCTTCGGCAGGAGGGTTGGACTAGATGACCCACAGAGGTCCCTTCCAACCCCTACCATTCTGTGATTCTGTGATTCTGTGAGGTCTCATGAAAATAGAGTAGAGGAGAAAAATCACCTCCATTGACCTGCTGGCCACATTTCCTTTTTATGTAGCCTGGGATACAGTTGGCTTTCTGAGATGTAGGTGGGCACTGCTGGCTCACATCTAACTTTTCGTTACCTGTATCCCCAAGACTTCTTTGCAGGTCTGCTCTCAATTCATTCACTACTCAGTCTGTATTGATACTGAAGGTTGCCCTAACCCAGGTGCAGGACCTTGCACTTGACCGTGTTGAACTTTCTGAGGTTCATATTGGCCTACTCTTGAAGCCTGTGAAGGTCCCTCTGGATGGCATCTGTGACAGACTGAAAGAATTAACATATATTAATGTCTCAAACATTAACAGAGCTGCATTCAGCTCTGGAGCCCTCAGCACAAGAAGGACATGGAACAGCTGGAGCGAGTCCAAAGGAGGGCTACAAAAATGAGCCGAGGGCTGGAGCACCTCTCCTATCAGGACAGGCTGAGAGAGTTGGGCTTGTTCAGCCTGGAGAAGAGAAGGCTGCAGGGAGACCTGATTGCAGCCTTTCAGTACTTAAAGGGAGCCTGCAGGAAAGATGGGGACAATCTTTTTACTAGAGACAACAGTGACAGGACAAGGGGTAATGGTTTTAAACTAAAACAGGGTAGGTTTAGGCTAGATATAAGGAAGAAATTCTTTACAATGAGGGTTGTGAAACACTGGAACGGGTTGCCCAGAGAGGTAGTGGAGGCCCCATCCCTGGAAACATTCAAGACCAGGTTGGACAGGGCTCTGAGCAACCTGATCTAGTTAGTGGTGTCCCTGCTGGCTGCAGGGGGGTTGGACTAGATGACCTCTAGGGGTCCCTTCCGACCCAAAACTTTCTATGGTTCTATGATTCTATGATTGTGGTAAAACAAGTGCGTCAGCCCCAGAGCAGCCCTTTAAATAGCCGCTCTGAGCTTGCCAAGCATCCTTAGTGCAGACCTCCAGCTCGATCCACGGTGGCGGGGCAGGACCGCTCCAGCCCATAGTTGTGATTTGCCCAGCAACAGCCAGATGCAAACGAGAATCTAGGCAATGCAGCATGAGGAGTGCGTATCAGAGGATGCGCAGTTACGTGCTCTGATGTGCCTTACCAAATATGGTCAGAGGTCATATAGAGTTCTTTTGAGGAAGGGACTTAAAACCATCTGAGAGACCCCTCACGACCACCTCCTCAACTTGTGGCTTTGCAAAGGATCACGAACCTTCTAGAACAAGTACCATATAAGTCCTTAAAAGGCGTAACAGAGGGTAGAGCTGAACTGTAAAAGACACACCTGCAGAAGGCTGGGTGTGCACCCACCACCAGAGGATTGCCATGCCTGTCATCGTCACAGCGGAATCCTAGCATGGTGATACCTTTTTCTCCTCTCTTTCTCCTCATTTCCTTTCTTTCCTTTCTTCTCCTTCTCATACATATTTCTGATAAGAACCCCCATTGCCAGTGTTTTCTACATTTTCCACGTTAAAGTTACTTCTGTTTTAAATAAAATGTTTAACTGATCATTTGGTGTTGTTTCGCCTTAATCTAGCCCAAGAGGATTCATAGAACCTTAGTTGTTTCCCCACCCCCATAGGTGGGATACAAGAGCATCCCTTACCTCTAATGTATCAGCTGCATCTGTCAACTTGGTGTCATCCATAAACTCTCAGTCCCGCTGTCTATGTCATTAATAAGGATATTGAATAGTACCAATCCCATTACAGACTGCTGAGGGACACCAGTTATCACTGATCTCCTTTTGGACATTGAGCTGTTGACTGACATTCTTTGGATGTGGCCAACCAGCCAACTGCTTACCCATTGAACAGTCCGTTCATCAAATCCATATCTCTCCAATTTAGAGATAAAGATGTTGTGTGGGACCATGTCAAAGGCCTTGCAGAAGTCAACATAGATGAAATCAGTTATCTACCAATGCAGTCACTCTACTGTGGCAAGGCCGCCAGATTAATCAGGCACAATTTGCCCGTGGTGAAGCCGTGCTGTCTGTCTCCAGTCACCTCCTTATCATCCATATGCCTTGACATATCTTCCAGGAGGACCTGTTCTATGTTCTTACTGTGCATTGAGGTGAGGCTGACTGATGAGTAGTTCTCAGGGTCTTCCTTTTCACCCTTTTTTAAAACAGGTGTGATGTTTGCCTCTTTCCAGTGACTGGGATTTCGTCTGACTGCTGTGAATTTTCAAGTATGTTGAGGAGGTGAGTGGCTTAGTGACAACATCTGCCAGTTTCCCAGGGACCCTGGGGGATATCTCCCATGGATTTTTGTATGTAGAGGTTCTTCAGATGGTGTTGAACCTGATCTCCTCCTACAATGGGTGAGACTTCATTTTCCTAGTCCGTGCCTTGAGATTCAGGGACTTGAGATATATGGGAAGAAATGCATATGTGTATCTATATAAACCCCTACATTCACACATTGAAGAAGAACTTAAGAACAATGTTTCCAAATTTAATATGATTACCCTAATTAATTAAATACATCAAAGGATAGTACCTATGAAGCAGAATGAAGTATTGGCAAAGTACAGATGGCTACATTGTTACCTCCTCTAGGATATATTTCTGCTGAAGATGATTCTGGGAGAACAGAAGTGTGCCTTAAAAAACTGTGCTTTAACACTGTTCTGTGCTCTGAAACCCTCAGTTTTAGTATCCAAATGAATTATGAATTTAGTTTCCAGGCCTGTTTTTTAAACATTTTGTATGTTTCTAGTAAAAGATTGACACTGAGACGTTACGGGTGACATAGCTGTTTTCCTTTAGTAGAAGAATATTTATGTCCTTATAAATTGCCCGTATGAATTGACTTCGGTATACAATGGTATTATTAAAAAAAATCCAGGAGAGTGTTTTAAAAATCATATATCTAAGAAAATAATTTTACATATGAATGAGTATAATAAAATATAAAAATATATTTTATAGTATATATATTTTATAGTAGTGTTTGCAATGAGTATTCAGAGAAATAAGAAGGAGAACCTTGGATTTACAAAAAATATAGTCTGTCACACCAGCTGAACTGAAAGGAACTCAGGATATCCTGTCTTAATTTTTGATGAGTCCATTGCCCACAGGAAAGTCCTAATACAGTCAATTTTTATTTTCTATCTAAAATGTTCAAACTATCTTGTAAGATTCATGCTGGACATGGCCTAAAAATAGTTCATTCTGTCTCTGTTTTTCCTGTCAGAAATCAATTTAGCTTTCCACTTTGAAAGATTTTAAGTGATAATGAGCTTTTTTGTTGAGAACACTAGAGTGGGTATTAGAGAAGCTAAAATGAGTTTAGTTTACAATTACAAAGAATTTATGTTACCTCCTGAAACAAAACTGAAAGAAGTCCTGCAAAATCATTAACCTGAGATTAGAAACAGTCTGTCACAATAATGAGGACAGGTAACACCAATACTCTTTCTATGTAACTCTGCTTGCAGATCCATATCACTGAATACAGAGAGGGGTAGAACTAATAGTACACATTTATCAAGGAAAAGGGAATTTTGATCACTTATGGTTATAGAAATCAATCAATCAAAATGTTTGAAAGTTAATGTCCACAAATTCTTCATTATTTTTTTAAGGGATTGACTCTTCCTTTTTGTTTTGCTTATTGTGGTTTTGTTTTTGTTTTTACAAGGAGGTATGAAAAAGAAACACTGGCTAAAACTGAGCAGAAACACTTAGAATTATTTCAAATTTTCCTTTAATATTTTGAAAGTGGCTATTTAATCCTTAAAAGATCTTTTCTGCAGATTTGCTCAGAAAGTTTGCCATTAAAATGCTAAATATAAAAAGAAACACTTTTTTTTTATTATTTTTTAAATTTTTAAATTTTTAAATCAGGTTCCTCTTAACCACTGTACTTCAGAAGCTTTGACCAAAGTAGCTGATTGCACCTCAGATTTTTTCTTGGAGAACTGTTACTCGTCGAAGGGGGAAGGATTGTGTGTGCATGTATTTGCACATATGCCTTATTTTACATACATATATGTGTATACGTGGTTGTCTATATGTACACACATGCACACATCTACCAGAGACACATAAGGATAATATTACTGAACTATACAGTAATGCCAGCCCCAGATAAGTTCTAAATCTAAATCTGGAAAGAGCTTGCAAAACTTTCTGTTTGGCAACTGTCTGATGTACCGAGTTATTGTAATTTATTACTGACCTTGGTTAGCTGGTATGAAATGCATCAGGGAAGATGCTGTGAATCATCATGTTGTTTTCATCCGTTATGCTTGCTGTCCGTAGCTGAAATATGAATGAAATGATGTATTTTATACAGTTTTTGTCTATCCCAGTCGAAGAAAACACATACAAGGCAAAACAGTTTATAATGTTCCCTTCTTATTTTATACACTTTAGGTATGAAATATTGCCTCTCAAAATGCTTAGATATACTACATTGCCATGTTGTACGTACTTTTCCTGTGGCTAAGCAAAAGAAGCAGTGGGAAGACCTTACTTGAAAGATCACTCATTACCTGACTCATATCACATTTACTTCCCAAAACTTTTGCCAGAGGCTCATGTCAAATGCAGAATACACAGTTAGATGTAAACTTGACATTTGCTCCAAACTATAGATTGTTCCAGCTTCCTTAGTATCTCTAAACACAGTAAGATATATCCTTGCTCAAATAACAATAGCTATGGGTATTCTCTACAATAAGGTATAAAGACTAAATTGTAGCTTTCCTATTAGGATGAATTTTGAAAAAGGGATTTTGGCTCTGAGTCACAACTGACCAAAGTTGTGTCTAGTTATGCAGAATTGTACCATATCCCATTATTAGCAGATGTCTTCCACCAAATTTACTGAGCCTGACTCAGTGACACAAGTATGTAAGCAGGAATTAAAGTTTTAGTTTCAGCTATTTCCCACTGTTCCACTCCTGACTGTCTCTCTCCTTTCAGGCTGAAGAGAATAGCAGCTGCACAAAGCAGCCGGCCATCTACCCTTTCTCTTAAATTCTACAACTGGGTACTACTAATGTTACACCTAAAGTGTTAGGTTTAGTAAAATTAGTTTAGCAAAACTTCGGTGAATGCAGAGTCACAGAAGATTTGCAAGAGACTGGAGAGTCTTAAACACCTAGAAAACTCCCTGCAGTTGTGCAGATAGGCTAATAGTCTGGTTTAAAATAAGTAACAATATCATTTAAAAATAGCTACTTATATTCCAACTGCAATGAGCAGGGACACCTTCAACTAGATCGGGTTGTTCAGAGCCCTGTCCAGCCTGTCCTTGAACGTTTCCAGGAACGGGGCATCCACCACCTCTCTGGGTAACCTGTGCCAGTGTTTCACCACCCTCATTGCAAAATATGTCTTCTTTATATCCGGTCTAAATCTACCCTCGTTTAGTTTAAAACCGTTACCCCTTGTCCTGTTGCAACAGGCCCTGCTAAAAGGTTTGCCCCCATCTTCCTTATAACCCCCCTTTAAGTACTAAAATTCTGCAATGAGGTCTGCCTGGAACCTTCTCTTCTCCAGGCTGAACAACTCCAACAATCTCAGCTTTTCCTCACAGGAGAGGTGCTCCATCCCTCTGACCATTTTTGTGGCCCTCCTCTGGACCTGTTCCACCACGTCCATGTCTTTCCTGTGCTGAGGGCTCCAGAGCCGTACGCTGGGCTCCAGGTGGGGTCTCACCAGAGCAGAGTAGAGGGGCAGAGCCACCTCCCTCGACCTTCCAGCCACGCTTCTTTTGATGCAGCTCAGGATACTGTTGGCTTTCTGGGCTGTGAGTGCACATTGATGGCTCATGTCCAACCTTTCATCCTCCAGTACCCCCAAGTACTTATCTACAGGGCTACTCCCAGTGTCTTCATCCATCAGCCTCTATTGATACTGCGAGTTTCCCCAACCCATGTGCAGGACCTTGCACTTGGCCTTGATGGATCTCATGAGGGTCACACAGGCTCACTTCTTGAGCTTGTACAGGAGTATCTGGATGGTATCCCATCCCTCAGGCATGTCAACTGCACTGCTTAGTTTGGTGTTGTCTGCAAAGTTGCTGAGGGAACACCTAATCCCACTGTCTGTGTCATTGATGAAGATATTAAACAGTACTTGTCCCAATGTGGAATCCTGAGGGACACCACTTGCCACCAGTCTTCACCTGGACATCAAGCCATTGACCACTACCCTCTGGATGTGACCACTCAACCAACTCCTCAACCACCAAACAGTTCACCTATGAAATCTACTTCTCTCCAATTTAGAGAGAGGGAAGTTGAAGGGGACCATGTCAAAGGCCTTACAGAAGATCAGGTTGATGACATCTGTAGCTCTTCTCTTGTCCACTGCTGTAGTCACTCTGTCATAGAAGGCTACTAGGCTGGTCAGGCAGGATTTGCCCTTGGTGAAGCCATGCTGCTGTCTTGAATCTCCTCCCTGTCCTCCACGTGCCTTAGCACAGCTTCTAGGGGGATCTGTTCAATGATCTTCCCAGCACAGAGGGGAAGCTGACAGGTCAGTAGTTCTCAGGATCCTCCTTTCTCCTCTTTTCAAAAATGAAAACAATGTTTCCCTTTTTCCAGGCACCAGGACCTTCACCTGACTGCCATGACTTTTCAAGTATGATGGAGAGTGGCTTGGCAACTACATCAGACGATTCCCTCAGGATTCCGGGGTGTATCTTGTCAGGTCCCATAGAATTCTGTGTGTTCAGGTTCCTCAGGTGGTCATGAACCTGATATCCTCTTACTGTGGAAAGAACTCTTCTCCCCAATCCCCATCTTGTGATCCATCAACTCGGGAGGGGTAAGAAGAGAGGTTACTGGCAAAGACTGAGACAAATAAAGTTACTACCTCAGCCGCCTTCTCGTCTGTTGTTACCAGGTTTCCAGTCTTGCTCATTAAGGTGGGTAGCTTTCTTTGAACTTCTTCTTCTGGCTGACACGCCTGTAGAAGCTCTTCTTAGTATTCTTTGCATCCCTTGCCAAGTTCAGCTCCAGCCATGCCTTGACCTTCCTGACTCCATCCCTACACAACCAGGCAGCACCCCTATACTCTTCCCGGGTTACCTGTCCCTGATTCCACTGCCAGTGCATTTCCTTCTTTCCCTTTAGTTTACCAGCAGGTCTTGACTCAGCCACGCCAGTCTCTTGCTTTCCTTTCCTGATTTCTTGCTCCTGGAGATCAAGAGCTCTTGAGGTCTATGGAAAGCATCCTTAAAGATCTGCCACCTCTGTTCTGCACCCATGTCCCTGAGGACTGTTTCCCAGGGGATTTTACTGACTAACTCCTTGAAGAGATGGAAGTCTGCTTTCCGAAAATTCAGGGCCTGACTTTACTCTTTGCCTGACCCATATCCCTCTGGAATGCAAACTCCACCAGTGGGTGGTCACTGCAGCGCAGGCTGCCCCCAGTCTTGGCATCACCAATGAGCTCACTTGCATTGGTGACGAACAGGTCCAGTATCTCATCCCCTCTGGTAGGACTGTCTATTACCTGGCTTAAGGAGTTATCTTCCTTACACTCCAGGAGCCTCCTGAATTGCCTACAGCTCACTGTGCTACTTTTCCAGTGGATGTCAGGGTGGTTTAAGTCCCCCAGAAGGATGAGAGACTGCGAGCCCGATAACTCTTGTCTCTGGAGTAAGAAGGCTTCATCAACAGGTAAGGCCTGTAGTAGACACCAACCACAAGGTTCTCTTTGTTGCCTCTGTCTCTGATTCTTACCCATAAGCTTTCTACCCAATCGCGGCTGTTCTTCAGAGACAGCTCTTCACACTCTATATATTTCCTGATACAGAGGGCAACATCTCCAACCTTCCTTCCTCGCCTGTCCTTTCTGTACCAGATAGCTGTTGATAGCCACACTCCAGTCATGGCATTTGTCCCACCAAGTTTCAGTAAGGTGATTCACCTTTCACAGCCATAGCATTATTGATATTTTTCTCATAAACCATCCTAATGTGCTACTTGTAAATTTATCCACTGAACATTCCTGTATTGATGTATATATTTTGAGATCACATTGTTGAAAAATTTTTTTGTACTGATGCTCCAAAATATAACTGCACTTTATAGTTTTGGTTTTATTTGTGTACTGATGTAGATGGGGTTTTAGCTACATAAAACACAAAAAAAACCACACAGATAAACATATACATATACATTTTTATTTTTCATAAGAAAAATGAAGATCATGCTGAGATAGATAGTGAAAGACTTACAGTAATGGTGACATAAGATTAAGTCTTACATAATTAAAAGGAACAATAAAAATAAGTTTACTGCCCAGGCTATGTTCTTGTATGAATACACAGTCACGTACACCTTAGTGATTGGGTTAATGCAGCTTGAAGTTGAGATACAAAGTACTCTGACATAAACTGGGGGAAAATTAATACACAAAAATACAAGTCAAAAGCATAAGTCTACAATTAAAGCTACATTGGTATATCAGATAGTTAATTCAATACACTCTATCAAATGAGACTACCCACTAACAAATTGCACTTAGAGTACTTTTTTGATGATTTTATTGTAAATGTAATTTCTTAAAACATCAAAACATATATGACATTTTAGAAGAGTTAAATATATGGATTTTGGGAAGAAACAAAAGTTTAACATGTTCTTGATGAATTGCTAAATTCTGAATATTTGGGAACCTGTAACCTTTCACCTTAGTGCAGTCATATAAATACTAGTTTAGAAAACTCTAGATCTGCTGTACTTTTTAACATAGCTGGTATTTCAAGGCAAAACTTCTGGTATTTACAACTTTATACATGCACATTCAAAATTAGTTTCATCCTATTCTTAACTCCAAAACCACAAACTTCAAAATTTTTAGAAAAGAAGTATATTACAGTAAACTGCTTCTCTAGTAGCAGTATGGTGTAGTAACCACATATCTGCCATATGTAAGGACTAGTTACCTAATTTGTTTGCTTTCTAGCTTTTATGCTTTCTTTTCTGTTTTGTTTTGTTGTTTTTTTTTTTTTGCATGCTATATATAATTCTTTGAATTCAAACTCATAAAAAACTGTTGATGAGATTCAGCTTCAGAGGGACAGCTTTTGACTCATAATATTTCAAAAAACACATTTCTGGAAACTTTGCCATATTAAACCTTATTAGTATAGGGATCTGGCGCAGTCATTATTGAGTTGTCATCATAGTCTACAGGATATAAATCTAAAAAAATACATCCAGTGTAAAGAGATTTCTTTATTAAAACCACCTTTCTTTAAGACCATATTACCTCAATATGTGATTTTTGTGTGAGCAAGGCTTCCTTTTATGTCACCAAGGTTGGTCAACTGCCTACTTGTGTTGTATCAGTAGTAGAGCTATTAGAGAATGTAGAAAGTAGCCTGACAAGGTGACATTTTAAAGAAAAGCTTGTCAAATCAGTGATCCCAGGAAGATCTTCGCTAAAGCGAATGGAGTATCTCCCTATTTTTTTTCAGAACATGAGGAGTGAAATATCCTAGGGTGATTTAGTTTCCTTGTCTTTGATAGCTCCTTACTTTATGGCCCAAGTCTGATTCTCTATGTATTCCAAACAGATAATGCTAAGAAGCACTAGCAAATTCTTATTTCCATGTCTGGTCATCAGTTTGCTGTTTGATGTTATTTTGGAAATATTCTCTACAAAATTTATAATGTTCTCCTGCATGTAGCTAGACAGTATAAGATGACAGAGCCATTAGTTTTATCAGGGCTTTCTGCTTGATAAGCATGAGATATAAAAAATATACCTGTAAACAAATATAGCTGCAATTAGACAACAGCACCAAATACATATTTCAGATCTTATTATCCAAAATGTGAATAATATCCACAGATTAAAGCTAGCTTGCAGGGACACCCAACATGTACAGCAAGTTACCAGTTAATATGCTTTCACTGATGCTCATCACCAATGCACACATGTTGCACTTTTAACAAACCTCTTCATTCAAATTAGGCACTGTCTTATGTGTCCAGGCCTTGAGCCAACATTTCCAAAACCATTGGTATGTCAGTAATCAGCTAGCTAGAAAAAATCACCAGGTGTCATGTTTCGAACTAGCAACAACTTGATAGGTATTGTTTTTTCCCCTTGCAGAATATGCAAGGCTCCATCCTCTTTCAAAATAAATTGAAAAAAAAGATGCACTTAATTGAAAAATAATTGCTAAGTGTAGCCTTTAGATAAATTTGTCCAGCACTATTAATAAACATACAATATGACACAAGGATAGATCATATACCTCGTAATTTTGAAAGAAAACAATTTGTCTCTAAACGCCTTGTTTCTTGAATAATTTGGTTTGCTGAAACAAGATGAGAAATTTCCTCAGGCTATGCTTAGCTCATGGCTGCTTTACACTTCTTACTGCAACAGGCAGAGTGAAACGATTTTTTCCAGTTCTCAAGAATACACTTTTCCACAGGAATAAATGCTGTGACTGTTTTCTTCACTGTATCTGTCTGTGATCATTTGTGCTGTGAATAAAAGTGAAAGGAAGGTCTAGTTGCTAAGCTGCCAGAAATTACTTTACAGACAAAAGACTTGGTGAAAAAAAGGGCTAGAGGTGGAAGAAAACCAAACATTTTCACAGGTGACTTGGCCGAAGATCTAGTTTAGCACAGACCTTTCTTTTCTTTGGAAGAAAATGAAGAGAAAAAAGAAAAGAAACAAAGACTTTTTTGATTATTTGAAGAACATCACGGAGATTAAGTACTTTAAGAAAATTACCTAGACACACATCATAAAGTAAGTGTGTCAGAACAGACTCCTAAATAAAAGCAGATAGAAAGTAAAAATAGCCATAATTATAATCTAGAAAAAAAGGGTCATGCTAAAAATGGAAGCAAATTCATGAATCCCAGCTCTAAGAACTCTAACAGTGTATTTGAAGAGCATAATAACACTCATTTTGCCACTCTGTGTGTTCTTTGTTTTAAGCTCACATTAAATTCGTGTCTTTGTAAAAGCTACCAATACGAGAGTTCTGGACTCTTAGGAGAATTTTTAATATTATTGTTAATATTAAAATTATATTTAAAGCTTATGATATAAATTGTAACTTAGGTTAAAGATCCGTCTTTACTTTGAAGAATGCGTTTGATCACTGCTATCTTTCTTGCAGTTTAATTTGCCAGAATTAATGTTTGACCAGGTGTAATCTCTGCCTAAACATGGCTTTATAATATAGCCTTCTTAGGAAATAAATTTTCTGAGATAATGTTATTTGTCCTTCTTTCACTCCTTCCTTTCCCCCAAAGTGTTGAGTGAAACGGCACTGAGACAAACTTAATTGTTTAAAGAAAGAATCTCTACAATTTCTTTGTCTTCAAGCTGTACAGAATTATTTTTTCAATTTAATTTCGTAGTAATGCATAAATGACATTTATGTGATTTCAAATGGATAATTGTTTCATTCTTTTTTTCACAGAAGAATTTAACCTGAAAATATTGAGAATTATATTATGAATATTGAAATACCAGCTATGTAGGTAGTTATTGGAGACACTGATCTTCAGATTATTTTATATGTTAACAGTTACAAAGAAGAACTTTTGAGTCATAGTCCATTTTGTCCTGATATATATGTTCTAAAATTGACCAGATGAGTTGTTCCTATCACTCTTGACTCCTTATAAGGAATATGAAGGACTCCGCTCACAGATTTATTGCAGAAATGAATCCTGCCACTATGTCAGCAATAACAAAACATTATTAAAGAAAAAAATTTTATTTCACTTACAATGATAGAAAATAAGACCACTTTAAAGTCCAGGAAGCTCCAGTTTCCCTAAAACTATGCAGTAGATCCAGTGCGAGGTAAGAACGGATCTTTCCCCTTTCTTCCCCACTATTTGGTGTCAAAAGCCATCAATGTCTGTATACCAATGCATGTGTATGTACACCAATGTATGCAGCATGGGCAATAAGCAGGAAGAATTAGAGATCTGTGTATGGTCACAGGGCCACGATCTCATTGCAGTTACAGAGACATAGTGGGACAGGTTGTGTGATTGGAATGCTGTCATGGATGGCTACACACTCTTTAGACAGGCCAACAAGGAAAGGTGGTGGAGTTGCTCTGAATGTGAGGGAGCAACAGGAATATATTGAGATTTGCCTGGGGGTGGATGAACAATGAGTCGAGAGCTCATGGGTTAGAATTCAGTGACAGCCTCATATGGGTGACATTGTTGTGGGTGTGTACTACAGGCCACCTGACCAGTAGGAGGAAGCTGATGAGGTCTACTACAGGCAGCTGAAAGTAGCCTCACAGTCACAGGCCCTGGTTTTCGTGGGGGACTTCAATCACCCTGGCATCTGCCGTGAAGACCACACAGCCAGGCACATGCAGTCCAGGAGGTTCCTACAGAGCATAGATGAAAACTTTCTGATGCAAGTGATGGAGGAACCAACAAGGAGAGGCATTCTGCTGGACCTAGTACTAACGAACAAGAAGAGACTGGTTGAGGATGTGAGGGTTGGGGGCAGCATTGGTAGCAGTGACCATGAAATTGTGAACTTCAAAAGCCTGTGTGGAAGAAGTAAGGGGATAAGCAGGATCAAAACCTTGGATTTCAAGAGAGATAAATTTGGCCTCTTCAAGGAGCTACTTGGAGGAATCCTGTGGGTTAGGGCTCTAGAAGGCAGGGGGGTTCAAGAGAGGTGGTTGCTGTTTAAACATCACTTCCTCCATGCTCAGGATCACTACATCCCCATGAGTAAGAAATCTAGCAAAGGAGGCAGAAGACCTGCATGGATGAGCATGGAGCTTCTAGTGGAACTCAGAAGGGAGAGAAAGGTCTATGGAATGTGGAAAGAGGGACAGGCCACTTGGGAGGAATACAGGAATGTTGTCAGAGCATGCAGAGAAGTAACAAGGAAGGCTAAGGCCCACCTGGAATTGAATCTGTTGCCAAAGACAACAGGAAAGGCTTCTTCAAGAACATTAGCAGCAAATGGAAGACTAGGGATAATGTGGGGCTGCTACTGAATGAGGTGAGTGCCCTGGTGATGGAGGATGCAGAGAAGGCAGAGTTACTGCATGCCTTCTTTGCTTCAGTCATTAGTGCTAAGGCCAGCCCTCAGAAATCCAAGGCCCTGGAGGTAAGAGAGGAAGACTGCAGAGAGGATGACCTTCCCTTTGTTGAGGAGGACCTAGTGTGAGAGACCATTTAAGCAATCTGGACACTCACAACTCCATGGGCCCCGATGGAATGCACCCACGAGCGCTGAGGAGCTGGCAGATGTCATTGCTGAGCCACTCTCCATCATCTTTGAGAGGTCTTGGAGGAAAGGAGAGGTGCCCAAGGACTGAAGAAAAGCCAATGTCACTCCAGTCTTCAAAAAGGGCAAGAAGGAGGACCCAGGGAACTACAGGCTGGTCAGCCTCACCTAAATCCCTAGAAAGGTGATGGAGAGCTCATTCTAGAGGTCACCATTAAGCAAGTAGAGGAAAAGCAGCTTATAAGGAGTAGTCAACACGGATTCACCAAGGGGAAATCATCTTTGACCAATCTGATAGCTTTCTACGATGGCGTGAACAGCTGGGGAGATGAGGGGAGAGACGTGGATGTTGTCTACCTAGATTTCAGCAAAGCTTTTCACACTGTCTCCCATAACATCCTCCTAGGCAAGCTCAGGAAGTGTGGGCTAAATGAGAGGTCAGTGAGGTGCATGGAGAACTGGCTGAATGGCAGAGCTCAGCGGGTTGTCATCAGTGGAGCTGAGTCTAGTTGGAGGCCTGTAACTAGCGCTGTCCCCCAAGGGTCAATACTGGGCCCAGCCTTTTTCAACTTATTCATCAATGACCCGGATGAAGAGTTAGAGTGTACCCTCAACAAGTTTTCCATGTTTTCTGTGATGTATGTAGATAGTTTAGATGCCACCTGATTTTTTATCCTTTCCTTATTCTTGCAATACAACTAAATAAAAAATTCTTCCAGATATTTGCAAACAATTTGCCTCTACGTACAATAACATGTTTGGTTACAGTATTAATACTGATAATGATATAATGATTAATTGTCCCCTTACATCCTGTTACTCTTTTTTCATTAGTCTTACTGTAAATAGTGTAGATTTCAGGAGAAGTAGTTAACATCTTCTCAAAATTTCCAAAAGAGAGATTTGTTTTTAATTGTTCTGCATTTTTAGTCACTGTGAATAGTATAACTGTCTAATAACAAAAGAATATTTTGTGTTCTTGCTTAGTGTTTGCTGCTTACGCATGGAAGTCTAGATTCTATTTGAGGATAAGTGACAGTTATGTCAAAGATTTCCAAATGTAAGAGGTCTAAATTTTCAGGGTTTTTTTTTTTTCATTTTTCTTAGTGTTTTGCTTAATGTAATGAAGTCACACAATATTTGTGCAAGAAATGTTAAAAGTAGATCAATAGCAAATAATTTACAGTTATACATAGTAATCAAAGTATGCAGATTTTTTTTTTTTTCCCTGAGTGGAGGTTACTTTGAAAAACTTTACACTGTGGAGTTAATGTTCTCCGGAACAAATGAAATAATAGTTGCACCAACATTTGAATTTGATATAACTCTTGATCTACCCATCAGTTTTCACAGTAAAGCTGAGTCCCAGTTTAAGCATATGTAGGTAAGTTGAATTCTATTGAATTTGCAAGTGATTTTGGAAAACTAACAAAAATGTAACATGAATGAAGCATAGCCTGTGTTGATAGTCTAAACCAAGGCAATCAACATAGGCAGCCATTCTGTCTGTCTGCCAAAATTTTCAAGGACAGAGATATTACCACCATCAACTTTACCAACAATTTCAAGTAACAAGTTTCTAGATCATTTAGATGAAATTTATATGAAGTACCTCTTTGCCTTATATTCCTTTTTACTCAGGTTGCTTTTAATACCACAATATTAAGACCTTGGAAAAGGTTTTACAAGACATTTCAAGGAGGTACACACAATGTTTATGAATGCAACAATCCCCTATTTCTTGTGGCCCGTCTTTACAAATTCTAATGGCAGTGTAGTAAGAATGAATACTATGTGAATGTATGTACATATGCTCTGTATACAGTAAGACTATATGCTACTATGGAGTAGTTCATATAAGGGAGGTTGAAGGTTCATATTGTTCTATATTTTCACTTCCACTTCAGACAGATAAATGAGGAGAAAATAGTTGTCTATAAATGTTAAGTTAGAAATAGATAGACAAAAAAAAACAACCACACACAGAGGTTACCGCTACTTTTCACATCCACACATATCAATGTAGAGTGCTTTACTCTTGAAATTGATTCTGGTGGACAAGAACTCAAGCTCTTAAATAAAATGTTTCAGGTCAGTTAAATACATTAATTTGTGTACAACAGATTTTGGAGTTTTATCTGGTTATTGTGCTTTTGCAAATACAAATTACAACTGAGTAAATCCTTTGGAAAATTCAAGGTTTTTTAAAAACTCAGGCACTGTGCATGAATTTGCATATACAAAAAATCCATTAGTGTGTAACTATGTAAGATTTTCAGTCTTGGTCTTTACATCAGGTTATCTGTTTTGCCTCAGTAAGAGGTAATTACCTACACAACATGCAAAGTTCTCTTTTAAATAACACAAACTGGATTCAGACTAGATGATTTCAATAACTGTAAAGATTTTTCTGTGAAATTCAACCATTCAACCCATTTCCTGCTGTTGTGTCTTGTTACTTCTCGGTAACTTTCCTGGTCTTTTGTCTATATGAATTTTGAATTGTCAATATCCTTGGGATTTTGTCCTTGGGATTTACTTAATGCTAACATAGGAAACTTTCCTGCTTTTCTCCCAACACTCCAGTGGAGGGCCAGGAAGATTTTCCAGCAGGATTGAGGGTAGAATCCAGGAAAATGGGAAAGGATGACCGCTGTTTTACGTTTATGGGTCTTTAGAGACTAGAAATTTTCTCCAGTGCTTTTACATAGCTAATGGATTTAAATCCCTGTCAGTAGAACTCTTATGGAAAACAGCAGAGTTGACTTCTCCCTCTTAACTGTACAGTTGCAACTGCAGAAAGGAATCTAAAAACTTTACTGCTTTTTGAAGCAGAAATAATTTTTGAAAAAAAAATTGCATTAGCATCTTCAGGATCACCCACATATTGCTATGATGTGGAGAGCCACATCTCCTCAATTCCAGTGTTATGCCTTCTCTCCCCACAGATTTTAAATGTCTCTAAGATACTGAGTTCCAGCTGAGAGATGTCCAAATGGTCCCACACAAAGAAACAGGTACAATGAAGCTGGTGCTTTTGTACTTCTCTCTCAGTTTATGCTTACATGGATCTTCCACTTCAGGTCCTCCAAGAAATGGTGGAAAATTTGAACTCAAGGATGTCACTCTATCTTTATATTATTGTTTAATATGTTGAGCTAGGATATCCCCACCACCACCACACAAATGCTTTAAAGATCTGACAAGAGGCTGCATAACACAAGCAATCTCAGTTCTGTCAGTTAGAAAACATTTGGACTTCCATCAAGCCCTTATTATGTTTATGGCTCTCTGCATTCTGACTACTAAGTAAAACCAGGATTCTTTAAAATTCCTGGGCATTTTGCCACCACTTTAGGCCATAGGGCCAATAAAAATCATTAGTGATACATAAATTTTATCCAGTGGGCTTTCCTGAACATGTGCAAATGTTCATAAGGTTAGAGAACAGAAATCCACAGGTTGTATCTTACATGCTTGGAATGTATTGAGTTTAACTAGTTTAGAATAAGTTCGCATGAATATCCTGAAATTTTTATATAAAATTAGGACACATATGATTCAAGTACCACAATAAGAATTCTGATTGAATAAACAGATTGCTATTACATTTCAGCAGATAAAATCAATCACTGTAAAAAGCATCACTTTTTCATATTTATTGTATTATAGTAACACTAAGCTATGATATTCATATAGCATCCAGATTCTCTTAGATGGGAATTTGCCTTTTTAAAATTGAAAGTTTCCAACTTTAACACAGTTAACGTTTCTTGCCGGAAAGCAAGACACTTTAAATATTTTGGGGGGCTGAAATCTAGTATTCAGTAAAAGCATTTTTATGGGATACTTCAGACCAATTTTAGCACAGATATCACTTGCTTTCTCAACATGACAAACTTATCTGACTTATTCAGTAAGCACATATTATTGTTTAACTATAAGTTTGATAAACCTGGAAAAAATACCCTATTTTTGGTTTATCCTTGCACTATTTTAAATAAGCAAGGCAACTAATGTTTTATTTTGGTTTTTCACTTTTTTTTTTTCCTAGACTAGTGTCAAGTAGTAACATAATTATAATGTGAAAGCAAAAACAGCAGAAAAAATCTGTAAACTTTTAAAAACACCAATACTTCAGTAGCACCCAAACTACTAACATATAAACATGTGGAGTCTGGTAAATATTACACTTAACAGAATTCTGCACACATTGCTTCATAACGATACTATTTTACTGAAAATTGTGCCATAAAAAACTTGAGTATTTAAACACCATACACCACTTTTTGGGACTACACTAGAAAACAATTTCATAGATTTTTTAGGAGAGAAAAGGAACTGAAGCTGAGCTTTTCTACAACTACATTTTTTTGTGGCTACAGCTATCCACCTATACACCCACTCCAAAACTGTTCCTTTCTTCAGGCTATTAGCTTTGGAAAAGGTTAGGACATTGCTGTACGTGGAAGCACTGAGGCAGAGCTCTCTTGAAACAGATATGAAAGCTAACTACTAAAATTATATTGCCTGAGTTATAATTACTAAGATGATGCTACAATTATTATCAATGCAAGAATATTTTAGCATCAGTGGATGTTAAAAAAAAGAGCCAACAACAACAAATTAAAAAATCAATATACTCCCCCCTGGCCCCAAGACCCAACAGAAGTAATAATGAAAATCAACATTGCTGAGATGTCAAAACCCCAGCAAGAGTAGTAAAGGATTAAAAAAAAAATTAAAATAGAAAATAATTCCCTATTTTAAGATTTCTGATTTGACCTGAAGAAATTCTTAATTTTTTATATGTCGTGATCTCATTTATCACTGAAAATTTCAGTTCGTTAGACTGATTCCAAATGTCTGTAAAGGAAATGTGCTGCATTTGTGTTCCTTTCATCTTAAGTCATTACAGAATCACAGAATCACAGAATAGTAGGGGTTGGAAGGGACCTCTGTGGGTCATCTAGTCCAACCCCCCTGCCGAAGCAGGGTCACCTACAGCAGGCCGCACAGGACCCCGTCCAGGCGGGTCTTGAATATCTCCAGAGAAGGAGAATCCACAACCTCCCTGGGCAGCCTGTTCCAGTGCTCCGTCACCCTCAGAGGGAACAAGTTCCTCCTCATGTTCAGACGGAACTTCCTGTGCCTCAGTTTGTGCCCATTGCCCCTTGTCCTGTCACTGGGCACCACTGAAAAGAGCTTGGCCCCATCCTCCTGACACCCACCCTTCAGATATTTGTAGGCATTTACAAGGTCCCCTCGCAGCCTTCTCTTCTTCAGGCTGAACAAGCCCAGTTCCCTCAACCTCTCCTCGTAGGGGAGATGTTCCAGTCCCCTCACCATCCTCGTAGCCCTCCGCTGGACTCTCTCAAGTAGCTCTTCATCTTTCTTGAACTGGGGAGCCCAGAACTGGACACAGTACTCCAGATGAGGCCTCACCAGGGCAGTGTAGAGGGGAAGGAGAACCTCCCTCCTCCTGCTAGCCACACTTTTCTTGATGCACCCCAGGATCCCATTGGCTTTCTTGGCAGCCAGGGCACACTGCTGGCTCATGGTTAACCTGTCGTCCACCAGGACACCCAGGTCCCTCTCCGCAGAGCTGCTCTCCAGCAGGTCCACCCCAAGCCTGTACTGGTGCATGAGGTTGTTCCTCCCCAGGTGCAGGACCCTGCACTTGCCCTTGTTGAACCTCATCAGGTTCCTCTCTGCCCAGCTTTCCAGCCTATCCAGGTCACGCTGAATGGCAGCACAGCCTTCTGGTGTATCTACCACACCTCCCAGTTTTGTGTCATCAGCAAACTTGCTGAGGGTACATTCTAACTCTTCATCCAGGTCGTTGATGAAGAAATTTGATTGTTATATGGATTGTTATTACAATCCAAGTTTTCTAAGCTGTGCACTGGTGTGAGAAAGGTGTCCTTATAAAATATGAGCATTTTTCCTGCATTCTGTAATGATATTTAATCTGGGTAGACTGTCAAAATAATTTGTCTGTATATCCTGTTTCTTTCAGTTGTTACTAACACCTTAATTTATTGTGTAGTTTTCCGTAGGGTAAGAGCAATTTAAAAAAAAAAAAAGCATATATAATTTACTTTTGATAACTTGCACAGTGTACTAGGCACTTTTATAAAAATAGGGCAAAGCAAAGGTGAAAGTACTTGAGCATTGACTAGATAACATTAGAAGTACATCTTTGATAACAAGTACATTTAATAAATTCATTTTTATTCATTTTTAAATAAATGAATATTTTCATCTTTTTTCCTCAGACAATTCCATATTTAAGATGTGTAAAAATACTGATAAATAACCATCTAAGCATGAGAAGCACAGAACACAGTTGTAGACGAACTTGAGTGACAATATTCTGAAAATGTCATTTACTGCAGTAGGAAACACAAAAATGTAATGTATTAATGGATCAACCTTGCTAAGCACAGAAAATTAAGTTTTATTTCTTCATCTGTTCATCAGCTGTTTACTTAAAATAACTTTCAACCTGATATTTTTTTAAAACTGTTCACTTCAACTTTTTACTTGATTATTCGTTTTGTACCCATGATTTATGGGTAAAATAACAGTCATCTGAGTCTAATTCAAATGAAATTAGATGAGCCAAGTATAAATAAAGAGGAACTATGCCTTAAAAATCATTGATGCCTTGGAAACTTCTATGGGATTATCAAGCAAACCATATATATATATATACATATAGACATATTTAATAAAAACATTTTAAATAATCTTTAAAAAAATGTTTTTACAGTTACATGATACGAGAGTTTCTGAAAGAATGCGAAAGGGTGTCTTCTTTGTTGAAAGTTTATAACGTCATTGACATTATCTATCATTTCTCTAAAGAAGAATATAGGGAACATTTTTAGAAGGCAAACAGGACAGAAAACGTATTTAATGTACATGTATATTAACACATGCATTTATGTGTATGTATCCATTAACACGGAGGTAACATTTTTTAATCCTTTCTTTTCCCTTCTCCTATTTTACTTCACCTGGTAATAAAACAGCTCAGAGTTTCACACTGATGATGTCAGACTAAGCATTGGATGACTTGCAGCAGCACTTGCTTACAGTACAACCTGAGTGTCCTGGGTTTGGCTAGGACAGGGTTAATTTTCACTGGAATCCAGGAAGGGACATAGCCAGGCGGGCTGACCCCACCTGGCCAAACAGAGCAGGGTATTCCATACCATGTGCCGTCATGCTGGGTTCCAGTGGGGAGGAGCGGGGCAGCCGGAATTCACTCGTGGCTCGGGAGTGCAGCGTCAGTCCGGTCCGGGAGAGCTGTTTCTCTGGGTTGTGCAGTTTGTGTTGTGTTTTCTGCTTATCTGTATCGTTGTTATTACTGTTCCCTTTGTTTGCTGTTCTGTTAAACTGCCCTTATCCTGACCCACCAGTTTCTGCCTGTTTCTTTCCACTCTCCTCCATGCACCAGCAGGGGGATGGGCGGCCGCGTGGCACTTTTGTTGCCAGCCGCAGCCAAACCATAACACTGAGTCATTTATGAGGTTACTTATGTAAGTATTCACTAATATTTGTAGTGTGCAGTGAGCTAAAGGGTGCTGGCAACACCAAAATGGAGTAGAAAGAATGCTCTGAATTGTCACTTACAATCTCTTACATGTAACTATCCTTTATTACATCAGAAGAGTAATTTAATTGTTGTGGCTGTTGGTACCCGCAATCACATAAACTGTAGATCAATGCAAACTTTCAATTCTACTCCAGATTTTGAAAACAGAGTGGCTGAGGTAAACAAGCACATTTTGCCAATTAAACCACCAGCAGATGGGTGTTGCAAATAGCAGGTAACACTAAGAACTGAAATCACCTGTTAGAAGGAAGTTAGCCCTAGGCTAGATCTCAGCCTGAGGCACCCACCAGCTTAGGTCTCCTGTCAGAAGCATCCCTCACAGGACTCTCTACTGTTCATCTACCATGTGTATCATTGAAGTAATTTCATTGCACTCTACTGCATTAAGTAAGAGGATATTATCAGTAGCCATTGATCATTCACATCTCTTGAACTTGTGTTTTGTCTTAGAATAATGCACATCTATTTTATTCTAGTCTGTGGGGGTTTTTTTAAACATCATTTTTTCACTGGATAATATTGTACTACTACAAATTAAACATAACCAGGAGACCATTGGTTTTACCTACCCATATATCATTGTTTAACAGTTTTTAATTAACTTTCAGCTATTAATATGAAATTTATATCGTAGTTAGTTCTGGCATTAGTTTATTAATGATATTTTTTCTTCAAAAGTAAAAGACATTTCTAAAACTTTTATCTTTTTAACATTTATTCACTAACTTCAGTTCACATTAGTTTTAAAGTGGGAAAGTCTGAATTTGTTTTTTTCAACTAGAAAAAAATAAAAGCAATGAAAAGTTCTGATATTCAGATATAATCATGGTTTTGTCTTTTTCAAGGATTATAATTAATGTTAAATCTAAATAACTGACATCAAACTTTATTATTCGGTTTCAATTTATTTCAGTGGACTTCTTATATTTTTTATTTTTATTTCTGCACAGAAAAATTAGGGATATTTTTACTGGTCTCAGTTCAGATGAGAAGTGTATGGAAAATCAGGGGACAAGTTCAGACAAATACAGTAATTAATCCCAGAAAGCTGTAACAAATTTTAACCATTTTGCCACCAGTATCACGCAGTCTCTGCTCTCCGGTACTTCTACCCATACCTGGCACAAGATACTCCCCAGCATTTTTACACCTTCAACAGAAGACTTTACTCAACCCTAATCTAACTGCCATTGTGACTACTACATGTTGCAGTTTTCTATACAGAAGTGCCCGTTTTGCCAGACCTTACAAATTTTCTGTCAAAGGAGCCTTCTAATAGAAGTGTTTTGTAAAATCTGCAACATCATTTGGGCTTGAATTTCCTTTAATTAAAATTGAACAAAGAGTCTTAGGTACCTGCTTTGGAGAAACACTCAGAAAACATTAATAAGAAGAAGCACCAATTATTACAAACATCTGTCCTCCAGCACTGTTTTAGGCCCACAGACCATTTTGAAATCACTCTGACTGGTTTATTTTAAGTGATGAATACAGCAATGTTTAAGAAAAAGTATCTATGGGATTTACTGTATGGGACATTTGATGTAAAGAGAGTAATAGGCCTGCTACTGTATGAAGGACAGATTTGTCTTTTGCCTTCCTTCATTGGTGATAATTTTTTTGTAGTGTTCTTTTATGAGAAGAACTTACTGACAAAGCTGTGTTTAAATTATATGTATATATCTTGTGAACACTGTTGAGCATCAAAAAGACACCTCTACTTCATTCACTTTTTTCCTTTTTCTTCTGAATACTGCAACTTGGAGCTGCAGAGTTACTCTGTATAAATAACATAAATTACATAGTCATGCTCTTTTGGAAAATAAAACATTTCTCGTCTGCTGAATAAAATACCTTTTCCACTTTCAATGCTATGCAGAACTACCATTTTTTATACATTAGAAAATGTTTCTACAAGTATGCTTCAGGAAAAAAAATTCTGGATGAACAGATTTCATCAGGTGTCAAAACGCATCTGTTGATAAATGGCTTTGTATACGTTCTGATTTAACATTAATCATAAAAGGAAAGTATGCCTTCTTAATCCAACCTGCTAGAATAACCATGCATTTACACAGAATATAAATTAACTAGAATACATTTACAAGGCAGATACTCCAAGATTTTATTCAGGAATAATCCTGGAACAAGTAGGATTACAACCACAAAAATAACAAATATTTCACTTATTCTTAAAAGCATGCATATTGTCTAAATTTCAGCTACCTTGTTTATTGGGTTAATGTTAATTTTATGTTGTAAATGGAATTATTTCTTTCCATCAAAGTGAAACAACTGTGTAATACATTAATAATGGTAGCAGGGTCCTGCTCTGTCTTACAGTTATGAGCAGCTCTGCTACATACCTCTTAAAAGTGGTAATTATTAAGTAATGGAAGCATTATTTGGTGACAAAATACAGGGGAAAGAGGAAAAAAAACAGCTGTAAAAATAATGAAACATTAATGACTGGATGATAGATCTATGTATACTTCTCTGTTAATTAATTTGCAAATTCATCGAACATACATTTTTGAGATCACAGAATGACAGAATGACGGAATGTTTGGGATTGGAAGGGACCTCTGTGGGTCATCTAGTCCAACCCCCCTGCCGAAGCAGGGTCACCTACAGCAGGCTGCACAGGACCTTGTCCAGGTGGGTCTTGAATATCTCCAGAGAAGGAGAATCTCTCTGGGCAATCTGTTCCAGTCCTTTGTCACTTTCAGAGTGAAGAAGTTCTTCCTCATGTTCAGGTGGAACTTCCTATGCTTCAACTTGTGCCTGTTGTCCCTTGTCCTGTCACTGGGCACCACTGAAGAGAGTCTGGCCCCCTGCTTGACATCCACTCTTAAGATATTTATAGACATTTATAAGGTCGCCTCTCAGCCTTCTCTTCTTCAGGCTGAACAAGCCCAGCTCCCTCAGCCTTTCCTCAAGGTGTGTTAAAGTCATAGAAAGTCATAGAAAATGAGGCTGAAAAACTTCCCAAACACTTCAGGAATTCATCCGTGGAAATTCCCTCCTGAAGAGAGGGTCATTATATCTCAATTGTTGCAGACAGATATTTATCTCACCTGTTCTTACAAGCATCTAAGGACTGAGATTCTACATCTTGCCAGAGCAATCAGTTATACTGCTTAAATATCCTCACAGCTGGAAAATTTTTCATAATGTCTATGCTAGATCTCCTTCAATGCAATGTAACCTATTTCTTTTTCCTCTCCCCTTGAAGAACAGTTTATTTGTTCTTTTCTGCCAGTATCTTCCCTAGTTTGAAGGCTGTTATTTTATCTCCCTTTAGTTTTCAGTTCTTCAGATTGAAGTAGCTGAATTCCTCTGACTTTCCTCACAGGCAGTTATTTTGTAGATTTCTAAACATTGTTTCAATGCTTTTCCAGACTGTGTCACACTGGTCCAGATCTTTGTTTAAATATGAAGTCCCAAAACAGGCAAAGTACTCAGCTCTCACCTGTGATGAACAGACAGGGATGATTTGCTGAAATATCTAATTTATGCTAGTATTCTTACACTGGTACTTCCAGGAGCAGGGCAGGTACAACACATGTATTGAGAATGGCTTTTAGTCACCTGGTACCCATGCAACCAGGAGATGGATGCTAAGGACTGGATTCATCAGCCATTAAAAATCAGATGCCTTGCAATGAAGACTACCTCTGCAGGCTGAGGAGCAAACAGCTATTATAAAGGTAACACTTGATCTGCAAGTTAGGTCAGCAATAGCCTGTGTGAGAGGGATGAATTATTTCCCGTTCAAGCCTAAAGAAGAACTGCTTTTGGTCTGAGAACGTAATCCTGGCTCAGTATATCCCCACTTGACCTTGGGAAATCTCTTTCTTTCCATTAGGCTGGTGCCCAGTGCGATCAGCATGAGCCGGCTGTCAGGAAGGGAGCACCTCCTCCTCAACTTTTGTCGGCAAGTTGCCAGGACTTGCCTTTGCCTTCTACTGCTCCAGGTCCCCGTGTCTGTGACTTCAGCACAGCTGCTTCATGTGCACATTTAGTAGCTATGCCATGGATTTCAACTAAATATGCAGTTTAAAATATGTAGTAGTGGTGTGACAGTTTAGTCCTTTATCTTTCTGGTCTTTAAAACAATTAATAGGCAGTTAATCGAGTTTGAATATACAAAAATATTTTTCATTCTAAATTATACACTCTTCATACTCAGTGAGCAGTGCATGTGCCCTGTTTGCCTTTACTATAATAATAAAATCCAAAGTCTCTTTATAAAATTAAATTAAATCCATCTTGTACTTCACATAAACATGGAGACTCTGAGGGTCAGATCCCTTGTTGATACACTCCAATGTGGTATAACCCTTGCTCTCTTGACTTTAGCAGAGTTTTTGATTCTTTTTGTCTTGAAATGAGATTCTTTGAGATGGTGCTGATTTTATATATTTTACTCTAAGTTTCTAATGCAGAGTCCATACTGAGTTATCTGTTTCTTCTCCCTCACAGGAACTCAGCTGATCTTTATTCTCCCTCAGATGTAGTTCACGCTGTCTCCAAGCAAACAGATCTGACATTTTGCAAATACATCGTTCTAATCCACTAGTTCCCTAACTAATATCAGTTGTTGAACAGAGCTTATTAGGAGGTCTGCATGGAGCCTCTGCCTGTTTGTAGAGCTGGCGGCTCCTGTCTACACCAATGTATAGCAGAAACGGACTTAAAGTCAACAGCGTTGCCACACTGAAGATAGGGAAACATACCTAGATCAATTTAACTTTCAAGCAATTTTTTTGAAGGATTTTGTAATGTCAAACTGTTTATTTTCAGTGACAAATTAAAGCCAAAAGCGGGGAAGAAAAATCCAGTGATATGTTTAGTCTCAATCTAGTGGAAGAAAAGGAAATCTTAGAAAGGTCTGACAATTCTGACATCCCTGGAAAAATGCTTAAATCTTATATAATGATGTTAGAACAGAGGAGGCAATAATATCAGCTCAGCTTAATGATGTAGCACAAGATCATTATTTAAAGCCTATCAAAACGACTCATAGGTTCTTCTTCATTAGTTTAAGCTATGGCTTGTATTTGTAGACCAATTTAAGTAAAGAATGATATATGCTTTTTGATTTACTTCCTCCTGTTCAAAACCCCTTTTCTTATGCTTCAGAAATGATAGGTCACATATATTCACATATATGTGTGTGCATATGGTCATGTATACCTGCTGATTTTTGATAACAGCCTAACTTCAGGCCAGGTATGTGAATTAGAAAAATATTACTTCTGACACCATGAGCTCGAGAAAAAAACTTCTGTCTGGGACCTAATAAATATCAATGATTTACAGTTCCAGCATCACATTTTGATATGCTGCTTTATTTTACAGCAATTTACAGCATTTAATGTTGTACACAGATTACCTTATAATGATGTATTACACCATAAAATACAGACAGTGTTTGATTTATATGAAAGGTTGAACTCTGAGATTCATGTAGAAGAGGAAGTCAAGCATCAAAATAGTTCTTTGGGTTTGGAAAAAAAAAGTGTTTACAGACATAACACTTTACACACACTTCACTGGCTTATAGTAGTACAAAACTGCATAATACATGCCACCACACAACTTTCTTTTTCTTTATGACATTTCTTCTTTGGAAGTTGCAGAAACTGAATCCAATGAATTATAGCATAAATTTAATAACCCATTGTTCTTGTAGTAGTTTCTGAGACACAACACCTTTCTGCTACTGAATGTTTATTTGAATGTCCTGACATTTTCCAGGAAGATAAGAAACTGTTAGGCATTTTCAAGTTTGTCTAGAAAAGTTCGCTACACTAGTTACAAAGCAGAAATATCAAAATTGCTGCATATCTGGTGGACAAATGGCAATTTGCAAACCCTCATAAAAGACTGTTTCCCTGTCAAAAAGGTAATGCATACTAACTGTCTGTGGTCTGGAAAGGAACAATAACGTGGAATTTTCAAATGAAAAGTGGTCTTAAGTCCTGCAATATCATTTGTACTGCCACTTAGATCTGGTTCAGAGGGAGCTTAGTTACTGAGCTTTACCACAGGATATTTTATAGTGTCTCTCTGTTTCTGTTAACAATATTGCGTTCTCAACTATTTTTAAGAAATGCTCATACCTGCATAATGTACCTGTCTATATATATCTAAAGATATAGGCCACACACAGACATTTATGTTCCTACATATATTTCTTTCTATTACATTTTCAATTAAAAAATACTCCTAATAATACAAAACCTACTGTTCTCATTCTACAGGAGGAATAGTTCAATGTTGGTATTTACAGTGGGATAGTTAATAACTTCCATCAAAGTTGTAGTGTGTGACCCAGCAAAGAAAGGAGTTTACATCTTCTCTGGTTCATAATATCTCACTCCATGAACTGAATTGGAGAATTTGAACAGCACTTATGAGTACTGCTCAGTATGAGCAAGATCCCCACAAGTAATTAATACTTTCTGCATACTTATTTGCATATATCACTTCATATCTTGAGAATGCTGCGCAACAACAATATTTCTAATTTATTTTTTCCAGTCGTCCACCAATTTTATCTTTTAATTTCTTTTTTTTATTTTCTGCTAGTGATTTTCTTTCAGTAGGACTGAGTATGACTTTTAGTGATTTGATAATCACAGTATTAAGCTCTGTATGCTATAGGGATGTCTCAGAACCACGATACAGAAAAGTGTGTAATGAAAACTCTAGACTAGATTGTCCGTTGCCATTAATCCATAGAGTTTAGAAAATGACTTTTCAGTGAAGAAATACTATATAAATTGAAATAGAAGATGCCTATTGCATCTGGAGAAGTTACTTGAGCTACTTATTAACTAAACTGATAGATGAGGTCTTTCTCTAGCATTCTACAGATAGGGCCAGCTACAGGATTCTCAGCCATATACCAAATTAATTTTGTCAGACTGGGCTTGGGTCAGAGGAAAAGATTTGGAGAACATAGGATGGAAATACGATAGCTTGCTTCATCTGTTGTCTTCAGGGAAAAGGGGAACTATAGCTGGTGGGTAACTGTGGCCCATGTCTATTATTATCCCTTGCCACTCCAAATATCAGGATGAAAATCCCACTGCTGCACTAAGTAGAGTGGAAGAAATGTTGTGTGTAGTATGTTTGACCTACTTTATTTTCAGTATCTGCACTCTTCTTATTGGGAATACAAACTCCTCTATTTCTAGGTTTTTCAATCTGTTCACTTGCTTTTTCTACTTGTTCTGCATGTGCCTCAAAATTAAAAGGTTTGGGATAATGTGCTTTCATTATTAAATATAATCATAAAACTGAACTCCCTGACGATTCACTTCAGCAATATTATTAGGTCTGTTTGCTACCATAAAGTGTGGTAGGAATGAACAAATTCAAATTAATCTCTTACTAATTAGCAGCTTTCTATAAAATCACAGCAAGATGTAAGATCATGAATATGGAAAATTGGTTAGGGAAAATACAGTCTGTGTTAAAAATGGCAACACAATAATAGATACCAAAACTAATTATGTTGGGATCTTTGAGGCAGTTTAGTTATCTTTCCATCCATTTATGAAAAGGAATCTGTCATAAATTCTGTTAGTTGTTGAAACTCTCATTTGAATAACAGGTCATAAAGAGAGTCAGTCTAGAATTAGATGATATATATACTTCCAGCCTAAATCTGAATTTAACACAGACTTTAAGAGGACCACAAGCCCCATATGAACGTCACCAAAGTTCTCTTCTAAATTTAATCCTGTCTGATAAGAAAAGTACACTTGGAAGAAAAGCTTCAGCTGTTTTCTGTTTGTATTACATAGGTCTATCACCATCTAGAAAACACAATGCTATGAGGTTAGAAGACAGTCTATTATTTGTCTCTCTGGATATCATCCTTTAAATCTGTTCAGTTTTCTATTATAACAGTAAGAGTACCACTACTGACATATTAAGTACATTTGACCACCCAGAACTATATATTTGCAGAAAGATTTTCCATCAGTAAAACAAAATCTTAAATCTCCCACAGGTAATTGTAACTATATCTTCACTAGAGTTTAAATAAATTCCGCTTTTAAATATAAACACCATGATAGGAAACAGTTAAAAAGCTTATCTCATAAATATTCAGAAATACTACATATTAGTGTAAACTTACAATATCTGATATAGCAGCTTGGCTTTTGGGGCATGTGTGTCTAGAAGGAGAAAATGTATACACTACTGTCAAATGAAAGTTAAAGACTTTAATACAAGCTTCCTTTATTAACTCTGGAGAGTTGTCCTTTTTCACTTTCTGGTTGGCCACCAGCTCTGACTTCTCCCGTCAGACTCTCCAAAGACAACTGAGCAATTAGCCTTCATCTTTGAGGCTAATTACCAACAAAACCCAGCTGACCATTAGAGAACTTCATAATCAGTATTTTGGTACACAGGAAACAAAAAATGTAAAACTAGAAAAGGCTGGACAAGGAAAAATTCCATACTTTAAATATATTATGTTCATTCCTCTATCTATAGCATATCTAATATTCCATTAGCTACTAATCCATGTACAATTATCCTTACTTCTCAGGAGTGTGGTAAAGGCACTCCTAATAATTCATTTTTGATGTTATCTCTGGGGAAAAAAAGTGTTCTCAAAGACTGATTTAATTTTTCAGTGAAATTTCCCCCCCCCCCCCAAACTGTGGCATCAAATATTACTTGAAAGTGAAAGTGACATTTATGTATCAAGCACTTGCAAAGTAAGAAAAGAAAACAAGAACCAGAGTGAAATAAATATGATAGTAATTTTTATTATCTTAAAGCTTTTATCCATGACACCCATTATTAAAAAGCTTTGACTTTTATTATTTTACAGCATTTAGCCGTGACCCCCATTATATATCAAGAAGAGAGGTGAAACCAGGTAGTTTTCAGAAGAGAGTTACAGTGCATTTTTGTCTGATGCTTGATCCAGATGCTTGGAAGCTGGGGATGTGGGGCACAGGGTGGAGTATTATTGCTTTTCAGTATAAATGAAGCTGAGGCTTATCACAGAACATGCTGTATTCTAGCAGAAAGGACATTCTGGGAGAGATCTTACTTATCGTTTTGTCATTTTGGAGAGGAATTAAAACCACTGAGTTCCTTAATAAGAGTAGTTCTGATCCTGTCTCATTTTGATATGGATTTTGTTTGGATTAATCCTTACATTTACCAATCGCAAAATCCTTTTTGTACCAAATTGACCAGAATTCAAAACTAACATCATGATTTTCTGTTATAAAAATTCACTCCTGTCCATTCTGCGGATTAATCCTTTGCTTACAAAAACATATATGCAATCTGAAAACACTGTTATTCATTGTCTTTAGTATCTGGTTATATAGCCAGATGATGTACGTGCGTAATTTGCTCCTAGGTGCTGTGTGAGTGTTAATTCACTTAGAGTCCCCCTTTGGAGTGAACCAGCTGGCTCCTGCAATCCTAGATATGATTCTCTGAATTATTCTTTCTAAGGAGTTGTCCTGAAAGAATATATGTAAAAAAGTTGCATGAGATTTGTATATTTGTTATCCCATGCCATTTTCCAACTTTTTCGCAGAAGAGTTTGCATCAGCAAGCACTCCAAAATGCTTCCCAAGCAACATACGACTATTTCATTAAGATCTTCATGCTGAAGTTTAGGCAACCATCTGACCCGCATAGACTTTGCCTACTCTCAGACACTTTGAACTGAAAGAACTCACAAATATAGAATGTGAGGGTCGTAGAAACACAACATAATGCTGAAGAAATCTCAGTGCTGTGCTATCTGTTGTAGAAAAAATCTGTCCTCTCTGGAGAAGTCAACTCTGCTGCACCATTTATCTTCTGTGATTGCCATGCGACCCTAAAATGCCGAAGAGTAAATTCTCAGCATGGCCTGATATCATTTCATTAGATAGTTCTGTCACAATTTTTATACATGCTGTACATCGGTTCAAGTAGAAAGAGTTTTTTGTTGCTTTGATGAAAGATGATGCAGAACATACTTCTATTTTGATTTTCTTAACCAACAATTTCAGCTTTTGGTATCCAAGTAAGAAAGCAATCCAATAATTCTTTCCCAGACTTTTTTATCCTGACGTAATTTAAAATTTAATTCTTCTTTCTGTTGCTGTTCTAAAATGACTGTTCTTCCTATTCTTCCTCTCTCTTTTTTGTGTTTCTGTTTCTACACTTCACTTGCTATCTTTGTACTGATTTTTGTTGTGTCAAGAATATTAATTTCTTTGTACTTTAATACTTCATTATACTGTTTTTCATTATTATTATTTCACTTGCTCCTTCTTCTTTTTTGGTAGCAGACTATTTTTTCCAGATGTATTGTTTTGGCACATGCACTTCATAAAAAGGTATGTGAACAGAAGCATATCCACGATTAAGAACACTCAGACACTACTGTCAATGTCTTCTAATTTCTGTTTATTTAAACCAGGGATTTGTATACAGAGGAATGGTAGTACCCTCTTACAAAGTGATGTTGTGTGAATAAATAAATTAATATGCATAAGTGGCATTATATACTATTATACGGTAGGAAAAGGGTCTTCATTCTTGTGATAGTATCTGGAGAACTTCTTATTGTTGATTTAAGTGACATAAATATCATGTAACAAATACAGCGAGCAATAAAGAAAAACAAAGTGTTATAGTATTGTGTGATGACCCTTAGCCTGGATTTTCTAACATTTCAATGTAACTTGGATGTAGTTAAAGTTGCTGAGAAATTCCTATTTGTTTAAAAAGTGGGCTTTGAATAGACATAAAATTAGGTTACCAGAGGCTTTCAGAGTTGTGCTGAGTTTCAGAATCACTTAACTGATGAGACGGCTGATGCACTTGTGTTTTATTTTTTGCCTTTCTCTTTTGATTGTGTACCTTTCAGTTTCCCTCACAAAACTCTGGGCAAAATTTCTTCTTGATGAAGGACCAAGTATGGCCTAGTTTACAAAGGCAAATAGGAAATCAGATAACAAAGAAGAAATAATATTCTGTGAAAGCACACACGTGCACACACACATAAACACACACACAAAAACCTTTTTGTCTTGTTAGGTTCTACCACAGTTGGATTTTGCACAGCCAGAGGCAGAAACAGATGTGATATCCAAGTAAAGAAGAATAAGAGTGCTAACAAACCATGGCAAAAAAGCAAGCAATAGTGGCAGACAGTAGGCTGTATACTGCTCCAGATCTGAACAGTGTTGGCTGATACAGGCTGTAGATAATCAATCTGTCCATTTCGTTGACATTTCTGGGAAAGGGGGGGGGGGTTCGGCTCTCTTCTTGCAGCAGCACAGATGACAGCTAGAAATAAACAGTGTTTTTGTGGTTGAAATGTCTGCCAGGCAAGATCATATGCAGGCTACTCTTGAGGTAGCACAATACTGAGAAAAATGTTGGGGAAGTAAAACTACTTGATGAGAGGTAGCTGTAACCCCACTTTCGCTTTACACCTTGAACCCATATTGCTAATGCACGTGGTTGACAAACACTGTTACAAGTGGAGCTCATATTAAATTCAACCTTAACTCCTGATCCACTGCTTTCTAAGACCTTACCCACTCATATGTATGTCAAGTATTATGTTTATATGAAATCAATAAAAACTGTGTTTTTTAAAAAAATCCCCACAAGTCCTGACCTCACTACAGAGCTGAGAATTCAACATTCAGCTGAAGATGATAGCACCCACTGTGCAGAGCAACTGGCCAGCTGGTGAGAAATTCCGGCTGTCATCGCAGTGCAGGGAGTTAACATATTTATCAGACACTTGAGATGAAAAAGTGGTAGTTCATGGGGACTTATTTTTCCCTAAGCCATCTGGTTCTGAGGTGCCTATTACATCTATTATTGAATCATTAAAGTCAATGAGGTGAATAACATGATTAAACTTGTTTACTTGTCATGTAACAGTCAGTTAACAGTGAAATGTAACTTCAACTTTCTGGTTTACCCTGTAATAAAAATACATCTCGACTTCCCTAAGTGATACCTAAAATTAATGCCAGACAACTATCTTTTAATTTGTAGTCTTATTTAAAAGTGTATTAATTTTTTAAACTCTGTTCTACATATTGATATTATATTGCAGTCGCTGCGAAACTGCTCCTTATAATTTAAACAATAAAACATAAATAATTGGTGATAAGTACAGATGTGTATACTCCTAATTTCACTCTGCTGATCAGACAGGTTCACATTTATGGAAACCCTGAACAAAACGCAGTTTGTTTGTGCAGAATTGTAGGAAAGGTGAAAAGCTGAGAATCTGGTCAGTATATAAAAGTCATATTTGAATACAAAAGTTTATGGTATTTTATTAGATACACTCATAACAGTGTGAATAAGCAGTTAATATATTACCATAAATGGATTATACGTCTTTGTAATAACTTGAAATTTTAATAAAATGGATTATAGTTTTTGAATTAATTATTAAAGCCAGGAAACCTCACAGTGATGACACTGGAATTTAATGTAAAGGTTTCAACAGCAATAATTAATGTTACCTTAGAAATTAGGATCTAAAGAAGCCCTTTTGTATTTATATTAAGATATCCCTTTGGGATCTGAAAAGTTTTTTAAATTACAGATATTTTTAGACTTGATGCAAAATATTTCAAGTCAAGCGAATCATGTTCCTAGACTTCAGTAGGCTTTAAATCAGAGAATTAGTGAATATCATTACATAGCAATGTGGATAATTATTCATACCAAAAAATTAGGATTAAATAAAGAATTAGAAAAACATCAGAAACTTTATTCATAGACGTTGAATTTCCTTCAGTTATGTCTACATAGTCAGCTTGAAGTGGTTTCAATGCCACTCATCAACCTTACACTGCATGCATCCAAGCATCTCACACTATAGTATGTTTGATGAGCGAAATCAACTATATAATATCTTTGAGCATTGTTTAAACTAACTAGTTTGCCTTTACCTAGAAATATACTGAGAATGTTCACAAGGCTGATGATCATTTAAAGAGATGTCCCACATACTTGCTGAGAAATTGTCACTGAAATACAGTTGCCGTTTCTCTAAAGGGATTTTAAACCTGCATTTACATGTTCCACAGGAATATCTTCAACTGTTTAAGTGTTCTGCTGAATGAAGGTATTGTGGATCATGATGAATTCACTTTTCCACAATATCCATGTCATTAACTCCAAGGTTTATTTCCAGTGCTAGTCTATTGCAACGCGTTCTTTATACAAGGATGATTAGGAATCTTTGAGTCTTTCTATCTAATCAGGATTTGCCTTTATTGTTATCATTCTTGTTGCTTTATCATTCAAGCTCTGTTCATGCTGATATTTCCGTTGTTGTTGTTGGTAGTGACTTGGATTTTGGGTTTTTTTTTTGAAATCTTATTTTCTGAGTATGTTTTAAAGAAGGATTATAGATGAGAAGGTGTGTACCTCAGGATGCATAACAACATTTAATAAAGAGGTCCTTGGCCTAGACTCAGACAAAAGCACACTGTACAGGCTTTCATGATTATATTCAGGACACTAAACGTATTATAATCTCAACTATTCTTCTTTTTACTGTCTCTTTCAGATCTCCATCTGGGGACCAGAGAATGGATTTTATTTTATTACATTGCATTGGCTAATCTAGTTTTGTTTTTTATTTTGCTTATTTTCTTAATATTATTTGAACAAATGCATGATCTTTTTTTTATGTAATACCACAGTAAAATATTAAAGGCATAATTAGCGTACTACCTTACCATTTACCTATCTGCTGTACATCTTCCACTTTGTTAATTACTCAGCAAAAATTAGAGCAGATAATACATATTTTTTAAATAATATGAAGCTACAACCTTAGTAGAATCTATCCGAAAACTTAACACAGCTGTAGATAAGTGATCTAGGGAGTTACCTGGAGCTACAAAAGGACTGATAACTTTTATGCATGCCACCCTGAAATAACCACAGATCTTTGTTCGGAAATTAGAATGATTGTACTGTTGCACAAACAAAGTGAGCACAAAAGTACCATTATGACAATATTTTCCAGTTTTCCATTCTGAAGACCATATAGAAAAGTAATACATTGGAAAGTAATGCAAGTGAGCTAGAACTCCTATCTTTCTGATGACTAGAACTAGAGGGAGGTAGGAGACACATCAGGATTTTGCTGTTCAGCATTTAAAAGCATTAATAAAACGCAAAAAAATTAAACAATTTAAGCACCAGGAACCACTGTACCTGTTCCCCATTCCCTGATAGGAAGTTTGCTAGTTTTGATTTTTTTACACTTATACTTTCTCGGAGGAAAAAGGTATTCCTCATTTGTTTGTTTATTTTTAAAACAAGAAAGTTCCATTTCAATTTTAGATCTCCCCAGTTAAAAAAAATACAGTAAAAAACAGTTGACAGGATTTGGCTTATAGTCTTCCAACACCCATGTTTCTCCATTTCTTCCACCTGGCAGCTTGGGAAAGCTGCCCAGGTTATACCAGAATGCTTTGGAACAAAACCAGTCCTTTAGCATACTAGGTGTTGACAGGCCAACCTGGTTAACACATGGTTATGCCAGGAAAAAAATTCTGCTCTCTGGATAAGCTGAATCATATTAGCTTCGAACATGTGAGATGATCACTTGAAAAACGTAGTTACACTCGTAAAGTTCTCCTGTCGGTGCTGTGGACAGAATTTAAGTGACTGGAAAAATTAGGAGTTATCACTTTATTGTCAGGTTCTTATGGTTTTCTGGGGAAGAACTAGGGAAGACGGTTTAGAGAAGTAGATATTTTAAGTAGTATCTATACTTTTATTTGTATGTTTATGCTAGTAGGTAGCGGCATCATGCCCTGGAACTTCTTATTTATTTCTGATGATTATGAAGGAAGCCTAGAATGGAAAGCTTTGGGGTAGCAGTCTTCATTGATGGTCTTTACTACTGGTAAGGCAAGGCTTATCCTTGCAGACCCATAGTCATGGAAAATAACAGAATAATGTATTGTTCTACCTAGGTAGCATCCAAACTGGGTTAACTGAGTTCCAGCTACAAAGGAAGATACAATGCCATAACATTGGTCTAATGCCTGTATAAATAATTCTGTGAGCAACAGAAATTATTCAGATTGGTTTGTGTGATTGAGGTTGAGTTTTTTTCATTATTGTCAATATTACTGAACCAGTATCTTGTGGTTGGATTCTCAACTGCCTGAAAAAATGCAGACTGGATCATTCCTTGTCTATCAAGCTGGTCTTTAGAGGTTTAGTAAGGCTTTCATTTTTTTCCAGTTATAAAGTTTATCTTACTAATGAGACTAAGAAGGTCTGTCTCCTTATTTGCCTATTTCTGTGATGTTTGCAGGTAAAAATTTCTTTAATTGTGGACCCCTTTTCCAGGTGCATGGGGTGCAATGACTTTTTGGCAGGAAGGACAATATAACTGCACTGTGCTGTGTCTCTGCTCAGATGTTCTGCATGATCAGAATGTATTTAGATAATAGAACTGGACTATTTCATGTGCTGTTTACAGAAAGTGATGATATTGCTGCTATTTCTAGCGAATAATTTCATCTTCTGACTTCTCTGAAGTAGAATCTGTTCTTATTTCACTTACTTCTGTTACAAGAATTAACTCTGGTGTGGAGTTGCATAGAGCTACCCAAGGTAGAGCAGAGATAAAAAATTTCCCCATTTGTTCTGTTTTTCTCTGACATCGGTATAAACATGTGTTCTAAAAAAGATGAAAAGATGTATAGAACATGTCTTTGGATGCATTTGGATGCTGTTTAAAGTATGTTAAATAATCCAATAATTTGTGCACACAAGGTGACACAAGGATGCTGTCCTGTATCAGACCATCATCTTGCATCTCTCTTTAATAACTGTGTATAGTGAAAGTACTAAAACACTAAATTTGTTATAGGGAAAGAATTAAACTTTTGAACATGATCAGCACCATAAGCAGCAGAATACATTAATATAGTCAGAGATACATTTATTTCTCTGAATTTTTCTGTGCATGGATTTGTTTTATACTACAGGAAGACATAGATGCAAGAAGGTGAAATAAATTGACTTAAAATCTTAGTTTTACCCACTTCTAAAGTGACATGGTGCAAAAGGAACAAGAAAAAGATGGTCATGCAGGGAATTTAATGAGTAATTACGTGTCTTATTACATTGCTGCATAGCCGCACATCATTTAGTAACTGACTCTAACATGAGTTTTAAGGTCAGAAAATTTGGACCTAGTGTTATATGAGTATGGTGAGCTACAAGCAATAAAATTAATATATCTTCCACTGGAAAATAACATATTTCTATATAAGAATTTTACAAATGTATGTAGTAATATTTGCAAAACTTTTTTTTTTTTTTTAAATCCGTTATATTTTGGAAATGTCTAACCCATTCTATAGAAACTCTTTACATTCTCCTGTATTTCTAATATAAGAGTATATAGAGCATATAAAGTATATTGAGACAGACTTTGTGTCATACCATGAGCCTGACAATTCTTTCTGCATTTCCAGGTCACTGTATTATTTAACAGGTGTTTTAAATTGCTTCTAGATAGCCTTATACTAAGAGAAATTTGGCCCAAAGGTATTAAGATTCTGTTTTCTTCTAATATATGTCTATCTTTTTCTCATGTTTTTATTACTCATTTCTCACAATAACATTTTTTGTAGTAATTTTAATTCTCATTTCTCAGTGGATGTTTCTACCTTTCAAGAAAAACTTCCAAATAATTTTCTCAAATCATCCCTTTAATAAATGAATAAAGCACCTAAGATGGAAAATATATGAATAGTCAACCGATTAAATTATTATATTCTGTTATTTTTTTTATTTCCAAAATAAATGATAGCAGAGGCAAGGACCACCCAGCTCTTTGCTGTGTTAACTAAACCAACATCACTCTTTATTTCGCTAGAAGAATGTACTGAGGCTGAAAATTATAATATCATAGCCAAAGTTCACTTCTCCCTATAAAGACAAAATATCTTACTGTTTACTGGAGAATAAAAGCTTTCAAGAACTCACAACATCTGATACCAAAGAAATCCTTTAGGCGATCTGTGTATTTTACCTATATCCCAGATTTCTTTAAGAGTTAAGATTTGAAGGTTTAGACCAATAGTTACCATCAAAAGCTTATCACCTTTTAGAATTTTTAGTGTATTCTTTGGGGGTTTCTCTTCACTGGGAGGTGAGGTGAGGATACCAGCGAGGCTCTTTTTCATGCTTTGGGGTAAAAACGGATAGAGATTAGAAAGCTTTTAAAGAGAAAGTAATATTTTAGTGTAACATTCTAACCGGTTGTTAAGAGAAGGCAGAAAAGCCCAGAAAATTAGAAAAGCTTGAACTACAGGAGAATTTTGTCAGACAGTAGACAACGTTTTCTCTCAATTGTCTTTGCTAGAAGTTCCTATATCTGACCATTGCAGTCTGTAGGCAACACTTCATGGTTTATTTGTTCAAGTATTCCCTTATCTCTAATTCCTTCCCTCTGCCTAGATAAAATTATTGTAAATAATTTGACAATTTCCACTTAACCAAGGCTCTTGATGACCCTGAAACATAAGTTTCAGGACACCAGCAGACTTTCATCTCCCAGTCAGAGCACAGTGGCAGAATGAGAAGAATTCTTCCTTCCTCTACCCCCATATTTCTTCTTCCAGTTCATTCTACTTTCCTAAATTCCTTCTGTATGCATTATGTAATAATTACTTATCTTAGAACACAGTAGTGTAATTATTATTTTGACTGAAATCCAGGTGAAACTTCTCCTTCTCTTGCTTAACATGCAGACAAAAGGAAGACAGCTCCTCCCTTTAAACACTTAGAAGCCCAAGTCCTTTTGAAAAAAGTATTGCCGTTGTGAAACTGCAGCCACTGTTCTTAGCCTGAAAGGTCAGGCAAGAATCAACGCATATGTGGCAAGTTTCCTAGAAGAAGATCGTAAAGGTTAGATTCCTAAATGAGAAAGTGACCTAATTAAAATTAAAAGTAGAAAACATAAGAATGCAACAGCTCAAAATAATACCATGCCACTTATTTAACTCCCTAAGCATAAATCCACGAATCCATAGTTAGAGCCATTTTTAGGAAATTAGTGATTGTGTAAGCATTTTTTGCTTTTGTTTTGGTGTTTTATGTGCGGGTATGTTTGTTTGGTTTTTTTCTTACTGTGTTAACATCATACATGGTTTGTATAAAGCATGGCTGTATTTCCTGAGCAACTTCACCAAAAGAAGCACCTCTTATGAAACATGTTCTGGAAAACATAATTTCTGAGGAAAGAATACAGAAATCCTCCGAAAATACAGAGAAAATAGTTAGCACTGTGTACCTGGGATACTTGTTTAAAGAAAGTGAGCTTCACTTGACCTTCTGGGCACGCTTCTTTTGATGCAGCCCAGGGTATGGCTGGTCCTCTGGATTGCAAGCGCACATCTCTGGGTCATGTTGAGTTTCTCATCATGCAGCATCCCAAGTCCTTCTCCTCACAGCTTCTTTCAATCCATACCCTTCCCAGCCTGTCTTTGTGCTTGGGATTGCCCCAACCCATGTGCAAAACCTTGCCCTTGGCCTTGCTGAACTTCATGAGGTTTGCACAGGCCCACCTCTCAAGCCTGTTAAGGTCCCTATGCGTGGCATCCTGTTCCTCCAGCATGTCAGCTACACCACTCAGCTTGGTGTTGTCAGCAAACTTGCTGAGGGTGCCCTCATTCCTACTGTCTGTGTTACTGACAAAGGCATTAAACAGCACCGGTCCTAGTACTGACCCCTGAGGAACACCGCTCATCACTGGTCTTCACTTCAACATTGAGCTGCTGACCACAACTCTTTGAGTGAGACCATCCAGCCAATTGCTTATCCTCCAAGTGGTTCATCCATCAAATCCACATCTCTCCAATCTAGAGAGAATGATATCATACCAGGCAGAGTCCCTAGGACAATAGGACAAGTTGGACATACTTAGGATGTCCTTATGCATCCCTAGGACAATGGGACCAGATTAATTTCCCCAGACTTGAACCTGAGTTAGAAGCCCAACTGACCTAAGCTCCTCCTGTAGAAAAGTGATATGTTTGTGCATCTCAGAGGCTGGGCTGAGTCAACCCCTGTGGATGATCCTTGTCTACAAGGAGATTATAATGGGTCCACCCCTCAGCCAGGTGTTTCAGTTAAGCACCCACAGCAAGGTGACACAAATGAAAGTGACAGAAAAAGCAGCCATATCTATCAAAGGAGGCTTTGACTAAGCTCTCTTCAAAGACAGAAATAAATTTCTCAGTTCAGACACAAAACTTTTGTTGACAAATCTCATCAAAAATAAGATGCTCCACTGGTCAGCAACTGTGATAATTGGCAGCTGTCTGCAAAATAAGAAATGGCCTCAAAGCTGACTGGACGTCCTCAGCACATACTTCAACTACTGTGGGGAGCAAGAGAAATCAAAGCATGTGCCTTGTCTACACAAGAAAAAAGTTTTCATTTGACTAAGTCTGTTTAGAAGTGGATCTAGTCATACTACAAAAAAATAAAATGTATTGATTGAAGATGACCCCTATGGTTTTCACTTCTTGCTTTTTCTTTCAGAGAAAAAAACCTGCAACATTGAAATGCTCACATGCTACTATTTCCTGATACTGTTCAACTTTTTTTTTTTGACAATAATTTTCCCAACGTATTTTTCCCTTATTTCTTGAATTGACAACTTTCTTGATGTAGGGTAGAGATGACTAGATTCCTGCCCCAAACCATATGTATAAATAGCTATTTTTTCCAGTTCCAAACAACTCAAACCCAGATTTGCAAGACCAAATGTGCTTGAACAACTTTTTGAACATTTTAGAAATTATAATTGTTAGAGACAAAATGGTGGGAGTCCTGGGGGTGGGAGTGGTGGCAGTGTTAATAAGTTTGTGAGAGTTTTCCAGGTATTTTTTCCATGATATTTGTATTTTAAAGTAGTTTGCTACAATACAGTGTTTTTCAACAAAAAAATTATCTAACTATTCTTAATTGTATTAACACTTCCGAAGACATTTCTGTCAGAGTTGGTTAGCAGTTTTCCAGAAAAAGATGTAGCATACCAACAGAAGGGAGCTTTCCTCTTCTGATCCTCTTGTAATTTACATTTTAAATTAACAGTGTTACTTAACCTGCACTTATATTATTTTTTTCATGTTTATTGTTGTTTGAAGAAAAACTGACATTTGTCTGGCATGCTTAGCTGCACCTATTGCACTAAATTTTCATTCCAAAGTGTTTGCTATACTCATACATCTGTACTTTTTAGATAAACTAATTAATTTGATTGCAGCAAAGTGATGCATACATTCTGTTCTGTACGTAGAAAAAGTTATTCTCTCCTATTCCTCTCACTCCAGCCATCTTTCATTGCTTCCTTTTATTTTTCCACTTTTTTCTCCTGTTTTTCCAGTGCTATTGTCATCCTTCATCCCTTTCCTATATCTCTTCTTTGTGATATTCTTACAAGACTCTTTGTCTTTCTCCATGCCTATTTTCATTCCTCGTGTATCTAGTGTGTTTCCCACTCCTCATAGTTTCCACATCACGAGGTATTCTACCAATTTTTCACCCAGCTATTGTTTCTCCCACTCCTGTCCACATATGAGGAACATCAGCTTTCGATTATCTCGTTCCTCAAATCAGTGTTTCAATGCTGTTCTCCTTAATCACACATCTGAACCCAGCAGTCTTGAACTCGCTACTTCTTACAAGCGGTCACCTCCCAAGAGCTTCCATTAATGACTACTAGACATCTAGTTTAATCATATCCTCCTGCCTTATCCGGACTTTCTGTGAGCAATTATTACAGCAACTTCAAGACAGAATGATGTGACTCTATAGTACTTTGCAGAGTCTCATATCTAATGTACTGCACACTGTTATTGCACATTTTTTCTTCTATAGACGACTTCTTTTCACAGATTGTATAGAAAACTGTGTGTTGAAAATAAAATAAAACCCTTCTTACCACACATGGTATTACAATATAGACTCTCCATTTAAGGCAAAGTCTGCAGTTTGAGTTCCTGTAGGAATTTTTCTCCTCCAGAATATTTGTTCAGTCAACAGCCATTCTCACACAGCTATCTCAAAGGCATTCAATCAAATACTTCTTTCGAGTTCCAGTAGGAAAAGACTTCTACTTTCTGATGCCAGATGAACCATTAATGGGAACAGTCTCAGATTTTCTTGTGTCTTATAATAACAAGCAGCAGATAAAAACATAAGCTGACTGCTTTTGCAAAGTCGTTCTTCATCTATAACTAGAAAACAGGGTAAAACTTTTCTTTCAGGAATGCATGGTTAATTGTAATTCAGAGAAATTCTAAACCTTTGTGTTGGTTAAGCACTACTCAAACTGATAGGAACAATTTAATACATTTTAAAATCTGTAACGTAACATGTGGATACATTAAGGAAGGAGGAATGATCCAGCACACTTAATTTGCAATATGTGACTTTGAAAACAGATTCAATTTTTCCTCAAAGGAAGCCTGAAAATGTGCAAGTGCAGCTAGCTGCTTCAGGATGCTTTTGACGGAAGAGGTGATCTATGCAGAGGAAGAACACTGCAACATATCTTGTCAGTAGGACGTGGGGAATGTTCGTTACTTTCTAAACAAATTCAATGGTTTTGTGGATATGGAGAATTTACTGGCCTGGATGTGTAGCATCTGCCTACCATATATTTATGCCCTGATTTTCACTAGAGATCAATGAAGGCATACAGAAACTAGAAAGCTCCTGCAGGTCTCCTGGGTTGGGTGACTACAGGGCTCCAGACTCCACCTAGAAGAAGACCTGTCCTTTGTTTAGACACAGGTAGGTTGTCTCTAGGTAGATATTTGGCTGCCTCTGCAGAGTGAAATTAGGAGACTTTGGCCCATGAAATGCATTGGTAATAAATATTAACACTTTAAAGGTGATTCTTTCCTCTTCTTGCTTGTTGGCATCATTCTGAAAATGCAAGTTTTTACAAAAGAAGGACTTCAGACGGAATCAATTTTGCCTGTTTGGAAGTAGTAAAATCTTACAGTTACGGATCATAACTGAGTACCGTCTGAGTAGTAAAAACATAGTGCTTTATCTTCTAATTGTCTTCAAAATATTGGCTTAGTGTCTGTGAATGTTCACCATCACTACAGGATAAACTAGAAAGACTGTCTTCGTGAAATCTGATCAGCAGCTGTAGATGCATGTGTTCAAAGAGTCTACTCTAACATGAGAGTCAATATGTTTATACTTACTGCCAGAATGTTTTTTAGACAAAAGAAATCAACTTTCCTGTCACATGCTTTCATTAAGTGCTTTTGGGACTTCACTCCCTGACAATTACTTAATACTTTTGCAATCATGCATTAGAAAAGATGGTTACTTATTGGGGAATTTGTTCTAGTCTGAGCAAACTTGTTCAGAAGGAAAGTAAGGTGCAGTACACTTTCACGGCTGCTGTGAGAGGTGAGTACATGTCATCATATTATTTTCTTTATTAGAATTTTTGTAAGTCTCACAGGACAAACTGTGTAAAAACACTGAGATATCAGAAAAAATATGTTAAATCACATTTTTTCCTCTGTTTCTCTATAGTACAATATTAACTATGTTACACGTGTTTGTCCAGTTCTTTTCAGAAAATACAAGTTCTTCTATGTAGGTCATGTCAGTTACGTCCCTTTTTAATATCTCTTTGTCTTGTGTGTTATCGCTAATAAATTTTAAACTCAGAGTTGCCTACACTTCCCGCAGCTGTTTCTTTAAAGGGAAAAAATTGCAGCTGCTTCATCAAGTTAGTCAGTAAGTAGTTTTAAGCTTCTTCCTAATTAGTTCAATAAAGGTTAAGCCATATGACAGTATAGATAAAATTTCATAATTACACATTTAATTTAGGAAAAAGAAGTGCTCACACTGGATGAAATTACTAGGACTTTTTCATTCTTCTTCCTTGACAATATCCCCATTTCACTTAAAATGAATATATCACCAGTTGGAGATATGTGGAAAAAATATCTTCCATTGGCTAGTAACTCAGTATCTAGGACCATGCAAAGTGCTCACAGGAATAAAAAAAGAATTATACCCCTCAAAAAACAGGGAAAGGTCATGTGACAATATCTACCAAGGTAGCTGTGATATTCACACATAAAACCAGACAAAACTGAGTCAAAACAAACATTCCTTCTTGACAGGTTTTAAGTGAGTTGCATAAATCTGGTGCAAATCAACTGATTTTCACAGAAATTTTTCAGACTGAAGAAGGTGTGAATGAATTAAGATTAGGACCCAAGAAGTAGCATTTTATGATGCTCAGTTGCAAAGTGTCTTAAAAACATCTCATTCTTATAGTTCTGGAGAAGTAAAATAAAATAAAACAGAATAAGCAGTGAAAGCAATTTCAGCTCATTTTCCATTTTATAACATTTCAAAAAAGGCCAAATTTCAATTATCTGTAATAACTAAGTAGCTTCAGCACTAAAAGGTTCTAACCTTCAACAAGGAAATTGTTCTACAACTTCCAGCAAAGGGCAACTTTCTATTGACCAGCTATTGATTAGGCTTTCTGTGTTCTTGCAGTGTGAGGTTGTTAACAATGACATGATTTATGGGATTGTTGAACATCTCTATGATTTTCAGGAATGAAAAACAACAAAGGAAATACATTTTTATCTCCTTATATTGAAAAGGTTTAGATACTAATTCAGATAACATTTATGAAAGTCCTAGTGTATATTTTATTGGTTCAAAACTCATTCCTGAACTCTTTTCCCTTTTTTAACACATCTTTCTTTCTTTTCAGCTAAAAATATCGGCATTCAAGTATGTTTAAAATTCTTGAGAATCCTGAATTTTTACAGGTAAGTGTGGGAATGGGCCAAAACAAAGTTATTCCCCCACTTACACAAAACCCACAGACAAAGAAGCTTTCAATCTGTGTTTAAGAAACGGGAAAATGTGTAATAAGGGCCTGCCCTAGGTTCGGCCAGGACAGCGTTAATTTTCACCAGAATCCAGGAAGGGACACAGCCGGGCGGGCTGACCCAACCTGGCCAAACAGAGCAGGGTATTCCATACCATGTGCCTTCATGCTGGGTTTCGGTTGAGGGGAGCTGGGCGGTGGGAACTCAGTCGCGGCTTGGGAGTCCGCGGGAGTGCTTTTGCTCAAGGACCTGGGTGTACCTAGTGGGTAATGTAGAAGGATGGGGAAGTCCAATGTGTACCTCATGGGGATTTGATTTTGGGTGAGAATAGTCAATGAATAAATTTTATAAAGTTAATTGTTTTAATTATTTCAGTTATTTTTAATTATTTTAATTAACAATTGTTAATTGTTTTAGTTTGCTGCCGACACAAAACTGGGAGGAGTGGTAGATACACTGGAAGGCTGGGCTGCCATTCAGTGTGACCTGGACAGGTTGGAAAGTTGGGCAGCGAGGAACCTGATGAGGTTCAACAAGGGCAAATGCAGGGTCCTGCACCTGGGGAGAAACAAACCCATGCATCAGTACAGGCTTGGGGTGGAGCTGCTGGAGAGCAGCTCTGTGGAGAGGGACCTGGGTGTCCTGGTGGACGACAGGCTGACCATGAGCTAGCAGTGTGCCCTGGCTGCCAAGAAAGCTAATGGGATCCTGGGATTCATTAGGAGGAGTGTGGCCAGTTCTCTTTCCTCTCTACACTGCCCTAGTGAGGCCCCATCTGGAGTACTCTGTCCAGTTCTGGGCTCCCCAGTTCAAGAAAGATGAGGAGCTACTGGAGAGAGTGCAGCGGAGGGCTACGAGGATGGTGAGGGGACTGGAGCATCTCTCCTATGAGAAGAGGCTGAGGGAGCTGGGCTTGTTCAGCCTGAAGAAGAGAGGGCTGATAGGGAACCTTATAAACGTTTATAAATATCTCAAGGGTGGGTGGGGCCAGACTGTTTTCAGTGGTGCCCAGCGACAGGACAAGGGGCAATGGGCACAAACTGAAGCACAGGAAGTTCTGTCTGAACATGAGGAAGAACTTCTTGCCTCTGAGGGTGATGGAGCACTGGAACAGGCTGCTGAGGGAGGTTGTGGAATCTCCTTCTCTGGAGATACTCAAGACTTGCCTGGACAAGGTCCTGTGCAGCCTGCTGTAGGTGACCCTGCTTCAGCAGGAGGGTTGGACTAGATGACCCACAGAGGTCCCTTCCAACCCCGAACATTCTGTGATTGTGTGAATTGTTAAATATCCCTGTCACCGTCTGTTATCACTGTTATAATTGTTATATGTAATACGAGTAGTATCATAGTAAGAATCGTCCAGATTAAAGAAGGATGGACTTTTTTTGATGAAAACCTAGGAGAGCACAGCGATGATGGAACTGGACCTGGTTTTCAACAACTGGCACCCAGCCACTTCATCGAGATCGACATCTCCAACCTGCAGACTGTGGGCATGGGCTGCACCAGATACATCAGCCGTGAGCTCCGGATGCAACAAGCGACCACCCATCACCACACATAACCTCTCCTGCCATGGAAGACCGTTATGACAGATGGAGCCTGAAGTCATGGATTAAATGAACCCAGCGGACTCTTTAGAGTGATGATCCATAGACTAAGGGAATGATATCTGGAGACAGGAGAAGTGGTGGTGATCGACTGGACAATGGGGGACACAGGCATGACGTAGATGGTATAGAATAAGGGGTGGATAATGTCCTGGGTTTGGCCAGGACAGGGTTAATTTTCACCAGGAGCCAGGAGGGAACACAGCCAGGTGGGCTGACCCCACCTGGCCAAACAGAGCAGGGTATTCCACACCATGTGCCGTCATGCTGGTTTCTGGTTGGGGGGAACTGGGCGGGAGGAACTCACTCGCAGCTCGGGAGCGTGCAGCGGGCGTTGAGAGTTGCTGTCTTCGTCCTGCTGTTTTGTTTTATGTATTCTCCTTATCTGTATCATTGTTGTTACTGTTCCCTTTGTCTGCTGTTCTGTTACACTGACCTTATCCCGACCCATCAGTTTTTGCCTGTTTCTTTCCATTCTCCTCTGCACCCCAGCGGGGGGAGGGGCAGCAGGGCTATCACGTGGCCCTTTTGTGGCCAGCTGCAGCTAAACTATAACAGGGCCAAATAGTTTTTATCCCAAAAAGACTAAATATTCCTATTCTATTACCTGCTCTGGTGAGACCCCACTCGGAGTACTGCGTCCAGCTATGGACCCTCAGCATAGGAAAGACATGGACATGCTGGAGTGGATCCAGAGGAGGTCACAAAAATGATTAGAGGGCTGGAGCATCTCTTCTATGAGGAAAGGCTAAGAGAATTGGGGCTGTTCAGCCTGGAGAAGAGAAGGCTATGGGGAGACCTTACTGTGATCTTTCAGTACTTAAAAAGGGCGTACAGGAAAGATGGGGACAAACTTTTCAGCAAGGCCCGCTGTGACTGGAGAAGGGGTAATAGTTTTAAACTAAGTAAGGGTAGTTTTAGACTGGATATAAGGAGGAAATTTTTTATGATGAGGGTTGTGAAACACTGGAATTTGTTGCCCAGAGAGGTAGTGGAGGCCCCATTCCTGGAAACATTCAAGGACAGGTTGGACAGGGCTCTGAGCAACCTGATTTAGTTAAAGATGTCTCAGATCATTGCAGGGTGGTTGGGCTAGATGACCTAAAAGGTCCCTCTCAACCCAAAGCGTTCTATCTTTCTATGATTCTATTTTTGCTGATATTTGAAATTGTTTTCATTTTTGCAATACAGTAATATTATAATGTAATTAGCTATACCATTTTATGCAACTTCCTTCCTCTCTGTTTTCAAAATTTGTGAAAAGAACACTCTTTAAAGATCCTTAATACTCCTGGGCTGCCTCTAAGACTGGTTACTTTGACCATATCACTGTGGAGACATAATAGTTTAAACTGCGTTAAATAGTCTGATTTTTTACCTTCGAATTCTATGTCTGCCAATAGGAAAATGAAGGCTGAAAATAATTCTTTCAGTTCAAATAGGTATCTGACACAACAAAATAATCACCATAATATATGATCAGTATTAGTTTATAATAAGTGGTGCTATAAAATTAGTCCCATTATAGACATTCACTTCTACAATCAGCGGGTGATAATCATTCAGTTCTGAACTTGACATACTACAGCTGTCATCATAAGACACTTTTAATCATTATGTGAATGAACATTTAATCAGGTAGCTGCATATAATTACCTTTTGAATACACACAAAATTATATTCAAAACTCAAAGGAAAACTTTATAAAGTACTTGATGATTTTGGGGAAGTAGGTATCAAATAAACAGCATTAAATGAGTTCAGAAACCTAAACTCTCAGCTTGATTAATTTTAATCTGAAATGGGTATAGGTTCTATTACCTGTACATGTGATAAATAGTATCTTTCCTCTGTGAAAACACATTTTAGGGAGAGAAGTGTTACATGGTATGTGAATAGTAAAACCTATTCCACAGTAAATAATTGGTAAAAGTTTCATGAGTTCTCTCTCTTCTCAAAAAACACCCCAAGTCAATTAACCACACGGTTTTAGTATTAGTCTGCAATACATGAAATTCGACACAATATCGTAGTGTTTGTCTTTGCTGACGAGGAGTGGGGATTGATGGTTAATTCCTTCATACAACAGCTGCTGCTTGAAAGATTTATCCCTTCTATAAGTTCTGATTCCTCTGGAAATGACAACGTACTTGACCAGAGCGGTACTATTTCTGTTACGGAGGAGAAACTTGGTTTGAGTCAGTCAACCAGATTTGTAAGTGTTTGTCTACCAGAACTGCCACTTCTTATGGACAGTTGTGAATCATTCTTGCTGTGTAGAAGATCACATAGTACCTTTAAATTTTATGTTCAGGTGTTATGTATTAAAAATTGAGTTAGGGAAAAATACAGACTTATGGCAAAATACCTGGAAGCAGGACACAAGGGATGTTTTTGCATGAAGTGTAGCACTTCTCAAAAATTTTTGATAATATTAAATTCAAGAGGAAATCAGACTAGAAGAAAAGAGCTCTTATGTAGAAGAGTAACAAAAAGCCTGTACCTTAACTCTGACAGCTGCTTATTTTTCGGATTTTCTTCCTTTTCCTAGTTGGGCTAATATGCTCCTCCCATTTTGCATCACACAGATCCTTTCCAACTTTGAAGATGCTCCTAGGGGAAGAATTCACTTGCAAAATATGAGTGGAAATAATTAGGGCGGTCTAGAGGTCTTTTTTTCTTTTTTTTTTTTTTTTTCTGAGATAGTCAGAATCTGTCTGTATTCTTAAACAACCTATCTTCCACAAGACTCCTTCATCCTGATCTCATGATCGTCTGCATCAGATAAATTTTAGCACACTTCCTTTGTCTTCTGGAGTAAGACAACTCATTCCTTTAAAATTAATCCTAGATGAAGTTCTGGGAAAATGTTTTTTCAGAGATGCCTCTTAATAGACAGCATGGATTACACTGTGTGGGGTTTACCTCCTCTCTTGCTTAACATTACTTTAAAGTTATCCCATTTGTTTTATTATGCATTCTCACATATGATTTATGCTGTAAAAAATCCACTCCAGTAGGCTGCAACACAGACCCCTCATTGCTACAGATACATTGAACAGTCTTTGGTGAGCTGATTATACCTGAAATTATGATATGGCATTGTCTAAAAACTTTTACTGGGCTAAGTTAATGACTCTATGTCAGCTAAATTGGATGTGTTTAGTTCTCTTTTTGGGCATTTTTTGGGCATTTTTACTACTGAGGCTTTTGATTTGTATGATATATTTAAATAAAAAGTAGGTATCTGTATATATATATGTGTCTGTCCATATATTTGTATGTGTACCTATGCATACGTATATACAACATTTCCAAACGTTTGTTACAGTGAAGCTTCTGCTCTAAATTATTGCTGTTAAATGAATGCCCTGCTGTTCTAAATAAAACTAAATTGAAGGTGTTACTGATTTGCTGTTACAGATGTTTTTTTGCTCCCTACAGATGTTTGTTCTCATCGGCTATTTACTAGCTGTGTGGAACACCGCTTTGAGAAAATCAGTAGTGGAAAGGGCTTTATTATGTCAACAACAATTTCATTAGACCTTTACAGATATAAAATATGTTAAGGTTAGTAAAGAAAATTTCAGAAGTGTTAGCATTGCATTACAGTTCTCAAAAATCTGGCTGAGGATGGGTTTTGTCCATTCTTATGAGAAGAATAGTCCCCTAGAGATTTAGATCTGAAACGTGGGAAGAAAATCATAACTGCAGATGCCTGTCATGCACTCTGAGGGTGCTTCAAAGAATACTTTAACAGGTATAAGTCTATGTTTACAAAGAACATAAATAACCACAGGATATCCATTGTGGGAAGGTCTCGTTATTCAGTCCTATTGAATGTCAAAGTATCTGAGAAAACTGAATAAAAAGGTCTACTGATATGAACAGATAAACTGCAAGCCTTGTAAAATATATGAAATGGAACTTAGGGCAGAGCTAAGTGAAGAATTCTAATATAATATAAAACACATTGCCATAAATCTTTTCAAGTTACTTACATCATAAAGAATTTACTTGCTTCTGACTGTTTCTCACTTCTGAATATTTCTTCATCTTTCCATTTCCTAGTAGTAGTACTGAGAATCAACAGAAAATGAACCATGAAGGCTCTGAGACCCAGGGGGAACGATGTGAGTGAAAAATCAGCAAAAGAAATAACAGCAGTGATATAATAACAATAGAACTCTGTGCCTTCTGCCATAGATCTATATATCCTGTGCTGTTTTATCCAGTGACAACAAAGCATATTCACACTTTTGGTCTTCCTTTAATAAATTGATCTATTACTCACTTCCTCTTCCTATTAATGCACCAAACATACCCAGCAATGTTACAAATACTAGGCATAATCAACTGCAGCCATTTTGGAACACAGAACATAGAAAATTAAAACCCTTAGTTCCAATCCACTGTCTAATAATAAACTGAAGTTGTCTGTAAAGTTGTCTATAAAACAAAGGAAAAACCTTATCTGTATGCATTTTGCAATTGATTGTAATACAATACTATTGTATGATTGTACTACCTAAGCAGGTAGTAAGTCTGCGAAGTAAAGGAATGTCAGTTTTCTCTGATAATGAAAGACTTCAGTAGGCGATAGTTTCAGATTTTTTAATTCCTTAGTGGCCGATTTGACTATCCAAGAAAAATGTAAGTTTTTGCACCAGTGTTGATGTCTGATGAAGTGGAACTACCAGTCATATTTATTTTACAATGCGAACCAATCTGAAAAACTTCTCTATAGTCAAGAAGTCTAGAAAAACAGAGATGCTTTGTCCTGAAAAAATTCAGCCAAGTTTGAAGGATGGAGAGAAACATTCTTGTGAGAGGTGAAAACTACAGAAATATAAAAAGAGAATATTACATGTTTAATTCTTTTGCCGATGGTTTTAATCTGATTTATGTTTGTTACTGCTTCCAGTAATTGTACATTTGTGTTTAAATGACTATAATTAATAACTGGGCTCATGTTTTTTGAAACATGCATGAATTAATTTTTGGTCAGTATCAAACTAAATTACTATGTGCCCTCCATCTGCAGAAAGATTTATAATATTTCATAAAGACCACGGAGAAAATGCTGATTAAGTCTTCCCAAAAAGGACAAGTTTCACTTCAAAAGAATGACATGACATAAACTGTTATAACAAAGGAATAAAATGGCTGGTCTGAAATGAAGCATAAGATTGCTTGGTGGACAGGAGGTCACTACCCCAAAGGGCATTTAGAGGAAGAAAGAAAAGAAGAGGAATTAGTATCAGGAAATTTCGTTTCGGAATGATGATTTTATTTGGAAATCAAACCCTTCTGAAAGTTTAACAGATCTTTTCTGAAATAACAAAAAGGTACACTTCATAAATGTAAAATAAAAGGAAATGTGAAGGAAAACCTATTTTAGATATTATGAGTATAATAAAAGAATAAGGGAGCAAATGAGTTGTGGACATAGTCATCCAGGAAAAAGCATTGAACATGACTAAAAAAATCACGAAACCCTTCAGATGTATTGTTAAGGAGATGAGTTAACATATACATTGTGAACTATGATGTTCTGGTTTGGCTGCAGCTGGCAACAAAAGTGCCACGCGGCTGCCCCTTCCCCTGCCGGGGTGCGGAGGAGAATGGAAAGAAACAGGCAGAAACAGGTGGGTCGGGATAAGGGCAGTTTAACAGAACAGCAAACAAAGGGAACAGCAACAACAACGATACAGAAAAGGGGAATACACAACACAAACTGCATGACCTACAGAGCCGTTCTCCCGGACCAAACTGCTGCCGCGAGCTCCTGAGTCGCGAGAGAGTTTCTACCGCCTAGCTCCCCCCCACCGGAACCGAGCATGACGGCACATGGTAAGGAATACCCTGCTCTGTTTGGCCAGGTGGGGTCAGCCCACCCGGCTTTGCCTCTTCCTGGATTCCAGTGAAAATTAACCCTGTCCTGGCCAAACCCAGGACATATGAATAGATGAAAAAAATACAAATTCTCAGAGTAATGAAACAAAAAATATTGCTAGAGCCCAGGTAAACAGAACCAGATACTGATGTTTCAGAAGTAATTTTTCAGGATAGTCCCCATGACATAGTGTCATAAGGCATTGTATACCAGAAAGACAGATTGTATAAATTCATGGAGGTGGAAGGCATCAAAGAACCCTGAAAATATTGTTATGAAGAAGTACTGAAGATAATGAAGGACAGTATGAGTCTTAGGTGGAAAATAGAGCAGATAATGAGAAAGGGATTAAGCTTTCCTTCTTGTAAATCTACCTTTATAATTTCCGAATAATAATAGGAATTCCCACAAAATGTAGGAAGCTGCTGCTTCATTTTTCATTACATTTATTATCAAATAACCTAAATTTTTCCTTGATTATATATTTCCTGGACTATTAGATAAACCTTACATTCTGTTTCTATTTGTGGAAGAAAGCAAACAAGAAAAAGGAAGGAGAAACAGCATGGAGAAGAGGAAAACTGAAGCATGGAAAAAGGTTTGTCAAAGTAAGGTTGCTGTAGAATCATGTTGCTTAATGTTCCTCACAGTCAGCCTGACTTACATGATCTTGACAGCTTACTAACCAGGACCGGCAGTCTGATAAAGCTGTAAGACAGATGGATATTTGATCCTTACAGCATGGAGCATATGACAGAGAATTCAGGCTTGTACATTCTGGTTCTACTACAGGCATCTTGGCGAGACAGCATCACCTAGGCAGTCTGAACAGGAGCTGCAACAGTCTAGCATGACTGAAGTGTTTAAGCGATGAAATGAAACAAAGTTGAATGAGTTCAAGTTAAAGGTTCCTCATGGCAAAAGCTTAAATATCTTTTCACTGACTGAAGAACAGAGAAGATCTCAAGATCCCTAAGAGTATATCTCACGTTTCATGCCGGTTGCATTTGCTCAAAGGTGTTTTCCAATTGCCAGTGAAGCAAGAGTTTTGAAAACTCATAACCTAATTAACCTTCATAGCTGAAATCTGTTCTCCTACTCTGCCACTTAGTTCAGTCAAGGGTTAGAGTTATTAGCACATGAATTCTAATAAAATATTTTTACAGATTTCAAGAAAGCTTTCACTGTTGTACAGTATGCAATTTGCAAACTTTTTGTCTTTCATGGATATGACAACATACCTGACCGGACTAGCATAAAGAAAAACAAAAAAAAGGCTCTGATAATTAATTTCAGAAAACCAGAATGGATACACTGTCTTAGTGTTACAGGAAGACTGTATATTTCCAATGCTAGAAAACAAGCACAAGTATTTTCCCATTGACTTCTTCCCTTGCCCCAAACCAGCTTTTCAAGATAATTAGTGCACAGAGTAAATGTAGACTATAAACGTTTAGAGCCAGGGAGGTAAACTAGCAATTACTGATAGCACAAGTGTGAAATGAAGTGAATTTACAGGGGAACTATGCTGGGAATATACAGTCCATGTTTGCCTTAAAATATGACAGTGTGTTTAGGGAAGTCTAGAGGTAAAGTCAAACACATAGGCACGAAAAAACCCAAACAATCAAATAAACAAGACTAGGCTGAAAGAGTCAGGAAGGAGTTTATCAGTAACACCATTCTAGAAGAAAACTTTTGTGCCCTTGAGCTGGATTTCAGACTCTCTGAATGAGGTAGTGCGCCTCAGGAAACCAACTTAGGTCTAATGCAAATTAGCATAAAGAAAAATAGGGGTGAAGGCTGTCACAGAAACTTAGTCTTGGTTATGCCAATATTTCAGATGCACAAAGATATCAACCATTAATGAAAGCTAGTTTCTTGGGCTCCTTCATCCCTAGAAGGAATGTGGCATAGTTTTGTAGTGATAATTACTGTTTTAAAACAAGAACCAAGAGTGAGTTTTGTTCTATTCCTTCTTTCAGTTGATGAGACAGGAGTTAGCCTAACAGTTAAAGGTCTGTTTGGAGACACAGAATCTGCCTTTTCAAAAAAAGCAAAGTGAGTATATTATTATTGCCCGGCAGGAATTAATGAATTAGATCTGGATGGCAATCACAACTGGACAGTGCTTCCTAGAGATCTAGTAAGTCTGGTTCCCTGTTGTGTGTAAGCAATACAGAAGGTCCCCCTAGTACCACAGAATTTGTAATCTTTATGTTTAATATTATAACAGACAAAAAGTCTGAAAAATAGTCCCTTCATACATATCAAGAGTCGCAGAGATACACGCCAGACGAATAGTTAAAGGAGCTGTCTATGTTGGTATTATGCTTGACATAGCAAAGACAACTTTTAAATCATAAAGCTAGTTCTTGAGTCTTCATTAATTTATTTTAAAATGTCATGTAATTTGCATAGTTCATGTAAAACACAGAAGGAAACAAGAAAAAGGACTCCACAGAACAATTTATATTAGCACAGATGTCACTCTAGCTCACTCATTACCAGGGAGCCAAAAGTGGTTTTCTACCTGTTCTTTCCTCCCACAGAAAAGATTCAGAGAATCACTTTGGGGTGAAAAGAGAGGGGGGAAAAAAAGAAATCTTAGAATGGTTTGGGTTGGAAGGGACCTTAAAGATCATCTAGTTCCAACCCCCAGTATATACTCTTTCTAAATGATTAAAATGCATGTATTTGAGGCACTATTCAGATGAACAGTGTTCTCCTATTAAAAAAATGTATACAGCCATTTCACTCAAAAGAGAATATTCTTTTGGACCTATATATTTGAAAAATTTGTCATATATACCAAAATTTTCAGATGAATCAGTATCTTCAGTATTCAGCTTCAATCAATTGTGAAATAGCAAATTAAAAACTATTTTCTGTACTAGCTTAAAACTTCAATTCCCCAAATGTTTATTCTAAGAGAAAACTAATAAAATTAACTGTTTTTTAACACTGTTATGAAATTTCCATTTAGTACTTTCTGTAACTATTTATTAAACTGTTAAAAGAAAAAATATATTAGACATACTTTTATGCCTTCAGGCTACTCATATTCCAATTAAAATTAAGAATTTAGAAGACATTTAATCTCTACAATTACTTTATGAGCAGCTTATGTGGCAATATATGCTTCACCATGCTGGTTCTGGTAGGATTACATTACTTCAAATGCCCGAGAGGTAGCCTGAGGCGAAACCTCTTACTTTTCCTTCTACTGTTGTAATCCTTTTCCTGTATATGACCTGCTGTGAGCTACTTAAATGTATCTGGCTCCAGGTATTCCAGTTGCTTGTTCACACATCTTTGAGCAATACTGCTGAACTGTCAAGCACCAGCTAAATGAAGCTTTATATGGAGAAGATTCATTACTCTTCTTTATTTTACTAGGTAAATGATTGACTGCATTAAGAGCCTAGAATGAAGCTTTATAGCTTGCAGTACTTGAAGACAAGAAAAGTGGAACAGCTGTTATAAACAGCCGTGCCAGATTTAGTGCAATGAAATAAAAATCTAGATATGAAGGAGGGATGGGGGGGGGGAAATAAGGTCGCTTTCTCCTTTATTACCACAGGCATTATGTAGTAAAATAATCCCTTTAAAGGAATGTGGAATTAGGGAAATTAGAAGCTCGAAATTATGGAATTTCTACATTCTCTTTCTGAAGTAGTCAGCACAGCCAAAGAAACTAATCAAGAAAGTATAATAATGAAACAGGAAATATTTTCCTAGAATATTAAGATGTGGAAAAGGAATTAATTTGAAAGTAATTAGAACAATGATGACAGCATGAGTTTAAATTTAGTGTTATGCAGAAGGAGGGGAAAAAACCCTATCACTATTAGTGCACTTGGAAAAAATCATCAGGAATGCTCACATTTAGGATATGTGCAAAAATGTGGTATAAAATTTAATTAAAAATAATTTCTTTTTATTGTCTTTACCTCCTTCATCAGCCATGACTTAATACTGAAACAAAAGTACATTCACAGTTATTAAATAATAACAAATGTTTTCAAATTTATTGGTTTTTTTAACAAAATAAAATTCTCTGACAGTCAAATGTTTAATGGTTATTTTTTTTGTTAAACGCAGTTATCATGACCAGAAAATTCTAATGAAATTTCATTAGAAAGTACATTCAGTGCCTGGTACATTGTTTCTCTGTCTAACATTTTATCAGTTAAATATTTCCTTATGTTTTCTGCGGCTTTTCTTAAAAAGTTCCAGGAATGAACAATCAGCAATTTAAGAGATCTATTTTAGCGCCACTAAAATCCTTCTACTTACTTTGTTTTTCCTAATATGTAATCTAAATCTCCCTCGCTGTTATATAGGCCCCATTACTTCTTGTCCTAACCTCAATGGGCCTAAAGAATTCATTTCCTCTCTTTACCACAAAGATTTGCAAGTTTGTAGGTTAGAATTCCCTTTAAGCAGAGAGAATTAACTCAGTTCTTCCAGTCTTTCATCATCGTCTAGATATTGAAATATCACATCATTCTTGCTTCTCTGGATTTTACCATTGCAGTTATCAGAAACATTATCAGAACCTGGATGAAACACGCCAGAATTAGAAATAAAGTGTTCTTGATGGAAAGTATTGATCTTTCATATGAGATCCACCGAATCCAGGATCTAAGGATTTCACTAAAGCTAGAGCCCTTATTAGCAAATCTAGCACAGCTTGAACTGTGCTGTATCACTGAGGGCAGCTGATACAGAAGAGTCTATGATGGCAAAATTGAATCTTTTTATGCACAAAACTGTGTGGTCACTTGCAAAATGACTTTTGGAAATGGTCCCTGACCAGAGTTAGCTGCAGAAACATGCACAGAAATTCTTTAGAGAAGTGACCATTAACACTGACCACAACTGTGCCACAATAGCTCTAACAGTTAGCAGTTCAGATGATCGTGTTCCAGTAACCAGGAACATTCCCTATCATTGCTTAATTTACTAGCATAAGCACAGTCTGTCTTTAAAAAATGATGCCAAACATTCCTCATAAAAATGTATGAAAACATAACATTACTGTATATACCAAGAAAACAAACCCATAAAACCTTAACCTAAGTAAAAGTGTTATCCTAAAAAGACAGCTATGCTAATTACTTCTTGAAATCCCTAAGAAACTGGAGATATACTTTTGGCTTGTGTTTAATTTTTTATCCACTTGCCAGTGAATAAGAATTTGCCTGGGCCAAGAGTTTCCCTTTCTTGGCTCACAGGGCTTTTTTGGTCCTGTAGTTAGAATGGAAATGTTGATTAGTGTGCTGTGATTGTACAGATACTCAAGAAAACCTCAGATGTCTTTTCTCATATTCTCAGAGCTAGAGAAGCATTTGATTTTATACTAGGGAATAAAATTTTCCTTGTTTATATTAATATGATCTGTTCTTTCTTTTGTTAAGATGAAGCAGAGACATCTTAGCTCCTGAACTCTCTGCAGTTTCAAAGGCTGAAACTATTGTTGCTTCCTGATCTAATCTTTAGCATTACCTTTTTTTTTCTAGATTCTTGACCTTCATGTATTATAAATCCTGAGTACTATGGGGAGAGCTTTTTGTAACTCTTGGTATGTGAAACAGGACAAGAATAAGTGATCTTGTGGACTCTTCTGAAGTTCTATCTCATAGATGGGACTGACTTTAATTGTCCTGTTTATCCCTTCTAGGTCTGTGTTTCTACATATGCTGCTTCTCCCAGAAATTTAATAATAAGACTTTATGAACTATCTATTGGGATATCTCTGTCTCACAAGTAAGGATGGGGTTTTATGCCTTGTTTATCCAATTTCCCAATTACATCAGCTCGGGTGATAAAAGACATGACTTATGAAGATCTTCCTTCTCATACTGTCTACACTAACGCATTGCAGGAGCAACATCAAAACTAAATAAAAGAAAACAAAACCTGGTACAGGGATCCTCCAGAGCCGAGACGTTGTCCAGCTACATAGGGCCAATGAGTTTTTCCGAATCAAGTCTCTTAAATGTCAAGAATGTGCTTTTCCAGTGATGTAGGAAAATATTCACCAAATATCTTCCATACTTATTTTTGCTTGTCTCCAAGTTAAAATTCCTAAACCTAAAGCAAAAGAAACAACCTTTTTCCCAGGAACACCATACATTTAAATAGAATATGGTGAAACATTTTCAATAAAAATAAGTTGCCCATGGGACTGCTGCTATAAACTCTCACTCTGGTTGTAGAATAATGCCATCAAAATAAACACATAGGTTGCTTTTAAGTCCCCTTCTTACGGTTTGTAATGTGTGACCAACTACATTTTAAAATTTTCACCAGAACATCTGTTCCTAAACCTCTATCTCTCTAATCTTTTTTTACAGAAGAGATATTCAGGGAAATAGGATATTAATGAAATAGAGGGAATAGGAAGCATTAAACTAGTCCTTCTTAAAAGAGACTGCTGATGTTTTCTGCAGTTACTTTTAGAGGCACCTTTAATAAATAAATGGTGATGTCAGAGAGTCTGTTTCTGGTCTATTTTAATAACTGCAGTCACCTGTCACTTATCTCAATTGAATGTTATCTGGTTCCAATAGGTCAGCTAATTATCCTGATCATTAACCTTTAAGAGTACAGAGGATAAGGTAATCAATGCCACCCTTGGTGTGTACCACATTGTCTAATGAGTCTGTGTCAGAAAATGAACTCTTTGACCTCCCATTGGTACAGTTTTTCATCATTAACTTTCTTTGTCACTTGCTTTCTTAAAAGTAGATGAGAAAAATCAGCACTTGGCATGAATCAGCTTATTAAAAGGAATGCGTAACATAAAACTGATTGCTGAAGATGGAATAAAGGAAGCAATAATTTCCAAAAAACAGTATGAATCACCGTACAATTTGAAAGCATCTGAAAGTTTTAATAGTAAAAAAAAAAAAAGACAGAAAGTAGTGATCAGTCAAATACAAGAAAAAATCTGCTGTATCTAAATAGTTTATAATACCTATCTGTGGTCAGATGAGGGACACTGTCATAAACAGACTACGGAGCAGGGATTTAAGAAATCTACCTTTAATGAATTCACTACAGCAAATTTTTAAATATAGTTTTTCTCTAAGCATCATGTAAGTCATAAGAAGATAATATTCTCCTCCCCCTGAGGAATATGTAATATAAGAATGAGTGTGTAGGGTGATGCAGGGCAAATAACACAAGAAGTTGAGCATATGAATGTCACCTAGTAAATGGCTAGACTTCAGCATGTATTCTCATGTCATTGTCTAATAAACAAAGGGATGAAAGAGAAAGACACCTACAGGACACCATTGACCTATGTTTTACAGTCAGGTGAATCACTCTCTGAAATTATCCATTTCTTTCAAGTTTCTCTTGATTTTACTCAACTCTCTTACTGTCAATGCCTGTTTTTCAGAGGGCTGAAGCCAGGAATCTACACATGAAGTGATAGTCACCACCACTGAACTAAAACCTGATCAGGTAACATTTTTTTTACAGTTATCTTAGTGTCAGAGTCTTTAAACTTTTTCTGTTGGCATTGTGGACTGATATTTTTCATTTAATAGGCAGATAGAACAGTATTAGAATATTGTGACCTTCAAAAATTTGTACCTAGGATCAAAGAATAGACATTGCACCTTCCAGGGAAGGGCATGGACTACTGTGCTGTCCTGCTTGTTCCTACCTGAAAGCCATGTTATTTGTCACTGTTGACATGGAGTCCAAGAGAGTATGGGAAGGTCTATTTACATTATGAAGCCATGATACGATATGACATCGTCTTCACAAATGATGTCATTCTGTGTATGCAGAAACACCTCTTACCAGAGGATTCCCCTGTGATGAAGACTGAAAGATTAAGAATGTTGTGTTTCCTTACATGAGGAAAGAGTCTAACAAAACCTTTTATTTAGAAAACTTGCAGTGAGGGTAAAGGAGTTGCCACTAATCTGAATCTCTGTACTCTTTGCGTAGGAGCTAGGGATTATAATGTATTTGTGGTATTATTACTGAGCAGTTGTATGAGTATGCAGGGTCTGGAACAATGTTGAAAGGACTATGACTACAACAGAATCTCACTTTGATCTTTGCCTAGACCTTTGCCTCCTCTCACCTCCTATGGCTGTACCACAATGTTACACATTCCAGCAACATTCCAATGACAGCTTTAATTTAAATAAGGAAGCTACCAGCTGGTGAAAGGATACTTCTAAAATCCATAATCATTTATAGACATGACAGAAAAGTGGAAGTCAAGTATTTTCTTAATGCCTTCTGTTCAGTCTTATTCTGATCACATGACTTATGGTCCTTAATCTTGATTCATGACTCCTGATTTGTCACTCTTGCTTTCTGATGTGGGAGTAGATACAGGACTTTGAGGACTTGAAACAGATCTGTATTCTGATACGGAAAATGCTTTTGAGATTTTGCTTCACGAGTATAAAGATATGTTTTAGAAATATCATTGCTGTGTATGTAAAACACCCACAAACAGAGAAACCAGGTAAAAATGTGTCAAAGTCTATTAAGCATGAAAGTATACAAACTTCTAGTTACTATTTTGCAAAGTTGAATTATTTACAACAGAAATGCTTATTCCATGAAATTAGTTCAATTGGCAAAACGCTATTAGCTACTAGAAATGCAAATCAGAAAAAGATGCCCGATAAATTAGAAAATCCTGTGATGAAAACCTATGCATAAAGATTTATTTAAAGAGGATCCCACGTTAAAAAAGAAAATCAAGCAGTGAACTACATGGTTTCTAGAGAAGAAAAAAATCTCCAGCAAACAAACAAAGAACATGGGCTTTGGCCAAACTCCAAACACAGCTATTGTAGAATTTTACTTCAATATATTTTACGAGATTAACAGCTTATGAAAACACGTGTAAAAAGTGTCAACATAGAATCCTGTTTCTGAAAATCAGGATTCCTCATGGGACTTTGGTCCAAATTTGTGTAATTCCTGTTATGTGAACACAGACCTTTCACAGAGGAAAAATTAAAACTTCATTAGTATTGGAAAAGAAAGGAGAGAAAGTTAAAAGCATAAAACAAAGCTTTGCAAGAAATAGTCTGGGCTGTAAGATAGTTACCTTTCTGTTGTATAAGATAAGACAAACACCTGCACAATCTAGTCAATGATGCAATGATAGAATTGTTTAGAAAAAAAAGTGATTTTCCTGATCAATGTAAGACAAAATATTTCAAAGAATCCTTTTAAAATCCTTAGATGTGTACTAACGAATCAGGAGTCTGTTTTATCTTTCAGTTATTATCCCATGTCTGTCAGGGCTGAAACATTTTGATTAATTCAGTAATATATTTCTAGCGGTGACTTCAACAAAAAAGACATTCAAACTTTTTAGGCACAAAGCTGAATGTTAATGTTGGAGTTCTCTTTTTTTTTCAAAATATGCTTTTTTTTTTTTTTCTGGAATATACTCAGTTTTGTTTAAATTACAATTCCTTGGCTCCCTCCCTTTGGATGAATACTGAAATGACATGAATATTCCAAGAATCACAGAATCACAGAATCACAGAACAGTAGGGGTTGGAAGGGACCTCTGTGGATCATCTAGTCCAACCCTCCTGCCGAAGCAGGGTCACCTACAGCAAGCTGCACAGGACCTTGTCCAGGCAGGTCTTGAATATCTCCAGAGAAGGAGACTCCACAACCTCCCTGGGCAGCCTGTTCCAGTGCTCCGTCACCCTCAGAGGGAAGAAGTTCTTCCTCATGTTCAGACGGAAAGAAGGGATGTCAGAGACTGTAAGGTATTTATTGTGATTCGCTGCTTCTGGTAACTGTATTAAAAGTGAGGTGAAACCCAGCATAAAATACCCTACAAACAAATGCTCACTTTCCTGCAGGTTATTGGGAAATTCTGGAGGAACGTGACGTTTCCCAGGAGGCAAAATGTGGAATTGTTAATAACCATAGTGGTGTAATACTCCTTTTCCACATATGCCACAAAAAAAACTTATTTCAAACTGAATTTCCTTTTGGAAATTTTTCCTTCAAAAAATGTTTGTGCTTGTACTTTCTGCTGTTCATAAACAAAATTATAACATTAAAAAATAGATAAACCCATTTCTGTTCATCTTCTTATATTCATTGTTATACCATTTGCTTAAGTAATATCAAATCAGTGTTTTGACTTCAGACAGGTATCACATAAATATCTCTAATCTCTTGCTTTTACTTACTGATTAGACATTAATGACACATTTCATTGTCTCGAAACCATCTCTTAAGCTTCAGTCTTCCCTCCAAATTCACTCTAATTAATATTTATCATATTTACACAGCACCTACAATTTAGTTCACAGTCTAGAAAAGATATCTGTGTCTCAGTCCTGACAAAGGCTATATTTTTAGACTTCCTCATCAGCTTCTTGAAACAAAATAAACCAATATATGCAGTTTTGCAGAAATGGATGAGGCTTTCATGCTTATTTACCTGCTTGAAAGTCTGAGGATTTGCATTAATTACCCCACAGCTTTGATAAAACAGCCTTTTCCTGAATCTACGCATCCATAATGCTGTGCATCTCGGTGTTATGGTCTTTGAAGATTCCATGCTTCCAAAGACTTTCATCTGTCACGAATGGAAATGAACCTGTACTGATGGGGCTGGGTTGCAGCAGCTTGACTCCATCAGTGGAGAATAAACTCCTTGGTATATGCAATATTAGCAACAATTATCTGTCATCACTTAATCACAATATTTTGTATCTAATAAACTAGGGGTGAAGCAAGAATAGCTAAAAGGGACTTAAAAGGTGTAAAAGCAAGAACTCTTGTATAATATTTATGGTTTTCTGTGTTTTGTCTGGAGAAAAAGTACAGATATTCATTCAAAAAAGACAGTTATTTTTCCTATCAGAGCAAAACAGGTTTTTTACAGATGTTTTAGGTATTACCACAGCTTATAACAAGGTGTTTGAGGGTATAATTCATGAGTGACTGTTACACAAGAAGGTTCTTCAAACATATAACAAAGTTAATGAATAATGCACAAGATGAATGCCACAATATTAAACGCCTTGTGAAGCTAGGATCCTGCTGCCCAACTCAGTCTAACTGGTGTGCTACAAGTTCTAAAGGCACTCCTAAGAAACTCAAATGTGAAATCTCTAAGTTATGGATCATATTCATAGAAGCATCAAAGACTCAGTTATGAATTCCTGAATCTCAGATAAGAATCTCTAAATTGATATGAATCTCTTATAAGAATCTCCAAATCTCTGAATTAGTACATTAAACCAACCTGTGGTTCGAATCATCCTTGATATCAAAGAAAGGGAAGGTGACTTTTATGACACATTAGTAAAAGACAATGTTGGTAGGAATTTGTAGATGACAGTCATGTGCTGGTGCAAACAGTGAAAAAAAATAGTATGCATATGAAGAAAACTGATATATGGAAGAAGAATACATGGCATTTTTGTGCATGTCTCAGATTCATTAGTCTGTAAAGAATCAATGAGATTGTGGATAAAGCTGCTTTCAGAAATCTTTTAGGAGGATCTCACATCAATTGCTCCTAAAAAGACACAATTCTAATGAGCTGTCATGCTTCAACCCCAGCCAGCTGCTCAGCCCCATACGGTCACTCGCTCACCCCCACACAGTGACATGGGGGAGAGAATTGAAAATGTGAAAGTCAGACAGCTCCTGGGTTGAGATAAAGGCACTTTAATTGGTAAAGCCAAAGCCACACACACAAGTAAAGTAAAATAAGGAATTCATTCACTATTTCCTGTCAGTATGTAGGTGTTCAGACATCTCCAGGAAAGCAGGGCTTCATCATGTGTAATGGTTACCTGGGGGCACAAATGCCACAACTCTAAACATCCCCCTCTTCCTCCTCATTCCCCATAGGATTTTTTGCTGAGCATGACAAGACATGTTATGGGATATTCCTTTAGTCACCTAGGGTCAGCTGTCCCAGCTGTGTTCCCTCCCAACATCTTGCACACCCCCAGCCTGCTCACTGGCAGGGTGGTGTGAGAAGCACTTGCCTCTTGACATTGTGTAGGCACTTCTTTGACGAAAATTAACTCTGTTCCAGACAAAACTAATACATGAGCTAAGAGAACTGGTCCTTCTGTGCCTTGGTGGGCAAAGAATAAAGAAAAAAAAAACAAACAAGACGATAAGATATACATTTTCAGTGTAATTTACCAGTGCTGGAACCTGACCAGAGTATTTGCTGAGATTCATGATCAGAATGCTCGTAATGGATAGAAGAAAATGGTGAATAGTGAGGGATAAAATTTGCACATGATTTACAATTTCATACAAATTCACAATCACTAATTTTAAATCTGTCTGCTGAAGGGAAGGTCTGTTTCATACTGCTGAATGATAAAACAGAAGGGGAAATTCAGTGTTAATACTTTGGTGTGGAGTGGATAAACAAAAAGGATGAACAGTGACATAAAGCAGGGCACAGATTTAGTTTGGAAATCTCAGGAAAAGAGACTAATATTAAGAGAGTTGAGAGTTCTGTGAAAAAAACGTAGAAACTGAATACAAAATTATTATGTATCTGTCATAATGAAAACAACAATAAAAATGGATGGCTGAAGTTATCAAGCAAGAAATTTAGAGCAAACAAAACCAAAATCAGTTAACTTGTGTATGTTATATAATTACACTGTGGAGCTCATAAGTGCCAAACATTGCAGACAATCAAACTGTAAACAGATTTTTGAAAGGGTTAGGCAAATTGAGAGAAAATAAGTCATTGCTATCTATTTAAAAACAGGGTTAGGTATAATCTCTATTTCAAGAAGTATTTAAACCATTGATTGTTGTAGCTTCAAGAGTGTGTCAGTCAAAAAACTTGTCATTACTTCAGTCATTAAGTCTGTGATCTATTACTCTGTATTTGCCTTGTTTCTTAATACCTTTTTCTTTGGTTTCTCCTTCAGATTTCAATCAAGAAAGAATTAACTAGGTGAAATGAACACTTGTTGTGAGCCAGTAGAGCAGATCTTATGTTTTTAGGGAAGGGAAGCATGGAATAAAAATGGTGAAATGCAGTAATTCCTGTTGACAGTAGAAAAAAGTTACAACTTTGTAACTATATCATAAATTGATGGGTTTACACTGTGAGAAAATTAACAAAATAATGGAAGTAGTTTGTAGTCATAATAGAGGCACAACATGTAAATAGGACTCAAAAGGGGACCTGAAAGCTACTCACCATGCGTGAGTTACTGCATTGGATTTTTTCAGAGCCAACAATGCGGGAGAAGAAAAAGAATACAAGAATCACCATTCATACCGGCATAGATGTGGAAGCCCCTCTCAGCACTATGAACTATCAATTGACCATCTAGTGAATCATTTTCAGGTTTGTGATATTATCTGCCAGGGAATTATTTCAGATTTATATTTTGTCATTTAGGAATATAAAGATAGATCAAATTGCGTGTTAGCTTTAGAGGCTAGACCCAAATCCAGACCACGCAGAAATTAAGGAATGAACCAGTATTATCTGAGCAAGAGAAAGGGACAAGTATAAGTCGTACATCAGCACAAGTGCAAGAGAGAAAGTAATTTACAAGAGATGTCTAATCTTAGGTTAATAAAAATCCACTGTCAGGATAAATGATAAGATGGTACTGAAGAGTTTGTGTGTAGCAGTATGAAAGGGTTAAGATAATATATTTTTCTGTTTTCTTCCTTTGGTTTCTTTTTCAAGAACCCAGGTAACACATTATTCTATATATATATGATCATTGCAGCTAAGTATGAGACAAAATAAATGCATAAATTTACCACTCTTTCAGAATTTTTTGGTCCCCTGTAGAAGGTCAAAAGCTTGACAATGAAGATGCTGTCAGACGTTGTAATTGCTTTAGATGGGTGGTTCAACTATGCCCAGAAAAAAGAGGTATCACTGTGTTGCATAAAGAAAAACCCAGAGGATAAACCATGTCTCAGACACTCCTGACTCCAGGGAAAAATTAAACTGGACTTTAGTTTATACTGGGCAAAATGTAAATCACCCAAAATGCCAACACAGCGCTAAGCTGAAAATGGCATGAGGAAACCAGAAGCAGCTTATTTTACTTGTAGCTTTTGTGATGTAATGTGGGAAAACCCATGCCTGACCCTTAAACGTAGTCCTGAATTTGGATCACAAAATCAATTATTCCTTTCAATGTCATTCAGCATTACCTTTGAAATTTCACTGGGCTGAATTGTTAATGCCGTAGCCATCTAACTTGTTTTGTTCTTTATGTGAATGAAATCGAGACAATTGATACAACGGAGGTTGGCAGTGAGGACATATTGATATTCAGGGACACTGCTTAACTAATAACCGTTCTCATGATAATCCCAAGGAAATCTCTACAAAGACAATTGTATTCTGTTGAAACAGTGTGATTGGAATAATCAGGACTAGAATTACAAGTAGGACAGATGTTACTAACTATGTTTCTGGCTTAAATTTTTGTGGCCTTAAATTTCTGCTAGTAAAGTCTCATAAGTAAAGTCTCATCTAGATTATTCTGTCCCTGGTAAGTTAACACAGCTGAGTTGTTCAACACCTGAGATGGATTCAGGAGTAAGCATTGCCCACCATCAGTTCAGCGTGATCTAAGAGATGTCCTAGATCGTATATATTTCTATGGGACCTGACAAGATGCATCTCATCTGTAGTGGCTGTAATCAATGGCCTTGCTGGACTAGTCAAATGCAAGACGAAAGACTGAGAAGACTGAGGCGTCTCTCGACTGAGATGTCAAGAGCCCAAGAGCTAACAAAGGGAGTAATTAACTGGTGCTTATCTTATCAGACAAAAGTAAGGGGGGATAGCCCATCACTGTAAACCAAGTGATCTGTGCGGCACAGCGTAGGCCAGAGATTGCTTCTGATAAAGCACAGATGGCCCCACGATGAGCATACCAAGATGCCCACTCTGAAGGCATGTCAAACTGCTAAGCCCCACTTCTGACGACACAACATTCCATGCCAAGAGCCAATCAATACACAATAATTGACTTAGTCCCACCTCGCAAAATGATTTCCAAACATATAAAAATTGGCACTTGAAAACTCTCCTTGGGAGAAGGAGCCAAGTGAGCACTTCACCTGACGGATGGGTCAACAGGCTGGAACCTCTCTCCCCCCTCCAAGAAGAGACGCCTTTTTGGTAAGAGTCACGCCTCTGACTTTGTCAGACATATCCCCAGGAACACATTGTTAACTAAAGCGCTAAACTATTACTTTGAGCTCAACTTTTGTAGACAGTGCATTTATCAACTGCAATTCCGAATCTGTGATACCTGTCACTTGAATAACTTACCTATTGTTTCATCTTTGCGAAACTGTTTCAGTGAAAGTCCTTGGAAGGGCTCTGACAGGCAAGTTGAATCTGAGAAGTGGCTACACTCTTAACCCTTTAGACATTAACCGTTGACCAAGTCTGGGACTAGGAGTTGATCCACCCGAGCTAGACTCTCCTCTGAGAGAGAGTTTAGAATCCAAGAGGTTCTTCTCTAAACCTCGTGACTCAACGGGAGGGCTCTCCTTTTGCCACTTAATAGACTCCCCTTACCCCCCCTTTAACGCGACAATTGCTAAGCCACTCTCCATCATAACTGAAAAGTCATGGCAGTCAGGTGAAGTGCCTGGTGACTGCAAAAAAGGAAACTTCGCACCCTTTTTCAGAAAGAGGAGAAAAGAGGATCCTGGAAACTACTGGCCTGTCAGCCTCACCTCTGTGCCTGGGAAGATCATGGAACAGATCCTCCTGGAAGCTGTGCTAAGGCACGTGTAGGACAGGGAAGTGATTCAAGACAGCAAGGGCACCTTCACCAAGGGCAAGTCCTTCCTGACCAGCCTAGTTGCCTTTTAAGTTAGAGTGACTACATCAGTGGACAAGGGAAGAGCTACAGATGTCATCTACCTGGACTTCTGTACGGCATTTGACACAGTGCCCCACAACATCCTTCTCTCTAAATTGGGGAGATATGGATCTAATGTGGGGGTTATTTGGTGGATGAGGGGTTGGTTGGATGGTCACATCCAGAATGTAGTGGTCAACAGCTGAATGTCCAGATGGAGATCAGTTACAAGTAGTGTCCCTTGGGGGTTCATACTGGGACAAGTACTGCTTAATGTCTTCCTCAATGACAAAAACAATGGGATTGAGTACACCCCCAGAGAGTTTGTAGATGATACCAAACTAAGTGATGCAGTCAATATGCTGGAGGGACAGGATGCCATCCAGAGACCCCTGGACTAGCTCGAGAAGTGGGCCTGTGTGAACCTCATGAGATTCAACAAGGCTAAGTGCAGAGTCGTGCAGTTGGCTCGGGGATACCCCCAGTATCAGTACAGGCTGGGAGATGAAGAGAGCAGCTCTGATGAGCAGGACTTGGGAGTACTGGTAGTTGAAAAATTGCACATGAGCTACCAACGTCCTCCTGCAGCCCAGAAGGCCAACTGTATCCTGGGCTGCATCAAAAGAAGTGTGGCCAGCAGGTTAAGGAAGGGGATTCTGCCGCGCTACTCTGCTCTGGTGAGACCCCACCTGGCACAGAAAAGACATGGACCTGTTGGGGTGGGTCCAGAGGAGGGTCACAAAAATGATCCAAGGGCTGGAACACCTCTCCTATGAGGAAAGGCTGAGGCAGCAGGGGTTGTTCAGCCTGGAAGAAAGAAGACTCCAGGAAGACCTTATCGCAGCCTTTCAGTACTTAAAAGGGGCCTGTAGGAAAGATGGGGAGAAACATTTTTGCATGGCCTGTTGAGATAGGACAAGGGGTAATGGGTTTAAACTAAGAGATGGTAGATTTAGAATGGATATATGGAAGAAATTTTTTTCAATGAGGGTGGTGAAACACTGGAACATGTTGCCCAGAGAGGTGGTAGATGCTCCATTCCAGGAAACATTCAAGGTCATGTTGGAATGGGCTCTGAGCAACCTGATCTAGTTGAAGATATCTCTGCTTATTGCATGGGAGTTGGACTAGATAGTCCTTAAAGGTCCTTTCCAATCCAAACTATTCTGTGTTTCTATGATAGTCAGGAAACTGGCAAATAGAGAGTTAGTAATGGAAAGCTCCTTCCCCATTTTGTCAGAGAAAATAATTGAGGCTTTGGTTAGTGACAAACTCTCTCAAAAGCTATTTCTACATATTGAACATTGATTAGAACCTCATTTAAAGGTAAGTGTCATGACCAGCTTCTGGAGAATGAGCTCATTAGTGTGAACCCATGAAAGCACTTTCCAGTTCAAAGTTTAGGCAGAAATTTTTCTTTGAAATACCTTTGATGAGTTCCTTGAAACTCAAAGGCCTCTGTTGTGAATTCTAGCTGGAGGGTCTACCTTGGCTCAAGCATGCTGATTTTAAATGTATACTGCCCACCTCTTGCAAAACAAGGATTATTGTGAGTTCATATCATACAGGAAAAGAAATTAATTCCTACAGTCATAGTTATGCTTCTACATACATATTCAAATTGTCAATCTTGACCTAAAGAATTTGTTGTCTGAAAAAGTACTTTTAAAATACATAAATAGCACAACATTTTAAAACACAAAGTGATTTGAATTCCTGTTATGGACTCTTCCCACTAATTAGTTAGCTGAGATTTACTAAACTTTAATATGTAGTAAACCTGTGTTTGTTGTATAACTTTAATACATAGTTGGGAAATGTTCTATAATCTGTCTTCATTTCAAAAGAAAATACGAAATACTTTTACATATTCATCTTCATGGCTCTTAATTTTTAGTGATTTTTTCATCTGACTTGATCGAGGAAAGGTAGTTATGAAGCAGAGAGCTAAATTCTGTTTGTTGTAGTGTGGCCGTGGCCGGCAACAAAGGGCCATGCGGTCGCTCTATCACCCCTCCCCCTGCTGGGGTGGGGAGGAGAATGGAAAGAAAAAGGCAAAGACTTTTGGGTCGGGATGAGGGCAGTTTAACAGAAAACACCAAATGAAGTGAACAGTAAGAACAACAATATTGGTAAGAAGAATATAGAAAACAAACAGCGAAATGCACAGAGCAACTCTCACCGCCCGATGCCCCATGCACTCCCCAGCCATGACAAACTTCACACCCAACCAACTACCCCCCCAGGAACCCAGCATGGTGGCACATGGTAGCAAATATCCTGTTTTGTTAAGCCAGTTTGGGTCAGCCTGCCCGGCTGTGTCTCCTCCTGGCTTCTGATGAAAATCAACCATGTCCTGGCCACACCCAGGACATTGTTCTTGCTCAGCTAACGAACTAATTAAGGATCTTGTCAGTGTGACATCTTTGATGATATTTCTTCATATCTATAAGCAGTTGAATTGCTGTGGTATTGACTCGGGGATCTTTTGGTCCATGTTATGGTTTGGCTGCAGCTGGCAACAAAAGCACCATGCAGCCGCCCCTCCACCCACACTGGGGTGCAGAGGAGAATTGAAAGAAACAGGTAGAAACTGGTGGGTCAGGATAAGGGCAGTTTAACAGAATAGCAAACAAAGGGAACAGCAACAACAACGATACAGAAAAGGGGATTACACAGAACAAACCCGCAGAACAGAACCGCTCTCTTGGACCGCACCGCCTCTCTCCCCTCCCGAGCCGCGAGTGAGTTCCCGCCGCGCCACCCCACCCACCGGAACCAAGCATGACGGCACATGGTATGGAATACCCGGCTCTGTTTGGCCAGGTTGGGGTTGGGTCAGCCCACCCAGCTGTGCCCCTTCCTGGATTCCGGTGAAAATTAACCCTGTCCTGGCCAAACCCAGGACATTATCCACCCCTTAATCCGTAACATCTACGTCATGCCCAGGTCCCCCATTGTCCAGTTGATCACCACCATTTCTCCTGTCTCCAGATATCATTCCCTTAGTCTATGGATCATCACTCTAAAGAGTCCGCTGGGTTCATTTAATCCATGACTTCAGGCTCCATCTGTCATAATGGTCTTCCGTGGCAGGAGAGTTGACGTGTGGTAAATGGCGGTCACTTGCTGCATCCAGAGCTCACGGCTGATGTATCTGGTGCGGCCCATGCCCACAGTCTACAGGTTGGAGACGTCAATCTCAATGAAGTTGCTGGGTGCCAGTTGTTGAAAACCAGGTCCAGTTCCATCATCGCTGTGCTCTGCTAGGGTTCACCAAAAAAGTCCATCCTTCTTTAATCTGGACGATTCTTACTATCATACTACTGGTATAATATATGACAATTATAACAGTGACAACAGAGAGTGACAGGGTTATTTAACAATTAACTTAATATAATTTATTTATTTATGGACTATTCTCGTCCAAAATCAAATCCCCATGAGGTACACATTGGACTTCCCCATCCTTCCGCATTACCCACCAGGTACACCCAGGACCTTGAGCAAAAGCAATCCCGCGGACGGGCTTGCCTTTGCCCGAGGCAGGACTAACCCAAACTGTCTTCCCTAACATGTTCCGCATGTGCACTACAGGGACTTTATCCCCTTCTACGGGGCACTGAGGTTATGACTGAGCAGGGCCAGTCCAGTCGGTGGACCCTCTGGTGTTAACCAAACAGGTGGCCTTTGATAAATGGGTATCCCAGTTTTTGAAAGTCCCACCCCCCATTGCCCTCAAAGTGGTTTTTAGCAGCCCATTATATCATTCGATCTTTCCGGAGACTGGTACATGGTAGGGGCTGTGATACACCCACTCAATACCGTGTTCATTGGCCCAGGTGTCTATGAGGCTGTTACGAAAGTGAGTCCCGTTGTCCAGCTCAGTTGTTTCAGGGGGTGCCATGTCACCATAGGACTTGTTTTTTCAGGCCCATGATGGTATTCCGGGCTGTGGCATGGGGCACAGGGTAGGTTTCCAGCCATCCGGTGGTGGCCTCCACCATTGTGAGCACATAGCACTTGCCTTGGCGGGTTTGTGGCAGTGTGATGTAGTCAATCTGCCAAGCCTCCCCATATTTATATTTTAGCCATCGTCCTCCAGACCACCAAGGCTTTACCCGCTTGGCTTGCTTGATTGCAGCACATGTTTCACATTAATGGATAACCTGGGCAATGGCGTCTATGGTCAAGTCCACCCCTTGGTCACAAGACCATTTGTGGGTCACGTCTCTTCCTTGGTGGCCCGAGGTGTTAAGGGCCCACCGAGCTATAAAGAGTTCACCCTTATGTTGCCAGTCCAGATCCACCTGAGCCACTTCAATCTTAGCAGCCTGGTCTACCTGGTGGTTGTTTTGATGTTCTTCAGTGGCCTGACTCTTAGGGACGTGGGCGTCCACGTGGCGCACTTTTACAGCCAACTGCTCCAGACGGGCAGCAATATCTTGCCACAATGGGGCAGCCCAGATAGTTTTGCCTGTGTGCTGCCAGTTGTCCTTTTTCCATTGCTGCAGCCACCCCCACAAGGCATTGGCCACCATCTAGGAGTCGGTGTAAAGATAGAACACTGGCCACTTCTCATGACTGGCAATGTCTAAAGCCAGCTGGATGTCTTTCACCTCTGCAAACTGGGTTGACGCATCTTCTCCCTCGGCAGTTTCCGTGACTTGTCGTGTAGGGCTCCATACAGCAGCCTTCCACCTCCGCTGCTTCCCCACAATGCGACAGGACCCATCCGTGAACAGGGCATACTGCTTCTTATCTTCTGGCAGCGGGTTATACAGTGGGGCCTCTTCAGCACGTGTCACCTCCTCCTCTGGTGATGCTCCAAAATCTTTGCCTTCTGGCCAGTCCATGATAACCTCCAGAATTCCTGGGCGACTGGGATTTCCTATTTGGGTGTGCTGGGTTATCAGCGCGACCCACTTACTCCACGTAGCATCAGTGGCATGATGCGTAGAGGGGACCCTCTCTTTGAACATCCAACCCAGGACTGGCAATCGTGGTGCTAGGAGGAGCTGTGCTTCAGTGCCGACCACTTCTGAAGCAGCTCGAATGCCTTCATATGCTGCCAGAATCTCTTTTTCAGTGGGAGTATAGCGGGCCTCTCGGATCCTTTGTATCCCCGGCTCCAGAACCCCAGGGGTCGACCTCGAGTCTCCCCTGGTGCTTTCTGCCAGAGTCTCCAGGTTGGGCCATTCTCCCCGGCTGCGGTATACAGCACGTTTTTAACATCTTGCCCTGACCGGACTGGACTAAGGGCTACGGCATGAACTATCTCCCGTTTAATTTGTTCAAATGCCTGTCGTTGCTCAGGGCCCCATTCAAAATCATACTTCTTCCGGGTCACGTGGTACAGAGGACTCACAATTTGGCTGTAATTTGGGATGTGCATCCTCCAAAAGCCCACAACACCCAGGAAGGCCTGTGCATCCTTTTTGCTGGTTGGTGGAGACATAGCTGCTATTTTGTTGATGACATCCATTGGGATTTGATGGCGCCCAACCTGCCATTTTATCCCCAAAAACTGGATCTCTTGCGCAGGTCCCTTTACTTTATTTCGCTTAATGGCGAAACCAGCTTTCAGAAGGATCTGAACTATTTTCTCCCCTTTCTCAAAACTTCCTCTACTGTGTCACCCCATATAATGATGTCATCGATGTACTGCAGATGTTCTGGAGCTTCACCTTTTTCCAGTGCAGTCTGGATTAGTCCGTGGCAAATGATGGGCCTTTGTTTCCACCCCTGGGGCAGTCGATTCCAGGTGTACTGGATGCCCCTCCAGGTGAAAGCAAACTGTGGCCTGCACTCTGCTGCCAAAGGGATGGAGAAGAATGCATTAGTGATGTCAGCTGAAACATACCACTTGGCTGCCTTTGACTGCAGCTGATATTGAAGTTCTAGCATGTCTGGCACGGCAGCACTCAGCGGTGGTGTGACTTCATTCAGGCCACGGTAGTCTATTGTCCGTCTCCACTCTCCAGTAGATTTTCTCACTGGCAATATGGGACTTCTAAAGGGTGAGCGAGTTTTGCTGATCACTCCTTGACTCTCCAGCTGGCGGATCAGCTGAGGAATGGGGAGAAGGGAGTCTCGGTTAGTGCGATATTGTCACGGGTGCACCACTGTGGTTGCGATTGGCACCAGTTGTTCTTCAACCCTCAGCAACCCCACAACGGAAGGATCCTCCGAGAGACCAGGCAAAACGGACAGCTGTTTAATTTCTTCCGTCTCCACAGCAGCTATGCCAAAAGCCCACCAATACCCCCTTGGGTCCTTGAAATACCCTCTCCTAAGATAGTCTGTACCAAGGATGCATGGAGCCTCGGGGCCAGTTACAACGGGGTGCTTCTGCCACTCCTGCCCAGTGAGGCTCACTTCAGCCTCCAATACACTCAGCTCTTGGGACCCCCCTGTCACTCCCGAAATGCAAATGGACTCTGACCCTTTGAAATCTGATGGCATTAAGGTACACTGTGCACCAGTGTCCACTAGAGCTTTATACTCTTGTGGATCTGACGTGCCAGGCCACCGAATCCACACCGTCCAATAAACACGGTTGTCCCTTTCTTCCACCTGGCTGGAGGCAGGGCCCTTCTAATCCTGGTCAGAGAAATTGCTGCTCACCTGCTGTAAAAATGACTTGGAGGTCCCCTCCAGAGTATCGTCGGAATCAAGGTCAAACTGTCTACCTGGTGTGGAGAGGTGGCTGCTGGAAACTGGAGCGGCATTTTTCCTAACAGAATGCCCTTTGGTGATTGCTTTACCTCGCAACTCACGTACTCGGGCCTATAGACTTGAGGTGGGTTTTCCATCCCACTTCCTCATGTCCTCTCCGTGGTCATGCAGGTAAAACCACAGGGTTCCCCGTGGTGTGTAGCCTCTGTATTCTCTCTCCTGAGCAGATAAACGCTTGACCCTAATAGCTGAGACACTGGCCCGTACAGGTGGGGAGTAGGACATGTTCTCTTTGATTTGCCGCACCTCCTGGGCCAGTTTCTCCACAGCTGAGACAATGGAGGAAGAGACACTTTCCTCATATTGCTTGAGTCGGACAGCCACCTCATCCAGTGTAGGTGCCTCTTTACCTTTGCAGTGTACTATTGCCAGTGAGTTGGCATATGAGGATGGTGCACTCCGCACAAAATTCCTCCACATAGATGCTGTGCACTGGACTTCATCTGGGTCTGTGGGTAACTGCTCATCGTCTGGTTCATAGTAAACCAGCTCCCGCACAGCTAATTCCCTCAAGTACTGAATACCCCTTTCCATATTGGTCCACTTGCCAGGGTAGCATATAAAATCGTCACTGAAGGGGTACCTATCCCTCACGCCTGACAGAAGTCTCCTCCAGAGGCTGAGGACTTGTTCCTTTTTCCCAATGGCCTTGTCAATGCCCCCATCCCTGGCCAGGGATCCCAGCTGCTTGGCTTCCTTGCCCTCTAATTCCAAGCTGCTGGCCCTGTTATCCCAGCACCGCAGCAGCCAGGTGACAATGTGCTCGCCTGGGTGGCGTCTGAAATCTTTCCGCATGTCTCGCAGCTTGGTCAGGGACAGGGACCGGGTGATGATCTCTGTCTCTATCTCTGTTGATGACCCTGGCTCACTGTCATCTCTCCCGGAGCGATCTGCTCTCTTTGCGTCTTTCTTTATTTTTACAGGGGCAACTGCTGATGGCACAGGTTGGTCATTGGGCTCAGCCATGACGCCTGCAGCTGGAGCTGGGGCTGGAGCAGCTGCTGTGCCTGCCGGGCAAACCAGGGGCGCCCCTGCGACTGTGGTGGTGACAGCGGTGGTGCCGGTCGGGGGGGGGGGGGGGGGGGGGGGGGGGGGGGCGGGGGGCTGTGACTGCCTGCTGGGCTGGAGGGGCTGCAGGGCCGGCTGGGGGGCAGCGCCAGTCGCAGTGCCTGCCGCTTAGTTTCCCCCCCCTTCCCCTTTTGGGCTCTGAACAGTGTTGAACAAGGCAGCTCGGTAGGCATGGGCCAGACCCCAGCACATTGCGGTGATTTGTGTCTCTCTGGAGTTCCCAGGGTGGCAGCACACTTTTTGCAGATATTTTACTAGTTTGTCCGGATTCTGTACTTGCTCAGGGGTGAGTTTCAAAGACAGTGGGGGTGCCCACTGCCCTAGGTACTTGCCCATGCTGTCCCACACACCCAGCCACTCACAGCTATCCAGCCCCGGGGCAGATCTCTGCACAATGTTCTTAACGACTTGTTTAACCCTAAACAAAACCTGCAACCCATTCAGGAAGCAGAACAATAGGAGCGTGCTGGCCTGAGCATCCCACAGGTACTCGAAATTCTCAAAAGCATTTAGGAACAGCCTGAAGGATAGAGGGGGGGTGAAACAGTGGGGGAAGGTATCCCCTTCGGTTTCCCCCACAGATTGGGTTTGATTATTGACAAAATGTAAGACATAGGATCCGAGGTATGGAAATGACCGCAGTGCCGCACGCAAATACAAGCCTAATTTCATGCACAGTGATGTTATCATGTCATAAGTCGATATCGTACAGTACAGAAAAATCATCATCCTGATCCTTTTTGCAGTGATGATGAACAGCATGGCAAATGAACACATAGTGGAAGTACAGATTTACATAGCAGAGCCACTTGATCAAAGTCAGAAACATTTTTTACTGTCGACTATTTAACACAGAAAAAATGCGTATAACAAAATTTAACAAAATATAAGAAAGCTGTTTTAACACCCACTGCTCAGCCCTGCTATTATCCCCGCCCCACGCTTGGGCGCCAAATTAATGTTCTGGTTTCAGCTGCAGCTGGCAACAAAAGCGCCACGCGGCCACCCCTCCGCCTGCCAGGGTGCGGAGGAGAATGGAAAGAAACAGGCAGAAACCAGAGGGTCAGGATAAGGGCAGTTTAACAGAACAGCAAACAAAGGGAACAGCAGCAACAACGATACAGAGAAGGGGATTACACAGAACAAACCCGCAGAACAGAACCGCTCTCTTGGACCGCACCGCCTCTCTCCCCTCCCGAGCCGCGAGTGAGTTCCCGCCGCACTGCCCCACCCACCGGAACCCAGCATGACGGCACATGGTATGGAATACCCTGCTCTGTTTGGCCAGGTTGGGGTTGGGTCAGCCCACCCGGCTTTGCCCCTTCCTGGATTCCGGTGAAAATTAACCCTGTCCTGGCCAAACCCAGGACATCTTACAATAATTGTAATAATTTCTTTTTCATAAACTCTCTTTTTTTTTTCTTCTGAGTTCCAGTCAAAGCTGTTTGTTCAGCCAGGTCAGTCTTCTTCCCACCATCTCATCTTTTGGTACATGGGTACGGCCTGCTCCTGCACCTTTAAGATTTACTTCTCGAAGAATGTCCAGCCTTCCTGGACTCCTTTGCCCTCCAGAACTGTGTCATGAAGGACTGGTCAGCATCTCTCCCCACAGCAGCCATGCAAGAGTTCCTGGTATGGTCAAGGGACGCTTAACCACCAAACTCATTATGCAAAGGCCAAGACTTGATGGTAATTCCTGGGATCATAGAATGGTCCAGGAGAGAATGGGGGGGGGGACGGGACTCTATCAACCAGGCTGTTAAACAGGCCAACGTCTGTCCTCTGGAAGTCCAAGGTGACAGTTTTGTTAACCCCCCTCTTTACTTCTCTGAGAATCAAAAACTCTTATCATTTCGTGATCACTATGCCCAAGACAGCCTCCATCTGTCACATCATCCATAAGTCCTTCTCTGTCCACAAACATCAGGCCCAGTGGTGTGCCTTCCGTAGCTGGCTCCCTCACTAACTGTGTCAGGAAGTTATCTTACACACACTCCAGGAACCTCCTGGACTGTTTCATTCTCCACTGTACTTTATTTCCAGCAGACATTTGGTAAATTGAAGTACCCCACAAAAACAAGAGTTAGTGATTGTAAGACTTTTTCCAACTTCTTATAGGATATTTTGTCTGCCTCTTCATCTTGATTATAGTGGTCTATAACAGACTCTCACCATCATATCTGTCTTGTTGGCCTTCCCTCTGATTCTTATCCATAATCACCCGACCCTGCTGCCAGCAGTGTTAAGCTCTAGACAGTCAAAGCCCTCCCTATCATACAGGGCTATCTCACTGCCTCTCCTTCCTTGTCTAGCCCTTTTGAAGGAGCCCTAATTCCTATGCGACCATTCTCAGGTACTTCCGTGGTTTCTAACACACCATTAACCCTTGTGTCTTTGCTGCCAGAGCTCTCCATCTGCTGCCTCGCTGAGATGACAGACCGAAGGACCTCACTAGCACATCATCCCTTAAACATTGGCATGTCACCCCCAGCCTTATATCTAACAAGCCTGTTTTAACCCTTTCCTCCTTCACGTCTAATTTAAAGCTCTTTCAATTAGCCCTGCTAGCTCCTGTGCAAAGGTTCATTTCCCCCTTTGAGACAGGTATACCCTGTCTGTCAAGTAGGTCTTGCATTGTGTAAACTGACCCATAACCCAAAACCCCAGAAATCTGCCAGGGACACTAGGCATGGAGCCAGGTGTTGATCTGCTCACTCTTCCTGTTTCTTTCCTCATTATTTCCTGCAACTGGAAGGATAGAGGAGAACAATATTTATGCTCCTTATCCCTTAACCAGTCATCCCAAGGCCCTGAGGTCTTTCTTGACTGCTCTTGGACATCTTGTTGCAATTTCATTTCTGCTTACCTGAAAAATCAATAATGGATAGTAATCTGAGGGCTGTACCAGGATAGGAAGCTTTCTTTTCACATCTCTTACCGAAGCAGACTTCCCTAAGAAGTGGGATCGGCCTGCATACTGGGCATACTCCTGTTCCCCTCAAGAGAGAGTCTCCTGTGACAATGACAGATCTTTTTTTCTTTATGGAAGCAGTTTTGACACCGGGCTTAGGCCAATTTAACCTCAGCAACACATCCAAGCTAGATGAACCATCATCCTCATTATTGTTTGTTTCCACTTGCAGTGCCTCATATTTATTATGCAAGGGCAGTTGGGAAGGTGAAGTAGTCACAGAGGAGACATGTCTGCTGAGCTGGGCAGAAGCTTGTTGCCATTAACCCCTATCCCTTGAGTCACCACATTCAGCCAGGTGGAGAAAGGATAGGGAATCTGCCATATCATGCATCCTGTCTGCCTGTTTGGCCTGTCTCAGGGAGAGGGGAGTGTGAAGGTTTTAGGTGCTTCTTGGTACTCTTGTAGTGCAGGAGATGATAGACAATCACAGAGAAACAGGTTGGAAGGGTTCTTTAAAGGTCATGTAGTCCAAAAAGCTGCTGAAAGCAGGGTCAACTTAAACCACATATCTTAGAACCTTGCCAAGTTGGGTTTGGAGAATCTCAGTGATACGGATTGTGAGACTCTACAGCTTGTCTGGGGAAATTGATCCAGTCTTTGACATCATGGGGGAAAACAAAAAAAAAAGGTCTTACTATCTAATTAGAATTTCCCTTCTTGCAATTTATATCAGTTACTAGTTATTCCAGCACTGGGGACTTCAAAGAACAGTCTATCTCTGCATTTTTCATACCATCTATGAAGTAGTTGTATACTCTGGAAAAATCTCCCTTTAGCTGGCTCTTCTTAAGCTTGAACACATCAAATTCCCTCATTCTGTCTTCAAGTAAAAGATATCTCAGTACCCTGTCAATCTCACCTCTAATGGACTTGCTCCAGTATGTCAATGTCATTCTTGCACTGAGGTACAAAAAATGGACACGGTATTCCAGATGCAGTCTTGCAAGTGCTTGAATGGGTGGGAGTCACCACTTGCTTCCAGTGCTGGCTGCAGTCCTGGTAATACACTACGCAGCTGGCTGCTTTGTCTACCAACACATGTTACTGAGTCTTACTCAACTTGTCCACCAGAACACTCTGGTCCTTTTTTGCAGAGATACTTTTTTGGGTTTTGTTTTCTTAACTAGCAGCCGGATGCAGCATTGTTGCACCTGTCTCTACCAGGAAACTGCATTTGCTTCTGTTGAACTTTATGAGGTTATTTCAGATCATTTTCCAGCCTGTCAAGATTTCGGTAGAGAGAAGTTCCCCACAGCTTGACATGGCTTAGTGCTTTCAATGTCATTTTACAGGACATTAAGATGTTTAACTATGTTAGCCCCAGTATGGACCCCTGAGGAACGCCACTAACAACTGTGTGCTATCACATCACAAAACCAGGAGGACTAGCTAATGTTTTTTTCAACTTCATGTCCATTTGTCCAGTCCATACCTCACTAATTTGGCTGTAAGGATTCTATGCAAGATCACATCAAGGACCATGTTAAAGTCAACATGTACAACATCCACTTTTGTCCCCTTCAGAAGGCAACAAGGAATCTCATCACAAAAGACAAACACACCGGTCAGACATGATTTGTTCTTGCTAATTCCCTGATGTCTGTTACAAGTCATAATATTTTTCTTCATGTGCCTGGACATGGCTTCCAGGTGGATTTTATCCAAAACTTTCCAGGGACCTAGTTTAGGCCAAAAAGCCTGTAACTCTTCAAATAGTCCTTCTTGCTGTTCTCAAAGATGGACATGATGTTGCCTTTTTTCAGTCATTGGGAAGCTCCACTGCTTGTCATGACCTGTCAAAGACACAGAGAGTAGACACACAATGACATCAGCCAACTTCCTCAACACCTTCAGGGACAGTTTATGCAATCCCATTGGTTTGTGTATGTTCAATTTTCTTAAGATATGTAGACATGTACGACTACTAAGATTTAAAAGTATATCTTTAAGTTTTTATTCATACACATATTAAATAATATGCATGCATCTCTTACATCAGTGTGATAATTAGTAAATGTGAGTTATTTGGATTCTTTCTGGACAGAACATGTGACTGTCTCAGAGAAGCCAATTCTATTAAGGACAGTGCTGAAGTGGAAAGAGAGATAAAGAAAAGAAGTGTGGGGAAAGACTAAGTCTGTGATCAAGTCTAGATTTTTCTAAAAGAAACACTGAAAGTAAACCCATGCCTATTCCTCTGTTTGTCTACATGTCTACAGAGGTCGTCTAAGATGGGTCAAAGGCAAATTATTTCTGTCTCAGGAAGAAATATTTTATCTGTTGCTACCTCTGTATGGTGTCCAGAAAGAATCCAGCAGTTATTGCTCATTTGAAACCTCTTTGAATATTATTAGGTATTGTACTGGCAGATACTAGCAGTCAAACTTCCTACTTTCAAGAGCAACAGCTTCCTAGAAACATATTGATTTAATATTTTCTCAAAACAAAGTTCCAAGAGGTTAGACTAAATAAAAAAAGACATTCTTGCAATAAGGTAAGAAAAACAAAACTGAAATAAAAATTAGTATTTGAATACATTTAAAATACACTATTTATAATATGCAAAATATTCTACACGAAGGAAATGTATGTGTGTATTTTGCTTTTAACTCCATGAGTAATTACTGGAAAGTTGAAGAGGGGAGACAAGTAAGTAAAATTATAAGTGTAAAAGAAAAATAAAAGGCTGTGTTTATATCTCTATTTTCTTGTTATTTGGATTAACTTAGTAACGATGTTTGAAAGACCAGACTAATAGGAATTTTGGAGAGAGCATTTTGGAATTAAATTGTTACTAGGATAATGAATACTTGCAATATGGCTGAAACTGTCAGCAGAGATGCAGATGTAGCCAAACAAAGACAAGCTACTGTTCTCTTCTGTGTATAAGTACCAAGAACAAAATGTACCAGGCAACGCCCCCAATGTCAAGTTGCCAGCTTGCTGAACAGAGCACCACAAAGATAACAGAATTCAACACAACCTGCTTTCAAAGCAGCTATTTGTTGGTAAATTTCTTGCCGTTTGCTCTTCTTATATGTCAGCATCACTTTGATAAAAATATCAGAGCATAGCCTGAAGGCCAAGTTCTTTCCCCTTGGACAGAATCTTAGGGGATTTCCAGCCTCTAGCCTAATACATACAGTAACCTCCCTCCTATATGAAAAACTACTAATATGGAAAATACAGACATCTTCAACATGGAATGTATTACAGCACAAGAGTGACAGGTATCCCATGGAACCTACTGTGCCCAATGAGACTTTCAATGCTCCTGAAAGAAAATGACAATATCAGTGGGAATTCAGGAATCTTCTTGTGACAGGATCAAGCACCTGTGGTATATCGCCATGTCTTTCTCTCTAAACTAGTGCCTGCTTTCAACAGAAGCAGCAATATCATTTGCATGATAGCTAAGAAAATATTTTCTTTTCCACATCTTGAAATTAAGTTTAGTGAATTTAAAGTGTTACACATTTTCTTCTAGAGAAACTACAGTGTTATTTTCCTTGTGGATAGAAATGTTGATGGCAAGGGTAAGGAAGCTGCAAATAAGGAAATATTTCACACAGACACAGAATCACACAGAATGGTAGGGGTTGGAAGGGACCTCTGTGGGTCATCTAGTCCAACCCTCCTTCTGAAGCAGGGTCACCTACATCAGGCTGCACAGGACCGTGTCCAGGCAGGTCTTAAATATCTCCAGAGAAGACGACTGCACAACCTCCCTGGGTAGCCTGTTCCAGTGCTCCATCAAAGTAAGTAATCCTTCTTTTTTTCTTTGTTGAAGTTATGAATTTTTGTATGTTTCAGACCTTAAGATACCATTAAATCTTCTGAAAAAATGGTTTCCTTCAAAATGGCTTTTTTCTTTTCCCAACTGGCAGGCTGAGCTTTGAGTGATGGATTTTTTCTATCAATTACAGATGATGAAAGACCTGGATGTAGATTTTGGAGAAGTAAGTTAATTTGTGCCACTGTTTTTCCTCTACTTCTTCAATTTGAATCAATGATAAGATGTTTTGTCACTTTTTTTTTTTTTTGCTAAAGAACCTATGCGTCTGAATTTTTACAATTCAAAAATTTGCACATTAGAAAATATTTTTTCTTCTGCTTAAAAATATAAGCAGACCATTAATACTGAGACTATATTAAGGCACTTACGACTATTTCAGTCGTTGGCTCAGCATTGATACTTAGTACTTAACAAGGACTGTGTGAGTTAGATGCTCAGAGAGCTACAGCACACAACAGTCCCCTACAAAAACAGAAATTGATATTTGATTTTCTTCAGTTCAGGCGATTAATATGGCTTATTAATGCAGTGGATGAGAGAAGTAAAAGAAGTAAAGGGGAACAACTGTTATTTCTTTATCATCAATCACTAATTGTCCATGAGACAGGACCTGAGCTCTCAGAAACCAGAATTAATAAACTGATCTAAAGAATTGGGAAGATTCAAGGGGTGCATAGAAAATGCAAAGCACAACACTGAGTAGCACCTCAGAGCATCCTCAGGCTAAACGGGCAGAGTTGTATTCATTGTTGTTATGGGTTTGAGTGGCAAGGTTTTGGTAGCGGGAGGGCTATAAGGGTGACTTCTATAAGAAGCTGCTAGAAGCTTCCCCCATCTCTGATAAAGCCAGTGCCAGATGGCTCTAAGACAGACCCGCCACTGGCCATGGTCAAGGCAATCAGCAACGGTGGTAGTGCCTCTGGGATAACATATTTAAGAAGGGGAAGAAAAAAAACTGTGGGGAGAAAACATCAGTGGAGAGAGAGGAGTGAGACAATGTGAGAGAAACAACCCTGAAGACACCAAGGGCAGTGAAGAATGGGGGGGCAGGAGGTGCTCGAGATGCCGGAGCAGAGAGTCTTCCCTTGCAGCTCGTGACAAAGATCATGGTGAGGTAGGTTGTTCCCCTGCAGTCCATGGAGGTCCATGGTGGAGCAGATATCCACCTGTAGCCTGTGGATGGGACCCCATGCTGGAGCAGGTGGATGCCTGAAGAAGGCTGTGACCCTGTGGGGACCCCGTGCTGGAGAAGGCTCCTGGCAGGACCTATGGACCCGCAGAGAGAGGAGCCCACACTGGAGCAGATTTGCTGGCAGGGCTTGTGACCCTGTGGGGGACCCACGCTGGAGCAGCCTGTTCCTGAGGGACTGCACCCCGTGGGAAGGACATATGCTGGGGCAGTTTGTCAAGAACTGCAGCCCGTGGGAAGGACTCATGTTGGAGAATTTTGTGGAGAACTGTCTCCCATGAGAGGAACATTCACGCTGGAGCAGGGTCAGAGTGTGAGGAGTCCTTCCCCTGAGGAGGAAGGAGGGCAGAGACAATGTGTGATGAACTGACCGTAACTCCCATTCCCCGTCCCCCTGCGCCACTCAGGGTGGGGGGGAGGTAGAGACACAGGAGTGAAATTGAGCCCAGGAAGAAGGGAGGGGTGGGGGGAAGGTGTTTTAAGATCTGTATTTATTTCTCATTATCCTACCTCGATTTGATTGGTGATGAGTTAAACTCCCTTTTCTCCCCAAGTTCAGTCTGTTTTGTCCGTGACAGTAATTGGTGAGTGATCTCTCCCTGTCCTTATCTCAACCCTCGAGCCTTTCATCATATTTCCTCTCCCCTGTCCAGCTGAGGAGGGGCAGTGATAGAGCGGTGTTGGTGGGCACCTGGCATTTATTCAGGCCAAACCAAAATAATTGTACTAAGAACCCAGCACATGCTTAAATTCTGTGATGATCGGGGATCTCAGTGAGCTAGTGCAAGTGGTATATAAGAGCTGAAATAAAATGAGAAAGTGAAATTAAAATCAGTACCAGTTATTACATTAAGGAAAACAACACATATTTATTTGTTGTTAGTAGCTTCCTTGGCACTGTATAGAATAAATGTGTTGTGTATATACCATTCTTCATTGCAGATTTTCAAGGGCACTTCTGAATTCAGTCACATCATTATAGCTTGGAAAGCAAACTGGAAACACTTCCTATTCAAAAAATTAATTCCCAGAACAAATTGTTTCCCAACCATTACAAGGACTCCCAAAGAGCTTGTTGTAAATGTTCTGTAAGCAACAATGGCATGCAAATAAAAACATCATATATTTAACTCATTCTATTCTGTCTATTGTACATGCTGAACAATAGACTGAGATAGGAACAAATCTCTGATTTATCAACAAACTAACAAAGCAGATTCTTTTTTTGTGTCTGAAAAAACAAAAGCAACAATTGTACCAGTCTGAATGGGGCTTGGCTTTGTAGCTTGGAAAGTTCATTATTCATACCATGAATACCATATTCATTAATGTGACTCTAACTCTTCCATAGAAGCTATCACACGAAAAAAGGCTGATAGCAGACAAAGAAAAACAGCGTAAAAGAAACACAATCAAACCGTAACACTTCTTTAAGATGAATGATCAACTTTCATGAGTGTTGTAGAGCTATGGAAGCCAACTTACACATAAAGAATGAAAAGTTTCTGTTTAATCTTAATTAAGATAAGTACTGTTAAATTTTTCTTTGTATGGCCCACACAGGCAGTATTTCCCTCAATCAAGCCTGGATGCAGTTGTATACAATATGTATAGGGGACAGATGTGTGATACTAAATTTTTCTCCCCTAAGAGCATGTAAATTAGTAGCTGTGCAACGAAACAAGTAGTTGTGTGTATGTTCTAATAGAAATTAGTCTATCCCAAGATACTAGATTTATATGATGACAGAGTACATGGAGAGCAATTCTAAAATGCCTCCATAGAGCATTAAGTAGACACACCCATCTGTATTTCTCCTAGTCTCCATCAGCATTTCTAAAGGACTGTTGGTATCCCACATATTGTCCTGTGGCTTACCTGGCAATCCCTTACAGATGTTTCTTAGACAATTTAAAATAGTTCTAAAAATCAGTACTTGCCTATCTAAAACATTTTTTGAAGTGTCATACATGAGTGGATGTAGACACAGGCATTGTGTGGGTCTGGAAAGACCTTGAGAACTCTAGGACTGAACAACAGACTGGGTTTGAGGTTTGGAGACAGAAAATGGCATTATGGATGAAAAGCATGGGCGGAAATGTAGAGTGCTGAAGGAGGATACCAAGGTGGACCTCTTGTCGTGTCTGGTTGTCAGTAGATGCTCTGTGGCCAGAAGGCTGTTGGCCACTAAGAAATGGAGTGTAGAAGTACAAGGGTAAGTATAGAGATGAGTATTGTTCTATTACCCCTTATCAGGCTAGAAAAATACAGCTAACCTTCCAAAAAACTTTTGCTTAATAATTATTTTGTTTCTTTACTGTATGGATGGGTCTGACGTAGAGTTTTTAGCTTTGGTGATTGGAATCTTCACTTTGGAATGGAGCTGTCGAGGAAATTATCAGAACCCAAGATAGTGCCTTGACTTCCTGTTCAATGTCTAGGAAGATACTCATGTCTGAAAAGTAGGTTTACAAAAACAGGGTTACTATGAGGTTTTTCGCTGATGCAGACAGTAAAGAGATTATTCTACTTTATGTAGCACCAGCTTAGTAGAACAGCATGGTTCAAGGAATTAGACATCTTCTGATGATGCCTACTGGAATGAATGAAGAATCTTGTAAACGCGTGTCAGAAGCCCAGAACAATGAGTGAACTACAAAATAAAGTAGATAAAAAAAAAAAAAGACATACTGAAGAGTGTTAAAAACCTTTCTTTGGGTGGCATGAGTGTCCTCACTTGGATTCATAGCTTCAAGTGCAGTGTTGGACACTTATTTAACAACTTCATTTAGAAAGTGTGTGTGTGTGCAGAGATAAATAGTACTGATACTTCCTTTGAAAAATTAACTACAGTATGGGCTGCTGCTGTTTCTTTCAGTGCCTTTTAGCTCAGGTTTTAGACTGCTATTCTGAACGTATAGGGTTCAAAATCTTCTGCTTGAAGAAATTCATTTTTCTCAAGATCACGTAAAGTCATCTGCCACAGAGAGTGCTCTTGAAGGTGTTCCATTACAGAACAAATAAATAAGTATGGATTGACTCTAGTCAAGCGACTAGACAGGAATATGTCCTACTCCCCACCTGTACGGGCCAGGGTCTCAGTTATTAGGGGCAAGCGTTTATCTGCTCAGGAGAGGTAATACAGAGGCTATACACCACGGGGCACCCTGTGGTTCTACCTGCATGACAACGGAGAGGACATGAGGAAGTGGGATGGAAAACCTACCTCAACCTTAGAGGCACGAGTGCGTGAGTTGCAAGGTAAAGCAATCACCAAAGGGCATTCTGTTAAAAAAAATACCACTACAGTTTCCAGCAGCCAGCTCTCCAGACCAGGTAGACAGTATGATCTTGATTGCGATCCTCTGGAAGGGACCTCCAAGTCATTTTTACAGCAGGTGAGCAGCAATTTCTCTGACCAGGATTAGAAGGGCCCTGCCTCCAGCCAGGTGGAAGAAAGGGACAACAGCGTTTATTGGACGGTGTGGATTCGGTGGCCTGGCACATCAGATCCAAAAGAGTATAAAGCTCTAGTGGACACTGGTGCACAGTGTACCTTAATGCCATCAGATTTCAAAGGGTCAGAGTCCATTTGTATTTCGGGAGTGACAGGGGGGTCCCAAGAGCTGAGTGTATTGGAGGCTGAAGTGAGCCTCACTGGGCAGGAGTGGCAGAAGCACCCCGTTGTAACTGGCCCCGAGGCTCCATGCATCCTTGGTACAGACTATCTTAGGAGAGGGTATTTCAAGGACCCAAGGGGGTATTGGTGGGCTTTTGGCATAGCTGCTGTGGAGACGGAAGAAATTAAACAGCTGTCCATTTTGCCTGGTCTCTCGGAGGATCCTTCCGTTGTGGGGTTGCTGAGGGTTGAAGAACAACAGGTACCCATCGCAACCACAACGGTGCACCGGCGACAGTATCGTACCAACCGAGACTCCCTTCTCCCCATTCCTCAGCTGATCCGCCAGCTGGAGAGTCAAGGAGTGATCAGCAAAACTCACTCACTCTTTAATAGTCCCATATGGTCAGTAAGAAAATCTACTGGAGAGTGGAGACGGACAATAGACTACCGTGGCCTGAATGAAGTCACACCACCGCTGAGTGCTGCCGTGCCAGACATGCTAGAACTTCAATATCAGCTGCAGTCAAAGGCAGCCAAGTGCTATGCTACAACTGGCATTGCTAATGCATTCTTCTCCATCCCTTTGGCAGCAGAGTGCAGGCCACAGTTTGCTTTCACCTGGAGGGGCATCCAGTACAACTGGAATCGACTGCCCCAGGGGTGGAAACACAGGCCCACCATTTGCCACGGACTAATCCAGACTTCACTGGAAAAGGGTGAAGCCCCAGAACATCTGCAGTACATCGATGACATCATTATATGGGGCGACACAGCGGAGGAAGTTTTTGAGAAAGGGGAGAAAATAGTTCAAATCCTTCTGAAAGCCGGTTTCGCCATTAAGCGAAGTAAAGTCAAGGGACCTGCGCAAGAGATCCAGTTTTTGGGAATAAAATGGCAGGATGGGCGCCGTCAAATCCCAATGGATGTCATCAACAAAATAGCAGCTATGTCTCCACCAACCAGCAAAAAGGAAGCACAGGCCTTCCTGGGTGTTGTGGGTTTTTGGAGGATGCACATCCCAAATTACAGCCAAATTGTAAGTCCTCTGTACCACATGACCCGGAAGAAGAATGATTTTGAATGGGACCCTGAGCAATGACAGGTATTAGAACAAATTAAACGGGAGATAGTTCATGCCGTAGCCCTTGGTCCAGTCCAGTCAGGGCAAGATGTTAAAAACGTGCTCTACACCGTAGCCGGGGAGAATGGCCCAACCTGGAGTCTCTGGCAGAAAGCACCAGGGGAGACTCGAGGTCGACCCCTGGGGTTCTGGAGCCGGGGATACAAAGGATCCGAGGCCCGCTATACCCCCACTGAAAAAGAGATTCTGGCAGCATATGAAGGCGTTCGAGCTGCTTCAGAAGTGGTTGGCACTGAAGCACAGCTCCTCCTAGCACCACGATTGCCAGTCCTGGGTTGGATGTTCAAAGAGAGGGTCCCCTCTACGCATCATGCCACTGATGCTATGTGAAGTAAGTGGGTCGCACTGATTACCCAGCGCGCCCGAATGAAAAGCCCTAGTCACCCAGGAATTCTAGAGGTAATCATGGACTGGCCAGAAGTCAAAGATTTTGGAGCATCGCCAGAGGAGGAGGTGACACGTGCTGAAGAGGCCCCACTGTATAACCAGCTGCCAGAAGATAAGAAACAGTATGCCCTGTTCATGGATGGGTCCTGTCGCCATCCAGCTGGCTTTAGACATTGCCAGTCGAGAGATGTGGCCACTGCTCTGTCTTTACACCGACTCCTGGATGGTGGCCAATGCCTTGTGGGGGTGGCTGCAGCAATGGAAGAAGGACAACTGGCAGCACACAGGCAAATCTATCTGGGCTGCCCCATTGTGGCAAGATATTGCTGCCCGTCTGGAGCAGTTGGCTGTAAAAGTGCGCCACATGGACGCCCACATCCCTAAGACTCGGGACACTGAGGAACATCAAAACAACCACCAGGTAGATCAGGCTGCTAAGATTGAAGTGGCTCAGGTGGATCTGGACTGGCAACATAAGGGTGAACTCTTTATAGCTCGGTGGGCCCATGACACTTCGGGCCACCAAGGAAGAGATGCGACATACAGAGGGGCTCGTGACCAAGGGGTTGACTTAACCATGGACACCATCGCACAGGTTATCCTTGAATGTGAAACATGTGCTGCAATCAAGCAAGCCAAGCGGGTAAATCCTCGGTGGTCTGGAGGACGATGGCTAAAATATAAATATGGGGAGGCTTGGCAGATTGACTACATCACACTGCCACAAACCCGCCAAGGCAAGTGCTATGTGCTCACAATGGTGGAGGCCACCACTGGATGGCTGGAAACCTACCCTGTGCCTCATGCCACAGTCCGGAATACCATCCTGGGCCTGGAAAAACAAGTCCTGTGGCGACATGGCACTCCCGAAAGAATTGAGTCGGACAACGGGACTCACTTTCGCAACAGCCTCATAGACACCTGGGCCAAAGAACACGGTATTGATTGGGTGTATCACAGGCCCTACCATGCACCAGTCTCCGGAAAGATCGAACAGTACAACGGGCTGCTAAAAACCACTTTGAGGGCAATGGGGGGTGGGACTTTCAAAAATTGGGATACCCATTTAGCAAAGGCCACCTGGTTGGTTAACATCAGGGGATCCAGCAACCGGGCTGGTCCTGCCCAGTCAAAACCTCAGTGCCCCGTAGAAGGAGATAAAGTCCCTGCAGTGCACATGCAGAACATGTTAGGGAAGACAGTTTGGGTTAGTCCTGCCTCGGGCAAAGGCAAGCCCGTCCGCGGGATTGCTTTTGCTCAAGGACCTGGGTGTACCTGGTGGGTCATGCGGAAGGATGGGGAAGTCCAATGTGTACCTCATGGGGATTTGATTTTGGGCGAGAATAGTCCATAAATAAATTGTATAAAGTTAATTGTTAAATAACCCTGTCACTGTCTGTTATCACTGTTATTATTGTTATATTTAGTACCAGTAGTAGCATAGTAAGAATCGTCCAGATTAAAGAAGGATGGACTTTTTTGATGAACCCTAGCAGAGCACAGGGATGATGGAACTGGACCTGGTTTTCAACAACTGGCATCCAGCAACTTCATCAGGATCAACATCTCCTGCAGACTGTGGGCATGGGCCGCACCAGATACATCAGCCGTGAGCTCCGGATGCAGCAAGTGACCGCCCATCACCACACATCACCTCTCCTGCCACGGATGACCATTATGACAGATGGAGCCTGAAGTCATGGATTAAATGAACCCAACGGACTCTTTAGAGTGATGATCCATAGACTAAGGGAATGATATCTGGAGACAGGAGAAGTGGTGGTGATCAACTGGACAATGGGGGACCTGGGCATGACGTAGATGTTATGGAGTAAGGGGTGGATAATGTCCTGGGTTTGGCCAGGACAGGGTTAATTTTCACCGGACTCCAGGAAGGGGCACAGCCGGGGGGTGGGGGCTGACCCCACCTGGCCAAACAGAGCCGGGTATTCCATACCATGTGCCATCACGCTGGGTTCCGGTGGGGGGGGGCGGCGGCTTGTGAGCGCGTGGTGCCGGTCCTGTCCGGGAGAGAGGGTCTGTTGTGCGAGTTTGTGTTGTATTTTCTCCTTATCTGTATTGTTGTTGTTACTGTTCCCTCTGTTTGCTGTTCTGTTAAACTGCCCTTATCCCGACCCACCAGTTTTCTGCCTGTTTCTTTTCATTCTCCTCCGTACTGCGGCAGGGGGAGGGGCGGCTGCGTGGCGCTTTTGTTGCCGGCGGCAGCCGAAACCAAAACATTTACATAATGTGCTTTAAGTTAGGAATATTTTCAAATAGTTTTCCAACTTGGAGCTAAAATCTCTCAGTTTCACGTCTGCAAGTAAGAATGGTAATATGGGTCCATTTAGCTCAGTTTAAACTGCAAACTCATGTCAAGTGTTTATGTAGCGCTTTTAACTTGTTTTCATTCAATCCTTTCTTTCGTTTTGTAAGAAGATTTGTCCATTTCCATTACATATTTGTCTCCTGTCTTACCAAATCTGTCTTCCACTTGGAGACTTTGTAACACAGAAAAGTTGAAGAACTTAAATACTAGAAATATGTGATTTTAGCATTGTTGCACTCAATTATTGCATTGAAGTGGAGGGTTTTTTTTAGCTGTACTTGACCCTAATCCTCTGTGAAGAGAAACCTTTTTTCTGTCTGAATGACAGCAATCACACAGGTAATATTTAGATCAATTCCAGACCAAGAGGTACAGTATTTTTCAACTCTGTCTTGCAGTTTTCATCTCTATTATGTGATTCAAACTGATTCAGGCATAACATTTTTGGGGACTGTCCTGGTTTTAGTTAAAATAGTACCACTTCTCTTTTAGTGAATCTTCCTTACAGCTAAGTCCTTTCAAGTAACTGCATTTTTCTGAAGCCGGCTGCATATTTTACAAGCCCTGTTCACTCCAAAGCTGGCAACACTTAATGTTTATAATTGCACTGAGCTAACGGTAGGAAAGGAATGCAGAAAAAGTCCCCTGTTTGTAATTATCACTATAGCAGCCAAGGTCACCGACAGATCTCTTAGGTCCTACAAGTGAGGAGTCGGAAGGGGCTGTACTTGCAGGGAGGGGTGGACAGGACAGGTGATCCAATATTGACCAACGAGGTAGTCCATGCCATGAACATCATACTCAGTTGAAAGCTGGGGGATCACAAAGGTCTCGCTCCCTTCATCTATGGCCAGCTTCTGAAGAGGACCCTGTTCGTTGTTCTGCCTGCGATCCTGATACAGATTCCGATCCATGCATTCCTGAGTCCAGTTCCTGTCTGCTGACGAGGCCAGCCCAGGAAATCCTGGTGCTGCCTGGCAGATGCTGGTGGTATGCCAGTGCCCGGCATCCGACTCCAGGAAACTCAGTATCTGTTTTGTATAATTTGTATTATTTGGCTTATTATTAATATTATTAGTATTATTAGTGCTATTAGTAAAACTTTTTATATTCAATTGGTAAGTCTCTCTCCCTTTTCCTCCCTTTCCCTTCCTCTGGTGGGAGGGTGAGGGTTAATAGAGAGCATCTGTCACTCAGTTTATTGACGCCCTGATTTAAACCTGTGACAGTGAGCATATATAGTTTTAATGCAGTGAAATTGACTAAAGAACTGTGGGGGGAAATGAAATTTTCCTTTGCTACTGCAAATGGCAAATGAAAATATCATCTTCCCAGACTTGCTATGGGTATAAAGCACTGCAGAATTTGGCAGTGTTTGTAAGGTTTTATGGAATTCTGGCCTTCCCTTTTGGGACTGAACAGTTTAAGACAAACTCCTGAAAGTTTAAAAGGCAATTAGTAAGAGTTTGTAATGGATTGTCTTCAGCTAAGATGGTTCACCCCAGATGGAACCCATGAAGTCATTATATAATTGTGAAAGAGAGAATAGAAACCAAGTCAGTCTTCTCTTGCATTTGAGAGAAACCCTGGTTAGGTTTTCCTGGGAAGCAAACAAACAAATCAAATCAAATGAAAACAAAAAAGAAAGTTAGAAAGAGAACAGCAAAGTAAATGACAAAACAACACAGGTGTGGTTACTATGAGAGCCAAAGAAAGCAAGCTATAACCTATAGACATGTATTTCAAAATTTAAACATACACGTTAAATGATATAAAATGGGAAACAGAGTTTTTCTTTAGCTTTCAAATGATATAAAAATAAACCAGAAGCTACTACGAAAACAAGTATAAGATTTATATATTATTCTTTTCCTTTCAGATGTGATCCTTTTCCCTTGTGAAATTAAAGTATAATAAAGAAGAAACTAATACATCATCTTACAGATTCTGTTACTGAATTCTAAGTTAAGACTATTTGCAGAGATTTTGTGTGTGTCACATTGGAATTAGAGAGATTGATTCTGTTCTCCCTATCATAAATGAGGACAACATTTGGCCTTCCATCTCATCTGTCACACTGATGCTTAAACAGTAGCACTTTATGCCAAGCAAAGCTGGAGTGAATTTTCCTACAGGCAGAGGTTGTAAAGTAAGCAGCAAAGACAGATCTATACAAAGAACTGAGGAACCTCATGATCAGAAAGGATGAACAACAGTCACTTGAAAAGATGCAACTTTACAGACAAGAAATGTCAGTGCTATTAGACACCAGCAAGACAGAAGTAGACAAGGCAAGGGGAAGCGAGGCAAGGCGAGGTGAGGCAAGGCAAAACAGAACTGAGGAAGAGACAATCTTAACATAACTCTAAGACACTTAATTACCAAGATATAAAGCATTTCATGGTATCAATATCTTACAGTTACAGGGCTATAAGCTGAGGATCTGTTGCCTGCCTTTATGAGTAGGGTTCTTATTTAAAATTCTCACTTTCGTAGTTTATTAAAACTTGCATTTTTACCAAGACACTGTCAGTCATGAGAGTTATTTAAGCAAAACTCTAGTTACAGGCTTGTAGAAAAACACAAAGTTTGTTCAATAATGAAACCATTTATTCTTGCCTTTCAACTATTTTTTGTAAAATTAATTTCTTTATTTTCTTCCTGGAGTGAAAGAAAAATTGTGTGAAAAGTTATTACAAAACAAAACTCTTCCTTTCACTCTGCCATTTTAGTTCTCCTGCTCTCATAAATGTCACCATTAGATACAGGATAAAACAAGCCACATTGTTCTTTATTATTTTAGTATTTGTCCTCATCATACTTGTGCTTCCTTTTGCTTATTATGTCTATTAATCTTCAGTATGTCACATGGTTTTGCTTGGCACAAACTGGTACTACTGGGAATAGGATTTAGCAAATCAAAGTGCTGTGAAGCAGCAGTGTTTTTGACTCCCTGCAGCATTCAAGGTAAGGAACAGACGTGGCCTGAAGCTCATCTCCTTGAATCTTGACCTTCACTGAGTGATTCTCTAATGACTTGGGAGGGACATCATAATTAGATAAAATTCTTGCCTATCTTTATTAAAGGGCACCAGATTAAAATCTCTACATGTTTGATGAGAAGTGAAGTGATTGCTTTTCCCACTTCAAATGCTTCAGCATGTCTTTTCGTTAAAGTCTTATCACTTATGTACTGAAATTTGATGCTTTTGAGAGATTTTTTAAAAAAGGGGAAAAAACCTCCCTCCTTTCAAATGATAAATCTTCTTTTGATGGCAATTCTTTTAAAGTCTTATTTTGCTTATGCACATTTTGTGCACCCATTTGAAAAATGTAGCAGTTTACCTGAGGGAAGTAAATAAAAATCAGTCTGAAATCACACAGTATTTTAAGTAAACTCCGGTCACAAATTTCTTGAAGGCTTCAGTGCAATAGACCATGTAACGTAATTAAAGTTAAACTGAATTAAATACATTTACTCTTTGCTTTGTTCTGTAAACCCACTGAGTTACAGGTGAACTTTTGAAGAACAGATGATAAAATAGTTATTTTGTTACAGCTGAAATAATAAACATCTTGCTGCTCATTTTATTTTAATAAACAGATTTACGGAAGCTGTTTAGCTCCAGAACACATTGCTGCAGGCACTCATCAGGCATATCTCTTGCACAGCATATTGTCCATAGAGCAAGAGGTGAGATGTTAAGATGCAGAAAAATGCCAGTGGCCTTACCAAATTGGAGAAGAGTGTGCAATTGTTTTGAGGGTGAAATTTAGTAGAATCTCCTAATTGTGGTGGACTCTTGACAGTGAAAATCAGTTGCTATCAGTCACTTTCAATTTATGTGCCTCCTCCTTTGTATTCCCCATATTCCTTTCAACTTGTTTTTAGTGTCTGATTAATGCATGTCTGGGGCAAATCTGGCAAAATTCCTTTTGGAACCTCATCATGATCGATCTGATATCATATACAGCTTAATGTGTCCTTTGTTCCTTTGCGTCTTGAAAATGCTGAGTTGTGTTACAAATGCCTAAACCCTTAGAAGCTAAGATATTTCATGTTTCTCCTTCCTTTCTTAAAAACAAGCATAAGATTTAAAAACTAATAGAAGATAGCTTCAGCATGGTTATCTGCAAAATACACAAGGCAATACAAACACTAACACTCACATTTCATCGTTATTACAGCTATTCTTTTCCTGTGGGCTCTGTAGGAGACCAAATTTCAAGAGACTGCCTTGGGCCTGTTGCTTTATTTGTCTGTCCCACAGGGAACCTAGGTTGCCGTGTGTCACTATTTCTAGCTCTTATGTCCCTACTGCTGCCTGAGTACATCATAAAAGAAAGCAACCTGCCCAAAGAACAGTGCAAAATTGTTTCCAGCTCTCCAAGGGACGATGTTTGAGTGGTGTGCGTTCATTGCTTCCTGTACTTTCTGGTCATAGCTGGACATTTTAATGGCTTGAGTTTTTTCTGTCTCTTGTGTCAGGTTTTATCCTTGTTTGAACAAATGCCTGTCAGCATATTCTGCCTCCCAGTCTTCACATTTCTTTCAACTCATTTGCTTCATTACAATGTATTGACATTAACAGAGATGTTCTATTTGCCTGCCAGTTATCTTTCACTACTACTTTGGGCAAAATTTAGTTTTCTTATTAACCACTTATCTATGTTACTTCTCACAGTCGACCTTAATCTACATGTTCTTTCATCATATTTCTGGTTGTCTTATTAATAAAAACAGTCTTTTCCTTTGCCTTCAATACCAGACTACATAATTTAGGCATATGACTCCTGAGACTTTCCGAAGCCATGTTTTGTAACTTAAGTCATTCTTCACATTGAGGTTCCAATAGTCTTTGAGCCAATTTAATTCTTCTGAAACTCTGATAACAAAAGGTCCCAGTCTTTAACAGGACTCAGTCCAGCATCTCCAAGTCATTTAATAAGCATATTCTGCAAAAATCATGATGCAGTAAAGTCAGAGAAATTTGAAATTCTGGGAAACTGAATTCTGAAACTCTGGGAAAGTTGATTTCTACTTTTAAACCCTCATTTCTGACATCTTGATTCCTCTACTTAGCCATGAAGACTTTGTGAAGCTTGGGGAGAACTACCTCAGTTGCAAATGAGTAAAATGTGGAAAAAACTGCTTTCTAACTCAAAAAAGACAATTCAAAGGTATATATATTAAAGATTATTAGACATCAATGATAGAGTAGTGGGAACTATGCCTATTCCAAAAGAGAATCAGATAACAAATCTCAGTATATATTTGCTATTTAAACTTCTGTCTACTTTTGCTGTTGTCTTCCTGTCTTCAATAATAATTAAAGAAACAAAAATAATTGTCCAAAATTTCCTACAATAATCTCACAGTTTCAAGTTAACTTGTGCATTTCTTTCCCAAGGCATATCATACTAAAAATACTCTGTTGCACTTAAGAAGACTTTAAATAACAAAAAAGGGGGAGAGGGAAAGTAAAAGTAGATTTTAACAAAAATGAGTTGCAGGAGTCTCAATTAGCTTTACTTTACAATGCAGATATTCACTGTTCTATAGTCCACCACAGCAGACAAATTTGTTCAAGTTCAAATTTGTATCAATTTGCTCTGTGTGACATACACAGATATATTAATGTCATTGATCAATGAGAAACCAGCTAAAGGTTGTGAGACATAATGCCTTTACTATGCAATATTGAACAAAGGCTGCCTGAAGAAAAGAGATGAATGATTTCTACATCAAGCTTAAATAAAGAAATGTGGATCTCCTTCAGGGTGTTTGCAGCTGCAGTTTTATCATCTTCACAAAGTCACCACAAACACGTGCAGTCCCTCTCCCTAAATTAAGAATGAAAGTACAATAAGCATTCTTAACGTAGGATTTCACCTAGATTGAAAAATACTGTATACTAGGGCTAGTCTTGTGTCATAGAATAGGGTACAGCTATTTTGTAGTTGGAAATTTGAAAATAGTTACATCAGTGAGATGACAATAATTCTAAAACCCCTGTTTTCCAGGAACACTAATGTAAATTTTCTGCAAAAATTTCTCTTTGCAGCTGTGTTGATATGGTAAACTTTGTTTTAAATCCTGCAGTCAAGCTATACTTTATGATGCTGGAAAGTACTTGATTAATCTTCCAAACCTATAACAGATTCTATTTTTCATTATTTGATTCTTGAACTTAGATGGTGTCCCGATCCGATATCGGGGAGGTTTCAATGCAATCCCAGGAGACGAGATTAAGACACAAACTCAGTCATATGCCGTGCAACCTTGTAAACTTTATTTTCGGTGAACTGGGAATCGGAGGTCTGGTAGGGATGGCAGCGGGGGGTGGGTAGAAGACGAGACAGAAAAAAAAACAAGTAAAGTCGGAAAAACCCCAGCGGGCGAGGAAAAGAGGTGCGGGGGGATGGGATCACTTACCACCACCACGGATTCGATGATGTCCAGCGATGTCTGGTCAGCTCAGTCTCTGTGCAGGCGTGGAGGCCCCGGTGAGGGCGGAGCCCGGCGGCGAGGAGGAGAGCAAGAGAGAGAGGAGGAGCATGTGCTGCCCTTTTATAGGGGCATTTGCGCATGCGCAGAACATGTCCGCGTACGTGCAGTTCCTGCTATGCGTGCTGCCTGCTTAGACAAGTCCTTTCTTGCCTGTCCATGCGCTACTCTGTGCGCAAGCGCTTTCCTGCAGGTCATTGTGGCGGTTTCTTTCCAGAGGCCAGCAAGAGATGACAATGGCAATGTCGAGAAAAAAACAGTTTGTAGCGGTCTTCTACAGATGGCACCTTTTACTACCAGTAAATCCAAAATATTAAGAATATATTTTTATACATGTGGTAGCAAGGAGCACCAAAGAACCCCAGTAAAGAACATCAGAGAAACTGATTTGTTAATTAACCTCTGTACTTACTTTTAAGTATGTAGAGCATTAAAAAACACAAAAAAAAACAAACAAAAAAAACCAAGCCAAAGATTAAAAAAAACTTTGTGGTTTTATTAATAATCAGTAGTATTTTATAAGACAAAAATAATTTTTTTTTTTCTGTAGTCCAGGTTAAGTATTGCAGCAGTGAGCAAAAATGTGTTTTAAAAGGAATCTTTCTTAATATAGTGTCATCTCTTACCTGTTTGAAACCAAAAGAACATAGTATCTAAATCCAAAGAAAAATGTTATTATCACAAAGCCAAACTTACTGTATTATTTTCAGATTAGCTGAATATGGAAAACTCTCAGGTACAGGAGAAATACTACGTAGTTAGGTTATTTGTATAAGGGTTCCTATAATTACTTTTTTTTTTCCAACAGTGCTAAAAGGGTTGTGTTTTTCCCTGCTTAGACTGAAGTGAACAATGTCATGAGGCATTAATGTTGTAAATGGTTGGCATTGCATAAGTGTGATTCCTATTTCCTAGTGCATAATTTGTATTGTCTTTTGAAGCTTAGTAATGTAAAAGTCCTTGGGGAATTGCTTTAATTTAATCCTTAACCTTCCCTTGACTATAAATTGACCTCTGTCTCTATGAAATGTTTGTAATCTGCTATTCTGTCTCAAAATATTTGTGAGATAGTTCTTTTATATATTTCAAGAAAAAGACAGAATAAAAACTGCCAGGAAAGGAATTGCAGCAAACACTTCATAATACGTTTTATTTTTCACCCTTATCTGGACATCTCTCTCTAAAACGTGTTGATTTAAACAGTGTCATTTAGGACTCATTAATTTTCAGTGCAGTGGTTTGCAACATTGCTAGTCAGACACTAAGGGCAAAAATCATGACGGACTTTTAGATTTCAGATTTCATAGAACTGCAGAGGTTACTTAATTAAATTAAGACATACAAGAGCAGTGTGCCAAAGATCTTATATACACCTTTCTGTTGTCCTTCTCAGTGAAATGACTTAGCTGCTCTTATGACAGTATCTTTATTTAGACCAGGTCCAAACTACGCAAGGTCATGGAAGTGAATTACTGAATGGTCAATAGGAAGGAAATAAAATTCCTAGTAATTTTATGAAGCTTCTAAAATTGTTTAAGTAAATTGGATAGATATACAGCAAATGACTTCTGAGTCGGTGAGAAAGGCAGTGGTGGCGACGGTAAGATCCATGGCTGGATGCTCGACCGAGGTGAACGTGGAGGTTCCTGGAGCCAGGGAAACCTGAGGGAAGAGCAGCGAGACGCGCCAGGAGCCAACAGCTCTTGTGAGAGAGCGGGGCTGATGTCAACGTGGGCGTTGCCAGCAGCAACTACTGGAGATGTAAAAGGCCCTTAAGAATCACGAGCGACCAGGAGCACGGCAAACAGAGCGGGCAAACAGAGAAACCAACATGTTCGAGTTCCTCCCTGAAATGTCTGTACACCAATGCACATAGCATGGGCAATAAGCAGGAAGAATTAGAGCTCTGTGTGCGGTCACAGGGCCACGATCTCACTGTGGTTACAGAAACATGGTGGGACAGCTTGCATGTCTGGAATGATGTCATGGATGGCTACACACTCTTTAGGAAAGACAAGCCAACAAGGCGAGATGGTGGAGTTGCTCTGTGTGTGAGGGCGCAACTGGAATGTATTGAGTTCTGCCTGGGAGCGGATGAACGAGTCGAGAGCTCATGGGTTAGAATTCAGGGACAGCCTCATACGGGTGATGTTATTGTGGGTGTGTACCACAGGCCACCTGACCTGGTGGAGGAAGTTGATGAGGCCTTCTACAAGCAGCTGAAAGTAGCCTCACAGTCACAGGCCCTGGTTTTCGTGGGGGACTTCAACCACCCTGGCATCTGCCGTGAAGACCACACAGCCAGGCACATGCAGTCCAGGAGGTTCCTGCAAAGCATACATGATAACTTTCTGATGCAAGTGGTGGAGGAGCCAATGAGGAGAGGTGTGCTGCTGAACCTTGTACTGACAAAAAAAGAGGGGCAGACTTGGCTGCAGTGACCATGAAATAGACGACTTCAAAACCCTTTGTGGAGGAAGCAAGGGGATAAGCAGGATCAAAACCTTGGACCTCAGGAGAGCTAACTTTGGCCTCTTCAAGGAGCTACTTGGAGGAATCCCATGGGTCAAGGCTTTCGAAGGCAGGGGGGTCCAAGAGAGCTGGTCACTATTTAAGCACCACTTCCTCCATGTTCATCCCCCTGAGCAAGAAATCTAACAAAGAAGGCAAGAAACCTGCACGAATGAGCAAGGAGCTCCTAACGGAACTCAGAAGGAAGGGAAAGGTCTATGGAACACAGAAAGAGGGGCAGGCTGCTTGGGAGGAGTAGAGGAATGTTGTCAGAGCATGAAGGTATGAAACGAGGAAGGCCAGTGCCCACCTGGAATTGAAGCTGTTGTCAAACACAACAGGAAAGGCTTCTTCAAGTGCATCATCAGCAAACGGAAGACTAGGGATAATGTGGGGCTGCTGCTGAACGAGGTGGGTGTACTGGTGACGGAGGATACAGAAAAGGCAGAGTTACTGCATGCCTTCTTTGCTTCAGTCATTAGTGCTAGGGCCAGCCCTCAGGAATCCCAGGCCCCGGAGGTAAGAGAAGAAGCCCACAGAGAGGATGACCTTCACTTGGTTGAGGAGGACTGTGTGAGAGACCATTTAAACAATCTGGATGCCCACAAATCCATGGACCGTGATGGAATGCACCCACAAGTACTGAGGGAGCTGGCAGATGTCATTGCTGAGCCACTCTCCATCATCTTTGAAAGGTCTTGGAGGACAGGAGAAGTGCCTGAGGACTGAAGATAAGCCAATGTCACTCCAGTCCTCTAAAAGGCCAAGAAGACGGATTCAGGGAACTACAGGCTGGTCAGCCTCACCTGAATCCCTAGAAAGATGATGGAGCAGCTCATTCCAGAGGTCGTCATCAAGCAAGTGGAGGAAAAGAAGGTTATCAGGAGAAGTCAACATGGATTCACCAAGGGGAAATCATGCCTGATCAATCTGATAGCTTTCTATGATGGCGTCACTGGCTGGGTAGATGAGGGGAGAGCTGTGGATGTTGTCTACCTAGATTTCAGCAAGGCTTTCGACACTGTCTCCCATAACATCCTCCTAGGGAAGCTGAGGAAGTGTGGGCTGGATGAGCAGTCAGTGAGGTGGACTGAGAACTAGCTGCATGGCAGAGCTCAGAGGGTTGTCATCAACAGCACTGAGCCTAGTTGGAGGCCTACAGCTAGTGGTGTTCCTAAAGGGTCAGTACTGGGCCCAGTCTTATTCAAGTTCTTCATCAATGACCTGGATGAAGGGACAGAGTGTACCCTCAACAAGTTTGCTGATGACACAAAACTGGGAGGAGTGGCGGATACACCGGAAGGCTGGCCTGCCATGCAGCAAGGACTAAACAGACTGGAAAGCTGGGCAGAGAGGAACCTGATGAAGTTCAACAAGGGCAAGTGCAGGGTCCTGCACCTGGGGAGGAACAACCCAAGGCATAAGTACAGGCTTGGGGCGGATCTGCTGGAGAGCAGCTCTGCAGAGAGGGACCTGGGTGTCCTGGTGGATGACAAGTTGACCATGAGCCAGCAGTGTGCCCTTGTTGCCAAGAAGACCAATGGGATCCTGGGGTGCATTAAGAAGAGTGTTGCCAGCAGGTAGAGGGAGGATATCCTCTCCCCCTACTCTGCCCTAGTGAGGCCTCATCTGGAGTACTCTGTCCAGTTCTGGGCTCCCCAGTTCAAGAAAGATGAGGAGCTGCTGGACAGTGTCCAGCAGAGGGCTACGACAATGATGAGGGGACTGGAGCATCTCTCCTAAGAGGAAAGGCTGAAGGAGCTGGGCTTGTTCAGCCTGAAGAAGAGAAGGCTGAGAGGGGACCTTAGAAATGATTACAAATGTTGTAAGATGGGTGTCAAGAGGAAGGGACCAGACTCTTTTCAGTGGTGCCCAGCAACAGGACAAGGGGCAACGGGCACAAACTGAGGCACAGGAAGTTCTGTCTGAACATGAGGAAGAATTTCTTCCGTCTGAGGGTGACGGAGCACTGGAACAGGCTGCCCAGAGATCTTATTAATTCTCCTTTTCTGGAGATATTGAAACCCTGCCTGGACAAGGTCCTGTGCAGCCTGCTGTAGGTAACCCTGCTTCGGCAGTGGGATTGGACCAGATGATCCACAGAGGTCCCTTCCAACCCCTACCATTCTGTGATTCTGTGATTCTGTGATTCTGTGATTCATGAACACAAGCTTTAGAATTCGCTTGCATAATTATCTCATAAGGAACATGGTAAGTAGCTTTGCAGTGCAGTGGGCTGTTCTCCATTCTCCATTCTCTTTGTATAGGCTCTTTTTGTTGACTTACAAATAGTTGTCAGCCACTACTGAAAGTAGGGCTGATGTCCCACAGCCAGGTATATAATTAATTGCGTTAAGAGTAAATTTCAAAATCAGCAAATTTTCAGCCAAAGACCATATATAAGTACAGATTTCTTTATGTCTTTAAAATGTTGGGAGGATTTTTAACTTCCATTTAGTGGATAACCTTGGTCAGCATTATTATAGGTAGCTATTTGCTCATCCTTTTAGGTTGTCCTTTAGCCGTGATCCTCTTATGTCTTTTTCGAAGCACATTTTTTTGTACACAATCCTGTTTTTGTTCAAAGCTTTGTACAAGAAATAAGAATATAATTTAAATAATAACTTAAAGGAAGTCGAGTTCATAATTCCTCAGAAATGAAACTGCACAAGTCTGAAATTCAGCAAGGTATTTTAGAATGCTTATGAGCTCTTCATAAATGTCACAATACCACTGAAAGTTCCCTATCAGTTTTCTGCTTTGGTTCAGAATCTGAATATGATATTAATGCAGAGAAGTTTAACGTAAGGCAGACACTTTTGTCTGTCTTCTTAGATCATCAAAAATGTACAGTTACGACTCACAATCTGCAGCCCACAGATGCCTAAACTGGTGCTGAATGCACGTATCAGTTTTCCCAGCACACTGACAGAGACATGCTCCCAACACCACATAGCACTCTGTGACATGCTTAACTCTGATGAGTAGCTATTAGAAGTAGTACAAAAAATTGGAAACTGAGAAGTCATCCGCTAAGTTTCTTCTAACAGGAATATTAGTGCTGAGAAATAAGAAGCTATTTGTTTCCTGGGCTTTGGTGCTTCTTTCCATTTTATGTAGAACATAAGTGATCCAGACAGGATCTTGCTTTACTTTCTCAGGGAATTTTGAAGAAGTGCAAATTACCACTCTAACAAGATGATCCATGCACAAAAATGCTACTTCAAATTTATTTTTTTGTTCCTGTATCCTCAGGATTTTTTCATTGTTCTCATTGGTTTTGGAGTCTCAGGATTCACCTGAAGGGAATTTATCATTTGTTTCCTTCCAAGGGAACATTTTTGAGAGTTCAGGTCCAGTGTTAATAGGTTATCCAAAACTATGAAATTCTGTATCTTTTAAAATTTCTACTTTGCTCCTTTTTGTTGAGAGATATGTGTTACCACATTGTAGGTAAACAATTTAATTTGTTTGCTACAGATTTTTTCAGCATATGCAGGCTTTAAGACAGTCATTCATTTTTCAGTATTTTTTTGATTGTCCTGTAGCTCTACATTGATGTAAGATGTGACATATGACATGTACTCACCAACAAATGTCTGCTTGAATTCACAACGTGGGTTAGAAAACAATTTACACTAACAGTTTTATTGTTATTGCTCTGCGGGCTTTGCTGTTGCTGTTTATCTGTTAGTTTGTTAGCATTGGTAGAGCAGTAGAAGTGATACACTTGATTTATAACTGAGCAACAACACTGGACAAATACCACAACAGTGGATGATTAAATTTATTCTCTTTGTTAGACTGATTTCCCAAAAGAGTGCACAAACTTGAGTGCAATACTCCCTGTCCATGTATATATATAGTGTATAGAGAGAAATTTTCCAGTTCACCCTGTTATCATTAGATGTTGAATGCACAAAAAATATGTGATACATTGATCAACAGTGTATGGCAGAAGTTCATATATAAAATGTTGTACATGTAGTACACTGTCTGCAAAAGCATCATGTGTACAACTGATTCATTAGCTTTTTCTTTTTTTTCCTCTCAAGCAAAGCTAAGCCTGCAGACAAGCAGAAGACAGATGTTTGAGCTGACTTTCGCCTTATGAAATCTAATGGTTTAGGTTAATAACTTGGTCTATGTTTGTGAAAGAAAACTGAAGCCATTCTTTCACTTGGTTTCGATAAAGACTGAAAAAAAAAAGTATTATAAACACTGAACAATCCAGTCCCCTGATACATTGCAATTCCAACTCAGAATTTCAGCGTGACCTTAAATAAAGCCCACTATTCACTGGTTGTAGAAAACTGTAATGATGGTGGTAAGAAGACATCAAAGACAGTTAAGCCTGCTTTGGTATTAATGAAAAGGAAGTATTGATACAACTTTTCAAAAGCCACATTCTTCAACAGACCTGGCTAAGAACTGACAGCAGTTGGAATTTAATCTGTTTCTCCTTTAGTGAGACAATACCTACAGGATGGGAAGTGTCAAGTGGAAGGGGAGAACTCTCATTTTCTGAGAGCTGCAAAGCTGGCTTTGGCAATTCTTGCAATCCCTGTTCCGCCCTTGAGCAGCATCAATAATTTCATCTTATTGGAGGTCACACTATTTCCCAAACACTAGAATTTTGAACTCTTCTGCCTCCTAAAAATAGATCTACCCTTACAATTTGTCATTCTTTTAATTGGCTCTTCACCAAGTGAATCTATCTAGTTGAATACAGAGGCCAAACCTCATTTTGAGCAAAATGTGTGCATGTGTGTGTCTGTGCACATACATACAAAAGTCCATCTGACCTAGCAGACAAACAAGCAAACAATCAAAGAGCCACCACCACTAAACCTCTAAGAACTGCTGTAGCTCTGACTTGGAATGATAAGCTTTGCTTATGTTCAGAGTATTTTGCCTTTGAAATGGCAAGTTGAACTCAAACTTACACAGCATGGTTTAACCCCACTCTTCACTTTAACATAAATCAAACTGTGGCCATGGAAAACATTTACTTCCCTCTTTATTGAATTTAGATGCATATCCCTTGGTGTTTGACATGGATGTTTATTCTGCACTGGTTTGAAATATGTTGAGAGAGTTGGCACACAGCTATTTATGCTTCCATTAGTGTTAATGAGAGCACTTTGTATAAGTCTCCATACACCCACATGAAATATATTCCTGTATGTGTCTTCTGCAGAAAAGAAAATACACCCTAAATATTTTACAGAATTTTAGCCTACTCAAAAGGAATTGTAGTTTTTACAAAAGCCTTTTCCATATAAAAGGAAAAAACCCTAGAAACTCAGCAGAGTAGTGCTATAAAAAATGTTACATTGTTTTGTTTAGATTTATAGCTACAAAGGGAAGTGTTGTACCCTTGAGCTCAAGATACCTTTTCATGTAGCTTAAAAAGCAAATTTTTGTTTGTTCTTTGTTCATTGATTTTATAAGACATCAACCTCAAAGCGAAAGAAAGAAAATGATTGTACACATACATCTGCCACCGTGTTCACTTAACAACAGTCACTCATTTCTCTTTAGCACGAGCTGTTGTTCTATAACTATGGATAATTTGGGACTGTTTGTTTTTAATTTTTCTGTTAAACATATTGTTTCTTTTTCCACATCTTCCTAGATTTGTGGCATTTTTATTTTTCATTTTGAGAGATTACCTGCTTGTCTATCTGTTGACCTATTGTGTCTTACCCTAAGTGGGACACTTTTTTTTTCCTGATTATCTTAATGGTTAAAGGAGTATTCCTTCACTCTTCCCTCCTTCCACTTTCTTATAATGTCTTGTGACAATTTGACAAAAATTTCACTCCCTGCACTAAGGAGAGTCCTGTTGCCCACAGGATTGGAGAAATGAAAAATGAGGGGTGGGAGAAGGAAGGAATGGCAAATCCTTGGTTTGCGCATAAATGGCAGGGTTTAGGGAGCAGGGTGCTTCAGGAGTGAGCTGTGTGGAGGATGCCAGAAAATCTCCTGTCCTGACCCCAGCTGCTCCCAGCCCAGTCTGACACAGGTGTGAGCAGCCTGTTGACTGCCAAAACTTCAACCCGACATGAACACCCCTGGTGCACCAGCTTAGACATTTTGAAGAAAGAGCAGCAGTCATGAGAAATGGGGCACACGTGAGGAGACATAAGAGAAATGGAAAAGGAACATGGAGGGGGACCTTGCTGTGGACATGGATAGAGACACAATATTGGAAGGAGGCACTCCAGACCAGAAGAGGAACAATGGTCACCCACCACAGGGCAAGGACACCCCTGAGGATTGTACTCCTTAGTTAACCCATGCTGTACCAGAGAATGAAGCTGAGCCTGGGTCACTGGGAGGAAAGGTATTTCCCTATGGTTTTGTTTAACTGCTTATATCTGGTTTTCTTTAAACCTGAATCACTAATTAAATATTTATATTAGATAGAAGTAGTTTAAAATAAGTAAAATTCCAACTCAAGACTGTTTTGCCTGCAACAACTCCACAGGAGCATTATGAACAATAGAGCAGAAATATCATGACTGTCTACCTCTGCCAGCAAACACAGAACAAAGCAGAAGAAAAGTGACATGGAAGAGAGATGCATTACTCTGAATTCTTCACCTACCTGTCTACATTTATGTCACTGTTAAAAAGTTGGAAAAATGCTGTCCAGAATGACGTTGCAGTTGTTGTTGCTGTCGGGGAGTGCTTCAGCCCTATTTGCCAAAAGGGACAGTCTGTGTAAGCAAAGCTGCCTTAGCTCAGGCACTGCGGTCCTCACTTTTGATAACATCCTCCACTGTGTTGCTGCTGTACTCAGGTATAAGAGTCTATTTTGACAGAAGAACTGGTTTTTTAGATGTTTAATAAAGTCTGGAGGAAAGAAATCTCGTTTGTGTATTTTAAGATTCACAAAAGATGGTCTTTCTGCTAACACTGAGAAATCCTCTTGTTCCTTTTCCAGGCATAGTTTTTCAAATCTGAGGACATTCTGACATCAGCTGGGAAGACCATACAGCTAGGCATTCGCAATCCAGGAGGTTCCTACAGAGCATCAATGATAACTTTCTGATGCAAGTAGTGGGGGAACCAACATGGAAAGGCTCTCTGCTGGACCTTGTATTAACAAACAAGGAGGGACTGGTGGAGGACATGAAGGTTGGAGGTAGATTCGGCTGCAGTGACCATGAAATGGTAGAGTTCAGGATCCTGCGTGGAGGAAGCAGGGCGATAAGTAGGATCAAAACCTTGGACCTCAGGAGGGCTGACTTTGACCTCTTCAAGGAGCTACTGGAAGGAATCCCGTGGGACAGGGCTATCGAAGGCAGGGGGGTCCAAGAGAGCTGGTCGCTGTTTAAACGTCAGTTCCTCCATGCTCAGGAGCAGTGCACCCCCCTGAGAAAGAAATCTAGCAAAGGAGGCTGGAGACCAGCATGGTTGAACAAGGAGCTTCTAGCTGAGATCAGGTGGAAGAGAAAGGTCCATGGAATGTGGAAAGAGGGGCAGGCTGCTTGGGAAGAGTACAGAAATGTGGTCAGAGCGTGCAGGGATGCGACGAGGAAGGCCAAAGACCACCTGGAATTGAAGCTGGCAAGGGATGTCAAAAACAACAAGAAGGGCTTCTTCAACTACATCCATAGTAAAAGGAAGACTAGAGACAATGTGGGGCTGCTGCTGAATGAGGCGCGTGTCCTGCTGATGGAGGATGCGGAGAAGGCGGAGCTACTGAATGCCTTCTTTGCTTCAGTCTTCAGTGCCAAGGCAGGCCCTCAGGAATCCCAGGCCCCGGAGTTAAGAGAAGAAGCCCACAGAGAGGATGACTTTCCCTTGGTCGAGGAGGACTGTGTGAGGGATTGCTTAGGCAATCTGGATGGCCACAAATCCATGGGCCCCGATGGAATGCACCCACGAGTGCTGAGGGAGCTGGCGGATGTCATTGCTGAGCCACTCTCCATCATCTTTGAGAGGTCCTGGAGGACAGGAGAGGTGCCCGAGGACTGGAGGAAAGCCATTGTCACTCTAGTCTTCAAAAAGGGCAAGAAGGAGGACCCAGGGAACTACAGGCCGGTCAGCCTCACCTCCATCCCGGGACAGGTGATGGAGCAGCTTATCCTGGAGGTCATCATCAAGCAAGTGGAGGAAAAGAAGGTTATCAGGAGTAGTCAGCATGGATTCATCAAGGAGAAATCATGCCTGACCAATCTGATAGTTTTCCACGATGGCATGACTGGCCGGTAGATGAGGGGAGAGCTATGGATGTTGTCTACCTCAACTTCAGCAAGGCTTTCGACACTGTCTCCCATGATATCCTCCTGGGGAAGCTCAGGAAGTGTGGGCTGGATGAGAGGTCAGTGAGGTGGACTGCGAAATGGCTGAATGGCAGAACTCAGAGGGTTGTCATCAGCGATGCTGAGTCTAGTTGGAGGCAGGTAACTAGCGGTGTCCCTCAGGGGTCAGTACTGGGCCCAGTCTTGTTTAACTTCTTCATCAACGACCTGGATGAAGAGTTAGAATGTACCCTCAGCAAGTTTGTTGATGACACAAAACTGGGAGGTGTGGTGGATACACCAGAAGGCTGTGCTCCCATTCAACAAGGTCTAAACAGGCTGGAGAGCTGGGCAGAGAGGAACCTGATGAAGTTCAACAAGGGCAAGTGCAGGGTCCTGCACCTGGGGAGGAATAACCCCATGCACCAGTACAGGCTTGGGGTGGACCTGCTCAACTCTGCGGAGAGGGACCTGGGTGTCCTGGTGGACGACAGGTTGACCATGAGCCAGCAGTGTGCCCTTGCTGCCAAGAAAGCTAACAGGATCCTGGGGTGCATTAGGAGGAGTGTGGCCAGCAGGTCAAGGGAGGTTCTCCTTCCCCTCTACACTGCCCTGGTGAGGCCCCATCTGGAGTACTCTGTCCAGTTCTGGGCTCCCCAGTTCAAGAAAGATGAGGAGCTGCTGGACAGTGTCCAGCAGATGGCTATGAGGATGGTGAGGAGACTGGAGCATCTTTCCTATGACGAAAGGCTGAGGGAGCTGGGCTTGTTCAGCCTGAAGAAGAGAAGGCTGAGAGGGGACCTTAGAAATATTTATAAATATCTCAAGGGCGGGTGTCAGGAGGATGGGGCCGGACTCTTTTCAGTGGTGCCCAGCAACAGGACAAGGGGCAATGGGCACAAACTGAACCATAGGAAGTTCCGTCTGAACATGAGGAAGAACTTCTTCCCTCTGAGGGTGACGGAGCCCTGGAACAGGCTGCCCAGGGAGGTTGTGGATTCTCCTTCTCGGGAGATATTCAAGACCCGCCTGGACAAGGTCCTGTGCAGCCTGCTGTAGGTGACCCTGCTTCGGCAGGAGGGTTGGACTAGACGACCCACAGAGGTCCCTTCCAACCCCTACTATTCTGTGATTCTGTGATTCTGTGATCCTCTACCCCGGTCCGTTTCCAGTTCCCCATTCCACTTTTAACTTGTGAATTATAATAATTTAAATGCCTTCATAAACAATTATAAAATTTTAAAAATTATTTTCTATGTATTTATGTATTGTATTTACTCTCATATAATTCGTAACAACAAAAATATGTTTAAAATATCCAGACATTCAATGTGCTGATACATTTACGCTCTTAAAAGAAAAAAAACCCAAACTTCATAAATATGTAAGTGACTCTTCAGACCCTCACGTCAACCCTTTGGTCTGTCTGAATATTCAGTCTTCCAAGTACTTTTAAAAAAATACTTTTAGAAAAATTAAGACAGTTCTAAACAAAAAATTTCATTCAGTGTAGCTTCCTATGAAGGAAAAACACCATAAATCAAGGTTTCATTCTATATGATAAGTCATGAAGTGTTAGCAAACTCACATAAGCACTGTCAATGGTAAACTTTTGGTTTTACAGTGTTAACTAAGTGAATAGATATTACCTGAAAAGTACAAATTTAGCAGGATATAGCCAGTGCAGACAGAATACAAAATTGATTATAAGAATACATACAAAATGGATTCATGATTTTAAAATAGTTATGGGTGCAGATTATCTTACTTGAACAAAAATTGCAAAAGGAAGCAAGAAAAAAGGATGTCTGATACCCTACTGCATGACTTAATTCTGTAGATAAGTATCTTCAGCTAGTTATGTCAAACTCCTTATTTTCCTGTTTACTGGATAATCATAGTAGGAGTATTTGACTATAATAGCTTGATAGACCATATGTTGAGAATATTTTCTTAATCTGGTCAGAGTTAGAGCTGTGATTGCAAACCTATCACTAGTGAAGTGATCTTATCGTGGAGAGCACTGAAGAAACCAGTCAACTTTCTTGTTCGCTCCCACTGTCTATCTGTAAGGTACTGTTACTCCCTTCCCAAAACCTTCTTTCAGTACTTTTCATTTCTCCCCATTATTTTCTTGAAGTTCTTTGTTCTCAGTTACTTTTCCTCTCCACATGAATTCTCTTTGTTTGAGAGTAGCTACTATCTATCTTTGCTTTTCCATTTTATTTTTAAGTGTAAAATGTCTTGAGTAATATCAAGGGGAGAAAAAATGTGACTACTCTGATTTATGAAGGCTACAATATGAAAAGTTTTTCTGTACAAATCATATGATTCATTTTCAGAAGAATTACTACATGGCATTCTTCAACTTTGTAAAACAAGCACAGTCTTCTGCTCTGAAAAAACAAAACAACTTATTCAACTTAGGCACCTTTCATTACTGGTTAATGCCATTTCATTAAGAATCAGTGAAAATCATAAAAGAGCAACCTTGCACAGTAGTTAGACTTCTAGAATGAGGAAGAGTTCACCTGAGGATGAGGAATTATCCTGTGGGATAATTCTATTAATGTTATCCCATGCACACCTGGTTATTTTATGTGCATTGTCATAAAGATGATCATGTAAGGACCAAATCAATAGAATGACATTATACTGAAAAACACCCTGGACTGGAAAATCTAATGTTTTCTGTGTCTGTGGATAGCTACATGTAGCCTGTGGAAGTCTTGCTGTCTGCAAGTGAAAATACTCATTATGTTGTTTTAGTGCCTTTTCTCTTATCTATATTATTTCAACATTAACACTGACAAAAGGTAGATACACAAGAGGAGAGAGGGAAAAATATTACTGAATTTCAAACACTCAAAATATTATTTAAATTATGTTCATGAAAACATTTTAATTTACTTCCTATGACTCCAGAAAAATATTAGTAAAACAATTATAGTTAGAAATTTAAATTCTTTACAAACTGAAATTCAGAATGTAGGATTTCATATCAATTATGAGAGCCTCTGATAGCCATGGACAACTGTAGAATGATTTTATAAAAACCTGGCCAATATTTCAGTGTATATGATTCCTAGTACAATAGCACAAAAGTGACTGATAATGCTGATTTAGAAATTTCTTCTCTATGACAGAAACTGATAAAAATGACTGAAAACAAGTGAGTTGTTACAATTCTAACAAACTGTTACTAATACATCTGTTTCAACAGCACATCACCATACCTAGAAATAAACATTTCACACATTTTGGCTTATTTTTTGTTTTTAAATGGTACAAAACTACCAGTGGAAGAGAATAATGTAATTCTTTTACAACAATGAAGAAAATAATGTATTTGAATGGGGGAATATATCTTATCTATCTTTCATATAGAATAAATTCTTTCCTTCCTTCTTGTCTTTCACACCTTCTTTATCTTTTCTACAAAAAACATATTAATGATAATATAAACTTTTCTATAGCAAAATATTCCATTTATCAATTAATTTAAATCATCAAGTTCAAAATGAGAAAGATATTCTATTTAAACTCCTGAGTATTTAATTGATATTTATTTCACTAGCAAAGCATTTTTATATGAGAATAAATATCTAAGAGATCTATAAACTCTATGTGGGTACATTTGCTTTCCATTGAAGTCCTAAGACATTTTTTGTACGAGTGGTTAAAAGAGGTTTTTAAATCTTTATGCATTTTAAGCCTGTGTGGCAGACACATAACTAAAGCACTTAACTGATATTTTGTTTATTACACAACTTAACAGGAAGTATTGAATAAGTCGGTGGCTATTAAGTGCTTTACAGCAGGCAAGATGGTATTGCCTGAAGTCTTTCTAATCTGTTCTGCTTCATAGTATTCTGTAAATATCACTTCCTGATCAAATGTTTGGATTTACTGTGATAAAGTGGAAGCACTGGTCATTCATTCAGATTTCAGCAGCCAAATTCAGGTTTTGATTTTTTTCCAGAGACTATCTTATAGTTAGCCTCTGTAAAGATGGAAAAATCTTGTTCATCCTGCTCTCAAACCTGGTCCTGGCAGTCTGTTTCCTGACATTATGGGTAACCTTGTTAAGTTAATGGAAGTTACGGTCCTCTATCACATTACTTTAGAAGGTTTAGGAGATTTAGAATGATTCCTTTCCTTGTCTTGCTCTAAGAATTTCTCATGATATACAAGTTCAAATTTTTGTTCAGTTGTTATGCATTAAAGAAAAAAAATCTAAAATCAGATAGACAAGAGGGCTATCCTCAATACACCAAGTTCCTCAATAAATCTGTGTTTCATTTAATGAATAATCACATGAAATCAAATTACTTCAGCACATTTCTAAGAAAATTATATTCTTCTGAATGCATACGGAATGGGCTGACACTTTTTAGTAAGGTCACACCAAGAGTTCTTTTGCAGATAATTTTCACTCATATTTAATGATTATAGAAAACATGTGCAAGCTGGGCCATGTACTGGTAGGTAGGTAGGGGTAGAATAGGACAGATTCCATTTAAATACATTTAAATTAACGTACTTTATGATCATGTTAATGTCGACAATATGGAGTTGGACACAAGCAGGAGGAAAGCATTATTCTGGATATTTGTCTCATATCAAACTCCACTGTATCTGCAGGAACAGGAGAAAAGCTGCCTGACTTCTTGATTAGTTATTCCTTAAGCTTTTATGTGAACTAGGAGGCAAGCCTGGTACAGGCTAACCTTAATTCTGGCCCATTGTAATCCATGCATGTAAATACTTAAATGATATTCATAATTCTATGAGCTCCCTGTCACCAAACACACTATCCTCTGGTCTGGAGCTTTACCTTAATGCTACCATCCTCTATCCTATGCCTTAGCTTCCCCAAATTGTTTCAGGAGGCGAGGAAATATATGGGACACTAAGAAGAAGCTCTGAATGTAATACGCTCCAAAACTCTGGAGCCTCCTAGAACAAAGGAGGTACAAGAGAAGCAAGAGAAACAATTATGTGTAAAAATACACCTGTACACACACATACACAGGTTAGCTGAAATTTAGAACTTTAGGAAGGAAAGGTACCTTGGTTGTTGTTGCCAATGATATGAAGAGCATCACTGTTCTTTCAGACTTCCAAGAATAAATGAACTCATTTTGACCTTTGCTGTACAACAAAGACATACACACCAAACATATAGTAAAAGGCACACCTCTCTACCTTTTAGTCTAATCTCTCACGTCTTTAGATTTCTCCTTATCAAATAAAATTACAGTCTCTTCAGCTTTTATTTTTAAAATGGCAAAAAATACAGACTAGTATCACGAGCATGTCACCCGTAGTTATATGTCATTCGGTCACAATAAATTGTATACACACATAGATACTTCCTACCCAAAGTTATTAGTGAAGGGACAGAAACAAAGCAGTCTTTCACAAGTGGCACAAAGCAAATAATCACACTTAACTAAAGCTTTTATCCAATATTACTAAGCTCCAATTATGTCTGTTTTGAATAAATAGGCAGGCAAAAATTTCCTAGATGTTGAAAGATGGAGAAGTGCTATTCAGTGTGTGTATAATACATGTGTCTGTGTCCTCAAATGTATAAACTTCTTGCATGTTTTTCCAAATTCCTTTGTGCTATTACAAATAATTTTGTTATTTCTAGCTAAAGGAAAAAGTAAAAGCCAATAGTAATTGAGTGCTGAGCTTGTGAAATTAAAAGATATTAGGTAGTTCAGGTCCTCAGCCTGTTACAGTATTTGTTCTTAACAGTTTTTCAAACATTCTAAACCACTTTTATCAGATTTCTCAGTTCATAATGTTCTTAATTTCTCTTACATGCCCTGATATGTTGCACTTCGGTTCTCAGTGGTTCATGATTTGTGACAGCCACCTGTTTGGGTGTTGGTTTTGGCCTGTTACATTTTTGTCCCTTTTAGTCAATTAGAAACTGGCAAGAGCAATTTCCATGGGAAGTGAAAAGTAAGACAATTCAATCAATACATGTTTTGATGCTCATATATCTATGCCTTATAGCATAGGTACATGCTTTTGATGCAATATATATCAAGATGAAGAATAATGTATAATTGTTTAATGTACATTTTTGAAAGTGTTTTTATTTTTGTATTGACACATTCTAGGAATCTGATTTAGAAATAAATAATTGGTTACAGATCATACACATACAAATACCATGTAAGTATTATAAATAGTACAGGTTATTTGCAGACCAGTTCTGCATGGAAGTTCTGGTTTCAGTTGGTATAGAGCTAATTTTCCTCCCAGTAGCTGCTGTGTTTTGGATTTAGTATGAGAAGAACGTTGATAGCACTAACATTTTTAGTTGTTGCTATGAAATTAAGAATTTTTTCCAGTTTCTCATATTCAAGTAATGAGAAGGTGTGCAAGAGCTGGGAGCAAGCACAGCCAGGCAGCTAGCTGAAGCTGGCCAGTGGAAATATTCCATATCACAGACTTCATGATCAGTTTATGAATGGGGGTTGGCCAGGGAGCAGGAGTCATTCTTTCTTGTGTTCGTCGGTTTGAATCCTCTCTTGTCTGGGAGTTTGACCTTTCTAGGAATTTAGTCTTTTTCGAGAATTTCATGCAATCCACAATTTCCAGGTTCTGCAAGCACTGCTTGGGGACTGGGTGTAAATTCTTGCCATCATAGGGTGGTAAGAAAATTGTATTGTATGCAATTTGCTTTGCATATTCATTATTACAACTATTATTAGTATTTTTTACATTTTTACATTTACTATGTTGTCATATTCAACTGTCTTTATCTCAGCCCACAACTTTTAACTTTTGTCTCTTTCTCCCCTCATCCTTCTAGGGGTGGGAAGGGAAGGGGTGAGCAAGCGGCTGTCTAGTGCTTAGTTGCCAGCTGCTGACTTAAACCACGACAAATGGGAAAGGTACTTCTATTTTATACAAAAACCTGAAATACACATATCCAGTATTTAAAAGCAGCGATGACTAGCTATCAGGTTCTAGGATGCAGAAATGCTGGTGTTCATATTGCTTCAGAGTGAAGACTTCTACAGTCAATACCTGCCCTTCAGAAATTATTCTGAGCTTTCCTTTCTTCATTTAGCCATTTTGTTATCCATAAGCATTAACCCTTGCCTTTTTAAAAATGTTTTCTGTTGCCCATGACTTTGAGACCTCTTTGTGGGGATTTCTTTCCCATCAAAAATCACGCAAACTGTGCAGAATAGGTTTCTAACTACATCATTAAGCCAACTGGCCTTTCTGATTTCTACTTTCCCCTGTCCTGATACTATGCACTCAATTATTGCCACTGTGTTTTGACACCAGACCTTTATAAGATGAGCCACTGGAACAACTACATGCTTGTTCCTGGTATTTACATTTTGTCTTTGATAAATTCACTTATTCAAAGAAGGTATGAAATCCAGGGAAGATCAAACATTTCACCATGGAAGGGGAGCCATCTATTTGAAAATGTAAAGTGCTAGCTGAATGTCTAGTTTTACAGTCAATGTAGGTTTAGTAAAGCAGTGGCAGTCACTGGAGTAGAAAAGACGTTCAATTGTAAACCAAGAATCAGAAATTAAAAGAAAGAAATAATATATATTTTAGCTTAAGTAAAGACGAAATGCAGGAGAATAATGACCCTCCTTCGGCAGGAGGGTCGGACTAGATGACGCACAGAGGTCCCTTCCAATCCCTACCATTCTGTGATTCTGTGATTCTGTGAATGAATACCAAAACCCAGCAAAAATAGGGACTACTATTTATTACCCATTTACCTTCAAAGCAGAACAAAACAGCCTGCAGGTAGCTGCGTGGAAGTTACATGAGAAAACAGAACAGGAAATGGAAACTTTCATAATCACATTTCTAGGTGTATCTTCATACTCCTCTGACCCTCTACAGTTATACCAATACTATTTGCAGAAGCAGCAATCAGGTGTACATGACTTTTGTGGCTTAGGTGCACCAAAGTGGCCTAATTATCTGTTTGCTGTATTATTCATATCTCCAGAGTACATATAGAAGGTATGTCCTAGCAGCCTGCATGAACTCCTACCCTGCATGTAGGCTTCTACATGAAGGAAATCTTAATGAAGATATAGTAGGACCCCCACGGTGGGATTCAGGGTCTCCCTGTACAACAACATATGTCCTCAGCATGCAGGACAGGCCTAATATGAGGATTCACATATTCAGGTAAGCTTAATGAATTTCCTCGTGCTTAGCCTTAGCCATAAACTACAGTTATCTATAGCTCAACCTTGCCTACTCATGAGAATTTTTTTTAAAAAAAAGATATTTCAGATTTTTAAAATCTGCTGGACATGGAATTTCTCTTGGTAGGTTGCAGATCTATTTAAGTTATTCCATTCAAATATATTACGTGTGCAAAAAAAGTCCTTTATTATGTGACTAGATTCTTAGTGCAGTTCATTGTCAGTGTTCAAGTCCTGGTGACAACATAAACACAATTTTTCTCTAGGACTTTTTAATTGTTTCATATAGGGACTGTGTCCTTATCTTGTTTTATGACAGAGGTTGCTTTCTTCTTTTGGACACCTCAGTCAGAAGAATGCAGAATTGTTCCCTTTGAAACCTTGTTACAAGTAGCATCTGGAATAAGACGATCAGTGGAAAGAGTGAGTCTGGCAGGAGGAACATTAACAGTGAAGTTAGAGTAGCTCTTTAGTGTGCACTATCTTGCATTGCTTGTGTTTACTGATACCATCTTTAGCTAGAAAATTCTGCACATTTTCAAAATGTCTAGCTGCATGACCATATTTTCTTAGCAATAAGGTATTTTATAAGTTTTTCCTATAAAGTTTTCATGTTTTATCGAGAAACCTAAACAGATTTTTGTTACATTGCAGCAACACATTGCCTGTCATCCAATATCAAGAAAATTACTAAAAGCTTCTACGTGAGACTGAGTACGGATTTACAACAATATTTATTCCATCTTCATCAAACATGTAGATTTGTGCATGACTTTTGGCTTTGAAAGTATCCTATGTAGAATATATGTGCTAACACTTTATCCCCAAACTTGACTTACACTGGAGTGAAAAGTATCAGTGCCTGTCTTTCATCATTTGATTAATCTCAAACAGACAGTTCAGAGCTGAACTTTCTACTGATGCCATTACGTCCACTACCTAAACCTTAAAAAAAACATAGCAATTTGCATGATTTTTCCACTGGATCAGATGCCAGATTGCTTCAGATAATCTCAGTAGCTAACTTTTCTATCCCTAGCACTGCAAACTAGCTGACAAAAAGCTCACATAAAATCTTTTAGTTTTTCTAAGGGATTTCTGAAGCTTCCACCTACCAGACAGATGATATGGGTTAGACACATGGAGTAGAATCCTGACTGAACAGAAGCATCAGCTTTTCCATAACGATAGCATCAGCTTTTCTGTAATGATAGTATCACTTGTGTGGCACATGACAACATTCAAATGAAATACATACCTACAAATAGACAAAAAACCTGTTGCTTGGAACAACCATCTCAGGTTAGATATGACGTCTACTTGGATGTTTCTTCTATACTTCACTTGCAAAGTAGTAAATTTCTATATTATTTTTCATAAAATTATTGAGATGGGATGATCCTATGAAATGTTTTTCTAACAAACAGAAGTGTTTCCTCTTCATGTAAAAAAGACATTCTCAAATTAATATCCAGCAGACATGACATTTCAGTTCTTCACCGTTCTTGTAAGACTGTGCTGTGAGCGTGACTAAATGGTCAGTCTTTGACAGCAAAGTGTTTGCACGTGTACACAAGCCATTTGAACTAGATACAATATCACAGATGTATAGAAATCAGAAGTTTTTCCTGCACTTTTGAACATCTAGAAACCCAACCTAATTTTTCTAACTGCCTTGCCTGGAATTTTAGTAAAGAATCTTAAGAACTTTTATAAGTTCTTATGACAACTTGTCAATATTTTATTGTGTGTAGATATATATATTATAAAAACATAGTTCTGGAGGTTTGAAAAAATTATGGGGGATGGTGGAAGTGTGACATTACAAAGTCAAAAACTTTCCATAAGGATGCATAGACAAGAGTGTCTATACTCCTGGGAAGAATGATTCAAAGTGAACTCACAGCCATAGTACTTAGTCATAGCTGTGAAGTCCGTAACATCCTTAGGAACAATCCAAGATTCAATCACAAGACAACAAAACATGGGTAGCCGAAAGAAAAAAAAAACAAAAAAACCCAACAAAATCACACATTAATAGAGAGAAATAGGTTCAAAAGAACAATTTTCACCTATATTTATCATGTTCCATATTTATTTTTACTTTGTTCCTTTTTTTATTGTTTTTTGGGGGCTTTTTTTTCTCTAGACCTATCTCGTCCCTTCTGTCAGCAAGTGTTTACTTTCATCTCTTCCTTTAAACATCATCCCCATCCTTTTTGAGGGCTCCCTTGCTTTTTCTGCCTCCTTTTGACTTTCCTTTTCTGTTTCCTCTTGTTTCTTTCTCTGCTAAATCTTCAGCCAATCACCTCACAAGCCATCCAACTGTGCATATTCCTCACTTTGAATTCATTGTGGCTGGAATACTTCCCAGAACCAGTGGGTGTATAGATGTGTTTATAGAAAGGAAAGGAGTGAATGAGTTCAGCATGTTTTAGAAGAAATGCCAGTTCTTTCTTCAAGATTTCAGTGTCCTGTATAATAATAAAAACGAGCTTTCTTTAACAAATGGGAAGCCATAGGGTTATTGAGATCTCCAACATGAAAATAAAGTGTGCAACTGATCTTTCTTTCACTTTTTAGCTAATAATTATTTTGCACACCAGAGAAATTTGTGATCAACTTGCTGTGTGTAATCGATGGCCTTGCTGGACTTGTCGAATGCAAGACAAAAGACAAAGGGACTGAGGTTGTCAAGAGCCGAAGAGCTAACGAAGTAAATAACTGGTGCTTATCTTATCAGACAAAAGTAAGGGGGGATAGCCCATCACTGTAAACTCAGTGATCTGTGGGGCGCCGCGGAGGCTGCGCAGCCAGAGATTGCTTCAGAGATTGCTTTGGACAAAGCACAGATGGCCCCCGAATACACATACCAAGATGCCCGCTCCAAAGGCGTGCCACACTGCTGAGTCCCGCTTCTGACGACACGACATTCCATGCCAAGAGCCAATCGATACACAATAATTGACTTAGTCCCACCTCGCAAAAAGATTTCCAAACATATAAAAACTGGCACTTGAAAACTCTCTTTGGGAGGAGGAGCCAAGCGAGAACTTCACCCGACGGACGGGTCGACGGGCCTGAACCTCTCTTCCCCCCCCAAGAAGGGACGCCTTTTTGGTAAGAGTCGCGCCTCTGACTTTGTCAGACGTACCCCCGGGAACACATTGTTAACTAAAGCGCTAAACTATTACTTTGAGCTCAACTTTTGTAGACAGTGAATTTATCAACGGCAATTCCGAATCTGTGATAACTGTCGCTTGAATAAATTACCTATTGTTTCAACTTTGCGAAACTGTTTCAGTGAAAGTCCTTGGAAGGGCTCTGGCAGGCTAGTTGAATATCAGACTCCCCTTTACCCCCCCTTTAACGCGACACTGTGTGTATAAGATTGCTTATAACTTCTTGCTTGGCTGTTTGTTGCCTGAAACATACTCATTCACATCTATCATTTTGTGTTTTAAAATAGTAACTTCAACAACAAAAATCAAATTCTGGTTGTGGGTGTTTAAAAAGCGAAAAAATCTGTGGATTTTTCCTATCACTCAATGGTGTAATAGTAAACTATTTCCTTAAGAGTTTGTTCTGCTCAAACCTGAACTTCTGTTCTCCCACACATTTGGTCTGCCCATGCAAGTAACAATTACACTGGGGAAGGGAGACTGTCTGCTTTCTGTGACATTATCTAGGGGATAAGGCCAGCCATCAAATACACTCATTTATCCAAATAAAGGAGACATTTGCAATTCTGCTTGTAAATTATGATCAAGTAGATGCTGACAGAGAAGCATAGGAAGGGATCTCTTATCAGTTATGGAACATTTTAAAGGTAATATCAAGTATGATCAGCAGTTCCAACTCACAGAATCACAGAATCGCAGAATGTTAGGGGTTGGAAGGGACTTCTGTGGGTCATCTAGACCAATCCCCCTGCCGAAGCTGGTATACCTACAGCAGGCTGCAAAGGACCTTGTCCAGGCAGGTCTTGAATATCTCCAGAGAAGGAGAGTCCACAACCTCCCTGGGCAGCCTGTTCCAGTGCTCCGTCACCCTCAGAGGGAAGAAGTTCTTCCTCATGTTCAGGTGGAACTTCCTGTGCTTCAGTTTGTGCCCACTGTCCCTTGTCCTGTCGCTGGGCACAACTGAAAAGAGTTTGGACCCGAATTCCATTTTAAAGTAATGATTTTTATTTCTTAAAATAGACTCTTTCCTTTGTGCCAGGAGCTGGTAAACAATTAATACTAATATAAAAACAGTTAATGAGGATTTTGCTTTTACCAGGAAAACTGCAAATCAGAAAATGCTACCTGAAATCTAGTCATCAAGTTGTATGTATTTCTGCATGCATATCTGTTTGATCTTCCTTTGCTACTCTTTCTGTGTTACCGTGTGTAAGTGGTTTTGTCTATATTTTTTAATGTGAAAATTATTGCAATACAACATCATTATAAGAGATAGCTACAGATTTCAAACATTTGCAGCAAGATTTTTTCCCTTAAGCATCACATTATTGCAAGAGATTGTCGGTATAGTATAAATTACGTAAGACAAGCAGTCTAAACTCCAGAAAACTAGCAACACAATCATAAAAATAATGTTTGCTTTAAGTAAATAAAGCTATTGTTAAACAATCTTGGCTCTTAGCACAGTAATACCTTCCTTTTATTACTCTTAAAAAACTAGTCTGGGGGCAAGGCTGTTGAAAATTGTGTATATTCAACTCTGTAAAGCACCGTATGAGTAAACAGACAGAGTCACAAAAGCTTCATCTGACAATAATTAACCAAACCGTGAAATTTATCCACTTTGTAATTTCCCAGTGTATACATGCATGCAATTTACACACTCAGTCACTAATGCATGGTGTTTACTTGTGATATTTTCTTATTATTACACTTACACACAGATATATATAGAGGAAAAGCTTATGAACTTCTATGACAAGAGTTGAAAAAAGGTTGGGATTTTTACTCGTTTGTTTTTAAGATGAGTTCAAGTTCAGGTTCAGTTGCAACTATAACTTTTCTGTATTAGATCAAGAAACATTCAATAACTGGCTGAGTTCACCCCCACCATTTTTAACTGCTTCACACTGACAGGAATACATCTGAGACACTGGTAATGGCTGATGTTGTGTCAAGAATGTTTCTGTATCTAGCACTTATACGAGAAATTTAGATTCATTCACTTGTATCATTTAATACGAGAAAGTGGTGATAACCTAGATCAAGTATTATAAGTCATGTATTTTGAGACTATTATCGTAACACTGAAGCTGAAATAAGGGCATAAACATTTAAGGGATTGGAATGTATCTTAAGTGTATGTTATAACAATACTACAACAATAGTATTTTTACTGTATGAGAGCGTCAGAAATTACGTACTGAGTAAGAAGAAATAAGTGAAACAGGAAATCACACTAGATATAAAACCAGAAAAGCAGGAAGTTAAACAGTTATGGCTCACGTTAACAGGAGATTTAATACGTTATGTTTATTCAGTGCTTATCCTTCTTTGATAAGAAGATAACTAATAAAAATGATCAATATTAACACGTGAATGTATTTTATTCAGTGGGACTAGAAATAAATGTTTGTGGCAATGGTTTTATATTATGTTTACTGACAGTATTATAATTTTCTAAAAATCTTCAGTTTCACTAACATTGCATAATTCAAGATTACCTTCTTCATATTGAATCTTTGCAGTGAGAAAACCTGAAAATGCCAATTCAACATTCCCTAGAGTTGCTGGCATGAACAAGATAACTGGAGCCAATTGGTACAGCTCATACCTTGATATTTTTGAATCTTTCTGTGCTTCGGTATAGTTTTTATCTCTCTTCAACAGCAACCCTTGCAAATAAATATATAAATAGTCCATTTTTCTTTGGCTGAGTCTCAGAAAGAGATGAGTACTATTTTGAACAAGATTTTTGAACTGAGAAGATTGAAAATCAGTTTGTTTTCTGTATCAGTAAGAATCAGAAAAATTTTGTTCTGTATTGTGTCACGGTTGACTGTTTTCCATTTGACATTTCATGTTGATATCCTCTCTTCGGTTTGTTAATTTCTAAGAATAGCAGATACAGTTAATATTTCACGGGCTTACTTCCTAAATTATTTTCCATGATTTTCCACACGTTCCACTCAAATTCTGTCGACCCTGATGTTGATTTTGAGCTTTCCAGATGACACTTCAGCCTGCTAGATGATCTCTATGAAAGATCTCTGATAGTAAAACATTTTGAAATTGCCAATTTGTCAGGCTTCAGAGCAGCTGGTAGTTCCTGTCAGCTGTCAGAACCTATGTCAATTTATATTCGCTCACCTGAAGATCTTGCCATGGTCTTGGCAAGCATCTTATAGTTCTAAAACCTGTTCCAGAAGGCTGCAAATTTAACGTAACCTACCAGACCAATTTATCATAGTTTCCTACTATATATTTCTATCTATTCCTCACATATATCTAATGTTTTTACCACAAAACAAGCAAATGGCCAACTTTTCACCATGTTGTTGCCTACTAGCTTCAAAGTTATCAAGAAGAACTCAACTAAATTCAAAAGAAGATCTGTCTTTTTCAATTTTTTCATTATTACATTTTCTTTTCTACCTTACAGGACTTCGTCCATTCTTCCTTTCTCTCTGTAGTAAATCACAGAATATCACAGAATATCACAGAATAGTAGGGGTTGGAAGGGACCTCTGTGGGTCATCTAGTCCAACCCTCCTGCCAAAGCAGGGTCACCTACAGCAGGCTGCACAGGACCTTGTCCAGGCGGGTCTTGAATATCTCCAGAGAAGGAGAATCCACAACCTCCCTGGGCAGCCTGTTCCAGTGCTCCGTCACCCTCAGAGGGAAGAAGTTCTTCCTCATGTTCAGACGGAAGTTCCTATGGTTCAGTTTGTGCCCATTGCCCCTTGTCCTGTCACTGGGCACCACTGAAAAGAGCTTGGCCCCATCCTCCTGACACCCACCCTTCAGATATTTGTAGGCATTTATAAGGTCCCCTCGCAGCCTTCTCTTCTTCAGGTTGAACAAGCCCAGTTCCCTCAACCTCTCCTCGTAGGGGAGATGTTCCAGTCCCCTCACCATCCTTGTAGCCCTCCGCTGGACTCTCTCCAATAGCTCTTCATCTTTCTTGAACTGGGGAGCCCAGAACTGGACACAGTACTCCAGATGAGGCCTCACTAGGGCAGTGTAGAGGGGAAGGAGAACCTCCCTCGTCCTGCTGGCCACACTCTTCTTGATGCACCCCAGGATCCCATTGGCTTTCTTGGCAGCCAGGGCACACTGCTGGCTCATGGTTAACCTGTCGTCCACCGGGACACCCAGGTCCCTCTCCGCAGAGCTGCTCTCCAGCAGGTCCACCCCAAGCCTGTACTGGTGCATGAGGTTGTTCCTCCCCAGGTGCAGGACCCTACACTTGCCCTTGTTGAACCTCATCAGGTTCCTCTCTGCCCAGCTTTCCAGCCTATCCAGGTCACGCTGAATGGCAGCACAGCCTTCTGGTGTATCTACCACACCTCCCAGTTTGGTGTCGTCAGCAAACTTGCTGAGGGTACATTCTAACTCTTCATCCAGGTCGTTGATGAAGAAGTTAAACAAGACTGGGCCCAGTACTGACCCCTGGGGGACACCACTTGTCACCAGCCTCCAACTAGACTCAGCGCCGCTGATGACAACCCTCTGAGTTCTGCCATTCAGCCAGTTCTCAATCCACTTCACCAACCACTCATCCAGCCCACACTTCCTCAGCTTCCCTAGGAGGATATCATGGGAGACTGTGTCGAAAGCCTTGCTGAAGTCAAGGTAGACAACATCCACGGCTCTCCCTTCGTCTACCCAGCCAGTCATGTCATCGTAGAAAGCTATCAGATTGGTCAGGCATGATTTCCCCTTGGTGAATCCATGCTGACTACTCCTGATAACCTTCTTTTCTTCCACTTCCTTCATGATGGCCTCCAGGATAAGCTGCTCCATCACCTGTCCCGGGATGGAGGTGAGGCTGACCGGCCTGTAGTTCCCTGGGTCCTCCTTCTTGCCCTTTTTGAAGATTGGAGTGACATTGGCCTTTCTCCAGTCCTCGGGCACCTCTCCTGTCCTCCAAGACCTCTCAAAGATGATGGAGAGTGGCTCAGCAATGACATCCACCAGCTCCCTCACCACTCGTGGGTGCATTCCATCGGGGCCCATGGATTTGTGGACATCCAGATTGCTTAAGCGATCCCTCACACAGTCCTCCTCGACCAAGGGAAAGTCATCCTCTTTGTAGGCTTCTTCTCTTACCTCCGGGGCCTGGGATTCCCAAGGGCCAGTCTTAGCACTGAAGACTGAAGCAAAGAACGCATTCAGTAGCTCTGCCTTCTCCACATCCTTCGTCACCAGGACACCCGCCTCATTCAGAAGCGGCCCCACGTTGTCCCTAGCCTTCCTTTTGCTGCTGATGTAGTTGAAGAAGCCCTTCTTGTTGTTTTTGACATCCCTTGCCAGCTTCAATTCCAGGTGAGCCTTGGCCTTCCTCGTCGCATCAGACGGTCTTTTGGTGGCCTTTAGCCTCTACAGCAAATCACACTATTTTCACTACTCTTCCTTTGCTTATTTTACAGAATACAGATGAATGTGGTGAATGTAATCTTTTAAAGCTCAACAAATGTTTCAAACACTTAGACACATGTTATTCCCATTGCAATAGTCTTCAGAATAATTTACCATAAGCAAAGAACTGGGTATTTATTTCAAGTATGGCCCTGGTGAGGCCTCATCTGAAGTACTCTGTCCAGTTCTGGGCTCCCCAGTTCAAGAAAGATGAAGAGCTATTGGAGAGAGTCCAGCGGAGGGCTACAAGGATGATGAGGGGACTGGAACATCTCCCCTACAAGGAGAGACTGAGAGAGCTGGGCTTGTTCAGCCTGAAGAAGAGAAGGCTGCCAGGGGACCTTAGAAATGCGTATAAATATCTCAAGGGTGGGTGTCAGGAGGATGGGGCCAAGCTCTTTTCAGTAGTGCCCAGCGACAGGACAAGGGGCAATGGGCACAAACTGAGGCACAGGAAGTTCCACCTGAACATGAGGAAGAACTTCTTCCCTCTGAGGGTGACGGAGCACTGGAACAGGCTGCCCAGGGAGGTTGTGGATTCTCCTTCTCTGGAGATATTCAAGACCCGCCTGGACAAGGTCCTGTGCAGCCTGCTGTAGGTGACCCTGCTTCGGCAGGAGGGTTGGACTAGATGACCCACAGAGGTCCCTTCCAACCCCTACTATTCTGTGATTCTGTGATTCTGTGAATGTATCATGCTGGTCACAGATTTTACCTTCAGAAAATGAGCCTGTTTTTTCAGACTCCATTACGTATCACACTGTGTGTGTTGGCTGCAGTTTCAGCAATGCAGAGCCGGATCCAGATGCAGATTCAGACACCTAGGTTTACGTATTTGTAAAGTTGGCATCTTCTTATCAGATAGGGCTTGATACAGTTTCCTACACATTTCTAAAACTAAGCCAGCTGTCCTACTCTACCCTAACCTTCAACTGTTACTCCAGAAAGTGGTCTGTAAAAATCAAAAATATCACTATGCTTTTATGCTTAAAAAGTTTAAAGCTGCAGTTATTTTCTGAGGTTTTGTACCATCTATTTATCAGTCTTCATTACAAGCCACATTTTCTGAAATTCTGTGTCCACTGTTGAGGTGAGTGTCCTCCCACTACATGTTACAAACTCCAACTTGAGGATCTGGACCTCTGGTTACTTATAGTTTGGTTGAACTATCTTAACAAACACTAAAAAGAGGAAAATAAATTTCTGCTCATCTGGATGAGTTTTTAATTTGCCATTCATCAAATTTTTCTTCTCTCTTTGAAAGCATGCAAGCTTTGAGGGAGTAATTCCTCTATGTAGCTAGCTGTCTAGGTGAAATGACTGCTTTTACTTCCTACTGTAGCACCTTCATTTGACAGGATAACTCATTTTTGTGGACTCAAGGTTGAAATATCTCCTTACTGCTTATGACTGTCTTCTCAGTTTTGGAATGCAACAATGATCTGTAAAGAGAAATGGATGCATAAAGCCTTAAAATGTACAAATTATTTCACTGTGCAAGATAAGATTATTAAAACACACACTGATCTATTGACACAATCTTGTCTACATACTTGTCTTTTGAAACATATTCATTAGCCTAGCCTTCTTTATTTCTGATGTGAATCACTGAGTCTCCACTAAATGTACATAATGGGTCCTCTTTTGGGATCTAGAAAGTTCTGCTCATTCTCAGCTTTGTTGTTGTATTCTAAGTATATAAATTTTTTCTATACATATTTATATTTTTATATATATATAAATTACGTAGAAAAGTTTCAGCTTCACATTATCATTGAAAAAATGTAGGCATCAATAATAGTTTCTACATAGCTTATGAATTCCTGCAAATGTTCAACCCATCAGATCAAGAAGCTGAGAAACAACTCAAAAAGCGGCAGTAGAATTGACTAATAGACTTGGATATATTGACTCTTTACAGGATGAAATTGACTACCAACAACAATTGTATTTATTTGAGATTATGTCTGGTGTCAGTGTTGCTTCACAGATGCCCGGCTGCAACAAATGCATGACATAAGACTGGTGGACGACAGGTTAACCATGAGCCAGCAGTGTGTCCTGGCTAGCAAGAAGGCCAATGGCATTCTGGGGTGCATTAGGAGGAGTGTGGCCAGCAGGTCAAGGGAGGTTCTCCTTCCCCTCTACACCGCCCTGGTGAGGCCTCACCTAGAGTACTCTGTCCAGTTCTGGGCTCCCCACTTCAAGAAAGATGAAGAGCTATTGGAGAGAGTCCAGCAGAGGGCTACGAGGTTGATGAGGGGACTGGAACATCTCTCCTACGAGGAGAGACTGAGGGAGCTGGGCTTGTTCAGCCTGAAGAAGAGAAGGCTGCGAGGGGACCTTATATATACTTACAAATATCTGAAGGGTGGGTGTCAGGAGGATGGGGCCAAGCTCTTTTCAGTAGTGCCCAGCGACAGGACAAGGGGCAATGGGCACAAACTGAACCATAGGAAGTTCTGTCTGAACATGAGGAAGAACTTCTTCCCTCTGAGGGTGACGGAGCACTGGAGCAGGCTGCCCAGGGAGGTTGTGGAGTCTCCTTCTCTGGAGATATACAAGACCCGCCTGGACAAGGTCCTGTGCAGCCTGCTGTAGGTGACCCTGCTTCGGCAGGAGGGTTGGACTAGATGACCCACAGAGGTCCCTTCCAACCCCTACTATTCTGCGATTCTGTGATTCTGTAAAGACTTAATCTATCTCAGTATGCCACACCTTCAATCAGTCTCCCTGCAGGTTAAACTAGTAATGAACAATAGTGCTATTCTTACTTGTTTAGTCGTCAGCTGTGCTGATAGGTAAGGAATATGTAAGGTCATAAAAAATTAACAGAAATTATCTTCATTCTGAGCCAACCATGCAAAAACATCTGTGATGCTCTTAAATAGCAAGTGTCTCTTGTGACAGGAAGTAGATACTCCAAGATACAATAGTTAATTTTGTTAGTATACTAGTCACAACTTCTTCTTAAGGATAGAAAGGAAAGCTACGACAGACTGAGCTTCAAATTAACTTCTCTGTCAAGTAGGTCTATACAAAGTCTCAACACTGAAAGGATGCCTTCTCTAAAGCTGCAAGTGGTGTCCAGATAATCTGCATCAAGAGTGACTATTTTATTTAATGTGCAGTAGTCTCTTCTTATCTATATATATGTTGATTACCCGTTAATATTTTACCAGTGAAAACACCTGTTGAGCAAAATACAACATGCTACTGAAAAATACCGGAAATAATGAAATAATGAACCAATGATAATCAATGACAAATGTAGGCTGCTAAAATCTTTCTAAAAGGATTTTTTTTTTTTACTATACCATGAAAGTTTTTAGGCAAACTGGTATTAGAAATCAGTAAGTGGAATTGTTTTTAAATTTAGTGCCAATTTAGATTCAACAAATTCTTTAAAATGGTACTTGAACTTCAATGAAAAGAAGAAGCAGAAGAAGGATAATGATACTAATAGTAATAATAATAATAATAAAGATTAGAGGAGAGTGGTTCAGATCTATGTGAGAGTAAGTACTTAGTGTGACATATTAGAATCAGGAAGGTGGTACAAGAATTGGAAAAACATTGGGTGAAGATCACAAATCAGCAAGAGAGTAAGCTGGGCAGCTACAGTACTGTTGCATTCGCCAAAGCCTCAGTAATAAAGCTAGTTGCAGACCCTTTTCTATGTTTCTTACTGGTCACTTAAACTCATTTCATAGGTTATCTTTGTCTGTTTTTAATAACGAAGAATCAATCATAAGCACTAATAAATCATGACCTCAGCATCAAAAGCTTTTTTTTCAAAATGCTGTATTTGAGGTAGTTATCTTTTTAATCTTAATCCTTGAAGAGTCATATTTACAAGCATTCTCAGCAACAATGTGGGATAGAAATGTATTTACATTTAATGACAGCAGAGTCTGGTGTAGTCACATGACTAAGAACTGAGCCTATTAGAAAAATGTCACACACAATGAAACAGGCAAAAAGAGTGTTGGCATAGTAGTTTTATTTATTTTATTTAAAAAAAAAATTACTATTAATAAAGTAAATGACAAGTCTGTCTGCATGGTCTGATTGGCCCCACAGGAGGTCCAGGCAGAGCCATTTCAACTTCAGTTAAAGGAATCCTTTTGGAAAACACTGCTTTAGAACTGATTCAGAGGCTTTGACTTCAGAATAATGGATCTTGCTTTGGACCTCAGTATCAGTATAAGTCACATGACATGAAATTTATTCTGGCTTCTTAATCCTTTCTTGTAATTTCAGATACTGTGAAATTATACAGTGAATTTTCATTATGAGTGCATTTAATGAAATTCATGTTCGGTTCTAGAGCTCTTACTAAACTAATATTCTGAAGCTGCCAGGATCAAAAAGGAAAAGGAAACTGGGAAAATTAACAATTTACTCAATAATATACCTGATTCAGGTCTGTTATTTAACAGTTGCAGTTGTGAAAATTTACCTTTACCAAAAACTGTATGTTTTGTCTCATTTAAAAAAAATACATGAATCTGCTGTAACAGCGTAACAGCAAACCTTTCACTGTTTAACTGACAGCTAGCAAGAACTCCTGTTTCATTACTGAAAAAGAGAGAATATAAAACCTCATAACTTGCTACCAATATGTTCTACAGAAAGAAAAAGAAGAAGTAAGATTTATGAAGACTATATAACTGTCCAAGTACATAATATTCTGGTCGCAGAATATTTGGAATTAAAAATATTATTCTTCTTAGTCTTATGAGCGTCCTGAGTATGTGTTTGTAATGCTGTAATGGGAGCAGATAATACCAAATATCTATGACTAAAAGGAACAGGACAGGCTCAAATTTGCCTCATCTCATTCACACCTCTGAAAGAACTAGGGAACGTGCATAGATTTTTGAAGGCATCCCAGTGCTTTTTCTAAAAATAAATGCTCAGGTTCACGTGCAACAAGCAGTCCACGAAAGAGCTCTCTCCAGCTTAAGAGTGGTCCTCCTTACTGATCTCTAAACCCTTAACTTTCTGCTTATCTCCTAATCCTGTGCTGCACACTTTTAGAAAACATGTTCTAAAACTAAACTGCACACAGAGTCGTTATTTCTTGTGTCCTATAGACTATATCAGGTATTGTCAGCATTAATATCCTAGTTCTCAGGTTTTGTCAGATTACCTAAGAATAGGGACCAGGAAAGAGACACTTGAAAATGTACAGCAACTAAACATGACATGCTTTAAAGAGAAAAAACAGCATTCTGACTGATGCACTATAATTTCTGGAGCACAGATGCCAGATGATTTCCTTGTGAAGTTCCTTCCTGTGCAGAGAGCCAGTACTGCCTTTATAAAACATGTAAAACTTCTCCAAGTCCTCAGAATACAGTTAAACAAATTGAGGTGTTGTCTAATCTCTGTGCCAGACCCTTGTGTGGGAAACAGTTCCCCCACAGAGAGGAAAGTACTGCCCGATGCCATACCAGGCCACCAGAATGACACTATAGTAATCTAGATGTGAGAGAAAAAAACAACAAATGACTGAATGGAAAAGTTTTCTTCTTGGTAAAATCATGTGGAGGGGAAAAAAATTAAAGAAAAGGTATCTATCTTTGTTGCAACATAGACATCCAGTAAAAGGAACTGAACAGTGAACCCCCAAACCTACATTTATTTAGGAATGAAGCCATGATAAAAAAAAAAAAAAATTATGTCAGGCAAACCTGTACAAGCAGGAAGGAATTTTTCACTTGTTTATAATTATGATTTATCATTATTTATGAAATGTCTTCAGACATTTTTGCTGTTATCCACCGTGCTACTCCTTCAAGCAAAAATCCTAACTTGTATCTTAACAGATGTCTTAACATCCAGCTTTCACATCCACCTGCCGTTTTCCAAGAACCTCAAGCCACACATCAAATGTAATTAATTTCTTTTATTTTTAAATATAGTTTCCCCTTCTTGTCTCTATTCTTCATCCACCAGAAATAATTACAAGCTTCATTAGATATAAATCTTAGCCTTTATTGAACTGAACTTCTTAAATTATTGAAAGTTTATTACATTTCTTGATACCTATCCCACTGCAACTTCCATGTTTTATTTCCTATTTCGTACTAGTTCATAGTTCTCTGGTGTCACATCCACAGATGTATGCAGACAAAATACCACATATAGCTATTTAAATTTGAAAAATTTATAATCCCAACAATGACTCGATATTTCAAGTTTTAACATTCTTGTTTTGAAAGTGTACAATTGCAGTGTAACTTGTTTCAGGGAAAAAAAAATAAATTAGATGGTGAAGCTCTGCTTTTCATATTTCATGTCTTTTTCATGGCATTACTTTGACCATTAATGAGGTGGAGATGTGAGGTGGAGTCTATGTGGCTGCATTTTGTTTATGACATGCAACTTTGTATTTTTGTCCCTCCTTTGGCTTTCATTAGAAGAATAACAGGTAAATGTTAATGGCAGTTTACATTCCCTTGTAATTTTGTGAAGGAAAAAGAGACAAGACAGAGACAGTATCAACATTTGTGCTCAAACATGCATGAAACAGGATTTTTCAATGCAAATGGATGACTTACTAACTTTTCTCAGAAGCTGCTGAGATTTTGGGAGAATTTGGTCCTGCATATTTTTTCATATTGCAAGAAACGTTCTCTGTCCTTCAGACAATTTTTTTCCTCATTTGTTTTCCAGTCATGGTATTCAGCATTTTTCTAGATTTCATATGCAAACATTTAAATTAAGCTTTCTTCTTGTGCTTGATCCAGCAGGGAAATAAATTCCATGGCAACAGACACTGATGTTTTAAACACGTGGTGCGTCCAATAAAATATAGTGTTCTGGGAGAAATAAAGGCTACTTATTCAAGGACAGACATCTTCCCCAAGGAGAATTAATAACAGTACCAGTCAATAGAAGTATTTTATTTGCTTTCAGATTTTGTGCAGAGTTAAGTCTCTGTTATAGATCTCTTTAAATCCTAGTACTATTCAGTACTTAAAATAGTTTATAACAAGTTTCCTATCCATTTTAGAATTAAATATGTTTAGAGCAGGGTGTCAAGGATCCACAATGATTCAAGCATATCTCTTCTAAAATAACAGTTAAGACTGGGAGGAGAGAGCAGATATTCAGGAAGCAGTGCTAAAGAGCTCTGAATAATATGCTTCAACCATGTAGTGGACTTAAAGAGTCTACTTGTCTCAGGTTTAGGTGAACAACATCTGCTAACCACTGTAAATTCAAATTCTATTTATTTCTAAGTCTTATTCCTTTCTCTCTAGGACACATAAAAACATCTCTGCTCAGAAGATCTGGACATGTATAAAGCCTGTTCATTGCACTTTTATAAGGATATCTGTGTTTTGACTGTGTTGTGGTTTTGGGTGCCACCTATGAGCCAAGATTCATGAAACATCATTATTTTAGAAACAAGAACACAGAGTTAGGAGTTGTATGAAACATGTTGTTTATAAGCAGAAATCATCATAGTGGAAATGCTGTTCACTGGTGATGCATTTGTTTCTCTCTTCAAAGGGGGACGCGATACACCCTTTATAACAAAATCTACCTCCAGTTCTAGCTGGAATCAGCAAAACCAGAATAGGGCAAAGGGCCATCAGCATCTCCTACTTTGACCCAGTAGTTCTTCACTGTTTCCATACTTAGATATGAAATCATTAAACATGTATTTCGAATTCCTCTGTGTCAGAATATTAATTGTAGCTGAAGAAGCCCTGAAAAACAAGCCAGTGTTTGTCTGAGCTGTTGAATTTGTGTTGAAAGTGCTCTGAATACAAGCCAACAGCCTGAACAAAGTCAAGATTCTTGAAAAAAGTCAAACATTCATTTGTGTCAATGGGAAAAAATCATTAGTGTGATTGTTTACACCAAAAATCTGATTTGAAAGTAGACTTCAGAAAAGTGGTACGTGTATTATTAAATAGTTTAAATAGCTGAAAGAGTGCATTTTTAAAGTTCATCAACAAAATATTCGATAAACATGGCTTGCAGATGGATTTATGTACAGGTTATTATAGATTCATGGAATCAGAATAAATAACAAGACTGGTATCTAATTGTATATTCCCATCTATAGCACTTAGCTACTGACACATATTTTTGTAAAAAAATTAGATATGCTGAAAGAAAGTATGATGTAAGCCTATACTGCAGTTTATGGGTTTCATAAATGCTCTAGTCATGCAACCATAATACTGAAAAGAGTCATTATGCAGAAAAAAAAAAATCTGAGGGCAATTATAGACAAATCTGAAGTATGGGCTGGTAACACAGCCCTTTGAGCAGAAAAACGAAGTAAGCCTAGTTACAGAGGAAAAGATGCAGACCTAAGAGCATGTATTAGAAATCATTATTGAAAATTTACATAATGCGACAAAAAGCCTGGACAATATAGATGTATGAGATTAGAATGTGTGAGCATTTTACCTTCTGCTTAGCATATATCAACTTGTTGCTGCATTCCTGTAACACTCAGAAGACAGGATCTAAAAAGTAAACCATGTTGTACATTAAACTTATGAAGTAATAGTGTGATCAGTAGCATTGTGTCTTCACACTGAATCTTAACATAGAAGTTACTACCGAATAACTTAATTCTAGTTGTGAGGGTTTATTCTGTTTTTCATTTGGAAGAGGCATAAGGATAATTTCTATAGTTAATATTGAAGATTTTTAATTACTTGAACTGGTTAAGTCTGGCTATAAGGAAAAAAACAGGAGAAGGTGAAGTGTGGAAAATTGCCATCTTTCACAGCTTTAAAACGTTGGCTTTGTTGTCTGGCATAATTAAGTCAACAGTCTGTTGGTCTGCTTCCAGGCATTTTGACAACTGTTTTCTCATTGCTACCAGTAAATTAATAGGACTGTGCTTTTCCCAAGGGGCACTGTATGCAGAATGAAAATTTTCTTGTCCCTTGGTCTGCTCCTGGTGACGTGGTGATGGGCTGTAATGCTCAGTGGGTAGGACCTGTCAGGTTGTTTGTTCTGTTATAGCTGGACCATTCACACTACTATAGTTGACGTGATTAACACTTACACTCTTTATCATCAGGGGTTTATTGCGTCCCAACTATTAGCCTTGTCTCTAAGGTAACACACAACAGCTGTGAAATGATTTTTTTTTGCCACAAAACAGGAAGAGAAAAGAATCTTTTTAGGCATTTTAAAGTTGTTGAGAGTTTTAGAGCTTCTTGACATTCATCAGGGTTTTATACAGGCTCATAAGATTTAATAAAATTCTTTATTTTAGTTTTGGCTCAAACTGTCGCGGCAGGATTAAGGACTCATCATACGACCAATATTATCAGACTAAGCCAGTTTATTGCGCTACAAACCCGTGTTTATATAGTTCCTTGCCACGCGATAGCTCTGACGTGATTGGATGCATGCACTGTCCACGGTCTGTTCACGCGTACTTCTCAGTCTCTTGATTCCTGCGACTGCTATCGATCACGCGCATCAAACTGCTCCTCAAGATCTTGTTTTTTCTTGCTAATCGCGGTTAATGCAGGCCTCATTGTTCCTCATTTGTGACCTTGATGCCTGCTCCATTACCGGCTATCAAGGGTCAGGCCCAGAGTATCTGGAGGGCTCACCACATGGCTGTGGTTCCCCCAATAAATCCCGCTTTTTGTTTTTGAGCCATCCAGATACCCTGCATCATCTTTGCCATTATCTTCTTTATACATTGTAAAGCACAACTAAATATTTACAGCATAACAACAACCACAATGAACATTGTTAGCCCTTGGCGTACCAGGTCTGCAAGCCATCCTGAGATCCCAAGATGCTTTTGTGAATCAGCAAGGCCAGACTCTACCTGTATAGCGTTCAGATTTTTTCGCAAGTCTGCCAATTGCTTATGGATGGACTGCAAGTGACCACTCGGGTTCACACAACACATTCCCTCAAAATCTTCACAACCGTAACCATGTGCTAATAGCAAAAAATCTATTGCTGAAAACCACATGCCTTAAGCTGTCTAAATCTTCTAAAAGACAATACAGCAGTTATTTTCTGCTCTAAATTCTCTACTAACGCTAGCCATTCAGCAAAACCTCTGCAGGTTCCTGCGGGGCTAAGGGTTGTCGCATAAATTGTTCTACCCATTGAATACACTGAAAAGTTTAAGCCAATTTTGTTATCTTTATGTAGCATCGTCAACCATGGGTGGAGTTGCTTCTGGACTCGCGCTTTGAACTTTTGTGGGCTCACCTCGTTTCTGGGTCCTTTCCTCTATCCAAGGCCTTATCCACCTTGCTGGCACCCAAATTGGACCGTTCTCTGCAAGGACACAAACATAACCTCTGCCAGTTAATTTTACCTCTACAGGCCCCTTCCATTCTCCTGTGATTAAATCCTGACACCTAACCTTCACTGGAGTAGACTGCTGTGGATTAGTGTCTGATGATAACTGGTGTACTATGATCGATGGAGAGATCTGACCCTCCATGAGGCGCAAGTAATTCAATACATAAAGCGCTTTTGCAATACGTTCTGCTGGACTGCCCATTTCTCCCCCTTTTTTTTTTTTGCAACAGCACTTTTAGCGTGCCACGTGCACGCTCCACTATTGCTTGTCCTGTAGGGGAATGAGGAATCCCTGTTGTTCACAGAACTTTGCGAAGCTCTTCGAAACACAAGCAGGCCCATTATCTGTTCTGAATAACAACAACAATTGCATAATAAAACACATTACTGCTGATACATGCAACTTTCAACAATCATGACATACACATAGGATCAAATATAATATGCATCAAACTTAATTGCCTGGATTTGACTCAGGTCGTTTCCCACAGTAGCAAGTAGCATTTACAGCAGAAGTGGAGTATGTGTCATGTTTCGTATAGATACGTAAGTATTGCCAGGAGATTTCTAATGCAGTCCACTCGGACCTCTTTGGAAACCTGAAGGAGTCTCGGCTTTGCCCTCCTGGCAGCCGGGCGCCGCGCCGAGCTCCTAGTCCACCCGGGCCCAGAAGAACTGCATTTTAAAACAACTTTTAATTACATCTCCCTGTTCTTGGTTGCAGAACTTTGACTCAGGTAAAGATTTCTCACTAAAACATCAGCATTAAACAACAGAAAAGATGCTTTGCTTAATGAAATCAAGCAATTTTTCTTAAGTCTTCCAAAACTCAGTACAACACATCAATAGTCATTTTAATATGCCTTAAATTTATATTAATCACACCAAAAAAAGTAACTCTCTAGCATGGTATTTACTACACTAGTATTTACATTATGCTCCAGTTCAAGTCACAAAAGGCAGCCTGTAAAGAAAAAAGCCAACGGAGAAATCCTCGTGTATACTGGAGCTGGTTTTTTTAAGCACTCCAGAGGAAAAAAAAAAAAGGTTCCATTTTCACCCAGCTCAGGTAAAATTGTGAAAGGGCCTTCTTGTCGCGATTAAAACAACTTTTCTCCTGTTTCCCCCTTTTTTGTTTTGCGACCAGCGGTCGCATCGCTGCACCTACGGCGGCAGCCGTGACCGCAGTGTTGTCCTGCTCTAACATACGTTCCGCGGCTTCTAACATTGCTGCCGCGTTCGCACCTCGAGGCAAAGCACTAAAAGCCCTTTTCGTTTTTTTCCTTAACGAGCCACTTGATGGCTGGCAGCGGCGGCGGCGGGGACCCGGCCCCCGGCCCCGCCTCAACTTTGGCGGCGCCGGAGCCGCAGAGCTGGGGTGGGGAGGTGCCGGCCGCCGAGTGCCGCTCCGGGCAGGGACGGCGCCGGCAGCTGCCCGCGCAGGAGGCCGGAGGCGAGGCCCGCACCTTCGCCGCCCCGCACCCCATCCCCGAAGCTCTCTCTTGCTCTCTCTTCCCCCCCACCGCCGCCACGCTGGGCCCGATCGACCCCGACACCGCAGACAGCCGCCCGCGGAACTTCCGCTCGGCGGCGGGGTGGGCTGCGCCCCGCCCCGCGAATGCGCACCGCAGCCGCGCAGCGAGCCCGAGGTCGGAGCCCGGGATCGGGGCGCACTCCGCCGCCCACCTCGCCCCGTCCCCCCATTTCTCCTAGCCCCCTCCCCCATGGCGCAGCGCAATTCGGAGGAGGAGACAGGAATGGGCTGGCAGGGTCAGGAGCTGGCAGTTCAGGAGGACGTGGCAACCCTATCGCCTGCAACTTTTCCAATTTTATAATCAGTTCTGCGATCTGACTGTCCTTCGACTCTCGAGCTGGCCCCCCCTCCCTGCCGTCTGGGTCGCCGGTGTTCCCGGAGATGGTGGTGACGGTGCCTCGGGCGGCGGCGACGGCAAGAAGTCTGGCAGCAGCCCTTTTCCTTCGCTCTGGGACCCTGCCGCAACGCTCTCACTCGCGGTCTCCATCGTGCCTCGACCTTCCTTTTTCTTGTTTACTGGGGCAAGCGGAATACTGGGACCCGCAAAAAGCATAGCTGAAGCGGACCCTCTTTCCGGTGTTAACACAGCAAAAGCCGATGCAGCAGCCCTTTTTCGGCTCTCATTTCTTTCAGTGTCTCATAAATCAGTCTCCACACCACAGAGAGTTTACTCACTTCCTTGGATCCCGTACTAACTTCTTACCACAGTCTTTCCACTGTGGAGATCAAGCCACTTCTCTGTGCCCAAAGCAACAGAGGCTTCAAGGTAAGTGAGTCACATTGTAACTCTCTCGTAGAAAGGACATGTTGGAGGAGCTTTTCCACTGCCGACTATTCTCGGGTCAGTGTGATCCCCATCTCCTCCCCGGCCGCCTGCCTGATCAGGGCAGGTTTTCCCTCAACGTGTGCTAGCTTTTTTTTTTTTTTTTTTTCCGAGTGCCGGTGCAGCACTCACCTTCAGCCGGCCTCCTCACCCTCCGTCGTCGGCTTGCTGCTGGCTCTGGTCCAGCACCGATCTGAGGGTCCCTGTTCGGGCGCCATTTGTCGCGTCAGGATTAAAGACTCATCATACAACCAATATGATCAGACAAAGCCAGTTTATTGCGCTACAAACCCGTTTATATATACTTGCTTGCCACGCGATAGCTCTGACGTGATTGGATGCATGTACTGTCCACGGTCTGTTCACGCGTACTTCTCAGTCTCTTGATTCCTGCGACTGCTATCGATCACGCGCATCAAACTGCTCCTCAAGATCTTGTTTTTTCTTGCTAATCGCGGTTAATGCAGGCCTCATTGTTCCTCATTGTGACCTTGATGCCTGCTCCATTACCGGCTATCAAGGGTCAGGCCCAGAGTATCTGGAGGGCTCACCACATGGCTGTGGTTCCCCCAACATCAAACAGCTTTTCATCTCTGGAGCTTTTTTTTTTTTGTCAGCTTTGGGTTTAAATTAATCTGAGTACTACCAGCTTTCACCCACTTTTTTTTTTTTTTTTAATTTCCGAGTCACACGAACACTGACGTTTGTGATCAGTTCACTGGAAAACTACAGGGGAGTTCAAAGTCTGTTTTCTTGGAAATGCAATGGCAGCCACAGGAGTCCATAGGTCCTGGCCTTACCCAGCACTAAGAAAATAACCTTCTGTAATTAATATGACTAGGGTCAGGATTAGTACTTTTGTTGTCCAAGATTTTATTACACTGAAGTAAACAAATCCTTAGTAGAGATGGACCAGGTGGAAGATGAAGACTGACTACCTAGAAAGAAACCTGGCAGAAAAATTGCAGGGAGTCCAGATTGTACTGGAAGTAGTACTACTGAACTGGATAATAGCCTTTGCCCAGCTGCTTGTGACAGAACCCAAGACACTGAAGACACTTATAGTAGGAGCATGACAAATGCCAAAAACTGATTTGGAAGATTCACAAATTCCTTGATCCACTCAGGAGTGTTATTTTCATTTAAGAAGAAACCAATTATTAGGTGAAACCATTGCTTATTTTTGTTGCAAGTTTCTATTTTCAAAGTAAAATATGTGTACTTGAATAACTAACAATGGGCTAATTGGGTGCTTTTTTTTTTTGTGGACTGGCAATAGGATCAGTGCTAAGGTTATGAGAGAAATAGCAAAAGGCAGGGCAAAGAAAAAAAAAACCAAAAGAGATATTAAATTATTTCCTAAATGTCACTGCTAGTTAGCAGTGAATGTTAGCAACGTCAGCGGTTCTTTATTGTTTGTACAGGACTCCATCCACTACCTGGAACAACACCAATAACGGTACAAATCACTAGTAAAAGAATCGTACTGCTCCTACGGCTTCGAACAGAGAAGTCGGAAGAACAAGGAACGGAATGATCTCACTTAAGAAAAAGAGTTTTAAATTATGCACAATTTTTGTTATTAATTTCTTTGCTCAATTTCTATTTTTTGCTCCTAACTAATAATAATTATACACCCAAAATATTTAATCAGGGAAGCAAGATACTATGTAATTATCAAAGCATAATTTAATATATATGCCCAGCTAAATAACAACAAAAATAAAAGCACAAAACAAATTAATTGTTCAAATTCTTACACTTACTAGGACTTCTATTTAATTATTTAATTCCCCAGTTGCTCTTAAGCAACAGATATGGGGCTCTGGAATGTGAGGGCCTGGCAAATGAGGATGTGGGTGAAGGTCCATCCAGGGGGTTGCCTAGGACGAGTCAGTCAGCCCCACATATTAGGACTGCCCCGGCTAAGAAAAAAAAACAGGGTAATTGTCATAAGTGATTCGCTTCTGAGGGGAACAGAGGGCCCAATATGCCGACCAGACCCGTCCCACAGGGAAGTCTGCTGCATCTCTGGGGCCCAGATTAGACTTGTTACTAGGAACCTCCCTGGTCTGATGCGGCCCTCTGATTATTACCCGCTGTTGGTAACTCAGGTTGGTGGTGATGAGATCATGGAGAGAAGTCCCAAGGCCATCAAAAGGGACTTCAGGGCATTGGGGTGATCAGGGGCACAGGTGGCGTTTTCCCATCAGTGGCAGGGAAGAGCACCGAAAGGGGCAGGAAAACTCACCTGATTAACAGGGTGCTCAGAGACTGGTGTTGTCGGTGGAATTATGATTTCTTTGATCATGGGGAGGTTTACATGGCACCGGGCCTGCTGGCAACAGATGGAGTCCACCTGTCTCAGAGGGGAAAAAGGATTCTTACCCATGAGCTGGAGGGGCTCATCGAGAGGGCTCTAAACTAGCTTTGAAGGGGGAAGGGGATATAACTAGAGTCACTAGAGATGAGCCCAGGCATGGCATGCCAGGGTTGGGGGTGAGATCAATAGCCCAGCTCAAGTGCATCTACAGCAATGCACATGGCATGGGCAATAAACAGGAGGAGATGGAACCCTTTGTGCAGCAGGACAGCTATGACTTGGTCACCATCACAGAAACATGGTGGGATGACGCTCATGACTGGAGTGCTGCGATGGATGGCTAGAAGCTCTTCAGAAGGGACAGACGAGGAAAGAGAGGCGATAAAGTGGCTCTGTATGTTAGGGACTGCTTCAGTTGTATAGAGCTAGACGATTGTGATGGCAAGATTTGATGCTTATGGGTAAAGATGAGGGGGAAAGCCAACAAGGCAGACATCCTGCTGGGCATCTGTTATAGACCACCCAACTAGGATGAAGAGGCAGATGAGGTTTTCTACAAGAGGCTGGCAGAAGTCTCACAATCGCTAGCCCTTGTTCTCGTGGGAGACTTGAACTTGGCAGACGTCTGCTGGAAATACAACACAGCAGAGAGGAAACAGTCTAGGAGATTCCTGGAGTGTGTGGAAGATAACTTCCTGATGCAGCTGGTAAGTGAGCCTACCAGGGGAGGTGCCTCACTAGACCTGCTGTATACTAACAGAGAAGGACTGGTGGGAGATGTGGTGGTCGGAGGCCGTCTTGGGCTTAGCGACCATGAAATGCTTGAGTTCTCCGTTCATGGTGAAGTTAAGAGGGGGGACAGCAAAACCACCACCATTGATTTTCAGAGGCCAGGCTTTGGTCTGTTCAGGATGCTGGTTGTGAGGGTCCCCTGGGAGAGAGTCCTGAAGGGCAAAGGGGTTCAGGAAGTCTGGACATTCTTCAAGGAGGAAGTCTGAAAGGCACAGGAGCAGGCTGTCCCCATGTGCCGCAAGATGAACTGTCAGGGAAGATGACCAGGCTGGCTGAACAAGCAGCTCTTGCTGGGACTCAGGAAAAAAAGGAGGGTCTACCACCTATGGAAGAAAGGGCAGGTGACTCAAGAGGAGTACAGGGGTCTCATGAGGTCGTTCAGAGAGGAAATTAGAAAGGCAAAAGCCCAGCTAGAACTCAGGCTGGCCACTGTTGCAAGGGACAACAAAAAATGTTTTTACAAATACATCCACAACAAAGAGGGGATCAAGGAGAGTCCCCATCCCTTATTTGATGCAAGGGGGAATATTGTCAACAAGGATGAGGAAAAGTCTGAGGTACTTAATGCCTTCTTCACCTCAGTCTTTAATAGTCAGACTGGTTATTCCCAGGGTAGTCAGACCCCAGTGCTGGAAGACAGGGAAGGAGAGCAGAATAAACCTCCCATAATCCAGGAAGAAGCAGTTAACAACCCGCTATGCCACCTGGACAATTGCAAGTCTATGGGGCCAGATGGGATCCACCCAAGAGAGCTGAGGGAACTGTTGGAGGAACTGGCGAAGCCACTCTCCATCATCTATCATCAGTCCTGGCTAACAGGGAAGGTTCCAGATGACTGGAGGGTCACCAATGTAACACCCATCTACAGGAAGGGCCAACAGGAGGATCCTGGGAACTACAGGCCTGTCAGCCTGACCTCAGTGCTAGGGAAGATAATGGAGCGGTTCATCCTGAGTGCGCTGACCGCGCACGTGAAGGACAACCAGGGGATCAGGCCCAGCCAGCATGGGTTCATGAAAGGCAGGTCCTGCTTGACTAACCTGATCTCCTTCTATGACCAGGTGACCCGCCTAGTGGATGAAGGTAAGGCTGTGGACGTCATCTACCTGGACTTTAGTAAGGCCTTTGACACTGTTCCCCACAGCATCCTCCTGGAGAAACTAGCTGCCCATGGCTTGGGTGGGTGTACTCTTCGCTGGACAAACAACTGGCTGAATGGCCAAGCGCAGAGAGTGGTGGTGAATGGAGTTAAATCCAGCTGGCAGCCAGTCACGAGTGGTGTTGCCCAGGGCTCAGTTTTGGGTCCAGTCTTGTTTAACATCTTTAACAATGACCTGGATGAGGAGACTGAGTTCTCCCTCAGTAAGTTTGCAGATGACACCAAGTTGGGCGGGACTGTTGATCTGCTTGAGAGTAGGAAGTCTCTGCAGAGGGATCTGGACAGACTGGAGCGATGGGCCGAGGCCAGCTGTAAGAGATTCAACAAGGCCAAATGCCGGGTCCTGCACTTTGGTCACAACGCCCCATGCAACTCTATAGGCTTGGGGAGGAGTGGCTGGAAAGCCACCCAACAGAAAAGGACCTTGGGGTGATGGCTGACAGCTGGCTGAACATGAGCCAGCAGTGTGCCCAGGTGGCCAAGAAGGCCAACGGCATCCTGGCTTGTATCAGGAAAAGTGTGGCCAGCAGGAGTAGGGAGGTGATGGTGCCCCTGTCCTTGGCACTGGTGAGGCCACACCTGGAGTACTGTGTTCAGTTTTGGGCCCCTCACTACAAGAAGGACACTGAGGTGCTGGAGTGTGTCCGAGAAGGGCAACAAGGCTCGTGAGGGGTCTAGAGAACAAGTCTTATGAGGAGCGGCTGAGGGAGCTGGGACTGTTTAGTCTGAAGAAGAGGCTGAGGGGGCACCTTATTGCTCTCTACAACTACCTGAAAGGAGGTTATAGTGAGGCAGGTGTTGGTCTCTTCTCCCAAGTAACCTGCAATAGGATGAGAGTCAATGGCCCCAAGTTGCATCAGGGGAGGTTTACATTGAATATTAGGGAAAATTTCTTTACTGAAAGAGTGGTCAGACATTGGAACAGGCTGCCCAGGGAGGTGGTTGAGTCCCCATCTCTGGAGGTGTTTAAAAAACGTGTAGATATGACACTTTGGGTCATGATTTAGTAGGAATGGTGGTTTTAGGTAGATGGTTGGACTTGATGATCTTAGAGGTCTTTTCCAACCTATGATTCTATGATTCTACAATTAATGATTTTCCTTTGTTATATCCTAGTACGATGTTGTGCCTTGACAGCCAGTGTAATCAAATCTTTACATTTTCCATTCATATTTATTTAACTCTGAGCTCCATTTATCAGAATTCTGAATTAAGTAAAGAATACAAAATCTCCTGTTGATTATGGTGAGCAAGAATAAAGTCTAAGTAATTAATACATTCATGTTGTTTTTTCTAAACAGCATGCATTTACAACTCTTGCTTTAACTGTTTTGGGTGTTTACTAATTTGTAGAGGAATTTTGAATATACTGCAATTAAGTTTTGGCTGTTCATATGAAATAGAGAGAAAAGTGCAAGCATGAACATAGTTAACCTTCTATAAACACTTCCACATACCTCCATTCATTGTTGTCATTAGTTTCCCTGGGTATTGTATACTAACTCTGCTGTACCTTAAAATACTGTTTTAAATTTAGAAAATTTTTTCATATCAATAAGTAATTCAGCAAAAATCTACAATGCCAACTAAAAATGGTCTCTAGATTTATACAACACGTCTTCTCTTCTTCTGAGTACAGGTATGCCGACATACCACTCTATCTATACATCTCTACTAAATTTGACCAAAAAACTTGTTTCTTCTGAGCACTGTTCAAAGGTGTATTAATGATGGCAAAAATCCACTTATTTTTCGGTAAAAACATACTGTAAAATCAAAGACCAGTAATAATGATAATGCTGCTTATGAAATGGCAAGTTTAGAATGATTCAACTCATTGCGTCTTGGATTTTGTTTATGAGAAGACGAAGAACAATTCCAGTGAGGTTCAGAAAGCCCAAGGTGCACATCTAGTAAACTCCAAGCACATTGGCTTTTATCACTTTGAGATTTTTCTTCTAGTTTTATACACTTGAAGACAGAAAAAGAAAGGCCATTGTGCTTCTTAGAATATTCTCAGAAATCTCAGCTGATCCTCGCTAGTCCTCTGGGGTATTGGATTTGAAACATGCCCCTTTTCCTGTCTGATCAGAAATAGAGCTTTTGATATACTGGAGAAATTCTGATGCAGGTACAGGGAAGAACACAAGGAAGATTCACTGCTTCGCTGTAAATAGCTGTGACTTTGGAACAAAAATGGATTAAACCAGGTCAAATGGTCTAACTATGTCCAAATAATAAAAAAAAGGCCAGATAGATCCATGCAGATGCTACGAATTGTTGCTACAATAAAAAGAAATTATAAATCAACAGAGTGGATCTATAGAATCAAATAATTGGTACTGAGGACCCCAAATCCATGGTGTAATCACTATTTCAGGCTTGTTTTTTTTTTTTTTCCCAGAGCAGATCTAGTCCAGCTGGTCCCACATATCGCATTCCCATGTGTGATGGAGTAGATTAGATGCCTTCCTGGAATGCGTTTTTCAGTTGAGTTTTATCCTAAAGAACCTAGTTCATGAGCTCCAAGACCTCTCCCTGATGTAAAGAAAACACAGTAAGTAGAGATTATCAGCTGGTTTGCTACCTAAACACACACCTTATCTGAACTAAACCACTAGGGTATACATACCATAATGTAGAACTCTACTGACTCATAGCAATGATGGCTGAACCAGAAGGTCAGATCCAAAGCTGCAAGCACGAAACAAGAAGGTTTACTCAGCAGCACCTAGGACTGAGTCAGGAAGGAGCTGTGAGCTGTAAAGAATAGGTGAGCTTGATTAAGTCAAATGTGTTCAAAGCAAAGGAATAGCTGTCCCCTTTTAAAGTCTCCGGTACTTAAGTACTTGTGGAAGTGCTTAACAATGTGAAAGACTTATGGTTAATTTAAATTCAAAGACCAAAATGTCCTCGTGATTGCCCTAGCAATCTGAAGTTGTGTGAGGGGTGGGAGAGAAGGTGAGGAAGACCTCCATTCTTCCTTGGAGCTCTCCCATTCATCATAGATTGCATCTCCCAGAACCACTCTGGGAGGTCACCTTTACACATTTCAAGGAGGGTGTATATCTCAAATTTTAGAGTACACCTGAAAAGTGCTCAGATTCAACCGTCCAAGCCCCTTTGCAAACATACACAAAAGTGTAGCTAGATGAAAAGCGGAGGATAAACGTACTGATTTCTTCATACACCCAGAAGACTTTGTGTTGCAGTTGGGCCCTGGCCAGCAACACAGGACCATGTGGTCGCTCTGCCGCCCCTTCCCCCGCAGGGATGGGGAGAAGAATGGAAAGAAAAAGGCAAAACTCGTGGGTCGGGATAAGGGCAGTTTAACAGAACAGCAAATGAAGTGAACAGTAACTACAACAATACTGATAAGAAGAATATACAAAACAAACAGTGAAATGCACAGAGCAACTCTCACCGCCGATGCCTCGCACGCTCTGGAGCCGCCATTAACCTCCCCCCTGGCCAGTTCCCCCACTCCAAACCCAGCATGACAATACATGGCCAGTTTGGGTCAGCCCTCCTAGCTGTGTCCCTGTCACCGAAAATCCGGGAATAAAACCTCGTAACACCAATGTAGTGTTAAAAGGCAGGCATTCTTTATTGCGGCACCGGATGCACGGGGGATAATTCCGCCGAACGTGCATACCCCATACCCTTTCCGTGCAGTTTATATAGATGAAAATATACATATTCATCTGATTACATAAGCCCTTTCTTTCATAGTCAAATCAGTTCCATTTTCATACACTCCTCCCACCCGCGCTTGCGCAGTGCCTCCTAGTGGTGGTCATTGGGTGTCCTAAGATGAAGGCTTATCCTCTTCATCACAGTTTCTGTGCAAACTCAGTCCTCTTCTGGCTCTTGTCCCTGCGGCACGGGTCGTCTTGACCAGTTCTAGGCACCTGCTGGTTTTAATTAAAACTACCTTCTTTGGGGGCAGATGTATGACTTTTTGCTTCAATTAATTCACACAATAGATAGGTACCACAAATACACCTGCAACTATTTGGTAACGCTATTTTTATTAAAAATCCCCCTTCACCATTATTGTTTAACATTAATGATTACCTAGGGACTAAACCCTCTGTTCCCAGACCTAATGTCTAGATGGGCAGGGCTGTACAAGGGACATAGCAGCATGGTTTGTGCTTTATAATTAACTAATTCCATCACCTTGGTTACATTTCCCCCCTTTGGAAGTTTTGAAATAATTATTTTTTCAAGATTTCCATAATTAAATTTTTTTAATCATATAATGATTAAATATTATTAAAATATACTTTTCAAAATTACAACACTACACTTATAGTCCACTTGTTTCGCTATAGGGTGGTGGAAGTGTAACAACCGACTCACTAAGGTTTTGTTTTCTTGCAATAGCCTGAATAATAATTTGATTAAAAACTGTTCTGTTGGTGAGTTCCTTTTTCAGACAATAATATATGAGCAGTATTATTATAACTACTACCAGTAAAAGCAGTCCGGTACCGATTAAAGATTTGACCCAAGAACTAATATTCCACCTTAATCCATTAAAACTTTTATCAAGCCAATTTTCTTGCATGTCTTGTTGAATTTCCCCACGGGACTGATTCTCCTACCGCCCTTGGGATTGGAAGACGTGCAGTTATTTGGGTCACATTTTGTAAATTTGCAAATTCTTTTATAAGCCCGATCATCAAATTTTCTTCTGGAGTCCTCCTTAGGAGGTATATTAATTGTTCTGCTTTTATTGGCAGTGAATCAACGTTTTCTGTTCTTACTTCTAATACACTGAACAGTGCTCCTATTATCATCAGTTTCCAGACCAAGATACCGTCTCCCCGCATTTTACAGCAATAACTACTCTTTTTAGATATATTTCAAAGTCAGTTTTGCAGTCTCTGGATCTCTATTGATGACTCTCCACGAAGGGGCCTTCTTCACTCAAGTGTAGTGTATCCACGGTTCCACCCCTTCTACTTTGATCGCAGTGTAAGTTGTTAAGAGTACCTGAAAAGGTCCTTTCCACTTCTCCTGCAGTGGTTCAGAGCTCCAAGTCTTTATGTACACGAAATCACCTGGTGGATACTGATGCACAGGTGTATCCAAAGCAAGCGATCTGGTCAGCACAGTGTATTTTCGGAGTGCTTCAAGTGTTTTTCTTGTTGAACTATTTCTGCTACAAAATGTGGTCCCCTGTCGGAAGACATGCTAATTGGTACCCCAAACCTTGGTATTATTTCTTTCAACAATATTTTAACTACTTCTCTCGCTTTGTTGGTGCGACAAGGAGAGGCTTCCGGCCATCCAGAAAAGTATCAATTAATACTAATAGACACCTGAATCCATTCTGCCTGGGCAGTTCAGAAAAATCAACTTGCCAATGATCTCCTGGGGTGTTACCCTGTTTTGTTACTCCTAGGGGTGCCCTTTTCCAATTTAAAGGATTATTTTTGAGACAAATTGGACACTTAGCTACTATAGATTTAATTACTCCTGTCATTCCTACACACACTGCAGATGATTTTAGGCTCGAGACCATAGCATCTATGCCCCAATGGGTCTGTGCATGTTTTTCTTTCACGAGTTCTAGCATAACTTGTGGGGTTACTATTACCCGCTTTTCTGGCGTTACCCACCACTCTTCTGTATTTTGTGATGCCTTTAATTGTTCTGCCAATTGCTCATCCAATTTACTATATTTTGGTTTCAGATTCGGGATTTTTATCTATTTTACTGGTACTAGTGCAAGGATACCTCGTTCCGCAGCCCCCTTTGCTGTTTTGTCTGCCAATTGATTACCTGTGTTTACAGCTGTCTGACCAAATTGATGAGCCTTGCAGTGCATCACCGCCACTTCCTTTGGTTTCTGCACCTCTTCAAGGAGCTGGAGGATTTCTTCTTTATGTTTTATCCATGATCCTTGGGCTGAGAGCAATCCTCTTTCTTTCCAGATGGCTCCATGAGCATGAATCACACCAAATGCATATTTAGAATCAGTCCATATATTTACCCTTTTTCCTTCTGCCATTCGCAAGGCTTGCTGCAACGCCACCAGTTCTGCTTTCTGTGCCGAGGTATTTGCAGGCAGCGTTCCTGACTCCAGTACCTCGGTGGTGGTGACAACAGCATATCTGGCCATTCGTCTTCCTTCTTTCACAAAGCTGCTTCCATCCGTGAACAACTCCAGATCAGGATTCTCCAGAGGCTCATCCCTCAGGTCCGGTCTGCTGGAATAGACTTGTTCAATAGTTAGCAGGCAGTCACGTTCTAGATTTTCTGTTGGATTTTTCGTTGACAGAAACATTGCTGGATTTACGATGGTTGTGGTTTTCAGTTCCACATCATCCTGCTCTAGCAAGACAACCTGATATTTCAGCATTCTGCTGGGGGACAGCCAATGACCCCCCTTTTCTTCTAGAACAGTTACCACCATGTGTGGTACATACACCACCATCTTTTGGCCCGTAGTCAATTTTCGAGCTTCCTGAATCAGCAATACCGTTGCTGCCACAGCGCGAAAACATCCCGGCCATCCTTTACTCACGTTGTTGAGTTGTTTAGAGAAGTATCCTACTGGCTGCTTCCAGGATTCCAGACGTTGTGCCAGCACTCCAAGGGCCAGCTGTTGCCTCTCATGGACAAACAGTTTTCCAAATATTGTGGGGCTATTTTTGAATCCTTGTGGAAGTACAGTCCATGTCAGTTGCATCTTTCGTCCTGTTGCAGGGCTCTCCCATTCAAAAGCAAATATGCTTTGACTTTGTGCATCCAGAGGTATGCAAAAGGAGGCATCCTTTAAATCTAGTACAGTAAACCATTTATGCTTCTCTTTCAGGGATGTCAATAAAGTATAGGGATTGGCCACTACTGGGTGTATATCTTGAACTATTTGATTTACAGCTCTTGGATCCTGGACTAGTCGATACTCCCGTCCCCCAGGTTTCTTTACCGGTAATATAGGTGTGTTATATTCTGACTCGCATTCTACCAAAAGTCCACATTCCAAAAGTTTCGTGATTAACCCCTCCAATCCGTTTCGAGCCTCCCACTTAATAGGATATTATTTTTGTCTTACTGGTTTGGATCCAGGTTTTAAGGTCACTTTTACCGGTTCTGCCAATTTGGACCGTCCCGGAACTTCATTTGCCCAAACCAAGGGGATTACTGCGTTTCCCACCTCTTCTGGAATTTGTTCCTCCTTAAAAGAATCCTGTAACATAAACACCCTTGCCTCTATGGCTTTTCATTCTGGTATCAATAATTCAATTTCCTCATTTTTTTTGAAGTTATTTGTGCCTCTAATTTGCTTAATAAATCTCGTCCTAACAAAGGCAATGGACATTCAGGCATATATAGAAACTGGTGAGTTACCCACTGTTTTCTCAATCTAAATTTCAACAGCTCTAAGAAAGGTTAATTTTCTTTTTACCCTGTCGCACCAACAACATCTACAGATTTATGACTACATTTCCCTTTACATGTGTTTAATACCAAATAAGTGGTCTTTGTATTTATTAAAAATTTTACTTCCTTATTCCCTAGCTTTGGTGTGACCAGGGGTTTAGCTAGGGTTGACTCCCCCGGTCCTCTTCATGATTTCTTATCTAAAGTCATCAATTTAATCGCGCGAAGAGTCCTGCTACTTCTTTCCATGACCTTAAATCAGTTACTGGGAACGGAACCTTTACTGTCACCAGACCAGTATTTCCTGCTGCCTCTAGGAGGGGAGCCTGGAGGGGAGCTGGCTCCGCTACCCCCCCTGTCCTTCCCCGCGTTCTTCCCAAAACCAGACTAAATCCTCTCGCACCCTCCCCCAGAGGGGAGGTGGAAGGGCTACCGATCTCGGATTCCTCTTCCTGATTATGCCCCCATCTCTGACGCGGTGCCACCATTAGCTCGACATAATCTTCCTCAGACTCAAACTTCAAACACTCTTTCCTGATGCTACAAGCGGCGCAGCATTTCTTTGAGCCTTTCTTACATTTTCCCTTTCCCAAAGCCATTACCATAGAACTATGCGGATGTATCCCACACTGCCTTTGCCATTCTGGATGATTTCTCAACGAGAAAAACAAATCTACATATGTCATTTCTTCCCATTTACCTTCCCTTTTTACAAAACAACATCAATTGCAAAATAGTGTTATAACACAGTGTCCCGTCCTCCGGCCACTTCTCCCCGTCATCCAGAGTATATAACGGCCACCAATGATTACAATACTCAATTAACAGTTTCCGAGTTAAAGGGTCCCCCCCCAGCTCTTTCCAGTGTTTTAAAATACATCCCAAAGGCGTGCCCCTTGGGATGCGTCTTTTACTCAGAAAGGTGCCCATCCTTCAAATGACCAGTGGTAGTGATTGTGCACTATATCACAAACACTAATGAGAGGGACCCCAACCCTTGTTGGAGCTCCCTTTGGGATCCCAGCCCCCTGCTGAGATCTTGGAGACTTCAACCCCCTGTTGAAGACCTCCCCGTTGGGCCCCGCTCCACTGGCTTTCACTGAGCAGAGACTTTCCACAAAGGTACCTTTTAGCCCAACTCTACAAGGTTTTCACCGCGATTTACGAGCAGGCGTATATTATACCTAAAGAATGCCTTAATTAAATTCCAGGGGACTTACTTGGAATCCTTCGGTCCGGGGATCAGAGGTTCTCCTCGAGAATCCCTCGATGCCGGCTGGAGGTCCCGTGATCCCACGGATCCGTCGGTATTCACAAGCAGGTTCCCATCTGGGTCGCCAGAAACTGTCACCGAAAATCCGGGAATAAACCTCGTAACACCAATGTAGTGTTAAAAGGCAGGCATTCTTTATTGCAGCGCCGGATGCCCGGGGGATAATTCCGCCGAACGTGCATACCCCATACCGTTTCCGTGCAGTTTATATAGATGAAAATATACATATTCATCTGATTACATAAGCCCTTTCTTTCATAGTCAAATCAGTCCATTTTCTTACACTCCTCCCACCTGCGCTTGCGCAGTGCCTCCTAGTGGTGGTCGTTGGGTGTCCTAAGATGAAGGCTTATCCTCTTCATCACAGTTTCTGTGCAAACTCAGTCCTCTTCTGGCTCTTGTCCCTGTGGCACGGGTCGTCTTGACCAGTTCTAGGCACCTGCTGGTTTTAATTAAAACTACCTTCTTTGGGGGCAGATGTATGACTTTTTGCTTCAATTAATTCACACAATAGATAGGTACCACAAATACACCTGCAACCATTTGGTAACGCTATTTCTATTAGAAATCCCCCTTCACCATTATTGTTTAACATTAATGATTACCTAGGGACTAAACCCTCTGTTCCCAGACCTGATGTCCAGATAGGCAGGGCTGTACAAGGGACATAGCAGCATTGTTCGTGCTGTATGATTAACTAGTTCCATCACCTTGGTTACATCCCCTCCTGCCTTCCTGTGAAAATTAACCCTGTCCTGGCTTAACCCAGGACACTTTGCTAGGGAGTAGCTGAGGAAGTTCTTCAGCTAGCTCTTCTCAGTCTACAGAAAGATCTAAAAGATTTTTATTATTTCATAATTTTGGACAACTTATTATGACCTTGTTCTGGCTTTCATAAGACCCTTCATGATTTTTTTCTAGTGGAAAACAACCATTCTATGTTCTGCCCCTTTGGAAAGAGATACAGACAACAGGGAAGTTCTCAAGTCCTGTAATCACTAACAGTCCTACATATCCAATCAAAATTAACTAGCACACCTTGGGTTCTGACTATCAGTTAATTATAATGAGCTGCTTGTGAGTGATTTATGGCCAGAAATTATTTGCTGGCATTACTCAGTAGATAATTAGGAAAACAACGTCAAATATTCCAAGCCAGTCATAAAGAATTTTTGAAGCGAAAAAATGTCAATGTTTCTTAACAATTTTCTTTGATGAAATTTATTGTCATACTTTGAATTATAAGTTTCTATATCCCAGTTTACAAAATCCATGGCGGTTTTTAGGCTGGACTACTGGAAATTTGTATGTATGGTTTTTTGCTGTTTGTTTTGTTTTGTTTTGTTTTGTTTTGTTTTTTTTCCAGTAGTGTCATGGTTTAACCTGACAGCCAACAACCAGGACCATGCAGCCACTCATCGGCAACTAGGATCACAGAGCCATTCACCTATTCCTTCCCACTCCAGTGGGTCGGGAAGGAGAATGGGAGACGATAAAACTAATGGTTTGACATAAGAACAGTTTAATAAGACAACAAAGAAAAGAACAATAATAACTACAATAATGAATATGCAAAACAAGAGATACACAATACGATTTTTTCTCAGTGCCCAGTGACTCATTTGCAGCCATTCCCAGAGCAATGATCATGGACCATATGTCTTTCACCAAACTTGTGGAAAAAGACCAAACTCATGGAAAAGAGAGTCCCAGGTCCATCCTCATTCATAAACTGAGCAGGATGTCTGTGGTATGGAATATTTCCATTGGCCAGCTTGGGTTAGCTCCCTCCCAGCTCTTGCACACCTGCTCATTAGCAGAACATGGGAAACTGAAAATAGCCCTTGATTTCTTCACAACAGCTAAGACCATCACCGTAGTATCAGCATTCCTCTCATACTAAATCCCAAACACAGCAGCTACTAGGAAGAAGATTAACTCTATCCCAGCTGAAACCAGGACAAATACTATAGGATATTTCTCCCATTTCAAGCCCTTATAGCATGATTGTAGATAATATAGCCACAATTTTTCAATATATGTAACCATTTCAATTATAGATAACCACATTTCTAACTACCTTTCCTCTACACACCAACACGACTTTATAAAAAAAGCTTGTGACTACCTTTAACAGCTCATTCTTAGCGAGTTATTTTTTCTAAAAACCATGCCTATTTTCTCATTACTGTGAGGAATGTTAGAATTCAGAGCCTGATCTAAACACCAGTAAATTCAGCTACTGCCACTTTTGCCTGAAAGGTGGTGTTCAGTTCTAAAAGGACTGGAAATCTTCTTAAAAATATGTTACAAGGTCTGATTCCAAATGAAAAAAAAATCACTCAATAGAGTGAGATAAAGACAACAGTTATCTATTTTATGATTATAAGTTTTATCATTCTCATACACATCTATATTTAAACATAAATTCAGTCTTCATTTAGCTTGATGTGTCTATCAACATTTTTGTTACAAACCCAACTGTTAGTGGATTTGTCATGAGATTGTTTTAATTGGCTATCATTCCCACCCACTTGGAATATGTTTAAAAATTATGGGACAATTTGTGTATTCTAGAAAATCCTAAGGAGGAGAAACTATTGTGGAATTTCTGCTAAAATGAACTTGTTTTATTTGAGAAGTTTGAAACTAAGTCATGTGATTCTTTTGCCTGCTTATACCTAGAATGGAAATTTTAGGACTGGGTAAGGAGTGGAAACAGACACTATTTGCAATGGATCTAACTTTGTGGCACCAAAAAATCTTTAGGATTCTGAAGTGCAGCATACTAATATTTGGAGGGTGGTGTGGATCTTTACTTATCATATGGAAGATTATGAGCCCAGTATATAAAAATGAAAAATAATGGCTGTTGTTCCAAAGCACTGATAAGCTGTATATGTTAGTGCACTTGACTTGGTTAGTGCACTCCCATTCATTAAATGGGAAATAACTTCAAGTAAGACATTGTACCAACTGGATTAGGGGTGAGGGGTTTAACAGTAACAGCCTACCATAAGGATAGTAAACATTCTCAGTTCAACCAATTGTAACAACCAATTGTTCAATTGGTAACAACCAATTCAACAGTAAATTATCATGACTGAGATGCAGGAGGTGGATGAAATGTGAGTGATTAATGGAACCATCCACTTCATCTGGTACAATGACATATAATCTTGAGAAAGAGAGGGATAAATTCATGCCCTTGTTTTACATGTTCTTTTTTTTCCCTGCAGCTTATTTTCGGTTAACAGTGTATTAAGTGGTAGATTTTTTATAGTTTGCTTAAATGAAGTAAGCTAATATAGTGTGGTTTAAACTTCCAGTGGTTAAGGATTTCACTAGGAGGCTTTTATATTATTACCCTGTTTGTGAAATACACATTGAAATTTCTTTCTGTCCTTCTGTATTGGCTGTATGCCAGTCTTTTCTCAACATCCTTACCTATTTCAAATATTATGCTACACCTTTAAAAAGTCTGGGCCAAAACAATGGCCTTTGCAGACATTTTAACAGTCTTAAAAGCAAACTAGTCTAAATAAGAAAGCTTCTTGTAAGGAAGTAAGAAGTGACTTCTGGGAATTCTTTATGTCCAGTCAACATTCTGGTTTTAAACTGTTTTAAACCTGTGAATTATTAATATTATGCTTCTTTGCTTGTTTTTTTTTGGTTTTTGTACAAACGCCTTTTTAAAATAAATCTGTTATCACTGATGATTTTCATGAAACTTCTCTGTTTCAAACATATGTGTATGAAAAGAGTATAACTAACAATTCAGACAAAAATATGAATCTTTTGGAAATTCATGCTAATAAGATGAAAATATAAATCAAGATGTTTAGTCCAGAACAGTACTGTCTAGCAGCAAATTAAATGCTATGTTGGCATTACCCTTTTCTCCTTCTCAGAAAAGTTCCAAGTCAAGAATGTAGAGGTTTTCCATGCACTCAGTCATGAATGAGTCTAGTCTATTTACTTTTAGCTCTTCAGGACTGAGCAAGACCCTCTTTTCCCTCTGTCACTTTCTGAAGCAAGATTTGCAATGGAGAACTAGGTCATGAAGACGTCTTAAAAGATGTGGGAAACCGTATAACTTGAGACAGAACAGCACTGTCTCATGACCCTGAAGGATCAGCACATCCTGTGCCTCCCTTCTCTGTTCTCATGAGATAAACTGTTTTCACACATGCAGCTGCAAAAGATCCTGGAAAACAGCGTGAACTGGCATTCGCAAAGCCACAAATCCAAAGCTGATTGGCTCTAGTAACTATTGTATTAGTATATAAGGTATTCACTTGAGCAATAAAATGATTCTGATCGAGCACAATATTGGGGTCCATGAAGTCGTTCACCACAAAAAAGATTGCATTACAATCAGCAGTCATAGACCAAGTGTGGATGTAGCAGACAATTGCTGTTTTGTTGCTTTCTTCTACTCGAAATTCTATGGCAAGCTGACTGGTGTGCGGGTGACTTGAGTGTGTGGAGTTTCACAGAACTCAAGATACAGCTAAAACTGAATAACGAGCACAGCAGATCTATAACATCATCCTCAGAAAATGCAGCATGGTTGATACGGTAGCCACAGGGAATTACACCTGAACTGCTCGAAGACAAAGTTTAGTATTTTCCTCTCTTTTGACCTTCGTCTGAATTTCAGAGCTGAGGTGATTTTCAGTATTGACAGGAAAGTAGAGATGGTGGCATAATTGAAATTTATCTCCTGACTTAACTCTCCAAAGAGGTCAAGGAAATGAATGACAGTCTCTGCCAGGGTCCAGTGGCATTCTGTGAGAAAAATTAGTACTGAAGTCCTCAAAGCAGAATCTTGTCAGAGGCTCTTAATTTTCTTGCAGGCATTGTAGCAAACAAACAGCTCATAACAACTTGGGTTACAGCTGGTTCATTGTGATGTGCCATTCTATTTGTGAACTGTTCATTTCAGCCAAAAGAGAGAAACATTTGTTGAAGGGAGAAGTATTTGCTACCAGACACAATTATTTTAGCAGAATGTTAATAATGAAAAATCATGGGAGCTTGGAGCCACGCTCCTTAGACATGCCGACATTAGGTAATGTTAATAAAATTACTTTTCAGGCTAATGCTATTATGTCAGAGCCTATCTAATAAGTGCAGTTGGAAACTTGCTATGTATTTATTATTTGCATCAAACCCTAAAGAAAAACTAAAAACAAGATTATTTCAGGTTCACCCCAGAAGAAACAAACTATACATGTGCATTCTTTACCAAATCAAACCAAGAAATTTTTTGAGCTGTTTGAATTTACATATGAAGAAGTTATGAAAATTAGTTATGGAAAATGTTGCACCCATTCATAAAAGGCTTTTACATTATTTCAAAAAAATACTAACTATTTAAAATCTTCATAAAACCACCAGGTCCGTCATGTGCTGCCTCTCAGCTTCTAGGATATGCGATAAGCTCCCTGTTTAGTCGTGGACTCTTTTGTGTTGTCTGTGAGTCTTCCAAAGGCAGCTGCGCGTAGCTGAAGTATGGTTTGTTTTCCTTGGTACCACTAGCATCCTCCTCCACTACACAGACAGAGAAATATTTGGGCCTCAGCAGAGGACACTGGCAGAAACTGGAAGGCTACATATAGCTCTTACAGGCTCAGACCACAGCAGCATTCTCCTCTCAGTGTCAGTAACCATCAAGCTTAACCTTGTACGCACCTTTTGAGAAGAACAACCCCAAACTTAATTTGACCATCCACGAAGTAATCATATCACAATATTCATCAAGATGTTAAAGCATGTCCAAAAAGACTTTCCAGTCTGGTAAACTCAGATTTGAAATGGAAGCACTGTACTGAAGACCAAGAGCTATTTTTCTCACGGATTGTCAGTAAAATACACAGCACTGGAGTTCCTATACAATCTCAAAGTTACATTAAAATTCTGTTTCCACTGTTCTGGCAGTATAGCCTCTTAGGCCACAAAGGCCATGGCAGCTTATAAATTTGAATACAAATCAGTGAACAAAGTGAAAGAAATAACTCTTTCGCAATCGAAAGGCACATGGGCAACGAAGGAAAGTAATTTTCCTCATTTTCTATTTGCTATATAGCACGTCTCTGAAATCAGACTTTGGCATCCACATGCTTATAGAATAATAGTTTACATATCAGGAATAGTACTCATACTATATCTACAAGAGCATTGTGCTTTTTCTAATGCCTTTCGTGCCATTCCTTAAGTTTGCATTTGGATGGGCATTGAGAATATAGAACAGCTGGTCATGTCTAATAATATTAAAGATGCCCACATGCTTATTTATTTTGTGCCCTCTTGGTAAGTTAGGAAGATACTAGCTACAAAGAAAAGAGTAATCTGAAAATAAGGTATCTGGAAAACAAATGAGAAAATATTTTTATCTAAAATTTGCATAGGGTTGCAAAGCTTGCTATCAGACAGAGAGACAGGTTAGATTAACTATTACTTTTGAACGCAAATAGCTTTCATCTGAATATAAATGCTCAAAGTTTATTTAATTACATGTACAAGTTATAATTGAAGTATGTTACACAGCCTCCTGTTATTCATTATTGTAATAAGCAAAAGTGTTTTAACTATGCAAATTAAATGTAGTTAAATATATTCAATTTAAAATATAACAAAAGAGTCAGTGTTGTTTTATTTTTCATAACAACTGCCCTTTCTTATCTTTGGAAAATAGAAATTATACAAAACACCCCTTATTATAGTGCTTGACGAAATTGCTTAGTAACATTCTGAAAATTGTAAGAAAATTAAAAGGAGGAGGATGGTATAAAAATATACTTTTTATATTAAGATTTTAATCTAACAAAGGCCACATGAGATTCAGTACTAATTCTGATAACCCGTCTTTAAGAGAAGAATTCTCTTTTATTCAGGAAAACGTAACCTAAGCTTTTAGCGTATAAACTTCAGGTTTATGCTGATTCCTAAATTTATAAGGAAAATGAACATTTTTTCTAAATTACACCATTTAAAGTATATAAGTATATATAATATAGAGTATGCATGACGTTGACTTAGTGATAGCTGTATGATTTAAATATATGTGTTGTTAATATCATCCCACATTTTGCAGTACTGTTGCTTATAGCAAATGAAATCTGCTATTCCCCCTCCAAACAAACAAATAAACAAAATCCTGAAACCACCAGCAGCAAGAACTCACACCAAAGCCACAAGCCAGATGCTAGGAATGGGGAGCTAGGAATTTATACACTTAAATGCAGGTTTATAGGAAGATATTTTTGCTTCCATTTGGATGGAATGGCAGTTCTTCATTGTCTGAGAATATAATAAAGTTTTCATTTTAGCAGGATGTTCTTAGGGTTTTTTTCTGTATAATGTAGGGAGCATTTACTAAACTATGTTCTTCAAGACTTCAGTTTAATGGAAATAATCAAACAAGTGGGGTTTTTTGGTGTATTTTCCTTTTTCCTGTTGTTAACCTCCATGTCTGTTTATTTTCTTACCTTGTCCATATCTTTTAATCTATCTTTAAATTGATTTCTTATTCCTTCAGCCCGTCTCAGCAAGGTGAGAAATCAACAACATAGCTGGTTCATTAGAAAAAATTACCCAAACCTATCAAAGAAACTTACTTATATTTTAAACACTTTGGCGCTCATTAGATCGATCTTATTCTTTGTATATTTTATACTGCTTCTGAAGCGACGTCAGGAAGGGCAGGCAGTAACCTAACACTGCGGTCTGTCTCCACAGTGACACATACAGGGTGGTCTCCATTTTGCTGGCTGACTTCACACTGCTGTCTCATCACTTTTATTTAACTGCTTTGGATTCTTGATATCACCCATTGATTACTCAGATAATAACAAGAAAACAGTGAGTTGTAAATCCAAGCAAGTAAGCATATTTTTGAAGGCCAGAATGTGCTTCCTTTTGTAAAAAGAAAAGTGTCTTAAGATTTCGGTTACTTCCTACTGCATTTTGGCTAGAATATGGCAAAAGGCAGCCAAGATTTTTCATATGGGATATTATAATTGGATGCTAATTACATTCCACTAATTACATTTGAATAGGCACCCAAGGATGATTCGTGTTTAGTGATTCTGCGGGCAACTTTGCTGTGACACATTTTTCCAGATTCTATAAAACCATTGTCACTGTTATTAATATGCATAGCTATGTTGAACATGAGCCTTTAGAATTAATCACTAGTCTGGAATCTTGAGAAAGTTGGCAAAAACCATCACAATTTATCACTGTTCTTCAGAAAAATGTAGATATGTATGATCTATAATAACAGGACAACACGTGCTAGGAGCAGAGTTGGTCCATCCACACATCAGAAACAACAGATCTGCAGCGTATGAGACAAAACTTAACATTCAACACATAAGTTAAATAGGTAAAAGAATTCCTGTTTGGATTATAAAAATTAGAAGATTTTCTACTCAGTTAAAGATTTATATGTTCACATATTGGGATTTATTTTCATTCTACACTTTTAAAAATTTCTCTATCAGCACCTCCACTTTCAACTTATCTCTTACGCAAGAACAATGTACTTCTTGAAGCCTATACTGAGATGAAATTGTGATAACTTCATTTAGACTTTCTAGTGAGAAATTGCTCATTACAGACTGTCCTGGGTTTGGCCAGGACAGGGTTAATTTTCACCGGAATCCAGGAAGGGGCACAGCCGGGTGGGCTGACCCCACCTGGCCAAACAGAGCAGGGTGTTCCATACCATGTGCTGTCACGCTAGGTTCCGGTGGGGGGTAAGCTGGGCAGCAGGAACTTACTCACGGCTCGGGAGCGCGCAGTAGCGAAGGTCCGGGAGAGCGGCTCTGTGGGTTGTGTGGTTTGTGTTGTGTTTTCTCCTCATCTGTATCGTTGTTGTTCCTGTTCCCTTTGTTTGCTGTTGTGTTAAACTGCCCTTATCCCCACCCACCTGTTTCTGCCTGTTTCTTTCCATTCTCCGCACACCAGCGGGGGAAGGGGCGGCCGCGTGGCGCATTTGTTGCTGGCCGCAGCCAAACCAGAACATTAAATTTGGCGCCCAAGCGTGGGGCGGGGATAACTGCAGTGCTGAGCAGTGTGTGTTAAAATAATTTTCCTAGATTTTGTTAAATTTTGTTATACGCATTTATTGTGTTAGTTAAATAGTCGCTGGCAAAAAATGTTTCTGTCTTTGATCAAATGGCTGTGGTATTTGAACCCATACTTGCTTTATGTGTTCCCTGTGGTGATGTTCATTACCTCGGGGAAAAGGATTAGGATGACGATTTTGCTGTACTGTAAGATATCGACTTATGACATGATAACATCACTGTGCATGAGATTAGGCTTGTATTTGCATGCAGAACTGCGGTCATTTCCATACCTCGGATCCTATGTCTTAGAATTTGTTTATAACCGAAACCACTCTGGGGGGAAAAATGGAGGGGATACTTTTCCCCACTCTTTCGCCCCCCTCTCTCCTTCAGGCTGGTCCTAAAGGCTTCTGAGAATTTTGAGTACCCGTGGGATGCTCAGGCCATCATGCTCCTTTTGTTATGCCTCCTCAATGGGTTTCAGGTTTTGTTTAGGGTTAAACAAGCAGTTAAGAACATCGTGCAGAGATCTGCCCCGGGGCTGGATAGCTTTGAGTGGCTGGGTGTGTGTGACAGCATGAGCAAGTACCTAGGGCAGTGGACATGCCCGGTGTTTTTTAAATTCACCCCTGAGCAAGTGCAGAATCCAGACAAACTAGTAAAATATCTGCAAAAATTGTGCTGCCACCCTGGGAACTCCAGAGAGACACAAATCACTGCAATGTGCTGGGGTCTGGCCCACACCTACCAAGCCCTGTTCAACCTGATACAGTGCCTTAAAGGGGAAAGGGGGGCAAACAAAGCAGCAGGCACTGCGACTGGCGCTGCCCCCCCAGTGAGCCCTGCAGCCCCTCCAGCCAAGCAGGCAGTCACAGGCCCCCCGACCAGCACCACCACTGCTGCAGCCACTGGCGTTGTCCCGGTTTTCCTGGCGGGCACAGTAGTTGCTGCAGCTCTGGCAGCAGGCATTGTGGCTGAGCCCAAAAACCAACCTGTGCCGATTGTAGTTGCCCCTGTAAAACTAAAGAAAGATGCAAAGAAAGCAGATCGCTCCGGGAGGGATAACAATGAGCCAGGGTCATCGCGGGAGATAGAGACGGAGATCATCACCCGGTCCCTGTCCCTGAGCAAGCTGCAAGACATGCGGAAAGGTTTGAGCCGCAACACAGGCGAGCACATTGTCACCTGGCTGCTGCGGTGCTGGGATAATGAGGCCAGCAGCTTGGAATTAGAAGGCAAGGAAGCCAAGCAGCTGGGATCCCTGCCCAGGGATGGGGACATTGACAAGGCCATTGGGAAAAAGGAATAAGTCCTCAGCCTCTGGAGGAGCCTTCTGTCAGGTGTGAGGGAGAGGTACCCCTTCAGTGAGGATTTTGTATGTTATCCTGGCAAGTATACCAATATGGACAGGGGTATTCAGTACCTGAGGGAATTAACTGTGCGGGAGCTGGTTTACTATGACACAGACAATGAGCAGGTACCCACAGACCCAGATGAAGTCTAGTGCACACGATCCATGTGGAGGAAGTTTGTGCGGAGCGCACCATCCTCATATGCCAACTCACTGGCAATAGTAGACTGGAAAGGTAAAGAGGCAGCAACAGTGGATGACGTGGCTGTCAGAATCCAGCAATATGAGGAAAGTCTCTGTTCCTCCCTTGTTTCAACCATGGAGAAACTAGTCAAGCGACTCGAAAAGAATATGTCCTACTCCCCACCTGTACAGACCAGCATCTCAGCTATTAGAGGCAGGCGTTTTTCCGCTCGGGAGAGAGAATACAGAGGCTACACACCCCGGGGCACCCTGTGGTTCTACCTGTGTGACCACAGACAGGACATGAGGAAGTGGGATGGAAAACCTACCTCAACCTTAGAGGCACGAGTGTGTGAGTTGTGAGGTAAAGCAATCACCAAAGGGCATTCTGTTAGGAAAAATGCTGCTCCAGTTTCCAGAACCCAGCTCTCCAGGCCAGGTAAACAGTTTGATCTTGATGCTGATGATACTCTGGAGGGGACCTGCAAGTCGTTTATACAGCAGGTGAGCAGCAATTTCTCTGACCAGGATTAGAGTGGCCCTGTCTCCAGCCAGGTGGAGGAAAGGGACAACGGCCTTTATTGGACCGTGTGGATTCGGTGGCCTGGCACGTCAGATCCACAAGAGTATAAAGCTCTAGTGGACACCGATGCACAGTGTACTTTAATGCCATCAGATTTCTAAGGGTCAGAGTCCATTTGTATTTCTGGAGTGACAGGGGGGTCCCAAGAGCTGAGTGTATTGGAGGCTGAAGTGAGCCTCACTGGGCAGGAGTGGCAGAAGCACCCCGTTGTAACTGGCCCCGAGGCTCCATGCATCTCAGGAGAGGATATTTCAGGGACCCAAAGGGGTATCGGTGGGCTTTTGGCATAGCTGCTGTGGAGACAGAAGAAATTAAACAGCTGTCCATTTTGCCTGGTCTCTCGGAGGATCCTTCCGTTGTGGGGTTGCTGAGCGTTGAAGAACAACAGGTGCCAATCGTGACCACAACGGTGCACCGGTGACAATATCGCACTAACCGAGACACCCTTATCCCCATTCATCAGCTAATCCGTCAGCTGGAGAGTCCGGTCCGGTCAGGGCAAGGTGTTAAAAACATGCTCTACACTGCAGCCAGGGAGAATGGCCCAACCTGGAGTCTCTGGCAGAAAGCACCAGGGGAGACTTGAGGTCGACCCCTGGGGTTTTGGAGCTGGGGATACAAAGGATCCGAGGCCCGCTATACTCCCACTGAAAAAGAGATCCTGGCAGCATATGAAGGCTTTCGAGCTCCTTCAGAAGCGGTCAGCACTGAAGCACAGCTCCTCCTAGCACCACGATTGCCGGTCCTTGGCTGGATGTTCAAAGAAAGGGTTCCCTCTACGCATCATGCCACTGATGCTATGTGAAGTAAGTGGGTGGCACTGATCACCCAGCACGCCCGAATGGAAACCACAGTCGCCCAGGAAATCTGGAGGTAATCATGGACTGGCGAAAAGGCAAAGATTTTGGAGCATCGCCAGAGGAGGAGGTGACACGTGCTGAAGAGGCCCCACTGTATAACCAGCTGCCAGAAGATAAGAAACAGTATGCCCTGTTCATGGATGGGTCCTGTTGCATTATGGGGAAACAGCGGAGGTGGAAGGCTGCTGTATGGAGCCCTACACGGCAGGTCACAGAAACTGCCGAGGGAGAAGGTGAGTCCAGCCAGTTTGCAGAGGTGAAAGCCATCCAGCTGGCTTTAGACATTGCCAGTTGAGAGAAGTGGCCAGTGCTCTGTCTTTACACTGACTCTTGGATGGTGGCCAGTGCCTTGTGGAGATGGCTGCAGCAATGGAAGAAGGACAACTGGCAGCGCAGAGGGAAACCTATCTGGGCTGCCCCATTGCGGCAAGATATTGCTGCCCGTCTGGAGCAGTTGGTTGTAAAAGTGCGCCACATGGATGCCCACGTCCCTAAGAGTCGGGCCACTGAGGAACATCAAAACAGCCAGCAGGTGGATCAGGCTGCTAAGGTTGAAGTAGCTCAGGTGGATCTGGACTGGTAAGATAAGGGTGAACTCTTTATAGCTTAGTGGGTCCATGACACCTTGGGCCACCAAGGAAGAGATGCGACATACAGATGTGCTGGTGACCAAGGGGTGGACTTGACCATGGATACCATCGCACAGGTTATCCATGAATGTGAAACATGCACTGCAATCAAGCAAGCCAAGCGGGTAAAGCCTCGGTGGTCTGGAGGACGATGGCTAAAATATAAATATGGGGAGGCCTGGCAGATTGACTACATCACACTGCCACAAACCCGGCCAAGGCAAGTGCTATGTGCTCACAATGGTGGAGGCCACCACTGGATGGCTGGAAACCTACCCTGTGCCCCATTCCACTGCCAGGAATACCATCCTGGGCGTGGAAAAACAAGTGCTCTGGCGACATGGCACTCCCGAAAGAATTGAGCTGGACAACGGGACTCACTTTCGCAACAGCCTCATAGACACCTGGGCCAAAGAATACGGTATCAAGTGGGTGTATCACATCCCCTACCATGCACCAGCCTCTGGAAAGATCAAATGGTACAATGGGCTGCTAAAAACCACTTTGAGGGCAATGGGGGGTGGGACTTCCAAAAACTGGGATACTCATTTAGCAAAGGCCACATGGTTGGTCAACACCAGAGGATCCACCAACCGGGCTGGTCCTGCCCAGTCAAAACGTCAGCGCCCCGTAGAAGGGGATAAAGTCCCCGTAGTGCACATGCGGATCATGTTAAGGAAGACAGTCTGGGTTAGTCCTGCCTTGGGCAAAGGCAAGCCCGTCCGCGGGATTGCTTTTGCTCAAGGACCTGGGTGTACCTGGTGGGTAATGCGGAAGGATGGGGAAGTCCGACGTGTACCGCATGGGGATTTGATTTTGGGCGAGAATAGTCCATAAAATAAATTGTATAAAGTTAATTGTTAAATAACCCTGTCACTGTCTGTTATCACTGTTGTAATTGTTATATGTTATACCAGTAGTATGATAGTAAGAATCGTCCAGATTAAAGAAGGATGGAGTTTTTGATGAAAACCTAGCAGAGCACAGCAATGATGGGACTGGACCTGGTTTTCAACAACTGGCACCCAGCAACTTCATCCAGATCAACATCTCCTGCAGATTGAGGGCACGGGCCGCACCAGATACATCAGCCGTGAGCTCTGGATGCAGCAAGCGACCGCCCATCACCACACATCTCCTGTCCTGCCACATAAGACTGTTACGACAGATGGAGCCCGAGGTCATGGATTAAACAAACTCACCGGACACTTTAGAGTGATGATCCATAGACTAAGGGAATGATATCTGGAGACAGGAGATGTGGTGGTGATCAACTGGACAATGGGGACCTGGGCATGACGTAGATGGTATGGAATAATATGTCCTGGTTTCGGCCAGGACAGGGTTAATTTTCACCGGAATCCAGGAAGGGGCACAGCCGGGGGGGTGGGGGCTGACCCCACATGGCCAAACAGAGCCGGGTATTCCATACCATGTGCCGTCATGCTGGGTTCCGGTGGGGGGGCAGCTGGGCGGCGGGAACTCACTCGTGGCTCAGGAGCACACAGCAGTGGCGGTGCGGGAGAGCGGCTCTGTGGGTTGTGCGGTTTGTGTTGTGTTTTCTCCTCATCTGTATCGTTGTTGTTGCTGTTCCCTTTGCTGTTCTGTTGAACTGCCCTTATCCCGACCCTCTGGTTTCTGCCTGTTTCTTTCCATTCTCCTCTGCACCCCGGCAGGGGGAGGGGTGGCCGCGTGGTGCTTTTGTTGCCAGCCATAGCCAAACCATAACACAGACTTGTGGTGCACTGCAGCATCCTGCCTTTCTTGGCACTCCTTCTGAAGCTTCCAGGAGACCTCAGGCAGACACTGACTGTATGTGCTGCTACTGGTCACCTCTGCTATCCAGGAACCAGCTGTGATGTATGCGCCCTTGAACTGCAGATCATTTAGGGAATGTGAACTGCTCCCTCTCTACAGCAAATACCATAATTATCTTGATTTGTCAAGTTCATGCTTATATTTTTTCATTCACTCTCTGTCTCTTTCTTTCTCTTGTTCAAATTATACTCACATTGTTGTCTGCAGAGCAAGAAGACATTAACAGCCAGCTAATTTGCCTTTCACCCTGACCACTACACCCCAAAGAGCACATACGGAGCAGATTAACTCATTGTTTCGTGAGGTAAAAGATATGGATGTGATAACTATCAGAGTAAGAAGGATATTGACCTCAGATTACTTTCCTACCCAAGTGGTCTGACTGAAGGGAAGACCAGTTGCCACTGTTTCTTTGATTTTAAAGAGGCTTGTGAATTTTACATCAGTTCTGAAATATGAATTTTAAGGAATTTGTGTGGCCTTCTCTTGGTAACATGACTTGAGCAACTACAGATGAGAGAGAGCACAAACACTGTGTGTGAGCGTAATATCCAAACTTGTCCATTCTGAGAGGGTATTTGCCCTTCTGATAAGGTGGTGAAGGTTACTTAGGTTGGCTGTCAAGGAGGGAAAACGTGCAGTTGCGGGGAGAGGCCTTGTAATGAGAAGAGCTAACAGGTCAGCCATCCCAGCCTTGCACAAGGCACAGCCAGTCCTGCCACTGCCTGGGGGAACAGGGACCCCGCAGAAGTGCAAAGGGCCTGTCAGGGGTTTTCTCGCTGCTACACAGGGCAGATTTAAACCATGCAAGTTGAGAGGATTTTTCCCCAATAAAATTTTATGTGAGTGAAGTTAATACTAATAGCACCTTGGCTATCCATTGGACAAAGTCTGGATTTCACGTAGATCTTTGTTTTCAACTGTTTCCTGATGACAAAACCAACAGGCTTCTTGTTTTCTTTCATATCCCCTTCTGCGAGTGTTATGCTCACCTGGCGCTTGGCAGGAAGAATTTAGCTAACCGACTGCTGTGGCTGGAGCCAGCACCTCTCAGCATCCCAGAGCGAGTGCACAGGGGTTGCTGCTGCACATCATCATTTCTTCTGGGAAACTGCACCTCATCCTTGAATACTTTGTGAGACTCGTGCTCTTTCATCTGATTGTTTTCCCAGGTTTTATGAGACAGAATATCCCATCCTCCTTCATTGTATAGATAATGAAATATAGACTTTTGCTGAGTGTTGGTATCAAATGCAGGTCTAAACTTACTGTTTAAATGTCTGTGAAAAAAGAGAAGCAGAGACCAGTCTGTTAAACGTGCAGTGAGGTACTGTAATTTTCACTTACATTAAAAAACTGTGTGAGATGATAGAAAAAATAACAGCTACTTGCAAGAAATCCACAGAGAGAAAATGGGAAAAGGTAAAAGTTACTTGTAGTTTCACTATGCAGTAGATACAATTGATCATGCTGTTTCAGAGTGGAAATCTTTATGAAAATCTTAATTAGAAAACCAACAACAAGAACGAAAAAAAAAACAAACAACCCAAACCCAAACCTTTTGATAAACTCAGATTATTATTTTTTTTTATTATATGGTTCCTTTTTTAAAGTTTGAGAACCTTGAGGTGTAAAAAGCTAGGTTAGACAAAGATGCTGTAAAATATATAGCATCAGTTAAAAGCCATTAAAGGGGAAAGAGAGAAAATTATTGCTGAAAAAAACAATTTTGAGTATGAGATGCTTATATAGGTGATTCCATCATCACTGATGATTTTCTACACTTGTGGATGCAAAAGAGAGTGTATGAGATCAGAATTAGATAGTTTGTACTAGATTGTTTGTACTAGAGATACCAAGAACTGCAAACCAAGGAGGATATTTTGACATCTGCTACTCACTCAACAGGGTTTAAAATCACCTATAATGCTGTATATGAATACAGTATATAGTGTTATCTGCAATAATTGCAATAGGTAACCATTTGTTTGATATACAGCCCTTTACTTTCAGAAAATGTTGCATCCAACTCTATTTGGCAACATATGAGTAACAAGATACATTCTCATCACTTTAAAAAGATGAAGAAATACATACCAAATTCAAGCACAACAGGTTTTTATTAAAATTCTGCAAATATAAATAATACCTTTTTTTAATATTTTATTTTCTTTCCCTCTCTGCCTTACTCCCTGCTTTAAGGTGGATAAAGCTATTACATTCACAGATTTGAATTCCCCTTAAGGCTTTTAGTGACTAAGAATTGTTACAGTATTCTGGCTGTGTTCAAGTCAGATTAATAGCTTGGAGTCTCTGGGAAGAAGACCAAAATATAAATTGTACTCAATTAAAATTTATTACAGACAGCTTGTGGCTGCATAAATTTCCACTACATATTAGACAAGTTAATATTTTTTCATCTCTTTTTACTGCTTTATCATAATCTTGATAAAATCAGCTTCAAGTCTGATTTTATATAAAGATTATTGTACTAAATTTACCACAATCTAAATATTTTATTAATTACTTCAAATAAACAATAACGTGCAAGACGGGGATGAAGGGAAGTGCGTCTATAATCCCATTTATCAACCCATGCGACGCTGTCCCAGGCATAGATTTAAAAGCCTGTTTGCTTTCACGTTTATTCTCAGTTAATTATCTATTGACCCAAGTACTGCACTTTTTTGGATGTCATTTGGTGTGTAAATACATTTTTAGACTGATGAATCAACTGGTTGATCAACTAGAAATGTAAATGACCAACAAATAACATATGAATACTTATATCTGATTGAAATGGGGATCTTAATACCACACTATGAGCTCAAAGAAGATTGAATTCATCAACTACGATCTGATTCTGAGTGCCTAAATTGTAGGCATTCCTTTGACCACAATATTTACTTAACTTTCACAGCTAGGAGTTCATTGACTAATTGCTTTCAGATATGACACCATGCAAATAAAAAAAAAGGAAAAAAAAGAAAGTCTGTTATTTAAAATAAAAACCCTGCTAAGTCTGCAAAGGATAATGTGTGAAATGCCTTTTAGGTGTTAGAAAACAATAATCCTATTCTTGCTTGGGATAGACACTTTATTCCTTTGGTTACAATTCAGTAGGGAAGTTATATGCCTGCTTTAAAGCAAAATTCTTGCATGAATTTTATGTTCAATTGACTATCAGACATGTAGTAGGCTTTAAAGGTGCTTTGCACTCAAGAAAACACTAAATGAGTCTGGGTTTTGATGTCTGTTGCTTGTTTTTTTTTCCGAATCAGTTCATTAAGAATTTTGTTTTCTTTACTTTGAAGGGTTTCTTTTGTCAAAGAAACAAACTAGATGAAATCCCGTATTTGTATAACATGCTTAAGACCCATTGATTTTTACTGAGCTACAGTGATTTAAACAAGTGGAAGACATGATTCTTCCTGATTTATCTTGGCAAAGAACAGTCTCTCCATTTTTTGGCACTAAAGATATTCTGCAATAACCAGTTACAAAATCTCTTAACAGCATTGACAAGGTACTCTGAACATACACTTGTAGCTGACAGCCCAAGTAATTAACACCTGACTGTGTTAGATATTTTTAAATTTCTAACCTTCATAGAAGTAAAAGGTTAACAGTAACATTTAAGAGATGGATCTACAGTGATACAGATCAGTAGTAAATTCCTTCTCATTATTGTTTTATTTTTAAATGTGGCTCAAAATGATAAGTGTATTTGGCAAGAAGTTTAAAGGAATACACTCCTCTGTTATTACTTCTAATTACAAAGTATTTTATTTTGCCACAGAATAAAACTTAATTTTTGTTTTAATCTTTTAACTGGAGAAGAAATAGAAAATGTAAGAAATGTTCAGTTTGCTTTTCACAGAATGGAGCTTAAAAAATTTGCCATATATATTTGGACTGCAGTGATGTGATGGAATCTCACATACTGCTTTTTGGGTATTGGGATTTGAAGTCCTTCAGGATTAGGTGCCCCCTTATGTGTAGAATCACAGAATCATAGAATCATTAAGGTTGGGAAAGATCTCTAAGGTCATCACGTCCAACCATCACCCCAACACCACCATGCCTGTTAAACCATGTCCCGAAGTGCCACATCTACATGTTTTTTGAACACCTCCAGTGATGGTGACTCCACCACTTCCCTGGGAAACCTATTCCAATGCCTGACCACTCCTTCAGTAAAGAAATTTTTCCTAATATCCAACCTAAATCTCCCCTGATGCAACTTGAATAGGAGACAAGTCACAGCCAGCAAGTCTTCTGGAAGTCTTCCCAGTACACTCTTTATGACTAGTTGCTTCTACACAGTTCCTCCCTAAGTCTGTTTTTCAAGAATGAAAAAGAGGAAAAGAAGCTCCCATTAGACTCTGGTTTTGTGTGGGATGAGGTGCTTTTGCTGACTACTTCTTACACGAAAGCTGCACTCAGTTTAAAGTGTGAAAACAGTAAATCAGAAGCTCTTATGGACTTCATACATCAAATTGTTATAGAATATGACTGAAGTGTTTTCTTCATCTGCCAAGGTCTTTTTTGTTAGAAGATGGTCAGAAAATATTCACATACATGAAAGATCTGTTTTCTTAGGAGATGAGTTTGAAGTCATTTTACACAGATAAAAAAACATTACTACGACTTTCTTAAGCTATGTCTATACCATAAACTAAACAGAAACAAGAATCATCATTGACCACCATGTTTGCTGACACAGTTTTGGCTTACTCCAGCTAGCAATTTGCCAGAAAGCGTCAGTATACAGAGTGGGAAAGAGAATAGGCCAGGGATTACTCTGAACAGGGTTGCCTATTAATCTCTAGTGTGCCTAAGGAGCTGAGAAAAGACTCTGAAGAGCTTTATTTGAACTTAAGAGCCCAAAGAACACTTCAGTATGTAAACTGAAAGTGCCTTTATCACAGCTTACAAGTATAAACACAAAATTTACATACACTGAATATTAAGTAATGTAAGTCTCATACTCTGGTTGTTCATTTTGTATCTTCATTTCTAGCTTTTAACTTTCTGTTCAAGATACAGGAGTATAGGACCCTTAACACTGCTGTAGAACACAAGGAGTCTTGCCACCAGTCAGGACCACCTTTGCAAACATAAATGTTCATTCTAACCAAGTACACTGTCAAAGATTACTTAATCATTTGTGCTGGGTAGTCAAGGTATGTGGAGCCCAATGTTATCAGTGTTGTTCTTTGACATGTCGATGACTGTAGAAATTATTATGCTTTATGAACATGATGTTTGTCTGAATTTGAATACGAGAGACATATTGTCCTTCCAAATCACTGAGCCACTTTCTATTTTTAAAAAATAAAAAAATCTCCATAAATATTCCTTTTCATTTTAAGTTACATTGATTGAATCCAATGTAGTATTCTGTGTTACAAAAGGACTGTATTAAAATAGCCTAAAAATATTAAATTCTTAGATTGAAATTGAGGGCTATACGCTCATAGCGGAAATTCTGTATGTGGTTTAGTCAGTTATGAAGGTATGAACAGCTGGTATGGAAACAGTGCAAACCAACAGTTCGGGCTTTTGAAGTGTTTCTAGGTTAAAGTCTATATTTATTTCTCTTAGTGAGAAGAAAAATTGTGCATTGGAAACTGTTGACAAAGGTCATGGAGGGTTTTGCTTAGTGCAGTTGCCGTTTTCAGTAGGATTTTTCTAAATATTTTTTCCTTTCCTACGTGTATGTTTAGTACACTTGAAAGGTGATAGATTGACAGCAATTGAAATTGCCAAGTATCTGCTAAGAATGTAGGAATGGTGGTCTTAAATGAACAGAAGTGACTACTGCCTACTCAGTTTGCTCTTGCTAATAGCATCATCAGTACATACATTTTTCTGAAATATTTTTGAAATATGGAATAATCCCATTGGTGCCAAACGAAGGTATGGATATATGTAAGTGATTGCAAGATATGCATTTAGTTTATTTTATTCTTTCATACTTCTAACAGGTTTGTAATGAAAAAAATGACCTTGATAAGGAAAAATTCAGGTCACAAGTTCCATTCTTCTAGATAAAGAAGCCATCAGCCAGAAACCATATTAAACCAATAAACAAAATGCTCCGAATAAGAGCACACAGACATTTATAATCTCTTTTTCTGGGGGCTGGTTTGTTAGGTTGTTTTTTTTCTTGTTTAAACACCGTGGAATGAGGGCAAGGGGTGGAAGGAAAGCCAGGAACAAGCTGTAGAACACACGTTTTCTAAATAAGAACACAGTACTCAGACAAGTAAAAGAAAATCAAATTGGCTTTATTGTTTGTGGGTAAGAATAACTGTTTTATTAACTACATGGTGCTATCTACTAGCAGTTCTGTTATCTTAAAAATATGCATTGTTTGAGCAGGCATATCTCTTCTGTAGATGGAGAGAGCATACACTACACACGAGTTTGTAATGTCATAGAAGCTACCTAAAGTCTTTGAAAGGAGGTTTGCTCCCTTTATCCATGCTTGAAATAGCCTTGTTATAAAAATAAAAGTGCTGAAAGTTAAAATGACTAGCCTGTGTATTTTTTACTGTCCCTGAATCTAAGGCAAAGGCATACATATCTGATTTCCCTAACCTATTTATTCAGGAAAGGCATATGTTTGAGAGCACAGTTCTTCAGGCAATAACTTTGTCATGGCTATTTCATAATCTCCTTTGATATTTAATTTGCAATTACAAAACACAATACTATACTATATAGTATATATACTGAACAGCAAAAGAAAAAAACCCAGAAGCCTGGGTTTCTGGGGAGTAATTTTTTTTAAAATATTCTAGCACGTTTTTGTAATTCTCAATAGCAAGTGATTGAAGGAATAGAAATTCAATTAACCCTAAAAAGAATGTCCTTATGAATCAAGTTTTACAGTCTCTTAAATTTATGTAGGTCCATCTGTTTCAATTGTTTAGGTTTATGCCATTGAAGAATTTGTTCTACTTCTTAAACATTTACCAAAATTATACGGACATTGGAGGTGGTTGTCTCAAAGCAAATGGATCTAACTTTTCATTCACCCGCCACAGAGGTGGAAATATTCTCGGGGATATGTAGCCTAATTTTCAAGTTTTGTTGTAGTCCAGATTTTTATTTTTCTGTCTGATTGCCTTACTACTAGTCTAACCCAGCATAAGCAAATTCTAGTATATTATTCCTACTTTCCATCTGACTGGATTGAAATCTAGATCTATTCTAAACTATCTAAACTGTCCTAGTGAAAAACTTGAATTTCCCTGTCATATATATTACAACTAAAAAAAATCACTGACAAATAGCAAAAAGCATTCTACTCACCACCACTTCAACCATTACCAAAAAGTACAACTGACAAGCTGTGTAAGAAGCTGATATACACTTCAGCTTTTTCAAACCGTACAGCTTTCCTCGAAGCATCAAACCAGAAGGACTAAGTAAAGTTATAAAAACAAGCAGTCCTGGCAACTTTGAAGCCTTCTGGTCTATCTGAATGCTGAAAAGCTTTTTGAGAAAGGTGTGATAAACTTTCACTTATCCCAGTGTGACTATTCTATATCTGCCTCTTTATAGAAAGAGTCGAGTTAGAAAGGAAACTTCCAGAAAAAGAAAAAAAAAGCCAACCAACCAACCAACCAAAATAACCCCCAAAACCCCTGCTCACAAACTAGCATAAGAAAATAAAAACTAAAAAGAAGGGAAAAGGAGAAAAAAATATTAACTGTAAGGACAGGTGCTTTCATCCTTTTACTTCTTTGGATTATGAACTACTCATCTTTCATGTTTGCTTCTGATTAAAGGTTCTCAGACATGTAAGCACATAAATGGCAGTTTTGCAGTTGATTATGAGAGACAGATCTGTGGCAGCTTTGGATAACCAGTGTTTATTCGGTGGGCATATGATGTCCGTGTGTGAGATGGGCATTTGTTTTTGAGCTAAACTGTAACCATCTCTAAATTTTAACTTGTGTTCTTTTATGTGCTTCGAATGTATTTTTCAAGATCGTTTTTAATGGTCTGCAGTGCTATTTCTGTTGGCTAATTGAATGTAAGTGATTTCATGGGTTAAACTGAACATGAACAACAAAAAGAGTTAAAACCATTTCAATTAACCAGTTGTTAGATATAAAAATGAATTACTGTTTCTGTGCTTGATTTAATTCAAGATCTATTGTATAAATACTAATCTCAATTATTTGCAGATATAAAATATAATGTGCAGCAAGTAGGGACACAACATAAAATTGTGCATTTTAACTCATCGAGTCAAGGAACCTTTAACAGATTTACTGTGCACAGGATGTGACACTTAGAAAGCAATATGCACATCTTCAGTGAGATGAGATATGCCGTGACTTAGTCAAAAAAGAATGAATACTGTGTCCTGAAGTGGTGAAAGTTGAATTGGCTTCGAAGGAGAGACACAATAAATGAGTGGAAACTCACAAAAGGAGCCTAAGACAGAGACTGGCCATAATGTCTGGTATGATTATCTTTGCCTACGTTTATATATCTAAATAAAAGAGGGCAGGGAATGATCTTTAGAGAGGTGAGACCAAATTGTGCTGGCAGGTCCGCATTGTATAAGGCTAATCTCTTTCACAGATATTTTGCTGGCAAAGAGCAGATTGATGCATTATTCAAGTTACCAGGTAAACAGCATGGACAATGAGTTCAACAAGGGCAAGTGCAGTGTCTTGCAGCTTGGGACAAACGACCCAATGCATCAGTACAGACTCAGCACTGACCTGCTGGAAAGCAGCTCTGCGGAGACTGACCTGGGTGTCCTGGTGGACGACAGGTTGACCATGAGCCAGCAGTGTGCCCTCGTTGCCAAGAAGGCAAATGGCATCCTGGGGTGCATTAGGAAGAGTGTGGCCAGCAGGTCGAGGGAGGATATCCTCTCCCTCTACTCTGCCCTAGTGAGGCCCCATCTGGAGTACCGTGTCCAGTTCTGGGCTTCCCACTTCAAGAAAGATGAGGAACTACTGGAGAGAGTCCAGCGGAGGGCTACGAGGATGATGAGGGGACTGGAGCACCTCTCCTATGAGGAAAGGCTGAGGGAGCTGAGCTTGTTCAGCCTGAAGAAGAGAAGGCTGAGAGAGGATCTTCTAAATGCTTCTAAATATCCTAAGGGTGGGTGTCAGGAGGATAGGCCAAACTCTTTTCAGTGGTGCCCAGCGACAGGACAAGGGGCAACAGGCACAAACTGAAGCAGACGAAGTTCCATCTGAAGATGAGGAAGAACTTCTTCCCTCTGAGGGTGACGAAGGACTGGAACAGGTTGTCCATAGAGGTTGTGGATTCTGCTTCTCTGGAGATATTCAAAACCTGCCTGGACAAGGTCCTGTGCAGCCTGCTCTAGGTGACCCTGCTTCGGCAGGGGGGTTGGACGGAGATCCCTTCCAACCCCTACCATTCTGTGATTCTGTGATTCTATGAATACATGTCAGATGATAAAACTCTCTCTCTGGTCTACTTCAATATTAATGTTGTTCATGTCCTTTGATAAATACAACTTGAAATGTGGAGTGAGATAGAGTCCTTGACTACAGAGACGAGGAAGTTGTTTACGACAAGGCAGCTGGATACATGCAGAGGAATGCATATTTTCGGTAAGTTCTTTGCATACATGGACTAGGAGAGGTTTTATTTCGTTTACTCATATGCCTTTCATCAGCATGTGAAGCTTCTTTGTGTAGATATTCATAATAAAATAAACATTTTTATTTTGCCTTTTTGCATTTTACCTATTCATAGCTAAGACAGGTAGCACCAAGGCAGTCCGTAATCAAAGAAATGTCATTCTTAATGAGTATGCTGGGTCTCCTTAAGAAGTACTCTATTCCCTAGTACAATGCACAAAGACACTCAAAGAGGAGAGTAGGTCTAAGATTTGATTTTGTAGACAGAGAAGATTTCCTATGTTTAGGGACAATGAGGAAGTCTTTTTTGGCTCTTGGGGGTGGGGGCATGTCTGGGTCTCCAAAGTCTAGAGGTTATTAGTAAGAGTTATATTTGTTATTCTGCTAGCATTCAGAACAGCATTACAGTTCTTCAAAAGCCAGACAGGGCATTGCCTCACCCAAGATGCTTTCAGGCTAGCTACCCTGGAGGTGATGAAATGAGGGAGGGACAAGAACGTTCTGTGGGAGCTGTAGGAGGAAAAAAATGGCAATAACATCAAGAATATTATGCCGCATGATGTAGTAAAGAAGAGGGTGTTTTTATGACTAAATGTGTGTGTGACTTACATGTTTTATAACTCTAAATTACTCAATAAATTACCATATGCTCTTTTTATACAGAGAGGAAGCAGAAGAAAAAACAGTTGGAGATCCAAAACCAAGCAGTCAAGACTGCATAAAAAACACATTCAGGATTTTGACTATAGTCTGGCCAGAAAATGTCAGGACGTGGAAATATTTGGGAATAATGATACAGTTAAAAAATCAAAACATTATATTTTTTAGGCAGTCGTAAATTAGGTGAGGGTGCAATTAAGGATATATGTGTGCTTGTGGGCTAGCAATATCCAGGCACACTTTTTTAACTTGGATTTGACCTCATAGAAATTATTATCTTTTTAAAATTATTATACTGACACTAGCTAGTGTTGAAATTAAAGGTCTGTCAGCCTCGTCATTATAAATGCTGATATTTAGGAGTTTATAACTCAGCTGTAAAAATTTCCTTCAGGCTCAAAGTTGGCAGTGAAGGTTATAAACCAGAGCTGAATTTTCCTCTCCCCAAAACCAAGACTACGTTTGGACTAAATCTGAGGATATTGGAGCAATCAAAATACAGACATTAAGTACTTTTTGATCTTTTTTATGTCTTGCATAAAATTCAAGAACACCTTTTATCACTTTGTTTTCCTTACTTTTTTTTTCTTTCTATTTACTGGAGTTTAATGCTCATAAGAGTTCCCAAATTGTAGTAACAGTAATAACAACATTATTAATGCAGGTTATATCAATTTAACATAGCAAAATAATCCCCAACTGGAAATATTTAGATGACTGCAATGTAGAGGTAGAATATTATAGAATCATAGAACCATAGAATGGTTTGGGTTGGAAGGGACCTTTAATGGTCATCTAGTCCAACTCCCCTGCAATGAGCAACTACATCTGGTTGCTCAGAGCCCCATCCAACATCACCTTGAGTGTTTCCAGGGATGGGGTATCTACCACCTCTCACCTCTCACTGCAACTTGTTCCAGTGTTTCACCCCTCAGCGTAAAAAATTTCTTCCTTATATCCAGTCTATAATCTGCCCTCTTTTAGTTCAAAACCATCAACCCTTGTTGTATTGCAACAGGTCTTGCTGAAAAGCTTATCCACATCTTTCTTACAAGCCCCTTTAAGTACTGAAAGGTTACAATAAGGTGTCCCTGAAGCCTTCTCTCCTCCAGGTTGAACAAACCCAGCTCTCTCAGCCTTTCCTCACAGGAGAGGTGTTCCAGCCCTCTGATCATTTTTATGGCTCTATGTTTATTTATAAGAATATTTTGACTCCTCTCTTACTTTAGGCACTACACCGTATTATCCCCTTAAAAATCATATTGATTTTTGTTTTTAAATATGTTTGGTTTTTTGTTTTTTCGTTATTTGTATCTTCTCTGATTGGAAGATCCTTTCAAAAAGCTGTCATGGTAAGAAATATTTTTTTTTTTTTTCCAGCTATTCATGTTTATAGTTCACATCCACTCTTTTATGTAGCAAATCTGTCTTTCTCTGGTATTTAAATTCCCAGTAGTTACAGAGATTGACCATATCTCTTTCAGAAGGATGTCTGGGTGGGCTAATCATGTCATAATCTTTACTCTGCCCTGATTTCATAGTTTCACTTGTCTATGATCATCATTGCAAAAAAGAGTAAGTAAAAAGGCTCTAAATTATGGAATAGGAAAGGACACAACTGAAGGACTAAATAAAGGGATTCTTTGGTGTCGTTGGTGTGTGTTGAAGATAAGCTGGCACATTTCCCCACATAAGGGGAAAACAGATTCAATAACAACAAGGCAAGTTCAAAAGAAGTCAAAGTTCTTGTAGTTGTGGAACTTACTGCTAGAGGATAATTTGCATAGTAAAAATGTGCATGAAATTAAAAAGTAACTGGAAAATTCCTGAATATAATCCACTGACCCACTAATCTTATGTCAAAAATACAGTATCTAGACATAGGAAATTCTGAACCTGCAAATTGTGACAGGATGGGAGAGAATTTATGGTAAGTATTACTGCATAACTGTCCATTTTGTATACTCTGTCCAAGAAAACTTAAAAATCTAGAAGTGTGTCTGAGAGAGAGACGATGGGGGACGTTGAGAGAGTGATTAGTAATGAGTAGAGGTATACACAGTGGTCCATTAACGTTCTTACCATTTGAAATTGAATTTTCAATAGTTATTTCCATATCCAGAATAGTTCATCTTATAGTATATGGCAGTCCATGCTGTGCTGATGTTATTTTCAGGGTATTTAGTTTGTTTCGTCTGTATTTACCAAAACACATTTCCCTAAAATTTACAGCAATAAATCTTTTTACCTGATAATCATACTTTCATGCTTTCTCACATACCAGAAGAGTCCACAGAGCATTTAAAGAGCTTAAACACTCTTGCTGACTCTCCAGAGAAATAGTGCATGTTAGTTTTGTATTTCTGTTTCATGCACTCATTATTTAAACATTTAAATAAAATCAAAACAAGAATTAAAACAGGATGCCAGTCTTAATAAAAAACATTGATCACCACCATCTGAGTGTGACCAGTTAGCCAGTTTCCTGCCCATGTCACAGACCAGACATCAAATCTGCATCTTGCCACTTTTTCCAGAAGGCTGTGGGAAACAGTGTCGAATGCTTTTGTGATGTCCAGGTAACCAACGTGCACTGCTCTCCCCATGTCAACAGATCTTATTTCACTGTACAAGGTGATCAGATTAGCCTGGCATGATTTCCTCTTGGTAAATCTGTGCTGATTTTTTCCAATTACCTGCTTCATTTCATTAATAAAATTTTCTAGGACGACTGATTCTATTACTTTCACAGGTATTGAAGTAAGAAATCATGAACTAGTCTTGTCAAACTATAAGATTAGCTCGTGAACAATTAATAAGGAGAAGAGAAAAACAAGTCAGCAAATACATATTCTTACAAGCATTTAAGCACAATTTCTTGAAATAAGTATTTGAAGTAGCAAACTGAATTAGGTGTAACTTACTGACAGGTTAATCTGTTATCTTAAAACACTGTTTAAATAGAAATAATCAAGACTAAAGCTTCATCTGATTTATAGAGAATCTTATTCAAGAAATGTGTTTGAGATAAAGATTTTTAAAAAACTTGGTTTATATTTGGTAAGTTAACAAGAAAAAAGACATTGCAACAAATCTTGACATTCAGATTGGAACAGAATTCAGCCCAAATTCCAGCTGTAATGTCAGGGATGGATTGTCTCATGAGTAATTCCCAGCATCTCCAGAGATGGGGTAGGTCATTGATTGTTGCACCTCAAAGCATCCAGATAAATGTAGTAGTGAGATGGTGCTCTGTGAAGTGGTACATTAAGAGACTCAGTTCCCTTCTTTCCCTGCACTACGGGGAACAGATCCTGCTGTCTGAGGAAACAGTCAAGCATTTTGTTGAATGAAAAGTTGGAGTTGCCTCCTAACTTGTATATCTTAGTTACTTACCCTATATATTACAGAAAAGTCCTTGTAAATCACATTAAGTCATATCATGATCTGAATTCAAAAATAAATTACTCTAAATGGGTAGTTTTTGTTGGTCTTATAAAATAACTGTATAATATAGAAATATTTAAAGTCTCCAGGTCTTCTTCAGTGCACATATGAGTTATGTGTATGATGAAATGCTACTGATCTGATTTTATTTGCATATCTATTTTCAATAAAGGGATAAATATTCTCATAGAATCACAGAATCATAGAATGCCTTGGGCTGGAAGGAACCTTTAGAGGTCTTCTAGTCTAACCCCCCTGCAGTGAGCAGGGATATTTTCAACTAGACCATGTTGCTCTGAGCACCGTCCAACTTGGCCTTAAATGTTTCCAGGGATGGGGCCTCCACTACCTCTCTGGGCAACCTGTGTCAGTGTTTCACGACCCTCATGGTAAAAAATTTCTTCCTTATATCTAGTCTAAATTTCTGCCTTATATAAAGCCTAAATTTTTTTATTATTATTATTTCCTAGAACTTTTAAATACAGTTGACTATTTTAAGACCTGTGGCAACCAGTGTGCACCTCTGATAGGCTTTATCTAGGCTCAAAATGTGCTCTTAAACTGAATCCGTAGTCGTCTTTTTGATTCACAGCAATCTTTGATTCATAAGATAGAGATGCTTGGAGTGCATGAACTAAATTCTTTATGAAGAGAACAAAGCCAGAAGATGCATTCCAGGAGTGCATCTATGCACACCAGGCCTTATTAAGTATCAGCCCACAGATCAGACTAGAAGTAACTCAAAGTAGCTGCCTTTGATGTTAATACAAAAAGGTGTGGGATCCTCAGCAGCAATTGTTTCACTGCACAAATCCTCTCCTATTGGTACTAAGGATACAAAGTCATAAACAGTTTGAAAAGATGTCAAGCACCATGCAAGTCTCAATGCTGTGGTGCATTACCTGCCTCCAATTTGCTTGAAATCTGCGGTTTAGCTTCAGCGGTTAGGGTTGACCAGAAGGTCAGAAGCAAGAATTTCCCCTTTATGATTCTAGAAGTTATGGAAAACTATTGAGAAGCTTGAACGCCTTCACGTTCAGCCTAGGACTTCCAGGACTGACTGGTTTTTGGTGCACAACAGTTTTATGATCCTCATAACAGTGGAGCTGTCCAGGACTTTCAAAGTATTGAGGTCTCCAGTGAAAAAGCAAGAAGGCTGTTATATTCTGGAGGTATCACCAGTTTCAGAATAGCCAGGCTGGCAAGAAAAACTGCAGATTTCCAAAGTTCGAAAATATAATACTGGAAGATTTAATAAACATCAATATCTGCCATGCCCCTCCAACATACTCCAGTTTTAACTAGCTATCATCTATAATTAAAAACTGTTAAGTCTGGAGCTTGCTAATCATCCTTATTGCACAGGAGCTGTGAATGGAGCTGACAGAAAGTTTACATCTTCCATGGTTTTGACATTTGTTTGTGTTCTTTCTTGGAATGAAGACAAAAGGTTTTACAGGGTTTTGTAAAGCAAAACAGTGTTGAAAGATAATTTTTCCCCTTGTAACAGAAAATAAATTATTTCAGTTTTACTTTCCGAATCTGTTTTTCTTAATCTTTTCTTCTGATGTATCTGATTAGATCTGTTGGAGACCTATTCTGTCATTTCTCAGGACTAGCAAACCATTGCATTGCAACAGTCAACAGAATCAACACTAAAAATGTTCCCATTCTGTTGAAGCATTACTCTTCAAAATACATTCTGTTTAAGTTTCCAGTCAACTGTAATAATGAACATCATAACCCCATAGGATAGATTTTATGTTAGTACTCTAGATGAGGGGTTCTGGAGCTGTAACTTAAGTATTATATTATGGAATTTAATTAGATCAGGTATGAAGTGATAATATTAGAATAGTATGTTGTACTCGCTGTGAAGAAAAGTTCCTTGCTTTATAGCTGAAAAATTTATGGGTGCTTCCGGAAACATCAGCAAGCATTTCTAAAAGAAAACTATATAATTCAAACTATATAAAAGAAGGATTTATGTACATTGGCTGTGAATTTCAGCTGACTCATCTCAGAAAAAGTTCAACAGAACTTAGAAAGGATCTTATACGTTGACTGTGAAAGACCAAAAGTTGATTTAGAGGTTGATTTTATCAGAAGTATCGTGTTTTTCCTTCCTGAAAATCATGTATATGTATCAGTGTGATCTTTTGCAAAGGAAAATAATTATATGAGAGGGTCCTTTCCCTCTCAAAAGACTGCACAACATCTGAGCCATCAGAATATCATGAGTTAATTCTACCTATCTGAAAGTTACTTATATAGCTTAATCCCTGGGGCTAGTGTGAATTTTAAGGCTTTGAAGAATATTGGATTATTGCAAAGTGTACAGGTGGTATCAGCCAGTAACTACCAGGCAATGTCTTTCTTGCCTTTCCTATGGAGTAGCAACTGATCAAGTACAGTTTATACGAATTCTGGAATTCATCAAGAGGGACCTGAAGTAAAAGTAAATCTGGACATACATGCATTTGTTCTTCCTAAATTTTCTACCCATCTTAATTATTCTGAGAACTCACTATTCAGAAATATTAATGAAAATATTTTCTGTTTTTCCAAAAGTTTATAATTCTCGTATCCGTTCACAGTTATCAAAGTTACTGCTTGGTCAAAAATTGGTTTAGTGAAAATCTTTTGCAAATATCAAAATTTCTACTTTCATTTCCACACTGTTGATTATATTTTTCTATCCCAGTGTCTAATCTATCTATGGCATATTTAAAAAAATGAATTTATCCACCCTTGTGAAGAAAGGCTGTATTACCTTTCTTAAAAAAACATATAAATGTTGGACTACCTGTTCTAATGTCAAAGTGCTCACATTTAATAAAATACTTAATTTGTAATATGATTTCACCTGTTTTAACTTCAGATTTTTTTTATCATTAGTTACACTTCAGCTGGTTTTGCATGCCACTGACCACTAAACTAGATTTTGAAAGCTGAATACCAAAATATGTTCAAGTACCCCAGTGTAAATTTTAGGTTGGAAAAAACATCAGCACCAGGCTTTTAAAACACATATAGTCATCCTATAATCTGATTTACTGTAAAATATGTATAATTTGAGAAATAACATGTTTATTCAAAACCATTTTGTTTGATAGCCTAACTAAATACAGATCACAAGCCAATTTTTGGAATTGCTTGCTGACATGACTCTAGATATCAGAAATAATTATTTTACTTATCTTTTGCCTTTTTTTTTTTACTTTATTTAATGTTTATTCCGAGATTCTCACCTAAAGCAGAATTTATCGACATATCTTTTCCCTCTAATGCACTATGTTGTTTCCTCCCAAGAAACAGTGAAATAATTCTTCCATATACTCCTTAAGCCACCCAGAAAAGCAGTCCAGCAGAGATGTAAAATAGCATCAGAAGCACTGTGCAGTACTTGCATTAGTAGAGGAAATATTGAGCATCTCTATTAAAAGGCTGATTTTAAATTTCCAGGCATCCTTTCAGTGGCTATGACTTCATATCCCCAAGAAAGCTGCAGGCAGATTCATCACACACTGTGACCCTGAGGAATTTGGGGCACCCATCCTCAGTGAATTGCATGGATCCTGCAATGAAGATCCAAGGTCCCACAGTCCTGCTTTCCAGCTAGCAGTCTATTCCCCAATATTCAACTTGAGGGAAACACCCAGACCTACTCAGGCAGAAGAATCACATCTCACTAGAGGGGACAAAGCTAAAAATACAAATGAAGGAACAAAGTCAGCCCTAAGCTCTATCTGTCTCCTCACTTTCTGTCCTGGGTGCCTTGTTATCTGCCTTGCCTTTCCCTCTGAGGACAAAAGTGAACATAACAAAGGAATGACTGACTACCTGTGGCATGAGCCTAGAAACCTGCTCAGTCCTGCTCACTGAACAAGCTGTAAACATAGCCACAGCTGTTTCTCCGGGACCTTTCTTTTCCACTTAAAGCAATGAATTTATTGTTCACTATGATTATTCTGCTCTAGGCTGCTCATTTTTCCTTATTCTTTTTCTTCTTCTCCTTCTTCTGGTTTTTGTTGTTCTTGTTATTGTCTGTTGCTCAAGTGCTAAAGCTGGCTTGACTTTAAAAACCATGTAATTACTCTATCATCTCTTTTGTTCTGTGATTTATATAAAATTTGTATAAAACTTGTGTAAAATTTAGATCAAATCTATCAGAATTACTGCTTCTGAAAGTAAACACTGATTACAGCAAGTTGTACTGGAATAGTATTAAAGCTAGTGAAACTCACCTGCTATAGCTGTGAAAGAGTAGGTAAATGAAAAAAACAAAACTCTGCAAATCCACCTTTTGCCTTAAAAGTGCTCCAGAACTCAGAAATCCAATTTAACTTGTTCTTATAATAAAAGTTAATTGCATTTTTCCTTTTCATAAAAAAGTTGTGCTTACATAGCACAACATTTGTTTGTCTTTCATGTTATATAAGCCATTTACGAGTGGTCTTTGTCCATTACTGGCCCAACTTCTCAAAATTTTCTGTAGCTTCTTTTGAATGGTCTTAATACCTTGTCACTCATTACTCAGGGCAATGACTGTGAAGCACAACCAAAGCCTCGAAGGAATGATAGTGTCCTGGAAGAAAAAAAAGTCAGCATAACACTCAGTCACTGCATGAACTTTCCTGTGTGATTTTGAGCTCGCCTGTGTTTAAAACGAAAAATATTATTTAATTCTGGAAGACTTCCCTGTAAAGAGGCAAAATAAAGTTTGTTCATGTGATCGATTTTGGCAAACTAGGTGAATTAAAACAAGACAACACAAAACAAAACCTGAGATGTCGATATATACCTGCATGCTCATACTTTATTGAACATATTGGAAATATAATAATTCTAACAATCATAAAGAGATGACACAGTGCTTGTTTAGGTATTTTTAAGTACCTAAAATAATTTATATTAGTTCGTTGATTAAATAGTCCGAGTTTGTTGAACAAGCCCTAGAACACTATGAATATAAAGATCCAGATTCTTCAAGGTTCTGGGCATACTTGGACATGTAGAACATCTTATTTGCTTGAATAAATGTTGTGTGAGTTACTGAGCAGAGGATATATGCAGAAAACACTACACAGAGAGGCCACATGATTAGTGGTGATCAAATAATGTTCTGTAACCCTAGGAAGAACTCCTTTAGGTTTTTTTAATATTTTTGTTTTCTCTTTTTAACCTCTGTTCTTGTTTCATCTCCGTTTTTCCCAACTTGTTGGAAATATCTGTCAAATGTCCAGAGTTTCTTCAAAACACTTTATTATGAAATTCGTCTAAGACAAATAAGGAATTAATAAGTATTATAGGTATAGGAACTTATAAACTTTATGTATATACTTATGCTTCTGTGGGAGCTTTCACAAGTCTTGTAAATGCACTTCAGTTTTAGGATTTTTCTTTCTCCTTGAGAACTTTGAAAAAAAATTTGAGTAGTCTGTTATGCTATCGTACTTATAATGACACACTTAATGACAACATATCCAGTGAAATGCTAGGAAGTCACAGGACTTCAAAAGTTTTGTTCAGAAACATTAAAAAAATTTACTTTGGTGTTGGAAACCTGGATTCAGAATCTGCAGAGATAAATGTATAGTGTGCTGCATCATAACCACGCTACAAATTCGAAACACAGTTTATTTCTTCTTAGTTCTGTGAGAGTACTCTGAACTGTGTAAGAAGACGGATACCTTAATTCAAATTCCTATCTTTAATAAAGAAACAAGACACAGTACAGTTGCATGAATTCTTTGCCTTATTATTCATAGAGATGGATTAACTCATACTGCCATAAGTGAGGATCAGAAATAATTCTTTTTTTTAATAGCTCCCCATCCAATCTACAAGACTGAGAAAATACAGTTCTGTCTAAATGTTAAAAACACAGCTGCTAGGAGAGAGTCATGTTTGCTGCTACCTGTCTTCTTTCCAGGTTAAAATTGAACAATATGTCTTCCACAAAGATTTCAGTGTGTAAAAGTAAGGTATACAAAGAAGTGAGAAAGGTTGCTCCCACAAGAAAATGCGCGGAGTGTAACTGTAGCTCAGTGTTAAAAAGATGTCATTACAAAGGAAGACATTTATTTGCAGAGCTGATCCCACAAGAACTGCAAAGCCTCATGTAGAAGCTTAGCTGAAACAGTAACTGGACAAGAATTTCCTAGGGTTTTTCTCAGTCTTCTTTGTCCTATATGCATGTTTATGTATCCCCTTTTGAGCAGGAATATCAGGAAAGAACTAATAAAATAAGGAATTCATCAGTTAAATACAGGGCTCTGCTGAGAGAGACTATTTCAATGTGTAGATATAAATTCAATTTCTTTCCCTTTCTATATACATTAATATGATTAATTAGATATCTTTCTATTCATTAGCCCTTAGATAAATCTTTATTAAAAAGACATTAATATTAAGCGTTCCTGTTAATAAATTAAGGTTACAGAGCCTTATGAACATTGCGCTTATCAAATGTCAGCCGTCAGAAATATCGACCTTCAGAATTCCTGTGGAACTGTGCCAGAGTCCCACACCCTCTGGCCAGGTTCTTTTAGATATTCCACATGCAGCGGGTACAATGTTTCATATCAAATTTACTTGTTTGAAGATATTTGATGTTACACAGGATTTCTGATTTAGCAGAACGATACAAAATGTACCGAAAACTCAATACAAATGTAAGTTACTGTTGTGGGTTTACATGGCAAGGTTTTGGTAGTGGGGGGGCTATAGGGGTGACTTCTGTGAGCAGCTGCTAGAAGCTTTCCCCATGTTTGATAGAGCCAATGCCAGCCGGCTCCAAAACGGACCTGTCACTGGCCAGGCTGAGCCCATCAGTGATGGTGGTAGTGCCTCTGGGATAACGTATTCAAGAAGGGGAAAAACCTGTTGTGGGACAGGATTCAAGAGAGAGGAGTGAGACAATGTGAGAGAAACAACTCTGTGGACACCAAGGTCAGTGGAGAAGGAGGGGTAGGAGGTACTCCAGGTGCAAGAGCAGAGATTCCCCTGCAGTTCATGGAGAAGACCGTGGTGAGGCCGGCTGTCACCCTGCAGCCCATGGAGATCCATGGTGGAGCAGATATCCATCTACGGCCTGTGGAAGACCCCACGCAGCAGCAGGTGGATACCAAAAGCAGGCAGTGACCCCATGGAGAGCCCATGCTGCAGCAGGCTCCTGGCAGGACCTGTGGACCTGTGGAAAGTGGAGCCCACGCTGAAGCAGGTTTGCTGGCAGGGCTTGTGGCCCCATGGTGGGACCATGCTGGAGCAGCCTGTTCCTGAAGGGCTGCACCCCATGGGCAGGACCCACGCTGGAGCAGCTCATAGAGAACTGTCTCCCATGGGAGAGACTGCACGCTGGAGCAGGGAAAGAGAGTCATGAGTCCTCCTCTCAGGGAGGAAGAAGTGGCACAGACGATGTGTGATGAATTGACCACAACTCCCATTCCTCTTTCCCCTGGACCACTTGGGGGCAGGAGACAGAGAAAACCAGGTGTGAAGTTAAGCCTGGGAAGAAGGGAAGGGTGGGAGGAAGGTGTTTTTAAGATTTAGTTTTATTTCTCATTATGCTACTCTATTTGTTTGGTGATGATTTAGATTAGATATTAGGAAGAAATTCTTTACCATGAGTGTGGTGAAACACTGGAACAGGCTGCCCAGAGAAGCTGTGCATACCCCCTCCCTGGCAGTGTTCAAGGCCAGGCTGGATGGAGCTCTGAGCAACCTGGTCTAGGGGAAGGTGTCCCTGCTCATGGCAGGGGGGTTGGAACCAGGTGAACTTTAATGTCCCTTCCAACCCTTACAATTCTATGATTCTATGGTTCTATGATTCTATGATTTTATGAATTAAACTTTTTCCCCAAGTTCAACCTGTTTTGCCCATGATGGTAATTGGTGAGTGATCTCTCCCGGTCCTTATCTTGACCCAGAAGCCTTTCATCATATTTTTTCTCCCCTGTCCAGATGAAGAGGGGGAGTGATAGAGTGGCTTTGGTGGGCACTTGGCATTCATCCAGGCTAAACCATGCCAGTTACACTTAACAAAATAAAACAAATAAAGCAATTATAATACATAGCTCAATTACAATGTGATTCCCATTACCTGTCTCTATAATTTGCTCACTATCATGATGCTGGGCATACCCAATTGCTAGAAAGTAACACGTGTGTTGAAGCTAGTTCAAGCCTGTTGCGCTCTCTGAAATTCTTCTGTTAATTGCTTAGTTGTCATCCTCTGTGTTGGGCTGAGGATGTACTCACTCCACACATCCTGGCCTGGATAACTCTGGGTGACATTCACACTCTGAACAAATTCAGCGACAAACATACAGGGAGGTTCTCCTCCCCCTCTATTCTGCCCTAGTGAGGCCTCATCTGGAGTACTGTGTTCAGTTCTAGGCTCCCCAGTTCAAGAAAGATGAGGAACTACTGGAGAGAGTCCAGCAGAGGGCTACAAGGATGATGAGGGGACTGGAGCATCTCTCCTAAGAGGAAAGGCTGAGGGAGCTGGGCTTGTTTAGCCTGAAGAAGAGAAGGCTGAGAGGAGATGCTTATAAGTATCTGAAGGGTAGATGTCGAGAGGATGGGGCCAGACTCTTTTCAGTGGTGCCCAGCGACAGGACAAGGGGCAACGGGCACAAACTGAAGCATAGGATGTTCCACCTGAACATGAGGAAGAGCTTCTTCACTCTGAGGGTGACGGAGCACTGGAACAGGCTGCCCAGGGAGGTTGTGGATTCTCCTTCTCTGGAGATATTCAAGACCCGCCTGGACAAGGTCCTGTGCAGCCTGCTGTAGGTGACCCTGCTTCGGCAGGAGGGTTGGTCTAGATGACCCACAGAGGTCCCTTCCAACGCCTAACATTCTGTGATTCTGTGATTTATACCACCAGCTGCTCCACTTAACTTATATATAGCTGTTTATCTAAAGCAAAGGCTAACCTCTGATCCTATTTGTGTTGAGATGAAGTCGACTTCTTTGCAACATCTTCAGTGAGTCACAACCTGCCCGGTTCCCCGAGCGTCATGAGCACATCACCCTTGCCTATCTCCACTGAGCCTCCTTCCGTTGTACCAGTTTACTGGTCAGTCACAGACCAGAAGTTAGAGAATTAGTTTCTATTTGCAGTGCTCCCCTCCAATAGTTTTTCAGTAGATTTTCAGAAGGCATTGGACTTAAGACTTTTTCCACGTTTTTCTACAGAGCAAGTAACTTACCTTTTGCCTGTAAATGGCAAAGTGTAATTTTAAGGGTCAAAAGTTACTGGCATTGTGCCTGTAAATGTTCATATAACTGGTAAACAGAATCATATTAATGGTAGATATTCATCCATCATCTTACTGCAGACATCTGAAATAGTGCCAATTACTTTCCACTGATGATTAAGAAGTCAGCTGGAATAACTATCTGAAATGTAGTCGTCTATATTTTAGGTGACTACACGTGGCCTCATAACTAACAAAAATCTACAACCAAAACACAGCTTCCAATAATGAGAGGAAAAGTAATCAAAGATATGGTTCCACTCTGTTTTCAATCATGTCTTCTATACTCTAAAACCGAGTTTTTAAATTACATACTATATAAAAATTGTGTCTTTTTTAATATCAAAAAAATAGCTCCCAGTTATTAAAACTTCCAGACATTTCCTAAACTAGATCTGGATGAAAAAGCAAGGAGCCACCACACTAGTAACACCTGTGACTGCTACTAAGTGCTGGGACTACATTTATTTGGTGAAGACCAAGCCAGGGCCAATCAAGAGATTTTGGATCATAAAGATAACAGAAGGCATGGTCTAGTCCCTGTGTTGCAGGCATCTAAATTTTAGGTGCATGCTGTCACTGAGTAAGTGTGTAAAGTACAAGTATTTGGAATAAGGAATATCCAAGTTCTCCAGGTTGTATGGAAAACTGGAGGAACATAAAGACTACTCAAATAACAAGAACATATTAAGTGCAGAAATTATTTAAAAAACAAAAATAGTTGAATTTGGCTAACAGGTTTTTTTTTTTTCTCGGAAACATTATTTTTACCAATTATCAAAATAAAAAAGTGTTATTTATCTTAAAAGTAAAATATTTAAAAAATACACCCCACTATAAATAGTCTTTATTTGCTGATTGTCAGAAAGAAACCAAACTAAAAAAATTCTGATATGTTCCGTTAAGTATGTCTCTGCTGGTATCCTATCTGACCTTTCAATTAAACCCGGCCATGTTGTTTATTCAAGGAGCTTTGAACAAGGATTTGGAAAGTCTTAGGTGTTTTCCCACATGACATAGCAGATATTGCTTCGAAATCATTTATGCTACCTTTAGAAATTCTAAAGTAAGCCTTTTGCAAAACTGGATTTTATGAGTTGTATATTCACGAGACAAAAAAATTTAGTACTGAGTCTAGAGTTTAAATGCCTGTTTTCTTTCACTTTTCATACACTTTCTATGAATTTCCTATGTCCTGTATAGGCCAGAATGCCTCATGACATCCGAAAGTTAAAGAAAGGCAACCTTTTTGTGAACCTTAGGTTCTTCTAGAACAAGAAGTGTTACATTTTCACAGCATGAGTTAGAATTTAATTAGGAGATATATTTATCATTTCTCCTTCTAATCTTCCCTTGCACATAGCACCATCACTTCTTGCAATATTCTTGTTTGCATTGTTAAGACCGTTTTTCCTGTGCCTGTGGATTTCTTTGCATGTGGCTTGACAGATGGAGAAAAAAAGAAGTCATATCAAGACCTGAATTAATCCCTCTTAATATAATGGGTTTAACAGGTCCATGAGGTGGGAGATTACCTGCTCTTGCCTTCCTCTTTAACCAGGGAAAGAGACTTCCAGAGGACATTTCAGCCTTTGGGACTTGATCTGACTTCTGAGTAACCTACAGTGCTAGGGTTCTACTACCTATGACATTTGTCTATGCATTTTGGTGCCACCCAGCTGTGTGACCTTGATTTTGCATTAATGAGAAAAAATATTGCACTGTAAGAGACTATGCAAGCTAATACCAAGTAAGATAAAGGAAATAAAAACATGGACAGAAGCGCAACTGTTGAGACTAATAGTATTTCAGAACTTCAAAGAAAAATGCTGACATGAAACAGTGTAAAAGCCCAAGAATAAAAGCAGAGTCAGAAGGTAGTAATTCAGTAGAAACAAGGATCAGATCAGACCTTTTCAAGCAGCACTGGAGGAAAATATTCCCCGCTTGACTGATAACTGTCTGGACAGTAAAAACTCGCAGGGAGTCCCTAATGATACTGCAAGCCTGATTATTTGAGTAGCATGAAAGTCTCATATTCATGTCTACTGTATGTACTAGCCAACACATAGCTCTGGTATATTCTTTTATATATTCTTTTTACAGAGTCTTTTTTCAGATGGTAAGAGATGCCTGAAAAGTAGAGAGGTGCATCTGCAGTTCCCAGTCTCTCTTCACTTACTACACAGAGAAGACAGAAAGCTGGTTGGTGTCAAAACTCAGATAAAGCCCATATATATTGTGGGCATGCAGGATTTTATGATGGGATAGCAGTCTGTGAGCACTCAGATTTGCAGAGTAATTACAAATTCATAGACCATAACTGAGGAAATGCTGTCCTTGAGATTTCTGAATTCCATAAAAAAATAGAAAGTGATCTTCTGTGATCAAGCTATATGCCGAACATTTTATATGACTGTTTCCCACATTTTCATGAGCCTTGAGCCTGAAAGTTTGGGTTTGTGGAGGGTTTTCTAATCACAGGGGAAAAAATCAAACAGCAACTGTTTGAGGGATATTTATTTGACCTTTTAAATAACTTTTGAACTATAAAATAAAGATGCAAATTATGTCAGTATTTTCTTGTGCTCATGGGCTCACAGGTCTCAGCCATCAATGCTGTTTAATGCAGAAACTGATTTTAGAGGGTTTGGGTTTTTTGTTTGGGTTTGAGGGTTTATTTCCTCTTCATATCCAGCCTACTGATAATTTTGAGTCTTTTTTCTCTTTTTTTCTCTTTTTTTTTCTTTTGCATACTGAAAAAGGATAGTTCACTTCCTTCACTTTTATTTAATTTTCAATATATTTAGAAACATCTGTTTACTTTTTATGTTTTATATTTTAACTTTATTCACATTCCCAGTGTGTACCCTGAAAAAAAATACAGAGAATACAAATATCTAAAACAATAACAGTAAAATTATGTTAAAAGAATTGCATGTTAGTCGTCCTTACAGAAACTGACACTTACACTGACACTAATTTAGTTTACAAAGAAAAATAAATTCTAGAAAGAATTGATAAGTCTGGTTTTATCTCATTATCTTACAGCACATTCTTCTAGTGTTTTGAGAAATTGTAAGGATGATATTCCCTAACTTCAATATAAATTGAAGCATTCTGCATAATGTGCCATTATAAACTAAAAAAATTTGGTAAACTATAAAACTGATCTGAAATTCTAAAATCTTATCCAAATATCATCTTGATATATTCTGAATCTGATTTTGATGAGGTTTCACCACTTGTCCTACAGAAAATGTTGCAAGACATCTTATATCTGAAATCATATCTGTCAGAAATGTCAAGGCCTATGGAGTTAGAAGTCAAACTGTACACTTTGAATTTCATCTGGCAAGAAAACAGAAGTCCACAATGCTTCTGTAACGAACCAGTATTTATTAGATGTTAACTGATGTTTTTGTAGCTTTCTTCAGCCACAGCTGGAGTTAATTCCAGATACAGACACAAGAGGCAAAAAACATTAAGAATAAATGGTGAAGCTTGCTCACATCTTAGAAGAAACATTTTAGTTCCTGACAAAGATGAGAAAATATTTGTGTCTGTTGTTGTTAAGTAAAGCATCTAAGATTATTTAGAACTTCAACAATTAAAAATGACTAAATTAAAGGTAAACTTATTGTTCCTGTGGAGTAGATTGTTCATTTCTTTCTTTTTTTTTTTCAGATCTGCTAGCTTATCTCTTATTGGCCTAGGCTGTGAGATTGGGCTATCTGACTTTTTACCTTAAGTGGACATACCAAAAGACACAAAATAGTACATTAAAACAGATAAGAGGGTTCTTTGAAATGCAATCTATACATGCTGAGCTATCAGCACAGCATAAAGCACTGCCTGACTTTTGCAAGAGAGACTTGTGTTTCAGATAAGTGCCGATTAACCTCAGGAGAGACATCCCCCAGTCAGAGCTACTGCAAAGCAGGCTAGATGTCATCATCACAGCCTTGTTTATCCGAATGTTCTGTATTAATTTTCAGAAAGAGCACAGAAAAATTAGGGTTTGATGATGTTTACTTACACTGTGAGACTGACATAAAGCACAGAGGTATCAGCAAATGTGAGCTTGTGAAGACAGATGGACCATATGAACACCATGCCCTGCACCACAGTACAGGAGAAAGGCCAGTACACAGTGTCTGCACAGTGGCTCTCAGAGAGGATTTCACTGGCCATCTTTCAAATCAGAGATAGGCCTACTGTTCCTGTTTTCTGTCATGTTCTGTTCAATTTCCTTCGTTATACACACACAAGGACACATGCAAACACACTCACATCTAATATGAGATTATTTGTCCAGAACCTGAGCACCATTAGAGCTGCCATTAGGGCCATAGAAAGGAATACTGCTTCATATTTAAAATGCTGGTACCAGGATGCTAATACTGGCTTGAGAGGCAGCTAACCCTTTAGTCCTTTCAGCTTGCCTGCTCGTTATTATCACAATGACCAGGTTCATCCACCAGGCCCACAGACAGTTGGAACCAACTATCATTTTGTTGAGCAAGGAGGAAATTCCTAATACCACAGCTCCTGCACACCTTGGCACGGATGCAAGTAAATATCTCAAAGTACATGACTAAGGCCTTCAGAACAGGGTGATGTATAAACAAGTGTTACTTCGTGTTAATGACTACAGTGATGACAGAAAGTTACAGAACAGTAAATGCAATGCACTTAGTATATTTTACTTGGAATGGGATACTACTTGACACTACATTCCCCAAACTTCTGGCTTAGCACTGGCATAGAGGCATATACACGGGCCAGATGAGAATCTGACTTCACCTTTTCAAAACCACTACCTTCAAAATTACCTTGTATGATTATGACAAGAGAAAGTAAAATTTTAACTCTGCACCCAGCCAGTAAATCTTTCAGTAGCCTATTTTCTCTAGAAATAACACCTATTCAAGACATGACTTGCTCCAAAAGAAAAAACCTTAAAATGTTCCAAAAGTCACTAATCTTCCACAAGTCTTAGACTGCTCTTCTTCCCCCTTGGAGTTTCAGAGCCTCTGTAACTTCTTTGAAGGTTCCCAATTACAAACTTGCTCATCTAATCGAAGAATGTGAAGTACATCATAACTTTGACCAAAGGATACTATAACACTCACCAAAATGCTGTTTTAGTTTAAAAACAGAAGTATCACATCCTTTGTGATCAATATTTTCCAGGGAAAACTTGAGAAAGCAAGCTGAATCATGGTGAAATTCAGAGCAACTATAGCATGCTTGAAGTCTTTCCATAAGCAGAAAAAAGAATGAATATACTTAGTAGTGTGTCAGAGTGAACAGACATTACAGATTGTCTTAGGTACAAGAGGAGCTTTTATCTACAGGCAGATTGAAAAGAAACAGGACCAAGAAACTTCTGCATTGGAGTAGTTCAGCTGGAGAGGAAGAGCAATGTGAGAACCATCTAAAACAAGCAGTATTCTTGCAGTTGTTGTGGTTGCTTGTTTGTAAGCAACAGTCAAAATTTGTTCTCTACTTTAAAAATCAAAAATAGAGTCAACCTGCATCTGCATCACTAACAATATTTTCCAAACCTATATGAAAACAAATGCTTAGCTCCATAAGACTCCTTCTCATTAACATGGTATGAAGCTCTTGTCCACTTTTGAAATGTCTGAAATTGCAGCAATTAATTATATCATGAGGCTGGAATGATCTTGCCATCATTACTAGCTTTGAAGGGTAATATTAAAAATGTGTGAGCTTCAGGAACATGGCAGTTTTAATTCTCACTGCAGCCACCTACCGTGTCCCCTCAAGGCTTCATATAGTTCGTTTAACAATGTTTCAGACTGCTTTTTCCACACGTCGCAGAATAATTGATATGCATGTTTTGAAAAGTGATCAGGGGATTGTGGGGGATGGGTAAGAACAAGTCTCACCTTTCTTGCTCAGTAATTCCTTTAGAAGAAAAAAAAAACTTGTGAAGAATTAGTGAAAACTTTATGCAATTTCACAGATTATTTGTTAGCATCTGATTAAAAGTAAAAAGCACTAGAGGGTTCCTATTTCACATTCTTTTTGGAAATGTGACAGTATTTTTTGCCAGGGGTGTTCTGCATAGAAGAGAGGGTGGGTGGTTCGTTTTTTTCTTTTCTGCTTTCACAAAGGTATCCTCATATTTTAATTTGCTGTCCATGTCCAGGTACTGTCTACTGATTCTACTATTTCCTTCAGTATTCTTAATTTAATTATTTTATTCATGTACACACAAGGGGGGGGGGGAGAAAATAAAAAAAAGAGCTCCAGGTGTATTTGGCACAAGTTCTAGGAAGAAGAGAAAACTAAATAGCATTTTTAACTCCTACCTCCCCACAGTCATCCTCTTCCCCACACATTATATCTGGTAAAATTGAATGCTCTGTCATTCTTGGGATATGACAGTTAGACCCCCTTTCTTTTCAAGACTCTTCACAAGTGAACTTCCAAAGTCAAAACTGAAGGTTCAGCTTATTCCGAGTGTTCTGTCTTTCACAAAGAACCTTCTACAGATCATTCCATCTCCTTAAATGAAAGAAATCCCATTCTGATCTATTTCTCTGATTTCAGTAGTAGAGTAACAGACCAGGTAGAGGAAAAAATGAAGTCAATAGATCACAACCAAGGAAAGCTTCTAAAGTCAGATATTGGATTATTTGATTTCTTAATTTACATTTTATCAAAAACGGCACTGACATTTATTTGCATTATGGCATCATCTGCAGGTTAGAGTCAAAGATACAGACAACATTGTATGACATGCTCTACAAATGAATACAAAAACTTTGTCCGTTCATCTCAGAGAGAGATTGCTGCATGATTTCCAAAAAGTGAGAATAAACTACTCTTTTAGAGTTACTCATTTTTTAACTGACTTCCATCTGAAGATGATACTGTAAGTCCTAACACTAGTGACAAGAAACAGCAGTTTTAAAGTTCAAGCTTTAAATCTAAAGATGGGACTGCAAAGATGTTGAGATTCAGTGTTTTTGAGCATATCAGTTTCTCAGTCCTGCTAAGTTATTGATTTTGAGAAATTTTCTCCTGCTTGGGGCTTCAAAAGAAGCCATCTTTCTATTTTTTCAGCTGTAAAAATAATTTATGCTTATATCTTGTAATCTTTCATCCGCAAAAACTATCAATTAACAATAAGGCTTGCTACAAAGAGTGTTTTTGCTTGTTTTTTTTTATTTTTCATTTAATAATATCTACCACCCTATAATTCGTGACAGACAGTGGCACTGCATAATTTTGAAATCTTCCTTGTAATGCAGCGTGTACTGCACATGCTTGTCTCTATGATGCAATATTACAACACAGTTTAATAATAAAATCAATACGCTGAATTATATTAAACTGTTAGGAACCGATGAGTATTTAGCAAAGTTACTCTCAATCCACGCTTCTTCAGCTAAGAAAAGCACTTCAGTAGCATCAGAATCATTTCTTCAAAGTATTTTATCTGAAATGGCATGGAAGAAGAAAACCTGCCCCCTTTTAAGACACATTCACACACACGCACATTATTCTTATTTTAATCCAATTCTATTACAGTGCTCATTCTGTTATATTTTTGTAGCTAGAACGAGAATATCTAGAGCATCTAGCTATCCTGATAACATGGAAGTAATACTCTGTAAGATAAAGTAGTTCTGATACACAGATACTTGTGTCCATATCAGCCAACTTATTTTGTGCCATCATTCACCATATTTTTTTCTATACTTATGTATTAATGTCCAGCTTCTCAAAATGTGTCTGTACATGAGCTAACTCCTTTGGTAGGGAGACTGTGACAGAATACACGCAACAATCAGAAGACTAGGAAAATGTCTTAATGTACTTAAGGCATACTGCCAGTAATTATGTGAGAAAAAAATAGTCATCACACCAGGCAAGAACAATTTCAAAAATGTTCAATGTTTTGCAGATACAATGCTTATTTTGGCTTCATATTTCTTTTTTACCCCCATTTCAAAAGTACATTTGTAAAGAACTGAAATGTGCTGAACTGATTCCATTAATCATTTTCAATCTTCAGTGCTCCTTGCAGAAAACTGCAGAATTCATAACCTGTTGAATCTACCTACCAGTGCTATCTGAATGGCACTGAAGAGGAGCTATGCAATGTCAGTTATCCAGAGAAAGCAAGGTCTTCTCTTGATATTCCACAAAATATGGAGACAGCTGTATACTTGTTGACTGTCTCCCAAGTTGCTCACTAAACGACATGCATCAGCAAAACATGGTGTTATTTTAACATGTCACTGAATCCCCAGCTGAGGAAAGTGAGGAAATAATATGACTTTCCCTTCCTAACTACTTCATCACATTCAGATGTGAGCTTGGTGTGATTAAGACTATGTTTCAAAAAAGTCTTTTGAAAATTAGACTGAAATGATTGCTGGTTTGTTCACTAGTTTGTTAGAGGGAGGAGGACTTTCAGTTCACAGAATAACCAGCTTTCTGGGTCTCATGTACACTCACAGGCTCTGCAACATTTTTTCCCCACTCCTAGGAGTTTGATGGCTCACCACCAGCTCTGATTCGGTCCAGCTCTGTTACCTAACACACGCCCATGACACTCAGCCACTCACCACATCTACATCCCACAGGAGTTAACCAAGATCTCCTTTGAATGTTGTGTGACCTTGAGATGCTATTTACCTCAGTGTTTTTTTCCTCTCCATTCAAAAATTACCAAAATAATGAGAAATGGCTATGTCACTGCCTACTGGAACAGTGTTTATCATACTTTTTTGTACTTTTTGCGGCCTGTTACTGTTCTCCATCTTTTTCTTTGCTCTCTTCAGTGACACAGTTTGCTCTTTGATATGTTTCACATACATCATTCACATCTTTGCAGCAGGTTAACTGATACTGAGGCACTGGTATAGGTAAAAAAGATAAAATATAGGACTGTATATATTCATACCATTAAATATGCATGCTGTTAAAACTAACCTCATTAATTTCAGACCCAGACAAAAATGAATAATAGCCCCTAGATTAAAAGTTGTTTAGAAAACTGGATATAAAGCACATCAGCAAAAGAGAGTGGTTATTTTTTAAAAAAACGCTAATTCTGGTGAAACAAAATAATGTGAAACATGTTTCCTCTTGTAATGTCAATTTCTGCAGCTGTTTTTTCAGGGAAAAGAAAGCTGCATACTGGATTATTTGGGGATGGAAAGAGGACATGAGTTGAAGATGTCATGTAGATTTTTCAACTACGTGTATGGCTAATGGACTTTATGACTAACATAAGAAGAAAAAAAGAGGGCTTTTTGAGATCCAGAGGCTCGAAGTATCTACTGAATCCTATGAGTACTGATCAACATGGATGCAGTCTATAAACTTCTGATTTTTCCAGGTACATAGTTTTCTGTTGCATAGGCAGGACAAGCTCAGCAGCAACAGTCTTCAAGATATATCTAGTGGTTGGTTCATTTCCAGCAGCTGTTTGGAACAGAATAGTTCTGAGTGAGCCATTTCAGCAACTAGAAATTGCAGCCATCTACTGGTAACTGCCAAAATGTCAGTCAGTCAGAGACTTTATGGCTTGGCATCTATTTATATTACCTCCCCAGACACATTCAGACTTGTACAAGTAGCTGCTGAACACCACTTGAATAAAGTTATACCTACAGTGATGTCTGACCCCTTTGAACCTCTGTTATTTCACTAATGTATTTTTTACTTTATATTTGCATAGGCACACCAATAGCATTTAAATGTTTAAGACATTTAACTCTCTTTATAAACATAAAAAGGAAATTAATAATATACTCTTTTATGTTTTCCTTGCATTTTTTCTTATTATTTCAGTAGTAGGCACAGGTTGAAATATTTAGTGATAAATCTTGTCCCGTGGTTGCAGAAAAACAAATGTACTTGCTGTTTGAAAGAACAGCTTAGTGGAGGTGGTCTGATTGCTTGAAATTGTACAGAGCATGCATAATAAAGCACTCTCTAAGTTACATTTATGCCCAAATTACTCGCTTCAGCTATACTATTCAAATTTTTATTTATTTTCTTTCTATTAGATGTGGGAGATTCTCAAGGTCTGGAGGTAGAAGAATCCTCATTGTTATGATCTGCAGTACAATTTCTCTCTGGTTGCTGGGTTACGTGGCTTATTAACCATGCTAGGAATGCAGAAAGATTCTCTCTGTTGCTTTGGAAATACCATATTTTTTTGCTTTAACAAGGGGTAGACTGCTTTGGAGGGACTCCTAGACAAGGGAAGTCTCAAAGGAGCATGAGAAACAGAGAAAATATTTGGACCAGGTACAGGATATGAAGGAGTTTTCTTTCCTTAAATCTTTTAATTGAATGACTGTTTTATCTCAACATTAGTCATGGCTGTCTGGGTTATTTCACTTTTTTGAAAGCAAGACCAGTACCTTCTCTTCCTTTTCACCAGTCTCTAGATGGCAATTTCTTCTGGAGTTATGTGTATGGGCAGTTTAGATTTTAATGCCCCACAACTGCTTATATTCTTCGATAAGAGGTAACAAGCACCTGTTTTAGCAGGTAGGGAAAGGTGATGAAAAAAAAAAGCTTTTCAATGGCAGTTGTATTGGCTCAGTGCTGAATAAGTATGTGTTACTGTGCCTTGCCAGTAAATTCGCACTTAAGTCATAGGGTACACTAACAGCTTAATGCATTCTACTTTTGTGGAAAGTTCTGTGACGTTTAACGAACAAGCTAACTCTGTCAAATGAATGATGCTAAATGAGGTTCAGGACATGGACATCTGCCAATATGAAGTTTTCTTTTCAACTAGGCGTGCAGCAAGATTTTGTGTCTGACAGATAAGTGGAGTTTGATGGCTGTAGCTGTTGCATCACATGAAGTTAAGAGAAGGATAGTGTGATGGAGGTAAGGTGCCTGCTATGGAAAAGATGTGCTGTTAATTCTGCTTGTGTTAAGAACAGGGTGATTCCACTCCCCTGGACAGAATATCACTCACCCATGTTTGTAGTCATATTTCCAAGTGGAAAAATATAGGTTAGTTTTATATGAGAATCTTCTCCATTGCCTTCACTGACACAGGATCCTTGTCTGCATGCAAAGAAAGAAAACACTCTTTCCAGCTTAAAAATAATTGAGTTATCTCATAAATAGTACGATTTCTATGCAAAATGATGGAAATTGCCCACATTTATTCTTTTAGAGGTATGAGTTCAAGATGAAATAAAACTGCGATGTATAATTTCTAGCTGATATTTTTCCCCTTTCATGAATATTTGCTGCATTTAAACACTCCAATTCTATGTATGTAGTTACACAGCTGTCTTTGAAATTGTCCTTTGTTTGTAAACATATTTTTGTCAGAAATATAACTGTGAAGCTCTTGCTATTGTCCTACTCAGCACTGTCCCATTGCCGACACGTCTGTTGAAACAGCATCCAGTCAATGTTTACAATGATACAGTAAATTGTAACCATTCTTCTTGACCAAAGTAATAATTTTACACGTCATATACCACTACAGTCTACTGAGTGCAGCAGAACTATGGGATCTCATAGGACTGCCTAATGGGAGGGAAATCAAATGTAATGAAATATTCAAAGTGTGTGTTTCTTTATTTATATAGCTGTACCAATCAAATAGACCAGTAGTTCCAAAACAGTATATAATCAATACTTCAATCCAGAAACTTTATCAATTTGCAGTTCGATTTCTGAGAAAAGACATAGGTTTCCAGCACAAACTGAGTTTAAAAATTTGCCTGTGAAACACAATGAAATGCAGTGCAGGCATTAAAGAAGTTGCCTAGAAACTAGATAGCCCCCTGCCCTTAGTCTTTCCCTGGACTTTCTGGTCAACATGTGGATTGCTTTTCAAATTTTCTGTGGATGTGCTTCGTCAAATCTTGATGGCATTTCTGAATGATTGCTTGAGAAATATCTTACAGCAACGAAGTCATTCCAACTTAATCTCAAATTTATTGTAAACAAGTGAAAAATAAAAATCATGTCAACAGATAGGCTGATACAAAGCAAAGCTGACCAGGTTTGTGATTCCTGAGTTGAATTTCTCTCATTGCTTGCTACATAATAGAATTAGTAGACGGTTTCGGATGTTGGGTAGATGGTTTGACTTGATGATCTTAGACGTCTTTTCCAATCTATGATTCTATGACTGCATCTTTTCTTTCTTTGATTCCCTCTTGAGAAGTCAGTTTTCCTAGTTATATACTTTATTCATTCATTTTCCATGAACAGTCATTATTTGTGCATGAAGTGTTTCCTTTTTACAGCAATCGTATCAATGTGAAAGACTTCTCTTGCAACCTTGCAACTCCATTTCACAGCAGAAGTACCAGGCTGTCAAACTGTGATGGCATTTGCCACTGTTTAGTCAAAGGAAATAACAAAATGGAAGAGGAAATCATGAGCATCTCATTTCTTGCACTGGGACCTGCGTAAGTCACATTTTACGCTATTTTCTGCCATGCAGATAGAGCAGTTCATTTAGAGATAGCTCTAGGCTATCACAGAATCATAGAATCATAGAATGGTTTGGACTGGAAGGGACCTTAAAGATCATCTAGTTCCAACACACCCTGCCACACACAGGGACACCTTCCACTAGAACAGGTTGCTTAAAGCCCCATCCAACCTGGCCTTGAACACTTGCAGGGAGGGGGCATCCACAACTTCACTGGGCAACCTGTTCCAGTGCCTCACCACCCTCATAGTAAAGAATTTCTTGCTTATATCTAATTTAAACCTACCCTTTTTCAGCTTGAAGCCTTTACCCCTTGTCCTATCACTACATGCCACTGTAAAAAGTCCCTCTCCAGCTCTCTTGTAGGCCACCTTCAGGTACTGGAAGGCTGTTATATGGTCTCCCCGCAGCCTTCTCTTCTCCAGGCTGAACAGCCCCAGCTCTCTCAGCCTTTCCTCATAGGAGAGATGTTCCAGCCCTTGGATCACTCTTCTGGCCCTCCTCTGGACCTGCTCCAACAGATCCATGTCTTTGCTGTGGTGAAGGCTCCAGAGCTGGACTCGGGACTCCAGGTGGAGTCTCACCAGAGCAGAGTAGAAGGGCAGAATTCTCTCCCTCTACCTGCTGGCCACATTTCTTTTGATGCAGCCCAGGATACAGTTGGCCTTCTGGGCTGCAAGAGCACATTGCTGGCTCATGTTGAGCTTCTTGTCCACCAGTACCCCCAAGTCCTTCTCCTTAAGATTTCTCTCAATCCATTCTTTGTCCAGCCTGTATTTGTGCTTCAGATTGCCCTGACCCATGTGCAGGACCTTGCACTTGGTCTTGTTGAATTTCATGAGGTTTGTACAGGCCCACTTCTCAAGCTTGTCAAGCTCCCTCTGGATGGCTTCCCTTCCCTCGAGTGTGTTGACTGCACCACAGAGCTTGGTGTTGTTGGCAAACTTGCTGAGGATGCACTAAATCCCACTGTCCGTGTTGCTGAAAAAGATGTTAAACTGACCCCCGAGGAACACCACTCATCACTGGTCTCCACTTGGACATAAAGCCATGGACCACAACTCTTTGAGTGTGACCATCCAAACAATTCCTTATGTTCGAAGTAGTCTGCCTCTTAAATTCGTGTCTCTCCAGTTTAGAGACAAGGATGTCATCGCGGACATTGTTGAATGCTTTGCTCAAGTCCAGGTAGATTACATCAGTTTCTCCTCCCCTATCCACCAACGCAGTAACCCCGTATTAGAAGGTCACCAAATTTTTCAGGCATGATTTACCCTTAGCGAAACCATACTGGTTATCACCATCGCAAATCACCTCCTTCTTTTCCATGTGCCTTAGCATAGTTTCCAGGAGGATCTGCTCCGTGATTTTGTCAGGCACAGATGTGAGACTGACTAGCCTGTAGTTCCCTGGGTCTTCCTTTTCACCCTTTTCAAAAAAGAGGGTTGTATTTCCCATTTTCCAATCAGTGGGAACTTCACCAGACTGCCATGACTTCTCAAATATGACGAATAGTGGCTTAGCAACCACAGCAAAGCATTGCATTGTACTGCATAGATAGGATAAGACTAAGCTTGCGTGCCTGTCTCCACTTCTGCACTGCACCATCTCTCTTGCAGAACAGTGAATTTGTGTAATTTGTGAAATTGTATATATCTGTTTTTCAAGTGTTTTAAAATCTGAGTCTCCATTTTGTCCCTGCACAGTAACTTAAAATGTGATAACAGTTAAAAACCTACTTGAAGTCAAATGAAAGATGCAAAAGTGGTACATGTGAAAGCAGGAAAGGTGAAGCATGTCTGTTGCGTTATAAGGGATGGAGTAATTTGGCAGAAAATAAACCCCCTTGCTTTCTAACTCTCCTCACCGGAGTGGGAGGCTAGGTGCGGCTAGGTTTAAATTCTGAGTGATGTCCAATTTGCCACTACCAGTCCAGTCGCGTTTAATAAGTATATTAAACTACCACGATTCTGGATGTACTAATAGCGGTCTGCACCTTTAGTCCAGTCGTGCTCATGAACTAGCACAGCCATGCTTAGGGTTTGGTTGAGTTCAGTGAGAAACTGTGACAACTGGCTACTTAAACAGTGCAGTTTTATTTGTGCAACAGATATATAGGTTTTTTGAATTGCCGATGATAATGACTGTCTGCAAGAAAGCACGTGCAAATATGATGTTATTAAGTATAAAACATGTGAAAAGGTTATAAATACTACAACCTGGCTATAAACATTAGGGAGTAACTCTCTAGAGAGATTTCTAAGATTCCTGAGAAAAGCGCTTAGTCTAAGTCTCATCCAAGGGAACCCAAGGGGGGGAGAAGCAAGACTCAGCCCGTCAGCCGATCCCGGTAGTCAGAGGCAGTCTGAGATGGAGTTTCCCTTGACTTACTCACAGTGTTATCTTCTCCAAAAATCCCCTATTTCCCTGGCAATTTTTATATCCTTTCTACATTTAAGGTGGAGTTTGGGTGATTGTAGTCATACATACCTTTTATCAATATTGGTGTAAAATTCTCTCGCTTCATTTTTAAAGGCATAGTTTACAAAAAATCGAGGGCGCAGACTTGAAGAGGAGTGGTCGCACCTCGGAGGCGGGTAGCCTTTGGGATGGAGGTGTGTTTTGGTATTAAAATGATATTTCACGAGAGGATAGCACTTTGGCAAGTTCTCGAAAACCTGTTGGCTCAGGGGATCAGATGTGCTGCTTATTGGTTCTAGAGGACCATCTCTTCCCACTTTATCATCACGGAGCAGGGCCACGGAGTCTCCACTCCACTCCATCCTCTATGGTATGTTGCAGGGAGTTGCTGTGTGAGTGGATTCCTCGCATGCCTGCTGCAGCTGTGTCCCATCCTCAGAGCTCGTTTTGATTTTATGCTTTTCCTCAATGGGTGAACAATGCTATGTTTTTCATATAAACCTTAATTTTCAGAAGTAAAACCTTAATTTTACTAATAATTCCACAGTGCCACAAATCTATTAGAATGAAAAAAGTTAAACAGAAAATAAAAGAAACAATCTGAGCATATGAATCATGATCCAAAACCTGTGCAATGAGCAGGAGGACTTGCCATGACTGGTAGTGAATCAAACCTACACATGGTTCTACTGGTGAAAACTGTGTCATTGGAGTCAATGTAAACTTAGACAGCTAAAATTAGAGAGCATTCCACTGTGAAATTCACAGTGAACCAAAGAGAATTTCTGGTTATTTAGAACCTTAAAATGCTGACTGTCCACCTTATTCTGATTAGAGTTTAACAGAGGCAACCAGCATAAATGTCTTCTCTTCGCATGGACATTTCTCTTCAACTAGAATATTTTTAGTTTATGAACATATAGAAAAAAATTATGTACACATACAAACTTTTTTCTCAGCTGAGAGAACTCTCAGGAAGGGCTTTGATTTGTGTTTCATGTCTGGATTTTCTCTTTCTATTTACATTTAACTTTTCCCAGACATCATTCTTCTTTCGGCTGTTCTCCGCTTCATTTTGTTGTCTCTATCCACTCTATTATTTTAGCACTGTACCTAATCCAGGATCTACCTGTGCAATGCTAAGTAATTGATCTCCCTTTAAATAACTTGTCAGTCTTGTGATGGAGTTTACTGTACTTTTTGGATTGAGAATCAATGAGAAAGTCTCTGTTTAAATGAATGTGTGTGTATATGTACTCTAAGACCAGTAAATCTTACATAATTAAGGAAATATATGTCCGTTTCTTATGTAGCATCTTTATACAGTTATTGCAATAAAAAGGGAAAAGGAAAAAACACTCCATTTTATTTTATTTGGTTCTGTTTTATTTTATTTTACCTTCAGTTACACAATTTCAACTTCATCTTATTTTTGCACGGCACACACAGGAAGTGTCCTTGAAAAATCTTCAACAAGCAGTCATAATTTAATTCAAACCCCAAGGCTTTAACCAAAACTTTTCAAATAATACAGAAATATTCCAGGCAGATATTGCTGGACTTGTGTGGATTAGCAGCAAGTAAGTCTGAGATGCTTATTATGTTTAAATTCCCTAAATATTTCTTTGAATGGGTTTAGATTTGCTTTATTTTGCTTTCATTTTTGTGAGGTAAAATAACACTGAATATTATTTTTCTTGCTTTTGATTAACTTTCTTACTGAAATGGTTTGTAAGAAGTAATAGTTTGGAGGTCTCAGCTGCCATGCACTGGAACATAGCAGAAGAGAAGTTTCAACTCAGTTTCTAGTGAGTTCATTTTCTTCAGTTTTCTCAAAAAACTAACATGCAGAACCACCTTTCTTTGAAATTTAATGATTAAACCCATGGCAACCAATGAAACAAGAGATACATGAAAAATGAAGTTTCAGTGTAGCTAAAATCTCTCTCTATAACGATTTGCTGAAACAGCCTTCCTATGTCCATACACCCACATGCAAAAAGTCTAAGAACACTCACACCTTACACCTATAAAAGCAAGAAGACTCCTACAAGTAACTTGTGTGGTGATGCAAAGTTGAAAGCTGAATCTATTTTTTCAAGATTTTTCCAGGATTACAGTCTGCACCTGTAAATGCCAGTCTGCGTCTGCTGTAAATGTCTTTTCATTAGTCAGCCACCTGCTAGATACAAAGTGTTGCACTAATAACACAGCCTCTGTTACACAGCATAAAAAGGATTCTTGGCCACTAGCTGGCGGGGCTCATTGAGAGGGCTTTAAACTAGGGGGAAGGGGATATTGCCCAGCTCACTAGGGATGAGCATAGGCTTGGCGTGCCAAGGCCAGGGGTGAGATTGACAGCCCAGCTCAAGTGTGTTTACACCAATGCACGTAGCATGGGCAATAAACAGGACGAGCTGGAACCCATTATACAGCAGGACGGGTACGACTTGGTCGCCATCACAGAAACGTGGTGGGACAACTCGCATGACTGGCATGCTGTCATAGATGGCTACAGACTCTTTAGGAAAGACAGGCCAACAAGGAGAGGTGGGGGAGTTGCTCTATATGTGAGGCAGCAAGTAGAATGCATTGAGCTTGGCCTGGGGGCAAAAGAGAAACAAGTTGAAAGCTTGTGGGTTAGAATTAAGGGACAGGCTCATAAGGGTGACATTACGGTGGGTGTGTACTACAGGCCACCTGACCAGGAGGAGGAAGTTGATGAGGCCTTCTACAGGCAGCTGCAAGCAGCCTCACAGTCACAGGCCCTGTTTCTCATGGGGGACTTCAACCACCCTGACATCAACTGGGAAGAACAAACAGCTAGGCAGGCGTAATCCAGGAGGTTCCTACAGAGCATCGATGATAACTTTCTGATGCAAGTGGTGGAGGAACCAACAAGGAAAGGCACGCTGCTGGACCTCGTGTTAACAAACAAGTAGGGACTGGTGGAGGATGTGAAGGCTGGAGGCAGACTCGGCTGCAGTGACCATGAAATGGTTGAGTTCAGGATCCTGCGTGGAGGAAGCAGGGCGACAAGCAGGATCAAAACCCTGGACCTCAGGAGGGCTGACTTTGCCCTCTTCAAGGAGCTACTGGTAGGAATCCCGTGGGCCAGGGCTCTCGAAGGCAGGGGGGTTCAAGAGTGCTGGTCGATCTTTAAACAACACTTCTTCCATGCACAGGAGCAATGCATCCCCCTGAGAAAGAAATCTAGCAAAGGAGGCAGGAGACCTGCATGGTTAAACAAGGAGCTTCAAGCGGAGATCAGGCAGAAGAGAAAGGTCCATGGAATGTGGAAAGAGGGGCAGGCCACTTGGGAAGAGTACAGGAACGTGGTGAGGGCGTGCAGGGATGCGACGAGGAAGGCCAAGGCCCACCTGGAACTGAAGCTGGCAAGGGATGTCAAAAACAACAAGAAGGGCTTCTTCAACTACATCAGCAGCAAAAGAAAGGCTAGGGACAATGTGGGGCCGCTGCTGAATGAGGCGGGTGCCCTGGTGATGGAGGATGCGGAGAAGGCAGAGCTACTGAATGCCTTCTTTGCTTCAGTCTTCAGTGCTAAGACTGGCCCTCAGGAATCCCAGGCCCCGGAGGTAAGAGAAGAAGCCTACAAAGAGGATGACTTTCCCTTGGTGGAGGAGGACTGTGTGAGGGATCGCTTAAGCGATCTGGACGTCCACAAATCCATGGGCCCCGATGGAATGCACCCACGAGTGCTGAGGGAGCTGGCGGATGTCATTGCTGAGCCACTCTCCATCATCTTTGAGAGCTCCTGGAGGACAGGAAATGTGCCCGAGGACTGGAGAAAGGCCAATGTCACTCCAATCTTCAAAAAGGGCAAGAAGGAGGACCCAGGGAACTACAGGCCGGTCAGCCTCACCTCCATCCCGGGAAAGGCGATGGAGCAGCTTATCCTGGAGGCCATCATCAAGCAAGTGGAAGAAAAGAAGGTTATCAGGAGTAGTCAGGATGGATTCACCAAGGGGAAATCATGCCTGACCAATATAATAGCTTTCTACGATGACATGACTGGCTGGGTAGATGAAGGGAGAGCCGTGAATGTTGTCTACCTGGACTTCAGCAAGGCTTTCAACACAGTCTCCCATGATATCCTCCTAGGGAAGCTGAGGAAGTGTGGGCTGGATGAGTGGTCGGTGAAGTGGATAGAGAACTGGCTGAATGGCAGAACTCAGAGGGTTGTCATCAGCGGCGCTGAGTCTAGTTGGAGGCTGGTAACAAGTGGTGTCCGCCAGGGGTCAGTACTGGGCCCAGTCTTGTTTAACTTCATCAACGACCTGGATGAAGAGTTAGAATGTACCCTCAGCAAGTTTGCTGATGACACAAAACTGGGAGGTGTGGTAGACACACCAGAAGGCTGTGCTGCCATTCAGCGTGACCTGGATAGGCTGGAGAGCTGGGCAGAGAGGAACCTGATGAGGTTCAACAAAGGCAAGTGTAGGGTCCTGCACCTGGGGAGGAATAACCCCATGCACCAGTACAGGCTTGAGACAGACCTGCTGGAGAGCAGCTCTGCGGAGAGGGACCTGGGTGTTCTGGTGGACGACAGGTTAACCATGAGCCAGCAGTGTGCCCTGGCTGCCAAGAAAGCCAACGGAATCCTGGAGTGCATCAATAAGAGTGTGGCCAGCAGGACGAGGGAGGTTCTCCTTCCCCTCTACACTGCCCTGGTGAGGCCCCATCTGGAGTACTGTGTCCAGTTCTGGGCTCCCCAGTTCAAGAAAGGTGAAGAGCTACTGGAGAGAGTCCAGCAGAGGGCTACAAGGATGATGAGGGGACTGGAACATCTCTCCTACGAGGAGAGGCTGAGGGAGCTGGGCTTGTTCAGCCTGAAGAAGAGAAGGCTGCGAGGGGATCTAATAAATGCTTACAAATATCTGAAGGGTGGGTGTCAGGAGGATGGGGCCAAGCTCTTTTCAGTGGTGCCCAGTGACAGGACAAGGGGCAATGGGCACAAACTGAGGCACAGGAAGTTCCATCTGAACATGAGGAAGAACTTCTTCCCTCTGAGGGTGACGGAGCACTGGAACAGGCTGCCCAGGGAGGTTGTGGAGTCTCCTTCTCTGGAGATATTCAAGACCTGCCTGAACAAGGTCCTGTGCAGCCTGCTGTAGGTGACCCTGCTTCGGCAGGAGGGTTGGACTAGATGACCCACAGAGGTCCCTTCCAACCCCTACTATTCTGTGATTCTGTGATTCTGTGATCTGAGAATATACATGCACTGTTTGAGACCGGAAACTGGCATTGATGGAGATTGACTTTGCCACGCAGAGAAGTTGTTATTTTTACATATACACAAATTGAAGCAGTTCTTTATGTTCCTTGATGAACATTTATTACTATTCATTATCTTCTTTTGCCTGTGTACAGAGCGCAGACTTTCAGGCCAGTGGCACTGGATTCATGAGGACTTTTCAGTACTATGGATCACAATGTTCTGCCAGATCACCAGCTGGCCCTGGCATAAATAGAACACCAATGGCTAAAGCAACTGCTCTCATAGAGAACAGACCAAACCCAAAACTGACTAGTAGGCATTTTCATGCAGACATTTTCCTAACAGGGAGGAGTGTCATCTATAACCTTTTCTGTACTAAATGCTAAACATTCTCTGCTGATGAGCTGCAAGATGTCCAATGGGACATCAGAGTTTGTTATTATGATATAGAGACCAGGGCAAAATAATTTTAGCTCAGTTACATAAACTTTGAAATTCAAACAGCTTAAGTTTTGGAATGAATTACTTCCCAGTAGCTAGCCAGTAAGGGTGATTCAGAGATGACAGGAACTTTTAAATCCAAACTATTGAAATATTTTTGTTTTACGAGTTTGTATATGCTTGAAAGATAGTTACGTTGCTACATCACATTTAGGTATGCCATCTATAAAGGCTGGAACAGAGTGGATTGATTCCACATGCTGCTGAAATCCCTGAATCATGAAATGCCACATTCATACTGTGGGTAGGAAAACTAATGGAGAGAAAGACTCAGCCAATCTGGAGCCAAGTCTATCTTCAGATGAGAATGCAAATACAAACTGTGCAGGTTCCTTTTGAACCACACTGGGAGGATACCTTGGGATAAAAAAAATCTGACTCTAATAATACAAGTAGTAAGACTTGCAGAAAATCTGACTGTTGAAATTGGCACTGTGTTAGGTCTGGAACCAAAATACAAAGCACTGTCTGTTTTTGAGATTAAATTTAATCTGATGTCAACTACGAAACTGTAATATCAGTGTGCACATTAAAAGTGTTGTGAATGAAAGATCATAAGTGGAAACCTCTGTGTTCAGAGGGCAGAGCGGTTGTCATTCAATCACACTATTCAACAAGTTAGTGTGACATCTCACTGTCCTGTTGCTACAGTTAGGATATCTTTATTTTGATGTTCTATTCCAGTAAAGTTTCGAGTGCACATAATACTACAGTTTTCGCCTGGAGCTTCAGTACTGTTGCAACAATTTCTTTATGACTTCTCGGGCTGTGTTCTGATCTGTTGAAAATAATTTCTTGGATTTCTCATGAAATTTTCAATGGATTTATGATACCCATACTTTTAGCTAGTATATCTTTCACATAAAGATCACTGTTGATTCTCAGATCTGTACAGTAGTTTGAAAATTCTTACCTTTGCTCACATGCTTTTTTGACACTGTTCACAAAGAATATTAGAATACAGATTAAAAAAATCACTTTTTACTTGCAGTCGCTCTCAGTGGATTGTAATAGATCTTGATAATTCTTGTCTTGAAAAAAAAACTTAAATGAAAATAGGAGGAATATATTCAATAGACTCAGAAGCATTTTACAGAATGGAAAAATCTCTGTCTCACCTTTAGAATGTCTTTGCTTACCAACCTGCACAGTAAATAGTTCATAAAAAATTGCTATGCGGTTATTCTTCTACAAGTCCATAAAGAATAAAGGACTTTTTTGCTAATATTTAAACAAGGAAGTTGTGAAAGGGTTTTGCTGTTGTTGCAGTTCAATAACAAACCTTTAAAAATGTCAGCAGTATCTCCATCCCCAGCATAAAGGCTGAAACATCCTTCTCTCTAAATTGGAGAAGCATGGATTTGATGGGTGGACCGTTCGGTGGATAAGGAATTGGTTGGATGGTCACAGCCAAAGGGTAGTGGTCAACGGCTCAATGTCCAGATGGAGACCAGTGACGAGTGGAGTCCCTCAGGGGTCCGTACTGGGACCGGTGCTGTTCAATATATTCATCAACGACATGGACAGCGACATCAAGTGTACCCTCAGCAAGTTTGCAGATGACACCAAACTGAGTGGTACGGTCGAGACACCAGAAGGACGGGATGCCATCCAGAGGGACCTGGACAAGCTGGAGAGGTGGGCCTGTGTGAACCTCATGAGGTTCAACAAGGCCAAGTGCAATGTCCTACACCTGGGTCGGGGTAATCCCCGCTACCAATGCAGGCTGGGGGATGAAAGGATCGAGAGCAGCCCTGCCAAGAGGGACTTGGGGGTACTGATAGGCGAAAGGCTGCACGTGAGCCGGCAATGTGTGCTGGCAGCCCAGAGGGCCAACCGTGTCCTGGGCTGCATCAGGAGAAGCGTGGCCAGCAGGTCGAGAGAGGTGATTCTGCCCCTCTACTCTGCTTTGGTGAGACCTCACCTGGAGTGCTGCGTTCAGCTCTGGAGCCCTCAGCACAAAAAGGACATGGAACTGTTGGAGCGGGTCCAAAGGAGGGCTGCAAAAATGATCCGAGGGCTGGAGAACCTCTCCTATGAGGACAGACTGAGAGAGTTGGGCTTGTTCAGCCTGGAGAAGAGAAGGCTGCAGGGAGACCTGATTGCAGCCTTTCAGTACTTAAAGGGAGCCTATAGGAAAGACGGGGACAATCTTTTTAGTAGAGATAGCAGTGACAGGACGAGGGGTAATGGTTTTAAACTAAAACAGGGTAGGTTTAGGCTGGATATAAGGAAGAAATTCTTTACAATGAGGGTGGTGAAACACTGGAACGGGTTGCCCAGAGAGGTAGTGGAGGCCCCATCCCTGGAAACATTCAAGACCAGGTTGGACAGGGCTCTGAGCAACCTGATCTAGTTAGTGGTGTCCCTGCTGGCTGCAGGGGGGTTGGACTAGATGACCTCTAGGGGTCCCTTCCAATCCAAAACTTTCTATGATTCTATGATTCTGTATCACAACCCAGCAAGCATGATTTGGCCATCCAGATCATAGGAGCAGAAGGCCTGACAGAGGCAAAAGATGCGCCATTCAGCTGTGGTTAAGTGCACGTGACATCTACAGCAGTAAATTAGACACAGTCAGGAAACTTTCCAGGTGCTAGTCCTTCTTGTGGCTAGTGTTATATAATTAGAACAACCATAGGACAGTTTAGGTCTGTCACAACTCGCATGATCCCAAGCAGTACCAGGGCTTGGCTCAAGTCATCACAGGCCAGATCCCACTTTCAAGATCCAGTTCACATCCAGCGGCTCGGTTTCAAAGGAAGACTGAGCAATCCAACAGGGTATGGAAAGGCCCATGCCTGCTGTCCTCGAGGGTGGAGATCTGTCCTCGTATATTTAATGGTACAGACGCAGCCACAATCTCTCTTACTGTCTAGTTTCAGGAGCAGTTAACAAAGAAGGATTCCTAAAATGGTGAATCAAAGACGAGAAGGAATATCTTCAGGGCAGAAAAAATGGAAAATGCATTGTATATTTCCTAGCCCCAGGAAGAGCTGCAACCTCAGTCATCATAAAAAGACTAATATGACAAACATCCTTTTCCTAGAGAGAAGAAACCAAGTGGTGTTGATAAAACCGAATGGAAGCTCTTCAGAAATTCAGAAAGCAGTTCTTCAGTGAAGTATGTGCATATAGTGGGTTGTTTGCAAATTGCGTGAATCTATAGAAGTAGAGATCTAGGAACTTACCTAGGAAGATTCAAAGAAAATCTGTTTAATTTATCAGGAGTCTAAAGTTATTTTTCTTGTCAGGACAAATGACAAGAAGTATACAGGAAAGGTTTACAAGAAATATATATAAAGACAGAAAATCCCCAAACACTGAGATGATTTCAAGATCCGAATGATGATACTAGTAAAAACTGGTAAGAAAGGACCGAAATGCAGAGAAGTGATTTCATTTGTAGTGAAACACCCTCAGCAGATTCTTATACAAGCACCTGGGCCTATCAGCATCAGTTATATAGAAGTTTATATTTCTCTGTAGTGAATAAGAAACAATGATAAGTACAACAAAATGTTTAAATTAATAAAACAAAGAGTGGGTCTACTGAAGTCAATTGATGCACAACTTACATAATATTATCAGCAAATCTAACTAACATAAGATTCCATCTGTAGCATTATTTAGTTAAACTCATGAACGACACTACAGAGACCAAAATTGTCTTATGCTACTCCAAAACATCATAGTACTACATCTTGTTTGATCTTATATATCCATAATAGACCTATGGCCATAATCCAGTTTAAACAGTCTAACTAAGGGTCTGCAGATGTGTGATGATCCCTAGCAGTTTGAAGTTGAGTAGACAGTGAATTTAACATAAATCGCTGACTTTGCAGGAGACAAATATAATAATGCAAATGAGATAAATGTAGTTAGCTATCTTTCAACACCTTAAGATGTCCTATAGCAGAAATTATCATCTGTGCTTCATCTATACCAAAGCAACTATAAATTTTATTCAACTCCATGAAAGAAGATTACAGAAAACAAAAACAAACTTGGCCCATAATGTCACTGTGTAAAAGGAACAGGATGTTTTCATACTAGAACAATCATGATTTTGAGTCTTTTTTAATAGATTGAAAACTATAGTAGCAGAGTTGTTAAGAGCCAGAATACACTGGCTTTCATGGTAGTGGAGGAAAATGCATCATATGTTTTAAGAAACTGGGGGTTGTCGTAGCTACAACATTCAATTACTGACTTGCCGTTTCCAGATCAATGGCCTTGAGGGAAAGTAGGGTTAATTAAGCCTGAACTCACTCAAGATAAATTGACATTTTTGTCTCACAGCAGTAATTGTCTAAACAGAAAGCTTACTAGTAGTGGTGGGAGTTAATAAAAAAAAATAGTAATCACCTTTATTCCTTGCATCACTATCTAGTAAAAGTTTCCCTGTCCCCTACAATTTTAAAATCCTGTAAGTGTAGCAAGTCGTACTACTTACTTACAATAGTCATCTACAAAATATCAAAAACATTTAAGGATTCCTTGTAAAATCATTCTGAATTGCCTTAGAAATTAATCTGAATGTTGGAAGTAATTTCCATAGTTTGAGATCACAAGAGAAAAGAATCTAGCTTCAGCTTTACCCCAACAGCTTAATTGGTTGTTAATGAATACAACTTTGGTGGGATACAAAGTTGGCCCATCACGGGCAGAAGTAGAAAAAAATCTGAAGTCATCTTTGAGAACAAATACTAGTGAGAGAAGTTTCAGTGCAATTTGATATTTGTGTTTAGTCAGAAAATTAGCTGCTTCACTTTTTAAAAACCGAAACTACTGTAACAAATTGTTGAGTATTGCAACCAATAGAGCATTATAGTAAACAATTGCTGTAAAAAAAAAAAAAAGGAAAGAGGCTTGAATTTAGTGCTTTACATCAATAGCATTCAAATAGTTATGTTAGGAATATTCCTTTGCTTTAGAACAAAATCTTTTCTGCAGTATATGTAAAGAGTCAGGCTTATCATTTAAATTAATGTATCTGGTTCTCTACTTTCCCTGCCTTGTGACTGGCATCTGAAAAGTGTGGGTGAAAAAATCTAGGAGTCTGATTTAGCTGCAGCTCCACTTTTCATCATATAAATTTCAGGGCAAAGGCAAATCAGCTCCAGTTTGCTTTACAGTGAGGAGAGAAAAGGATGTCTCAATTTCTCTGACAATTTATACCTTGCACCATTACAGTAGTGCAAATTTTATTATTGATCTTCTTCTGACCAATGATGTCATAAGCACTACACAGGCTATTAAAATTTCACACAGGATATATGAATCTTTAAGGACTGAATTCCATTTAGTGGTCTTAATTGCAGCATCTGTTCCCTTGCTGTAATGACATCAAAATTCATTACAACATAGCATCATTACAATGCAAAATAACATAATAACATCATTGCCATATAAAAGCCTTATAGCAAGCTAGATTTCCAGCAAAGATGTGAAAGGAAAAATGATTGGTTTTTTGAAATGTACCAACTCGATAACATTAATCTTTTTTTCCCTTCTAATGAGCCTTTAACTATAATAGTATTTCCGTGTATAGAAATAAAAAGGTATGGTTTTTGTTCGCTTATTTGTTTTGTTTTGTTTTCATTCTAAAACTATTCTTGCCAAAGTGTTCTTTAGCAAGTCGAAGTATCTGGTGATCTTTAATTTACTGGACTTGAATTGAGGATCTTGACTACTTCAATATTCTGAATTTCTAAAATTATGTGATGTTAGTTTTTGTAACAGTCCATGAATCGCACATGCATTGGACACCAATCTTAGTTGATCTCTGCATAAATTACTAGCTTCTGAACCAAGTCTTTCATATGATTGAATCATAGAATCATAGAATGGTAGAATCATAGAATTCTGATTGGGAAAAGACCTCTAAGATCATTGAGTCCAATCATCCACCCAACACCATCACACCTACTAAACCATATCCCAAAGTGCCACATCTACACGTGTTTTAAACATCTTCAGGGATAGGGACTCCACCACTTCCCTGGGCAGCTTATTCCAATGTCTGACCACTCTTTCAGTAAAGAAATTTTTCCTGATATCCAATATAAACCTCTCCTGAAGCAACCTGACACGACTCGTCCTATCACTAGTTACCTGGGAGAAAAGACCAACACCTGCCTCACTGCAACCTCCTTTCAAGTAGTTGTAGAGAGTAATAACATCCCTCCTCAGCTTCCTCTTCTCCAAACTAAACAGCCCCACTTCCTTCAGTCGCTCCTCATAAGACTTGTTCTCTAGACCCTCTCACCAGCCTCATTGCCCTTCTCTGGACACACTCCAGAAACTCCATGTCCTTCTTGCAGTGAGGGGCCCAAAACTAAACACAGTACTCCAGGCGCGGCCTCACCAGTGGCGAGGACAGGGGGACGATCACCTCCCTGCTTCTGATGGCCACACTTTTCCTGATATAAGCCAGAATGCCGCTGGCCTTCTTGGCCTTCTTGGCCACCTGGGCACACTGCTGGTTTGGAGAGAAGTGGTTACCAAGGTAAAAGGGTAGAGGGTAGTACAAGACAATTAGTATTTAAAATTGAGAACATTGGAGACACTAAAAAGACGGGTTTCAGTAAGTTTAAATGTTTCAGAAGAGACTGATGGTTTACACTTACCCTGAATTCATACTTTCCATAAGTTGTTTAGTTAGTATTATAACTATTTATCCAGAAGCGTGCTAAAGCTTCTTAGGATCAGCTAAATATTAGTGTTAGTAGGCAATAATTGTCTTTATAATTATCCTCTGCTTTTTTCCTAGATGCAGTTCTGCTCTAGAAAGGTCCTTCATACTAAAATAATGGTCCTCCTGAATTTCAGTAGTACAGGGCTTCATCCTTATTCCTGACTATAAGAAGGACAAATTTATTACTAGGTTAGTTTCTACCGACTGCCTCATGTTCATCCTGAGACTAGCAAGCATTCTCTTTATTTAACTTTTGCCGAAGTGGAGGATACTGGACTATTAGGGTGGAAGAGTGCCAAGGTTGACAGAGTGTCCCTGGCAGGTGATAACAGCCTGTTGTCATATGGAGGATATCTGACTACGAGTCAGCCCCAGACCAAACTGATGATCTAAAATTAGGCATGAAAGTCATGGAAAATCCTAACATTTTCTATGAGATGCATATCCTTCATGACAGATAAATGTGATTCTTTAAAGCTTAAAGAATAAAAACTATATTTAACTGTCCATTATACCCTCAGTCTCAATTCAGGAGCAAAATTGAGACTCTTGATACTGGCACTTGAACTGCTTTAAACCAGTCTAAATGTGGGCATCTATTAAAAAAAAATAAAAAAAAAAAATGATTGGAGCTTTGGTCTCTCCTCCCTTTGTTTCCTGGTCAAGATCTCACACATCCTTCCTCACAATTAATTTTTAGTTGGGTTAAACCCCCCCCAAGAAGCTTTAAAAGTGCTAAAGCTAATGCAGAATTAAAAATGTGAGGCTGAAAACGGGGTGGAAGGACTTATTTGAGGGCCAGCACAGTCTTTCAAGCCCTGAAAGAGTGCAGGCATGGCAGCATCTCTGTGGCTGCCTGCAGTTTTCTAGCCTGAATTGGGGAAATTCATGTAATCTCTCTGTCTCAGGCATAGGAGAAGGTCTGTGAATTACTCTGGGACATAGACCTTTGTGCCTCAGGGTGCACTCCCATGACAATTTAAACTGAAATAAGACAAGGTCGTCGTGGTCCTGCTCTCTCCTCTTCTCCTAGCCTCCCATTTGCCTTCACCATGGCTTCACGAGCTGAAGGCTGCAGCAGTGGCTGAACCAAATGAAGTAATTTTTCTGTAAACTGAGTATACGAAAATGTGATCTGATTTCTGTCTCTGTATCTCTCCAAACCAGCCCATTTAGTGTCTGAAATGCATCTGGTTGAGGCACAAGGGAATGAAGTTACCAGGTAGAGCTGGAGGAGGAATGTGACTGCAGAAGGCACAACTTAGACTGTTTTATATAGGAATTTGTTTTTAATGCTCTTGTGCATAAAATGGGATGGTTCCTGCTTATCAGACTGCTGTAAGAAACAGTTCATCATAAATCCTAGTGATGCACTTTGAGACTTCAAGATAGAAAGCAACATATCTGGAAAATTCTTTCCAATTTTATTTTATTGAAGTTGTTACTTTATCACAAAACCCTGCGATTCTCAAACCTTTGTTCACATTTACAACAATCTGTTTGAAGAAAAATAGCAGACAGCAAATCACTACAAAACAAAACAGAATAAATCACATTCTGAACAAGACTACACTGAAATGATCTCATTTTGAGCTTTATCCCTTGATTTTAGCAGTTCTGTTACCTCCAGCATGCAGAGCAGTTTGAATTTCCCCGTGGCTCAGTGGCGCCTTTTAGCAGGTTTTTTATTTAGGCTCTGTCTTCATTGAAAGCCTAATGGGTGAACAGCAGTTAGCAAGGGACCTAAATATCACAAGCCCACAGGGGCAAATGACTCACTACAACTGTAGTAAAAAGGTACTTAGGGAGAGTGACAGGTTCTTGGTAAATAATACTTCTTACAGCCACACTATCTCACTGAACTTTTTCTTTATTTGTTTTGCTTGCATTCTGAGATATAGAAAAAGGTTAAGGGAGAGACTGCAAGATTTGGTCATTTAATATGTGATGTTAAATAAATAAATAAATGTTATGAATCCAAAATATTCCTGAGGGTTAAGATTGCCTATCAAGGCCTGTCCCTGCATTTTTCAGTGTTTAGTGTTTTTAATACTTCCATTATTTTATGTGTGGTTCAGGCATTTTTAATCAGTTTGATTTCTGAGGCAGTGGAAAACCCTTCAAGGTGCCTTGTACAACTGCTAGTTTGAAATCCACTCATTGCTCTACATTCAAAGCCTTTCAGGAAAGCTTAAATTGCTTAAAAGTTTTACCATTTACAGTTACAAACATACAATCTGTATGAATTCTCTCAAGGAATTCGTCTTTCCCTGAACAATGTTGATTTATTTTCAGTGATTTAAACCTTCCTGTCTACCAGAGTGTTTGGTCCTTGACATTTAAAGATGTTTTACCTTCCCACATTCAACCTAATGAACATGACATGCGCCTTCTTACTTAACATTCATGGTTTTGATTTCTAAATGACATGTCCTGAGTAGATGAGTTTACCTACAAAGTTTGTGTTCTTCTCAGAATTTTTGCTTGTTTATAATATTCATATATTCAAGTAGAATTTCAAGATTAAAACTTACATAGTTTAAAATTTACAAAGCACAGATAAATATTCCACTTGATATTTCACAAGATGTCTGAAATTAGTTTGTGAAGAAAATGACAAAAGTAATTTCATGAAAAAAATAAGAATATTCAAAGAATAATGCTTCTGCGGTATGATCTATCATATATGCCAAATGCCTGTGAGCTCACGATAGAGAAAGAATAACAAAATTGCAAGATAATTGAAGAACACTATGAAAAAATAATCTAAATATTTATGGGCAAAATAGTGCAATTGAATACAATGAAATATTTGCTGTTCTTTTGCCCTGTTTTGAAATACCTATGGATTAACTTAATTAATTTCAATAGAATTAGAGCTTAGAAGTCACATATCATATTTGAAAAATACTTGGAGATGAGGACTGTGTAGGTATTAAGGCAATACCTACCGCAATTTCTTGTCTATCACAGGATGAGCAACAACATCAGGAATCTTGTTGGACTGTGTTAGAACAAAACACCACACCTAACACACACAAGATTCAGTCTTTTTTTAATATCTGCAAATAAATCTGACAATCATGAAGGAAAAAGAGAGGTCCGCCATAGAAATTTCTCTATTATGCAATCTAAATATTGTTTCCATCTTTTCATAATGGCGGTCATTTTAAAGTAGATTGAAGTGGTGGTTGCAAATATCATTCCAGTATTCCAGTGTGTAGCAGTTAGTGTAATTCAACTATCTTGAAGCTTTATCTTCCAGAAAGCCACAGTGAAAGTAGAGAAATATGTTAAAGTAACCCAGATATTCTGCCAAAGCAATTTCAGTCTCAGAAGGCTGTTAGTATCACTGGGATTGTTACCTCTCTGCTTGATCATGACTCTCAGTTTGCAAATATTCCTTTAGCAATTACAGCACAGAGATTAAATTGGCAGAGAAAGAGGAAGAAAAATAATCAATGGATTAAAAAAAACTTGTGTTTTTTTAATACATGTGCTAAAAACATAGTGTCACTGAAACTTCAGAAGTGAAAAGGTTGTATTACTTTGAGGGAGTTAGTTGAAGAATGCGAAAAAAATTACAGAACACATTTTGCGTTCAGGTGAAATTCCTCATATGCTTAATGGTGCTTTGAATTTCCTCTGCCAATTTTTGTTACTAAAAGTTTAACCATTTGTGTCTGTATAAAAATGCAGTAGAGCTTCGTCTTTTTAGGTTGCTTAAACACATTTTTGATGTTTGAGTGTTGGACTACAGAGAATTAGCATGCTAATAGCTGAGATTTGGAAATCAGCTAATAAGTGTTTTGGTACCAAACAAACAGAATAAACTTTGTAGCAGCATGAGTGAAAATAAGTGAAGGAAATCAGGAGGAACGAGAACTGGCCTGTGTGCAGAAGCTGTACAGACTGTACAGGGTGTTGTCAGAGTCTGTAGGGTACTTTTAAAAAGGTCCATGAGAGACAAGTAACTAAAACCAAACCTATTGCTACAGGCTTCAAATTACTTCTGAAGTCTGCATTGTCATAAGAAAAGAGATCAGGGGTTTACAAGCTAAAGTTATACATAGAAGTCATACTTTTTACAAACAACCAAAAGCTCTGGTTGGTTCTTGTGCTTTTTTGACAGGTGATACTGAAGAGTTAAGGAAAAAAATACAGTAAATTTATTAAAATGCTAGGATTTTTACTATTTCCTCCTCCACAGGAAAACACTTTTAGTACTTCTAGCGCAGAGTATAATTGCTTTTGCATTAAACTGTCACAGTCCTGATCTTCAGGCATACCATAACTGTAATAGCAAGATGCAATTGCTGAAAATACTGGTAAATTATGCTAAAATTTCCCTTAAGATATGTTCATTTCTGCAGTTCTCCACTATTGCAAATCACTAAAAAATAGGTAACACTTTTACTTCTTTTGAAGTCTATTTCCAAACGAATGTGTTATAATGCAGACCTACTATGCCAAGTGAATAGGTAACACAGATCTATGATTCTATCAGTAAAAGCATAACACAAAGGAAATGCCATGTTTCTTGTCGATTTAACTCTGTTAGCTTTAGCAGAACTATGTTAGGAAATAGGACAGTGTAAATATGCCAAGACTTGAGTTATACATGAAAGGCAAATATACAGTTGAAACCTCTGGGTAGATGACCCATATCTCAGGAAATATCTAGATACAATGTACTTAAGTTGGTAATAACATTTCAGAAAATCAGGAGGAACCTTCTACTGCTCTGTCCTTTGACACTGTGACAAAAGCATGTCTGTGCTCTCGTCTCTTAAGGACTTTCTTTGAGGCCCTTAGGACTTTAAATACCCAGGATTATTTTTCAAATACTGGTTGAAATTCTATCTGTGTGCTAATCAGCAAGCAAAAGACAAAGTCAAATTGTCTTTGTCTTTCTTCCTTCCCCCAAATCCTCCAGCAAATCCACTGTAGGATGGATCCATCTCTGGACTACTTGGTAGCTGATTAACGGACACGTATCACTTGCAAAGCTTTGGGTGGACCCTTTACAAGTAAGTACTCAGCAATTCAATAGTTATGAGGTCAGTTATGCGCGCAGGTATTTAATCATCAAATTTCTAAAACATTGAGAGTTGCAAGACGATTTTTACCCTGTGGAGAAGAAGTAGGAATCTTGTAGCTATGCAATACCACCTGTTACACAATTTCTACAGCAGCTTACAAACTCAGAGAGAGGTGAAAGTGGCCCTGTTTTGCTTATTGTTGGTCTAAACATACCTGTTGAAATACTTTTGTTTTCTCAGGTGCTTTTAGGTGTTAAACCACAATACAATTTGTAGCTATGTTGTCTGTCTTCCTCTGAGGAATCTGCCCCTAAGCAACAACTTGAAGAAAGTTTCTGTGTTCATTTGATCTGAATGGATTTTGAAAAGTTCCAGATGGCTTCAGAAAGCAAAAGTGGCTTCTCTCCCAGTGCTGTGAAACATGACTGTACCTAATCTCAGCTAATCTTGTTGAGAAAACCCCGTCCTTCCTCAGGTACTGTGCTTTGACTATGCATATATGCACATATAATAAGTATTTGACCTGCAAGAAGGATTTGACCTTAATTTGAAAGTGTTTTCTTTCTCCCTTTTCTTCCTCAGTCTTCCTGGATTTCTCTTTAGTGTGAATTGGCTGTCAGAATTTATGCCTCGTGATCAGCCTTTCCAGGTGAGACATTATTGTTTGCATGTGAAGACCAATCACAGAATCACAGAATCACAGAATAGTAGGGGTTGGAAGGGACCTCTGTGGGTCATCTAGTCCAACCCTCCTGCTGAAGCAGGGTCACCTACAGCAGGCTGCACAGGACCTTGTCCAGGCAGGTCTTGAATATCTCCAGAGAGGGAGACTCCACAACCTCCCTGGGCAGCCTGTTCCAGTGCTCCGTCACCCTCAGAGGGAAGAAGTTCTTCCTCATGTTCAGACAGAACTTCCTGTGGTTCAGTTTGTGCCCATTGCCCCTTGTCCTGTCACTGGGCACCACTGAAAAGAGCTTGGCCCCATCCTCCTGACACCCACCCTTCAGATATTTGTAAGCATTTATAAGGTCCCCTCTCAGCCTTCTCTTCTTCAGGCTGAACAAGCCCAGTTCCCTCAACCTCTCCTCGTAGGAGAGATGTTCCAGTCCCCTCATCATCCTCGTAGCCCTCTGCTGGACTCTCTCCAGTAGCTCTTCACCTTTCTTGAACTGGGGAGCCCAGAACTGGACAGAGTACTCCAGATGAGGCCTCACCAGGGCAGAGTAGAGGGGAAGGAGAACCTCCCTTGTCCTGCTGGCCACACTCTTCTTGATGCACCCCAGGATCCCATTGGCTTTCTTGGCAGCCAGGGCACACTGCTGGCTCATGGTTAACCTGTCGTCCACCAGGACGCCCAGGTCCCTCTCCACACAGCTGCTCTCCAGCAGGTCCACCCCAAGCCTGTACTGGTGCATGAGGTTGTTCCTCCCCAGGTGCAGGACCCTGCATTTGCCTTTGTTGAACCTCATCAGGTTCCTCTCTGCCCAGCTTTCCAGCCTATCCAGGTCACGCTGAATGGCAGCACAGCCTTCTGGTAAAAGGTTCTACTCCAGACAACAATAAAGCATGAAGGGGAGGTATGTAGGTTCTTATTGAATAAGTTCTTTCAGTTATATCAGATGCATCCTATGGCACCACACCCAACCTCTTTGAAGGTCTTCTGAAAAAAATCTCTGAAAAAATATTCCTCCTGCAAGCACCCACAATGTACAGGCTGCTGCGTATTATGAACCAAGTAAAATACAGAGTACTTTGATGGCTTGGTCCATTCTGGATGTGAGACTCCTAAACAGTGTTATTATGCATTGTATATTTGCATATACATTGTATGTTTCAGGTGACAGATGAAAAACAAGAAGACACGATGTAAATGATGTCACTGAAATCATCATGGCCATCATGATAACACAGTGCTGCTGAGTCCATATGTCCACAATCTCTGAAATGCTTTTAGTTTTCAATGAAGACTGTGGAAGTCCCAGCAAAATTGGTGACAAGTTACTGCTTTGTCTGGGTGTTCATATGACAACAAGTTTTACCTTCTCCCCTAAGCTTAGGTTTCTGGGCTTCTTTATAATAATGTCCTTAAAGTGAACTACTTCTCATCCACAAAAGAGTATGTAAGGAAGTAGGAAATATCAAATTCATTAATACCAGAGGAAGAGAGAGAAGGCTGATAAAAGATCTCATTTCTCCTTATTTTTGAAAAAGAAAATAATCTGTGGTGAAGAAATAGGGAACAACATTTGATGTCAGAGGAAATTGTTCGAAAAAATGCTGGACAGTGAAATCAAGGCTTCTTACATTAGCTGGAACTATGCCTGAATTACAGTTTACCATACATGACTAACTTAATATCACAGAGCTACAGATAGATGCTGCAGTCTTTGAATATGTAAAAGGCCATTGCTGTTCCTCAAATAGTAACATTCAAACTAGAGTGCCAGCAACCATCTGTTTTGTCACTAATGTCTTACTAGTTGGCTGTACAAAACAAAGTAAAACAAAAGGAAACAAGTTCAAAAAAAGTAAACTTTTCCCATTATATACTTGTTTTATAGTTCTTATTTTCTACATTTCCAGAGAGATGACAGAGGTAATAAAAATGTATTTTTTTTTAAAATAAGCTCATTTATAACTCTTGTTTACTTTGCTCTTAATCTAACATAATACTCTAAGAATCCTTATAAGACTACATAAAATATTTGGTGGCTTAAGGGAATAGTAGCTAAGTATGAGTTTTTCTCAAAATGATTAGTTCAAATGTATCTTAAGTTCATAACAAACTCTAATTCTTTCACAGGCTTTTTAGGTATTTTATGACCTGTAGAAAATAAAGAGTCAGTCCTACAATGGTTCCTACTACAGCATATGGATATGTCTTTAGTTACTTGGGTGGCACAGAGAGGTGCTGAGGTGTGATTTGCCATGTCCCATTATGGCTCTAGGACCGTACAACCACATCACAAATTTATCAGGAACAAGCTTCATGCCAATTGTGAGTATTGGGTATAGTGCCCTCAGTACACCCAGAAGCCCTCATGGTCCTCATCAGTCTCACCTGGGATACCTGCCCATGTCTCAGGAACACTCTTGCAGCTCAGCCTGGAGCACCAGCTCAAAGTCTGAGCTACATCACAGGCAGGTCAGCACCCATCCTCATCCCCTGCTGCTTCTGACTTGGCTGCACAACCAAGCATAACCTGAGACCTGATCTCTCCACTTGTGATGGAGTTGTAGACAACATATGGAATACTGATCAAGAATAAGCGCAGGGACACAGAGATCTGAGCAGGCCACATGGGAAATAGTTACTGTGTGCATGAGTGGATAAAAGGGTCAGGCTGGAAAACCACCTGGAGCACCTAGATGGTTGTTTGTGACTGAAGGCAGTCACAAGGGATGATTGTGTGAGAAAGCTACCTCTCTCTGATTAGGGACTGGAGTGTGAGAAAGAAGGGAATCATCCTGTTTGGCCTCATAGCTCAGAATCATATCCATGAAAATAAATTATTTCCTTGACCGTTTTGCAAGGTCGCTCCCTTGTTCATTCGTTAGCTCGCTTGCTGCTCTCTTGCTTGTTAGTTTACTCGCTCGTTTGCTTGCTTTGCTTTGGAATAAAGGAAATTTGCCTTGAGAAGAGAGAAAGTCCAACTGATATCTTCACCACATTTGGTGATTTCAGTCACCACATTGGGCCGATTTCTTTGCTGCACCCTCGCCTTTGCCTGCTGGTTGTGTGCCTGTGGTGGGACCCATTACCGTCACCATCCTGGCACTGCTCCCTTTGTGCAGGTGCTGTGGGACTGTGCACTGCCAGCATATGGTTGTTGCCCTGTTTGAGCAAGGGTCAGCTTGTTTCAACCCCCAGCTCATCACCCTTTGTGGAGCACCCCTGCTCTGGGTCCTCGCTGACATAAGGCACCTACCACATGTTTATATGTATCAGGTGTTAAGAAACAGATTTTTTTTTCCAACTGGCCCAGGTCATCTTGCCATTGCTAAAAAAGTCCTCTACATGTGTAGAACACGATCTGCTGGAGGGACGTGCATCCCATGCGCCCTGGGGTGCTCTACCTGGAGTTTTGATGTGTGAATTATGCTTGGTACTAGTGGGAGAGGAACAGCCTTGAGCACACCGGTGATCACCTCAATGCATGCTACATGACTAACTACAGACGAGAGGCAAAATCATTCCAAAAAGAACTTTCTAATTTGAGAACATAGGCAGACTTGTAAGGTCCCATCCTAAAGACAGTCCAAAATGATAACTCTGATCACTGTTAGATATCACAGCAGATAAGACTATGATGAAGAAGCATGCATAATGAAGTGTGATCTGATTCTTTGACATGGAAGATGAAGAACCTGTCAAGGACAATTGTGGAGCTTTAGATGTGAACTCACATAGAGGTTAGATATGCTAAGGTCCACCTTCCTGTTACGTAAACGACACTACAGCCTGTGCCTCATGATGGGACGCCCTGTGATACTGCTTTTCCACCATCATGCATTTTGATGGATAAAAAAAAAGGGTATATTTTGCAAAGTCAAAATCTGCTCATTCAAACTACAATTCATCAATGAAGATGCATACTGCTGCTGCTTAAGTATTTCTTATTCCTACAAAATGAATACCAAACGGCCCTCCTTACTTGAACCTTTGCAGCTTCACACAAATTCTAAGAGGGTTCAGTTATGAGAGAAAAGGTTGAGTTTTCAATAAGTCTTCCACTCTAGTGTGCACCATTCCTGCACACACTTATTTAATCATAACAGGCTATGCAACACAGTACCCATCTTAATAAAAAAGACCTTGAGATGAAGCAATAGACTTGTATGAATACTTCTGCAAATACGAGCACAGCCACCTGACTACATGATCTATGAGCACACTTCATATAATTCTGAAAGCGCATCTGTCTTCAAACATCCACAGTGATTTTCTGAGGTATGTTGGCTAGTGCATATTGCATCTTTCTGTTTAACAAAGATCATACACTAGCCAACATGCTGTCACAATCAAGAGACCAAATCAATGCATGTATGATCTCTCAAAGTCTGTCCTTTAGCTTATTATAAACAGCAATGAAAGATGTGAAGATGGAGCAGTGTGAGAAGGTCTATTCACACTGTGCTCTGTCCAGCATCTTCAACTGCTGTTGTATACTTTTCCTTAGAGTGATGATAGTATTAGACATGTAGAAAAAATCCTGAACTATTTAGCCACTTAACAAAAGCCTATAAAATTCTAGGACAGAGCAGTCTAACAATGCATATAAAAAGTGTAAAAAACATCATAAAAGACAGTAAAGCACAAAGTAAGTCATCTATCTGCCTTGCCAGTCCTTTAAGTAACATATAGAAAAATTATTAAAAATCTAGTATCAAAAGGGAATTGATCTTTTTACTGTGACATTTACAGTACTTTCAACTTCATGGGTCTGGTTGTGCAGGTAATCTCTGGAGAAGGCGAATCTTGATATAAGAGAGAAACAGCCATTCCTTTATAAGGTATCATCCCTTTTAAGGTTTCTTTGTTGTGTCATAGTCAGCCTCAACTCTGTGCCTGGTAAGAACATGGAACAGATCCTCCTGGATGTTATGTCCAAACATATAGAAGGCAGGGAAGTGATTAAAGACAGCCAGCATGGACAAGGGAAGAGCTATGGGAGTCATCTACATGGAATTCTGTAAGGCCATTGATATAGTCCCCTACAACATTCTTGCTGTTAAATTGGAGAGATACCGTTTTGAAGGATGGACAGTTAGATGGATAAAGAATTGGCTGGATGGTCACATCCAAAGAGAAACACTCAATGGCTTAATGTCAAAGTGGAAACCAGTAAAAAGTGGTGTTCCTCAAGAGTTTGTACTGGGACCAATACTATTCAATATATTTGTCAATGACAAACAGCAGGACTGAGTGCACTCTCTGCAAGTTTGCAGATGACACTAAGCTGAGTGGTGTGGTCAATTTGCTAGAGGGAAAAGATGCCATCAAAAAGGATCTGGACTGACTTGAGGAGTAAGCTTGCGTGAACCTCATTAAGTTCATAAATGCTTGTACCTCAGTCAGGTGCAAGACTTTTTTCCAAGGCCTGTAATGACAGGACAAGTGGCAATGTTTTTAAACTGAAAGAGAGTAGGTTTAGATAGAACATAAGGAGGAAATTTCTTATAACAAGGATGGTGAGACAGGCTGCCCAGAGAAATTGTGAATGCCCTATCCCTGGAAACACTCAAGGTCGTTCATGGCTTTGAGCACCCTGATCTAGTAAAAGATGTCCGTGTCCGTGGCAGGAGAGTTGGACTAGATGATTTTGAAAGATCCCTTCCAGCCCAAACCATTCTACAATTCTACAATTCTGTGATTCTATGTTTCTATGTTAAACACAATTGGACCCGGTTTCAACCTCTGGAGTACACTGATGGTTTGTGGTGTCCAATTAGACTTCCTACCACTGATCATCACCCTCTGGGGCTTGTTATTCAAGCTGTTTTCAGTTCACCTCACTGTCTGCTCATCCAGCTCATACTTAAGCTTATTCTCTATGAGAATCTTAGGGAAGATAACGTCAAAGACCTTATTGAAGTCCAGGCATTCAATATCCACTGTTCTCTCTTCATCTACAGGCTCAGTCATTTTGTCATAGAAGTTTATAAAGTTTGTCAAGCATGCCTTCCCTTTGGTGAATCCACTCCTGAATCGTGCTGACTACACCTGATGAATTTTTTGTCTTTCAAGTGCCTGTAAATGATTTCCAGCATCCATCGTTCCATCATCTTCCCAAGGATCAAGGTGCAGCTAACTGACCTGTAGTTCCCTGGGTCCTCCTTCTTGCCCTTCTTGAAGACAAGAGTGGTGTTTGCTTTCCTCCAGTCTAGAGGCACTTCTTCCAATCACCATGATAGATCAGAGATTATCAAGACTGGCCTTGCAATAAAATCTGTCAGCTCCCTCAGCATTTGTGGGTACATCCCACCAGGCCCCACAGACTTCTCATAGACTCACAGAATCATGGAATCATTTAGGCTGGAGGAGACCTTCGTGAACATGTAGTCCAACTACCAACCGAACACTGTCAATTCCACCACTAAACCATGTCCCTAAGCTCCACATTGATATGTCTTTTAAATACTTCTAGGAATGGTGCCTCAACCACTTCCCTGGGCAGCCTGTTCCAATGCTTTACAACTCTTTCAGCAAATAAATTTTTCCTAATAGATAATCTAAACCTCCCCTAATACAACTTGAGGCCATTTCCCCTTGTCCTATTGCCTGTTACTTGGGAGAAGAGATGGAACCCCAGTTCCCTCAGCTGCTCTTCATAAGACTTGTGTTCTAAACCCTTCACCAGCCTCGTTGCCCTTCTTCGGAAACTCTCCAGCACTTCAATGTCCTTCTTGCATTGAGGGGCCCAAAACGGAACACAGTATATAACGTTTGGCCTCATCAGTGCCGAGTACAGGGGAACAATCACCTCCCTACTCCTGCTGGCCACACTATTCATGATACAAGCCAGGATGCCACTGGCCTTCTTGGCCATCTGGGCACACTGCTGGCTCATGTTCAGCCCGCTGTCAGCCATCACCCCAAGGTCCTTTCCCACTGGGTTGCTTTCCAGCCACTCCTCCCCAAGCCTGTAGCATTGCATGGGGTTGTTGTGAACAAAGTGCAGGACCTGGCATTTGGCCTTGTTGAACCTCATACAGTTGGCCTTGGCCCATCAATCCAATCTGTCCAGATCCCTCTGCAGAGTCTTCTTACCCTCAAGGACATCAACACTTCCACCCAGCTTGGTGTCATCTGCAAACTTACTGAGAGTGCACTCGATCCCCTCATCCAGATCATTGATAAAGATGTTAAACAGAACAGGCCCCAAAACTAAGCCTTGGGGAACACCACTCATGACTGGCTGCCAGGCGGATTTAACTCCATTCACCAACACCCTTTGGGCCCGGCCATCCTGTCTGTTTTTTACCTAGCAAAGTTAACATCCATCCAAGCCACGAGCAGCCAGTTTCTCCAGGAGGATGATGTGGGAAACAGTGTCAAAGGCTTTGTTAACATCTAGGTAGACAACATCCACAGCCTTTTCCTCATCCACTAAGTGGGTCACATTTCATAGAAGGTTTTTCAAGCAGGACCTGCCTTTCATAAACCCATGCTGGTGGGGCCTGATCACGTGGTTGTCCTGTGTGTGCCACATGATGGCACTCAGGATGATATGCCCCATAACCTTCTCTGGCACTGAGGTCAGACTGACAGGCCTGTAGTTCCTGGGAACCTCCTTCTGACCGTTCTTGTAGATGCACATCACGTTATGTAACCCCCAGTCAACTGCGACCTCCCCAGTGAGCCAGGACTGCTGACAGATCATGGAGAGTGGCTTGGTGAGTACATCCACTAGCTTCTTCATTACCTTTGTGTAGATCCTGTCGGCCCCATAGTCTGTGTGTGTCTGTGTGGCATAGATGATCACTAACCATTTCCCCTTGAATTTTGGGGGTTTCCCTCTGCTCCCAATCCCTGTCTTCCCTCTCAGGGGGCTGGGTGTCTAGAGAACAACTTCTCTTACTGTTAAAGACTGAGGCAAAGAAGGCATTAAGTACCTCAGCCTTTTCTTTATCCTTTGTCACTAGGTTTCCCTTCGCATCTAATAGAAGATGGAGATTCTCCTTCACCCTCCTTCTGTTGCTAATGTATTTATAGAATCATTTTTATTGCCTTTTACAGCAGTAGCTAGGCTGAGTTCTAGTTGGGCTTTGGCTCTTCCATCTCCCTCAATGCATAACCTCACAATAGCAGTAGTATTGACTGTAATCTGTTCCTCACTACAACGTTATTTTCACTATCTTGTGATAGGTTTGTCTGGTTTTGTTTTATCTACCTTTGACTTTCTAGTATTTTCTACATTACTGGATAATCTCAAATTGTCTTAGAAAATCAAGTTCTTTTAAAAAAGAAAAACTTGTAGTTAGGTAATTCTATCATTGAGAAGTTTTTAATTAGAAACACTTCAAACAGATTTCCAATTTTAGCATGTATGTGGCAACAAATTACACTGAAATAATGACCTAGGAATACATCGATAAGAACTGACAGACTTTCAATAACGTTGAAGTGTCATGCAGTGAGTGCTACATGCTTTTAATAGCTTCCTAATAGTGTCATTTTTTTTTTGTTTTGATTTTGTTGCTTAGTTGGGATAGGTGAAAAGGTCTATTTTTACTTATAAGGCACATGCAGACAGTACACTTTTAAACATGTCATTTACCTCTTCTATTGCTTGTGAGATTTCTGTCATGTCTCATATTTGGAATAAGATACCATAGACATAAAAAAATATTCTTGGCACTGTACTAGCAATTGGTAGGCTTTAAGATGCCATGTGTAGATGTGACTCTATCCATTGGATGAATATTCTCTGAACATGAAAAGCTAACTACCCATTGAGCTACATTTGTTTCCAAAATGAAAATGGTACTAGGGACTTGAACAATAAAATTTCAATAGAGAGCCATACATTTCCTTTTCTTTTTGTGGATTTGATGCCAGCATACAAGGAGGATTTCTTTACAAAAATTAGGCTTGTGATAGCTTTGCCTGTGTCTCTCAATGATTAATTGCCAGTTAATAGCTATGAGATAACCACAGTTTGTAGAATACACAGGGCTCACCTGTGCGTACATATCACTGCTCCAGGTGTAGGTCCCCTATCTTACTTGAAATTAATGTTCAAAGTTGTGAAGTTTACAAATTCCTTGCCATTTGCTGTTGCACACTCTCCCCCTCCTCAAATGACACACCTTTGAAGATTTTCTTATTAAATGTCCAAAACATATGATACAAACTCCTGTCAGGAGTGGTACTGTAATACCAAATATTTTTGTACAGGTCTTAATGAAGGTAGACTTGAAAGCAGGATAGAATAGAATAGCACAGCATAGCATAGCATAGCATAGAATAGAATAGAATAGAATACAACAGTTCGGTTCCAGCTGGAAGGGACCTACTGCAAGTCCAACTGCCTGACCACTACAGGGCTTATCAAAATTTAAATCATGTTATTAACATGTCCAAATGCCCCTTAAACATTGACAGGCTTGGGACATTGACCACCTCTCTAGGAAGCCTGTTACAGTGTTTGACCACCCTCTCTTGGTAAAAAAATGCTTCCTAATGTTCAGTCTAATCCTCCCCTGGTGCAGCTTTGAACCATTCCCATGTGTTTTGTCACTGGATATCAAAGAGAAAAGATCAGCACCTCCGTCTCCACTTCCCCTCCTCAGAAAGCTGAAGAGAACAATGAGGTCACCCCTCAGCCTCCTTTTCTCCAAACTAGACAAGCCCAAATTCCTTAATCGCTCCTCACAGGACATTCCTTCCAGCCCCTTCAGCAGCTTTGTTGCCCTCCTCTGGACACTTTCAAGTACTTTAACATGTTTTTTTAAGTTGTGGTGCCCGGAACTGCATACAGTATTCAAGATGAGTCCACACCAATGCTGAATACAGTGGGCTAATCATATCTTTTGTTTGATTATGCTGTATTTGATGCATCCCAGGATGTGGTTTGTGCTCTCAGCTGCCAGGGCATGCTGCTGGCTCATATTAAGCCTGCTGTCAACCAGCACCCCCAGGCCCCTTTGTGCTCTCCAGCCGCACCTCTCCCCATTTGTACTTATGCTCGGTGTGTTACTCTGTAGTAGGTGCAGAATCCAGCATTTTAACTTGTTTAATCCCATTAATAATTGCCCAATGGTCCAATCTCTCCAGATCACATTGCAAGGCTTCTTGTCCCTTGAGAGAGTCAACAACATCTCCCAGTATATTATCATCAGCAAGTACATCATGGCTGGCTCAAAACTAGAATTGAAATATAAATGTAGTTCCTAAATCATCACAAATATAAGAAAAAAAATCAGGTCATCATTAAGCAAGTGGAGGAAAAGAAGTTCATCAGGAGTAGTCAACATGGATTTACCAAGGGGAAATCATGCCTAAACAATCTGATAGCTTTCTACGATGGCATGACTGGCTGGGTAGTTGAGGGGAGAGCAGTGGATGTTGTCTACCTCGACTTCAGCAAGGCTTTTGACACTGTCTCCCATAACATCCTCATAGGCAAGCTCAGGAAATGTAGGCCAGATGAGCAGTCAGTGAGGTTGATAGAGAACTGGCTGAATGGCAGAGCTCAGAGGGTTGTCATCAGTGGTGCTGAGTCTAATAGGAGGTCTGTAACTAGTGATGTCCCCCAGGGGTCAGTACTCAGCTCAGTCTTATACCACGTATTCATCAGTGACCTAGATGCAGGGACAGAGTGTACCCTCAGCAAGTTTGCTGGTGACACAAATCTGGGAGGGGTGGTAGATACACCAGAAGGCTGTGCTGCCATTCAGCGTGACCTGGACAGGCTGAAAAGTTGAGCAGAGAGGAACCTGATGAGGTTCAACAAGGGCAAATGCAGGGTCCTGCATCTGGGGAGGAATAACCCCATGCACCAGTACAGGCTCAGGGTGGACCTGCTGGAGAGCAGCTCTGCGGAGAGGGACCTGGGAGTGCTGGTGGATGACAGGTTAACCATGAGCCAGCAGTGTGCCCTGGCTGCCAAGAAAGCCAATGCATCCTGGGGTGCATTAAGAAGAGTGTGGCCAGCAGGTCAAGGGAGATTATCCCCCTCCTCTACTCTGCCCTAGTAAGGCCCCATCTGGAGTACTCTGTCCAGTTCTGGGCTCCCCACTTCAAGAAAGGTGAAGAGCTACTGGAGAGAGTCCAGTGGAGGGCTACAAGGATGGTGAGGGGACTGGAGCATCTCTCCTATGAGGAGAGGCTGAGGGAGCTGGGCTTGTTCAGCCTGAAGAAGAGTAGTATTAGAGAAGATCTTATAAATTCTTATAATATCTTAAGGGTGGGTGTTTGGAGATGGGACCAGACTCTTCTCAGTGGTGCCCAGCAACAGGACAAGGGGCAATGGGCACAAACTGAAGCACAGGAAGTTCCGTCTGAACATGAGGAAGAACTAATTTACTCTGAGGGTGGTGGAGCCTTGGAACAGGCTGCTAAGAGGTGTTGTGGATTCTCCTTCTCTGGAGATATTCAAATCCACCTGGATAAGATCTAGTACAGCCTGCTGTTGGTGACCCTGCTTTGGCAGGGGGGTTGGACTAGATGATCCCCAGAGGTCCCTTGCAACACCTAACATTCTGTGATTCTGTGATTCTGTGATTCTGTGATTCTGTGTTTGCTTTCAACCTCCATTCAACTCTGGAGGGGGAAATAAATTTTAGGAAGTATGGAGGATATAGCTATGAAAGAACTGCTTCTCTGAGAAGAGCAGAGTGATGTGGGGTGGTTTCAGCAGCTGAGAAAAAAGAGATACAAGAATGATGGTGCTTGCCATAGCGACTTTGCAATGGCAGCAGTCAGACATAGCAACTGGCTGTAAACACTTAAATCACATCATGCACAGTGAGCCAGGAAGGGTCCTGGGGATGAACTTAAACACAAGACCTGAAATGACTTCCATGAAAAATGTTCTGGCATCTAATAAATGAAGAGATTTAAACCTTAGGTATGGAAGTCCCTTAGATTTCAAAGTAAATGGATGTTAGTACAGTTTATGTTTTCACAGCAGTTATCTACAAGTCTGCTGTCACAACAAGAGTCATAGAATCCTCAAGTGGTTTGTGTTGGAAGGGATCTTTCAAGATCATATAGTCCAGCCTCCCTGCAACAGGCAGGGACATCTTTCACTAGAGCAGGGTGCTCAAAGCCATTTGCAGCCTGACCTTGAACACTTTCTGTGATGGGACATTCACAACTTCTGTGGGCAACCCATTCCAATGTCTTACCACCCTCATTGTAAAAAACATCCCTCTTAACATTCAATCTAAACCTCCCATCTTTCAGTGTAAAAACATTGCCCCTTGTCCTGTGACTATAGGCCCTGGTAAGAAGTCACTCTACCTTTCTTATAAGCCCCCTTTAAGTGTTGAAAGACAGCAATAGGACCTCCCTGGAGTTTTTTCTTCTCCAGGTTGAGCAACCCCAACTCTCTCAGACATTCTTCATGGGAGAGGTGTTTCAGCCCTCTGGTCATTTTCATGGCTTTCCTCTGGACCAGGTCTAATGGGTTCATGTCTTTCTTGCATTGGAGAGCCCAGAGCTGGGTGCAAGGACTCCAGATGCGGTCTCACAAGAGCAGGGTAGAGCACCAAAGTCGCCTCCCTCGACCTGCTGACCAAACTTCATTTCATGTAGCCCCAGATACAACAGAACTTTCTGGGCTGCAAGAACACATTGGTGGCTGAAGTTCACATTCCTCCACGCCTTTCTCTGAAGGGCTGTTCTCAGTTCATTCATCCCCCATAAATGAATCATAATTCACTGGGTCATCTAATGACAACAGGGTAGCAAGGCACATTCAGTGGAATTTTTGGTGGTCTGAAAGTTATTAACTACTCTAGACTGCACTGCTTACTGTAGAGGGGAAAAATTGATAAGTTTACTACTCCTTGTTCTTTCTGTTATCCAGACGGTTTATGACAGTTGCAACCTTTTATAACAGGGCACACAGTAAGTGGATATTTTTGTCCTTAAGAGGTAACTGCATAAAAGAAAACAAGTGATAAAGACAGACAAGACTGTACAACGACCAAGATAAATGACAAATAGACATGTGTGAAATGGTTTTCTTTTTCTTTCTTTCTCTCTCATTTCCTCATTCTTTCTTTCTCATTTCCTCATTCTTTCTCTCTCATTTCCTCATTCTTTCTCTCCTTTCCTTCCTTCCTTCCTTCCTTCCTTCCTTCCTTCCTTCCTTCCTTCCTTCCTTCCTTCCTTCCTTCCTTCCTTCCTTCCTTCCTTCCTTCCTTCCTTCCTTCCTTCCTTCCTTCCTTCCTTCCTTCCTTCCTTCCTTCCCACTCCTTAGCTACTCTATACATGTTTATAAATTAATGTTCTAGGCCACAGAACAAATGATTTAACCTCCCTCAGGTCAAAACTGTATGTACAAGTCTGGGTTTCCTATGATGAGTTCCAGCAGATAGCCTGTTTAAAACACCATTGTATATATAAAACTAAGATGGCTGTATTTGTACAGTAGTCTCACAAAATATAACTCAAAACTTTTCCATAGAAAAGGAAAAGCAATTTTTACACTGACTTTTCAGTCTGACTGAAAAGGTTTTAAGAGTTACAGGTTCCAAAGTGGATTGCTTTTCATTAGTATAAAAATATTATTTTCCAGAAGAAAACAAACAAAAAACCCCATATGTACATACACGTTCTCACTTACATATTCAACATGAGTACACTACAAATGACAGGTATTATGAAAGAATCCTACATCAAAACTTTTTATAGATTTTTTTCTTATATGGAAAGGAATGAAACTTAAGAGGTGATCCAGTCCATGACTATGTAGGAAAAAGTCTGGAATTCTACTTTTTCTACTTACAAAGCATTGTCTATATAGCCTGTACCCTTATAGCATATTTTTCTCTTACAATAAAAGGAAAAAAAAAACAGAAATTGAGTAACCTTACCTTGATAAGATTTGATCAGCCAGATGGGGCAGAAGTGTGACCATATCTAATATGTAATCTCAGCCATTTTGATAGTTGGATACAGTTTAGAAATAGTGGTACCTACTGACTTTGAACCTGCTTGATCAAAAACTTTTTGAAATATCCTCATAGCAAAGAACACATTGAAATGCTGTACCTCCTGTCATTACTTTAGAAGCAGAGTCTGACTTAAGCCTTGGCACAGCACCATGAAAGAAACAGGGGCCAGCTGTATTCTTGGTATAAAACTCCTGTGAAGCCAATAAGCATACACCAGGAAGACATTTGGCTAGAAGGTGAAATCCAGTCTTTTGTTCTTGCTGAGAAAATCCCACAAAAGTCATCTGGGTTGCACAGATATTACTGAAGTAGACTAGTTTTCCTTGTTTGATGTTTTAGCCAACAGTATTAGAAAAATAAAGAACCAGAAAGCAAAATGTTCATTAACATGATACACAGATTAAACTCCCAATTAATATTTAATTTTGGTTTTTAGACATCAGATATGATCATTCTTACAGTAAAAAGGAACTTAAATTAGCCTGTATTATTTCAATATTATTTAGTAATATTTAGCAATCACTCAGCCTTAACTTGTATGTTTGCAGTGTAATAGATTGAGATCTTCTAAACAGATCTGTATATACTGCAGTTATTTCTATAAATCATAGTTAACATTTTGCAATATGATGTCTAAGGTTCAAATTTAACACCCCATTAAACACCTACAGAAATAAATTATTCTGAAACCAGGTGATTACACCACAACCACATTTAAGTCTGCAAAATTCTGTACTTTGATGGTCAAACCACATGGTTAGACATTCATTACAACATGATAGGTACTAACTGTTACTGATAGGTAAAACTGTTCTCGTTCTTAAAGTTTGTGGCATGTTTAAATATTCCACCGACTCATGCTGTATTTATCAAAGCTTGTATTTCTGAATCCTAGTTGTAAAGATTTTAATAACACAGGAGCATATTCACATCCAAATATATATCTGAACGCATGATTCTCCTAACTTCTCAGTGAAGGATGAGAAAAAACTATTAGCAGAGACCGAAACTGAAAATTTCAGTCCAAACAAAAATTAAGACATATCATAGCTGCATGCAGAAGAGGAGAGAAAGCCACCTTATAGTGTAATCAAATTACAGGACTGCACAGCTGCTTCTGTCAGGACCATCAATTACAACCCATAATCTGGATATATTCCATTCATGACATATACCGCTGTTCCAGGGGATTTCCCAGTTGTTTTAATAGGATGGCTAACCAGAGATTAGCCTTCATAATTTAAAATTTTAATATGCTAAAGCAATAATGAAAAATTCATGCAGACTTAAACATGTGTTTCCAGCATTATCTCATATTAGAGGGTTAATTACTTCCTCGTTCTTAATGTAGAACTGCATTCAGTTGCTAAGGAAACCAAAGGTTTCTTCTTGTCTACAAGTACTTGTATCATGTTTTGATTTCTTTGTTTTCAGGGCTGTTTTCTGGGAGTTTTTTTGCTGATATTCTGTTGTTCTTCACTGATGTTAAATCAGAAAAGGAGAAACAACACCAAGGCTTAAAAATGGAAAATGCAGACTGACCTAGTAATGGCCAAATTTATGATAGTGAGGCAGAACAGTGTTTTGCCTATGGGGAAACAAGATGTAGGCTCTGTCTTTGTTTCCTCCTAGAAAGTGAAGTTGGAAACAGTGAGCATGCACTGTCTTTGAGCTCTGAAACTGGTGGTAACTCACCTTCAGCCAGCTCAAGCTACTCTGCCCATTGACTACAGCCATTCACCTTTCCTCTCACATTCTTCTTTAGATGTTAGATGTATACATATCATGATGGAAAGCATTCAAGTTAGCTCCCACTGCAGCAACTCTGGAACCAGGGAACTTGAACATGGAGAATAGTCCTGCAACACCTACTCTACTATAATGTGCAAAATATCTGAAACTCAGAAGTAGGTTGTAACAATGTGCTTTGCTGGACCCAGCTAAATCCTCCCAAGATGATCCATGGCAAGCTACTAGCAGAAGGATCTGATTCAGCTGAGGAACGATTTTAACATCAAGAGGAAAATAAAAAGAAAGGACTGGGGAAAGGAAGAAAAATAGAGAATCTCTTTGAAGAGCACTCCATTGAACAATGATCTTGGAAATGGAAATTTAGAGTGAATATAATATTCTACGTTATTCTGAGCCAAAATTAATCCTCTGATGTCTCTTATGTTCCAGTACTTAAAGTATTGTATAACCCTCTTTTCCACAAGGCAAAAAATATTATTCAACATTGCAATGTATAATAAAATGTGATCACTATAAGTTTATTATAATTTTGCCTGGCAAGCTGAACTAGCATTTAGTCATAAAACCAGCAAGCGAAGGAATTCAGAATCCGTCCACAAGTGGTTCTAAAACAAGTATGCTTATGTCTGTCTCTTACAAGGAATGTTATGAATATGCTTAATCACAGGAACATACATAGCATCATAAAGGGAGAAGAAGAATAAAAAAAGAAAACCTTGTGTTTCTTCTATTAAAGGATTCATAGAATTACAGTTAGATCGGCATGATTTGTCCATTTAACTTCACTTTCAGTCCCTAAATCTATCCAAAAAGCATGTCTGTCTGTCTGTCAGTACAACCATTTATGTGTATAAGGGTCGAAAGTGATGACCTTTTTACAGGCTTACAAGTATGTGCTAGTTCAAGGGCAAACCCCTTCTAGACCTCCAGTTAACTATTCCTCTGCCTGTTTCTCCTGATGACACCTTTTTCAGCAGCAGTCTCACCTCAGGTCTACTTACTGGGCTCCATCCTGGAGCTATTCAGGGCTCGAAAAGTGCTATTCTAAGCACTCACTCTATGCACCTTAACTACCATATCACAAGACAAGTAAATATCCAAATAAACCAAGAACAAGTTGAGTTCCATTTGTTGTTTTAAATTAATACGATTTTCAACACATTCATTAACTAGATTATAGGATATTCTGGCTGACATGGGACAATTTGAGTGGCTCCTACAGAAAGAGATCTGGGGGTTTGTGTTGATGGGCAAGTTGAATATGAGTCAACAGTGTGCCCTGCCAGGCGGAAGGGCCAACTGTATTCTGACATACATCAAGCAGGGCATAGCTAGCTGGTTGATGGAGGTCATTGCTCCACTCTGCACTGCAGTAGTGTGGCCCCAGCTCAAGTACTGTGTGCAGTTTTGGTTGCCTTAATTTAAGAATGGCATCAAACTATTAGAGTGTGTCCAGAGGAGGATGACCAAGAAGATGAAAGGCCTCAAGGGCAAGACTTACAAGGAGCGGTTGAGGTCACTTGGCTCGTTCAGCTTGGAGAAGAGATGGCTGAGGGATGACCTCATCATAGGCTACAATGTGCTCAAGGGGGGCAGCAGAAGGGGAGGTGCTGATCTCTTCTCTCTGGTGACCATCAGTAGGTCAAAAGGAAATGGAATGAAGCTGCATTAGGGGAAGCTCATATTGGACGTTAGGAAAAGGTTTTTCACTGAGACGGTGGTCGGTCCCTGGAACAGGCTTCCCAGGGAAGTGGTCATGGCACCGAACCTGCCAGAGTTCAAGGAGCATCTAGACAATGCTCTTAGTCATATGGTTTAAGTAGTCTTGCAAAGAGCAGGGAGTTTGACTCAATGATCCTCATGGGTCCCTGCCAACTTGAGATATTCTATGGTTCTAAATATCTTCACTTTGTGGAATACTTAAATATCTTCTGGGAAAATCAGAAAGATGGTAAATGTGAAACTGAGTCATTAAGCAATTATATCAACTGCAGCTGAGGCTATTTTTCGAAGCTTGAGATTCATGGAAGTAGCTAGAAGCCTAATAATTTTAGAGGAGGCATTTTTCCACTAACACATGGGTACTACTCAGGGTATTGCTCAATAGATAGGCTTTTGTGAAAACTGTTTTTAATCATCTAAGATTCACAATTTGTTAGATTTTTCAGAACTATATTGAGCTGTTACTCGTAATGGAAGGCTTAGCTTTTAGGAAAATTCTTTGCAGAGCTGCTGCAGATCTTGTCCAGAACCCTTCTAGATCAAATTCCCTCTGGTCTGGGCCACAGCTATTGTTTATGGTGCTAGTGAAAGTAATTCCACCTACTCATGATATATTCTAGGTATAACATAGATATATTTCTTTTTTCTCTGATGTTCTTGAGTCTAACATCCCTTTAGATTTCAGTAGCTTATTAGATCTATTTATTATAAATTACGTATCAAATAAAGAGTCTTTCATTATGAGTCTTTCAAATGTATTAAAACCTTCTTCAGCTCATACATCACAAATACCTGGAACATACTTTCTTAGTATTTTCTAAACAAGCCTGACAATGATTTCTGTGATAGGATCCTCAGAAGGGAAAAGCAAAAGCAAAGACAAAGGCAAAGGAGAAAAAAACATGAATATGAAAATGAGTCTTAAGAACATTGCATACAAAATGTCTGAGAAAGGATGTTACCATTCACTCTCCACAGAAGTTGCTCAGATATTCAGGACAGGAAGCAATTTAAACATCTAAAATAGATTATGAAAATCAAAGGTTAGATTTACTGCTGTACTCTGGCTGCTTTGTGTGGCTCCAGTGACACATGGCAGTCATAAACTCAGTTTAAAGAGATGTTTCAACTATGTTTATAGCTGATTTGCAGAATGCTCATAATCTTCATTTTAGCTGCAAAAATTCTTGAGCAACTAATTTTGACATGGCAGTCACCATTAAGTAATCAACATGAATCAGCAGCTACAATGCAAGATAGAATTGCACATGCTTACTTTGTCAGAATTAATGGGTAAATAATGGCAGTAACTCAGCTACCATAGTACAAACTATTCTGAATGTGATAATTTTTAGTGGTGATCATAAATGAGCTGCTATAACATCTCAAATAATTTTTTTTTTTCTGTTTTTTCCTTTACGTGGCAGATGTAATAAGCTTTGTAACTGAGTATTTACTTGTCCAGCTGTACCTGTCAGGTAACCTCTGTGCAGTGTTTTGGTTCTGTTTTTTTATATTTTAATACTGAAATAAGAAACTGCAGCAATTTCAGTTCTGTTTTAAATATTTTCTTTTACTGGAAAACAAATCAAATCAAACAAAAAACTTTCACTAGCATGAGTTGATTCCAGTGCCAAGACTGACAGCAGATGACAAGTTGAGGAAACAGCTGAATAATATGCATGTTCCGCTTTTATGCCTTCCTGGACAAAGAAATATGGTTTTTAACCCTCCATAAGGAAAAAAAAAAAAGAAAACCTGAAACAATGACACTCTGTTTACTGCCAAATAAAAATATATACTAAATAAATATAAAAGTCTTCTGATTCCAAATTGACACAGTGTGGGAGACTTAAATCTGACACACTATTTTAACTCTGCCATTAGTATTTTTTTCTCCATTTGTAGCACAGGCTAAATGAAGCATCTAGCCGTGCTGTGAATTTCATTGGTCTTTTCTGTTCAGGGGCTGAACAATGTTAATTTTATTTAAACTTCTTTTTTAACGGATTGACCACAGCCACAGTAGAGAATTGCACTGGCTATTTTATGGAAATTTTGAAAGAAGAGAGTTCCTTAACTTGCACCCAATCTACTAATCCATTCAATAATTCAGACAGGTCAATAGGCAAAGCAATTGCCTGCAGCTATTGCAGTCATGATTGAACAGGACAAGCAAGACCCTTACTTCAAATAACTGCTCTCACTATTTCTAGCAGGTCTGTTACATATGGAATGCATTTTGAAAATTTAATAAACCATCATCCTTCATGTGCAGCTTGACACTTCTGAATTATGGACTAAGAGACTTGAGGCTTGAAAAGAGGAAAGGTAGAGTTTGCAAGAAAATAGGGTCAATGTAGACAATGAATATATTCATTCAAGTCTACAGAAAGTGTTTGCAGCAGATTACCTCTGCATTCTGAAGCACATAGTACTTTAGAGCTAACCAAAGCCTGTGTGTACTTCTGTTCACTCTGGTCATTCAAACAAGCAAACAAAACACCCAAAAGCCCAATAGCAGAAAAGCAACAGCAACACATGACATCAAAACTTAAGAAGCTTACAAATAAGGAATGAGCACCAGTCCACTTAAAGTGACACCAAAGATCTTTCCAAGGATCTTCTAGGTTAATTCTTACCGATTTGGGTAGCTGAGGTGGAAGGCATCCAAATCTAGGTGTCTATATGTAACATATAACTCCCATTGGAGCCAACAGAGCAGAGAGAGTTCCAGCAGATGAGTCACAACATCTCTGGCAGGATGAACTGTATCACCCAAAGTGAGTCATGTGAATGAAACAACATTGTTATCTTTAAAGATGTTTTCCTTTCTTCTCAGATGTCATGTTAAAATTAAGCAACTAAATTACCCACTCTTGCTTCTAAAACAGTTAAATGGCTTTATTTCATGCATCATCTCCAGATAGAAAGTTTCCAGCTAAAATGTCCTCTTGTTTCAGGGCTCACTTTTAAACGTGGTGTCTTTGCTTTTGCCTCTTTGAAAGATTGCTTATCTCATTGAAGAGCTGTTTTAGCCAGCTGGTGTGTTTTTTATGTCAAGGGTGAAATTTTTATCTCACTGGCAGCATCTAGGTTTTGCTGATGTCATCAGTAGACAGCATGATAAAGTGCTCTGGACTGGTTTACCTACATGCTTTCAGATCTGGGTCCTATCATGGATTGTGATCTAGTGCACAGCAGGAAACTCATGTTTTACTCCAGAATGATGTGGATGAATGTATAAGCTATGTGCACAAGCAGGGCACTAGGAAAAAAATAAAAGAGGAAGGGAGTGAGGCAACTCAATAGCATTGACGAACTTTTCCACAAATCAGGATTAGATTTATCTTCTCATACGTTTAGTCATATGAGTTAAGTGCTTTTGACTGGAGTGTGATCATTCCAGGCTATATGCGCATTCAGCAAGGAGAAGCTGATGACTCTCAGAAAAGAATTTTTCCAGTAAATGTTGTCTTAAAAGGCTGTTCTTTCCCTTCAGGCGACACAAGGAGCTCAGGCTGACAAGTTCTCTAATACTGGCATCTCAGTTTACTGCCTAAATTGTTTGGGGTACGAATACAGGTTAATCTCAGCACAAGGCCCTTTCTTTAAAATACGTTTCATGAAAAATAGAGATTCCTCCTTGTTTGGTGACTATTTCTACTCACTACTCCAATTTGTGGAAATGCATTTTGAGCACACTGAAGACAAGGCTCAACATTCTCAGTAATACATCAGAACCCAATTTTTTAATTTTGTAGTGAACAACATTAAAGCATGTTCTCAAAAATAGTAACATACCACCTGCAAAATATATTCATTATGATTATGTGATACAGTTTTTTCTATTGAATGTTTACACTGAATTTGAATAAAAAGAATATAATTCTTAAAATACATATAGGCTTGTCCCAAATAGCAGATCTCACCATGGGAGTTTCTACATTTCTAAGGCATGAAAAATAGTTGCTAGTTAATTCTGTCCTTCTGTCATGACTCAGTAGTAGAGTAATGATGTATTTGAAATATCATTAAAAGTCTGAGCACTAGTTCTGGAAGTTATTCTTCACTTAAATAGCCTGAAAAAGAAGGCTTGGAAATCCGTGTTTATTGTTGTACTTCTTTTACATTCTTCTGTAGAAATGGACTGGTAAAACTAAACTAAAACAATTTTTTTTCCAGTAAAAAATTTCACAATATTTGTGAAGTCTTGGACCATACTATACACATACATATATCGAGACATAACGTGCTGTAAAGTGTGCTTTTCTATGTGAATTATAAGTAGAAATGGAAAACTGATGGGAAAACAGCTATTAAATTTGTCTACCTGAAAAGTAAAAGAATAAAAGGTTTAGAAAGACATCTACAGATATTTTTAATTTGTATATTTTGAATTCATAGTTATCTGTAGAACTCTGAGTAAGAAATAACACCTGGCTTATTGTATTAAGACAGTAAATATAATACAGAGATACTTATCATCTATTCTCTTGAGAACTGTTTCAAGATGGATGCTCTGCTGTATAACAATAAAGAGAAATGCTGAAAATTAGATACACTCTTAGTAAATGTGAGTGTACTTTTCCTACTACTCTAAGAGGAGTCGCAGTCTCTCTTTGTAAATGGAGAATACAAAGGAAAAACAAAATTTTATGTTTTTATGTTAGTCCATTCAAATATAAACAGTTTCCGCTTCTTTCCCTAAAAGCACATGTAAAAGACAGTGACCTTATTTGTCAGGTTCTTCATTGTCAAACCTTACTTTTAAGCACTAAAAGTCTGTAGCAGTAAGCTGAAATGTAGCAGAAAAATGACTTAACACAGGGTAGGAGAACATAGCAGTATTTTCAAGATGACTTTTTCTATTAATTTAGATTATGGAATAATAAGAAGAAACATGAAAAATGAAGTACTTATTTTAAATTCAAACATTGAAAGAATGAAAATATTTCTTCCTTGCTTTTAGGAGAGAGGAAAAAATGTTGCAGCTGCAGAACATCACAATTTCAGCAGTATTTCTCTCAGGATGAGGTCTGCTATAAAATTGCAACAGAGTTTTCAAATGGATTCTAAGTTTCACCTAATAATTTCACCCATCCTCACTCCTAGATAGTCAGTGACCACCAAATAATTTTGATTCATTCAGACAATAATTCCCTCTTGCCTCCATTTTTTGGAATTACAAAAAATGTAAAAATGTGAGTCTTGGGAAAAAGTAATAGCTGAATGCTTCTGGGATATTAGTAAAATTCGTGCAGACTTCACTGAATATAAGGTGAGCTCAAGCTGTCGTGCTCTGCAGTAAGTTTAGTACCCAGAAGTCTCTCCAAGTTGTTTGATTTTGTTGCAATTAATAATCAGGAGAATTTATTCTACCATTGCTGAGGTTTTGGGTTGTTTTGGGGTTTTGGTTGTTGCTTTTTTTGTTTGGGCTGTGGGTATTTTTTTCCCAGTATGTTCATTAGTTTTGTTCTGTCATGAAAAAAAAAAAAAAGCTTAACATTGCTTAAGTGAAAGTGCACTATGAGGCAAGAATCAGAAATAACAAATCTATTAAAAGTCTAAGCTGCATTGCAGATATATAACTTACTTTTCCCTGGTAACAACCAGTAAATTCCTGGATCTGTCCAGTTTGTACTTGTCCCAGACTCATGTTATCTAGTGTACCCTCAGTTCATCTGACATTTGATCCTCTTTTGAATAAACAGTATTACACAACTTTTTTGACTGCTTAGTATCTCTGAATACCCTTAAAAATAAATGGGGTTTTATCATGAAAGATGAAGGAACCAGTGTCCCAAAAGCTAAGCAATGCCCCAACCCTCCTAGCTAAGTCTGCTAATCCCGTATATATATTATCAGCAAATAAAGATTCTTCCCTCCTACTCAGCTCAGCTTGCCTAAATTGCAGTACAAGTGTAGAGGTTTCAGAGCACATTTTAAAACATAGTGTAACAACAGAGACACCCATAGGGTTCTCCAGTTGGCAGAATAAGAGTGGAGGAAAAAGTCTTTGAACATCATTTTCTGTTGGAGCTACAAGCTACCAGCCAACGTGGTGGATAGGTTCTACACTGTGTCTGTCAGCAGTTTCTCCAAATAAAAGTTTATCTAAGGGGCCTATTAACTGATCTTCATGTAAAATTCTGCTCTCCCACTGTTTCGTACTTTTGGGATCAAGTAAAGATGCAATCATGCAGGACCACTGGTCACTGAAAATATTATTATTCCAACAGCAAGTGTACGATATAGTTTCAGAGGTATGGCTAGAAATCTGTTCTGTGTGAATCCATAACATAGCTGGGCAGATCTCTCACTAAGTGTAAGATTCCCCAAGATATTTTATGAAGTATTATTCTCCCAGTTTTGGTGTCAAGGGCATATTAAGACCTTTGAAAACCTGTTTGTAACCATGCAATTAACCCTAAAGAAATGTTGTGAGACCAAAGAAAAGAAAAAGTGCATAGCTTCAGTAAGTGACTATGACTAATGCAGGATCATTACAAAGGTGTTTAGGCAACAGAATAGTATAAACACCAGTAAATGAGGGGACCTTCATTAAGTGGATACCAATCATGTTCAAATAGTAAAAAGTACACTGTTTTGGCAGTCTAGATTAAAACCTTTTAAAACATTCATCATGCACAGTATTGTGTTGTTGACCTTTGTTCTGATAACTGTCTAAGCATTTACATCAGTTAATAAACTCTTACCTTTGCCTCAGTGGTAATTACAGTAAACTAATTGTATTCAGTAAGCACCTACCATTTATATTCTGCTTGAGGTTTTTATTTTTATAGTAAAAGGTCATTAATAAATAATAAAAGAAGAAAATTAAGTAAGATTTAGGCTAAATACAAGGAATCAAAAGAAGCTGACCACAATTGTATAAATCTATGTATTGGAAGCTACAATGCTATACCTTATTCAAAAGACAAGTAAACCTAACAGTCTGACTTTCATAGGTGCTTCTAATCTATTAAATCTAAAGCTGACAGCAGAGCTTAAAGATTCTCAACACCTTTCAAAATCACTCTGCTTTTACTTGGGTGCCCAGATTCCCAAGATTAAGGAATGCACCTTTAGGCATCCTGCTGTGACAATTTTCAGTTCTGTCCTTTTTGCTCTCTCTTGCTATGCCTAATGCCAGCAAAAACCTGGTGGAAATATAGCAATTTAATAAAGATAAAGCACAGAAAAAAGACATTGCTCAGAATTCCAGCTGGGTTTTCTACTTTACTGGTAATTATCATAAGTGCCTCCCCATGACTGGATAAGAGAAGAGAAACTGCTGTTATTGCCACTTCCCTGCTCTCTATGTTGCTTTTTTTATCCACAGTAGCCCCCTAAACAAGCTATCCAAAACCAACAAGCTGTGAGGTTCAGCTACTACGCACTCGTTTAAAAAGCACTTTTGAATGCAGCAGTACCCACACTCCACTTTTCTTCTCAGCTGTTAACTTCTCTGCCACCATATAACATTGTCCTGTGTTCGGCCAGGACAGGGTTAATTTTCACCGGAATCCAGGAAGGGGCACAGCCGGGTGGGCTGACCCCACCTGGCCAAACAGAACAGGGTATTCCATACCATGTGTCTTCATGCTGGGTTCTGGTGGGGGGGAGCGGGGCGTCGGGAACTCACTCGTGGCTCGGGAGTCCTCGGCAGCGGCAGTCCAGGAGAGCGGTCTCTGGGTTGCGCGGTTTGTGTTGTGTTTTCCCCTTATCTGTATCGTTATTGTTCCTGTTCTCTTTGTTTGCTGTTCTGTTAAACTGCCTTTGTCCTGACCCACCAGCTTCTGCGTGTTTCTTTCCATTCTCCTCCACACCCCAGCAGGGGGAGGGGTGGCCGTGTGGCGCTTTTGTTGCCGGCCGCAGCCAAACCATAACAAACATGCCAAAGGAAAGAAGGTAATTTACAGAAATGGGGAAAATAACAAAAAAAAACACAATAAAGGAAAGAATGAAGTGTTGCTGCGAAAGTGCTTGGGAGTCTGGCTAATTGAGCATTACATATGTTCCTGTTAATATCTTATAGATTCTTATCCTGAGCCTTGGCATCTCTTGGTGAGGAACTGAGCAGGAGGTGAAGATTTCCTCAGATGGCATGGGGACCGTAAAAGTACCCTACTGTCATCCAAGTACTGGTCACGTAGAAGAATGAAAATTAAAGAAAGGACAGAAACATAGCTTGAGAGTCCAAGTGGAGCAACCCCTGGAGAATAGTTACCTACCGGCCCAAATCAGAGGTGCTTTGAATCCCCAGGCAGCCCAAGGTCAGAAGCAAAGGTGAAGGCCAGTATCCAGAATCCTTGTGCTACTTTCACTGAGCTCTGCCACTGTGCATGGACCCCAGGCAGTCCTCTTCAAATCTTGCTGATACATCAGAGTAAAAGACATTACAGACCACAAAATATTCCTGCCTGACTGCAGAAACTAACTGTGTCACCTAGCCAGCTTAGACTCCCTTTCATGTCAAAGGGGAGAGATAAACACATTGAGGAAGCATTTCAGATCGCATGTGAGATAAAAGTACCTTCTGCAAGGGCCCTCTTTTCCTATTTCTATTGACTAGAGAGGGAATTTAAGCTGACTAAGCTCCTAATTTAGGTATTAAGTCTACAGCTGAGTAGGAATAATTTGATCTCCATGTTTGTATTATATCATGTTTTAACTGACATGTAGAAGTACCACTGCTGCAAGAAGGTGATAAAATTGTTTTCTCTTTTTTTAAATTTTTTTTTATAATATATACTATTTCCTCTTCTGGATTTCACAAAGAAATTAATTGTATTAGATTAAAATGAAACAACAATATCCACTGTTGTTTGAAAAATAACACAAGGAGATAAATCTGGAAGATACCACTGTATACAGTGTTTACTCTGCAGCTTTAATAGTATTATGACTTTGAAACTATTTTTAGTTTCTACAAAACAAGTTAGTACTGATTTTTAAATTACACAAATGAAAACAAATTATTGTCTTGAAATGTCATTTAAGAAGGATATAAAGGAAAACGCAGAATGTTAGATGACAGTCCACATGATCATCTATTTAATTGCAGTGTCATTACATATAAAGAAATTTGACAGTGTTTCAAAGTTACCTATACAGTTTATCTACAAATAAACAGCTTTGTAAATGCAAGTATCTTCTAGCATTCAGTACTAGTAAGGATATCTACTGTCCTATAAACTAACTTTAAACCAGCAATTTATTTTTAAGTGTATGAACCTGTTCAATTAGACCAAGAGAAAATGATATTATAAAGAATTTTTGATCAATTTAAAAGTGAATTGTAGGCATGAGGCATTTTAGGATTGTTAGTCTTGCACACCTTCACTGCTGAAGTAAGTGAGGATAATGAAAGTGTGAAAAGTAGTCCATGTTTTCTAATAAACTTAGATTTTTTTTTGTAGGCAAAACATGAATGCTTTTTTGGTTGAAATAACATAATTGGTGACTGAAGAGAACACAATTCTGCGAACAACAAATCCACATCTTAACAAAGCATTTTGGTAGAGAGTCTCATGAACTATTACTCTGAAAAATCGAATTTCCTTGGATACGAACCGTATGATACAGCATGAAGAGTAGCTCAATAGCCGTAAAGAGCAGTTAATGATGAACGACAACTAATCAGATAGGGAGATATGTCTAAAGGCATACTAGTGTAGCAGGTTGCAGCCTTCTCCTTTATCTGACATCTTTATTAATAATTTAGAAAGGAGTTCAAATATCACATTAATGAAAATCACAGATGATGCTAAATTGACTTGTGTTGAAAACACAGAGAATTTCAGAGAATAACACAGTGGGAAACTAGGTGTGAATCCACACAGATGTTGGCACTTTCACTGATTTCACCAGCTTAAAGTTTGTTTTATACTCTACACTATGTATACATGTTTGTGAAACTTACTTCCAAAGTGAACTCGCTCCATGCTTCGAAATTTGTCATAAAAATATTTTCATTGTCAATGAAGAATAAGTTGTCCATAATAAACACTAAGATATACAATGACATTTTTTGCATAACTAGAAATAAATACATGTGAAAAAAGAAGGTATATATCTGTACAGGAATCCATATGGAAAGAGAATAAAGAACATTTTAACAGATTACTTGTGCATTTAAATACGTTTAAACACTAAATACAACAAAGAAATAATTAATGTCATCTAATAGTACATTTTGCATGAAATATATGCTGTGTAACTAGTAGCACAAAAAAGCTGGAATTATGGGGAAGAAAAACGCAACTACTTCCCACCTGTTTTTGCACACAGGAAGATCAGAAGGAACTGAAATTTGTTTCCTTATGACTGAAACTGTTAATGGGCTACTGTATGACACTGTAGTGTCTTCATTTTCATGGGATTTTTGTGTCCTAGTGACATACAGTCATGTATTTCTTGTCTGTCTAGAACTGCCTTTGCACCCATGCTGAACTACTGCCTTCAGCCAGGTTCACTGGGGAAGCAAAATCACATTTCCTTATTTTCCTCTTTCCTCCTTTCCCGTGAGGATCATATTGCAGGATCAGGCACTGTGATCTTACATGTTCAGTGTTGCTGCTGAAATGAAATGTTCTTCTTGACTAACAGAACACAGGTATTGAACATTACACAAAGAACACTGAATTCAAACATAACTTTTCATTTCGGGGTCTTTAGATTTAACGGTTTTCTCTAAATGTAGGTTCAGATTTTTTTAGATTTTTTAATTTGGTTTATTGTTTGTTTTGCATATTTTCACACCTCATTCAAGTAAAAAGTGTAACATAATTTTTGCCTCTGCCCCGCTCTTGAAAACTTTCAGCCCATACAAAATTAGAGTTATATCACTACATGAAACTCTTTCAAATGTAAATAAGACTTTTTTATAATAATAAAAGCAACAAAGCAACATTTATCTAACAAGTCCTAGATATATTCTTCCACTGGTTATTTTTTATTTAAATTTTGCGAGCTTCAAAGATTTTGAGGGTGAAAAATGCCTAAAATGGAAGAAAGATGTGAAGGATTTTGGAAATGAAATTGCAAAATCTGTGATTGAATTCTTCTTTTTGGTTCATATCACAGAATCATAGAATAGTTTTAGTTGGAAAGCACCTTTAAAGGTCATCTAGTCCAACCCCCTGCAATAAGCAGAGGAAACTACCACTAGATGAGGTTGCTCAGAGCCCAGTCCGTCCTGACCTTGAATGTTTCCAGGGATGGGGCATAGACCACCTCTCTGGGCAACCGGGTTCAGTGTTTCACCATCCTCATTGTAAAAAACTGTTTCCTTATATCTTGCCCACAATTAGTTTAAAACTATTACCCCTTGTCCTATTGCAATAGGCTCTTTTAAAATGATTGTCCTCATCTTTCTTATAAGCCCCATTTAAGTACTGAAAGACTGCAATAAGGTGTTGCAAGAGCCACATGGTACAGTGCAAACCAGTGCATTGTGCACATGTTTTTGAATAGGAGATAATAATTTTCATCTTTCATATACTCAGGGAAATACATAAAATAATTAACTTTTTTAACACCTGCTAATGTTGATTTATGGTAGCTAATGTAACATACCTAGTCCCATTTAAGGGGCAACATCAGAAGAGGAACAAGTGTCCACAGGTAAAGCAAAAATTTTTTTGCTTTTCCATCTGATTCTTGGTTTGACCCTTTGCTGCAGAAAAACCTGAAAACTCATCTGTATCAGCATTCAATATATCCAAGAAGCTGATAAAAAAAGTTAAAAATTGGTGTGAAAAAAAGAAACTCTGTAAAGAGCTTCCTGACTGTATTTTCACTGGCTTTTTAGGGACTTCTGCATATCAGTTACATATAGCCTGTGGATTCTCCTGTCATCATCTAACAATACCAAAAGGAGGGGTAACTGCAGCTCACTAACCTAATTCAAAATCTCACTGTTTTTTCCAGGACTTACTCTAAGGAACAAAATAATAGAAGGAGAAGATCAACAGTTCCTTCAACAAGTGATCTCTCACAAATTCATGTATTGCCTCAGTATATCTGTGTCACAGAGATGAATATGTGCTTTCTCATTTCTTCATCCTGTTTTTTTTCCCTTTAGCTACTGTAAAAGAAAATCCTTTTCCAAGACCCTCTCTGGTCTACATTCCCTAAAATGCCTTATTACTAGGAAAACGAAAATTATCTGAAATAATGGCTGACATACTGTGTTCAGATTTTAAATTCTGGAAGCTTAGTTTAAAGGAAAATCATAGTCAATCCTCTGTGAAGGTTCATTTAACAGCACTAGAGATTGGGATGGCTACACACTTGAGGCAGTAGAATCTATTCATATAAGACGTAAAGATCATCTAGTCAGTAGAAAGTCTATTCTTTTACAATATTAGAAGTAGCTGACAGACAAAGCTGATAGATGCCCCTGCAAGTAACATCAACTCAATATTTATACACAGTTAATAACTCAGGGGAATTATATGAAGTTACCAACCAGAATCAGTCACACAGTGCCATTGGCTGCTCTGCTTCTGTGTATTTTTTTCACTCATTTTCACCATGGTGACACACCTAGTGGATAAGGGAAAGGCTGTGGATGTCATCTACCTGGACTTTAGTAAGGCCTTTGACACTGTTCCCCACAGCATCCTCCTGGAGAAACTAGATGCCCATGGTTTCGGTGGGTGTACTCCTTGCTGGATAAAGAATTGGCTGACAGGCCGAGCGCAGAGAGTGGCAGTGAATGGAGTTAAATCCAGCTGGAAGCCGGTCACAAGTGGTGTTCCCCGGGGCTCAGTTTTGCGTCCAGTCCTGTTTAACATCTTTATCAATGATCTGGATGAGGGGATTGAGTGCACTCTCAGTAAGTTTGCAGATGACATCAAGTTGGGCGGGAGTGTTGATCTGCTTGATAGTAGGAAGTCTCTGCAGAGGGATCTGGACGGATTGGATTGATGGGCCAAGGCCAACTGTATGAGATTCAACAAGGCCAAATGCCAGGTCCTGCACTTTGTTCACAACAACCCCATGCAATGCTACAGGCTTGGGGAGGAGTGGCTGGAAAGCAACCCAGTGGGAAAAGACCTTGGGGTGATGGCTGACAGCGGGCTGAACATGAGCCAGCAGTGTGCCCAGATGGCCAAGAAGGCCAGTGGCATCCTGGCTTGTATCATGAATAGTGTGGCCAGCAGGAGTAGCGAGGTGATTGTGCCCCTGTCCTTGGCACTGGTGAGGCCACACCTGGAGTGCTGTGTTCAGTTTTGGGCCCCTCACTAAAAGAAAGACATTGAGGTGCTGGAGCGTGTCCAGAGAAGGGCAACGAGGCTGGTGAGGGGTCTAAAAACAAGTCTTATGAGGAGCGGCTGAGGGAGCTGGGGCTGTTTAGTCAGGAGAAGAGGCTGAGGGGACACCTTATTTCTCGCTACAACTACCTGAAAGGAGGTTGTAGTGAGGCAGGTGTTGGTCTCTTCTCCCAAGTAACCAGTGACAGGATGAGCAGCAATGGCCTCAAGTTGCATCAGGGGAGATTTAGATTGGATATCAGGAATAATTTCTTCACTGAAAGAGTGGTCAGGCATTGGAATAGGCTGCCCAGGGAGGTGGTTGAGTCCCCATCCCTGGAGGTGTTTAAAAAACGTGTAGATGTGGCAGTTCGGGATATGGTTTAGTGGGCATGGTGGTGTTGGGTTGACAGTTGGACTTGATGATCTTAGAGGTCTTTTTCAACCCACGATTCTGTGATTCTATGATTTTACTATTCTAACAGACTGTTTCTATGGAAAGAGTCTGCTGTCAGGATCTTGATTTTGTAGAAGATAAAATGAAATAGTTAAGTCCATATATGAATCATCAATACATTGAAAACAGGTTAAACTACATGATTTAATACGACATCTTACAAAGAATACCTGCTTTATTTCCTTTTATCAGTGGGACATGACTAAATTGTCTATTTCCTCGTTAACTCAGGAGAATAAAATTTACTCATCAAGTTAGCCTAGTTTCGTTACCAGGAAAAAAACTTTCAAAAGAACCCATGGGCTTTTCATACCACCCACCCTCCTCCAAGTAATAATAAGCCTCATTTACATGAAGCTATTCTGGCATAAAATTATTCTGTCTAAAGTATGGTCCTGAAAAAAAACAGTGTTCTCTGTTTTGGAAGGTTATTGGAACAACATACCTTCTCTGTAAATTCAGAAGTAGGTGTCACAAAGTTTTTGTGGTAAATATCACATGCATAGTAATCATGAGTGCTTATCATGAGCTGTGTTCAAAATAGAACTGGACCACATTGCAATGGGATGCCCTGACGTTAAGAAGCGCTAATGCAGCGTTAATTTTCTATGACTTTTCCAGAGATAGGCACAGTCTGTATGGAAATGAGTTGAATCTTTGATGAGATGTATTCGCCTGAATAATGAGAGTGCTTAAACAAGCATGACAGTGGAAATCAGGCACTCAAGAAATGTTCAAAGGACTGACTGAAGTACAACCATGGTTGCTATATGCCCTGAGTTTGATGAGTACAGCATTTGTACATTCTGTATGATCAAGAGGAATTCTTACAGAGACAGCAGAGTTTCAAACAAGAACCAGTTCTAAAAGACTTCGTAATCTCTAACTTTGGAAGAGTTTTATTTAGTTCAGGGTAAATGTTCAACAGTTGTTAGAGGAGCCAGTGAAAAGAGCTAAAAGAAATGAATGAATGAAATAATATGAAAAAAGCAAATGATTCATGGTGCTAAAGTATCTTGAGAAGAAGAAAGTATTTAGATGTGTTTGTTTTCTCTTTATCTTGAATTATTTGTGGTGATGAGATAAGTGAACATTACCAGGTAGATTAGATGTGGAGTTGAGCTGGACAAATGAAACAAGAAGAATTGTTTGGACTGGAACAGATTCACTGGGATTTTCCTGGGTGGGTGTCAGCCTCTTTGACTCTGTTCATTAACATAATGAAAGTATGTTTCTGCACAGAGACCTGTAACTACTGTTCAGAAAACTAGGCAGGTCATTTAAATACACTGCTTTCACTCAGGGTTGGCTTTGATGTGAGTTTGTGTTTGATTTCTCCAGATTTGATTTAAAGTTCGCAGAAGTAGATCTTCTTAAATTCTTTAAAGGCTTTGCAGTTTGTCAGAATTTCTAGAAAGTTAAAACCTCCTCTATCCTTGTTTGCGTAATCAGTGGGGCTGGTGTGCCCCCAGAAGGACTTTTTGTATGAATGTGCAACCACCACTGTCATGAAAGTGTTGAATATATTTAAGGAGGAGCAGGTTTTTGCGTAATAGGACTCTCCCAAAATTCTAGATAATCTTGAACAGCTGATAATAGCTATCATATACTTTTGAAGATCTGGTAGCTCCACATACCATCAGAGACATTGTTAATTCCTCTCTAGACAATAAGAAATATGCGTCTTTATCAGGACAACTCTTTATGCACTTATAAGCAGGATTTCTACCAAGTACTCCTCTTGAAAAAGTATGAAGCAGCAAGAAGCATCATAAAACGACATGTGACTATAAAAGGAGATAATTAAAAAGATTTAAAAGTTCATTCTTTTGTATGAAGTTTTTAAAAGCTCATTCTTTTGTACATGTAAATGTGGAGGATTAGTCAAATATGCCCAGTTATACAAATGTCCTCTTGCAGAAACAGAAGTAGCATACACATTAGTAAGATATACTGCAAATACAGCTTCTAGTTTTCATGTTTTGGTTACAAACAGCATGTCATGTCTTAGGGGGCAGCACGATGACATTGATGTTACTAGCAACAAAACACAGGAACAGACTGAATGAACTCTTATTGGCTTGCAATTTCACTGTCTTAACACTTCTTAAAATCTGAATGTTCCTTGCTGCTTTATTAGAAGCAATTCTGTTGTCTCAGTGCCAGAAAGTATTAGCTGAAGTTAAGGACTGAGAAATCCCTATTGATTATAACATTACTGTGTTACAAAACCAATTTATCTCGATTCTTAGACCACTGAAGAGTCTCAGGTAACTCCCTCATTACCGAGAGTTAAAAGATGTAAAATGAGACATTACATTTTAAACCACATAATGGATTTAAAGTTTGTTAGATTTGTTATCACAGTGATTGATGAGCATAACTGTCACACAAAGCATACTTTAACACAGACAAAGTAAATTTTAAACTTGACTATATTTCTGTCAAGCAATAGAAGGAAATGTAACAGTTGATCTCACAAAGATTCAATTTTAACATAAATGTTTTTATTTTTCCACATAACCTAGATTGATAAAATAACAACAATAAATATGAAAGTAGCTAAATATTTTTTTAATATCAATGTCATTGTGTATTTCAGAACACTAATGTAGTTGAGCATGCTTCTGGTGCTAGAAACTGTACTTGTTACTCCCACATCCACAGGTCATGCTGAAAAGTTTATTTGACCTTGGCTTTGCATTTTGGAGAAATATTCTTACACAAATCACTGTTATGGGAAACATGACAAGACTGATGAAATCTCTTTTAAATTTTTTGTTTCTGTCTCACTACGTTTTATACTCAGGCATCTTAAAAACCTCTCCACTAAGAGCAGAATAACATTTTAAATACGGATTATTAAGATTGCAAAATCAATTATTGAAGTGGTAGTGGTCAATGGCTCAATGTCCAGATGGAGACCAGTGACGAGTGGAGTCCCTCAAGAGTCCGTACTGGGACCGGTGCTGTTCAATATATTTATCAATGACATGGACAGCGACATCGAGTGTACCCTCAGCAAGTTTGCAGATGACACCAAGCTGAGTGGTACGGTCGAGACACCAGAAGGACGGGATGCCATCCAAAGGGACCTGGACAAGCTGGAGAGGTGGGCCTGTGTGAACCTCATGAGGTTCAACAAGGCCAAGTGCAATGTCCTACACCTGGGTCGGGGTAATCCCCGCTATCAATACAGGCTGGGGGATGAAAGGATCGAGAGCAGCCCTGCCAAGAGGGACTTGGGGGTACTGATAAACAAAAGGCTGCACATGTGTCGGCAATGTGCGCTGGCAGCCCAGAGGGCCAACCGCGTCCTGGGCTGCATCAAGAGAACCATGGCCAGCAGGTCGAGAGAGGTGATTCTGCCCCTCTACTCTGCTCTGGTGAGACCTCACCTGGAGTGCTGCGTTCAGCTCTGAAGCCCTCAGCACAAGAAGGACATGGAACTGTTGGAGCGGGTCCAAAGGAGGGCTGCAAAAATGATCCGAGGGCTGGAGCACCTCTCCTATGAGGACAGGCTGAGAGAGTTGGGCTTGTTCAGCCTGGAGAAGAGAAGGCTGCGGGGAGACCTGATTGCAGCCTTTCAGTACTTAAAGGGAGCCTATAGGAAAGACGGGGACAATCTTTTTAGTAGAGATAGCAGTGACAGGACGAGGGGTAATGGTTTTAAACTAAAACAGGGTAGGTTTAGGCTGGATATAAGGAAGAAATTCTTTACAATGAGGGTGGTGAAACACTGGAACGGGTTGCCCAGAGAGGTAGTGGAGGCCCCATCCCTGGAAACATTCAAGACCAGGTTGGACAGGGCTCTGAGCAACCTGATCTAGTTAGCAGTGTTCCTGCTCGCTGCGGGGGGGTTGGACTAGATGACCTCTAGAGGTCCCTTCCAACCCAAAACTTTCTATGATTCTATGATTCTATGAAATCTAGGGAATATTAGAACTAAATCTACCTTAAATTGACATCATCAGATTTATGTATTCTGATTAATTTACCTGCATAGAGTAAGTGACCAACTTAGTCTATATACATATACATATAATGTAGGAATGATTACAGTGATTTTGACTAAAGATTAATCTATCCTGAACTTTTTTATCTGACCATGATAATTTATGAATATCCAAGGAAGAGTGTAATATTAGTGTTTTCCCAGAATATTTCTGTAGTTCTGAGAAATTTTTGCTACCACTTCTTAAATCAAAACCAGTGTCTTTGTATTCGAAACAAGAAAACCCTCCCCACCCAAAACATTGTGATGAATAGCTTCATAGATCAACTACACAGTGTAAAAATGTACTTCAGTTTTTTACTGTCGTACCTCTTATTTTGAATATAGTTCTTATGTTTTTAATTTAACTTTTTTACATGTATTACGGACTTCAAAGCTAGGAATGTGAAGTGTAATTCTTGACCCATAGAAAGAAGGGGAACAGCTGTAATATCTGTGTTGATTACTTAGCATGCAATGGTGTCCATTAACAACACAGGAAGATTGCAATTGTCTGGCCTTACTGGTGAGTGTTGATACATTGTAATGATATGAAATCAAAGCAGATAGAATGAATGTGAAAAAATTAAGAGAATGGACACATTCCATGTGTGTCAATTTCTAAAAGATTACTTTGGTCTTGATGTTATCATATGGGAAAAGGCTTGCTTAACACCTGTGTGAAACAAATGAAAGAGAGATTCCCCTAATCAACGGTAGTCCAAACTTAATTCATTATTATGTTTTAACTATGAAAATGTGGACTCTGTTTTTAATTTTCTCCTTGATCAGGAAAATCACTGAAGTGCATTGTCATTTTTTAACATCAAATGCTTACCTCACAACCATAATGTTATCTCAGCACTCAGAGTTTTTGCTAAGGCTTTAGACACTAATGCGATCCTAACTTTTTTTGCTTTGATGTTTCCTAGACACATAATGAATTTCTAACCACTAGCACACTTCCATTCTCCACTGAACTGTAAGCTTGGAGTTCAAGTTTATTAGAAGGTCTATTTGTTGCTACTTAGCCTGCCAGTATCATACTGACATCATTTTGAATTTCTAGAAGTGAACAACAAGCTTAAATAGCTACTGAAAAGTTTTGAGGTTTTTTTTGAAAATTAGATCTCTTCTGAAAAGATCATTCTTTCTGTAATGAAGATCTTTTATTTTAACTTTTCTTTCCTGGTGGAGAAAATATTACTGCAAAAGCTGCTTCTAAAAAAACCAGTCACTTTATTTTTATTGATCTATTTTCAACAAATGGCTAGGCAGTCACTTTTGATAAAACACTTAGTAAGGGTAAATGGATCAGGAAATATGACCTAGCCAGTGGTCTTTGGACAGAATGATGAAGGTCATTCAGGGTTGCTTGTGAAATTATTACTCCATAACAGTAGCATAGACTTTTATTTGTAATGCATGCACATATATAAAGCAACCTAACAAAGTGCTCTGAAGTACCGTGGACATATCTTGCCATCAGACATTAAAAAATCTCCCTGATTGTCATAAAAATGTTAGTGTGTCTCATGGCAATATTTATGTCTATGACGAATCTAGCAGAGGAGTATTTTCTTCATTTTTTTATTTTACAATCTGGAAATGTTTAATAATGAAAATTCTTTTCTTTACAGACAGATATTAATCTCAATTACACATTCTCTAGAATTTAGAAGATTCAGATCCAGGTAGTCATGAAGTACAAAATGTATATTTTAGTTGCCTAACAGTTGTAGTGGATTCTAAGACTGGTTTAGTGGGGCCAAAAGCTCCTTTAGGTGTCCGTATTCCTTATTTATACCCTGGAGACAGAACATTAGGTTTTTCAATCAGGATATATACAGCCTCAGCCACAGTAGCTGAGTAGTTTTGAATCATTGCAAGGTGTATGCCCCAGAGTTGTAGAGGAAATTCTGTTCCTCTCCAAATCCCAGGCAGTAGTCACAGAGTTGAAGAGATCTTTCTTTACTCAGTATTCAGAATCTCCTTTCAAAAGGCTGACTCAGCAGCTAATAGAGTAAAATATATTAAACCATTTGCTTTTTCTCTTTAATGCTGTTTAAAGAACTTTGGCAGGGAAATAAAGAACAGGGTTCAATATACTCCTCAATCTGAAGGCATTCAATCTGTCGTCTTTCACTTGGCAGAAGAGTGTCCTAATCATTGGACATAATTCTTTACCCTACATTTTTTATGACTGATAATTTTAAATGTTGAAACCCAGGACAGTCTCAGACAGATAAATTACTCTTAGTCAAATGTATCAGACTTGTTCAGTACAGGTCAAAGACTTGGTAGACGATCAGTAGCCTTTGGTATGGGAGGTATTGCATTCACATGATATATTGGTCTGTGCAGAACAACCACCTTTTGACATTCCAACACGGTGAGCATTTAGAAATCCTGCCAATTACAATGAAAACACAGAGAAAATACGCTTCATCTATTTTATCAAACGAGTCTGAGATTTTAAGAATAGAGTATAGGACATCTCATGTTATGCAGGATGGCTGGCAACATCACCTACAGAAAACTAGAACATGTTGAAGAAAAAATATAAACTTATAGTCTATATCACCATGACTTTCAGTGATGCACGACAACTTTTCAAGTGCAGCATGATACTATTCCTTGTTTAAGTAAGCACAGCTGCTTCAGATCATCAAGAATGCCTTACTTTAAACATGTATAAACTCACTGCTTTCCCATCTTTTCTAAAACTTAGTATCTATGTGCAACACAATCCAGCTTTAAATTCAGGTTCAGGAACATGTCTAGCACATTAGCAACATTGTCTTTAAGGATTAAGTCTGCATTTTTTAGTGTTCTACTCAGTAGGGATGAAATTAAACACTGAAAACAGAAATGAACCTGGAAGCAGGGACTAGGTTTCTCACATATGAGAGTCCTAATAACTTCGCAAAGTAATGTTCACCACCTGCTCACTCCCCTTCCAGCCCTACTTGTTCAGGACTGAATTCTGCATAGCAGCACAGGAGAAAAATAAAATGAAGGCATAGTTTCAGAAAGAAAGTGACCAATAACTTTTCACACCTGTGCTGAATTTTACCTAAATGGTAATCTGCTGATTTGAGTTCTCTTTGTAGATTATTGAAAAGGGAGTCCTGAATTCTCCTCAGTCTAGGGAGAGTAGCATATCGAGGTCTGGGTAATGGTATCTTTCTACTTATCTTTTATGTTAGAAATAAACCCTTTTTGAGATACTTAGTCCTAGTGGTGTTCCTCAGAAATGGTCAGACATAGATCTGCGATCTTAGGACAAGAGAGTATTCCTACACTAGTCAGTTTCAGTTTCATATCCTAAGAGGCATGGGCAGGAGTTAAACAGCCAAATCCCTCAAAGAAGAAAAATTCTGAGTGTGTTCACTCTTTTGGACCACAGATATGGCTGTGCATATAAACTGTATAAACTGAATAAAGTTTACCCTTTCTCTTTCCTTTTTTAAAATTTAGATTAAATTTATATAACAAAAGATTATTTGTTCTCTGAAATTTTATTTCCTATTTTTGCATGTGTTTGTGTTTTGCATAGATAACATCTTCTGACAAATCACGTACCACCAAAAATAATGTCATTTCTTCTGAGACAATATGTTTTGTGCACAAAAAGACAATAAAATATTAGTTTTCCAAAGCTGTTAAAATTTTCAGGGGTTGGCCATCACTTTTCTTTCATCCAGCTTGATAACGAGGAAATGAGAGTCCCTTTACAAGTAGGTAGCTGAGAACACAGGCCAGGAACACATTGCTGCTCTTAACTAACCAGACCTGTCTCCTCCTTGTAAGGGAGCTATGCTGGGGTAGCTGTGGAAGAAATGCAAGGAGAAATGTGGTTACAGATAACTAAAGATAGTTTTATTTAAGTCATTTCAATCAAAGGAAAAAGCTGAATAACTGAAAGGATGACGTTTAAATGTGATCTCATATCTTTGTTGTCACTCATATGTCTTTTCTGTCATTCAGAAGAAACCTGTGAATCATGCTTATGCATAAATGGACCAATGGCAGTATATACTGTGGTAGTCATGGTTACTTTAGAGCAGATTGTGTTCGTTATTGTCAGAGTTGTGTTACTAGGAATGGTTGTTCATGTACCTTTGAATGTATTATCTTCAATCTTGTACACCTGCAGGATTAAAACTGTAGCTATGACATCTAAATTTTTAATATTTGAAATAATGGAGAGCAAAAAACCAAAAATATACTACTCATTTTTTTAAAAAAGAGAAAAATTAATTTAAAAAATGAAACATTCAATGTGTTTTTTTTTTCTTTTCTGTAGAAATTAGTTTAAATAAAGAAGAAAATAAAGGAATATAAACACTACTTTTGTCAAGAATTCATTTAATCTGCTAGAAAAATTCTTAAACTTTCATGAGGATTGGACCCAAACAGACATATTTACTCGCTAGTTTTTACACATTTCATTTCCACAGCACTAAGAAATCTTCATTTACTGATTCATTTTCAGTTTAACACATTCAGTGATCATCCATACAAGAAATGTGCTTTCTCAAAAAAAAAAAAACAAAAAACCTCAACGCCCCAAACAATGTAATATACAGATAATACCAAGCCCCTAGTATCTAATTGTACTATTTACAAGGAGATATAAGGTCATACTGCAATAATCATGAACATTCAACATCCAAAAAATTCAGTGTTCTTTGTTATGAGGTTAATTTCAGCTATTTGTGAGTAGGCTTATTAGGACTGTTTGATCAGTTTGCTTTAGTGGAGCTATGCCTAATTTCTACTGCAATAAGTACTAGAAGAATCAGGTTCATTGTGAAAAAATTTAGGAGCAATTCCAAAGTTTGTCTTTTTCCCTCATTTTTTTTTAAATACATTTAGAAGTGTGAGAGGAAAGAAAAACCTCCAAGAGTGTTTAATTTGCATTATCTTTTCAGTACCAGATGCAATAGCTGGGATTTGACAAGAAAAAATAGCATTTTCATTTATTGATGTTGGTCTACATTTTTTAATCATTGAAAACTCCTCAGTTCTGGGGGAGAGATACTATTTTTTAAAAACCGCTCAGGGTACGATTACTTAATTCAGTCTTTAATAATGTATGACTTAGTCCAGAAGATAGATAAAACTGTTTGATACAATATATGTTGTCCCTTTGTGTTCTAAGGTGTGTTGTGAAATGTGAACGTTCACATTTTTCACAACAGACATTATCAGATTTAACTTCTTGATACAGCCCAAGCAAAGTCCATGGGTTGTGTAGTTTTAAAGTCTTAATTACTTAAGCTTCTAATAGGCTTTAGTGTAATCCAAAATAGCTCATGAGAATACATCTACATTTCAAACTGTGAGATACCCGTTTACCTTAAAACTGTAAACCAATCTAATTTTGTTTGCCCACAGCTATTTGCTGGGGCCCAAACTGAGAGCAAAACAAATTTGGAGAAGGAGGATTGTTGGCATGGGTTACGGAAACGTTGTAACAATGTGACCCCAATATGAGTATGATCATTCACCTTTATTAGTCAGCAAAAACAAGGTTTATATAGCAAAACTATTACAGCATCTGATTAGTCAGACCCCCAATCCATATATAGGCAAAACTACTGCAACTCGTTGTGATTGGTGCAGAGCTGCATCTCGATGTGAAAACAGTGCTGTGGCAGGAAACAACAGCGTGGCAGGAAGGAAGTGACAGTGTGGCAGGAAACAGTGACGTCCCCCCTGCTCCAGTGTCCCGAGCTCGTCGATCTACCTTCCCAGCAGGGTTCCGTGCCCGCCGCTCCCAAGGCTCGCCGCCGGATCGGAACCTGGGTTGCTCAACGCACCAAGCTATGTCCCCTCTCGTCCAGCCAGGACTCCACAATTCCCCCTTCTTGTTTTTGAGCAAGCCAGGCATGCGTCGTCATCTTGGAGAGAGCCTTTTTAAGACAGCTAAAGCAAATACATATTATAATTCCAACAGCAAGTAACACGATACATATGCACAAAATTTCTACAATTAAACTGTTAAACCAAGCGGGCAGATTACCAAAGAGCGAGGTGAGCAATCCATCAAAAAATCCCTGGTTTTGTTGTATTTGATTGGCATGCTGTTCGAGCCATTGTAATTGCTTGTAGATGGACTTACTATAATCGGACAAGTTCATACAGCACATACCTTCAAAATCCTCACAACCATGTCCTTGGGCCAGCAGTAAAAAATCAATTGTGGCTCTATCATGCAATACTGCATGTCGTAGACTACTGTGATCTTCTAGCAGGGACTGCAAGACTTTTGTGGTAACACTGGCTTGCTTCTCTGCCCAGCACGTCAATTTCCCCAGCTGGTTTAACGCCGCGCCACCGGCAGCACCGGGCACCAATAATGCCAGAAATACTCGCTCGGTGGTACTTGGGAGAGTGATTCGATCATCGCAGTTAGGAGGAAGACCCATAACACCTCGCTTGGGATGAGTTGTTACCTTCTTCCACCACTGTCGATCTGGAGCTAGCAATGTCAGCTGACCTAAGTAACACGGGCCACCATAGACGTTGTGAGGAATTCCTTGCCATGCCCTGTCGCCACAGATTAAAAACACGTCAGGAGGCAAGCTTTAGGAGTAGCATTATTCCACAAGGGAAAACCACCTTCCATCCCGCAGGAGCCCAGACTTTGGAGGCTTCTTTTGTTCGTGTCATTGGTGCCACAGAAGGTGACAGCTCTAGAGCGGCCCTGATAGTCATAATTAGAAGCAATTGGAGTGACATTGGCCCACCCTGACCGGTTGAAGAAATGGCGATGGTTAGGCCTAGCAATAGCAGGCCCTGCAAATACAAAACAAGTTTGAGTCCAGTTTTTGGTCGTGTCACCAATCCTCATCGACCCTAGCAAGTTCAACTCTTGAGGATCCCAGGGCAATGTGCGATTCAGACCTTATATGAGTTTGGCACTGCAACTACTCACTTGAATCTCCTTTGTACATCTGACTGCATGATAATTAGCAAAATGAGTAACATTGTAGCTAGGTACTCCTATTAGACAGGTGCAAAAAGGTTCTGTTGCGGAAGCAAGAGACAAACAAAATGCTGATTGGCCTGTTTTGTTCGCCCAGGTAACCCATAGATTTTGTCGGGGCTCAATGCGGTAAAGGGTTTCTTCGCCTACTATAATCTGACAACATGTAAAGAGTAAGGCTAACAGGGTAACAACTCGCTTTCCTGCCATTCCCTTCAAAACTGATGTAAGCATCGCACTCTCGTCTTTCCCCCTCCGCTTTGGGGATGGTCCAAACAGCGGGCACTAACTTACTTTGACTATATTATAAGAACTACTTAGCCACACGGTTTTAACTCTCTGGTTTGCTAACCTTACTTACTTCAAACGGCTACAGAGATAAGCATCGCTGCCTTTTGTCTTGAGCTTTGTAACAATTAAAGCGCGAGCTACGCTGCGCCCTATTAAAGGCACTGATCACACCGATGCTTTGCAAACGATATTTGACACCGCCGCTATGGTTAGCAAGTGTAACAATTACATAAAACCCGAGGCTTACAGATCTTACAAAACATCACAGGTCGTATCGGTGACAAGTACCTCCTGGTAACCACTCATATACTCTTCCCTCTATTCAGGTTACTTCTACTTGATTGCTCTGCTCGTGTGAGTCTGCTTGTTGCTCCTCGGCTAACTTGTCTTGCTGATTCAAAGCAGGCTTCACGGCTCGGCTAGGCACCCAGACTGGACCGCGATCTGTGGAAACACACATATAACCTCGACCGTTAAATATCACTGGTACGGGTCCAGCCCATTCTCCAGTAGTCGGGTCTCTATAGATCACTTTAAACCGCGGTAAAGTCATTGCACTATTGAATTTTAAGTTCTGGTGATGCACCACAACAGGCGGTGCCTCCTGATCACCCATAAGGCACAAATAGTTTAAAGTAAAAAGAACTCGATGCAACCTTGATTGCACTTCTGTTTCAACTCCTCGCTGTTTATCTAAGTAGTCTTTCAGCACACGATGAGTGCGCTCTATGAGGCCTTGCCCTGTCGGAGAATGCGCAATTCCCGTGGTGTGCTTAATTCCCCACGACAACAAGAATGATCTCAGCTTTTGACTGACATAGGCAGGTCCATTATCGGTCTTAATTTCCTCAGGGACCCCCAGTATTGCAAAACACGAAAGCAGATGCTTGCAAACATGTTGCGCTTTCTCCCCACGTAAAGCAGTAGCCCATATCATTTTCGAAAAGGTGTCTGTTGTGACATGCGCGTACTTCAGCAGCCCAAATTCGGAGAAGTGCGTGATGTCCATCTGCCACAGCGCCAGTGCCTGCATCCATTTTGGATCTACCCCTTGGCCTATACCTGGTCCTTGGTTTCCATACTTAGGACAGGCCTGTACAATATAACGAGCCTCATCCTCTGTCAGTCCAAATTGCCTTCGCAGACCTCTTGCATTTTGGTGAAAATTCTCATGACTCTGTCTGGCCTGCTGAAACTTGTCTACTGGAGGCATAGGGCATGTGGGACTGACTAAGTTGTCAGCAATCTGATTGCCGTGCCCTAGTCCCAGATCCCATTGGTGGCTACATACATGAATGACACAACAAGGTACGGCCCGTTGAGACAGTACGGTCTGCAACTGGATAAACAGCTTGCCTAATCTAGGATTGACTGCCTCCCTAAGCAAGGCATCCGGTATTCGAGGCACTATCCCGGCTACATAAAGGGAGTCAGTTACAACATTTAAAGGCTCATTTAACCAATTAGTTAAAGCCCAGACCACGGCAGTCAGCTCTAAATTTTGTAGCGAATCTCCATCCTGTCCTTGTATCATATGATGACACCACTGGCCCCCTTCTTGCCAAACACAAACTGCCTTATGCAGCCTCCTGCCTGCATCTGCATACACTGTGATTCCTTCGGCCAGCGGCTTCTCCTGAACTCTGGACTTCTCAAGCCATAGATTACACTTCAAGAACTGCCACAATCTCTCTTTCGGCTGTCGGGAATGTATCCTCCCATCATAGCCTAACAGAGCTTCTTGTATGGGTAGAGCATGCCTCAACCACCATTCCAAATCTGCTGCTTTGACCGGTATACAGATGTCCTGCGGCTCTTCCCCTGATATTTCCACTATCCTCGTCCTACCTTTTCTGGTTAGCTCTCCCACAGCTTCTGATCGTGTCTGTGTACCAGTCTTTGGCTGCACAATTAAAAACACCCATTCTAGTATGTAAAACGGATCATCGCCCCCATAAGCCTTGTCAGTGGCAAAATCAGGACTATTCAATGATGCTGTACAGGAATGAGTCTCCCCCTTCTTGTTTTGCCACTGACAAACAAGGGCATACGGTGACTCTGCAGGGTTACAAATAAGCAAGGAAACAGGTAGGGTTAGCAATCGCCTAGCAGTCCAAGCTGTTTGAAGCTTCTGTACGATGTGTTGCAAAGCTGCTTGCTGTGTCTGTGATAGGGTGACTGCTGTGCTGGGGTGTGAGCCACGTAGTAGTAATGTCAATGGTGCAATGTCAGCATTGGAAATACCAGCACAGTTGCGCACCCACTGGATATCTCCAAGTAAAATCTGTACATCAGTCAATGTGCGCAAATTTGTCGCTAACTCCACGTTTTGTGGTTGGATCTTAGCATCAGAGATGCGCCACCCCAAATACTTCCATGATGCAGATTGCTGAAACTTTTCCGGGGCAATAACAAGGCCCTTGCTGGGTTAAACAGTACTCAGCTATGTCAAGGAATCGTCATTGAATGCTTCCTGTTGACAGCAGAGGATGTCATCCATATAATGATAAATGATTGTATTCGGCCATTGCTCCCTGAGTGGAGCTAAGGCCCAAGCCACATAAAATTGACACAGCATGGGTGAGTTTCTCATGCCTTGTGGCAAGACAACCCACTCATATCGCTCTGAAGGTGCTGCTTTGTTGGTTACCGGTATCGAAAAGGCAAACCGTTGAGTGTCTCGCGGATGTAAATTTATAGTGAAAAAACAGTCTTTTAGGTCAACAATAATCACGTGCCAACCCGACGGAAGCATAGCAGGTGATGGCATTCCAGGTTGTACGGCTCCCATGGGTTGCATCTGCTCATTAATCTTACGTAGGTCGTGTAACAGGCGCCATTTGCTGCTCTTTTTCAGAATGACGAAAATGGGGGTATTCCAAGGGCTGACTGAAGGCTTGATGTGGCCTGCAGCAAGTTGCTTTGCTACCAATTGCCTTGTTATTTGCAGTCGCTCTTCTGTCATGGGCCACTGGTCAACCCACACAGGTTCGTTGGAAAGCCAGGTTAGCGGTGGGTTGGGAGACTGCTCGCCAGTGCCCATAACTAAAAAGGGGTAGTAGTTAGTACAACTCCAATTTGACTCAAAATGTCGCGGTCAATTAGGGCTGCAAGAGTTTCGGGCAGCTGCATGACATAGACCTTTAAAGTGACCTCCTGCCCTTCAGGAAAGGTTATTTGCACAGGGTATTTTCTCATCACGGGAGCGGAGTGTCCCCCCACACCTGCGATAGCCGTTGTGGGAACACTTAGTGGCCACTGCTCCAGCCAAACACCCGTACTTACGATCGTAATGTTAGCTCCGGTGTCTAGCATGGCATAGATATGTACTGATGCATTTTTCTGACTCAGCACAACGCGCATATTAGGCCGATGGTCCATCTTCTTAGTGAAACAAACTGCAGGGTCTGTGGAATCAAGACTTCGGTTTTCATGGGAAGTCTTTGCTAAAGAATGGTCGATTGAGCTGCCTATCACTAGAACCTACGCTATCTTACTGCCTTTTGGAACAAACAAAGGAGGACAAAGGGTATGGACCATAATATGAATCTGGTCCGCATAGTTTGCATCAATAACGTTAGGAACAATTAGTAGTCCCTTAACGTCAGCAGAAGAACGTCCCACTAAAAGTCCTTTCATTCTGCCGTTTGAATTAATCCTTGGCCCGACCGCATTACTAGGGATCTCATGTACGGTCGTGTCGTTAAGTACAATGTCTATTGTGGTTGCCAAGTCGATTCCCAAGCTGCCTCTGGTTGTGGCTTGAGGCTGTTGTGAAAAACTCTTGCTTTGCTCGGAGGATTGATTTGTTTCCACACGCGGCCTCTGTCCACGCTCGTCCTCTCATTTCCCGAACATGCTTTTGTGGCATGGGTATCCTTTTGACATTTCTCACACCAGACGGCGCCACAACAGCAACGTCTGATGTGCCCCTTTGCCCCACACCGATAGCAAATACGACGGTTTGAGGATTGCACCTGCAGAGGACTGTTTTGTTGCACTGCAGCTGCAAGTGGTTGGACAACTTCTCTGACAGCGACTTGCATAGCAGCAGCGACCGTTGCCTGTGGCTTTTGTGCTCCAGCCCTCTCGACCCTGGACAGCATGTCTTCAACTCCCGTCCCTCTCGGCAGACCTGCCAGAAGCTGTTTGGTAGTCTTATTGGCGTTGTCAAAGGCTAACACACGAAACATTTGCTGCTTGCTTTCGTCATTTAAATCTGGATGATTCATTAACGCACTATACAGCTGGTCGATGAAGTTGCTGTAAGTTTCAGTGGCTCCTTGCACTACAGTTCCGAAAGGTGGAGCGGACGAACCAGGCAGTGCAAAGAAAGCTTCCAGGGCAAGACGTGCTGACATTTGAAGCACTTGGGTGGGGAAGGTCAATTACCGTTCCAGGCTAGCATAAATTCCTTGTCCAGTAAGTATGTCCACTGTTACTCCATGATAAGGATCTTGCTGGTCCTAATGTCGCATCGCCTCATCCATAGCCCGTTGTGCCCACGCTGCTCCCCACAACAAGAACTGAGTAGGGGAGTGTAACAATCGCATTAAACTTTGACAGTCATATGGACACATCAGGTCAGTGGAGTAAATCCAGGTAACAATTTGTCAAGTGGCCTCAGACTTCACCCCATATTGCGTTATGGTGCTACGGGCCTGTTGCAAAATTTTCCAGTCATGTGGTTGCCATTTGCTTTGTCCATTAACCTGTACCACAGGACAGGCTAAGCCTTGTGTACCTCCCATAGATGTGGCAACGTCCCACTGTCCCTGTAGGATGGCATCTCTTATAACAGCGCTCCAGCGGGTAGGTGTGATTGGTGCTGGAGGCCCAGCTAAACATTTAGGAGAGGAAGCCTCATTTTCCCGGTGGGAGGGGGCTGGTAACGATTGACATATGCTAGAACTGCAAGCTCATGTCTTGAAGATGCTGCAAAACTGATTGCAAAAGATCGCACGCTTTTTTTCCTTGCAATTCATTCTGGCCGCCATCAGAGGGCGTCAGGAGTGGAGACGCCTCGCTGGAATGTGGCGGCGGTGGATAGAGAGGAGGGGCCCATGTTGCAGGCCGCGCCTCAGGAGGGGCCGATGTTGTAAGCCACGCCCCTTCTCCCTCCCCCTCTGAGGGTGGTACTAGCCGCTCCTCCCCTCTTCTGGAAGACAGTCGCACTTCCGCGCCCGACTCCTCCCCTCTCCCTGGGGGCGGTCGTACTACTGCGTCCGGCTCGCATTTCGACTTGATCTCTCTAGCGGCAACTTCCAGTGGGCCCCCCCCCCCGTGCCCAGACCGGAATCGCGCTCCGCACTCACCCGAATCTCGGCAATTGTGTTACAGGTGGTCCCAGTCATCCCTCTAACGGCAGCTAGCCCGAAAACCCGTGATAATGTCCCAGGCTTAGGCGCGTGATCTTTCCCGGGCTCCGGAGCTAGCATCTGAGCTGCAGCACATGCCACCTCTCGTTCAGCTTTCATGGCTTTTAAGGTGTGTAATACTGTTCGCCAGAGCTCGCGGACAGCTTTTATCTCCTTTTCCTCCTTTTCCTCCCCGGTTATTGACCTTTCCCACATTGTCTCTCCTAACTCTTGCCATTCCGAGACGGAAAACAGTAGCAGGGTATCCGCAAAGTGACCCCATCGCTGCCCCAGTTTAATCAATTTCATGAGTTGCTTTGCCGTTGCGTCTATTCCTCTCTTAGAGAGAATACCGACTAACAACGTTGCCGCAGCATCCACCTCCATGCCTGCGACCACGGCCTCCACGTTAAAATTTAGCTGCGTCAGGTAGCCCCAGTGTGGCTCGAAAATTCCTGGGAGTCGGCCATCCGTGTCTGCCCTGCGCCTCTGTACCCAGGCAGGACCCTCCCAGCTGTTGTTCCCACCCCCCCTCTCTAGCTGCTCACAGCAGTCTGAGGGACTCCTGCAGGGGGAAACCGTCCATCCTCTGCTACCAAATGTTGGCGTGGGTTACGGAAATGTTGTAACGATGTGACCCCAATATGAGTATGATCATTCACCTTTATTAGTCAGCAAAAACAAGGTTTATATAGCAAAACTATTACAGCTTCTGATTAGTCAGATCCCCAATCCATATACAGGCAAAACTACTGCAACTCGTTGTGATTGGTGCAGAGCTGCATCTCGATGTGAAAACAGTGCTGTGGCAGGAAACAACAGCGTGGCAGGAAGGAAGTGACAGTGTGGCAGGAAACAGTGACGTTCCCCCTGCTCCAGTGTTCCGAGCTCGTCGATTTACCTTCCCAGCAGGGTTCCGTGTCCACCGCTCCCAAGGCTCACCTCCAGATCGGAACCTGGGTTGCTCAACGCACCAAGCTATGTTCCCTCTCGTCCAGCCAGGACTCTACAGAGGATGATTTCAAGCAGTGGTTTAACATGAACACTAAGATTTCAGTGAAGGCTAAGATTTTTTGAACAAACTAGTAAACATTAGTTCCATGACATAAAACTTTGCAGGATTTCCAGGGTTTGGCCAGGACGGGGAGTGGGGTTAGGGTGCTGGCCAGGGGGAAGGGAGTCGTGGCTAGGTAGAGGGGCACTGAGTGATGAGCATTGCACTGTGCTTTTCACTGTTTCTTTTGTACATTCTACTCATCAGTATTATTGTGGCTAATGTTCACTTCGTTTGCTGTTCTGGTAAACTGCACTTATCCAGACCCACGAGGATTTTTGCCTTTTTCTTTCCATTCTCCTCCCTACCCCAGATGAGGGGAGAGGCAATAGAGCGACCGCGTGGTCCTTTTTTGCCGGCCACAGCCAAACTGCAACACAGGGATTTTCCACACTCAAAAATCCAGGGCAATGAGTAAAAAGGAAGGCAAAAAAAAACCTGTTCAGAATGGAAGTAGTATTATTTATGTATTTTCAGGACAATGACTTTTCAACATATAATTTCTTTCCACAGTTCAGTTAAAATATCCTTGAAATTAACTATTGTTTCTTTATGCACCAGCAATAGTAATACCAAGACTCTGTTGAATTAATAGCTTGTTAAAAATATTGAAGCATTACATATAGAACACATAGGAAGCACATAATTCTTTGTATGTGCTGATCAACAGCAAAAAAGAGATGATCTTGTCTTGTCTTCCAACCAATTCATGTTTCCATGTGACTGCATTAAAGTCCAATTCTATGTAAGACCTATTTGAAGAAACCCTCTCTACATCTACGTGGTCCAGTTGTGCAGCTCAGTAAGAACAGAACCATAAAGCAAAGTGAGTAGGTGAAGACAAAAAGGAGAGCCTCTTCAAGAGTTCACCTATCATCGGATTTAAATTACTGATGTAAATCCACCCAGATTTGTGCCTCAGAAGCAAGATCTGCCCAGCAGCATTTGGAAATGTAGGCACTCAAACAAATTGTCTCGTTATGAGGTGATATTTAGGAAAAGTTATTGCTTCTTCAAAGTAAATCCAACAATCCTGACTCTTTATTTAAAGGTAAGATTTTCTTTTCCCTATTATGAAATGCTGCAAACAGGAAAATCAATACTGAGTTTACCTAGACATGATCATTGTACTGACCGTAATCACTAAAATATAAGTTCTGACTACTATGATAGTTCTATGAAAACTTTAGCTCATACTTCAGAAATGATCAGAAGATCAAAAGGAATGCTAGGAATTATTATGGAAGAAAAAGAAATCAGATAACATCAGTTTGGCACTAGATAAATCTAGGATGTGTCCCTATCTGAAAAGTGTGAATCTGAAAAGGAGAAAATATTTTGTTGTATAAAAACAGATGTAGTGTTATTCACCTAAGCATGAAAGTACCCTAAAGAAGTGTGCATGAGGCATAAGGATCTTTTACATTTATTCTGGGCCTTTATTTTCTTTCTTTCCAATATTTCATTTGCTTTCCTACATTTAATTATTTTCTTCCCTACGCCTATCAGAGGCAGATCATAGAATCACAGAATGATAGGGGTTGGAAGGGACCTCTGTGGGTCATCTAGTCCTACCCTCCTGCCGAAGCAGGGTCACCTATAGCAGGCTGCACAGGACCTTGTCCAGATGGGTTTTGAATATCTCCAGAGAAGGAGACTCCACAACCTCCCTGGGCAGCCTGTTCCAGTGCTCCGTCACCCTCAGAGGGAAGAAGTTCTTCCTCATGTTCAGACGGAACTTCCTGTGCCTCAGTTTGTGCCCATTGCCCCTTGTCCTGTCACTGGGCACCACTGAAAAGAGCTTGGCCCCATCCTCCTGACACCCACCCTTCAGATATTTATAAGCATTTATTAGGTCCCCTGGCAGCCTTCTCTTCTTCAGGCTAAACAAGCCCAGCTCCCTCAGCCTCTCCTCGTAGGGGAGATGTTCCAGTCCCCTCATCATCCTTGTAGCCCTCCGCTGGACTCTCTCCAGTAGCTCTTCATCTTTCTTGAACTGGGGAGCCCAGAACTGGACACAGTACTCCAGATGAGGCCTCACTAGGGCAGTGTAGAGGGGAAGGAGAACCTCCCTCTCCTGCTGGCCACACTCTTCTTAATGCACCCCAGGATCCCATTGGCCTTCTTGGCAGCCAGGGCACACTGCTGGCTCATGGTTAACCTGTCGTCCACCAGGACGCCCAGGTCCCTCTCCACAGAGCTGCTCTCCAGCAGGTCCACCCCAAGCCTGTACTGGTGCATGGGGTTGTTCCTCCCCAGGTGCAGGACCCTGCATTTGCCTTTGTTGAACCTCATCAGGTTCCTCTCTGCCCAGCTTTCCAGCCTATCCAGGTCACGCTGAATGGCAGCACAGCCTTCTGGTGTATCTACCACACCTCCCAGTTTGGTGTCATCAGCATACTTGCTGAGGGTACATTCTAACTCTTCATCCAGGTCGTTGATGAAGAAGTTAAACAAGACTGGGCCCAGTACTGACCCCTGAGGGACACCACTAGTTACCAGCCTCCAACTAGACTCAGCGCCGCTGATGACAACCCTCTGAGTTCTGCCATTCAGCCAGTTCTCTATCCACTTCACCGACCACTCATCCAGCCCACACTTTCTCAGCTTCCCTAGGAGGATATCATGGGAGACTGTGTCAAAAGCCTTGCTGAAGTCTAGGTAGACAACATCCACTGCTCTCCCTTCATCTACCCAGCCAGTCATGTCATCGTAGAAAGCTATTAGATTGGTCAGGCATGATTTCCCCTTGGTGAATCCATGCTGATCGATAGATCAATCTATTTTTCTGTGTCAAGATGTTCATACCCTGTGTGAAACTTGAATAACAAAAATAGTAAAAGAACTAAAATGTGTGTGGAGTGCCTATTCATGGTGACACTGCAAAATTTGCTCAAGTACTTCTTTTTGACTGAAAGGTTTCTGCTGTGCAAGTAAGCATCTAGACTAGTGTGAACAATGCAATAAAGACAGGATAATTTGAAATTCAAGATGTGTTTCTCATTAATTTTATTATTTAAAAGAATGGAGAGATGTACCTGTTATATGCGTGATTTACCTAGAAAGAAATTTCAAAACAGTTTGAGAATAACTCTATGTTTAGGAACAAAGTTCTTCTGAATTTTGTCTATCTAGACACTCAGCTGTATTTTCTCACATATCAGGCTGACCATGGCATTCTAGCTGAAGTCCATTTTATTTCAAGGATGGGAAACAAGGAGGAATGGATTTCTTCTTGCACTTATCTCACAGGCAGGCCAGCCAAACCGAAGTGCACATGCTATCCATTCAGGAATTATTTAGCAGGAAGAAATTATTTTTTCCTTTTCATGAGAGAATTTGACAGTTTTATGGCTCCCTACACTGCAATTCTTTCAATGAGTTTCTCCCTAGATAGTGGTAAGTGGCAATGACTATGTCAGACAAATTAGCTATGCTGAGAGACGCTGGAAATTTTTACAGTTGCAACTCTGGATCCACAAGTCCCATCCAACCTCTGTGCCCTTCTAAAACCTATCTGTATCCTGATAGATTCTGAACTCCAGTGAAACTGTCACCCATTGATCTGTTTGGGGTTTTTCCTGAGATATGGTAACTCAAAAACGTAAGTGTTTTTCTAGGTTTTGTGTTTCCAGTGTCTCAGGGACTGGACATGATCTGCTAGACTTAGGTCCCCAAATGCTTATAACATTTACTATGTCCTCAAGAATTATTAGATCTCAATACACAGTATACAATGTTATTTCAAATATGCCAGGAAATGCATGGGATAAGAGATAATTTCTGTTTAATTGACTTAATTTGACACAATTTTAGTTATAAATAGTTTACAAGTTCCCAGTAAATAGAACTGTCAAAAAGTGTATTAACTCCATCTGCTTGTACTCTATAGCCTCTTAAATACAATATGGCACATGAAAAGCAAGGAAACACATTCAGGTTACCTAGGGAGCTTACAAAAGACAGGCTTGAGCAATCTAGGCTGTCAGAAAAAAAGGATAGATACATTCTGCATTTTAAACTAAGCATACAGTGAATATCCAAAATCCACGCTGTCACTTACTCTCTTATCAGTATCAGTACTTTGCTTTAAGTCCAGAATCACTAGCCTTTCTAGCAGAATTACAAGTTGCCTTTTTGGGTGTCCACTGCTATGCAGTGTACATACCTACTGTCTAAGTACAGCTTGGGTCATTTACATGAACGCAGCAATCAGGAATGGAGACAAACCCCAACGTGTGCTTTCAAAAAAAAAACCCAACCACATACCAAAATTGAGCCTCAGGAAGGATACTAATCCTGGCAGTGATATGTGAATATCAAAACTTAAGCTAAGGACAAACTCTTTAATCTGTTAGTGTTTTCATTTCTGTAGAATAATAAATATAAGGACTAATAACAATACGCATTTCTTCAAAGAGAAACAGATTATTTTTTCATTTTAAGAAAAAAAACCAATAGTAATAATGTATGTAACATGCCAACTAGTGATTCTTCTAATAGCTGTATTGTAATTAGAAACTATCAAATATGTCTTTTGCTCATTTTTTCGGTTGATTTGTTTTTAAGTATTCTCTTTTCTTTTTCTTATTCACTGACCATTAATATTTCTATGCCAATAATTTATCTTAGTTCCACAGTCACATGTGGGAACATGTACAGGAATGAATTTTAGATATATGTAAGTAAATAGCCTTTTTAAAATTCCTGTGGACCTATCTTTTCAAAAACTAGACGAGACAAAGAGAAAAGCTAGGAAATTTTTTGAGTAAAGTTGTATATTATAAGATGTATAAAGTAACAAACATTCAGCTCAGACTGTCAGTTTGTTACATAAAAATATTTTTAAAAGGAAAGAAAAAATAAAGGCTAAGAAAAAATAAGGAATGAACCCAAATCTCAGGTTTAATATAAACACTCAAATAAGGCACTCAGATCATTTGGCAAAATAGGAGGAGAATAGTACATGAAACAGATAAGATAAAAATATATTAAAATTAATCCCTATTCATGAACACAGAAAAGAATGATATGTTATACTGTTAGTAATCCTTTTTATAGTCCCTAATTTGATAGTCATGCAAAAAAAGAACAAAACTGACAAAAAAACCCCACACCACCACCAAAAGACAAAACAAACAGACTTTACTGTCACATCTGCCACTTTCACTGTCTCCTGAAATGCCTGCAGTATTTGTTGGACCTTCACCTTTTTATCATGTGAAATGACAAGAACAGACCAACAACAGAGGAGAAACTGAATGACATTGTTACCAGCAGTTTCAGCCAAGTCATGAACAACAGTCCAGGTGATATTCAGAGGCCTAAAACATAGATGTTTAAAGTAGAGCTGCCTATGCATGAGCTAGGTATCTAGCTCCTATCAAAGGCAATGAAGATGAGGTGAAAACAGTTAATGGAGACTAGGGAGCTGTTTAACTCACTGTAAAGTAAATAATCACATTTTGTCACTCTACAAGCTCTTTAAGCTTCATTGACTGCAGCTCTATCCATTGTCTCTCTTCACAAAAGCAAGTTTGGACATTTAGCTTACGTGTAGACAACTGGAGATACCTAAAGTAAGTTGTAGAAGACCACTACGAACTGGTTTTGTCTTGTCATTGCTGTTGTCATCTCTTCCTGGCCTCCAAAAAAACCGCCACAATGACCTGCAGGAAAATGCTTACACGCAGACTAGTGCGTGGACCAGCAAGAGAGGACTTGTCTAAGCAGGCAGCATGTATGGCATGAACTGCACAAACTACACGTACACAGACATGCTCTACGCATGTGCAAATGCCACTGTAAAAGGGCAGCACATGCTTCTCGGAGCCCTCTTGCTCTCCTCCTCGCCACCTTGCTGCTGAACCCCGCCCTCGCCTGGGCCTCCACGCCTGCACAGAGACTGAGTCGACTGGACATCGCTGGACATCGCTGAATCCGTGGTGGTGGTAACTGATCCCCCTCCCCCCCGCACTCCTTTCCTTGCCCACTGGAGTTGCTCGAATTTACTCCTTTCTTTCTTTCTCTCGCCCTTTCTGTTTTTTTCCTTTTTTTCTCGTGTCCTCCCCCCACTGCCATCCCCACCCAACCTCTGATTCTTGGTTCACCGAAATGAAGTTTACAAGGTTGCACAGCATCTGACTCTGATTGCATCTTAATCTCGTCCTTGGGATCGTATCGAAACCTCCCCAACATCAGATTGGGACAGAAGTGTATGTTGTGTCCTTAATTGCAGTTGTGACTTTGATCATGCGATTGCCTTTTTTCTCCTATCTTTTTAACTTGAACATATTATTTTTTTGATTGCCTTTCTCTCACACTTTGCTGTGTCTTGAAAATAAGAATACTGGAATGCATTAGGAGGTGTGTGGTCAGCAGGACGAGGGAGGTTCTCCTTCCCCTCTACACTGCCCTAGGGAGGCCCCATCTGGAGTACTCTGTCCAGTTCTGGGCTCCCCAGTTCAAGAAAGGTGAAGAGCTACTGGAGAGAGTCCAGCGGAGGGCTACGAGGATGGTGAGGGGACTGGAACATCTCCCCTACGAGGAAAGGCTGAGGGAGCTGGGCTTGTTCAACCTGAAGAAGAGAAGGCTGCCAGGGGACCTAATAAAAGCTTATAAATATCTGAAGGGTGGGTGTCAAGAGGATGGGGCCAGACTCTTTTCAGTGGTGTCCAGCGACAGGACAAGGGGCAATGGGCACAAACTGAACCATAGGAAGTTCCATCTGAACATGAGGAAGAACTTCTTCCCTCTGAGGGTGACGGAGCACTGGAACAGGCTGCCCAGGGAGGTTGTGGATTCTCCTTCTCTGGAGATATTCAAGACCCGCCTGGACAAGGTCCTGTGCAGCCTGCTGTAGGTGACCCTGCTTCGGCGGGAGGGTTGGACTAGATGACCCACAGAGGTCCCTTCCAACCGCTACCATTCTGTGATTCTGTAATAGTGGCTTTACTAACCAAATCAGATTTTGTAACACTTGTCTGTGTACCTATGAGCTAAACTCTGTCGGTTAAGACACAGCAAAGATGAGTGTCTGAAACATATGTGGTTACTGGAACTGCTCCAGGTCCAAATGTCTGTCAAGATGATGTACCAATATCTTAACTGTCCTGCAGGGAAGCTGTTAGTATGATTCAGCATTGAAACCAAAGGTATCATATCTTTGGTAATTTTTTCACCCCATCCTTTTGTGTGCATTTATTTTGTTTAATTTTAAGGGGAAAAACACAAGATCAAAACTACCGCAGACTTTTGGTAATGTTAGTAGACTTAATTAGATAAATGTTCATCCTGAATATAACAAGGAAAGAAAATAGGGCTGTTGAACTGAAACAGTTTTTTTTTTCATTTTAAATTTTTTTGTCTGTTTTTTCTTCTTTTTTTTTGTGTCTTCCAGTAAAAATGCAGAAGTATTTCATGATGTTATTTTGCCATGAGCTTTTGCAGGCTCTCTACACCAAACCTTAGTGTCCAACTACCTAACATCAGTGACAGGGTCATAATAATATATATTTGGTGCTTGGGAAGTAGAAGTAATGCCCAAAATCAACTATATATCACTGCCAAAATATGAGGTAACATATGTTATGTTTTGCTATAGTAATAACCAATACATAATAAAGTAGAGGGTATAAATATTCTAACTAAATTTGAACTTAAGAAATTTTAATGGCAATTACTCCTCCATAAACAGGGGAGAAAACCAATAGAGTCAGAACATAATTTTGTGAGGATCAAACTATGTTTCCTTCAGAGTTTCTCAGTATCCACCAGTGGGCAACCACTGAGTGTCACTGAAGCCCATGCATTGTATCATTTCAAGCCTACCTCAGAAACATGGCCAGTGGGTCGAGGGAGGTGATTTTTCTCCTCTGCTCCTCTCTGGTGAGACCCCACCTGGAGTCCTGCGTCCAGCTCTGGAGCCATCAGCACAGGAAAGACATAAACATTTTGGACATGTTCTGTTGGAGCAGGTCCAGAGGAGGGCCACAAAAATGGTCAGAGGGTTGGTACACCTCTCCTATGGAGAAAGGCTGAGAGAGATATGGTTGTTCAGCCTGGACAAGAGAAGACTCTGGGGAGACCTCATTATGGCATTTCAATACATAAAGGGGTTTTATAAGAAAGACAGAGAGACTTTTTACCAAGTGTTTAGTGACAGGATAAGGGGCAACAGTTTTAAACTGAAAGGGGGTAGATTTAGGTTGGTCATAAGAAGGACATTTTTCACAATGAAGGTGGCGAGACACTGGTGCAAGTTGCCCAGAGTAGTGGTGGATGCTCCACAGTGGAAGTTTTCAAGGTCAGGTTGGAAGGGACTTTCAGTACCCTGCTCTAGTGAAAGATGTCCCTGTTCATGGCAAGGGGCTTAGACTAAATGATCTTGAAAGGTTTCTTCCAGTCCAAGTCATTCTGTGATTCTACTACCCTTGCTGCTCTTCTGTGTGGGCACCAACAACACTGCCACAGGAGACCTGGTATGTATAAAGTGTGGCAACACAGCCCTGAGGGTGATGGTCAAGCACATGAAAGACCAAGTGGTTTTATCCTCAGTCCTACTGGTCACTCTTACCTCAATCCGTGGATAAGTGATGAAGTAAATAATCTCGGAAATCATTTCCGAAACAATTTTAAGGACAAGAAAGTGATTAGGGGTGATCATCATGTATTTATGAAGGGCAAATGATGCCTGGTCAACCTCAAAGCCTCCTGTGATGAAACTGCATGTATGTGTGTTAGTTAATGTTATCAGCACATCTTTTAGTTAAACAAATTTTTTTCACAGATATGTTTATCACCAGAGAAAAAATGGCTTGAAAATACCTTGCACTCTTATTGTTTTGAATAATGAAAAATTGCGTGCAACACAGTGTGAGGAAACAATGGGAGAAAACAATGTAATCCACATTGTCACTTTGCCACACAAGAAGGGAAAGGATATTCCTTCCTTATCACATTTAATGCTACTCTTTATAATCCAAACACATCCTTGTACAACATACTGCCCTCTTTATTTTGCATCTGTGATGTCTGAGTCATTTCTGTCCTTTTCCCAAAGGGAAAAGAAACAGAGAAGCAAATATTTATGAAGAAGAATGAAAAGAACAGTATAAAGATAAGTGAACATTTTATAAAGGGAAAATAAACAGGAGGCTGTCTGAGAACATTCAAGTTAGCATCACACATTAGGAGTAGCCTCTCTCCTACATTAGCATTGTGCTTATGAAAGACACCACAGGGCAAGGATGAGCTGTTCTTATTAGGACTAACTTTAATAAGACATCATTACTCTTATTTCAACATTTCACCCAGGAGACAAGGTTAAAACCCCTAGAGTGAGCTTTGGAAAAAAGCTATTGAAGAATGGTTGTTAAATCAAGTGCTGATAGAAAATGGAGGAGGCTTAAGAGGAAGCTGAATGACATAAGAAAAAAACCCTTCCAGTAGAGCGCAGTGGATGAAGCAAACAGTAACTGAATCATAGATATTGCCTGACCAGGATTAATTTGTTGAGTTCAAAAGCAAAAAGAAATTGGATAAGGGCTCAATTTTTCTCTGTCCATTTTCTCTCACAGCTTTTTTGATATTATCTTTCTTGGTCAAATTTAAGACTGATAATGAATTTTTGCTTATATTATTACTATTACTGATTTTGTATTCATTTCCAAATATTTCCTTTATTATAGTAAGCCCTGCTGAGTTTTATGGGGCCTTTTCTTTTTCAAAAGTTTTATAGTTTAGCATAAGTAAAATACAAAGTTAAGTAAATATTTTATATGTATTTACAGGAGATGATGAAAATTACATGTACAAACACAAATAGACATAAGGAGGTTGTTTTCATAATTTTCTAATATAAATGAGTTCATCATGATACTGAAAAAAACCAACCAGAAAGTTGAATCAAATAAATGAACAAATAAATAATCTGTCAAAACCTAAAACCTCTTAGTCTTTCATATCTGGTAAAGGAACTTCCTTAATGCAAGGCATGATCCAAAGATGTTTTTTTCATTATTGGACTTTGATTTATGCTTAATGCTACACTTATAAAACTTTCAAGCTTCTATGGGGGGTTCAAATGACTTCAACATTTAAATGACTCCCTCTACATTGTGCTATGCAGAGAAGAAATTTAAATTTCCTATTCACTAAATAAAACTAGTACTGATTAAAAATGGTAACATAAATTACAGTGTTTAAAATATTGTGCAGTTAGATTTTTTACATATCTAAGTCTAAGAACTGTAAAGAAGTTACTAAATACTGTTAATTAAACAACTGAGAAAAATACGTATTACTTATACAATATTTTGCTGAGTTATGAAAACGTAAAGTGACTTATGAATGAAATTATAAATATATAACTCACTGTTAGTTAACTGTTTAATGGCTATATATATAAGTATATGGAGATATATATCTCCGTTGTATAATTATTAACTAGTGAGAGAGCTTTTATTCAAAACTGGAAAAATCCATCAATAGCTAATATTTGGAGACTGTTCAAACTTATTTTGTACTTTATTCTTTATTTGGTACTGGAAGAATTAATGTGCTGTCATTGCATAAAGAAAGATAATTTACAGACATCAAAAAATGACATCTATATTTCACTGAGAAACCATCAGATTTGCTCACTTGAAAATTATCCTGATTTTTGACTGTGCATTTCTTAAATGTAGGAAGAGGAAAAACTTGAATACATGTTCGACCAGTCATTAAAAAATTATAATTTTTTTTGCTATTATTACTTGCACATTCTGTGAGCAACATTTATAGGTACTATCAAAATACACCATAAATAACTGTTCATATTTCACTTATATTAAGAAGCTAGAGAAATCAAACAAAATTCACAAAAAAACTCATGTAAGTCTGTAACCTCGAATACGGTAGACTGAGGACTAGCTTTGTATCCTTTTTGAGATTCCTTATGTCACTTGGAGTAATTTAGTTTCACTTTACATCTGTGCAGTAAAGTGACAGTGAAAGCACTGGCATCTTTCACAGAATTTTGATGATGAGAAAAGTTTGAATGGAAAGGAAGTATTGCTGTCCCATTTCAAACATAGTCTTCTGGAGCCTCTAAGCAGATGCTGAACTCTAAGCACCTGCGTAAACCCATCACTGCTCTGCAAGGCAAATGACTGTTTCCAGTAGTTTAATTCCCACAGAAACAAACCTCAACAGAAGTTCCTGGTATAAACAGAAAATCTAAACAGATAAAGCTTTTACCAACCTGAATGAAAGCTATATGCTCTATTGGATTCAAAATCCCCTAAATTCATACAATTTGGGACACATGATTCTCGTGTCATAGCTGACATGCTAAAGACTGTTTCTTCTGATACTCCTGAGCTTTCTCTTTCTGATTATCCATTTGTGTTTTAATCTTTCTGAAAATGAAATTCAGTTACAAGCTAAAAGCTGTTAATGGATGTGAACAAATGGGGAAAAAAATGTGACAATATGGTAAATCTGATCTCCCTTTCATTGCTGAACAATAGTATCTTACTTAAGCACAAAGAGAACTTCTTACTCTAATGAATGTCATGTGGCACATTTTTGCCATTATTTATAAAACCATCTTCAAAAAGGTGACTCATAGCAGGATTTGACAAAGTATTAGAATAAATTATTGCCATCTTTTTTCATCTCTGTATGTGTAAAACAAAGCAGAGTTTTGTGCTGCAAATGTTAGTGGTGACAATAAGCCCTTTTAAAAACATACACTGCACTTTGCTTTTGTTCACTAGCTCAGTAATCCTTTCACTAATCATTTCTCCAATTCTGATTTTCTTGTCGCGAAAACATCTCTGTCCTATATTTATGCCTAACCAGACTTTAATTTAATAAAATGATGAAAAATGTCTTAAAATAAAAAGCATGTGTTGTCACAAGCAGTCATTGATTTCTACATTGCCAATTGTAGACTGATGACTGCCACCACTGTTGGATCAGATTTATTTCTTCTCCAAATGCTATGTGGCAGCTAGAATATTATTCTGGTTTGGATTCTATGTGTGCATGAAATTATGGAGCCATCTTGTTTTCAAAGGAAAATTCAAAATTTTTGTCTGAGACAATTTACCCAGAAAAAAACCTGCTGCAGTAGCAGATGAGTGATTGTGTAGTGATTTGTAGTGTAGTAACTTATGAAAGACTTCATGGTTTATGTTGCTGGCTTGATATCAGTCAACTGTTTTACATAGTCTCCTATCTTTTTGACCATTTTAACAAATATAAACCTTTTCCAGCCTCCTTAACTGCAAGTCCTAGACAGTTTACTGTATAGTAAATCATCAGATAGAGTGAATCTTGGTATTCAGAAAGGAAATCAGCAGGAGTTACTGTACGTTTCACTGCAAAGAAGAGCATAAGAATGAATATTTAATAGAATGTCCACTTAGGATACTCTAAACATCATTACTGGCACTGATTCAGCTGAAAAAACAGAAGGGGGAGGAAACTACACACTGGTTATTTTAATTAGGTGAAATTATGTGGTTCAGTAAAGCATGACAGCCTGCATAATGAAAGAAGAAACCCATGTTTATGAGAGAATTATTGAGGACAAAAATGTTGACAACGTGCATGTTTTACTGAGACAGTCAAAAGCCATTTTATTATCTTTTCATTCATAATTTCCTGCAACATGAGTCAGTGTGTAAACTGATAACAAGACTGTGTGTTGGGGGAACCTTTTACTATTTTTATAAAAATGTAGAAGGTCGATTTTCTTCTTCACTTCAGAAATTTCTATGGTTGACCCTCTCAGAGACTGATGTAGAACAAAGTTGAAGTAAGCAGAAAGAGACAAACAAATACTTATCTTGAAAGGTGTTTATTCTGTGAACTGGGATAGTACATGTGGGTTTTGACAGGGAGGATTGTAAATGTAAGAAATGAGGCTGGAGTCTGATCAGCACAATAAACTATAACTTTCACACTACATAGAAAACAACTTTCTGACTATAATTTAGAACAGAACTAAAATATGTATTTCACCAAAATGTGAAATTTCACACTAAGCTACCAAACATCTCAAGTAGAAAACAGAGACTATCTTGGCAAAATTAACATTTAATTTCTTAGAAATGCAATGTTAGAGCTTCTCTAATATTTAGTGAAGCAGCAGTGCAAGAAGGAAAGAAAAGCTAACATATTAAATATGTCATAATATATCAATTTTTAAACAGGAAATAAAGTATTTTGAAAACAGTAGTCAGGTAAAAAAAAGAAGAAGAAAAGGGTAACTTTACTAAAGAAATATTTTAAGAATTCTCTCAAAATGAATATTTTAAGTAAAAAAATTCCTTGTCAGTAAGATGCCCTTTCACTTACAAAAAAAAGAATTAATATTTCTGGACAAAACCAGCTTTATTATTTTTATATATGATATTAAGATGCAATCAGCCTGCTTATACTTCTGCTACTGTAAAGACTTGAAACCACTTATCCCAGCCCACCTCCAGAAAAACAAAAGGTGTCTGTCCTCTTTCAGTGGACTTGGAATGGATTTTAACATCAGTATTGTCCATATCAGCTTACAGAGCATGATGTAGCATCAAAGCCTCTTTTGTTCCTACAAGAAAACTGAAAAAGGAGGCTGTTATCTTTAAATATTTTAGTGGTAGTTCACATGTGCACATGCACACACAAGCATACAAAGTACTCTCCTTTCAGAGGAACTCCTGCCCACAGCAACCTTTCATGAAATTTTAACCAGAAAATATGAAGGGAGTCAGGCAAAAGAATGCAAGAAAAAGGTGTGTCTGGCATCCACTTTCTGCTGAGCTCAGAAGGCAATGGAAGTTGCGTCCTCCAAGCTCTGATGCAAGAGCTCAAGGTATCATTTCTTCTTGTGGTCTAGATTCCAAGTTACTGGGACAGCATTTTATGGAGAAAATATCTTGCTAATATGGCAGGCAGCTGTAGTGAATTGAAAGGCAACTACTTTCTTTGTATCCTAGGCACCATGATATCAAGTATCTCTGATCCTTATAGTATTGTTTTCCTAATTAATATATATTTTTTTCTTTAAACTGAATAATAATATATACTTCCAAGCAAATCTTTGTCAAAGCTATGGCATAAGTGCCTGAAATTGTAATATAAAGGGTAAGGCAAATTAATGAAATTAACCAATCACAACAAAATTTTACCACATAATAGTTTAAAATAATTGACTTCCAATAAACCCTTAGTTATACAAGATAGTGACTGACTTCACCTGTCTAAGAATGATTAATATATATTAATATACTTGTCACACACATAAAAATCTTCAGATAAGTGAGCCTATTAAATTCATGGTGTTAATTTTTCAGATTTTCATGCTGAGCGTCGATGCCTCTCCTCACAGAAGAGTTAACCCCTTTTCAGGGCACCAGCATTCAGGCCCAATAACTATTAAAAAGATGTTAAAAAAAAGACTCTGCCTCTGGACAATCTTCTCTTAATCATCTCAGTGAAGATTTCCTTGTTGTAGGTGATGCCTCCAGAAAAGAAAATGGCTGGGACTCATCTGTGCTTGTCAGGTGTTATGCAGCCTACATGGCCTAAATAAAGCAACGCTGGTTCAAACTTCTTTTTGTGTTCTAGGAATCACAATCCGTTTGAATGAGGTGTTCAAAACCTGCCTGGATGCGGTCCTGTGCAGCCTGCTGTAGGTGACCCTGCTTCTGCAGGGGGGTTGGACTAGATGATCCCCGGAGGTCACTTCCAACTTCTACCATTCTGTGATTCTGTGAAAAGAATACTGTAAGTCCTGGCCTAAGTTGAGTAGCTGAAATACATTCTACTGTCACTTATTTTAGTCTTACATGTAGCTACCATAAACAGTGAGCTTTTGCCAAAGAGAGTGGCTAGCATAGCTAATTGACTTGAGATTTAAAATAATAACAATAATTGTTGTGTACTTCTTTTTATTAGTTTAATTACCCCCATTTCCTCTGAAAGCCTCAACATTAATTCCCATTGACTGTAATGTTAATTACTGGCAGGGACAGAGATGTTAAAATTTTGGCTCATGCTGAAAAGCGAAGTTGTTAGTAACTTCAGCACATGGCTCTGTACTTTAAAGAAATGAGAGCTTAACCTGTCATGGCTTCCCTCTTTCTTTTTTTTTTTTTTAAGAGAAAATGCCAACAAAGTCAAGAATAAGAATACAAAGAACTCCTTTTGACACACGTGAGAAATGTGTTAAAAATATGTTTTCAAATACTTAGCAGGTCTTTCTAGGGGTGGCAGAATAGGGCACAATTAAGGGAAAATAAGTGCAGTCCAAATAATTTCATCTTAAATTTCTACTCTATTACATTCCTCATATCCCATCATAGACATTTATTTCTCATCCTGATCTCGGCACAGACCAGAGCGGCAAAAAGAATCTTACAGGTTCAGCAGGGCTGCTGTTGGCGAATATCCTGCTGTCTCCCAGAGGGAAAGGCGTTCATTTGATATTTCAGAGAACAAGAGCCTTTTCATAACCTCAATTACCACAAGGTCAATCTGCAACTGAGCGTTCGGGTGGTACTTAGATTGCCTGGTAAGCAGCTGTGGCCCAAGAGCTATGATGAAACCAAGTTAAACTGTCATCAACGTCTATCTGTTAAAGACAGCAGCGAAAGAGAATATTTCTGATAATTGGCTTTTTGAGGAAGCAGAGAAGGGATTTGATCCTTGAACAAATAAAGCCTTATCAAGATTAAACTTTCATTTGTAATGCATAAGAAATGTCTCTGTTTTCTCTCCATCATTCAGCCATGTAAACACATCTATGCATGTGTGTATTTGTGTGTATGTGTACACACGCATAAATATGCATATCCACATGTACTATATACAAAATATTCTCCTCCAAGCAACAGCTTCTACAGATTTCAAAATTTCAAGAACATTATGTATGTGTTCTGCTGTCAATAAATATATATTACATTTTTGTGATAAATATATTTAAGCTCTGCCATGAGATTCATGCATAAGAATTGAAAATTACTGTGAAGCTGATGGCAGTCTGTCAATTGATTGAGAATCCTTCAATCCCTTCAACTTTTATTCTTTCAGTAAGGTTTCACTGTAGGTCAAAATACAGTAGGAAAAACAGAATTACACTGTGATGAATAAAGAGATTCAGCTAGATTAAAAACCAACGCTCAGCATGGCTATGCTGAAATTGGAATGTTCTGAATCAAAACCTCCAAACTAAACCAAATGATCTGACTTAATGCCTATTACATAACACAGTAAAGCACTAAATGTGTTGTAGTCACTGCAATTTGAATCTTTGTGATGTATTAGAAACATACACATTTTATGCATTATGTCAAGCCTCTTTAATCCACCTTTGGAACTACAAGATCTTGTTGACTGTTGCTTAAGATTGACAGCTTTCTGGGAAAAAAAAAACAAAACCAAACAACCAAAAACAAACATGTTATTGCACACAAAGGATTGTATACTGCCATTTGATTTTTTTTTTTTTTTTTAAAGGAGCTTTCCAGTACTATCAAAAATGTAACTGGAAGATTTATTGATGAAGCTTGAGCTTTTGTCAAGGAATGAGTAAGCAAAAGGTAGGAATTGTAGCCTCTGATGCATGTACTTTGTTTGACTGTTGTTTTTACTGAAAGAAACAAGACACTCAACTGGGGCTTATCTCACCTAACTTTAGACATCCAGAGAGCAGAAATCTGCACCTGAGCCAGTTATCTAGAGTTTTTCTGCAGTTACTGGAGAAAAACAGACACTGACGCAGGGTGATTCGTCTCATCCTAAAGCAAACATCCAAAACAAGCCAGATCAGTCACATTCTAGAAGTTAGGTAAGAGGAATCCCAGCTCTACTGACATGAACGGTAGTTTTGCTGCATAATGTGACTCAGAGCTCACAGAGTCATGAGCTCAGTGAGACATGAGCCTAGCTCGTGTCTGTGCAAGAAGGAATGTGAATCTTATACTGTGGAAGATGAAACCAACTGTGGTTTTAGCTTCTTGCAATCAAATAAACACCACATACAAGCACATAAACCAGTCATGTTCCAGAAAACAGTAAATGATTTGGTGAAACTAATACAGAACTAAGGCACTTGAAATTGCAGCAATCATCTCTATGTTAGCTTCAGAATGTCTTAGCTATCCTCTGTTTCCAGGCCTGTAAGAGCTTCCCTCACTTGAGAAACTCAGTGAGTATCTCCTGCCTACCCAGAGAGTAAACCCAGCTCTCTTGCAAAGCCCAGTCTGGTCTAGGACTCATACTGACAGGGTTTACCACCTCATCAAATGTGTGGATGTCATCTTTTTTAGAGCACAGGGGGGGATAGGCAGGAGGATCATGTTTACTGCTCCTCCTAGGAGGTCAGTAAATTTTTGCCTACAGATCTGGGCACTTCAGCTGGAAGAAAAAGTTTTCTTCCTGTTCTCTGTTCATTCAGCTAGCTTTTGTACTGGTTTTCTGACCAACAACATGTATCATTTTGAAATCCACCATGGAGAAATGAAAATCCTTCTGCCTTCAGACCTATCAGACATTTGGTTTGATAAAGCAGTTCAGTGGGAGATTTCCAACAGTTTCAGGAAAGCGGTCAAGCCTGATCATTCTCTTCTGAATCAAATAGACTTACATAAAACTTATGCACAATTTTTTTTTTTTGACAGAAAAACCCTTACCTTTTTTTGAAAGTATGGATGCAATGCTGGCTCGCAGGAAAGGATTCTGAGTTGTTCATCTCAGATAAACTGAGGTAAACACCAAATGAAATACTCACATATAAGAGAAAGCAATTTAAGAAATAAGTATTTATACTACACTGATGAATTCATCTGTTTGAGGGAATGATCCCTGGCAAATGATTTAGACAGGTTTACATCCACTGCACTAGCTCCCTGTAGGAAGCATTACCTAAGTCCATACCATATAGCCCTTGGATTTGCCTTTTCTCTGGTTCATATGTGTGGCATTCAATATTATAATCATAACTAGGGGTTTTGTGTGATTTTTTAATTCAAAATGTCTGCAATAATTTGAAGACTGTACTGCAGCTAGCCAGAGTGAGATTGGTGTACCAAAGAACACTGCTTGTATGTTGCACATACTGAAGTATGTCAGGAGAGAATCTCTTGATTAAATGGCAAGTCAAAGCTTTCTGGGATAGTGCTGGAAATTGTCTAAGAAAGCACATATGCCCTGAAATATGGAGACATCCTCTTCATGGGATGTTTTGCACCCCTAACATTAAAGATCTCTCAGATCCCCAATAGAAGATCTTTATAATTTATTTGTTTGTTTTACGCTTTCAATCTTATTTTCACAGTTTATGACATCAGCAAAACTTCTTGAGTGAATAGTTGGCCAACGTGTGCATTTCAGTCATCTAGCATTGAAAATGATGCATTTTCCGGTTTATTCTGTTCAAAGCTTTCATATTTTTGATTTTTCCTCAGACAGGAATAGTGAAAAACAAAGATTCCTTCTGGTTGTTTTTGAGAACTATTTTAAATTATTTGTACATTGAAATCAGTACAGTAGAAATTCAGGAATAATTTTGCTCAGGTTTTCAGTTTCTTTCAAAGCTGCTCAGCTTTACTAAAAAAGAATGGAGAAGAGAGGATATTTGGCTAACAAATTTTGTCCCAGAAAGCAAATTACACAGAAGACGATTATTGCACTGGCACCATGACTACAAATTCAATAAAGTGCTTAGCATAGCCCATCTCTGTTCTGAGTAGACTAAAAACAAGTGGAACCCCTGGGCACTGCAGAAAATACTGAAGGACACCTGATACCATTCCTTGTCATTTAAATTCTTTAGTGTCGAAAATTTGTAAAACCTGGCAAAACAGAAAAAAAAGAAGAGCCAGATAAGAAACTGATAATTGTCAAGGTCAAAAGCAGTGTTATTCTTCTTCAAAGCTGTCAGCAAAAATAGTATTCACAAGTTCACTTCTTTGACTGTTTTTTTAGCTTTATACTCTGACATTTTAAAAGCCCATGTCTAGGTTTTCAAGTGAGCTCTTTCCCCACTGGAATTAGAGCTTTAGCTATCAGTGTTGAAGGACAATTATACGTAGTGATGGTCAGCTGGATCAGTTTACTCAAGTTCTGAGTGTCTGAGTGCCTTGTGGCAGCTGTGTTGGGGGTAGCTTGCGTCCAGTGTTAATCAGGGCAAAGCACCACAGCAATATACCCACACTGTCAAGTCAATAGGTGCTCGAGCCTGCTTGCACCCATTTTGTATTCATGTTCTAACTTTCTGCTTTTACTCTTTCCAATTATTCTGTACAAACTGAATTAAACCTGAAAGGACAAAATATCCCATCTGAATCTACCGTGTATTTTATGCTACATACTATTGCATAATCCAGTGTTTCAGAGACACTCATTCAAATTAACCAGTAAGAAGAGAAAATGAAACATAATTTCTCGTATCTGAATGACAGTTTTTCATTTAACAACTTCTTAGGAGATAGTGATGGCACCAGAGCTGGCTCCTGTTTCTTTCATATGGTGTGGTTTAGAAGCTTGTTCTGGGAACATCTACTACAGCAAGTCCGTGGATGAGACCTAAAGACAAATATTTAGTTTGTAGTTCCTTAGAGACCTATGGCATAAGGTTATCTATGAAGTTTTTAAGCGCTGTCAAGACTTCTGGGCATGTCAAGAAGTACACTTTTTGGATGGCTGGAAAATTTTAATAATCATAGAATCATAGAATGCTTTGGACAGGAGGGGACCTTTAAAGGTCATCTAGCCCAGCCCCCTGCAATGAGCAGGGACATCTTCAAATAGATCATGTTGCTCAGAGCCCCGTCCAACCTGGCCTTGAATGTTTCCAGGGATGGGTCATCTACCACCTCTCTGGGCAACCCGTTCCAGTGTTTCACCACCCTCACAGTAAAATATTTATTCCTTATAACCAGTCTAGATCTACCCTCCCTTGGTTTAAAGCAATTATTCCTTGTCCTATCACAACAAGCCCTGATGAAAATATTTTCAACATCTTTCCTATAGGTCCCCTTCAAGTACTGAAAGGCCGCTAGAAGGTCTCCCCACAACCTTCTCTTCTCCAGCCTGAATAGCCCCAACTCTCTCAACCTTTCCTCATAGGAGTGGTGCTCCAGCCTTCGGATCATGTTTGCGGCCCTCCTCTGGACCAGCTCCAACAGGTCCATGTCCTTCTTGTGCTGGGGGCTCCAGAGCTGGATGCAGGACTCCAGGTGGGGTCTCACCAGCGTGGAGTAGCAGGGCAGAATCACCTCCCTTGAGGTTCACACAGGCCCACTTCTCAAGCTTGTCCAGGTCCCTCTGGATGGCATCCTGTCCCTCAGGCACGTCGACCACACCACTCAGCTTAGTGTCATCTGCAAACTTGCTGGGGGTGCACGCGATCTCGCTAAGTCATTGATGAAAATGTTAAACAGCACCGGTCCCAGTATGGACCCCTGAGGAATACCGCCTGTCATCAGCGTCCGCTTGGTTGTCAAGCCATTGACCACTACCCTCTGGCTGTGACCTTCCAACCAATTCCTTATCCACCGAACAGCCCACCCATCAAATCCATCTCTCTCCAATTTAGAGGGAAGGATGCTGTGAGGGACTGTGTCAAAGGCTTTACAGAGGTCCACATAGATCACACATATACCTCTTCCTTTGTCCACTGATCTAGTGACACCATCATAGAAAGCCACTAGTTTGGTCAGGCAGGACTTGCCCTTTGTAAAGCCAGGTTGGCTGTCTCAAATCACCTCCCTGTCCTCCATGTGCTTTAGCATAGCTTCTAGGAGGATGTGATCCGTGATCTTCCCAGGCACAGAGGTGAGGCTGACAGGCTGGTAATTCCCACAGTCCTCCTTTAAACCCGCTTTAAAATTGGCACAATGTTTCCCTTTCTCCAGTCACCAGGGACTTCACCTGATTGCCATGACCTTTCAGATATCATGGAGAGTGGCTTGACAGTGACATCAGCCAGGACTCTGGGATGCATCTTGTCAGGTCCTATGGGACCTGTATGTATGTTCAGGTATGTATGTTCAGGACTTATGTATGTTCAGGTTCCTCAGGTGGTCCCGAGCCTGATCTTCTCTTACAGTGGAAGGGGCTTTACCCCTCCGGTCCCCATCTTGCAGTCCATCAACTGGAGAGGGGCCAGGAGAGAGACTGCCAGTGAAGACTTAGGCAAAAATGTTGCTGAGTATGTCAGCCTTTTCTTCATCTGTTGATACAAGTTTGCCATTCCTGTTCATCAGGGAGGGAACACTTTCTTTAACCTCCCTTTTCTGGCTGACATAGCTGTAGAAGCCCTTCTTGTTATTCTTTGCATCCCTTGCCAAGTTCAGCTCCATTTGTGCCTTGGTCCCCCTGATCCCATCCCTATACAACCAGGCAACATCCCTGTACTCTTCTCAAGATACCTGTCCCTGCTTCCACTGCCTGTGCAGTTCCCTCTTGCCCTTTAGTTTGACCAGAAGGTCTCAGCTCAGCCATGCCAGTCTCTTCCCTTCCTTGTCTGACTTCTTACACCTGGGGACTGAGAGCTCTTGTGCTCTACGGAAAGCATCCTTAAAGATCTGCCAGCTCTGTTCTGCTCCCCTGTCCCTGAGGACTGTTTCCGAGGGGGTCCTACTGACTAACTCCTTGAAAAGCTGGAATTTGTCTTTCCTAAATTTTAGGGTCCTGATTATACTCCTTGTCTTTCCCATATCCCTCAGGAGTGTGAACTCCACCAATGCATGATCGCTGCGGCTCAGGCTGTCTCCAGTCTTGACACCACTGATGAGCTCACTTGCATTGGTGAGTATCAGGTCCAGTATTGCACCCCCTCGGATAGGGGTGTCAATTACCTAGCTTAAAAAGTTTTCCTTTATGCTTTCTAGGAATCTCCTGGATTGCCTACTGCTCGCTGTGCTACTTTTCCAGCAGATGTTGGGGTGATTGAAGTCCCCCAACTGGATGAGAGACTGCGAGCATGAAGCCTCCTGGAGCTGGAGGAAGAAGGCTTTGTCAGTAGGCTCCCCTTGATCAGGCAGCCTGTAGTAGACACCCACAACCACATTCCCTTTGTTGACTCTGTCTCTGGTTCTTACCCATAGGCTTTTGACCTGCTCGTGGCTATCCTTCAGGGACAGCTCTTCAGAGCTGTAGAGTGCAACACCTCCATTGCTCTTTCCTCGCCTGTCCCTTTTAAACAGCCTGTAGCCGTCGATAGCCACACTCCAGTTATGGGATTCATCCCACCAGGTTTCAGTAAGGGCAATCAAATCATAGATTTCCAGCAGCATGGTAGCTTCCAGCTCTTCCTGTTTGTTTCCCATGGTCCGCATGTTCGTGTAGCAGCACTTCATCTGGGCTGTTGGCCGTGTCACCTGCATAGAGGAACACCCCATGTTTCCCTTGGGGTGTTTCACAGAAGCTTCCTTGTTGGCACCTACTATCTCAGGGACTCCCAGTTTCTCTCTGCAAGTCTAATGAGGACTTAAGTCCCTGAAGTATGCAATGAATAGCAAGTATGCAATGAATAGCAATCAAGTGCATATTTTGACCATCTCAAGTTTGCACTGTGTTTCACAATTAGATACCTGTAATGTATGATAAATCCATCATTGTATCCTCTGAGTCTCAGCTCCTTGCCCATAAGCTAGGTATAATAACAGCACTTTATTATCTGTGGAATATTCAGTTAACATAGTTGTGGAAGTTGGGAGAAAGCAATCATACAAGTAAATTAATGCCTTTAATAGAAAGACAGTCATAAAGGATGCTGAACATTCTAATTGAAATCATAATATAAAAATTATTATGTTCAAATTTTATTTTACCTGTTATTTTCCATCTCTTTACAAGCATTATGACTGCATCTTTACCACAAACACTTTTTGATATAACACCTGTGATTTTTCTTTTTATAAAATTCAGTTTTTATATGAAGTAATTTTTTTTTTTTTTCTGGCACAGTGTTTTCCACTAGGCTAACTGAAATAAGCTATGCAGGCAAATTAAACTGTTGCTACCTGAGGAATGACATCTAAACTAGGAGAAAGTACCATTATAATTAAAATGTCAAATGGTTTTTTTTTTAGTTGTCTAGTACCAAGTCTTTGCTACCTGATTAAGGTACAAGAGCCAAAGTATGTTTTGTTTATTATCATGAGGTGGCATAGAACTGGTTTGTTCATAATTGCAGCATCCCGGACCTATCTTGTGTCTATGTGGCCCTTGGTAATTTTTGCAGTTGTTTTTGTTTGCCCCATTTGTTTGACTTTAATTGCAACTTTTCCTCCAGGAGTTGTCACTTTTCCAATGGATAGCCAGCACTAAGGTTTTACTTTCTCTGCGTTCTGGAAACTGGTGAAAGCTTTATGGTGTGCAAGCACACTAAACATTTGGATACACTAAATCAGTTAGCTGCTTGCTAACTGTTGATTTCTGGAGCAATTTGAATGTAGCCATCTTAACAGTTTTGCAAACAATACAAAAAACAGAAATCCCTCCCCCTCCCCCAACATACATATATATATACACACACACAAATATATAAGTAGAGCTGATCTTGGAAACTAACTAACAATTTAATACAAATAATAATAATGATAATAACAACAACTACCACAATAATAATAATTAAAACAGTTGTAATGAGAGTGCAGTAATGAACATCCAGATCAAAATACTGTGCAACAATACTGTATAAATCAAAGACATTTTTGCATCCTTGAAATCTCCCTACATCTTTTTCTTCATCAAGTATAAAATGAAAAAAACCAATATTCCTCCATTCTATCTTCATGACTTCTTATCTCAAGGGAAAAAGGAAAGATTAACTTACCTAACTACAGTGTATTTGTGCTTTTTTACACGTACTTGTGAGACAAAGAAAAGTACTTTTTTGTTTCATTGCCCCACTCTCAGTAATACAAAATAGAAGTAAATTCTCTGGTATTCAAACATATTTACCATTCTTTAGGGAACAGAAAATGAGACAATTTTCATACTATCATTCAAAGCAGCAAAGGAAAAGAGCTTTCTTTACTCCACCTTATTTCTCCAGTTCAATTCACTTTATGAAAGAAATAATAAGGAATTTCAAAATTCAAAATTTCAGGAATTCATATCTGCTGAATATTTCCTCTTCTTCAGTATATTTATCTTATGAGAACACAAAGTACTGTATTCCTACAAATCCAAGCAGTAACTTTAGATCTCAACTTTGTACCTGTGCAAGTAGTCATACAGTGTTCAAGGTCATGACAAATCCCCTGTGCTTCCTGTTACACATTTCCTTTGGAACTGACTTTTTCCCTTCTGCCCCCTCCCCCCATCCCCCCCAGGCAGGTTTGGTGTTTGATGCACATTATTTCTTTGTTTTGGAGTACACAGTTAACTTGATTGTAAACCAGAGCGGTTTGTTTGACACGCTGCTATCCCTATATTGTGATACGACTGTCATCTCTAAGAAAGGACATTTTCCCCACATATAGGTTAGGTAAGCCCTTATCTACAGTAGCATCACTGTTGTTTTACTCTGTTGGACTCAGAGGAGCAAGAGTTAAAGTATCTGTGTAGAAACTGGATGATTTGCTGCAGTAAAGTCCTTGGGTCAGGTTCCTCATTGAGGAGAGCTGCAGAAACTTGTCTGGTATACAGTAATGACTCTGAAGCAACTATTTTGTTGCCTAGAAGAGTGAACAATGAGGCCTCTGGGACTAAACTCAACCTGGTCTTAGCTCACTAATAGAGCTGAGAACAGCTTAATTTAGTGTGATCATAATTTGCATAATTTTTCTTCTGCAACTTCTGTTACTTGAAATTCTTCTATGAAAAAGCTCTTAAAAATCAATAGAAGGTGCAAGAAGGGAGATAGAGGGCACATTTAATTTTCTTCAAGTTTTAGAAGCAATCCATATTATATAAGAGAAAATGTGGTTTGTCTTCATTGTAACTATAGCTGCGAAAATTCCAGACCCCAAACAGGAATGATATTTTTAAAGAAATCTAGAATGACTGAGAGACCTATATACCATGTGACAATTTTAATTAATATTACGGTCCTATCTCCACTATGCATGTTCCTTGAATACATTCAATTTGTGGTTTCACTGCTAGGTCAGTTGTAAGCCATAGCTCTGATTTGGTGGATTAAAAGCTTGACATGAGCCAACAATGTGCGCTCGCAGCCCAGAAAGTAAACTGTATGCTGGGCTGCATCAAAAGCAGCATGGCCAGCAGGTCGAGGGAGGTGATTCTGCCCCTCTGCTCCTCCCTGGTGAGACCCCACATGGAGTCCTCCATCCAGCACAAGAAGGACATGGAGCTGTTGGACCAGGTCCAGAGGAGGGCCGCAAAGATGATTCAAGGGCTGCAGCACCTCTCCTGTAAGGAAAGGCAGAGAGAGTTGGGGCTGTTAAAGCTCGAGAAGAGAAGGCTCCACGGAGATCTTATTGGGGCCATACAGTACTTGAAGGGGGCTTATAAGAAAGATGGGGACAAACTTCTTAACTGACCCTGTTGCGACAGGACAAGGGGTAAAGGTTTTAAACTAAATGAGGGTAGATTTAGACTGGTTATAAGGAATAAATATTTTATCATGAGAGTGGTGAAACATTGGAATGGGTTGGCCAGAGAAGTAGTGGAGGACCCATCCCTAGAAGCATTCAGGTCCGGGTTGGACAGGGCTCTGAGCAACCTGATCTAGTTAAAGATAATCCTGCTCGCTGCAGGGGTGTTGGGCTACATGACCTCTAAAGGTCCCTTCCAACCCAAAGCATTATATGATTCTATGATTCTATGATTCTATGATTTGTTTGGTCACTAGGATGAAAAAAGCTGTTTACTTCAGCAGCCTTAGAAAAAAGATCCCATAACACAACAAACCTCCTCCATCTTAAGGTGTTAAGAGTAGTATGAAACATTGCAGGGAGATAAATATTATGTAGGCATAGGTGTAATGTCAAGGAAAAAGTTTTGCTAGTCATGAACAGTGAGTGTTCTCTTATTAATTGGACATGTTTCTGTTGTAGTAACTTTATGTAGATGGTTAAGTCAGGAGCTGTGAGGAGGTCCCAAATTAGTATGAAAGACATAAAATATTTGTACAACTACATTTTTACTATTAAGCTAACAACCAGCCAGACAAAGTGGCCACATATGAGATTAATTTATAGAGGTGTAAATCTCAGATAACACTGTTGTAAACCTAGAGTAATTCCAGCGAGCACAATGAAGTTACTCACAGCTTGCATTAGTGTAATTGGAATTGGAATTGGAATACAGTCTGTATTGTAATAAGGCATAAAGTATTTGGCAAAATTCACTTTGCTGGGGAAAAGCCTCTTAAGTTTTCTACTGAAATTTACTTCAGAAGCCAAATAAGACTAGTGCTGTCTGCCTAATCCCAGGATGGACTAAGTAAATTTATACTGCGTTCTTTCCACAGAGCTGTTCATTGTTAATGGCAAATTCACTTGTGTGCTTCTAGGAGACTGCCTAATTCATAGACCATTTAAAACAGAACCACTGCTGATAGCTGTAATTAGTTTCATAGCAACTCTTCTTCCTGCTGCTCCAAGAGTGAAGCTGCTAGTCCAACTTTTATAACAGGCATGTACCAATTAGTACAGCCTGAACTTAGTCCAATGATACTGTAATGAAAGGATAGTAGCTGAGGAACTGACTTTACTTTTTAATTTTATTTACAAGGGTCAACTTCAGAGAAATAGTTGCATCTTGTTTTGGTCTGTCTAAATTGGGCTGTAAATGCACTCAGTTTTTGTAGCCTGCTGTAGGTGACCCTGCTTCGGCAGGGGGGTTGGACTAGATGACCCACAGAGGTCCCTTCCAACCCCTACTATTCTGTGATTCTGTGATTCAGTGATTCTGTGAACACTACGGTTCTGGGAGAGAACTCCATGATGTAATAATGTTCAAGAAGACTTGTACAGGAAATTAATTTGGAAGCAAAATCCAGTGTCCTGCTTTATTCTTTCTAATCTTCAATAGATTTATTCTTAAGCAGAAAAAAAATCATAGAATTTAGGTGTTTACAAGATTAGAAATCTAACCAATGGGTTTTTTACGCTTTCTACGCAGTGTAGAGGTAATTTGTCTGTCAGCTGGGGAGGGATAAAACAAAGTGTTTGCACCTATTCCTAAAGCAGAATGTCCCTTTTTCTTCAGGAACAGGAAATATTTTATTTTGCTGATCCTTTGAGTTGCTTTCTGTTCACTTGCTAGATTCTACATGGCTTTTGCAAGCAGTTGACATACCTTTTTTGCATCTGTCTGTAGTTTAGTTTTCAGATACACTTAAAATTCCCCTCTATCTTTTGCAATATCAATTTTCAGTATTTTCTTCAAGTAAGAACTAGCAATTGAAATTTATAAACCAAAAATTATACTAAAGCTTTTAGGCTACATTTCTGACTTCATCTGAAAGATCTTTTCACATCACTTTTAATATAAAATCCAGCCCGTACAATTTTTGCATATGTATTTCAACTATCTTGAAGAGCCTAGTGAATAAGTCCTTCTAAGGAAAGCTTCTGCATTTTGTATAGTCAAAACTTATTTCATCTAATCCATACAGTCTATGAGAGACAGGTGCTTTGAAGGTTTTCAGAGGGAGCTCATGTGCTCATAAGTTGTCTGGTTCAGGAATCTAAGTCAGATGACTGGCATCTCTCCGTGGTCCTTAACAGTTAATGAATGTTAAGGCTACATAACCAAACTAGATTATTCTGAAGTAATCCCCCAAGAATCACATGTAGGATGGGCATTTTGCGCTCAGAAATGTTGTTTTGCTCTGCATGTCTGGTCCTAGCCAGTTGCATCATTTGCTACTGTAAGCATGATGCAGCTATCTCCCCCACTGATTTCAAGTGCATCTAAAAATTGTAAGTCATGCTTGGTATGCATACAAGTTTCTCTGGAAACAATACAAATGATGCATGGAGATGAAACTGGTGTGTCTAAGTCACTGCATATCTAGGGCCGAGAAGAAAGCTTTTGGTGAGCAGAGACAATAATCTTGCGGTAAAATGCAGGTCAGCCTATGACTTTGTGTCATCCACATGGGACTTCCTTGTCATCAGTAAGTCAAAACAAGAAAGTTAGCATGGTGTCTCTCAATTATAACATAGGTATTTTTTTGTTTGCTTTGTTTTGTAAGATTACTCTTTACCTGATGTACCTCTTATGATTTAGGAGATATAAAACATATATTTGAAGGAATACTACTGAGCAGAGCCGTGCATGTTATGTGGGAAGTGCACCTAGGTACTACTGGTGAAAAGCACTTGAAAAGTCCTCCGTGAATGTAGTTACTAACTGAGCTAGCGCGTTTCTGTGTACTCCTTCTTGGCTGAAAACAAGGTAAGAGTTATCACATAGAAAATACTGATTACACAACCCAGCTCCCCTTCTTCTACCTTCCCTCCTCTCAAAAAAAAAAACCAACAAACCAACAGAAAGCCAACCCACTTTCATGTACTAAAACCTGCAATCCTATAACTGTCATTACAAAAAGGTGGCATATTTCCTGAATCACAGGCAGCTGACATTGGGGTCACTCTCTTTAATCACAGAAAGAGCGGGCAGTGGCTCCCACCTGGAGAGAGAAAGGAAATAGCATTCCTGTCATCCCAGAATGTTTAAGCATGTTGCTGATACAGCAAGGCTATTGACAAGCAGCAGCTGTGGAGGTGGCTCTAACAAGAGCCTGTATCTCCACTTGCAAAGAATCCCTCAAAGACAGTGCTGTGATTTTCTGGAATTAAAAATACTATAAAAATGGACTGATCTTGCTTAACATATGAAAGAACTGTCCTTTATATAGCAGGCATTTTCTTTCTAAAATATGTAAATTGCTATGTTTTCTCTCTACAGATGAAAAAGCATAAGAACGTTTCATACAGAAAGAATCATATTTTGAAATGTCTTAGCATCCTGGGAGCATTTTAGGAAAAATAAACAACAACAACTACCCTTGTGCTTGCAAAAGCCATGTATGTGCCTGTAACCTGTACAGAGAAATGGGTCTACCACAAAAAATACCCTCTTTACAATAGTAGAAAAAACAAAAAATATTAAAAAGTACAACCATAAAGAATGCATGCTGAAGCTGATGAGTGACAGAACAGAGCCCTCTTTGTAAGCTCAAGGCATAGGCATAGGTACAGACAAATTCTGCTCAATCAGTGAAATGAAACACTTGCTGAAGTGATGAGAATGGTACGAGAGTCTGAAGAGAGGAGACTGAAATAGAAGGAAAAAATATTCACTGAAATGTCTGAGAGCAGGAGCAAACATGATAGATGGCAAAGCAGGCACTAGCATGGCTTGCTGTCAGGGGAATTGCTTTGGTTTTTTACTGTATTTCCTCCTTTTTTTTGTGCTTTCCCTTCAAAGGCAGAAAATGAGGGGGAGGGGGAATTTCTAAACTCAGGATAGTTTGGGGGGTTCTGTGTCTCTTGTTAATGAACCTTGTGTTATTGCTTAATACTACTATACTTCTGGGCCAGCTCTTAGGAATACTACTCATCCAGAAATTTCATCTAATAGCCCTTTCACCAAGTTCTGAAAGTTTGCAGAAATATTGCTTATGCTATTAGATCAGTGCTAAAAGATGCAAGAAATAGGTACATGCTCAGTGGAGATGATAGACTCCAAGAAAGTTTAGCTGCTGACAATGAGATTCCATGCTCAACGTATGTACAAACAGTATCTTTCTAAAAGTCCTACCCAAATTTGGCAGATTTCCACAAGCCTGTGCCTTTCAGTATTCCAAAACCTATGAAACACAGGAAAAACATTTTCAGCAATGTTTTTACAAAGTTAAATAAAGTTCCACCAGCCAACGTAGCTTTATTTTAGTGTTCTCGATTTTTTACACAAACTGAAAATATTAGATCAAAGGTAAGCTAAAAATCCCTCATAGGATCGTTAGGCAAGGCTTTCCTCTGAAACTGTATCATTAAGAAAGTGAGAAGAGACTGACCAGAATGGGTTGAGGAGAGCTAAAAGGGAACAGCAAGTAAAACCATTCATTTGAATAAAAATAGACTCATGAGATCCATCCATTAAAAAATAATATCTCATGAAGTAGGTTGTCAGCATGGAAAACTGAGCGTACACAGTTATACATCTATGAAGTTATGTGTAACTGATAAAAATGTTTTAAAAAAGTGTCAGACAAATTTAATAACAAAGGATGCTACAAGTCGTGTAGGATGAAAAGTCTGTTAGGAATATGAAAAAAAGGGCAGTGATGGTTGTTTTATGAAAATTAAAATATTTCTAAAGAAAATATATGGTAAGAGCAGCTGATGGTTTATTCATGAAAGCATTATAAATATGTCCTTTTTACATAGTTATTTTCTCATTTCCTTCTACTAACTTAGTGTTTTCAAGTTGCTGTCTATGTAGGTTTTTTTAAAGAAACAGAAACAAGTTGGTGAACAGATAACCTTATTCTAACAGCAACACCTTGAGTGGGGGTGGGAAGCAACCCCAACCACCTCTGTGCACAGTCGGCATGAGTCCATAAGGACAAATGGTTATATTTATCCATACACTAGTAAAATCCTCCCTGCAGAGCCACGTTCTTTAGCAGGGTCTAATTTTTGCGTTTTAATTTTGTTTCCCACTGAATGAGAAGGGCCTTTTCTGATGGGATTTTTAGACAGGCTTTTCTCGGTAAGCCATAGTATTAAAACGTAAAAGAGAACAGATGGTTTGGGGGATTTGAAGAAAAAAAAAGCAGGATAAAAAAAGTTTTTTTGTTTCAAAAAGACAGATTAATCAATTGGTAATAATGGTAAATAGTTATATCAGTTTTTGTACCATACACGTTTTCTTTAGTTTCGCCTTTCCACTTACCTGGATAAAATCAGCCACCAACTTGGAGATGTTTGCATGTTCAGCTCACTTTACTTTTGTCAAATGCAGCTGCCTGCATCTGAGCCTTTTGTGATCATCTCTCTCTGTAATAAATGGAGAGAAAGGGACTGATGCATGCTATGATACAACAGAATCACTTTAGAGATCTGTTTTAGACAACAGGAATCTTACCCTATGAGTTTTTCTACATATAACTATTAGGAGCATAGGTGACTTGCTAAGGCACAGATATCTACATTGCAACTTCTGGTTTTGGTGATACAAATCATGCCCTTGACATTCTCCTTCTGTTCACAAAGAATGGGTTGCCTCACTCCACAGAGACAATTCAGTCAGCTGAAAAAAAAACCAGTAAAATAGAAAGACAGTGCTAGACCCATTCAAATGAAGGCAATACCCATCAAAGTAGAGATGGTCACAGAGACATCTCTCTGAGTCATGAAATATATCAACTATCTAAAATGGTAAAGAAACAATCAAAACAGTCTTCACAAGAGAACATACACACAAAAAGAGAAATAACTTGAAATTGCAATAGATAATGGAAGTCAGATTCTTCTACAAGAACTGTAGAAACTAAATCTATGATCCCATGCTTGTCAGTGCACTAAAGAAAAAAAAAAAAGGAAAAAAGAAAAGGGGGGGGGGGAACAAGAAGAAAACAAGAAAAAAAAGGAAAACAAGAAAAATTAAGGAAAAAGGGATAAAAAAGGGAAAAAAACAAATCACATCAATCCTGTAGGCTTCTATGACATGGGACCTGACAAGATGCATCACAAGGTCCTGACACAATTGGCAGATGCAAATGCCAAACCACTCGTCATCACATCTGAAAAGTCATGAGAACCAGGTGAAGTACCCAATGACTGGAGAAAAGGGAATCATGAGATCCATTTTCAGAAAGGGTAAAAAGGGGTACCCTGGGAACAACTCACCTGTCAGCTTCAGCTCAGTGCTTGGGAATATCATGGAATAGATATTCCTGGAAGTTATGTTGAAATGTGTGGAAGAGAAGGAGGTGATTAGAGACGGTTCACCAAGGGCAAATCATGCCTGACTAATCTAGTGGCCTTCTCTGAAGCAGTGACTGCATCAGTGGACAACAGAAGAGCTTTGTCTGTCATCTACCCGGACTTCTGTAAGGCTTTTCATATGGTCCCACACTACATTCTTACCTCTAAATTAGAGATATGGGTTTGATGTAAGGACTTCTGGATGAATAAGTAATTGCTTGGATGGTCATGTCCAAACAGTTACAGTTAATGGCTCAATGTCAAAATGGAAATTAGTGATGAGTAGTGTATCTCAAGGGTCTATGCTGGGACGAATAGTACTTAACATCTTCACCAATGACATAAACAATAGGACTGAATGCAGTGTGGATGGCACCAAGCTGTGTGGTGCAGTCAGTTCACTAGAGGGAAGAGAGTGATCCAGAGTGATCTTGACAGGATTCAGGAGTGGGCCCATGTGAACCTAATGAAGTTTAACAAGGCGAAGTGTAAGATCCTCCAACTGGGTCAGGGCAATTCACATAATCAATACAGACTGGGGGATGAAAGGATAGGACAGCCCTGTGGAGAAGGACTTGGACATACTGATGGATGAAAAATTGTACATGAGCCAGCAATGTGCACTGGCAACACAGAAAGCCAATGGTATCCTGGGCTGCATAAAAGGAAGCATGGCCAGCAGGTGAAAGGAGGTGATTTCTCTCCTCTACTCTACTCTCATGAGACCCCACCTGGAGTCCTGTGTCCAGCTTTGGGGTCCTCAGTACAATAAAGATACCGACCTGGTAGAGTGGGTCCAGAGGAGGGCCATGAAAATGGTCAGATGGCTCATCACCTTTCCTTTGAAGAAAGGCTGAGAGAGTTGGGGTTCTTCATCCTGGAAAAAAGGAGGCTTCAGGGAGAACTTATTGCTGCCTTTAAGTGTATAAGGCGAGTTATAAGAAAGACAGAGACAGTCTTTCTCAGACACTTTTTACCAAGAGTGTAGTGATAGGACAAGGGACAACAGATTTAAACTGAAAGAAATTAGGTTTAGATTGGACATAAGGAGGATAGCAAGCTGAGTGGTGCCGTTGACACACCAGAAGGATGGGATGCCATCCAGAAGGACCTGAACAAGCTTGAGAAGTGGGCCTGTGTGAACCTCATGTGGTTCAACGAGGCCAGGTGCAAAGTCCTGCATCTGGATTGGGGCAAGCCCCTTGGGGCTGCAGGGACACCTTTCAGCCTTTTGCAGCCTTTCAGTACCTGAAGGGAGCCAATAGGAAAGATGGGGAAAACATTTTCAGCAGGGCTTATTGCAATAGGACAAGGAGTAATGGCTTTAAACTAAGGAAGGGTAGATTTAGACTAGATATAAGGAAGAATTTTTTTACCATGAGGGTAAACTCTGGAACAGATTGCCCAGAGAGGTAATGGAAGCCCTATCCCTGGAAACATTCAAAGCCAGGTTGGATGGTACTCTGAGCAACCTGATGTAGTTGAAGATGTCCCTGCTCACTGTAGGAAGGTTGGGCTAGATGACCTCTAAAGGCCCCTTCCAACCCAAAGCATTCTGTGATTCTATGATTGTATGACATTTTGTACAATGAGGGTGGTGAGACACTGGAACAGGTTTCCCAGAGAAGTTCCCCACCATTGCAAGTGTTCACGGTCAGGTTGGACAGGACTTTCAGTACCCTGCCCTAGTGGAAAGTGTCCCCATGTGATTCGATGATAATTATTGGTGTGGAAAATTTCAGTTACAAAGACAAGTGCTCTTCAGTTCCTATTCATAGTATTCCTTTTCTGGAAATTCTCTTAAGTATGTCAAACAAAAATCTTGGACTTTTTGTTCATGGTCGAAAGTATCGTTCTCAGGAGTGCTTAGAGCTAAGGCAGGAAGTATCTTTCCTTCAGTCTCTTCTTATTGTGGGATTGGTTTCAGAATTACTTCAGCTTTGTTTCTTCTTCAGACTATTACTTAAATAATTATATTTAATTTCGTTATCAGTTAGAGTCTCTACAAGACTCAGTATATCAACTGTTATAGCAATGTGATTAGGAACAGGCATTAGAATAGGAATGAAAGTAAAGGGAAAGAACATTTAAGTATAGATGTATCAGATTCCATTGTTTAAGTGCTTTCACACCATCATCTGAAAACAGTGAATTCAATTTTCTGGTTTTCTCTAGGAACTTTAGGTCTTTGACAACACAAATAATTGTAAATGCAAGAAGATGAGTTTTTGTTGGTTTTGTAATGTTACAGAGTTGCAAATTAGCTGAAATGAACAGATATGTATTTAGTTCATTTTTTTTTTTCAAACAGGACAGAACCATAAAAAAGTAGATATATTAAAAAAAAATAAAAGGGGACTGAGCAAGGTAGGAAAAAGACAATACTAACATGAAAATAGCAGAAAGAAAGAGGCCTTGAGCTTTGCACTGAAGAGTGTCAAACATTAACTTTGTTTTAAATAAGAGGTATGTGTCAAAGAAACAAGACTTCAGAAACAGCTCTGCTTTCCCAGGTCAAACTCAGCTCCTTCAACAGCGGGAAGAATGAAAATCTGTCTTAGTTCGAATGAATTGTGGGAAAAAGTCAAGTAACATGAAGAAGGACTTGAACTTCTGCTGATTTTAAAAACAGCAAGACAAACTATTACTGCCCATGTCTTTCTCTTATTGTGCTTGTTACCACAGCAGATCTTGGGCAACAGAACTCACTCTGCAGAACTAAGACAGTGGGTTGTCCCAGCTCAGAGCAGCAGCAATGAAGACAGTGGAGCTAATCAGACATATCTTTCATTTGAGCGAGTACGAAGATATTACTCCAACAGCAAGGTCCTGGAGCTGAGTTGAAGAACTCACAGCTATATCAGTTAGATCCAGATGACAAAATCTGACTGTGATTTAAACTCTCTTGAAATTTCTCAGAGTTCTTGGAATTTTCTAATTGGACTCCGTGAAAGTTTCTTAGTTTGGCTTTAGCAATCTTCAAGTAAATCCATCTCTGTTGAACTGTTTATCTCTTGTTTCATGTTGAGACCATATTGGATGACTCATTGGTTTGACTAGCAAACAAAAAATATTTTTAAATACTTCTGTTTCAACTATATAAAATTGTTTATGTTTGTTTCTTTCATTTAAAAAGATAAATATTTTATTTAGTCAAAATTAAACCAATTTATTTTCCCTCTTTCATAAAGAGAAAATAAACCAAAGTATATGAAAGCCCATATTTAGAAAGACTATGAATTTGCTTTTGGTTCTAAAACACCTCTGTTTAGGAATATCGGATTTTTTTCCCTGTGACTAAGATATCTCTTCTGATTCACATTTGACGTTTTCCTAGAAAACACCTTGGCTACCAGCTTCTAGTGTATCCTGTCTGACTCTCATTTTTTTCCTCTTGGAGCTACTTCATGGCATTTTAAAAATACAATCACTCAGACATAAACTAAAACAAAGGAAACAAGTGGCTTTCTAACCTTGTGGCATTAGACATTAAAGCATGTTTACTAGAATATCATTGTGTTTGATGTGTGCTCCAGTGGCTATGCTATTGGCTAACACGAAACTGCTGCCAACTACTGTTTTGTGAATTGAATAACTTTTCCTCAATTTTTTGGATGTGTCATTCTTTTTTTTACTTGCAGATATTTTGGTCCTTTCTAATCAGATAGAGAATATCTGAAACAGCATAAGAATTTACTCTCAAAAGTAGTAATTTGTGCAACAAACAGAAATTATAACTAGCACAGTGCAGTCTATTATGAGAAACAATTCTCACCTCACTTTCCCTCTAGTTATGAAAAAACTAGTTTGTACTGGCACAACCACTTCACCCTTAATACATTCGTGGTTATAATACTCTGTATGGAAACAGTCAGCTTTAAACTAGTGCCTCTTAGAATTCAGCATAGAATCATAGAATCATAGAATCATAGAATGGTAAGGGTTGGAAGGGACCTTAAAGATCATGTGAGTCCAACCTCTCTGCCATGTCTTCCACTAGACCAGGTTGCTCAGAGCTCCATCCAACCTGGTCTTGAACACTTCCAGAGAGGGGGCATCCACAGCTTCTCTGGGCAACCTGGGCCAGTGTTTCACCACCCTCATGGTGAAGAATTTCTTCCTAATATCTAATCCAAATCTGCCCTCTTTTAGTTTAGAGCCGTTCCCCCTTGTCCTATCACTATACACCCTCGTGAAAAGTCCCTTTCCATTCTGCCTGTAGGGCTCCTTCAGGTACTGGAAGGCTGCTATGAGGTCACCCCGTAGCCTTCTCTTCTCCAGGCTGAACAGCTCCACTGGCTCGATGGATGCACACAGTTACAGTTAACGGCTCGATGTCCAGGTGGAGACCAGTGACAAGTGGTGTGCCTCAGGGGTTGATACTGGGGCCAGAGCTGTTCAATATCTTTGTTAGCGACATGGAGAGTGGGACTGAGTGCACCCTCAGCAAGTTTGCCGATGACACCAAGCTGTGTGGTGTGGTTGACACACTGGAGGGAAGGGATGACATTCAGAGGGACCCTGATAGGCTGGAGAGGTGGGCCTGCATAAACTGCATGATGTTCAACAAGGTCAAGTGCAAGGTCCTGTACGTGGATCGGGGCAATCCCAAATACAAGTACAGGCTGGATGGAGAGTGGCTCGAGAGCAGCACTGAGGAGCAGGACTTGGCGGTACTGGTGGACTAGTTCAACATGAGCCAGCAATGTGTGCTTGCAGCCCAGAAGGCCAAATATATCCTGGGCTGCATCAAAAGAAGTGTGGCCAGCAGGTCAAGGGAGGTGATAGCTGATTTGGATTTTTTTTTTATGATACTGTACTTTAATTTTCCATTGATATTATAATATTATATTTATTATATTCAAATTTTGACTCTTCCAAGTACTCCTGTTCTTGCAAAGTTTCAGCACTCATTTATCACCCTTATTATGACAGAAACATGTTTCCCAAAGCATTTCTACTGATTCAAAGCACTTCTTTTCATGGGAGGATGAAGGTAATAAAGAGGGAAACTCTCTTTAGCTACACATGGGACTTCATATGTCAAGGAATCCTACCAGATATCAAAAAGACAGAGTCACAGTTGTCTGCCTGTAGTAGTATTTTCTTATTCTACTGATCTCTCCTCTAGAAAAATTAGTGGATCTTTTCCCATATTATACCACACGCTATTCTTTATCCTAATATATCTCAAATTAATATAAAATTGTTCTGATTAAATTTAGCATGTGGTACTTAGCTACTGATTAAATACTTACATATATTTGCGACTGTTTCGTTGATACTGAGTTCACAGTATAACTCGGGAGCAATTTATTGAGAAAAACCTTTGGAAGAATCAAAACCTCTTTCATTTTTATCACTTATCACCACATTGATGTAGCATAATGTGAAAACGCTATCAACCTATCATGAGAATGTCTTACCAAGTGACAGTAACAGAAATATATGCATAGTATATTTATGAAAAAAAATTTGAAGACAATTGATTGAGATACAAAATATAGATAGAAGAAATTGAATCCTCCATTTTTAAATTTGTTTCTTGAGGAAAGAACAAGGTTTGATTCACAGTACAATTAGGAAAACATAAATATGTTTTCATTGTTAGACTAACTGTTACAGAACCATGAATACACACATTGATGTGGTCACATTTTATTTGTGCTGAACTGCTAGCTAATTTAAATACACATAGGTCTTTCAAAGTTTATATATCCATGCTGATTTATACAATCTGAAGATCTGACCTACAATGTCTGATTTGTTTCGGGTACTAAGAGATGTAGATTTTTATAATTCAGTTTTAAAAAGCATGTGAGTAGTTGTACTTATTGTAGTAGAAAATATTATTCCCATTTTCTGCACAGTGAGCACATGTATTAGTTATTGCTTGTAACCACAAAAGGTCTGTTGGTAATGTATTGTTGTGTGCAACTTCCATGTGCTAAATGTAAACAACTCATTGAATTATAGTGTAACTCCTAGGTGCAAGCTATCAACCAGAAAATATGCACTATGTGAATGAGTCTGATGAATCAAAGTTGCTGATAGAATTATCAACAATTCAGCTTTGCTGTTCCCAACACAGAGTTCACAAACTCGGAAGTGCTCAGACTTGGGTATTCAGCAACGGATATTTATATTTTGTCTTCTGTGTTCTTAAGAAATGTGTGCTCTGTCACTTCCTCTGCAAATACTCCTCATATATATATATATAACAAAAATATAGTTAACTTACAAACAGAGAAAAAATCTAACCCATCTTTCAACAGCATAGTAATTTTTACAGTGTCAATATCCAGCCTAATCTTGAATAAACATGTATACATGTACAAAATCAGTTTCATGAAGAAGAGGTAATGAGCATGATGAATGAAAGAATTTCTTCTGGCTCCTCAATGAGTAGGGGAGTGTTTTCTTGGGAAAGTAGCCTGTAACACTTCAGTCAGAATGGGGCATATACTTCCTACCTGTTGCACAGCATTGTATCTCCAGCACCCTACATCCAATATGTAAGATAAGGGAGTCAGAAAGAAACCACAGCACTGCCATTGGTGATACCACAACAGGAAAATGGGAGACACAGCAACATTTAGGGGAGAAAGCCAAAGCATTATGCTTATTTCACACCTGTAGAAAAATGGCTGCAATGTTTAATAGACGTTTCTACTCTGTGTTTAGAAAGAAGCAGGTTGATGTACTTCTATCTCAGAAGAATGATTAGGTAATTTCCAGCGCATTATGAGTGGAAAAAAATGGCATCTCAAAACTGAACATGGTTATTTCTAGTAGGATTTCACAAGAATTCGTACCAGCTGATGATAGTCACCACTCCCCTTGTTCTCTGAAAATAAATTACAAACATCACTCTTGGTAAAGACAGAAAGGTGATTTAATTAATGCTTGAGTACATATGTCAGAAGAAAATATAAGATTATAGAAATTTAAGAGTGACTGAATTTCCAATCTGTGCAACAAAGTTCCAGCAGTAATAATGGATTCTTTATCTCCCGAAATCCTCAGTACAGGACTGAGTAATCTCAAAGGCATGTTGTAGCTGAATACAAGCTACCAAACACTTTAAGGACTATGTACCATCACGTGCTGGTCCCCTCCAACTTGAAAGTATGAGTTCTGAAGGACCTTAAGGCTACTGAGCCCAAATCAAAACATTTGTAAATTTGATGCAAAAAGTAAAAAGTTAATGTGCTGGATACCTGCCTAACTAGTTATTCCTTTTTAATAGCTTTTATTTTAGTTTGATAAAAGATGCTTTATTGAAGATTAATTACAGGAGCATAGTAATGGCTTTGCCTCTGTCATTATTAAGTCCATTCTTTCAATGAAATATTGTTGAAGCCAAAAACACTCACAAAGCTACTCAGCCACTTTATCTTTTATCTTGCCCTCTTGTTTCAAATTCTAGCCTTTTTTTTCTCTCTAATGTTATTATTTAAATGTAATTCATATAAAGGTTTTTTTTTAGATCGACAATATACTGGTATTTTCTTCCAAATTTTGATCTGTTCCTTCTGCCCTTTTTTAATTAAACTTATTTATTAATATCTATAGACATGTGAAGTTATTTAACAAATATTTATCCTTTGAAACACAATCTAGATTGTATCTTTTGTTTACATTGTAGATGTAAAGGTCACAAATTGCAGTATATTAAGCTTTCATGTTATGGAAAGAAATTACCTAAAAAGAGTGATGTATGGTGAAGATGCAGATGGCTCCAAATCTGGAATTTATTATTAAAGGCCTAAGTTTTCTTATAGAATTAAAAGCTGGAAAAAAAAGACATAACTGGTCCTCAAATATCCTTATGGTGTATCTGAGCCTGAAATTCCTTTTGGAACATAGAAATAAAAATTATCACTTCATTGTAACTCGTATTTTTCTTTACAGAAGAATTCTGCAGAAGCCCACTTTTTAGAATATGTATAATAGAGCAGTCAGAAGGAAGTAAGAGACATGAATTCAGTATTAGCCTTAGTCTTACTGAGCCACAACTTTACCCAGGAATGTGTCCGTAACACCCTTGTGAAAAATCATCATGACACAGCTGAAAATGCTGAAAATATGAGTGATTTAGTGGGTAAGCACTTTAATCACAATGCTACTAAATGGTAGGTGGCAGTGTTTCCTTCTTCACTGTATTTCAAGTAGAAGTACTGGTTATTATGATTTCTGCTATGCTAAATGCTCTCAGTAGATACACAAGGGATGAGTTTTTTTCATATGATTTTGGATTTGGACATTTTTTTGTTCAGTGCCATCAGAATCTGAATAAAAGACAGCTGTAGGCACGACACAGATAAAGAAACACTCAGCCCCACTGAGATGCTGCCATTTCTACATGCAGGGCTGAAGGCAGTGGAGAAACTTCACTGGGAAAACTTAGGATCTTTAAGGACCTACACTGTACGCGGTAAGGTTCCAAGTCACATGGCTCAACATAGACACTTACATTCAATATAAGTTTTAGATTTGGACCTAGCCTTATGTATTTCTAGGCACATCAACTCTCTATTTCTACAGGAAAAAGGCTCAAGTGGACACTAGATTTAAGGAAACGTTAGAGGCAGGAACCTGAGTTACACTTTTAATAAGAAATTTTTCCCAATCTGCTTTCTAAGAATTTGTGTTATAAACATTTCCAGTGAGCCATATCTAACTCTGTCTTCTGCATAACCTCTAATCTTCTTCACGTCTAAAATCACTTAAATGTTGTCTTTCTTCCTCACCTAAAATCTAGACACTAGAATAGTTCAGTGAGGAAGCGTAAGATCCAGAAGTTCCCAAGTCACACAGGAATGAGTTATAAAACAATGGCCCATACAAAGTTTCTCATTTTACTCAGTCATGTGGTAATAAAAAATCAAGTATTCTTATCAAAAATAACAGAAATAAACATTCTTAAATTAAAAATAAAAAGTTGTGACTGACAATTAAAAAAGTGTAATACAGATTATAACAGATTTTTCAGTCACACCAGGTGGTTGTGTTGACTGGTTTTCATGGAAACTTGACATCTACGACTTCCCAGCATGAGTGCTTTCTCTATGTTTTTAACACTACTTTGTACAAATATAAATCTCTGTCTAGCACATAGATTGGAGTGTACAGTACATGACATACAGAAGTGTATTACATGCAGCAGTAACAGGTTTCTCTCATATTTCTTCTCATTACTTGTTTAACTCTACGTTCAAACATACAGTTTTCTTCTTTTTTCTGTGCTGAGAACAATTGCGCATACATGCATCTCAGCTCCCTGCTGGCATAGTGATAACCTGCAGAGATATACTTATTTAATGCTACACTGAGCAGATGAAACACTACAGAATAAAGAGCTTATCTTGCTTGAATGTAAACAGGAAAAAAATGTTACAAGTGGTCTAGACTCTTGAGAAACTCTTTTTGTACATTTGGATAGACTGTAGCCTTTTACTGTTATAAATTATTTGGATTTCTTAAATAGTTCAGTGTAGCTCTCCATATTTTCTTCTTTAAAACAAGAAAGAAAAAATGCTTTCATATATTTTACACATACATTGAAACAAGAAAAAAAAGAACAAGATATAAGAGACCAAGTTTAAGGAACTGTACATGGTTCCTTCTGTACCTTCAAGATTTCAGATAAAAGTAAATCTCTTTTTCTGCATAAGAAAATCCCAAGTTTTCTGGAGACGAAAGTAAGACGAACTTTAAGGAACTGTGAATAAAATTTAAAAGTTTATTCAAGATCATAAAGTCAAGAAAACCTAGACAATAATATCTTTAAAGAAATACAAACAAAGGACCTAGTAGAAACAGGGAGTCATTTTCTAGACACAATTCCAAAAGGAAAGCAATATAAAATATTAATACTAAAGGCAGCAGTTCTTATGTAAAACAGCATTTGGCAATGAGCAGTAAAACACCAGTTCCACTGAAATCAATGGCCAAAGGGGCAGGAAAATTTCAATCCGTTGATAGTAACATTCTTAATTGGAAGTGTGTCAAGAAAAGACCTAGGCTACATAGGAATGAAGTTATTTGAACCTCTTAAGGAAGCTGAATTCAGGATGTCTAGTCTCTAATACCCTTATCTGACAAATTAAAATGCACTTGAATTATAGTATAGGCCAAATCATTGTTTGATGTTGACTGCCTTTGAAGGAACATAAAGAAGGCACAGCTTCCATTAAAGCGAGTAAAAATAGGGAGTACTGGCACCTCTCTGGATTTCTGTCTGTCAGAGTAAAAAATGGTGTCTTGACATTTTTCCAGAGGTTTTGTGTTTTTCAGTGTATAACATGTATTCTGTGTGTTTCATAATCTTATCTTTCACAGAAAGAGCATATTATACTACTTTTCTTGCTATGATAAAAAATTGAGAGTTTATCGGAATGGTTATTTTACAATTCAAGTAATTTTTTTTCATCTTTCAGTATTTGGAATTTTTATTCCTGACAACATCCTCTTGGTACCAATGGTTTGATCAACACACAGTGGAAAGTATGTACATTGTCGTGGTTTAACCCCAGCCGGCAGCTAAGCACCACACACACACACTCACTTACTCACCCCCAGTGAGCTGGGGGAGAGAATCAGGAGGGTAAAAGTGAGAAAACTCATGGGTTGACATAGAGACATTTTAACAGGTAAAGCAAAGCTGCACACACTAGCAAAGCAAAACAAGGAATTCATCCACTACTTCCCATTGGCAGGCCACCAGTTCGTCCACTTACAGAAAAGCAGGGTTACATCACTCATTACAATTACTCAGGAGCACAAACGCCATAACTATAAATGACCCCCCTTCCTTCTTCTTCTCTGAGCTTTATATGCTAGGCATGATGTCATATGGTATGGAATATCCCTTTGGTCAGTTGGAGTCAGCTGTCCCGGCTGTGTCCCCTCCCATCTTCTTCTGCACCCCCAGCCTACACACTGGTGGGTGGTGTGAGAAGCAGAAAAGGCATTGATAATGTGTAAACACTGCTCAGCAGTAACTAAAACATGTCTGTGTTATCAACACTGTTTTCAGTACAAATCCAAAATATAGCGCTATACTAGCTACTATGAAGAAAATTAGCTCTATCCCAGTCAAAAGCAGCACAACATATAATCAGAGCTATGAAAATTGATATGAACTTTTATGATGAATGAGCAAAACAAGTGTTTCACAATTAAAAAGTGTTTCCCGATGTTCAAACAGAACCTCCTGTGTTTCAGTTTGTGCCCATTGTCTCTTGTCCTGTCACTGGACACCACCCTGGCTCTATCCTCCTTGCATCCTCCCTTCAGGTATTTATCTACGTTGATGAGATCCCCCTGACACTTCTCTTGTCCAGGCTGAAAAGTCCTGCCTGTCTCAGCCTTTCTTCATAGAAGAGATGTTCCATTCCTTTCAACATCTTACTGTCCCCTTGCTGGAGTTTCTTCAGTATGTCCATGTCTCTATTGTAGTGGGGAGCCCAGAACTGGACACAGAGCTCCTGGTGTGGCCTCACCAGTCACCTCCCTTGACCTGCTGGTAATCCTCCTCTTAATGCAGCCCTGGATGCCATTAGCATTCTTTGCCACAAGGTCACACTGCTGACTTATTTGAAGTAGAAATAAATTATTCTGAAAACTCAGACTCTTTCAGTTTCTTAAAAAAAAAAATAAAATCAGATAGCTTTTATCTTCTGAACTTCTTTGTGAGTGGAGGTCTGTCTGCTCAGGAAGACTACCCTGCCTGTGTCTACATCACTGCCCTCTCTACAGCATTATTTTCTTTTCTTGTCCCTTTTCTAGTTCTCCAAGTTGAACACTTTCGATAAAAAATGTCTGTCTCTGTGACTGGGAAATAAAATGTCATATAGTATCATTTTATATCTGGTTTGTCAACACTGGTCAGATAGTAGATAACACTGACTGATAGTATCAGATTTTTTCTAGTTATTTCTAAACAATGATAAGTATTGTCACAGTTTAAAACAGGGCGTCAATAAACTGAGTGACAGATGCTCTCTGTTAGCCCCCACCCTCCCACCAGAGGAAGGAAAGAGGAGGAAAAGGGAGAGAGACTTACCAATTGAACATAAAAAGTTTTACTAATAACACTAATAATACTAATAATATTAATAACAGTAGAAATAAAACAAAATATACAAAGCTGATACTGAGTTTCCCAGAGTCGGGTGCCAGGTGCTGGCATCCTGCTAGCAGCTGCCAAGCAGCACCAGGAAGTCCCAGACTGGCCTCAGCAGCAGACAGAAATTGGACTCAGGGATGCACAGATAGGAATCTGGATCAGGATTGCAGGTAGAACAACAAGCAGGGTCCTCTTCAGAAGCCGTCCATGGATGAATGGATGAAGAGAGCGAGACCCTCATAATCCCCCAGCTCTCAAATGAATATGACGTGCATGGCATGGAATACCTAGTTGGTCAATGTCGGGTCACCTGTTCTATCCACCCCTCCCAGCAAGTACAGCCCCTTCCGACTCCTCACTTGTAGGACCTAAGAGATCTGTCGGTGATCTTGGTTGCTATAGTGATAAACAGGGGCCTTTTTCTGCATTCCTTTCCTACCGTTAGCTCAGTGTAATTACAAACATTAGGTGTTACCAGTTTTGGAGATGACAGTGTCTGTAAAATACACAGCCAGAAATGTACAAATTCAGAAAAATGTAGAAATGTAGAAATTCAGAAAAATGTAGTTATTTAGAAGAACTTAGCTGTAAGGAAGATTCACTAAAAGAGAGCTGGTTCTGTTTTAACCAAAACCAAGATAAGTATAGAATCATAGAATCATAGAATATCTCAAGTTGGATGGAACCAATAACGATTATCAAGTCCAATTCTCCGGTCCTTGCAGGACTATTTAAAGCTAAACCATATGACTAAGAGTATCGTCTAGATGCTCCTTGAATTTTGGCAGGATTGGTCCCATGACCACTTCCCTGGAAAGCCTGGTCCAGGGACTGACCACCGTCTCAGTGAAGAACCTTTTCCTAATGTCCAGTCTGAACTTTGCTTGATGCAGCTTCATTCTATTTCCTTGTTTCCTGTCACTAGTCACCAGAGAGCCACCAGACTAGTGAGAGAGAGACCAGCTAGTCACCTGCATCTCCCCTTCCACTGCCCTCCTTGAGGAAGTTGTAGACTGCAATGAGGTCACCTTCTCAGCCTTCTCAAAGCTGAACAAACCAAGTGATCTCCACCACTCCTTGTATCTCTTGCCCTTCAGGCCTTTCACCTTCTTGGTCACCCTCCTGTGGACACTAGTAGCTCAAAGTCCTTCTTATACTGACGCATCCAAAATTGTACACAGTACTTCAGGTGGGGCCACACCAGTGCAGTGTAGAGTGGGACACTCACCAGCTCGCTATGCTGTGCTTGATGCACCCCAGAATACAGTTGGCCCTTTTGACTCACATTCAATGTGCCCTCAATCCAAACCCCTGGATATCTTTCTGTGGGGCTGTTCTCCAGCCTCTTATTCTCCAATTTCTATGTATAACCAGGATTGCCCCATCCCAGGCAGAAAATCAGGCACTTCATTCTTGTTAAGTTTCACCCAGATGGAGACTACCCAGTTCTCTAGTACATCCAGATCTCTCTCTAAGGCCTCTGTGCCCTCAAAGGAGTCCACAGCTCCTCCTAGCTGAGTATCGTCAGCAAATGGACTTAATGAACACTTGATTCCTGCATCCAGATCATTTATACAAACATTAGAGCACTGGCCCTAAAACTGAAGAAGTAGTTATACTTGTTGAAACATAACTGTCCTTAAAATTGAGCAAGAAGTTACACTTGTTTAGTCTTCACTTATATGTCTTAGTTTGGGAAGCAGAATGAATGCACAGAATATCTTCTCCTAGTTTCCCTTAAGTCTGTACGTTTGAAACAAGCGGTAGTTACTTATCCTTTGACTCACTGCCCATGGCATGGTTTAACACATCAGGAGAGAGATACATGAGTTTCCGCTACCGAAGACACCTGGCATTTTTTTCAGTAAATGGGAGGAAGATGAGTTCATGAATGCTCATGCAAAGAATGGCTTCCCAAATTTTATCTGTAAAAACTAATAGAAATAAGACTTTGCAGAACAACCACAGGAATAGTTAAATTTTTCTTCATAGGCAAATTTTTCATGCATTTACTTTCTGAAGCTCAAATCATACTTCAATCTGTGCATATGTAGCTTCTATTAATATCACTGAGAACTGAAATTTCAGACTAAAGATTCAGTACACCCATAAGTTACATTTTCCAGTTACAAACTTGCCTGAAGGTAGCAAACAAAGCAGAGAAGTCTGTAAACACTTTGATATTAACAGGTGCAAAAACCCTACCGGAGGTGATCTGTGTTGGTCATATTTTAATTGAATCATATAATCATAAAATCATAGAACCGTAGGCTGGAAAAGACCCCTAAGATCGTCATGTCCAACCATCCACTGAATGCCACCATGCCTACTAAACCATATGCCAAAGTGCCATATCTACATGTTTTTTGAACACCTCCAGGGATGGGGACTCAACCACCTCCCTGGGCAGCCTGTTCTAATGTCTGACCACTTTTTCAGTGAAGAAATTTTTCCTAATACCCAATCTAAACCTCCCCTGATGCACCTTGAGGCCATTGCCTCTCATCCTATCGCTAGTTACCTGGGAGAAGAGACCAACCCCTGCCTCACTACAACCTCTTTTCAGGTAGTTGTACAGAGCAATAAGGTGCCCCCTCAGCCTCCTCTTCTCCAGACTAAACAGCCCCAGCTCCCTCAGCTGCTCCTCGTATGACTTGTTCTCTAGACCCCTCACCAGCCTCATTGCCCTTCCCTGGACACACTCCAGCAGCTCAGTGTCTTTCTTGTAGGTATTGGTCTTCATATGAACATGGATCAGACATATCAAAGACACATCAGGCTAGGTGGCATGTGCAGATTCCATCTGCTGATTTCCAGTATTGGATCCATTACATTTTCAGCTGCTTTTTCACTATAATCATGTCATAATCATGGAAGTCTGTGAAGGGAAAGCAGGATTGCCTCAGTAATATTCCAGCCAAATCCTGCACCCAAAAATGTCATTCACACAATTCTGGAAGCTGAGCTGCTTTCCTATGTATGTTTCCTATTCCTGTCTCAAGATCCTGCTCCCAGAAGACAGGCGAGTAATCATTAAATTGAGATAGTCATTGAATTGATATCTTCCCTTTCGCAATGAAAGTAGAAAGTTATTCAGAAATCAATTGCATGTCTTCAGAGGATAATTTCATCTGGATATGGGTACATGTACAGGCACCCTTAGTCGGCAAATCTAACTCTCAGAGTGTTTTCTTTTGGTACACCATGCTAGCTATGTCATTTTTATTTTCTACAGGAACAAAACCAATATGACCTTTTTTCCACTTCTGGAATTATTTTCACGTTCCTGTCTCCTAGCAGTGCATAGATCACTTTAACACAGAACAAATGGTACTTATCCACTTCATTACTTCTTCTATTCCCAACACCAGCTTTGTGTGGTTTTGAGTATGACCCAGCATAATTTCCAAAACTTAAATCCAGGCTAACTAACTTGTTTAAATCCTACATACAATCAAAAGCAGGAGACAGATGTCTGTACCTCATGGCATCCAAACTTCTGGACTTTATTAAAATTTAACCTGTAATATAAAAGAGGGAAAATAGGAAGCCAATTTAAATATTATTGTGGAGCCCTGGCTGGACGAGAGGGGACATAGCTTGGTGCCGTAGAGCAACCCAGGTTCCGATCCGGAGGTGAGCCTTGGGAGTGGCTGACATGGAACCCTGCTGGGAAGGCAGAGTGATGAGCTCGGGACACTGGAGCAGGGGGAACGTCAACTGTTTCCTGCCACACTGTCAATTCCTTCCTGCCATGTTGTTTTTTCCTGCCACAGTACTGTTTTCACTTCGAGATGCAGCTCTGCACCAATCACAACGAGTTGCAGTAGTTTTGCCTATATATGGGTTGGGGTTTTAACCATTCAGATGCTGTAATAGTTTTGCTGTATAAACCTTGTTTTGCTGACTAATAAAGGTTGAACGATCATACTCATATTGGGGTCACATCATTATAACGGATCTGTAACCCACGCCAAAATATTATTTATGCTTTATTAACAGTTTATGTTTCTCATGTATATATCCAGCTATAAATAATTGCTTCTTAGCCTGTCTTATGTTAAGAAAGCAATTTATTGTTAAAATGAGGGTTAAATGATATAATTTTAACTGAATTGAAAATTTTAATAGCCATTGATTCAACTAGTTGTTATATTTATCTCTAATAAGCCGACACACAGAATGGAATTCTAGTCCTTTCTCTTTAGGCACTACATTTTTATCCAGGATACTTAAATATTTACTGTCTTTATGTAGTAAAGATGACACACCACCTGCAGAAATTAAAACTGTACAAAGTGTAACTACTCTTTCCTTCTTATTAATTTGGAAAAAAATAGATATAAAAAAATATAATTAAGAAATTATAAATAGAATGCATAGTATATTTCATAGTTGCAAATATTTTGAAAATACCATGTGGAACTGTCCAAAACTTGCATTTTGATAGAATATACTTGTGGAGTCCTGGCTGGACGAGAGGGGACATAGTTTGGTGCTGTTGAGCAACTCAGGTTCCGATCCAGAGGTGAGCCTTGAGAGCGGTAAACACGGAACCCTGTTGGGAAGGTAGAGCGACGAGCTCGGGACACTGGAGCAGGGGGACCATCACATCGCCGTTTCCTGCCGCACTGTCACTTCCCGTACTGTCACTTCCTGCCACGCTGTCGTTTCCTGCCACAGCACTGCTTCCGCATCGAGATGCAGCTCTGCTCTAATCACAACGAGTTGCAGTAGTTTTGCCTACATATGGTTAGGGGTCTAACCAATCAGATGCTGCAATTGCTTTGCAATATAAACCTTGTTTTGCTGACTAATAAAGGTTGAACGATCAATACTCATATTGGGGTGACATCGTTACAATGGATCCGTAACCCACGCCAACATATACTCAAAGAAATTATTCCAGGTCACTTTCATAAAGTTGTCTTTGTTAAAATTTTACTTTCAAATGTGTATAAATTAACTTTTAGTTCAATTTGTGTTTACCATGGAATTTTATTTCTGACACAAAACATTACATTTCCAAAGTTGCAGATTTGTGACTCACATTGATGTTACTAGAATTCACACAGTTAAATCCTCATGCTTTACACTGAAAAATGATACTATATTATTAATAGAATTTTTCATTTCCTTCTGTGTAATCATGAAGAGATTAAATGCAGTGTCTAGTTCAGGTCTGCAGAAATATTAAGTTCATTTCACTGGTCTTTATCAATGGATTAATAAATAAACACTACAAAATGCATAAATTTGCTGTCTTTCAGCTTACAAAATATTTTTATCCATATTGACTGGACAGTCACATACTAGCTGGGGACCATCTAGTAATAGTAACATGTTATTTTGAGGAAGACAATTCTGACATTGGAATCCTAGAACTGAATTAATAATTGGAGGGACATTTTCTGTTTGTCTGAGATGAACAGGAACTTTTAATAAATTTTAGATACTAAATTTGCTAGCAGCTTTTCTTTTTCAGTATCTGCTATTTCTCTTCCTGTCGTATATATGAGCAAGCTGGTGGCACATCTGATGTACTTGTTCTCCTGCAATATTTTTAGTCTGGTATGTGAATGTTGTCATTAAAAGAACAAGCACTATTATAATTTTTAGATTTCAAAAAACTAAGAACGTAGTATTTGGTGCTTATAATCCATCTTCCAAACGAGTCAGATGTTGTATCTATATTTGCAGTGTTCTTGACACATGAATAATTGTCCAAACACAGTCTAATAATAACCTAAACCTGATACTGTAGACATAAGACCTATGAAAAAGCAAATTTTTGAATCTAGGAAGACATGTACAGTTGTCACATAGCTGTTAATTCGTATTGAGTTTATTGCTAATTTACCCGATATTTTATCTGTCTTGTGATGGCAGGTGGAAGTTGTGCATACAGTCATAATTTACTCTCATTCTGCTGCAGAAGTCATGCATGTAAATTGTTACTTAGGAAATTTGCCTCCTCCGTACATCCCCAGGTAATAAGCTCAGGTTCAACAACAGCCTTCAGCTGATTATTTTAAGCTGTAACTAGCGCACACTGAAAATACAAGAATGAAGCGTTGATGAAGCAGATGCAATGGATATTTTGTGGTAATAATAGGATAATATGATAGACTACTCTTATTTATTTATATTTAGAAATAAAAAAAAAATTCTGTGTAAAAGCCAAAGTTCACAAAAAAAAATTCTAAGTAACACTAACCCCTAGAAAAAACAGTAATTTTGTACAGGTCATTTAGTACGGGTGCATTTAACCTGTTCCAACAGAAAGATTTCCATGACAACATAACAGAAACACAGTTTCAGAGATTGCTTGATTTCCGATTGGGATGCAGTACAAAATTTTCATACTAGAACTCATTTCAAAAATTGGTTAATGTGGGAAATAGAAGCTCTTCAGCATCATGAAATCATCCGTTGCAGATCTTGAAGATCTGCACTCACTTAGATCTTGAAGAGACACTCTCTACCATTTTCTCACAATGTCTGCCAAGATTTTCTTTATCTTTCCATAACATTCAGGGCCTGAAGCTTCACTGTTCTGATATTTTATCTTGAACATAAAATAATTGTCTGTGTGGTATAACAGAGAAATCAATTTCCTTTTTATCAGACTGGTCACAGGGGTAAGGACTTCTGAGGGAAGCACCATGAACTGTCCATGCTGTGCTCAATGGAAGGTTCATCATGGAAGGGTCTTTGGTACTCTCACGTTCACAAATTATATGTCATAGTTTTGATGTTGAGTGCTATAACTACTAGACTTCTGAACGTACTTAAGTGTCTGTTACTATTACTGAAATTAAACCTTTGTGACAAAAACAAATTTTTCCAAGGTGAAAAACACACCTCTTAGTAATTCACAATAGACAAAACAATAGTTTTTATCACTCAGAATAATCAAGCATGTGTGAAAAACAGAAAAAGAAATTGAATTTCATAATGTAACTGTGTCTTATGACAGCTGTTCACATCCTTCTCATTTTCAAAGAAGAGGAAAACAGTGTGTATTAGAAGCCCAGGCAAGCAAGACAATTTCAACAATTTGTGTATTTTTAGTTTGTATCATTTATTGTTTCACTGAACTGTTTCTTCTACAAAATAATAAATCATGGACTATGCAATTTAACTAGTGTATTAAACTATATTAGCTATATTCTCAAACTAGTTCAGCAGTACTCTGAATATAAGAGTCATATATTAGTAAAACTGCATACCACAGTAAAAGATCTGCCGCTGATATCAGTTGCATCTGTGTTTGTAGACAACACGCTCCTCTGGGGGGATGTGTAGTCAAACAGATACAGCATTTTTCAACATTTGCTTTGCTCCCAAAGGCATTCATTTTTCATGTAAGTTACTGAAATTTTCATTACGCGTGTTTTTTCTGAAACAATGAAAACATTATTTCAGAGGTGAACTATCAAAAAGAGTCATCTTGTATACGAATTCTTAGTTGCTTAATCTTTATGATCAAGACAGGCTGCATAACCTCTTTAGTTTCCCTTTCAAAACTTTGAGTTTATGACTATTATTTTGCCAAGTAAATGAAATCATATTAAATATTTATATGCACAAGCACATAAACAAAGAACAGGAATAAAATGTACTGTAAAAAAAATTAGTCACCAAACCTAACTGATATTTTCTTTTAAATCGTAAAAGTAAATACTGCAATTTAAAAAAAAAGTCATTACCACCAGCTTGCTTATAGCACTGTCATTGTTTGCTTATTAGACTAATCTAAACCCGCAGTGAGATAATCCCATTTACACTAGTAAAAACTGCTAAAACCAAACATATATATATGGGGTGTGTACGATGTGTGTATGTGTGCTTTCGTCTGTGTGTGTATTTCATCACATATGATATGGGGAAGGTGAGTAAGAGTAGTTTAGCCACGTTATAATAGAACTGTTTAGGTTGCAAGGGACCTCTGGAAAACACCTAGTCTAACCCCTTGCTCAAGCAGGGTCACCTAGAGCAGGTTACCCAGGAACATGTTCAGTCATGCCTTGAATATTTTCAAGGATGGAAACTCCACAACCTCTCTAGGTAACCGGTTATAGTGTTCAACTACCTTCACAGTTAAATAAGCAAAAGGATTTTTATTTTCTAATTTCTTTAAATTAAATTTCCTGTATTTCAGTTTGTGCACCAAACTTTCAGTGGGCACCACTGAGAAGAGCTTGGCTCCAGCTTCTTTATCATCAGGTGTTTATACACACTGATAAAATCCCCCTGAGCCTTCTCTTCTCCAGGATGAACAGTCCCAGCCCTTTCAGCCTCTCCTTTTCTCCAGTGCTTTCATTTTCTTTGCAGACCTTTGTTGGACTTGGTCCAGTATGTTCACGTCTGTCTCGCAGTAGCGAGCCCAGATCCAGACTCAACACTGCAGATGTCTCTTCAGTGCTGAGTAGAGGGAGAATACCATCTCTCCCAGCCTGCTGCAACACTCTACCTAATGCAGCCCAGGAGGTTTTTGACCTTCTTTGACTCAAGGGCACATTTCTGGTTCATGATCATCTTGTTGTCCAACAGGACATGATGTTCCTTGTCGGCAGAGTTGCTTTCCACTCAGTCAGGCCCCACCCTGTAGTGGTCCCTCATGTGCAAGACTTTGCATTTACTGTAGTTGAACTCCAGGAGGTTCCCGTCAGACCATTTCTTCAGCCTGTGAATGGTGGTACAACCATCTGGTGTATCAGTCATTCTCCACAATTTTGTAACATCTGCAAACTTCCTGAGGATGTGCTCTGTCCCAGCATGCAGGTCATTAATGAAGATGTTAAACAGTATTGGGTCCAGTATCAGCCTCTGGGGCTAGTGGCTGGCCTCCATCTGGATTTTGTGCCACTGATCACAAACCTTTGAGCTCGATTGTTCAACCAGTTTTCAGTCCATCTCACTGTCCAGTATCTAACCGGTATTTTGACATCTTGCCTATGATGATGTTATGGGAGACAATAATAAAATCCTTACTAAAGTTGAGGTAAACAACATCAAATGCTCTTCCATCATCCATCAAGCTAGTGACCTCATCACAGAAAGATATCAGGTAGGTTAGGCATAATTTCCCCTTGATGAATCCATGCTGAATTTTTCCAACCAACTTCTTGTCCTTCTTGTGTTTTGAAATGGACTACAGGAGGGTTTTCTCCTTCTCTTTGCTAGTACCTGAGGTAAGGCTGACTGGCCTTTAGTTCCCCGGATCTTCTTTCATTACTTTCTTGAAGATAGGAGTGTCATTTGCTCCCTTCTGGTACTAAGGAACCTCTCCTGGTCATGGTGACCTTTCAAACATAATTGAGACTGGCGTCACAATGACATCAGCTAATTCCCTCAAGACTCGTGGGTACACCTCATCATGTCCCATGGACTTGAATATGTCTGTTTTGTTTAAGTGGTCACTAACCTGGTCCTCTTCCTTGTATTTAAGTATCTTGCTTGTTTTCTTCTTTAAGTTCTTCCTTGTTTTTAAGCATCAGGTCCAGCAAAGCACCTTTCCTTATTGACTCCTGGATCACTTGTGCCAGGAAGTCATCATCAGTGCACTCCAGAAGTCTCCTATGTTGCCTGAGTTCTGTTTTTCCAGCACATATCAGGGTGGTTAAAGTCCTCCCCAAAGACCAGGGCCTGCAAATGTGAGGCTTCTTCCAATCATCTGAAGAAGACTCAACCTACTACTTCTGCCTGATCAGGAGGTCTTGTTCTGACTTAAACCCAGCCAGCAGCTAAGTACCACACAGCCACATGCTCACTTCCCCAGTGCGATGTGGGAGAGAATCAGCAGGCTAGAAGTGTGAAAAGTTGCTTGTGGGTTGAGATGAAGACAGTCTAATGGGTAAAGCAAAAGCTGTGCACATAAGCAAAGCAAAACAAGGAGTTCATTCACTACTTCCCATCTGCAGGTCATCAGTTCAGCCATCTCCAGGAAAGCAGGGGTCCATCATGCATAATGGTTATTTAGGAAGACAAATGCCATAACTCCAAATGTCCCCTCTTCCTCCTTCTTCCTCCAGCTTTTTTTGCTGGCTATGATCACATATGGTATGAGATATCCCTTTGGTCAGCTGGGGTTAGCTGTCCCTGCTATATCCCTTCCCAACTTCTTGTGTACCCCTAGCCTACCCAGCTGTCAGGATGGTGTGAGAAGCAGAAAAGGTTTTGATGCTGTGCAAGGACTGTTCAGCAATAAAGAACAAACCCCTGTGTTATCAACACTGTTTTCATCACAAATCAAAAATATATCATCATACAAGCTACTATGAAAAAAATTAACTATATCTCAGCCAAAACCAGTACAGGTCTACAGCAGATAACCACTACAGCAGCACCCATGTTGGTCTGCCCACTAACCCATAAACTCTTGACTGGTTCCTGACTCATCCCAAAGCATAGCTCCATGCATTCATGCTTCTCTCTTATATAAATGGCCAGTCCCTCGTTCGGCCTTCCCAGTCTATCTGTGCTAAAGAGCCTAAATCCATCCATTGCAGCAGTCCAGTTGTTAATGACATTTTCAAACATTGTTTCTGCCAGCAAGACAAGAATGTAGGAATTTCTCACAGCACTTCAAAGTCTGGCACATTGCTGATGCTTTTCAACTGAACTACTTCATGTTATTTATTCAAAACAAAAGAATGCCAAAGGCGACAGTGAACAATCATTTTGTATGAAACTTGCAAAGGCCACATTTGGTTCCAGAAATAAAGATTCAAATGCCATTAGCGTAGCATGGACTGGAAGGATTTCAGAATTTCATCCATCTGTTCAGGTTTCCTGAAATTACTTCAAAGATCAGATGGGCCAGCTAACTCTGCCTTTAAAAGGCATGAAACCCTCTGGGTAAATCTTTCATTTATTTAAAGATAATTTAATTTTAAACACCAAACTTCTTTCTGGGATGCTTGCTAAAACACTCATTTGACAGAAACTTAAAAAAAGATTGATTTATGAACTGACACCACCACGAAACCTCTTTACCAGACATAGGTTGAAAAAAAAGAGAAAGATTTCTTTAAATGAGAGCTACCTTCCCTTCAAAACAAAAAAAAACAAATCATGAATCTGTTGAAATACATGTTACTGAATAGTCCATTCAAAGTTTGAATAAGGAATCATTGTTTTTTAATGATGTAATCCTTTGTGGGATATTCTATGATGACGAAAAAATAAGCTGGTAAGTAGTGGTATGCTGGTTTATCACAACTAGTTCTGCCTAAGAGGTTCTCAGTATGTACAAGCTAAGTATTCCTTTTTGGTTTTCTTTCTTTTTTTTAACGAATGCTGTGGTGATAGCACTTTGTGTATTCCCAAATCATTGTTCTGGACTGTGGCAGATCCACAGAGAAATATAACTTTAAAATCATCGGTCTGAGTGAGCAGTAGTCAAACCTTTCGAAAGATCTGCAATATAAAGTAGTTAGACAATAAAAGTTACCTCATTATTCCAGTACACGCAACAACAATTCTGTTCAAAACATGAACAGCAATCTTTGGAGATGTTGCTCCCAATGTACAATTTAGAACTAAAGAAAAGTAAGTGTTGCTTTTAAATGACCTACCATCTCAAAAGATATCACGCTATTTTAAACTTTTATTCAAATAAAGAATAATGTATTTTTTAAAAGTGCCCATTTTTTTGAGGAGAAAAATCTTTTCATATATATTTCACTGCCTAGGTAAAAGTGAAGTAATTCCTTCTTCCTAATTCAGTCCTTCATAGAGTAGTTGCTTATCTTACCTGACGTTGGTAATTTCTGTCATGTAAACTGTGACATTCATAGAGATACTTACGAGACTAATTAATGTCACATCATCTGGCATAATGGCCATGCAGAAATGAGTCATATTTCAGTTCAAAGAGTTGCCTCAACCTATAAGCCTTGATTGTATTTATTCCCCTGACTCAAAGTGCAACTGCTCTATCACCAGTAACATACGTTTTGGAATACTTTTGGAAATATATGAATGCTTGGAGAAATGACACCAGCCTTGGAGGCAAGGGATGTGAAAGTGCAAAACAAAAATTCCAACTGTATTCATTCCTCTCCTCCCCACCCCAAACCTCAACACGTTGTTTGAAGGAAGGGAATTTTGACAGCGTTAAGAAGTGGGCTCATGGGAACCTAATAAAGTTCAACAAGGCCAAGTGCAAGGTCTTGCACCTGGGTCAGATCGGTCCCCAGTATCAATACAGAATGGGGGATGAATGGATTGGGGGCAGCCCTGTGGAGAAGGACTTTCAGGTACAGATGGACGAAAAATTGGACATGAGCCAGCAACGTGCACTTGCAGCCCAGAAAGCCAATCAGATCCTGGACTGCATAGAAGGGAGAGTGGCCAGCAGGTCAAGGGAGGTTATTCTCCACCTCTAATCTTCTCTCATGACATTCCACATGGAATCCTGTGTCCAGCTCTGGAGTTCCCAGTACAAGACAAGGACATGATAGAGCAGATCCAGAGGAAAGCCATGAAAATGAGCAGAGGCCTGGAACACCTCTCTTACGGAGAAAAGCTGAGAGACTTAGGGTTGTTCAGCCTGGACAAGATAAGACTCTAGGGAGACCTCCTTGTGGCATTTCAATACATAAAGGGGCTTATAAGAAAGACAGAGAGAGACTTTTTACCAAGCACACAGTGACAAGACAAGAGGCAATGGTTTTAAGCTGAAAGTGGGTAGATTTAGGTTGTTCATAAGGAGAATATTTTTTCCAATGAGGGTGGTGAGACACTGGAGCAGGTTGCCCAGAGAAGGTGTGGATGCCCCACGACAGGAAGTGTTCAAGGTCAGGCTGGATGGAGCTTTGAGCACCTTGATCTAGGGAAAGAAGTCCCTGCCCATGGCAGGGGACTTGGATTCGCTGATCTTTGAAGGCACCTTCTAACCCAAACTATTCTACGATTCTATGATTCTACATGAACACAACCAGAAACTGTAGAAGCATAGGCCTCTCCTTGAAGCAACCTGAGCTCAGCAAGCAGGCTCTACTTCTTGTTTGCTTTAGCGGGTGATTTAAGATCAGGATTTGTCTTATGGAAATCTACTGTCAGTTAGAATCAATTTATTTATTTATAGAAACGTCTCAGTATATAGTATGTAGTGATTGCAGTAAATAATAGATTCACATTTCTTTGGCCAGATCTCAACAGAAAGAAGAGGTAACAAACTTTAATCTCTCACAAATACCGAAGATTTTATGTGCTACTATCTGAACCTGTAATGCAGGTTTGGATTTATCAGAACTCCAAAAAATTTTTGATAACATATGGGAGTACTAATATCTGACTTGATCTCTCCAATTACATATCTACTCTAGACTGGCAGATGGTGAAACAGAAGAAAGAGCAATCTGACTTTAATGAATAGAACAGAGAAAAAAGTATGATCACCTTAAGAGCAATATTAGGATATGATAAATTTTTCACTCTTCTGATTACAGAAAAATGACCCCTGTAGGATGTCACATGTAAATCTATAGGAGAAGGAATAAGCAGTTTGGCACTTTCCTGATAGTTATAGCATTCAAGCCAGACATGGTGAGATTTCCTCGAGGTTCATAGGTTTGGGCTATTTGATAAATACTGCAAAGGAAAGAAAAATGGACCATCCAAATTTCACATCATAAGAAGCCCTATTAGGTCCTGAGAAAGAGGGAAACACATACCTCTCTTGGGTCCGTTTCTAGCCACAGCAGGTTTTACTCATGCAGTATGTTGGCAAACCCTTTTATTTCAACAAGGAGTGTGTATAACATATAGGATGAGCGTTTCAACTGAGAAGCGTGAATGTATCAGAAGAGACAATCTGGAGTGCTGAGTTTTTCTGTTTGTGTTCAAAGGACAAAAATAGTCAAATAACAAAGGCTTGTTCACCTACATAATGTGGTGAGCATTTAATTTCTGCAGTAGCTATTAAGGCTCGTTAGAAATACAGCTAGTGGCTGAAGAAGAAAAGGAAACAATCAAGACTGAAAACTACATGATTGCTTTTGTTAGAGTGTTTCAGACTTCACCTAAATGTGCAAGAGTTGCTACATTCATTTTAGGACTAGAAAAAATGCTTTGTATCTGCTATTACGTGATATTATGTGGCATAATATCCACATCTGTAAAAGCACTGTTAAGAAAACATCTGCAAGGCAAGATTTATTGGTGTAGATATGGACCTATTTTTATGCAACTATACTCCTTTTGTGACCAAACAACTACCCTTCATATGAATTTGTTCTGCACCAAGTGGAAATACCAGCTCAGGTCAGCTCTCTGCCTGTGCTCCACTACAGGGTCTAAACATGCCTGAAGTCACTACTGAACCTTTCAAAGCTTTACCCAATGTCATCAAAAAACTTTGCTGTTAGCAATTTATTTAAATTCCTAGGATGGAAGTTTTACTTTGAAAACCTGTTCCATTAGTTCCAGCTAGTCAAAAATCTTGAATGTTTGAATATGTGCAAGTCCACTCACAGTCCAGGGCTATTCCTGCTATTTGTAACACCCGTACTATTACATCTGAAGCCAAGAAGCTGACTACAGACATAATTTTATTCTTAACACAAAAAAACTACTGATTAAAAAAAAAGAAAATCAAAGGCTGACGCTACTTCTTTTTTTTCCCCTCTAATCACGACTTATGGGCAGTCTTACAGTCCTGGCTCAGTCAAAATCTCTGTTGCTGTCAGATGACAGGACTGAGCCAAATATGTGACTCAAATGGCCAAAGCCCTTATACAGTTCTGCAGCAGAACTTTTCCGTCTATTTTAAAGGTTAATCCAGATCACAGCTGAAACTGAACATGTCATATTGAGGGGCTTACATGGATTTGACTTGGAGTTATTACATTACTGAGAGTAATGCACATTATAGTGAAATAAGTGCCAGTACTTTGATTAGTCTTTCCTGGGCTGCTCTCTGGGGATGTGTGGAGTAGTGTTGTGAGCTTCTGAATATAAAAGCTATCTGAACATAAATTCAAAGTACTTTAAGAAAAAGCAGTTTAATCATGGCACAGTATATAATATAATGATTTTATTAGAGTATAATAGGATAAACTTTAATCACAATCAGAGTAGTACTTGAGGGTGCATTTACAGGACATTTTTTGCCACAATATTATGCAAAGTTATGAATTAATTTCTCTATGTGACTGTGATTTAAATAAGGTGTGGAAAGCAGTCTTCTGCACTGAACAAGATCATCTTATTCATGTAATCTGTGTTGTGTTAAAAGCTCTCTTAAGGCATCTTTGTTGTAATCTACACTGGTCCTCAAAGTTAAGCATGTTCTTAGTTTTTATAGCACTATAGTCAGGATTACAAGACAAAAAGTTTTCATTAGGCTTGCTGCAAATTGTTCAAGCAATGGAGTAACTGATTACTATATGAGTTTTGTGATTTTTCTAGCCTTTCTTTTCATTTGCCTCTTTTTCAAAGAAATGAAAGTACCTAAGCATGAAAATTTATTTTAGTTTGTTGTAGTGGTATCAGATGGTTCCTGATAACCCAGAGGCTATTTTGCTACCTAGTATAAATACTTGCACATCTGTCCAAAAGACTTACGAACAAGTATCTGTAGATATGAAAGTTATGTTTGATGCAATAGTTTCAAAGTCGTGGTCTTTCCAGAACTGCACTATTGCTAGCAAGACAAAACAGACTGATGATGTTAATAACTGATAACTGAATGTGTAAGGTATTTGGATATTTAAACACTTTCTGGCAGTGGTAAACACTTGTTTTTAAATATTTGCTTATTTTTCCTTAATTCAGGTTGCAGTACTGTAGCCGGTGCGCTTTTCATTCTTCTGATTCTCTCATGTAAATTTTTAGTATAGTGATTACACTACCAGTAACTATAAGTAGATTGACAGAATTGTCTTCCTTTACTACATCATAAAAGGGAAAGGTGTTCATGTGATATAAATCGTGGTCACTTCTGTTTTTTATTGCCGTTCATTGTACCTAAAAGACTGAGTAATGATCAGGACAAAGGTTCAAGCATGTGTGTGTTGGTTTTAGCTTGGATAGAGTTAATTTTTTCATAGTAGTTCATATGGATCTATGTTTTGGATTTGTGCTGAAAACAGTGTTAACAACACAGGGATGTTTTTGTTACTGCTAAGCAGTGCTTATGCGCCGTCAAGGTTTTTTTCTGCTTCTCACACCATCCCACCAGCAAGCAGACTGGGCATGCACAAGAAGCTGGGAGGGGACACAGCCAGGACAGCTGACCCTTATTGACCAAAGGAATATTCCATACCATATAACATCATGCTCAGCATACAAAGCTGAGTGAAGAAGGAAGTGAGGGACATCCAGAGTGACAGTGTTTGTCTTCCGAAGTAACTGTTATGTGTAACAGAGTCCAGCTTTCCTGCAGGTGGCTGAATAACTGCCTGAAGACAGGAAGTAGTGAATGAATTTCTTATTTTGCTTTGCCTTTGTGTGCAGCTTTCACCTTGCTTATTAAACTATTTATCTCAATCCATGAGATTTCTCACTTTTACTGTTCGGCTTCTTTCCCCATTCCCACTTGTGGAGGAGTGAGCAAGCAGCTGTGTGGTGCTCAGCTGCCAGCTGGGGTTAAGCCACTTCAAAGTCCTACTCTGCTTCCCTGTACACTGTGGATGTGTCAGCACTTGAAAGATTTGTTCCGTTGTGCTACATAGGACTATGCTATTTGGTTGTTCCAGGTGTCTGTCAGTATTACCAGTTTTTCATAATATTTTCTGAAAATATTTTGTCTGTCTAGAGTCACAAGAGTGATTCAGTAAAGAGTCTAAATATTCATGTAACAGAAATTTCTGGTACAACACAGGTGGTATCCAGTGTGCACAGCTGATTTCTCCCTATGGAAAAGTCAAGATGAGAGGAAAGGGATGAGGTGGCTGACTGATTAGGATGGCATTGGGGCACTTGAAAGAATACAGAGGTGAGTTCAAACCTGGTCACAGAGAGGTTGCCTTGGGGCTGAGGTGTCAAAAGCAAGTCTTGAAGAAACACTGAGGTGAGGGTTTTGTCCCCTGCAGAGCTATGCAGCAACACAGGGGCTCACTCAGGCTCCTGGGCCATCTCCTCTTCTTCCTGGGATTTTAACAACGGGGCAACAAGAAGAGCAACGAAGGAAGAATCCCAATGAACTTCTGTCCTGTTTTTAAAATAAACAAACTGAATCCATCATGTTTTAGTGGAACACTTCCGGTCTGTAATGGGTACGCTCAACAAAAATATCTTACCAGCTTTAGCGATGATTTACAATAGCACCATAATAGCTAGGAAAATGCACCATATGTTTTTTTACATGTTTTCCTCAGTGTTTGAAGGGAATGGGTGACATTGTAGCATTCTCTTTTTGTCTGTATTTGGTGCGGAATTAACTAAACAGGATATCAACCGGAAAAGTTTTTCCTATTTTTTTCTGAGAACTTAGAATATAATTTAAAAGTACACTTCATAAGATACAATTTCAATTATAAGATTTTTTTTAAACATTTTAAAAAGAAATACAGAGACGTATACTTAGGTATAGGGAAGAAAAACAAGTGCTCATAAAGTTAAGCAAATTATGCTCTTCCTTAAAATGAGTCACCTTGGTCTTTGGATTGTTCTTGTCTGTTAAACATCCAAAGAGCTATTTTTTCAAATGAATAGTACAAATATACCATTTAAATGCAGGCTTATATTGATTAATTCAATCTTTTAACCTAGGCATCCTTTCACTTAGTTTGCCATACAGATACATTTGTACTAAGATTTTCCCTATTAAGGAATTTCACAACATGATCTCATAAATCTGTAAGATCTAAATGCAACAGATTAGCTTACTTTGGTATGAAACAGAGCTTTAAACCAACATAAGCAAGCATTACTATACCAGCTTTCTCTGGTATAACACATGGAGATCAGTTCACTGCTGACATAAAATGAATTTCACAGACTTCATGGCATTTTGGCGTAAGAAAGCACCTTAGTCATGGACTTCATTGAAGGTAAGGTGAAATTAATTCATCAAGCTGGGAGTCACATATTTTCAAGTCCACTCCATCGAAGTTTGCACAAATCCTGTTTTGATGGTTCTCACTGGAGCAACCAGCTAATACGTACCGAAAGAGTCCCCACCTATACACAACATTTGCACAGGCGTAAACTTGAACTTTAGCTGAAGTCAACAGTGCAATGACCTTGCAGTAAAGACAGAAACATAGGACTGCTGAAATTTGACTGTGGTTTATACCAAACTTTAATCATTTATTAATGAGTCTAGCTGAATAATAAGATCACACACTGCTTTCTCACAAAGAGTGGAAGAATAAAAAGTACTTCCACAGGACTTGTTTGGTAACAGAAAGGCAGAAACTTTGTTTATCTTATTAGTAAGATAAAATGAAAATGCCCATATGATATTCACATTACACTTCAAATTAAAAAAAAAAAAAACCAAAACACTTTAATTCTCATTATTTGATCAAACTTTCAAATTAAAGAACATTTTTGCTGTCCTAAAACTACACACATTTCCAATTAACAGAGAGTTTTCTCTAAATCTCATCATATTACCACGTTGCATTACTTGATATATGAAACTATAATTCATCTCAGGTTGTTTATGTTTGAGAAACTCTAAATTTTTATAATTAACCTATTTTGTTTCCCATCTATGTTGTTTAAGTGAAAACTCTTGTGGGAAGCAGGTCGTATTAAGGATATTCTGCATAAGTCTTTTAAAAGCACAAGTATGGATTAGAGATATTTTATAGTTACAATTACCAACAGTTACTTCCTTCTTGAGAAAGAGCTCTAAATATCTAAATTTACGTTTTCATGCTTGATAGAAACTTTGACTATAAAGTTTCTATGAATAAACAAGTGAGCTTTGAACACAGAACATACGTTGACCACGTCATACCTTTTCTGCAAAGTCAATGTACAAAATCACCAGGTGAAAATACTAGTGTGTTTATATATAAAAGACAAGTATAAAAATATTACACTTCTTAACAAGAATACACGTACCTTGCCCTCCAAACGAACCTGAACAAGCTGGAGAAGTGGGCCTGTGTGAACCTCATGAGGTTCGACATGGGCAAGTGCAATGTGCCACACCTGGATTGGGGCAAACCCCAGTATCAGTATAGGCTGGGGGATGAAGAGATTGAGAGTAGCCCTGCCAAGAAGGACTTGGTGGTACTGGTGGATGAAAAGCTTGACATGAGCCAACAATGTGCGCTCACAGCCCAGAAGGCTAACCATATCCTGTGTTGCATCAAAAGAAGTGTGGCCAGCAGGGCAAGTGAGGCGATTCTGCCCCTCTACTCTGCTCTGGTGAGACCTCACCTGGAGTCCTGCCTCTAGCTTGGAGCCCTCAGCACAGGAAAGACATGGAGCTGTTAGAGCAGGTCCAGAGGAGGGCTGCAAAAAAGTTCTGAGGGCTGGAACACATCTCCTGTGAGGAAAGGCTGAGAGAGTTGGGGCTGTTCAGCCTGGAGATGAGAAAGCTCTGCAGAGACCTCATTGGGGCCTTCCAGTACTTAAAGGGGTCTTATAAGAAAGATCAGGACAGGTTTTTTAGCAGGGCCAGTAGCAATAGCACAAAGGGTAAATGTTTAAACTAAAAGAGGGCAGTTTTAGACTAGATATGAGGAATAAATTTTTTACCGTGAGGGTGGTGAGGCACTGGCACAGGTTGCCCAGAGAGGTGGTGGATCTGCCATCCCTAGAAACATTCAAGACCAGGTTGGATGGGGCTCTGAGCAACCTGATCTAGTTGAAGATGTCCCTGCTCATTGCAGGGGAGTTGGACTAGGTGACCTTTAAAGGTCCATTCCAGCCCAAACTATTCTATGATTCTATGATATACAACAGTTGTTATTACTGTGTCTAGCATCCAGTGTGGGAAAACTAATATAATGAGGAAAAGTTGAATGTAACTGTGTAATCATTCAGAAAAAATAAATTCACATAGTATGTCATTATCAAAGACAGGGTAGTACAGCAAACGTAGATGTAAATAAATTCAGTGACTTTGGCTGACTGTCAATTATTCTTTTTAAAATAACTTTCTTTCTAAGTTCAATTTACATTCTGGTTTTGATTGCAATTTGCTTTTCTTTTGCAGCCCTTTCCCTATAAGCGGAAGCAGAAGCTTTGCTGCAGAGCACTAAGCTACGCTTTCCTGAAAGTACCTGGGCATGAGCTGGGTGGAATCAGGGAGATAAGCGCTGAGAAGTAGGTGCATTGCCACCAGATCCAGACTGATGAAACATAAGGAAAAAAGACTTAGACATTTGCAGGGAAAGGAAACAAAGAGAAAGGAAACAGATGAAGTACAGAGGCCAAAGAGAAGACAAATGTTTCTGTAGAGGTGACCTTTGCATTTGAGCTGACAGAGCTAGGTAAAATTACAGGGGCCTCTTTCAGGGAAGACGTTCAGGACCTTGTCAAAACCTGGCTGCAGTCCACAGGAAAAAAAAAAAGAGTATTTTACAATTATTCTTATATGTGGAAAAGGGATTATGTATATGCAGTGTTTGCGTTACAGATACCCTTGCCGTTGGCAAATAGCATGGCAAAATAGGAATGGCTTTATATACCAAAACTTAGCACTGAAGATTTCACAGCTAAACGCAGAAGCATTTCATTAGGGTTTGCTTCAGAGTAGCTATGTTTTGGCTCTATTTCAAATCCTCATTCCTGTTCCAAACTAAACTTCTATCATAAGTGCACCCAGAGAAAACCTCAGAAATGGTGCAGTATATTATGTCAAACCAGATATGACTTACCGAAAGGATGCTGGTAGGAAATACTGATGATGCAAACTCAGTCTGAGCCCTAGGTAAGAATCATTAAAAACTGTATGGGAAAAAATTCAAAAAGTAATTAAAAACAAATAAACGGTCTTTGAATGATGTGTATGAAAAGAAAAAGAAAAAAAAAAACACCCAAAAAACAAAACCCCAAACAACCAGGAAAAAAGCTCAGCACATTTCCACACAGGCTATAAATTTACTCATTAGATAATGATGACACTGCACAGTAGACTGGGTATGTCAGTGTCTCTCGTCTTATGTTCCTGCTTTTATATGTATAAACACACTAGCAGAGACAACGGAAAACAGGTAACTCAGAACTGAAATTGTATCTGGCTGACTGAGCCAATGTTATTGAAAAATCTAAGAATAATTATTAGAACAACTATAATTAGACAAAACCTTAGTATAATCTACCTTTTAATTGTTCTTTTTGTTCTCTTTTTTATTATCTTAATATCAAATGTAATATACTGCTATGGATATAAAGGTATTGCTCAGTCTAGCATTTACATTTAGCCTTATTTTGATGAGGGAATTATGCTTAATTTCTGTCAACATACACTACACTAAGTCCAGTATATTGTCATTCCTTCATCCACTGTGACCAAGATAGGTAATTTCTAACACAAATTACCTTCTTTTATACTATGCAGACTTATTACTATAAGCAAAGAGAATTATTCTCTGATTTATAAGTAAGACATAAAATGGCTCTTGAAAAAAAGTAAAAAAAACGTCGAGGAGAGAGCTAATGCAAAAATTCAGATTGCATTTATGAAAATAACTGCTAGGAGTCATACATCTCTATAGCTCTAAAACTCTGAAATCCTGACAGTCTACAGCCAGGCCATTTAAATATGTGAGTAATATATGTATTGTTTTTGTTTGGAAGATGTGGAGAATTTCTGTACAAAAATGGTCACATTGTCCAAACAGTAGACTGGATTAGTAGGTGATTGAGAGGAGTGTGCTAAACTCCAGGCTCCAGGGATCTGATACCTGTGGCTGCCATACTAAATTTAAGCTGCATACAAATCCCATCTGTCTCTGAGATAGGTAATATCAAAGCTCAAACAGAAAAATCATGGAAATCCTGCAAGGAAAAATGATAGTCAATATTTTCTCTTAAAGTCATGCAAAACAGAAAGGGGATAACAGCTAGAAACTGCATGATCAGAAAGCTGAAGTACTTTCAAAATAGGTCATCACTGGAGAGTGATGAGCAATGTTGGATTATTGTCCCACTGTTTTTCTCTGGGAGTATCATTAGCCAGAGCCAGTCCTGAGACGACCCACCAACACCCAACACAGGCAGCTTGTTGGGCTTTGAAGCACACTTGGGGCCATACTTCACAAAAGGATGTAGAAAAATACTGATAAACCCCAGAGGAATTTGTGTGTAGTTATCTACACAAGAAGGTATTTTACATCTGCATAGTGCACTGCCCTTCTTGAACAGAAGCAGATTCTAACTGCATAAAAACTCATTTAACAATAAACTCCATCCATATGAGAGAGATTTTGCTGATTTAACTCTGTCAGCATAGCTAAAGATGTTGTATTTCTGCGGAAGCAGGATCTTAGGAGACAACAGAACGTGGTATCAGGAGAGTATTACTGTTCCTATTTGCACACGAAAATTGGAGGAGGGGGAATGGCACTGGGTTCCCAAGGCCTCATGCAAAGATAATGACAGAGTACAGAACGAATCCAGGTGTCTCTCTACCAAGTTCACTCACCTAAATTGCTATCTTTTGTGCATTTTACTAAATATGTCACTCTGCGGTCATCTATACTGCTCTCTTCTAAAATGGTGAAAACTTAGCTGCTAAAACTGCTGATTTTACTGGAAGGCAATTTATAATATGCCTGGCTTTGACCATATCTGTCATTTTTGATTGAATTCAACTATATTAATAAATCAAATTTGAAAATTAGACTAAACAGCTAGTTTTAGTTCAGGAGCCTATCTGAAAGAACGTGAAGTTCCAAGTGTTTTCAGTTTTGGCATCGGGCTTCTTGTTTCTTTGATGGGCAGCTGCATAGTTTTAGACTTGAGTCATTTTTGTAACTATCAACTCCTAATTTCCAAGATTTATTTGTCTGTAAAATGACTTGGATTATTCACTTGATTTGTACATTGTTGCTATGTGAGATGGAATTTCCCAGGGGCTGCACTTATTTTAAAGTGTAAAGCTTTATTTGAATTTGTGGTGAGTGACATTTTGTTATCTGTTGATCTTTTATACTGGGTAAACTTCTGTGAAAAGACAATTAATACTTTTATTATTTTTTGATATATTGTTATTACAAATTCTGTGTTCAGTTACTAACTGTGCAGTGATATTCGGAAATCCTTGCCATGGGTAAATATGGTAAGTTAGGAAGCTGTAGTAAAAAACTCTGTTATGGCTTTCTGGCTGCTCACCACTTCATTAATTTTGCTCTATTAAGCCAGGTTTTCTGGTATTCTTAATTTTTAATCTCTGGCATAGCTTCTACATTTTCTCTTGCTTATTTCTGCAGGAAAGGTGAAAATATAGCTGGTGGACTATTCACTAGGGTTTGTGGGTATTTGATGTTGTTTGGGGTTTCTGATAGTTTATTTGTTTATTTTTGATTGGCTTCTAAAATCTTATTTCTGAAGTGCTGGGGAGGATCACCAGATATGGTGGTCAAATTACCATACTATTTCCATATCTGTTCAGTGGATTCATGGTACTAAATCTGATTGTCTAAATCTGACACCTTAGAATCTCCACATGGTAAACACAGTTTACAACACAAAGCTAACATGTACTAGGAATAAATTATTTTCTAGAAGTGTTTATAATTTTATGCCATTCTCGCTAACACCATCAGGCGGGTACCACATATGTGTCTTGAACTGTGCTGGTGTCGTCATTTATTCATGTAAGTTCCACTTTATCAATCTTATTTCAAAATATGTTCAAGGAAAAAATCACAAAGAAATTGAACTTCAAATCTTCATCAACAAGCTTCTTGAACTGTTATATTTACAAAATCACCTACCTAAGCTTATTAATTGTGCTATAATTATTGCGTCTGTAGAAAGGAAGTATAAAGTTCAAAGTAAAGAAACATTGATATGAATTCATTATGATTAAATTACAGTGTCCTTCAGGGGTGATTCAGTGTTTGAATGAAGTTGAAACATCACATTAATGTTCATAAGATCTTGTTATCGATCTCTACTAAAAAAAAAACACCTCAGATATCCAATCATGTTAAGTTAGTTCTTTTCACACCTTTAAAATTATAATGAAATAGAAATGTGTGACCTTCAAAGTGTAGGTCACTTTAATACTAAAATGACAAAAGTTTGAAATCTATGAATGCCCACCTGGGTGACCTAGAGTATGAAGAAAAGGCAGATTATAAAGAAAGAAGTCAAGGATAGGGAAGAGTTAATGACATCAAAACCTACATGATTCATCATATAAAAGTGGCATAAAAAGTTATACGCATATTTTCATACATCTGGCCTATTGACTTTTTTTTTCCTTTGTTTGTCTTTGGGTTTTTTGTTTTACTTGTTTACTGATTGTGTTTACAGGTATATATAACCATTCAATACGTGTTTATTACCCAGCAGGAAGAGTATATCATTACACCACAGGAAGTGTTCAAGGTCAGGCTGGATGGAGCTTTGAGCACCCTGAGCTAGTGAAAAAAGTCCTTGTCCATCTAGCTGTAATTAGATGATCTTTAATATCCCTTCTAATCCAAACCATTATATGACTCTATGATTAGTCTTATTCTGTTTCATAGTTTAATTCAGTTGATTACTTGACTGTTCCATGTTATTTCAAGCATAGTTTCCTGTCCTTGCCCACCTCTTTGTAATTTTAATTTCTTTGTTGGTAAGATTCCTTTTTCTAATTCCTCTTTCTGTTTTATATGGGTTAGAAAAGCAGTTAGTACTTTAGTGTTTTAGTCAGTATTTCAGACCACTGGATGAACATAAACTGGTAGGTCTTACTGAGATCTGGGCATAGTAATTTGGGCACAGAACTGTGCTAAAACAGGTACACTGTTACTGGACCAGAACTGCTTCCAATCAGTTTGGGTCAGTCTGCACCCATTCATGCAAACATGCCCTATGATTATTTTCACAGAGAGGTCAAGGCCCTTTACATGACTGCTTTCTAGATTTCTGATCCATGACTCTGATTTTCCTGGTGAGATACCGGAAGTGATGGGAAGATGTTTTTAAGGAAGTAAATTACAAGTATTCTTGCCCTGCTTTTCACATTCCAGAAAGACTCATAGGCTCCCAGAAAGATCACTCGGCACCATCCTGTATTCTGGAATGCCCACACAGAAGAAAGAGGTACTGTTCAGAGTGTAGAACAGTTCCCACTGCCTCTTTTTTCCCCTTCAGTCTTGAGAAATCTCTGTATTGTCAATATCAAAGGGTCAGTAATTATTCCAGTTCATATCTCTGTATGTACTCAGGGGACTGTAAACCTACCAGGATACTGCCTCAGATGAGTAGCCAGTTGATTAATCATGTTGTCACCACACTTTCAGTTTTAGCTCAGAAAGAAATCTACCCATGATATCCTCTGTAAAAGTTCTCAGAAACAGCAATCATTGCCTTGGCATGCTGGAAAACAATGTTTTGCTATAATTTCATTAACACTTTGTGTTTCTGTTGATATAAGATTTATTATTATTACCCACATTTTCTTTATCTCCTGTTCCTGAAGGTTTATCACATATTTGTTGACATTTCACACGCCAACTATTACTTCTGTTGTTGTTTATCCTGGCAGCTGGCAACTAAGCAGTAAACAGCTCCTTGTGCACCAATTTTTTTCCCCTCCACCCCATCCCCCCACAGCGAGATGGGAAGGAGAAATGGACAAAAAGGGGAAACTTGTGGGTTGAGATAAAGACAGTTTGATAAGGCAACAAAGAAAATACTAATACTACTAACACTACTGATAATAATGCTAATAATGAATATGTTAAACAAACTACATACAATAAACTTATTCTCACCACACAGTGACTGATACACAATCAGTCCCCGAGCAGCAATCACACAGAACCCCATAAACATGAATTTTGCAAAATTCCCAAAAAAGTTCAAGCTCCAAGACAAGAGAGGATTCAAATCCATGGAAAACAAGAAGCACTGATAGTCTCCTTCTCCCTGTCCAACCCTCATTCATAAATTGAGCTCATTAGCTGAACATGAGAAACTGGAAGTCCTCGCTTTCATAGCAACAACTGAAAATATCAGTGTCATCGACATTCTTCTTGTCCTAAATCAAAAATACAGCGGCTACTAGAATTAACTCTATTGCAGACTAAACTAAGAAAACCTCCCAGAACTCTGCATCTGTTCTCCTAGTTTCTCCTGTCACTTTTCATTCCTGAGACTCCTGCTGCTGTTCTGTATCCTCTTTCATCACTACATTTTCACTGGGACGTTTCCAGGTGTTCTCCAATTTCAGGTACAGAACGCCTCTGTTTCCCCTTTTACCATCCAGTGGTGTCAACTTAAACACCATATTCTTTTTTTCTTTTCAGAATCTGGACTTTGCACTGTGTCTCATTTTTAAGATTGACATGTCTGCTTTGGAGGATGGGAAGACTGATGGTCTACTGAAAGACCAAAGCAGCAGACACAATTTAAATACATCAAAGAAAGAGAGGACTCATAGGATAGGAAAACATACTTGGGGAACTTGGGGTTGGAATCTGACTCTACAAAGTTAGATTAGAAAAGAAACAAAAAAGCTTGCATGACATTTTTTAGACCCAGTTCTGTAGTAAAAATCTTTAATCCACATGGGGGGCAGGCGGGAAGATTTAGCTGAAGCAAGTGTTACTGAAAGTATGTCATTGAATGGAAAATGCAAGAGCCTGTCAAAGTAGTTTTAATCAAAACCTTTCAGCTAGGTCTAATAATTAGCTATGAGCAAATTAGAAGTAGTGCAGTCTCCCTCATTAGAAATTTTGAACTGAAGATTGGACACCGCCATTAAGCCTGACTGACACTTCTAACTAACACAGGTGAAAGAGGGAATGTTTTTCTGAACTCTTGCTTCTGTTAAAGAAGTAGTCAGGGTAATAATTTAAAGTCTTACAGCCTTGAAATCTGTCAAAGTTATTTCGGTTGTAATATTTTGTTAAGACCTATGCTGTTACATTCTTTGTTTCAATTTTGTTTCTGTGTCTCACTGTTCTGGAGATCTAAATTAGACCTACTTTTCAAACACTGTAATGTTTAGTGGGTTCACTTGCAAGTAGGCTGTTTTCAGCTGCGTACTTTAGCCATCCATCCAGAAGCAGGAACTGATGACGTCTCTCACTGATGACCTGCCCCTATTCAGAAATTGCCATCAAAACAAGCCTGAATGCTATAATTTTCTTAAAAGTATAAAAATTGATAAAAGATACCTTTTCAAAACATTTTATAACATTAGTGAGCTTGACTTTTCTTAAAAAACAAAAATATTTATCTTTGGCTTAGTTCCTGTAAACAACATAGGATCCTACTTAATCTAAGACTAAAGAGGCTTAGATCATGTATCAGAAGAGACAGATGCTTGACTTAGCTCTTATAAGCAGAAAGAAAAAAGGGATGTGAAGAAATAGTTCATAACGAAAATTAATTGGTGTAATGGTTTTTCTTGGGGGAATTGCAATGAGAAAACAAATACACAGCAAACTAACAAGTGTCCATAAAAATTGTTACACGGTAAAATTAAACATAGACCACAGACATTATGTTAAAGAAGACATTTAAGAGCTGTCTGGTTTATCTTCAAGATGGCATCACTCCCCTAGCATCAAACACTTCAGTGGGAAAGGTAGTCTCTGTTACTACAACTCTTCTTTCCAAAGGATATAAAGAGATTCCAGCACCTTCCTTGTCCTCCAGAAATGGGAAATAGAGTACACAGTAGATAGAGTATGTGGACAGAAAAGAGTTGTCTTAGAAAAAATTACTCAGTTTCTGTCTTGTGTGAATTTTGGGTAAGTTTTCCTGGCGGTATTCTGTAGTGATCAACTATTCTTTGGGTAAATAATACTGCTAAAGGATTTATGGAATCATAGAATCATTAAGGTTGGAAAAGATCTCTAAGACCATGAAGTCCAACCATCAACCCATCACCACCAAGTCTACTGAACCTTGTCCTGAAGTGCTGTATCTACACGTTTTTTGAACACCTCCAGGAATGGCAACTCCACCTCTTCCCTGGGCAGCGTGTTCCAGTGCTTGACTACTCTTTCAGTAAAGAAATTCTTCCTAATATCCAATCTAAACCTCCCCTGACACAACTCGAGGCCATTTCCTCTTCTCCTATCACTTGTTACTCAGGAAAAGAGCCCAACACCCGCCTCATTACAACCGCCTTTCAGGTATAGAGAATGATATGGTCTCCCTTCAGCCTCCTCTTCTCCAGACCGAACAACCCCACTTCCTTCAGCCGCTCCTCATAAGCCTTGTTCTCCAGATCCTTTGCCAGCTTTGTTGCCCTATTCTGGACACTCAGTGCCCTTCTCTGGACAACTCCATGTCCTTCTTGTAGTGAGGGTCCCAAAACTGAACACAATATTCGAGGTGTGGCCTCACCAGTGCCAAGTACAGGGGCACGTTCTCTTCCCTTCTCCTGCTGGCCACACTTTTCGTGATACAAGCCTTCTTGGCCACCTGGGCACAGTGCAGGCTCATGTTCATCTGGCTGTCAACAAGCACCCCCAGGTCCTTTTCTGCTGGGCATATTATATGTTCATTGAAAAGCCTGTCACTACTTCTCCAGCATGAATGACAAAATTCATAGTAACTATGGATATCTAGAAATAATGCATGAGTTAACTACCAAAACCACCAGTTCTGGCCTCTGAAAATCATATTATTATCATTGCAAAAGGAATGTGACCACTGATTCTACCAATTAAGTGTGAAGTGTCACCTTTTAGCTGAGCACTACTTAGTGGAGTCTCCATCCCCTTCTCAATACACCCAGCAACATTTCTCAGTGCTGCTCTCCTCCCTATTTCTGTTCATCAAAAGGAAATCTAAGCGTGACAAATAGAAATCAGAAATCCAATATACAGTAAGAAATATAGTTCATAAACCAACATGTATGGTCTACAACATAGCAAATGCAGTGACCTAAACTAATTTAAGAAAAAGCAAAATACATGTCCCAAGAAACACTATAACAGTATTTTTCACATACAGAACTTCCAGTTTTCAGGAGTATGTATTTCTGTTAAAAAGACAAAGGCAAACACTTTTCACTATTCTATTTATTTATTTCTGTGGTTGGAACATAGCTTTCTGCTAGAAACTGTTTAAATATAAAACTTTCAGTCTTCTCTTTTGAATGTTATCTTTCCAAACTATAGTAATTTCTAATACATTCCACTCTTTTCCTTCACAGAAGCCTGTGTAATTAAACCTCTTTACTTGAATGTATATCTTTATATAAATAATTAATATACATAAAAATATGTATAAAATAAAGAATTTTGTTCTCAATAAGACTGATAGTCAGAAATTAAGACTGTGATGTTTTTCTCTGAGAAGGGAGGATAGAATTGCCTAGCTGAGCAATGTCTGACTTTCAAGAAAGGGTGACTTCTACGCTTGCTCAGTTAAACACAGTTTTTTCATTAAAGTCTTTCAGTTTGTCCCTTAGAAGTGAGTCCTGCCTCTGTTAGCATTGGATCAAATAATCTTCACAATGATAGAATGTCCCATAATAAGAATTATGTGAAATGAAACTAATATCAGATAATATGTTCTCAGGGAATTGCAGAAGGCAGCACAATAATCTTAAGAATCATACAGGCTTCCATCCAGGAATAATAAACCATACTGTACTCTGATGAAATACAAAAACTTGGATATCAATGAAAATGTCTTTTCTACAATCATATAAAATTGTAACTAATATTGTGACAGTTATCAAAACATTGTCCAGTAACTAGGCAGAAATATGGTATGTTCTGTGTGCACAGTACTGTCCAAGTTTAATATAGGCTTCAGAGTACGGCAATAAAGAAACATTTCAAAGTAAATAAATTCCTTTCCCTTAGTGTGATATTCACAAAATGTTAGATTTAATATTGTTGTGGTTTAGCCCCAGCTGGCAACAAAGAACCACGCAGTTGTTCTCTCACTCCTTCCCCTCTGGTGGGATGGGGAGGAGAATCAGAAGAAAAAGGCAAAACTCTTGGGTTAGGATAAAAACAGTTTCACAAAACTGCAAAGGGAGAAGAAAATAACAATAATACTGATAAAAACAATATACAGAGTGCAACGTTCTCACTGTCCAATGCTCAGCTTGCTCCTGAGTAGCAAATCACCCTAGTCTAGGCAGTTCCCCAACTTAAATACTGAGCATGACATCACATAGTATTGAATATCCCATTTGATTAGTTAGTTTGGGTCAGCCCAGATGGCTTCTTGTGAAAATTAACTCTATCACAGCTGAACCCAGGACAAATGCAAAGGAGAAACCATATGGTTCTGAAATAATTAAAATAATTTAATGGAGCAGGCCTTCTTATACCTGCAAGGGATTCATGTGGACTTGCATTTCACTGCAGTTTTCCACCTGGATTCTTGAGAAGTTAGGTAAAACTTATTTCTCTGTGTTAGAAAATGAAGTTCAAAACTCCTATCAGACTAAGTGTCTAGATCATATTAGATAAAATTTAGCCACTGTAAAGTAAGAAATTCCTTTTAAGTTCCAGGTGAATAGGTACCTAATTAGCCATAATTTCAAGTAAGTTACAAGAAAAAAATCATTAAAGGAATTAATGTGAATTAACGTGGATGATCATACCTGAATGCAGGCACAGGTAAGCTGTTTGTGGATATAAACAAAGTTTTGAAAAAGCATGAACAATACAATAATCCTAACTTTCATCTTATACTCCACTCTTGTACTACTTATATTAAAGGTACTGTATACACTTCACAGTCACATATGACTGGAAGACATCTCATGTTTCCTCAGATCCAGCCCTCTGTCACCATGTCTTTACATTATAGAAAAAATTTAAATGGTATGAAACTACACCTCCCATGAAAATATGAAGCTATAACTGTAGAACAGCAGGTTGCTTGTGTTTACTAGTTTTGCTCACTACTCATATTGGAGGCCATAAGTCAGCATCCATAGTTTCCTCTGCAGTTGTATTTCTTGACAATTCTGTCACTGACTTAATTGACAGTATTCATACAACAAACCTCACACACAGACACATGCAGGGCAGGCAGGTGATTTGAGACAACCAGCATGTCCTTACCTGCAAATGCATGGCAAATCCTGCCTGACCAAACTAGTGGCTTTCTATGATGGCATGATTACATCAGTGGACAAGGGAAAAGCTACAGATGTGATCTGTCTGGACTTCTGTAAAGCCTTCAACACAGTCACTCACAACATCCTCCTCTCTAAATTGGAGAAATATGGATTTGGTGGGTGGATTGTTCAGTGGATAAGGAATTGGTTGGAAGGTCGCAGCCAGAGGATAGGGTCAATGGATCAATGTCTAAATGGGACCGGTGCTGTTTAACATTTTCAGCAATGACTTACCAAGATTGAGAGCATCCTCAATAAGTTTGCAGATGACACTAAGCTGAATGGTGCAGTTCACACACCAAAAGGCTGGGATGCCATTCAGAGGGTCCTGGACAAGCTGGAGAAGTGGGTCCGTGTGAACCTCATGAGGTTCAAAAGGTCACGTGCAAGGTCCTGCATCTGGGTCGGGGCAACCACCAGTACCAATACAGGCTGTGGGATGAAGAGATTGAGAGCAGCCCTGCCAAGAAGGACTTGGTGGTACTGGTGGATGAAGAGCTTGACATGAGCCAACAATGTGCGCTTGCAGCCCAGAAGGCCAACCGTATCCTGTGTTGCATCAAAAGAAGTGTGGCCAGCAGGGCAAGTGAGGTGATTCTGCCCCTCTACTCTGCTCTGGTGAGATCCCCCCTGGAGTCCTGCCTCTAGCTCTGGAGCCCTCAGCACAGGAAAACCATGGAGCTGTTGGAGCATGTCCAGAGGAGGGCTGCAAAGATGATCCAAGGGCTGGAGCACCTCTCCTGTGAGGAAAGTCTGAGGGAGCTGGAGTTGTTCAGCCTGGAGAAGAGGCGGCTCCGCAGAGACCTTATTGGGGCCTTCCAGTACTTAAAGGGGTCTTATACGAAAGATGAGGACAGGCGTTTTACCAGGGCCTGTTGCAGTAGCGCAAGAGATAATGGCTTTAAACTAAAAAGGAAAGATTCAAACTAGATACAAGGAATAAATTTTCTGCTATGAGGGTGGTGAGGAATTGTAACATGTTGCCCAATGAGGTGGTAGAAGGCTGATGCCTGGAAAATTTCAAGGTCAGGTTGGACAGGATTCTGACCATAGTTGAAGATGTCCCTGCTCATTGAAGGGGAGTTGGACTGAGATGACCTTAAATGTCCCTTCCAGCCCAAACTGTTCTATGATTCTATGATTCTATGATTCTATGATTCTATGATTCTATGATTCTATGATTCAAGGACCAAAATAATATATGGTGGTCATTTGAGCGAAGCCACCTAGGCGAAAGGCTCCAGAGTGGACAACCGCTCCAGGGGACCCTTTCCCACAGCGGCAGTATCGTGCAGTCAAAAGCACAGGGAGGGAGAACGCACCCCAGCCCCCCCTCCCCCTCAGAGCAGGCAGGAGTCAGCTGCTAACGAGCTGGCAGCTCTGACTCAGTGGGGGCGGAGTCAGCGGTGACGGAGGCGTGACCCTCCTGAGCACAAGAGCAACCCCTAGGGAGCGCGAGCGACCAGGAGCGTGGCGAACAGGGTGGGCAAACAGGGTGTGGCACGTCAGAAGCGAGTGGCGTGGCAGTTTGCGCAGCAGTTCGCGCAGGCAGGGTGTGCAGGGAAGGAGGAGGCTCCCGAGGCAAGCTCAGGGAACTCATCTGCAGGAAGGAAGCCCAGCCATGGCACCCCGCCATCAGAAGGCTGCTTCTTCCCTGCTGGTCAGAAAGGAAGCTGCAACCCAGACTGAAGTCCCTAGGAAGCACACAGCTGTCCAGGTCTCTGGCTGCAGCGAGTGCCACCAGCTAGCACTGGAAACGGAGAGTAGCAAAGGGAATATGTGCATAAGGTGTGACCAGGTGGACTATCTACTCTGCCTGGTGGCAGAGCTAAGAGAAGAGGTAGACAGGCTACGGAGCATCAGGGAGGCCGAGCAGGAGATCGACTGGTGGAGCCGTGCCCTGACAACCCAGGAATGTACCCATGAACAACCTGTAAAAAAAAGCCCAGGACCAAAGGGCACTAGTAACATCCCCCCATCGGGCTGAAGGAAGGGATGCAAAGGACAACAGCGAGTGGAAGCGGGTCCCCAATCGGGGCAAGAGGCGAACCCTTCCCTTGCCCACCACATCTCCACAGGTGCCTCTGCATAATAGGTATGAGGCTCTAGATGTGGAAGACAAGGTGAAGGATGGTGCAGGGTTGACCCATCCACATCGGAGGAGGCACAAAGATCAGAAGGACCTCCCTCTCGTATTACTACCAGCTCCACAAGGAGGAAGAGAAGAGTCATAGTTGTAGGAGACTCCCAGCTGAGGGGAACAGAGGGTCCGATATGCCGGGCAGACCCTCCTCTCAGGGAAGTCTGTTGCCTCCCGGGAGCACGGGTCAAGGACATTGCTAGGAAACTTCTTAGATTGGTCCGACCCTCAGACTATTATCCTCTACTGCTCTTCCATGTGGGTGCGGACGAAGTTGCAGTAAGTAGCCGGAAGGCAATTAAAAAAGAATTCAAAGCCCTAGGATGATTAGTAAAGAAATCTGGAGCACAGGTTATCTTTTCATCGCTCCTTCCAGTGGTGGGCAGAGACGTTGAGCGACATACGCAGACTCAGTCTATTAACACATGACTCCGTGACTCATGTCACCACCACAACTTTGGGTTCTTCGACCATGGGGCGACATACACAGCACTAAGCTTGCTGGCATCAACTGGCGACCAGCTTTCTCAAAGGGGAAAGAGGATCTTTGCCCAAAGCTTGCGGGGCACATTGACAGGGCTTTAAACCAGAGGTGAAGGGGGAAGGGGAACCTATCAGGCTTGCCAGCGACAGGCTAGGGGAGGATACACAATGGTTAGAGGGATGGGGGGCTAGTAGGATCCCTCAACTCGTTGCCCAGCAGCATGCAAGGGACACCGCAGCAATGTGGAAGTCTTGCCGAGGGGAGCTGGAGGCGCCTGAGGTATCAGGTGCCAACAAGAAAATACACATGAAGCACCTCAAGGGAAAAAAGGAGTGCTCTGCTATGAAGGTAACAAGGCCGACAGCTCAGGTGAAATGCCTCTATACAAACACACGCAGCATGGGAAACAAACAGGAGGAGTTGGAAGAAATCGTGCTGCTGGAAAGCTACGACCTGATTGCCATCACGGAAAATTGGTGGGATGAATCCCACGACTGGAATGTAGCTCTTGATGGCTAAAGGCTGTTCAGAAGGGACAGGAGAGGAAGGAGGGGCGGGAGCGTTTCCCTTTACATCAAGAAAACATTACAGAGTGAAGAGCTGTCCCTGAAGAATAACCACAAGCAGGTCGGAAGCTTATGGGTAAGAATCGGAAAGAGAGGCAACAAAGGGAACCTAGTGGTTGGTGTCTACTACAGGCCGCCAGATCAAGAGGAGCTGATAGACGAAGCGTTCTTCCTCCAACTCCAGGAGGCCTCGCGCTCGCAGGCTCTCGTCCTACTGAGGGACTTCAACCATCCCGACATCTGCTGGAAAAGCAACACGGCAAGCTGTAGGCAATCCAGCAGGTTCCTAGAATGCATTGAGAACAACTTCTTAAGCCACGTAATAAGCACCCCTACCCGAGGGGATGCGATACTAGACCTGTTAGTCACCAATGTGAGTGAGCTCGTTGGGGATGTCAAGATCGGAGGTAGCCTGGGCTGCAGTGACCACGCGCTGGTGGAACTAACGCTACGGAGGGAAATGGGAATAATGAAGAGCATAGTCAGGACCCTAAATTTTAGGAGGGCAAAATTCCAGCTCTTCAAGGAGATAGTCAGAAGGACTCCCTGGAAAACGGTCCTCAGGGACAGGGGAACAGAACAGAGCTGGCAGGTCTTTAAGGATGTATTCCACAGAGCGCAAGAGCTCTCGATCTCCAAGTGTAAGGAGTCGGGCAGAGAAGGGAAGAGACCGGCATGGCTGAGGCAAGAGACGCTGGTCAAACTAAGAAAGAACAGGGAACTGCACAGGCAGTGGAAGCAGGGACTGGCTTCCTGGGAAGAGTATAGGGAAGCTGCCCGGTTGTGTAGGGATGGGGTCAGGAAGGCCAAGGCACAGCTGGAGTTGAACTTGGCAAGGGGTGTGAAAAATAACAAGAAGGGCTTCTGCAGGTATGTCAGCCGGAAAAAGATAGTCAAAGAAAGCGTACCCCCGCTCATGAGCGAGACCAGCGAACTGGTAACAGCAGATGAGGAGAAAGCTGAGGTACTCAGCAACTTTTTTTGCCTCAGTCTTCACTGGCAACCTCTCTCCTCACCCCTCCCGAGTCGATGAATGGCATGAAGGAGAGCAGGAGGGTAAAATCCCTCCAGCTGTAAGTGAAGACCAGGTTCGGGACCTCCTGAGGAACTTAAACGTACAGAAGTTCATGGGACCTGATGAGATGCATCCCAGAGTCCTGAGGGAACTGGCTGATGTAGTTGCCAAGCCACTCTCCATGATATTTGAAAAGTCATGGCAGTCAGGGGAAGTTCCCAGTGACTGGAAAAAGGGAAACATTGTGCCCCTTTTCAAAAAGGGTAGAAAGGAAGACCCTGGGAACTACCAACCTCTCAGCATCACCTCTGTGCCTGGGAAGATCATGGAACAGATCCTCCTAGAAGATATGCTAAGGCACGTGGAGGCAAGGGAGGTGATTCGAGACAGCCAGCATGGTTTCACCAAGGGCAAGTCCTGCCTCACCAACCTAGTGGCTTTCTATGATGGTGTAACAACAAGGGTGGACATGGGAAAACCTATGGATGTCGTCTATCTGGATTTTTGTAAAGCCTTTGAAACGGTCCCCCACAACATCCTTCTCTCCAAATTGGAGAACCATGGATTTGATGGGTGGACCGTTCGGTGGATAAGGAATTGGCTGGATGGTCGCAGCCAAAGGGTAGTGGTCAACGGCTCAATGTCCGGATGGAGACCAGTGACGAGTGGAGTCCCTCAGCGGTCTGAACTGGGACCGGTGCTGTTCAATATATTCATCAACGACATGGACAGCGACATTGAGTGTACCCTCAGCAAGTTTGCAGATGACACCAAGCTGAGTGGTACGGTCAAGACACCAGAAGGACGGGATGCCATCCAGAGGGACCTGGACAAGCTGGAGAGGTGGGCCTGTGTGAACCTCATGAGGTTCAACAAGGCCAAGTGCAATGTCCTACACCTGGGTCGGGGTAATCCCCGCTATCAATACAGGCTGGGGGATGAAAGGATCGAGAGCAGCCCTGCTGAGAGGGACTTGGGGGTACTGATAGATGAAAGGCTGCACATGAGCCAGCAATGTGCACTGGCAGCCCAGAGGGCCAACCGCGTCCTGGGCTGCATCAGGAGAAGCGTGGCCAGCAGGTCGAGAGAGGTGATTGTGCCCCTCTACTCTGCTCTGGTGAGACCTCACCTGGAGTGCTGCGTTCAGCTCTGGAGCCCTCAGCACAAGAAGGACATGGAACTGTTGGAGCGGGTCCAAAGGAGGGCTACAAAAATGATCCGAGGGCTGGAGCACCTCTCCTATGAGGACAGGCTGAGAGAGTTGGGCTTGTTCAGCCTGGAGAAGAGAAGGCTGCGGGGAGACCTGATTGCAGCCTTTCAGTACTTAAAGGGAGCCTATAGGAAAGACAGGGACAATCTTTTTAGTAGAGATAGCAGTGACAGGACGAGGGGTAATGGTTTTAAACTAAAACAGGGTAGGTTTAGGCTGGATATAAGGAAGAAATTCTTTACAATGAGGGTGGTGAAACACTGGAACGGGTTGCCCAGAGAGGTAGTGGAGGCCCCATCCCTGGAAACATTCAAGACCAGGTAGGACAGGGCTCTGAGCAACCTGATCTAGTTAGCAGTGTTCCTGCTCGCTGAGAGGAGGTTGGACTAGAGGACCTCTAGGGGTCCCTTCCAACCCAAAACTTTCTATGATTCTATGATTCTATGATTGTTAGAGGCAATAGCTATTTCAGTATACTCCTGTCCATTTCCACTGGTTGATCAAATGCCAGTAAACCAAAATTACCTGTAATTTGTTCTTCCCTCCTCTGGTCCAGTTCTTTCTCTCACAGACAAAAAGTCAGCTTAATCGGTGTGAAAATTCCATCTTGACACTTGAACTGTTGCAGTGTTTCTGGCAAACTCTTAAGGAGTTTTTCTCTTTGCCCAATTAATTACCTCAGTCTCCATTTAAGGCTAGATACTGATCCTGATGCGAAAAATGTAAACTTTTAAAAAGAGGTCAAATTTGAAATCCGTGGTTATGGTTAACTTTTTTGTGCTCAGTGTCTTTCTAGTCACAACTTCTGTACCACACCAGTAGCCAAGTAAAAATATTAGGTGCTGTACATCTTATTACTGCAATAATGAATGCAAAACCAGGGTAATATCTCTTAGATATATGGTTAGAAAATGGTAAAAATATCGAGTCTTCATGATTTAGAGTACTATGTATCTCTTTAGAAACAAAATACTGTAAACATTTCAATAAGGAAGACGATCGTCTGAATTCAACAATCTGTTATGTACGACCACATACTAAGCCACTGGCAAATATAATGAAAACAGCAGGTCAGGACAATTCAGTGAAAGCTGTGAAAGTTTTTAAACTGACACATTTGGATTGTTTATATACTTCTCCAGAATAAGAGTGGGAGATAAATAGTGTTAGTGGAAAAGTAAGACTATTTTCTACATACTAATTTCTACTCTGAAGTAAACTTATACAAAACTTTGGGAAACAGTGTTGCTGCAGGATACACTCTGACTAGATAATCTTTTAACTCTATTTTACAGCAGTCATCTTCATACTCTAGTTAATTCTATAATTAAAAATCAGATAGACAAAAAATACATTGGAAAATGTCTTCCAGTCCAAGTGCTGCCACTTCTGTTCTCCCCAGGGACTAGCTCTGTGGTCAGATGATGTTCCAATGATATGTTCATATTGAATAAAAATGTCAGTGCTTCAAAGAAACTTTGTAGGTTTCTTTTGCAGCATTGACAGTTTGCCTATAAATCAAAGCTTTAAAAAAAGGAAATACAGATAATAAAAACAATTTTCTTACTGTGAAATACATGATGACTACAGTGAAGAAAACAGTCATAATGATAATTATTTGTTGCATAAGACTAGTCTTCATACAACTTCCTTTGCTAAATTCTCCCTTCCCTCAAGGTAAAATTAAAAATAGAAAAGGTGAAGAGTATGTTAAACCAACAAAAAACTCAGATAGATTTATCTCTAGGTATCGGTTTAACTAAAATATTTGGTGTTTAGATCTTTTCCTTGTAAAACTGACAATTACAGATTTACTCAGAAAAATTCTGCAAATCCAGCCTTTCCTAACCTTGCTTTTTGTTCAGCAGGCCACTCACAACATGTAACAACAGTTGTAGAAAGAATTACACTGCCTGTGACCTGAAAATACCAGGTCTTGGAACTGGAAGCCTTCCCAGCCGCAAATGTTCATATTTTGTCATATATGAACCTCATGCATATGATTGCAAAATATAAAATCAGTCATTAATACTATACACGTACAGTCTTTCTTAATTTTAAATTCCATTTAATGAAAGATTTGCACAAGAATTTTATGGTTTTCAAGTATTAATATAGGAACTTTATATATATACACAGAGATTTATTTATTACAGCTAATAAGATTTCTATTTTTGCCTTACTCTGATTTCTTTTTTTGTTAACTAGAACATAATTTTTTTTATTACAGTCTAAAACTTAGAGATAGAAGTGTTGTGTAGTTTTTTAGTTTCAGGGATTTTTTAAATTATTTTTTACAAATTCTCTGGAAATTATATATTTTTAATTTTAAAAGAACTTTATTGCACAAAACTCCATTTTTCCACTGAAAATGAAATGTTGTGGAAATTTTCAGCCAGACCTGTTTTGTTGTATATTTGAAAGACCAATTGTTCTTAGCAAAGTACACATGGAAGAGAGCATCTCTCCATTCACATGCCTGTGTCAAATCCCTCTGTTCTTCCCATCTTCTGATTGCTTTTCTATTGATTAAAAAACGTACACTGCACAGTGTGTATGGAAGAACACTAAGTTCAAGGGGAGGAGGGGGTCAGCCAGGGGACATTCAACTTTATTAATAGACATTTTATATGGATTTTAGATGTCACAGAAAGCTCCGAGTGGAGGCTTTGCTTTAGACAGAAAGATCATAGAAACATTATTTTAGCAAGGAAATGCAGTAGGTCTTTTTGAGCTTTCGAACACTGCCACACTACAGTGTCTATTAAAGCTGCACTCAAAAATTCAAAATATTTTTCTTGATATGTACTTAGATAAGGCAGCAGAGTTAATTAAATTACTTATGTTAAAAATATGGCATATGGAGAGATGTGGAGCTTCGAGAAAATATTAAAATCTATTTGGGATTTTTCTTGTGGTGAATAGGAAATCCAACCCCTCCTGTTGACATACTAAGGAATGCTTGGAAACACACACAAAGAAAGGATAATTTCATTAGATGTGTTACTGCTAGGAGACACAGAAGGAAAAAAAAAACCTATGAAAAAAATCTGTCTACTAATTAACAATAACTAGAGACTACCGAAGTGGAGACATTTATACAAAGATGTTTTCTGTTCAGACACAGCCTTAGAAGCGCATGCATGTTTAAGTCACTTTTAGGCAGTCGGAACAAAACCTTGCAAACTCAGCTAAGCTAAGCTAACCGGACACAAAACGGATTTACATGTGTGTGATATAATATTAGATACTTCAAGGTTAGTGTTAGAAGCTATAAAATATCTCAGACCTTGATCCCACAAAAAAGGGATGTTAGCTTTGTCAGCAGAAGTCACCTGAAAGTTTATTCTACTTTTCAATATAGTCTTTAGAACCAGCAGCTTAAATCACTGTTCTATGTCAATCTCCTCATTATGAAATATACATTTTAGCTTCAACACAAAACAATATTTATTAGTCATCATTTATATTCACTAAAATATACTGCTAATATTTCAGGATAAATTTCATGCTATACTTCATAATTTTATATCTTTCTGTACTATTGCGGCAAACTGCAGGTCCACCAGTTCACCATGATAAATCAAGAGTATCATTCATTTATCCCTATTTTTCATTAAGATTCTTGGGTCCCGTTCTAATGTTGTTTAATTTAATTAAGAAATTAACCCTACCTCCACCTTTCCTTTTCAGGAATCTTAAAGTGTTATATGGTTACTGTTGTGTTACAGCAGTGATTCTTTTAAGAAATCATTCTGGTGCATTTGTAATTCCTTTCTATCTTCTCAGCATCTATATTGTTCATAATTTATAAAACATTATTTTTAGCTAGTAGGACTGAGATCTGCCACCATGCTAGAATCAGAAAATCTGTTATGGTGCACATTCTGACAACATTTGAATTAACAAAGGAAAAAACTCAAGTATATTTTTTGCTCAAATAATAAGCCAACATCATTAATTCAGTAGATATTGTAGTAGGGGTCATAGCTGGAGTTTTGGCCGCTTTTTGATTCTATGTGTAACTAAAAAAACACATTTAAAACAGCTGAAATTATGAAGCAAAGTTTTTCATTGCAACTTTTTTTTTTTTTTTTTTTTTTTTTTTTTTTTTTTTTAATTAACCCAGTAAATGCTGCAAGAGAAGTAATAACCATCACTGGAAGAGTTTTGGCTGACATGCCAGAGTGGCTGGCAGCAAGAAGTCTGTTTCCATAAAAAGATAAAGAAATCTGGATTTGGTAATGTTCATTAGTGAAGATCTGTGTGTGTTTTATATTTCATTTAGATCTCCAGCCTTTACTGAAGAAAAGATGCACAAACATTTTTATCTTCAAAGCCCTATCAATCAAAACTGTCCTTTTGCCACTCCTGTTATGTTCTAAACTAATAGAGAATATTTAGCATAGCTGGCCAATAACTATAATAGGGAGTTAACTATTGCTGGTATCCAATAAACCATTACAAATGCATGTCAATGATACTTCAGGTACAATAGATCAGTTCTTCAGTTTCCAAGTAATTTTTTCTTTTGATAGATAAACATGTTTTTTTGAGAAAAAGAAAAAAAAAAAAAAAAAACAGAAAAATGATTGAGCACAATAGAAACAGCATAGACATAAATAAAAGTGAAACACAAGTTTGTAATGTAACTAATAAAAATAAAACCTCAGCCAAGCAAGCTTCTATTCTAGAGTACATTCATTGATTTTCAAACAAATGCTGCTACTGTGACATAAAGTAGCTAAATTCGTTCACTGCTGGAGTTTAATACAACTGTAATCTTTTATGTAAAAATATACTGGATACTTACAAATGCCTAGAACTACTGGCACTTTCACTCACCTTTATTTGAGTTATTTTCCTTCATTTATTACCTGACATTCTTTGTGATGTTAATCAGATGTTTCCAATTACTTTTTGCATTGCTGCTGCTGTTTTGCTCCTCTTCTTATTGTTCCATACCTCTATCTTTATTATATATGAGCAGCAATGGAGACTGAAAACGTACTTGTAGTTGCACAGATTTCAACACAATAAATGCCAAAACCACTTACCTCTCACCTGCTGATCCTTCTCTCTAACTTTTCTGAAGCATGAAGGATAGTAAAGATATCCAAGGTATGACCTTGTCTCAGAGTAGCTACTATGAAGACATCAAAGGCAGAGAGTTAGAAGCAATCAGATCTGAGGATTGCTCATCGGAGGCAAATAGATTTAAAGGTGCAGGTTACATAGGAAGGCAACTTGTGTATTCTCAGGTGCAGGCAACTATGCTGTATGGGAATATCGAGAATTTATGCAGATCAATCTTAAAATCACTTCCATTGTTTGCTTACTAGGTTGGTTGAATTTTTCTTTCTACCCTGACAAAGGCTGTTGATGAGCTAATATAAACCACAAGAACACAGGAACTTCAGAGGAACTAAAATATGCCCTTAAAAAGGTATCTGAAATCCTAAGATCACGCATATTTCTCAAGAAATCTATCAGGATTAAAAGATATCTCTTCCAAGTTATACCTTTTAAAGTGTTTGGGATGCCAAAGAGCCTTCAGGTCTGTGTTTCCAAGCTCTTCAGTCTTCCTCTATCCCAACTTCTACCAATGTCTGTCACTTCCACTTGCACAGGCTCGTATGCTTTACAGATTCTTTAATAGCATCAACATTTCCAGCACAAAGTCTACACATGTAGAAAAGCTAGAAAAATCGGTGTGAATCAAGTATCCTTCACTTCTCTAGATATCCTGAAAGCTTCTCTAAGAACCTAATTTCAAGCATCTATTTAAATTTAGACACATAAGCACTGTTATCTTCTGATGGACATTCATCTACTTATTGTCTCAGAGTCCTTCATTATCCAGACTAGCAGATGCCTAGGAAGGTTAAAAAAAAAAGACTCTCATACAATGACTGATTCTTTACCACGCTTTATTCAATGCATTAACGCAGTGTGTAGCACATATAGGGCTGTGGTCTCTTTTCCTAATATTGTTTTTTTCTTTATCCAGATATGGTCCTAATGCTAAATACTGAAGTAATGTTCCCTCAAACCTGCCCCCTTTTTTAACCCTGTTGTTATATTCATAATCTTCGTATGGAAAAAAATGGGAACACATATGTAAAACCAAGAATTTATTTTTAGTGTAATTAAGCAGTTATTAGTCCTGTTACAGTGATACTAGAAGACTCACAGTCTATATTATCTAATTAATATTTAAAAAGTTCATTAATAATACTACAGTTGAAAGTTGCTATATAGGAAAAAGTCTCTTGGTGTCCACCTCTCTGCTGCACTTCCTGTTCTGCTGCTCCTCTGGGTCTTAAACTCCACAGTTTCAGTCAAGGCTTGGGGAGAGAGTCAGCGTCCTGAATTCTTCATCTGAAAGAGGAAGATGTTAAAATTAGGTGATTCTTCCTTCTCTTTGCTGGGAGACCCCTGATGTAGATGTAGACAATTTCTTGCTCCTCAGTTTTGGGTCAGTTTGTGGCAATATGTGGAATTACTAGTAAAATTATGGTTTTAAATCTGAAAATTAAGGTTTATATGAAAAACATAGCAGTGTTCACCCATTGAGGAAAAGCATAAAATCAAAACGAGCTCTGAGGATGGGACACAGCTGCAGCAGGCATGTGAGGAATCCACTAACACAGCAGCTCCCTGCAACATACCGTAGAGGATGGAGCAGAGTGAAGATTCTGTGGCCATGCTCCGTGATGATAAAGCGGGAAGAAATGGTTCTCTAGAACTGATAAGCAGCTCATCTGGCCCCCTGAGCCAACAGGTTTTCGAAACCTTGCCAAAGTGCTATCCTCTCGTGAACTTTGCTCGTTTTAATATCATTTTAGTACCAAAACACACCTCCATCCCAAAGGCTACCTGCCTCCGAGGTGCGACGACCCCTCTTCGAGTCTGCGCCCTTGAGTTTTTGTAAACTATACCTTTAAACATGAAGCGAGAGAATTTTACACCAATCATGATAAAAGGTATGTATGACTACAGTCACTCAAACTCCACCTTAAAGGTAGAAAGGATATAAAAATAGCCAGGGAAATAGAATCACAGAATCACAGAATCACAGAATAGTAGGGGTTGGAAGGGACCTCTGTGGGTCATCTAGTCCAACCCCCCCAGCCGAAGCAGGGTCACCTACAGCAGGTTGCACAGGACCTTGTCCAGGCGGGTCTTGAATATCTCCAGAGAAGGAGACTCCACAACCTCCCTGGGCAGCCTGTTCCAGTGCTCCGTCACCCTCAGAGAGAAGAAGTTCCTCCTCATGTTCAGACGGAACTTCCTGTGCCTCAGTTTGTGCCCATTACCCCTTGTCCTGTCACTGGGCACCACTGGAAAGAGCTTGGCCCCATCCTCCTGACACCCACCCTTCAGATATTTGTAGGCATTTATAAGGTCCCCTCGCAGCCTTCTCTTCTTCAGGCTGAACAAGCCCAGTTCCCTCAACCTCTCCTCGTAGTGGAGATGTTCCAGTCCCCTCACCATCCTTGTAGCCCTCCGCTGGACTCTCTCCAGTAGCTCTTCATCCTTCTTGAACTGGGGAGCCCAGAACTGGACACAGTACTCCAGATGAGGCCTCACCAGGGTAGTGTAGAGGGGAAGGAGAACCTCCCTCGTCCTGCTGGCCACACTCTTCTTGATGCACCCCAGGATCCCATTGGCCTTCTTGGCAGCCAGGGCACACTGCTGGCTCATAGTTAACCTGTCGTCCACCAGGACACCCAGGTCCCTCTCCGCAGAGCTGCTCTCCAGCAGGTCCACCCCAAGCCTGTACTGGTGCATGAGGTTGTTCCTCCCCAGGTGCAGGACCCTGCACTTGCCCTTGTTGAACCTCATCAGGTTCCTCTCTGCCCAGTTCTCCAGCCTATCCAGGTCACGCTGAATGGCAGCACAGCCTTCTGGTGTATCTACCACACCTCCCAGTTTGGTGTCGTCAGCAAACTTGCTGAGGGTACATTCTAACTCTTCATCCAGGTCGTTGATGAAGAAGTTAAACAAGACTGGGCCCAGTACTGACCCCTGAGGGACACCACTTGTCACCAGCCTCCAACTAGACTCAGCGCCGCTGATGACAACCCTCTGAGTTCTGCCATTCAGCCAGTTCTCTATCCACTTCACCGACCAAATAGGGGGTTTTCGGAGAAGAAGATAACACCGTGGATTTTCAGAGGAAAAGAAGATAACACCGTGAGCAAGTCAAGGGAACTCCACCTCAAACTGCCTCTGACAACCGGGATCGGCCGACGGGCTGATCCTTGCTTCTCCCCTCCTTGGGACGCCTTGGGTGAGACTTAAACTAAGCACTTTCCTCCGGAATAGTTACTCAGGAATCTTAGAAATCTCTCTAGAGAGTTACTCCCTAATGTCTATAGCCAGGCTGTAGTATTTATAACCTTTTCATGTGTTTTATATTTGCACGTGTTTTCTTGCAGACAGTCACTATCACTGGCAATTCAAAAAACCTATATATCTGTTGCACAAATAAAACTGCACTGTTTAAGTAGCCAGTTGTCACAGTTTCTCACTGAATGCGACCAAACGCGGCTGTGCTAGTGCATGAGCACGACTGGACTAAAGGTGCAGACTGCTATTAGTGTATCCAGAATCGTGGTAGTTTAATATACCTATTAAACGCGACTGGACTGGTGGTGGCAAATAGGACATCACTCAGAATTTAAACCTAGCCGCACCTAGCCTCTCACTCCGGTGAAGAGAGTTAGAACGCAAGGAGGTTTATTTTCTGCCAAATTAAAGCGACACCATATTTATCAAAAGTATGTTCTACAGCATACTTTTCCCCTTGTTCTTTCTATATTGCTCTGTAATTCTATGTTACATACAAATTTGCTCTGTTGTTTTTTATTTGTTTGTTTATGTTAGATACTGTTTCTTTGTCTTTCCTGTTACTCCTAAAATCAATTTTGCCCAGCTCCAAAGTTCCCATTGCCAAGAGTAGCTGAACACCTTTGAGTCACTTGCTAATTGTTACTGAAGACTCTGGTACCAGCCTTCAAGGTGATACCCTACGCCCTTACTCCTTCTTTAGCCAGCATCATTATTTTGGGGTCACAGACAGTTCACTCCACACTGCATGATTACTTGTTATTCCTATCTATATCAAAATTATTAACAGTAGGTGTTCCAGTTCAGAATTATGCAAAACTAACCAAAAATAAACAACTAAGGTAATAGCCTCCTGGTAGTTAGGTGATTGCTGTTAAAGCAAGCAAGCTAAAACAAAGTCCAAGCAGCAATAATCAGGAAAAGTAAGCCTGTTGAACCTAATCTTGAGGCTTGTCTTGCTTGTGTTCTGTTGCAAGGAGACAGTTTGATTCTTGCACTTTGAACTGTATTAGTGGGGTCTGGTAAGAAGGTATGCTCCTGAGATGTAGATCAAGGCTCCTGAAGATTGAGATCTTGCTAGAATTTGTCTCCTACTTTCTGCACAGTCTTCCTGATCACATCATGCAAAATTAGATATCCGTTGCCATTACTGTCTTTTTAAAAGACATTCATCCTTAAATTCTTATCCTTAGAATCATTGGGAGGACTGGATTTAGGTGTCTAAGTTTTCCTACTCATTCTGTGCATGGTGCCTAGAGAGTGATGGATGCCTTACATAGGTGGACTGCTCCACCTGTTCTTTCAGTAATCCTCCCTCTCCCTGATGAATTCACAGGAAACATTCCGTAAAGATGAACAGCATTACCTCTTCTAATGTTTATCTGCAAATTAATGAGATGAGCAAGCTGGGTGCATGCACTAGAAGTTGGAGCACTTTTTTTCAACAGTCAATACATTTAAGATTTTTCATAGCAATAACTTTGATGTATTGTTGATTGAAGGGGTAATTTTCCTTCTTATTAGAATGAACATTTTTTTTTGTATTGATTGAATGATATTGTGTTGTAAAATGTAAGGTAGACCTTTGAGTCTTAATGAATCAAATTTGATTAGTCAGTATTGAAACACAGAACAAGGTGATAATGCCTAGGTGATACCTAAATATAACATGTCCCTCCTCTCGGAGGTAGTTCTAATTTTAATCTTCTACCTGTGTATTTGAAATTCTGTCATACTTCCAATAAAACCACTGGTAAAATTTTTTTGTTTCAGTCATACAGGACAAAGAATCATAGACATTATTATTCTCTATCATACAAAGGATTACAACAGAGGTCATTTTTAATCTGATGTTCATTTCCTAGTGTATATTCTTAGTACAAGTAAAAGACATCCCACAGGTAACAAATATAGGGAACATGGTATTTACAGGAAATTTCTTACTAGCCCCAAATGGAGTTACCTCAGCCCCTGAAACAGTGGTTTTTATTCCTTCTAGAAACTTAAGTCTAAAGTACATTGTAAATAGTCTAATTTTCTGTGTGTGTTTCCACTATTTCTTCTTAATCGTAGAATCACAGAACCATAGAATGATGGAATAGGATCATGGTAAGCTCAATGACAATTTAAGGTAGAAAATCTCAAAAGCTTAACAATGATCTCCTTTTACCAAATTTAAACGTCTCCTTTAATGTTTTCAGCTGTATCTTCTTGTTTTATAGAAAAAAAATGTTATTTACGTCTTCCAATGCATATATTCAGTGTGTTCTATGGCTCATATCTGCTCTGATCAACTTAAGAAACAATTAAAAAGAACACTGCATGTGTGGGATCTTCCTTCATTTTCAATATTTCAAAGAGGTTTTGGCCACTCTTCATGAGATAATAAACCCCTTTTTTTCCAATTGACCTAACATGAGACAAATAGTACCATGATGGGATATGCATATTCCAAATGTACACTACACATAAAGTGCAATTTTTTTTTTTTTAAGTATAATCAACTTGCCAAAAGTTTCTATTTTCAGTTTGCAAATAGAAATGCTTCATAAATTTTGAGAAAATATCAAATAAACGTATTGGTAATTGTATCTGTATTACCTCTACTGAAGAAAAGGTCAACAGCTCTATCACGTATCTAAAGTTTTAAATTGTTTCACTATTTTCAATACTTATGTATCAATTTTTGGACAGTGAATGCAATTTTATGACAGGTGACCTTATCCTTGTCAGAAAGAGACTAACGTTAGAGCTGTACATCAAAATCAAATACATTCTTTACCATTCTGTCACAGTTACTGGGGTAGAATAGCGTATCCTTATTTAATGCATACCATGTGAAAAGAAATAATACAATAAAAATTTGTAATATACTAGCATTACTTATTTTAAGGTAAAAATGACAAACTGTTTCCAGTAAGATAACTTTTTCAGCATCTTGATTTAAAAAGTATTGGCAGTCTGTTCCCCAATGTATTACTTTTTATATAGAGGGTATTTTCCATCTTTCTTCTTAGCCTATTTATCTTATCAAGGTACTCAACCCTAATCCAAACCAGCCCATTTTACTGTAATTTATCTAGCTGTACCATATTCTAACTACTTTTTGAAGTGTGTGCTGATAATATTTCCACTTAAGTTTGATTTTGTCTTTGGACACAATGTTGTATGATTTACCTGTCCATATTTCTTGAAATTGAGTCTTTGAAAATAGCCTCTCTTAATTTATGCTCAAATTGTTCAGTTTTACACTAAATTTTTAAAAAGTAAATTATGAAATGAAGTATTTGTCAGGTTTTAAATAACCTCTCAAATTTGGCTGAGTCAACAAGCTTTAAAAAAAGTTAACTAGTGAAGCACCCTATAAAAATGATCTCTAATTGGGAAGAAAAAGCATTTCTTTCAATGCACATCTCATATCTCTCTAAATTGGAGAGATATGGATTTGATGGATGGACTGTTCAGTAGATGAGGAAAAGATTGGATGCTTGTATCCAGAGGGTAGTAGTCAACATCTCAATGTCCAGATGGACACCGGTGACAAGTGGTGTCCCTCAGGGATCCACACTGATACCGGTGCTGTTTAACATTTTCATCAATGACTCAGACAGCAAGATTGAGTGCACACTCAGCAAGTTTGCAGACAGCATCAAGCTGAGTGGTGTGGTCAACATGCTTGAGGGACGGGATGCTGTCCAGAGGGACCTGGACAAGCTGGAGAAGTGGGTCCATGTGAACCTCATGAGGTTCAACATGGCCAAGTACAAGGTCCTGCATCTGGACTGGGGCAACCCTCAATATCAATACAGGCTGTGTGATGAAGAGATTGAGTAGCAGCCCAGCTGAGAAGGACTTGGTGGTACTGGTGGATGAAAAGCTTGACATGAGCCAACAATGTGCGCTGGCAGCCCAGAGGGCCAACCGTATGCTGGGCTGCATCAAGAGAAGAGTGGCCACCAGGGAAAGGGTGGTGATTGTGCCCCTCTACTCTGCTCTGGTGAGACCCCACCTGGAGTTCTGCATCCAGATCTGGAGCCCCCAGCACAAGAAGGACATGGAGCTGTTGGAGCATGTCCAGAGGAGGGCTGCAAAGATGATCGAGGGCTGGAGCACCTCTCCTATGAGGAAAGTCTGAGGGAGCTGAAGTTGTTCAGCCTGGAGAAGAGCAGGCTGTGGGGAGACCTTATAGTAGCCTTCCAGTACTTAAAGGGGGCTTATAAGAAAGATGAGGACAAACTCCTTAGCAGAGCCTGTTGTGATAGGACAAGGGGCAATGGTTTTAAACTAAAAGAGAGAAGATTTAGATTAGATGTAAGGAATAAATTTTTTACAAAGAAGATGGTGAAACACTGGAACAGGTTGCCCGGAGAGGTTGTAGATGCCCCATCTCTAGTAACATTCAAGGTCAGGCTGGACAGGATGCTGAGCATACTTGAAGATGTCCCTGCTCATTGCAGGGGAGTTGGAATAGTTGACCTTTAAACATCCTTTCCAGCCTACAACTCCATGATTTCAGGATTCTATGAATTTCTATAAATATTCACTCTTATTGCAGTACATGATGAATCTGTTCCAGGAGATGGAACAAATGTATAGCTGACAATTTGAGTGACTTCTAGAATTACTGCAACCTACAAAATGGCACAAAAATCATGTCTTTGCCAGGTGACCAATTTACACTGGGTGTCTTACTCTAAAACATAAATGTCTGTTGAAGTCCCTGAAAAGAAACCTGCCTCCCAATGACGTCAACATTTAGGTAGACTCAAAAGTTCAGACCTTGAGATTGGACTTCATTTAGACTGTAAGAAGGAGAAGGTGGGATCTTATGTCTCGCCAGTGCAGAGAAATATTGTGAGAATAAAGTATGGTAGTCTTCAACCACACCCTTATACTGGACTGAAGGGAGGATGATGAGCAGCAAGCCTTCATTGCACCCCAGTTGTTATGGTCTGTAGAAAGATCCCAAAGGCTAATGTGGAACTTACAAGGGAAGTCAGGTAGGTGTACAAATAATTTTTTGCTGTTTTCAGAGATGTATAGCTTACATACCTTGTCTAACTGGATTGGGATTTTTCTGTGCTTTTTATTTCCGTTTCCTGTTTGATAATTAAACACGCACCAGAGACTCTGTGATACCTAAATTACGTGACAAGATAAACAAAGTATTTAGAAGGGGATACAGCACAGTACTTGAAAGTATCATCTGATTCTCCTCAAGGAAAGATGCTGCAATACATTAAGATTAGCGGTCTTGCAAAATTTCTGAAATCCAACAGGTACTCTGGATTTTTAAACAACATTAGTCAGGTGTAATGAAAATTACTGTTTTAGTCATTTATTATTTATTGATTGTATTTCAGAAGTCACATTCCTCTATGAAGTAACTTTCTTTTTGGCAACCAGAAAATGTTTTCTGAAAAGATAATTAACAAGGACAGAAATCTGGAAGGAAACAACAGACACAGCTTGAGACCCTCATTTTCTTTCTTTTGAGAATGCAGTGGCTGTGCACTTTCCTTGCTGTGTTCTGAATCACACAATATAATAAAGGTAATTGAAAGCTGAAAGAAAGACAGAGAAGATGAACAAGTAACAACACATACCTAAGAACATCACATATATCATTGGTCTCAGTCAGCCTAGATATAGATGACAGAACATGATGATGCAACATTTGTGATTGCAATATTCTTTTATGAATAGAAAAGTACTGATATTTAAATTTGTAAGATTACTTGGTCTGGTTGTTTATTACCCACATCCTTCTTCTCGCTTTTACGACACTATGTAACAGGATGTTTTGAATCAGAGACAGCATCATGTTCAAAAACTATTTATTTTTTTGTATACTTGTGGGAAGGGAAGGGAAAAGCAAATCATACTAGAGGTTTAATACAAGGGAAAGAGGGAAAAACAAGAAGAAGCAAAGTTATCATAAAAGTTTCTTCTCTAAAAATAAACAGCAAATATCTTTACTCACAATATGAAATGAAACATGAAGATGAGACACATTACATAAACTGTCAGACACAGTCTACTGATTTGCTATACTTAGACATATTAAATGGTAAACAAACGGGCAAGCAAGTCCAGAAATTCTACCTTGTGTTTCAAGAAGATAAATAATACATTTCACACATGTTTTCTGGCATGAGTAGGTGATTTAATTATAGCAGTGGTTGAAGTTTCTTAAACAATTTAATAATATGGAATAGTTTTACAAACAAATAAATATAGATATATTTTATTAATAAAGAGTTATATTTAATCTGTAAGAATGAATGTAAATAATAAGAATAAATACAGAAGATGCATGTGTATTGTAAGTATTTTGTAACAAGAGTGGGAAGAACTGGAAGCGTACCATAACAATTTGAAAATCCATTAATGACTCAAATTCCAGCAACTCTATATTCATGTAGAGTTTAATCCCCATTAGGTGGACATGCTTTTCAGAATTCCACAATTTCCCTCACAGAATTTACCAAATAGTCCCCCATCAATCTCTGTACTAAACTTAGTTTTTGGGTAAAGAATCAGAAATAATTCTGGAAACAGGAATCATACTACAGTATTTTACCCAACAGGTGTATGACTTAACTTATTTTTCCTATCCTGTTTATCTCCACATTAAACTTACTTCGCTAATCTTGAAACAAATAGTAGATCTGTCATCTCTTTAGTGCTTTGGCATGCCTTAAATGCTTCATCTCAAGTCAGTGACAGATAAACAACTCCAAAACTCTACCCTAAAAATGAAGCTACATAACGATGGCAAACTCTTAACTGCTGAAATCTAACAGAAGAGGAAGGTCTTGCTTCCTTTTTACTTCTTTCTTCTGTCTTTATTTGTTGCCTTGCAATTCCACTGCATTCCCACGTGCTTTTGGTGGTGGTATTGGACAGAAATTTTCAGAGCATACTGATGCTTAGGTTGTAATGATAGAAGGCAGAAATGCTTCGGTCGCAGTGACATTGTTTAATTTAGGCCTGACTACTTTGTATAAACAATGTATGCCTTACTAACAATCATTCCCTTGAAGAGGAGCCGAAGAGACTGATAAAAGGGGAACATCCAGCCCAGAAGGTGCTGAAAGCTGGAAGAATGCTGAAGAAGAATGAAGCTGACAAAAATCTAGGGTAACTGGGAAAAAGGTAAAGGCAGCAGGGGGAGATCATGACCACCAAGCTAATTCAGAACCCAAGACTGCACCCCCCCAGCTTGCGAGCATGCGTAGTTAAGTAAGGAAGTATACTTCTAAGATAAGTGTGTAACACGATGAACCAATCAGAACCTAACAAGAAGTTTCTTTGTTTTTTTAAGAGTACATATTTGTTGTGACTCTGCTAAGCAGTGTGCTAGCTTTGTGGAACTGTCACCTATCACCCGTATCTGCACAAATATGCAATAAAGGTAATACTCTGCTCTGTGTGTAGAATGGCGTACTGCACACTAGGTAAATGAACCCACTTTTGGGACAACACTGGTACCATCTGCAAGCCTGTACAACAACCACTCAGGCTGACTTCGTAGCAAGTGTTCTCTAAGGCTGAGAAGTTGAATCTGCTGATGGCAGGTTCTGAAAAGTACCAAAGTTGGTGCAAGGTGTGTGGCAATAGGTTGTGGTTGCAAGCAAGGACCAGAAAGGTGATAGGAATCAAATCTTTTAGTAGTGAGAAGCTACTGAACCTACTTAATTTTTACCGTGAGTGACTCAGTTAAGATCACGCAACGAGTATGTAAGAAAGCAATAAAAACTAAAACAGAGGAGCTTTGTTCTGAATTTCCCAGTTTAACAACATGACTTCTGTTCCCCCCACTAATAAAATCTGAAGTGTGCCACTTTATACAAGTCATGTTTTACTGTACAGATATGTGTCATAGAGAGTTTTAATAAGACATCATACTCTTTATGTCTTAAGAAGTATAATAGTAGTCCATGTAATCTGCATATGTGTTTCAGCTTCATAATGTGAAGTAGGACAGGAAAGGATTTTTTTTTAAGAAATGAGGTGAAGATTTCATTTAAGTGTCATGTTTTGTATGAGCAATATCTCATAATCAATCATCTAAATCACAATGTTTGTGTCTAGTTCACCTTTAGGGTCTTTCAGAAAAGAAAAAGTCGTGTCAGAGAAATTAAGGCAGAAGGGAAATCTGTAAAACTTACTAGACAGCAAGGCATTGGTCATTTCAATAGGAAAAAGTCAGGCCACATACAACTGCACTCAATTTCATGTCAGTTCTCCAACTCTGAGTTCCTATGGGTTAATTAGAAAAAAATTCAAGCCAACCCTAAATGAGTCATATTTCTCTTAATTTCTTTGTAGGAAACTTGTTCAAGATGACTGCTTTTTTTGCTACTATTTTCTTTTACACAGGTTGAATAGAAGATTTTTAGAAGTCTTTGAGACTAAAATATTCAATCTTTTTTTCTCTTTTCCCCTTTTCTTCACTCAAAAACATACAAGGAAAGTAATGTTAAATGTTCATAACACCACTTCTAATTATTACAGTGGAGGCTGAACCCCACATCTAAACACTTCAGAATGTTGGGAGAGTAAGTGTGGGTCTGAGTTATTTCTGACTCTTGTCTAGAGTACTTGGACTGTGCTAGTGTTGCTTTCTAGTTTCATTTCATAATTTCATTTCTTTCATCTAAACACACACCTATTAACAGGGCAGGGCTTATTGGCAGCAAACTTTCCTCTCACTGAGGTCAGCCTCTGATGCTGAAAATGGTGGATAATGGTGAGGAAGGCTTCAAAGGGAACATCAAGACATTTTGAGAGCAACAGGGGCAAATTTAAGGTGGTTAATTGACACTGCCATAAAAATGGGAAACACCTGAGCAAATATATCACAGATCAAAAGAGAGAGGAATGACCTACAGAAAATCAGAAGGAAAAAGAAAAAGGAAAATAAAATGAGTTCCAAAACCTAAGAAACTCTGCATGTAGCTTTGTTACATTAGTAACAGAGGTGCAACCAAGCTGCAAAAATCAGATTTTGTACACCCTGGGGTTCAGGGTGTTAAATCCAGTGTTTTGATTCACACTCTTTTATAGTTGATAGTATAAGCTTACTGAAGAAAAATAATTGACTGTGCCCTCTGATAACCAAAACATTACCACTGAAGAGCTTTTGTCTTTAATAATCTAAAGATAAAAAACACCTTTTCCTCACTCAGTAGAAAATATGTATGAAGTTTTATTATTTTTTCCATTATTTTTCCTTCTAAAATGTCTACAGGTTTGTTCTAGCTACACTTAAGGTAAGCCTATGAATGACAAAGTTAATGATTTGTAAGACACACAAATCTTTTACCTGTTGGCAATAAAAGTATGAAATTTCTCTGCCCCTCCTCTTCATAAAAAAGAAATCATCTGGTTCCTTTTAATTTTTTTTTATTTTTAAGCCCTAGAAAATTGATTTCTTAAAAAGCTTAAGAGTATGAAACGAAGAACACAGATTAGAGGAAATAACACCCACCGTACAGAGGGCCAGATACTGAAAGTAATCTTGATATGACGCAATGAAACTCTTTGTAAATGTTTGTGCATATGCGTCTTTAATTGCATATATATGCTCAATCGTTTTTAGTCACATTCTATTTTCCTCACTTTATCTTCATTTATTCTACTTAAATGACAGATCTTCTGCACAGTGAGCTTGTTTTCATAGCTACTGCAAAGCACCAACCACCTTTAGCATGCTATCAAAAATAATAAGAGAAGCATCATTTCTGGAAGGTGATTACTCTGAAAATAATATGTCACCCAGCAGTCACTTCCTAACTAATGATCACTGAGCTACCTTCATAATCAGAGGTACTTCCAAAACTTTATTGTTAAGTATGTAACATGCCGATTTTTGTTGTAGTTAACACAATGACTATTAAACAACCCACTTAGCTGAGCTTTTTTACATTCTGGGTAATTACAGTACTAATTACGATCATCATAACTAATTCCTAGTTATGATGAATGTCAAGTTTAAATGTGAGGGACTTAAGAATGGTGTTACTTGTAAATGGTGTAGACCCATTGACATCTAGAGTAATTTTTCTTTCCAACAGATGAGTCCAGCTGAAAATACTGGCCACTCCCAGGTCCTAAAAACCTATTCACAGTTACTTCTTAAAGTCTGGGAATTCATAAAATCACAGAAAGGTTTACACTGGAAGATCATCTAGTTCCAGTGCACCCTGCTAGGGGCAGGGACACTTTCCAGTAGAACAGGGTGCTCAAAGCCACATCCAGCCTGGCCTTGAACACTTCCAGGGAGGGCGCATCCTCAACTTCTCTGGGCGACCTGTTCCAGTGCCTCACCACCCTCATTGTAAAGAATTCCTTTCTTATAGATAATCTAAATCTACCCTCTTTCAGTTTAAAGCCATTATCCTTTGTCCTATCACTATATGGCCTTCTGAAAAGTACCTCTCTGTCTTTCTTGAAGACCCCCTTCAGGTAATGGAAGGCTGCTATAAGGTCTCCCCACAACCTGCTCTTCTCCAGGCTGAACAACCCCAACTCTCTCAGCCTTTCCTCATTGGAAAGGTGCTCCAGCCTTCAGATCATTCTTCTGGCCCTCTTCTGGACCTGCTCCAAAAGACCCTGTCCAACACATCCATGTCTTTCCTGTGCTGAGGGTTCCAGATCTGGCCGCAGGACTCTAGGTGAGGTCTCACCAGAGCAGAGTAGAGGGGCAGAATCACCTCCCTTGCCCTGCTGGTCACACTTCTTTTGATGCAGCTCAGGATATTGTTGGTCTTTTAGGCTGCAAGTGCACGTTGCCAGGTCATGTTGAGCTTCTGGTCAACCAGCACCCGCAAGTCCTTCTCCTCAGGGCTGCTCTCAGTCCATTCTCTGCCCAGCCTGTATTTGTACTTGGGATTTCCCTGACCCACGTAAGGGACTTAGAACTTGGCCTTGTTGAAGTCAGGACAGACTGTCAAATACAGCAGACCACATGGATGAAAGTGTCATAGAAATCAAACTAATTAGCTGTTGCATGTAGGAGGTATGGGACCTTCCAGTAGGCTGTTCTGCCTGTGCGGAACTTCCCGAAGTGCCACTGTACACACAGTCGCCTATTCTCTCATGTCAAGGCCAGGCAAAAAGTCACAGAAACATGATAATGTTGGTTGTATCAGAAATAATGTCATGACTTGCCATAATATGGCAAAATAAAGTCCCATTATTTGAAATATTTATTAAAAGTGAGAAGTGTTGTTTGTTAGTATTTTAAAAATATGCAATTTCAAACCATATGGCTATAATATATTGTAGGGTCTATTCTGAATTGTAGACAGGTAGCTTTGATGAATAAATTTATGTGTTGTAGGCAGAAGTCTGTGAATCTATGAGAAAAAAAATGCAATGAAAGCCTGTCTGTTCTGTCCTTTGACCATACAACCTTGGTCTCCAGGAATTCAGCAGACCTTTTCTCATTAGCTACAGTAAACGTTAGAATTATGTAATCCTAATACTCAGATTCCTTGTGACGTGGAGAAGCTCAAAATTTTAGTGAAAATAAAGAGTATTTAAGTACCCATCTGCCATTGTAAAACCGATTTCTAAAATGGTCTATTTGCAACTTCACATCAAGGTAGAAACTTGGGGAACAAATATCAATTGTGAAAACATTGACACTATAGCACTCCAGGTCTTTTAGCTATCTGGTAGTGGCTCATCAGGAGACACAACTTTGAGCATAGCCCTTTTAGTTGTTTATGCCACAGATAATGTCAAGTTACATGAGCGGTTATCAGCCATAATGTCTGCTATCAAACTGTCACAAGTATGGGGAAAGAGATTAACATTCACACTGGCATTAGCTGTCATTAGCCCACAGAAATGGAGTTGCACTCACACCCAAATATAGAACTAAATATATCAAATACATATGACCTGGGAGTTAAAGATACATTGACCTAAGAACTAAAATATGAAATAAAAAAACCAACAAAAATCCATCTAGTTTTGAAAAGCTCCTTTCTGGTAAATAAAGTGAGGCCAGAGGTTACATCAAAGGAAAAAAAAAGTGTTAACTGAAGACACTGACAGTGCACTTAATGTGACTAGCCGTACACATCCAATGGCATTTAACATGCCCCTCTGGAACACACACATGGGGCTGTCAGACAGGACACAGGAACTACAGGAGACCTATGCCATTCTGGAGCAATAGGTGGCAGCCAGGCAGGAAAAGGGCTAGAGAATAGAATATGCTTCACTTAAATAAAGTATTTGATTTATATTTGTGTGTGTGTGTATATTTGTGTGTGTGTATGTGTTTATACACTATACATGTGTGTGAGTTTATGAAATTTCATATTAATGTATAAATTAAACAGAAAAATTCAATACAATTTATTTGAACACTGTTAAATGAACCTTGTTTTCAGACTACACAGGTGGAAAAAGTCTGTTTACAGAACAGGAACAGAAATAATCCCAAATTATTTTTACTCGATCAAACTCAGATTATTTTTTCATTATTTTTCTGTCTTGAACTTCACACTTTTCCGGCAGCTGCCATTTATTATAAAAGCAATGTATTTTTCTCTAGAACTGGAATAGTAATATCTAATACTTAGCAAGTGAACATCCAGGTACTTAGAGTAAACTTCAGACAAACTGTGAAACAAAGGAAAAATAGACTACATGAGTACCAGGTGACATTCTGTAGGATGTCAGCCATACAAGACTCCTGAATGACTTAATGGCATTTATACCCACTAACACCACCTATATACAAAATTAAGTTTAGTGTCTTTGTTCCTCATCAGAATCTAGCCATGTCTAGACCAGACTATATCCACATCAGACTCTAGATCTAGCATCTGGTTCCTCCATACAACGTTTCAGCTGAGAACAGCTCTTCTTAAGCGATATTACAGTAGAAAGAGTATCAGCACTGATCTAGTCTGTCTCACCCTTTGCCACTTAGCACCAGCTGAGCATGAGAGTTTCTGCCTACAGTATCAGATGAATGTCATACATTGAATTCTCTGCATTTTGAGAAACGAAGAAGATCAGACTGCTTTGCTGTGTTAGTTGCTAATCTGTTCAGCACTAGATTTAGTGTAGTACGGAACAACTAAGAGAAGCTCAGTGCATCAACGAGTTAAATCCTTTGCCATCACAGGTACTATGTTACATAAATATTTTTCCCTCTGTATGATAGTTAGTTCAGAATTTTTAATCTGCTAATTCCTTTGGGAGAATGTTGAAGGTAAACATAGATAGATGGTAGGGGAACAACAAAATTTCATAGGTATATTATCCAGAATCTAATCCAGGAAATCACTGAAAATTGTTCAACAGGAAAGATGGATTGAAAGAAAGGACTCAGAAGAGGCCACAGAGGTACAAAAAGACATCTGTTTTCAGGTCTTACATTGGTCTTGTCATGTGCATCATGTTTATTGTAGATTAGATTTTTGGTTTCATATAAATCAACCTCAGAAATAGGAAAAGTTTTTAGCTTGCTCAAGAAAAAAATGGGAGTAGTTCTTCATCAATATTCTGAGTCTAAGTCTCTGGGTCTCAGGGTTTTAATATATTAATAATTCTTACTGTTACTAGATCCCACTCAGATCTTATGTTAAGGAATCACATTCATTTTCAGCTGCATATCTTAGTTGTCTTGTAATAACTATTGTATACAATTTCTTCTTCCTAAGCTTAAAACAAAATTTCTTGACTTGTTTCACAGTCCTTGCACTGTGGACTATTAAATTTCAAAACATTTTGTTAACTGATGTAATCCAGAGCATTAGCATAATCCACCCTTTACGGAAAAATCAGAACCCTCAAAAACCTTTATCAGTGCCTATATTGCATACTTCCTGCCATGCCTTAATGTCAAGCTTTTCATATCAACCTTCATCCAGGAAGTTATTTCCCAGGAACACAGACTGATGCCATTCTGAAAAAAAAATATTTTTTTGGGTTCTTGCATCCCAATAATTAAATATCGCCAGACTGTTGTCATGGCTCTAATATGGGCTGGCTTCTAATCTTTAAAATCTCTTTATTTCTGTGGCCCTAGGAACTCTCCTGAGCTTCCTTTTCTACAGCTAGATATACTCACACTTTTGCTCTTACAGTGCTGGTTATCCCACTGACAATGCAGTTCAGCAGCATTTTCCCTGCTGTTATACCCATTTCAACCTTAGGCATACCTTAGCAAGATCCATCACCTTGTTCCTGGCAGACAGCAGAAAGTTCAATTTCCTGAATCAGCTCTAAATTCAGACTGTGAATTTTTCCTAACATGCAGCTTTTAGTAATGCAGATTTGACTTCTCCTGATGTGAATGTGAATTTCTGATCTTTTGTCTTCTGTTCTTTTACAATATAGTTCTGTATTCAGTTCTGTAATTCAGTCTTGCTCCTCCTGGCTCTAACTCTCTTGCTAACATTGATACACATTTTTCTTTTGCGGACTAGGGTTTTGTTTGGTTTTGTTTTTTAAATATATTTATTCATACATTGGTTTTCTGTTCCTGATCTTTTTTTTCTTTTTCTTTTCTTTTTGCTTCCCTGTTCATGGTGTTATTTTCCTTTTTATCTTAAACACTTAGTGAAAATAGCATAGTCTTATGTGACTGTTTAAGGAAACAAAAGATGACAAAGAGGCCAGCTGCTCTTGATGACATCCTGCTAACATACTAATGAAGTCCATAACTCTACTTCCTTGTAAACAGCAGAAAGATTACGAAATTAATGTTTCTCTGACACAAGTATCTCTGACCTAAGCTAGTTGTAATTATGCTTTGCAGAAGTTAATGTTACACAGAGCAAATTAGTCCAAAGTCAGACAAAGAATCCTTTCACAGTTCCTTGTATTAGAACAACACAATAGTCGAAAAGCACTAGTCATTACCCCTAAAAGCTCTCCCCCAATGCTGTTTTCTCAGGCTCAAGTACCCAGGGCATGCACCAACAGTGCTCTGGCATCCTCTGTCAGCAGCTTCTTGCAGCTCCTTCATAAGCACAAATGTTATTTGCCAGTGAAACAGGCTCTGTTTACATGAAAGCCACATCTTTATTCTGGGGAAAAAAATACTGTGCAAGTAGTGGAGATTGTTAGTGTAGCTCCTACTTGATTATATTTCCATCCTGTAATGTACTTCACCAAACTACTTGAGGATTTTCTACTCCATTCTTCAATTTCTTTCAGTATTACTTACCTGTCCATCCCCTTACTCTTTTCAAAAGCATTTTTGAGGCAGGCCAAGAAATTTGGTGGTGGGAGCTCATTCTGAAACACTTGAATGTGTTCTGCTGTCTACTGCTTTGGAGCAAGACAACCCAAAATGGCATGCATATTCCAGTTTAGGCAAACATAAAAATAAATCTCTTGTTGTAGGTATAGACTCACAGAAAACATTTCACATCTCTGTATCTCTGAAGATATAGACTTCTGCACTTTTGCAGCATCATTTTGTTTTTCTGTCAGAGTTCCTAACTCTTTTATTTGGGAAACAACTGTGAATTAGTTTCAGACTGACAACTGTAAGCCAGTTAAAGATGATTTGTAAACATATCAGTTCTTATTACAGAATCACAGAATCATAGGGATTGGAAGGGACCTCTGTGGATCATCTAGTCCAACCCTCCTGCCAAAGCAGGGTCACCCAGAGCAGGTAGCACAGGACCTCGCCCAGGCGGGGTTCGAATATCTCCAGAAAAGGAGAATCCACAACCTCCCTGGGCAGCCTGTTCCAGTGCTCCGTCACCCTCAGAGGGAAGAAGTTCTTCCTCATGTTCAGACGGAACTTCCTCTGCTTCAGTTTGTGCCCGTTGCCCCTTGTCCTGTCGCTGGGCACCACTGAAAAGAGTCTGGCCCCATCCTCCTGACACTCACCCTTCAGATATTTATAGGCATTTATAAGGTCTCCTCTCAGCCTTCTCTTATTCAGGCTGAACAAGCTCAGCTCCCTCAGCCTTTTCTCGTAGGAGAGATGCTCCAGTCCCCTCATCATCCTCTTAGCCCTATTCAAAGGTTTTAGCTGCAACATCCTATTATCAAGATACGAAAACAGGCTGAGAAGCATGCTGTGCCTTAGACTTCTTCAGTGGCCTTCTGTAGGTGCTAGCTAATTGCATAAGCCGTAAGACATCACTTTGGTTTGTCTTGGGCCTTTTCTTACTGCTAAAGGAGGTTTTCTTGCTGTTTTTAGCTCTTTTTCCCAAATCTGTGACACTGTGCTGATCACAGTGTTGATTACAGAATTAAAGCTATTGGCAATTCATGGCAAGTCAGTTATTGAGTTTCTCTACTGTCAGCACAGAATCTGGTGGTAATTTAAAGTTTCTTTGCTTTTCCTCGAGAAAAAGAGTAAGACCGGGGTGAACACCCTAGGCTTTTATCAACCTTCTGAGAAGTCTGTTTTGTATAATAAAATAGCCAAATATCTACTTATTAGGTCAGTAATCCTCAATACAGCATCTCTCTGAATCCACACTAGCACATCCTATAGTCTTGACAGATCAGGAGATCAGGAGTTCTGACTGCAGGTTCCTGACCTCTAAGCAAAAAAAAAAAAAATAATCTTAGAGCCCCACAGAAGGTGACATACTCTAGATCCAGGTGTAGTGTTAGAAGTAAACACATTTTTCAGCTGCTCATCATCAGTTTATGTTGTCAACATCACTTCCCAGGAGTTGGTGGGATCACTTGTTCATTCTTGTTCTTAAAAGAAACATGACCATCTCTGCAAAACTACTTTAAATAAAATTGTTGCTACTGTCCTTGTGTGGAGAGGGTAAATAGTACATACTACAGTGATATGTTCTAAATGGAAAGTATGCAACAGCATTTAATCCAAAGGAATGATGTTGAAAGACACAATGCAGAAGACTTCAAGTTGAAAGTTTGTGTTTCTGTTTGTAGCAGGTCTTATGACATGTTATTTCTATGGCCACCTGTTACATTCTCACAGAGTATTCATTTAAAAGGAAATCCTGTTTTTCAGAGTTGTTTTAATAGAACACAAATATGATATTCATCAATAGCTATCTTCTTCAAAAAAGACTGAATTGTTAAAATTAAGGTGCTTGGAAATTGTGCCTGTATCATTTACAGTTTTGACCAAGGAAGGAAATAATTTTTTTATGCATCCGAGTTAAATAAAATCTGTTCCATGCACCTAAGAAACAACCATAAGCTAGTCAGGGTATCTGATTTTTTTAACTATCATTTGATTTGAACAGCCACATTTTAAAGATTAAGTTGCTACAGAATACTTTGCAAAAATAATGTTCAAATCATGGACAACTCTCTTCTGTACAACAAAGAAGTAGATTTCAAAAGGAAATTATAATTATTCCCTTCTTATAAGTAAGGCAGTTGTACATGTGAAACACCAGGTCTTTTAAGTGGGAGCTAAATTAATCTTTAGTAATCCTTGTTATCATGATTGCATAATGTCTGGATTTAAATGTCTGATGTACAGCTCTCTGTTTCCTGCTTCTATGGCAATCAGAAGTGTGAAAATAAACCTTACACTTAAAAAGAAACACTTCATTTGAAAAAAAATAGATATAATCTTCTGTACTATTAAAAAAAAAGAGCTTAACTTCTCACAAGAATAAATATACAGCATGTCAGAGTTTCAGACTTGTTATTTTATGTTAAAATATGCACTGCTACATGTCAGAGCTGTGAAAATAGGAGGCAAAACAAGAAGGCACTTGGCCAAATAGGTGTAGTAAGAATTTTTTTCCATTAAGATTTTTATTTTTTGAGAAGATCACTCATACGATTTAATTACAGCATTTAAAACACCCTCTAAAATGGTCTCTGTGTGCCCTACTGCAACTTCAAACTACCCTAATTAATGATTAGATTGGAGTTAAAAAACAAAACCAGGTTTGAGTTTGGGTCTTCTTGTGCTTTTTTACAAGCTTCTATGCTGCAGAAATGAGCCATAATTCAAATAACCACTTTCAAACAACAGACATAGTGTATAACGCCATTTAAAATACTTTCTACAGACACATCATTAGTTTAGAGTTAGGTTTACATTAACTTTACTGTTGCAAATCTAATTGTTTAGGAGAAAAGGGGTTCTAACTTTATTGCAAACATGTTCTGCCTAAACAAGCTTAACAAGAATACTCAGCTGGAATAGATTTCTTACTTAAGTACATTAATTCTCAGAAATTTATGCATAAGTTAGGCTTAAAAAATACTGTCAAAAGAATGTTTTCCCAGGCTCTGTTTGGGCTCTGAGAGTAATATTAAAAGATAATTAAAATTATTACACTTTAAATTCCATTTGGTATTATAAAGAATATATCGAGTAATGAAAGTATAATTTGCTTACTCTAAGGTTGTATGTTTATTTGTATATTTTAATTTGTGATGTGGTGGGAAGTTATTTCAAAATGTAGTTTTACACAGTATGGATGAAATACATAGTATAAATAACTGAAGTCATATTTCCAGGGAAATATTGACTCTTGACTCCTGTTTAGACAAGCAAGTTGATAAAAGACTATTACTAATTCAAGTGCAATGTGCTGTGAAAAAAGTATATTTGCTGTTTAAAAGATAATACAGACCTCGTGCAAATGTCTTTTGCAGCCTTTTATGTCTCCAGTGGCTCATTCATGATCAAGAATTGTTTAAAGTTTCCCTAATCAGTAGCTGCTTCTTAAGGGTTGAAACACTGTGTTGGGCAAGACTAGCTACATCTACACTTGACATAGCAAGCTGTTCTTGAATAATTTCAATAACAATAACCTAGCTTAGATTACACACAAACTAGCTTCATCTCTGGGGCCTCCGTGTTGCATCTCCAATGCACTGTCAAGCAGGGACAGCCTTGACAATGGGTAAATCATTGTCTTTACTGCAAGATACAGGAATTCCCTCTAGCATTTACAACACTACACATGACTTATGAGATCTCAGCATGAAGTTTCATATCACTATGCAACATGCTGTGTGCTCCATAGCCTTTGTAGAGACAGAGCCTTTGAAAACTTTACCCATTCTCATGTTCTGCAGTCTTGAAGCACACAGCAGGAGGAAGAATCCTCACAGAGACGAAGATCTTCCAATCTTTAGGAGTCGGTACTGGGTCCGGTGCTGTTTAATATCTTTGTCAGTGACATGGGCAGTGGGACTGAGTTCACCCTCAGCAAATTTGCTGACGACACCAAGCTGTGTGGTGTGGTTGACACGCTGGAGGGAAGGGATGCCATTCAGAGGGACCTTGACATGCTGGAGAGGTGGGCCTGCGTGAACCACATGAAGTTCAACAAGGCCAACTGCAAGGTCCTGCATGTGGGTCAGGGCAATCCCAAATACAAGTACAGGCTGGGCGGAGAGTGGCTCGAGAGCAGCACTGCGGAGAGGACTTGGGGGTACTGGTGAAAGAGAAGCTCAACATGAGCCGGCAATGTGTGCTTGCAGCCCAGAAGGCCAACAATATCCTGGGGTGCATCAAGAGAAGAGTGGCCACCAGGGAAAGGGAGGTGATTCTGCCCCTTTACTCCACTCTGGTCTGACCCCACCTGGAGTCCTGCGTCCAGCTCTGGAGCCCCCAACATGAGAAGGACATGGATGTGTTGGAGCGGGTCCAGAGGAGGGCCATGAAAATGATCCGAGGGCTGGAGTACCTCTCCTATGAGGACAGGCTGAGGGAGTTGGGGCTGTTCAGTCTGGAGAAGAGAAGGCTGTGGGGTGACCTTATAGCAGCCTTCCAGTACCTGAAGGGAGCCTACAGGCAGGATGGAGAGGAACTTCTGGCAAGGATGTGTAGTGATAGCACAAGGGGGAATGGCTCTAAACTAAAAGAGGGCAGATTTGGATTAGATATTAGGAAGAAATTCTTCACCATGAGGGTGGTGAAACACTGGCCCAGATTGACCAGAGAAGCTGTGGATGCCCCCTCCCTGGCAGTGTTGAAGACCAGGCTGGATGGAGCTCTGAGCAACCTGGTCTAGTGCAAAATGTCCCTGTTCATGGCAGGGGGCTTGGAACAAGACGATCTTTAAGGTCCCTTCCAACCCTTAGCATTCTATGATTCTATGATTCAGCTGAACAGTCAGGAAGCATGCTTCTCTCTTGCTGAAATAAATGTCCATCATTTCCAGTCCTATATGCAGGAAAAAAGAAATCTTATATTGCTGAAAGGTTTTATTGCATTTCCTTTCAAGCCATCTAACAGCCCTGGTAAACTCTTCATCCTAAAATCAAGCATTGCAACTAAAACACTGTTGTCATTCCTACAATGAGTATCATTGTTTGTGCTTTTCTACTGTAGCACTTAGGAACGTTTCTTCTGTTCCACTGCTGTATATAAACTTCTCACCTTTGAGTTCACTCTTCTTCATAACCCAGCAGACCTAAGTGAATTCCTCTTAAGAAGTGTTGAGAAGACATTTACTAGCATTTTGTTATAACCTCATGAAAGGCTGAAAATGAGGGGGTCTCCTCTCATAGAATCATCGAATAGAAGCATAGAATCATAGTTTGAAAAGACCTCCAAGATCATCAAGTCCAACCACCCACCCAAAGCCACCACGCCTATTAAACCATATCCTGAAATGCCACACCTACATGTTTTTAAACACCTCCAGGGATGATGACTCAACCACTTCCCCGGGCAGCCTGTTCCACTGTCTGACCACTGAGTGATTCTACTGATCCTGAGTGATTCTAGTTAGCCTCCAAGTAAAGTCAAAGAAACTGGTTTGAACTATTTCATGTAAACTATTTTCAGAGGACTAAAAATACATGTGAAGTCAGATGCCCCATTTCATCTGAGAGGAAGTCATCAACAACTTGACATACTTGACTCTTTCAACTGTTTCTCTGGTGTAATTGTAATTCCATTTTAGTGTAAGGGAAAATAGGCTGGATTAAACCAAATCCACAGATGTTTTACCCCAGTCTGGTCTGATGTTGCTGGAGATATTAGAGCTATTCTATTTAATGACTAAAAGTGTTCATACAGTGATTACATAGGTTCTCAGTTAAGAAAACAAAACTAGCAGAAGACCACTGAATTGTATGCCCATGAACATGAAGTAGCATCTTCGGTATTATGAGTAGGGTTTTGGGCTACATTTTGTCTTCCCCAGATTCCATCCACAGTGTTTTGGGTTTGGTACATACTGGAGTTACCAATACATTTGTGCAAAATATGTTAGAATATTAATACAGGCTTTCAACTGAATTCCAGTGATGATTAAGTCATAGCTTTAGTTATCTTCCCTTTAAAATATTGACCTATGTTTTCTCAAGTATACCTCAGATATGCGTTGTTCTATATCACTGATCATTCATGTTACTTTCTTCAGGACTTTCTCCATCATTCTTTAAAAGTGATACCTACAAGTCAACATATTAGAGCACATAAAATTTTGTTAATAGACTGGAAAATCATCCATACTTCTGTGTTTGCATAAAATATATGAATAACTGTGTATAGCTTTTATTTTATTATTTTATCCAAGAATTTACTTTTCTGGCTCATTTTCATTTTATATGGATGTCATTCACAGAATTTTACCTTAGAAAACCATAATGCTTGTTCAATGCACAATGGATAATGCCAAGTGTCATGAAGAAAACAAAACAAAGCAAGAGGAAGCAAAGGAAAATTTTATTAAAATATCTTCTCATTTCTTTCTCAGATATTTCCTCTTTCAAGGCTCCAAAGAAAAGTCACTCTATTCCCAAAGTTGAGGCTTTTTAAGCTTTCATCTGTTTCACTAATTGAGACTAGCTTTGTTTGATGCATATGTACAGCATACTCACTTAAAAAGTTTGCTTAGATGCACATCAGAAGATTCACAATTGTTGTGACTCATCGTAAGCAATACAACAGTTTCTTTTCTAATACTGAGATCAACTGAACCTTAATTCATCATTATGAAGTCATTATCATGAACTTTCAAAGAGAACTAATATTCTGAAATGTTCATTTATCTGAGCATGAGAAAGATGCAAGTAGAATCACTAAATTTCTTCAGAACTTGTGACCAAAATTTATAGAAAATTTTAGTACTGCACCTTTAAATATTACTGGCTTTAATAACTTCAGAATAAAACCCCAAAAGCTCCACCAGGTTACTTTGCACCTTTTCCTTTGTTAAATAAGACTCTCTTCTGGCAGCTATGATATCAAGTTTCATATTTGGAAACTTGACATATGTCACACTGAGGACAAGAAGATTAAAGTGCTTTCCTTTTCCACTGTTTTTCTGACAATTAGTCCTATATTGCCTCAAGGCCTAGAATATGCAGCTTGTTTAATAATGCTCTTTGAACTTTGCAATGATTGATCTATTGCAATTAAACTTTGAACTCTCAGTATTACCAGGTCATCTTAATTTTGGCAACAGCAGACGTTTGAGTCCTTTTTATAATGAAATCCTATAGTTAAGCCACTGATCCAAGAGCGGACAAAAATCATATCATCTACATGACCAGCCATTCTGTCCCTTGCAAGAGGAATTAAAAACCTGGAAAAGAACAGTAACATTGAATTGGGAAAGTATTTCTGATTCAAACATTGAATTGTGTAATTAACATTATTAAATAGGTCCACTACTCCAGTATAACATTATAAAATAAAATAAAATAAAATAAAATAAAATAAAATAAAATAAAATAAAATAAAATAAAATAAAATAAAATAAAATAAAATAAGATAAAATAAGATAAGATAAGATAAACAAAGTGCTGTGCTAGAAGCCAGAGTTCTCAGGAGCTTTGAACAGACCATTTTCTTAAAAATGACAGGTTACTGACACCAGAACTTTCCCCTCGTATCCAAGCTCTCCAGTCAGAGATGGAAAAACCCTGTCCCTGCAGTAACATTCATTTTCTTAGTGGTTAGGATCCTCAGATGGGATGTGTCAGAGAGCAATTCAAGTTTCTCTTCAGCATCAGATCAAGGAAAATCATGTCTTTCACATCTCTTTGAGTCCTCTGAACATTGAATCTTGATAGATTTCTCTGTGCAGTACACAATTTTTACTCTTTAGCTTTAACTTTGATTTTTTCTCAGTATTTGAATAACAGCATCCTTCAAGGTTTCTTATGAAATAAATGATTACTTTTTACCTTTTACTGTCTCAGCAGGAAACCATACTATTCTTGTTGTTTTCCCTATTTAGATTAACAAAGAAAGCTCAGATAGTTTGGAAAATTTCTGAACTGTGGACTGAACTATGAATTGCACAGTGATTACGAAATATGGAAAAAGGGGTCTGACTTAATTTTGCTTTAATTCTAAGTACTTAGAAGTTCAAATATCAATCCAAATTATCCAGATATGGAAGAAAGAACTGGCAATTCTACCACTGTAGATTTTCCTAAAATATTGCCGGAATGTCATGTCTTCGGATGAGCCTATTTTAGATGAGAACATTCAAATAATCCAGAAAAGGCAATACAATATTTGAAAGTCCTGAGCATGAAATAAGACTTGCCACTGAATAGATGCAAAAAATTAAATATAAAATATGTAGGTAGAAATAGATGGAGGCATTACAAAGAAGGATGTAAGAACTGCTTCCAAGAGGTTTCTTTTAAATAAGAAAATGAACTGTTTTTAAGGTGCTCATCTATCATGACATTTTGTGTAGTTAGAATTCCACTTCATCAAATTCATAAACAGCCACATTCCTTCCTTAAATTTCTTCTAACAGGCTATGCCATCTTCTGTTCCCCTTCATTTTAGACATCTAAAAACAAGACAGAGAAAAAATGTCAGTTTTCATAATTCTTTTTTAGCATTTAAATAAGAATAGAGTAATGTATCCACAGAAACTCTTTGAAACTTTACCACCTGCAGATTTCCACAGATGTTTAAAAGTCTATTTCCTCTGTAAAACACATCACAGAGAGACAGGGAAAACTTATAAAAGAAGAAAAAAATAGTGCTTCCTCAATTTTGCAGTCCTTTCCTTTTTCCACTCAGAGAAGATAAACCATTAGTTTTCACCAAACCCATACAACTATATTTTTCTCTATACAGGCCCAAAAACAGAAAGGCAGTACAACTTATTTTCATGACTTACAAAATCCACAGATTGTGCCTCCCCATTTTCCTTCCAAAATGTGACTGTACATAGGATATATGTATTTTTAACGTATCTTTTTTGCTTCATAAAACAAGCCCTACTTCTTCCTGATTGGTTCATCTATGTAAAAGCATAGCCATGAACAGCTTGTTGCTGCCGTGCTGTTTCATGTAGCCTTCTACTCGTTGCTGTTTTTCCAGGAATCCCTCCTGGGCTGGGTCCCTCAAGATGGTTTGGATGAGCTACTTCAAAAATGACTGTCAGTTTTCACTTTGCATTATGAGAGGTGAGAGGAACTATGCAGCCTCAGGTAGAAGAACAGCAGTTTTATCAAAACTGCTTCACGAGGAGGAAAAAAATAACAAAACTCTAATGACTTCTCCTATGCCGTGGATTAAAAGAGAAAAGGGGGAAAAAAAACCCCACCCATCAACAAATCACCAAAAACTCCAAACACTTAGAAACGTAAAAACATCCCTGACTGAGGAGAGCCTTAGATTCTACCATCATAGCAAAAGACTTAATTGCTGAGGAGAGAGAAAACTATCATATAAATACAAAATTCTGGCTTTCCAATGACAATGGCAGAAGGAATTTAAAGTGGCACTATTTTTCATATACTTCCTCAGTGTGTAAATACCATATAGCCTTTTTCTTTAACCACAATAAATGCATTTTATAGACATCTAATGTTAGCCAGTTGATTTTTTGTTTGCTCGTTTAGTTTTTCCAAAAGTAAACATGTCCTGTTGATTGAAAGACAGTGCTTTTTATTATCCATATAGGTTACACGAACTTCTAGTGGGCTGAGGTGTCTTTAGATGATTTAAAACCTGAAGGTGTCATTCTGAACGAATGGTTCCCTTCAATGAATTCAAGGTCACATGACGGAAAATTGAGAGCAAGATAGTGAACTCTAGAGAGTATGTTGAACGGTTTATCTGGATGAGTAGAATAGATCCTCAGCTTCTGAACAGAATTCTCTTTAGTGGAGACTAACAGACAGGAAAAGGAACTTAAAATCTAGACTTCTAGGGTAAGTTCTCAGAGACTGACCTACTCACAGCCTTGAGTAAAGAGGTCACTGGAGAATATGAGTAAGCGTATTCTTGCTTAAGATAATTCACAGCAGAGTGCAACAAGATCATCCAATTTCCTCTACTGTTCCACTTTAAGCACAGCAGTTTTTTCCTACATTTTATACACAATAGTCAGGAAACATTAAGGAAATAATTTGTTCAGAAAGGTTATGAAGCTTACATATTAGCTTTCCAAGACAAATGTTTATTTCAAAAAAAACACAAAATTTAGTACATCTGTAGTGCGAGTTTCAATTATTTAAGACATTTTTAAATCTCTCCCCAATGTATTTAATGATTTTTCCCTTTTAGTATTTAAAAAAAAATCACAATTAATAATTCTTTTTTTATTATTTTTTTAAGTGTATCCCAGGGGTATTTCAATAATAATCAAGCACCATTCTCAAAATGAAAATATTCCTTATAGTACCAGAGGCATAGTTTTAATGTCATTGGGGGGATTTTTCTGTTTCATTTCCAACTTGTTCACCTTTAGCTACATATCCGATGTTCTCAGATCTGGCGCTCATCATGTTATCCAGCTAAGACTGGCTAATATGTCATTTTCTGTTCCAAAATGATTTGAGATTGAAAGCTACTTTCATCTTTCTTTCCCTGTGCGCTGACTCACCTTCCACCTTTACAAGAGATATGTTATTATCTTGTTCAGTTCACTTTACCGCATCAGCTCTGACAGGAAGATAAAGTTTCCTGTTCCATAGTACATGTCATTTCTCAAAAATTTTGTCTGAAAGGAACATAAATATGAATTATTTTCTTAAAACCTCCTGCCATAGTGAAAGGACTTTTCAGGAACTGAAGATATTTTTGCCCAGGGTTGAGGAAAGGCTTTCATTTTACAATATGATTTTAATCAATGAGGAATTTTACTGAACAGTGACAAACAGTTGTACAGCTACCATATGCAGGCTGATAACAAAGATGAGGATAAGGTAGCTTTGAATACTAAATCTAATGCAGAACGCAGTCAACCTACATGTTGAAAGCAGAGTAGGCATTATCCCCTTTGTATAACTTGTGCACTCACTTGTTCATTAATGCTCAAGTAATTTGAACTACTGTCAAATTTTGTAAAAGAGAATTTAATCTTAAAAAAACTCAACCCTATGTTACACAAGGCTTTTTATCAGCTGGTCTCTCTGTGAGTTTCTAGTATCATGTTTTCTCTGTCCTGACATAATTAATAGTCCAATTTAACATGTAGGGGACAGGACATTATGTCTTCTGTGACTAGTGTTATAGAAATCAATTTTCAAAGAATTATATTATCAGCTCAGTTAGTTTGAGAGAGGGCTTCAGTAGCCAGTTTTGGTAGAAACATATTTTGAGTATTTTTTCATAGAAATGATAAAAAGCCTTTTCTGGTAGTCATGAGTGCTGGGTTTTATTTTCAGCTCTCTGTGACCACAGCAGCTTGACATATATTAGAACTGACTTCCACGTGTTCCAGTGGGATAGCTATGAACAGTAAAGTGCAAAGACATACTTTAAAACCATTTACATTAAAATTGCTATGACTTCATTCTCTGTAAAGTGGATAAAGTCATGATTTTAGTTCCTTGCTTTTATTTTCAGGGACATGAACGGGGGAAAATCTAAGAAGACAGGGAAGTCCAATACGGATTAATTCTCCTTTTGTCTATATTGTCTATATTGTTATAAAAAAGTAAATGAAAGATATTTTTATGTTTGACTAAGTAGTGCCCACAAATAACTGTAAATGAGCCCATCCTACTTGTTCCCATCTGAGCACGTCCTACTTGATCCTGAATAGAAACAGCAAACCAAGAGAGACAAACCTTGATAGTACAACAAGACAAAAGGAAAATGCAATTGTGTAATGGAGGACTGAGAGGCAAAAGTGTTGAATCATAAGCCCAAGTTTGTTCCCCCAAATATCCAATAAAATACAATGAAACCCTCAAATTTGTGGTCATCTCTATTTCAGATTTCCTTTTGATAGATCTGTATCAAAGCCAGACCTTCTCATTACCAGCTGGCTGTAGTCCATCCAGATGCTCAACTCAGCCCAGCTGTGGTCAACAGGCTATCACACCATCAGACTGTGAAGCCATATCCCTGAACAACTTCATAGCTCATTTTCACCAGGACTTCCAGAACATGTGGGTTCCCTGCTGCTGAGCCATCAGTTGAAACTGTTATGTCTCTGCAGTAATCCTCATTATAGGTCTGTCTGCTGGCATAAATTCTGAAAATGTACAGACGTGCTCTAAGAAACTAATGTTTTTGTGTCTTTTTCCACTTTGAATTGCTGTTTCACTGTCTAAGGATATTCTGGTTCACAGAAAGAATTGAAAAGAAGAAGTCTTGGTCAACTTTGGAGAGAAATTCTATAATAATTCATAGATAATAAAGAAGACGAATATAATTTGTGATTATTTTTAAGAAATATAATAATGTAAAGCTTAATTACAATACACATTTAACAACTGTCCTGACAAGCTCACACCTGTTTAACTTTGGGGTTTTTTAAATTTTTTTCTGATAATTCACAAAGTTCCGCTAGCTATCAGTGGATCTTCAGGGTGTTTTGTGTATTCCAGCCTCTCATCCTTCCTTCCCTTCTCACCCCTACACTGGCATATGCATCACCTGAATAGCACCATGTACATTGACTTCCAGTTAATTACTTACTCCAAATTAGGTAAGATAGGAATTAGATAGGAAGCAGACAATAAGATGCTTTTTACAGAATGCCTTCATGAAATACAAACTTGGATTTTTTATGCTGTGATTTTTTGAGAACGGGATTGTCTTTTTCTGTTTATGGTGCAGTAGCATGACATTATAATCAGATATAAACAATAAAATTATCATAACTTTTTTTTTTTTTTTAATTACTGTCAGAGTTCTAGGTAGGCATATAATTATAATCTCAGTCCTTCCCATCACCACTCTGAATTACAAGATTTTAATTATGATAGCTGGACAACTCAGGCCTTGTAAGCAGCCATTATCCTTTTTTTTGCAAAAAACCCTTAGTAAATACCTATTTTTAAAAGTAATGTGTATGATGAAAAAAGCATAGTTCTAAACGTGGTTCAATGTCCTTTCTCTCAACAACAAAAGAACTCAAATATTTTATGAAAGGATTGGCTTGACCCACTACATTGGTAATATTTTTCATAATTATCAAAAATGAATAAAAAAACCCACATCAAATCAAGCAAACCATATTTCTTTTAGCAAATGAAATATCCACAGCTTTTTTGTTTTTCATATAACTATGGTTAAGATTAAAAGAATGTGACTTGTCTATAGCAGAAGCACAGAACTACCTAATGTAGTGTGTGAAGTGTTTGTTGAATTATGCTGTCCCTTTTTTTGCCAAAATTCATCGTCCTAAACTGCCATTTAGAGCAGTGCCCTCTGTCTCTTTCTCATTAACACATTCTGAGAGTTTTCTGTGTGGTGTGTACAGTGTAATTATCATTAATACTTTTGCTACTACTGTAAGAAGTTTGAATTTATATCGTTCCTAAAGCCCGACAATATACATATATCGGTATTCACGAAGAGAAATCTCAATACTTGGATACTGGGAAAAGATGTCAGGGAACAATTAGGAAAAAAAGAGAATAATTTAAGTATACGAGAAGACATGCACTAGTAGTGCATCGGGTATTCCTGACCAGTACATTCTTCTAGATTTTAATGCTAATTTCAAAGATGTGAAAGACAGATGAAATAGCCCTCAAGCAGAGATAACCCGAGATTTGTATCTTCCATTCACTTGAACATCCTTCTTAGTTCAGAACCTGGTAATTTTCAGAGAAAATTAGTTTACAGTAAAAGTATTGACCTGAATTTTGTTACTCTTTCATCACTGATAATTTGATGATGCCTCAATCTGTTAGTTGCCATTTTCAACATTGATTATACCCTCTGTACTACCAGTACCAAGTAGCATTATTAATGAATATTAATGTTTCCTAAAAAAAAATCATGGATAACAAAACTATAGGTATAGTTAAAATAATTCAAAAGAGATAAAAAAATAGCATGCTTATCTATGGCATCTCTTTATTTTAAGGACAAAAAATACAAATATTACTTCATCTGAGGAGAATATTGTATCGAAATTTCAGTACTGTTCAATTAAACACCTACTAAAAATATGCTATATATTATTCTTTTTACCCGTTATATATAGGTAGATAGACTTCTCATTTAAAATGTATCTGCTGACAAGATATAAAAAGGTCCAGCTATGTGACTAGCCTTCTGATAAACCAAGAGATTTTACCTCCTGAGATTACTGAAGGTTTGTATTCACCTCCGGACCCCAGCCATCGTGTTAAACAGATATACCATGTAATCATAATTATTGCTATAAAAACATTTCTAGTTACAGATACGTTGCATTCTTATCAGCAAATAACCTCTTTCAAAGTGTAAATTCCTCCAGAAGCAGTTAACGCAGCTAGTGTCAGATGAGTTTTTCCTAACTGATATTTTATCTTACGCTAATATACTTTATGCTGATTCTCATGGCAATGGAGAGGGAAATGTTCAAATCACATCCAAGCAATGATTCATGCAATTTTAGAACAGAGTGAATAATTGTCTTTTTATGGAAAAATTCACTCTGGGAATATGCTTACTTCTTTCTATTAACTAAAGAAAGAGCAGAGAAGATTTTTAAGTAGCTAAAGTTAGGTGAGATATATCTTGCCCTTCTATTTATAGCCTCCCTCAGGCTTCCTGTCTCAGAAATGCTCATAACTTCAATACTAGTCAGCCATCTAAACCATCAGAATATACTATGGAATCACAGAAAGAAAACATTCTACTTCTGATGCAAGTTGAAATATTAAACAAAAGTGATCTAACAGGTCAATAGGTGGGGTTTCAGTGTTTTTTCAGATCTCCTGATCCAACACAGGGAGAGTATCATATACGTAGAAAGCAAGGAGAAAATAATTCTGAAGTTCCACAAAGTCTGAATTTTCAAAATTCATTTGCTCTGCCTGACACAATTCACTACACCATTTTTATTTTCAGATGTGAGGCAGTACTGCAAACGTGCATTAAAAATATGCAAGTATTTAAGAAGAAAATGTTTCAAAATAACATGTATGAATTTTCACTGATGAGAAGAAAGATCTGCTTTTAAATGCCATTACCTGCCAACAGAGCAGTAGACCATATTACCTGATAAAAATTTAGAAAGAACCAACCAGAACACAAAAACGGAGGTCTTCACCTAATATGAACTTTGCCTAATGTGACTGAACTGTCTGAAGGATGCAGTAAGACAGGATTAGTATTTTGACTTCTCGTAACTCTGCCTGCATTCCTACCACCAATCTGGTGCCCAGATCTGGTGCCCAGTGCCATACATTTCCTTTTCTCAACATCCATTTTTCGGCTGTTATTTTCTTATCCAATGTTCCTGTTTACTTCTTTATTTATTTGTCCAAGCATTATCCTTCATCCTGTTATACTTGGTCTCCCACATCAGATCTGCACTCAGGATTTGCACTACATACCTTACTCCAACTCTGGCTTGTCTCTTATTTGTATTCAAACCAGATTATGCTTCTTGGACTCTGAAGATAATGGAGGGTACAAGTAATATGTTTTCCATTTGTTTTTGATGTTTGTATGCTATGTATTTCGAAGTATCTGGGAATAGTCAGAGAAAATACAGCTCACCTCATTTCACAGAATCACAGAATCACAGAATCACACAATGGTCGGGATTGGAAGGGACCTCTGTGCGTCATCTAGTCCAACCCTCCTGCCGAAGCAGGGTCACCTACAGCAGGCTGTAGAGGACCTTGTCTAGGCGGGTCTTGAATACCTCCACAGAAGGAGACACCACAACCTCCCTGGGCAGCCTGTTCCAGGGCTCCGTCACCCTCAGAGGGAAGAAATTCTTCCTCATGTTCAGACGGAACTTCCTGTGCTTCAGTTTGTGCCCATTGCCCCTTGTCCTGTCACTGGGCACTACTGAAAAGACCTTGTCCCCATCCTCCTGACACCCACCCTTCAGATATTTGTAAGTATATATTAGGTCCCCTCACAGCCTTCTCTTCTTCAGGCTGAACAAGCCCAGCTCCCTCAGCCTCTCCTCACAGGAGAGATGTTCCAGTCCCCTCACCGTCCTTGTAGCCCTCCACTGGAGTCTCTCCAGTAGCTCTTCATCTTTCTTGAACTGGGGAGCCCAGAACTGGACACAGTACTCCAGATGAGGCCTCACCACGGCAGTGTAGAGGGGAAGGAGAACCTCCCTCGACCTGCTGGCCACACTCTTCTTGATGCACCCCAGGATCCCATTGGCTTTCTTGGCAGCCAGGGCACACTGCTGGCTCATGGTTAACCTGTCGTCCACCAGTCTTACATGATTTTTAATGTGAAAGTCTAAGAAGCCTCCAGCAAACACCAGCAAACATATTTTTCAGCACCTTCTCATTTGGCCAATATTTTGTGGATTTTGGTAAGGGTAGTAACGCATGTTCCCAATGTAAAAATAATAAATGGAAAATGTCAATTTGCTGCTTTCAAGTGTGGAGGTTCTAGAACTGCTCAATGGAAAGGTCAGTAATGTCTTTCCAGCATTGATTTTTCTAATGGACACAATAACATTTTTTTATTCCTAACTCTATGTGACCAGCAGAATGACGGAGATGATTATGCCCTTCTGCTCTGGTGAGACCCCACCTGGAGTCCTGTGTCCAGCTCTGGAGCCCTCATCACAGTAAAGACATAGACCTGTTGGAGGAGGTCCAGAGGAGGGCCACGAAAATGATCAGCAGGATGGAACATCTCTCCTATGAAGAAGGGCTCAGAGACTTGGGCCTGTTCAGCTTGGAGGAGAGAAGGCTCCACAGAGACATTATTGCTGCCTTCCAGTAGTTAAAGGGGGCTTATAAGAAAGATAGTGACAAACTTCTATATAGCAGGGCCTCTTGCAATAGGAAAAGGGGTAACAGTTATAAACAGAGGGCAGATTCAGACTAGATATAAGGAAAAAACATTGCAGGGCAGTTGGACTAGATGACCTTTCAATATCCATTCCAATCCAAACTATTCTAGGATTCTATTGTTTTATGCTTCTATTTCTGAAAGTAGACAAATTAGATTTTGTTCTGCTTTGGTTTTTTCAACAAATCCGTTAGTAGACAATCGGTAAATATTATTTCAGCAAAAACTCTCAGACAGAGAGGCTGTAAAAGACACAAGGCCACATTTTAGGAATCAGCACACATTTCAAATCAACAAGAAAATTTACCTCATTTATAGTGACAGAATTAACTGCTTTGGTCTCCCACTGATACAGGTATGCAAAAAAAAAAGAAGAGGAAACAAAAGAAAAAACGTAAACACCCACTTTTTTAGTGTAAAACTTTCAGATAATTCTTAGAGTAATTCAGTTCTTCAGTTAATTCCTAGTATTTCAAGAAATGTCAATTAAACAATTTTAATCACAGTCATGCCACTTCAGATTTTTGAATCACTTATAAGAGATTGCCAATTCTTTTTTCTTCATTGAACCAACCAGCATAATCAAAACTAGCACCTGAAATCACTGCATATTAATTTCAAATATTTAATCAGAATAATGTGTGACAGGGAAAACAGATGTACTCCTATCTTTAGGATGTGTCTCCAAATCCATGAAAAACCAATTAGACTGAATGCAGTACATGCCGCATATAAAGTAGCAAACTTTCTACAAATCATATTGTTGCAACACTTAAAGATTTAATACACATTCATCCAGGTTCTGTTCCTTCATGTGTGCATCTGTTGTATGGTAGCAATATCCATTAATGAGACATTTGATACACTGATAAAATTCCATTTCTCCATATTTCTATCAAAGTATTAATCCCCCCTTAAACAGGTATTTTCTTTTCCTTATGTAAAAATGATTATTGTTCCCATGTTTTATTAATATCACTAGTACTGTCTCCTAGATAAAAATTAATTACTTGGTTGTGATCCATAGAATGGAGCTTCAAATATACTACCTAGGTGTCATATCAACCTCTTCTTTTGTTGTGTCATGAAGTACTACTATTTAAGAGTGCGAACAAAGAAGTATTAATTTTCCTATAAATTGCCATGCTCACATCTTGGGAACAGCATCAATAACCAAATCAATGGAAGGTTATTAACTTGCAACAAATGTTTTCTGTCATCAACAATCTTCATCTTTAATGCATTCTTCACTTCAGTGCTCATTAATTATATTTATGTTAGCTATACTTGTGTTAGCCTTCCACAATCGAAAGCATTATTTTCTGTTTCAAGTGGACAGAGAAAGGAACAGATCTGAAACCAATTGAAACAAAATTTTGACTACAGTTTTGAAAGAAGATTATGCATTTCTGTAACACTATTTTTTCCAACTGCATTATACATGGCAGGGTCCTTCGAAAGTAAAGGCAGGTAAAGCGAATTTGCACTCTTGTAATTAAGGAGAGTTTGATCACTTCTTATATATCAACAAAACAATTTTTGAGGGGGAGTTATTTTTATATATATATATAAAATACATATATATTATATATATATATAATTTATGGGGTGAGGGGGCTGGTTTGTGTTTTTTCCCTCTACAGCCATGAGAAATATTATATTTTGCATGGTGTACCAATAAAACATCCTGGCATTCCTACCAAGTATTTACAAAAGCAAAAATATTTAAGCTAATATGTATAAAACAACTAGCAGAATCACTGTATTATCCAATTCACCTTACCTGTAGTCACTGTTGACCCATTGTACCAATTCAGTAAATCTGAGTATTGAGCTGAATTGCCTTTAATACTATTTTAGTGGAAGGGAGTCATTACATATTATCTTGTGCACTTTTATATAGGCTAGCCTGTTCTCCATCTAACCTTTCCTGTCTCTGTATAAATATCTTTCTAAATAAATAATCATTGCCAACAAGCTTGTTTTATAAACTATTTTGTCTGATAATCATAGCAACCTTGTCATCATCCTCTCTTTTATATCACATACACAGCATTCCTCCATTTATTCTTTGACATATTGTTATCGTTCCCTTACAGTAAATGCAGTTCTGTTGATTACAAGTCCTCCAAAATTTCAAGTTTTTCTTTAATTGCAAACGAATTCTCCCTTACAGTTTTGTTTTGTTTTGCTTACTGGTAAAGTCTGAGTGTTAGAGGGGAGTGAGACTATTTACAAGGAAAATTAATTTGGGTTCAATTCAGATTTCAGACTTCAGTTGAACTTTTTTTTTTATATGACGTCTTGTAAGAGTCATAAACAGTAGTTACATTCCTTTTTATAGGTACAATGTCCCTTCATTGCACACACTTTAAAATTAACTTCTTCACAATATTGACTTTATTAACAGCTTGACCACCAAAATAAAAGTTGGTGTAATCTCCTATCATGGCCCATCTCTCTTCATTGCACTTATCCACATTTTTGATCTCCTTGTTTTTTAATGAAATACTTCGGTCCTTCTGAAACCCTTGAATTAGTAACATATAAAAAGCATCACGTCAGAAGAAATTATTCTAGTATTCTAGTATTCTATAGCATTTTTCTTTGAAAACTTGAGTGTCAGAGAATGGAATGCCTTTGACAGAATCATGTACAAATTAGTTAAATATATCTACAGTTCTAGAACAATAAATGTTCTTTTTGCTAATGCGGAAAGAAAGAAAAAAACTCCACATTTCACTGACTATTTTTCCTTGTTTGACATCAAAAACTGACCTTTTTAAAAATGTGTGATGAGGATTAATTGCACTGTAGCAAGACAGTATGAGTCTGAGAGAGAGACTGAATGGCTGATATCTTGTATAACATGCCCAGCAATTGAAGAGATTGGAAGAGCATGTGTTTTAGCTGGTTTGTTTTTCTTACTGATAAAGTCTGAGTACCGGAGGAGAGTGAGACTATTTACAAGGCAAATCAGTTTGGGTTTGGTTCAAATTTCAGACCTGAGTTTGATTTTTTTTTTTTTACATGGCCTCTTGTAAGAGACATAAACAGTATGTACAAGTTAATTGTACGTATCAAAGCTAAGCATAAACCAGTTAAACAATGCTTGTACTTAACCAATTTCAATACTAACAGCTCAACCATGAGACATCCTTTTGTTACCTCAATAACTGTAGTTTTGATGTAGGACAGCTATTTAAAGTATTAGATATAGCTTCAAAATCGACATTGTATACTCTTAATATGGTCCAAATTTTTAACATTATAAAAATATCATCAGTGACATCCATCACAGAAAGGACCTAAAATATACAAAGACTTATTGGTTTAAAGAGTTATATATGATGAATTAGTTTTAATGACCCCTAAAATTCTATAACTGGTTCTGGTTCTACAAGGTGCTTAGAATTACCTAAATTTATGTGAGAAAATATTTTCTCTGACATTAGTTAATAAAACTGTATAGTGTAGAGTGGGAAGCAAGAGGGAAAGTAGTCAAATATAAACAATCTATTATATTTTTAGTTTGTGAGAAAGGCATTACCTCTATATACAGAGTATAGAAATATGTGAACAACTAGCTCTTTAAACCCAAACAAATCCAACTCAAAATTCACATTTGTAAGTATACTCAGAAACTTCATATACCCTACTTACACATAGCATTTTGACTAAGCTATTTCTCAGTCTGATTTGCTAGGTAATTTCGCTAGATATAGCTATTCAGTATTCTTGATTTGTCTTCAGAAATCACTGTTTACAAAGAGGAAAATATTATGTTAGTAAGACAGATTGATCAGTCACTTTAATTAAAATTAAAAAATACAACAGAAACGCTCGAGGACACAGCATACCATGTAATTCCCTACCACAAAAGCAAGAGGCAAAGCCAAATTATAAAAAAAAAATGCCTAAACTAGAACAGATATCCAAAACAAAGCATTTCAGCATTCAAGAAAAAAAAAATATTACAAGATTACAATCACATGTAGTACTTCAAGTTCTTTTCCAGAATGACACTCTGCTTATTCAAACTCAAGTTCTTTTCCAGAATTTTTAAACTTTTCAAAATTTTTTCAAACTTTTTCCAAACTTTTTCCATGCTTTTTGTGTACTATGATTTTCATATATGTTCAGAGGTGTGCAGTGGCAGTTACCAAGGCAAAAGTTAAGCTTTGCTTCAGGAATAAAACGTCTCCTTCACCACAACTCTGCTACTGCTTAAAGATTTCCTAGATCTTTATGTGGGGATCTGTGGGTGGAGAAGTTCAAGATGTAATGCCTTTTCGTTCCTGTGGAAAATAAGAAGCCAGTTTAAACTGACTTAAGGCAATTCCTTCCTATTTAGAAAACTTTCCATTTGCTATTTCTGTCACTGCAAGCCCTCAAAAAGTATGAACCTCTGTCACATATTTACAGACAGCAAATAATGAAAACTATATCATCTTCACCACTGCCAGAATCTAAAATATCCAAGATTTTTCTGTAGGTGTAGACAAGTTTCTGCTTCTGATGCCTGAGTCTGAGGATTCTGCTGCATTCCACTGTTGTTACAAGCTTTCAGTTTGAAAGTACAGTACTCCATGGTTGTACCAAGAAGCAATAACTTCTCTAACAACCAAAAATCAACTGCACTTTTGACAATGCTCAAAATTGTTCTTGAAAGTAAAAGCCATTCTGTGGGCAGTGACGCCAAATGAATGTTTAGAAAACAGATACAGCTGTTATTCGTTCTCAAAATAATACAGCCTTTTGATTTTAAGTATTTTAAGTATTAACTATGTGTATTTCATTTTTTTCCATCAAAGTACAGTAATTAATTCAATTATGTCAGAATTTTTTACACCAAAGAATATATATAGAACCTTCTAAATCGTGACTAAACTGTTTACATGGAGACAATTCAAGGAAAAACTTTTGAAGCACTAACCATTAATTATGACAATAAAGTGCCACAAAAGAGAGATGTCTGCATCTAAAAAATATCATCTTTCAAAAGATATCACTATCCTTATATCTACTAGAAATTTTAAGTCCTAGTAAAAGCTTCATATTACTTACACAATACAGAAGCATAATTATTTTTTATCTTTTTGAACCTAAGATTTTGGGCCAGAATTTTTATAAAAATATTTAGAAATAAAATGCATACATAGCACAGGTGAATGATGGTGACATTAATATACAATTCTTACATACTCATTCAGTCTGCAGGTGCTAGATATCTTTGACTTTGAGGTACAAGCCTAGTATTTTTATACTACTTGCAAAAGAGTTGAAATAGTCTTTTCCTAGTGATAGATGTCATAGTATGCTGTGTACTGAAACACTGTCTAAAAACTTTGAAGCTGCTAAACAATTTTATAATCAAGTAAAAGAATAGATGAGGTACTATTAAATGGTGTGCCATGTCTTTGACTAGATCCAAGATCAGTCAGCTGCTTTTCAATGAAAGAAATAAGTAATATTTAAATGAAAGAAATAAGTAATATTTACCTCTACTATGTCTAAAATACAGATGTAGTATATAGTGGTCACCTTAACCATCTAATTTCAACCTACAGTTTCTGTATAGTAATGTAAGTGATCTATGGTACAGAGGATTGCAAAGAGCTGGAACAGGTTTGAAGAGACTTGCTTTCCTTCCCTTTCCTTCCCAGTCCTTAATCTTTAGATGGCAACAATTAGGTGAGGTAAATTGTACTTCATTCAACAGAATTTAGTAATTTAGACATTTGTAGTATAATTACAGTCAGTATCATTCTGTGACACATTGCTAACAAAATCAAAAAGACAACTTGAGAGGAGAAATTTGAAAAAGGTAAAAAGAGGTAGTGTCAAAGGAGATAAAACCAGTGTCCTTTACACACTGTCAGTAGCCACCATCTTACCTGTCTTACCTTGCCACCAAAAGCTTGGATATTTAATGTATGTAATGTTAATGAGTTAGTCATTCTGAGCTCTCCTGCTAACTGATGGAGAGAAAGGTATTTCCAGAGTGTGATTTACCACAGTGATATAGAACCTAACATGCATAAGGTTTATTACTCCTTGGTGGAATCTTTCTCCTTGTGGACAACAAAGATTTGAAAGAATGAAGACAAACAGAATTAATACCATATTAGATAACTCTAAGCAGGATAAGAAGTCAAGAAGAACAAAATACTTTCAGCAGGCAGAATAGTAATGGCTGCTAATACTTAACCTGGAAGCAAGAAATTCACAGATAAAACAATAAAGGATATAAAATTATAAACAGACAGTGCAAGTACTGCTTGGCAATAATTGAACGACGTAGGCAGACTCAGTCTATTAACAAATGGCTCCGTGACTCATGTCACCACCACAACTTTGGGTTCTTTGACCATGGGGCGACATACACAGCACTAAGCTTGCTGGCATCAAATGGGAGACAGCTTTCTTAAAGGGGGAAGAGGATCTTTGCCCAAGAGCTCGCAGGGCTCATTGACAGGGCTTGGCTTTAAACTAGAGGAGAAGGGGGAAGGGGAACGTATCAGACTTGCCAGCGACAGGCTAGGGGAGGATACACAATGGTTAGAGGGATGGGGGGCTAGTGGGAGCCCTCAACCCGTTGCCCAGCAGCATGCAAGGGACACCGCAGCAATGTGGAAGTCTTGCCGAGGGGAGCTGGAGGCGCCTGAGGTATCAGGTGCCAACAAGAAAATACACATGAAGCACCTCAAGGGAAAAAAGGAGTGCTCTGCTATGAAGGTAACAAGGCCGACAGCTCAGGTGAAATGCCTCTATACAAATGCACGCAGCATGGGAAACAAACAGGAGGAGTTGGAAGCAGTCGTGCTGCTGGAAAGCTACGACCTGATTGCCATCACGGAAACTTGGTGGGATGAATCCCACGACTGGAATGTAGCTCTTGATGGCTAAAGGCTGTTCAGAAGGGACAGCTGAGGAAGGAGGGGCAGGGGCGTTTCCCTTAACATCAAGAAAACATTAGAGTGAAGAGCTGTCCCTGAAGAATAACCACGAGCAGGTCGAAAGCTCATGGGTAAGAATCAGAGAGAGAGGTAAAAAGGGGAACCTAGTGGTTGGTGTCTACTACAGGCCGCCAGATCAAGAGGAGCTGACAGATAAGTGTTCTTCCTCCACCTCCAGGAAGCTTTGTGCTTGCAGGCTCTCATCCTACTGGGGGACTTCAATCACCCCGACATCTGCTGGAAAAGCAACACGGCAAGCTGTAGGCAATCCAGCAGGTTCCTAGAATGCATTGAGAACAACTTCTTAAGCCACGTAATAAGCACCCCTGCCCGAGGCGGTCATCAATGCGAGTGAGCTCGTTGGGGATGTCAAGATCAGAGGCAGCCTGGGCTGCAGTGACCACGCGCTGGTGGAACTAACGCTACGGAGGGAAATGGGAATAACGAAGAGCATAGTCAGGACCCTAAATTTTAGGAGGGCAAAATTCCAGCTCTTCAAGGAGATAGTCAGAAGGACTCCCTGGGAAACGGTCCTCAGGGACAGGGGAACAGAACAGAGCTGGCAGGTCTTTAAGGATATATTCCACAGAGCGCAAGAGCTCTCGATCTCCAAGTGTAAGGAGTCGGGCAGAGAAGGGAAGAGACCGGCATGGCTGAGGCAAGAGACGCTGGTCAAACTAAGAAAGAACAGGGAACTGCACAGGCAGTGGAAGCAGGGACTGGCTTCCTGGGAAGAGTATAGGGAAGCTGCCCGGTTGTGTAGGGATGGGGTCAGGAAGGCCAAGGCACAGCTGGAGTTGAACTTGGCAAGGGGTGTGAAAAATAACAAGAAGGGCTTCTGCAGGTATGTCAGCCGGAAAAAGATAGTCAAAGAAAGCGTACCCCCGCTCATGAGCGAGACCAGCGAACTGGTAACAGCAGATGAGGAGAAAGCTGAGGTACTCAACAGCTTTTTTTTTGCCTCAGTCTTCACTGGCAACCTCTCTCCTCACCCCTCCCGAGTCGATGAATGGCATGAAGGAGAGCAGGAGGGTAAAATCCCTCCAGCTGTAAGTGAAGACCAGGTTCGGGACCTCCTGAGGAACTTAAACGTACAGAAGTTCATGGGACCTGATGAGATGCATCCCAGAGTCCTGAGGGAACTGGCTGATGTAGTTGCCAAGCCACTCTCCATGATATTTGAAAAGTCATGGCAGTCAGGGGAAGTTCCCAGTGACTGGAAAAAGGGAAACATTGTGCCCCTTTTCAAAAAGGGTAGAAAGGAAGACCCTGGGAACTACCAACCTCTCAGCATCACCTCTGTGCCTGGGAAGATCATGGAACAGATCCTCCTAGAAGATATGCTAAGGCACGTGGAGGCAAGGGAGGTGATTCGAGACAGCCAGCATGGCTTCACCAAGGGCAAGTCCTGCCTCACCAACCTAGTGACTTTCTATGATAGTGTAACAACAGGAGTGGACAAGGGAAAACCAATGGACGTCATCTATCTGGATTTTTGTAAAGCTTTTGAAACGGTCCCCCACAACATCCTTCTCTCCAAATTGGAGAACCATGGATTTGATGGGTGGACCGTTCGGTGGATAAGGAATTGGTTGGATGGTCGCAGCCAAAGGGTAGTGGTCAACGGCTCAATGTCCAGATGGAGACCGGTGACAAGTGGAGTCCCTCAGCGGTCCGAACTGGGACCGGTGCTGTTCAATATATTCATCAATGACATGGACAGCGACATTGAGTGTACCCTCAGCAAGTTTGCAGATGACACCAAGCTGAGTGGTACGGTCGAGACACCAGAAGGACAGGATGCCATCCAGAGGGACCTGGACAAGCTGGAGAGGTGGGCCTGTGTGAACCTCATGAGGTTCAACAAGGCCAAGTGCAATGTCCTACACCTGGGTCGGGGTAATCCCCGCTATCAATACAGGCTGGGGGATGAAAGGATCGAGAGCAGCCCTGCTGAGAGGGACTTGGGGGTACTGATAGGTGAAAGGCTGCACATGAGCCGGCAATGTGCGCTGGCAGCCCAGAGGGCCAACCGTGTCCTGGGCTGCATCAAGAGAAGCGTGGCCAGCAGGTCGAGAGAGGTGATTCTGCCCCTCTACTCTGCTCTGGTGAGACCTCACCTGGAGTGCTGCGTTCAGCTCTGGAGCCCTCAGCACAAGAAGGACATGGAACTGTTGAAGCGGATCCAAAGGAGGGCTACAAAAATGATCCGAGAGCTGGAGCACCTCTCCTATGAGGACAGGCTGAGAGAGTTGGGCTTGTTCAGCCTGGAGAAGAGAAGGCTGCGGGGAGACCTGATTGCAGCCTTTCAGTACTTAAAGGGAGCCTATAGGAAAGATGGGGACAATCTTTTCAGTAGAGACAGCAGTGACAGGACGAGGGGTAATGGTTTTAAACTAAAACAGGGTAGGTTTAGGCTGGATATAAGGAAGAAATTCTTTACAATGAGGGTTGTGAAACACTGGAACGGGTTTCCCAGAGAGGTAGTGGAGGCCCCATCCCTGGAAACATTCAAGACCAGGTTGGACAGGGCTTTGAGCAACCTGGTCTAGTTAGTGGTGTCCCTGCTCGCTGAGTTGGGGTTGGACTAGATGACCTCTCAAGGTCCCTTCCGACCCAAAACTTTCTATGATTCTATGATTCTATGAAAACTTCAGTGTGTTATCAACACTGTTTTCATCACAAATCCGAGGTGTTGCCCTACCCAAACTAGTATGAAAAAAATTTACTCTGTGTCCCAATCCGATGTCAGGGAGGGTTCAATACGATCCCCAGGACAAAATTAAGACGCAAATGGAGTCAGATGTCGTACAACCTTATAAACTTTATTTTGGTGAACCGGGAATCAGAGGACGGACGGGGAAGGGAGTGGGGGGAGGACACAAGTAAGAAAGTTAAAAAAAAAAAAGGAAAGAAAGGGCGAGAGCAAGAAAGAAAGGCGTAAAGTCAAACAACCCCAGCGGGTGAGGAAAGGAGTGCGGGGTGGGAGGAGGGGGGGGTCAGTTACCACCACATGGATTCAGCAATGTCCAGCGATGTCCAGTCGACTCAGTCTCTGTGCAGGCATGGAGGTTCCAGCAAGGAAGGGGTCCGTCAGCAAGGCAGTGAGGAGGAGAGAAAGAAGAGACCTCAGGGGAGCATGTGCTGCCCTGTTACAGGGGCATTTGCCCATGCACAGTGCATGTCCACATACATACAGTTCATGCCATACATGCTGCCTGCTTAGACAAGACCTCTCTTGCCAGTCCGTATGTAGTCTGCGCACAAGTGCAACATGGTTCTTTCCTGCAGGTCTTTGTGGTGGTTTTTTCAGAGGCCAGGAAGGGACTACAAGGGCAATGTCAAGACAAAACCAGTTTGTAGCGGTCTTCTACACTCTGTCCCAGCCAGAACCTGTACAGAAGCATAGATGTCAGCAATGATGGCGAATTTAATTGTACACAAGATAGTGCTGTGAAAATTGAAAGCAGCAAATGGCTGTTTGGTTTGTAATTATTGATAAGAAGTCAAAAAGTAGATTCTTTGGAGTAACTGGAAAAAAAAATTAATTTACACATCTCTAAAAATGTCCTGTTGTCTCTCTCCATTCCATATTACTATTAATTTCAATTTCTGGGGTTTTTGTCTAATTGAATCTTAAATGAGTAGAAAATAGAACTTGCTTTACTCTGTAAGCAATTCATAGCAGGATGCCTACACTTCAAACTAAGTGAAGCCTTTAGACACTAGGGAATACCAAAATGGATGCGCTTACACTCACAAAGCACGCTTCACCGGAGAACACTGGAGTAAATATCTAGCCAAACTTTTTTCTTTCCCAACAATAGAGATGAAGTGTTATCAGAAACTGAAGACTTAAAAAAGGGATTTGATAAAGTAAAAATTGTAAAACTACAAGTTCCCTGGCTAAAACAGGTAAGATTTTTGAATGATTCTGCTGCTACTAACAAAAATATGCAATCCATTCTGAATCAGCAATACTACAGCACTAAACTGGTTGTGAAAAAACTTTATTTTTATAAAGGTGACCCTGAAAACAAGAGGTGAGTGACAACGCTGTGTCAGGGCTGTGAATTGAACAATGCCTATAAATGAGAGGCAGGTCTATGATGTGTTGGATGCTCTTTCCACACGCACACCACTCTCTGATGGATGTAACACAAAGTCAAAACTGCCTTAAAGCAGCAGATGAGTGTTCTGTCACCTGAGGGTCTCAGATGCTTTGTGAATCAGATCAATAAATATTTGATGATTCAGAAGGACACTTTAACCCTTAAAAACACAATCATTTTAGCAGTAGTTCTCAAAGGAAATATGGGGAAAAAGGCAAAAATGTGGTGGTCAGCTGCTGCATAATCGAGTTGTCTACTAAATAAAACTAAGACATTCCATTTGTCCTAGAACAGATACATTTTTTTTCCCCAAAATATTCTAAAGAAAATCAATAACTTATCAAGAACACAGTGATACCTTGCAATTTAATTTCAGAAAGTCTGCAGATCAATAGCTTTAGATATGCTTACAGTTCTTCACAGTAGAAGTGCAGTAACTGATGCTGGGGACTGTGTATGTGAGCATGTATGTATGTGTGACTGAGAGACAAGCTGAGATTTACATTCAATACTGGGACTTTCTGCAACATTGTATTTCAGTCACTACCTTTACTGTTCCTTTGTGAAAAGGTTTTAGAGCAGGATGTTTTGCATTCCTTTCACTTAAATGGTTACTTGATTTAAAGAGATACAGAAGCAACTTCATTTTTTCTACAGTGTAGATTGAAACAGAATTTCCATTAAGATGCTTATTCAGAAGTTTTTAACTCAGCCACATGATTGCCACAGGTTTATCTATAATATTTATTCTCAGGATTGAATTATTGCTAATTAATGATGGAAATGTTCAGTGATTTTTAAAGTGAAAGAAAATGTTTTTTTTTAAAAAAGTAAATCTTACTTGGTGTAATTTCAAACTCACATAAGTTCAACAGAAAAGATGGTCTTTTCAAGGTTTAATTAACAAATTGTCATCATATTTATTTGTTTTTATGATCTGAACCAAACCAAACGATCTTCAAGTTCAGTTATTATAAAGAATGATGTACGTAAAGATTTAACTATAAATGCAAAACACAAAACTCCTGATGCAGCAAACACACATGCAATAAATATTTATTTGGCCACAGGAGCACCATTTTAGCTGTTCTGTAAAAAGAGTAAATAGTTATACACAGACCACTCTACAAAGCCTTAAAAAAATGGTACTGCAGGATTCATTGGCTGATAGGTGAATTTGATTCACCTGCTGTAGGTATTTGATTAGCCTGTTGTAAATGACCCTGCTTCGGCAGGAGGGTTGGACTAGATGACCCACAGAGGTCCCTTCCAACCCCTACCATTCTGTGTGTCTGTGTGTGATCTAATAGATGAATCCAAAATCTGTAAGTAAAATAAAAAATATGTTTTATAGAAGTTCCAGTACAAAAATTCTAAGCTCTATTTAAATGTTGTTTTTTTTTTTTAATACATGAGAGACATATACAAGTAATGAAGCCAGTGTATAATGTCAGAGCAACCAATCCCGTACTGTCGTAACAGGGAAGCTGTTAGCACAGGTCAGTAGTCCATTTTCTGGCATTCAGTTTGCTTGTAAGAAGTCAGTTCAGCTTTAAGACTAGTCGTTTAAATATCTGGGTTTTTTAAAGACGATATGTACTCTATTTTGTGTTAAAAAACTAAGACCTAAAGGCATAATATTGTTATTTTCATTTGGATTTGTCCCAGGTTACTTCAGATAAATGTTATACAGTTAATGGAGAGAAAAGGACGGTAATCTTAGATCATAGTTAATCTTCTTATTTTAGACGTCTGTGTTAGAATGAGTGACAAAAATATCTTTGTAAATGCATTTATGTCTTCTAATTGACTAAATAGGAAGTGTAGACAACCAGATACGAACAGCTAATCAGCTGATAACTACTTTTTCTTGTGGCACTCTCATGTTCAGAACAAAAAAAATCCAAAACAGAGTAACTTGCTACCTTTCTGAATTAAAGGGACAGAGACCAAGAAAGCTATTATGAGCTCTACTGTTATATCTCACTTTTCCTTGGATCTTTTTTTTTCTGTACTCCATTAATAGGATAGTAGCACTAAACTCCAAACAGAAGGGAGATGGAAAATATAAAAAACAATTTTTGTTTGTATAAAATGGGTTTTTTTTTGAAGTGGAGAAATGTATATCATCAGGTCTGGATTTCAGAAATACATCTTTCTTTTTCACTTGGATGCATTCAAAGGAAATTCTGCAAAGCTGCCTCAATGTGAAAAGGAAGCTTAAGCGCTGAGAACATGAAATCATACTGCTCTAGATGTCACAGACACCTCACCACCTGCTTAACCTTAAAAAGATAAGGAATCTCTTTGACTTTAAAGTGGCAGCTTATTACTTCAAGGGTAAGCACTTGTCTAGACAGAGTCGTAATAACTTTCAAGAAGTACCTAATATCCCTATTATTTGTCTGGAGAAATCATAGTCAAGTTCAAGCATTCCTGGCACCAGGAATAGGTGTGAGCTATGAGCACAGTAGTTTCTGAATAAGTATGTGTAAACTGATTCACTAGGAGAAAAGAGAGTTGGTCACAGGTAGTTTCATCTAACTGCTTCTTCTTTCATTTCCTTTCATTTCCTACAGACAGATCTGCTAACTGTACTACTCACTGTTAAAAAGCATTTCAGTCCTGCGATAAGTATCTCACATGACCTTCCTTTCAGAAAGGTGGTCTAATGCGTAGCTCTAGCCAGATAAAGGGAAAACTTCAAAGACACTGCGACTTTACTGTTCTCTTCAATGAACAGTGCTGATTTATACTATCTGAGTGTTTGGATAAAAATCTCATTTTGTGGAAAGTGCTTCCTCCAGTATTACCATTACAATTTTCAAATGTCTCAGTGATGCATCTGTGGAAGAATATTTTCCTGAAATCCCATCACTGCTTTCTTTGTAAAGAACGATGATGGGGATACCAGCCAGTGCTTAAGTCTCTTCACTTAAATTCCAGCTTCTATACTGGTAAAAAAAACAAACAAAAAAAAAAAAAAAACACCTTGAATTGAGTGCACTTCTTTCAATCTTATTCCTTTTAGGTGGAACATGCTATTGTAGCTAAAACACCAAGCTGAGATTGGCATGCATGAAAGAACTTTTTCCAGTAACAATGATGTTATAAATAATAAATTTGTAGTTAAATACACATCAGCCAATACTTACACTAGACTATGCATCAGCCTTGAATTCTATAAAGAAAGCCTCTGGTTTGTTGCTCACACTGACAATGAATTATGTAATTCATACATGACCATCCCCACATTGTTCATTTACATGGATAATTCTGGTTTATATCAGTTTGCTGTAAGGAACTCCCAAAATATACTTGATTAGCTGTAGGAAATATGAAATGTTCTTAGCTGCTGCAGTACTTATTGCCTTAGCCTCTCTGGCAACTCCATGAAACTCTTCAAAAGCATGTAAAAAGTCTTATCATTTGCTCATATTGAACCAAATCTGCAAAGCATTAGATGAGTTGAGAGTGTAAAGGTGCTGGCTTAGCAGTCTTTTCAGGGAATGTTTTGAGTATCATAGATATATATATATCTATACACACACACACACATATGTATATATACACACTTTTCCCAGGAAACAGGAAATGTTCAGGATAAGTTCCTTACTTCCCAGATAGACTGGCAAATAAATTGTCACAGAAGTTAGCATTAATTCTACCACTATTCTGCACGCAAAATTCATCATGTTTGAAATTAAAATGGACAATAAATTAGGTAAGATGAGTGTTACAGCTGCAGAGGTACAAGGATGTGTCTTAAATACGGAAGAACAAATCATTATTTTGAAAACTGAATCAACACAGAGAGATAATCAACAGAATGGCAGAGCCAGTAAAGCTGTTGGCTGACAAATTGGAAGAACACAAGTACCAAAGGAAAAAAAAAAAACAAGACTCGTTAAACACTCGAAATACACTGAAGGAGACCAACCATATGTTACTTTGAGCAATGGATTCCTGCTCTGCTTAAATTAAGGAGAAGGAGAGAGGGAAGGAATGGAATAAAGACATAGAGAATTTTTTACACCATCACTTGGAATACTTCGCATGCTTGTTATGGTATTATGGTTAAATTAAACATTAAAAAAAAGAAATAATTCAAAATGAAGAAATTATAAATATGTGTTAATATTTAAGATAGATTATTCAATTAATGTCTGGTCACTGACATTCAGCACCTTATTTCCAGCTGTAAGAACAGGCTGCACCACAGAAAAATCTCCTAATAGAGCTGCATAAAAAGGCAAGAATTTTCTTGATACTATTTCTTCTCCACTGATATGCAAATATTGTAGTTAGTGTAACAACCAAAATCAGATGTTTCAGTATACTTTTCTGTATGTTTTATATACTTTTGAAAAGAATGTTGTTATATTACAGAATTTTAATCCTTAATTTTTAAAACACAGTTCAATTTTATAATAATGTTTAGTAATACAGGCACAGAAGACAGGCCATGCATAATTGCACATTCTAGCAACCAGATTATAATGCCAGATGATGTAATTTATTAATTTGTTTAGAAATTCATTCCATTCTTGTTTCTTTCCTATCTTCTTATTTGATAGCTTGTACATTTATCAGTGCTGTAAACTAGTGAAAAAGACAGAAGTGGCAGAGTGCAGTGTTGGATTTATATTTCAGCTCACGCTGCTGAGACAATATATTAAGTTCAGAAGTAATGATAAGACTTTCAAAAAATAGATCCTGAACATGACATAATTGTAAAACTAAAGAAATAAATACAACCACAACCACCACCAGAACAAAATACAACAAGAAACTGATGTAATTATTAGAAAACAATCCAACCTTCTATTTGTATAATAACTACACATCCTCATTTTGGCTAGGATAGAGTTAATTTTCACAGAAAGCTGGGAGAGGACACAGCCAGGACAGCTGATCCAGAATAGCCAAAAGGGATATTCTATACCACGTGACATCATGCTCACCATATATTTGAAGGAGCTTGCTGGGAAAGGGTACTTGCTGCTGAGTAGCGGGCTGGGCACCAGGCAGTGAGAACACTGCACAGTCTATTCCTTGTTTTGTATATTCTTTTTATCAGTATTATTGTTGTTGTTGTTATCTTCCTTTGCTGTTCTGTTAAACTGTCTTTATCCCAACACACAAGCTTTGCTTTTTACTTCTGATTCTCCTCCCCATCCCACTGGGGTGGGAGAAGCAAGCAAGTGGCCTCATGGTTCTTTGCTGCCAGCTGGGGCTAAACGACACTGCATCAAAAAATATCAGATGTGAGAAAAGTGTTACCTATTTAGTACGCAGGAAACTGAGGCTGTGTGAACTGAATACAAATTACAGAAGCCCCACGTGTGTCCACATGTAGTAAATGTGTTCCAGATAATCACTGATATAATAGCTTAACTGTCTGGTCTGCAAACACCACTCCACAACTACAACACACACAATGCAACACTGTTTATCACAAAGGGAGAAAAGAGTGTTTGACTCTTGTCTCACTGACTTAGAAGGAGAAGTATCATGTGAAGTATTTAGCCAAACCATCTCTAAAAGTTCTCTTTCTCCTCTCTTTTCCTCCAGCAGATAAAAAGTTCTGTATTAGCTAATTTACACCTCTGCAGACAGACAACTATGAGTGCTTCTGCACAGTACTTTCTTTTTCTAGTTAGATTGATCTTACTCTTATTGTGTTCAAGGAGCAGACATAAGCAAGTCAGATCTATACAAAGACGTACAGAAATGCACATTATACAGTGCGCTGCCAGTAATAATAAAGATAGTAGTGAGGCTGTTTATATGAGCTTGGGATCAGTAAAACCTTAGTGCAGTCACACAAATTCTAGTTTGAACAGAACTTCAGTTAAATCAGCCATGAAAAACTGTGTTTGTTCCTTCTCCAAGTAGGCTACAATGACTTCTAGTCTAGTTGTGCACACTCAGCACAACTCAGTTCACTCAATGTTTCAGAAAAAAAAGTTAAATGACTTTTCAAAGCACAAGGAAAGATTCTGATGATGCAGAGTAGTGCAGAGCAGTAAGCCAATGCATTAGGACTGCAAAGGATACGTAGGAGAAAGAAGCCTATTCTACCAAGCAGAAATGAAACTCTAGTTTGTGATAAGGGATCAGGCCCAGTCAGCATGGGTTCATGAAAGACAAGTCCTGCTCGACCAGCCTGATCTCCTTCTATGACCAGAGGATCAGTGCAGTGATCGTGCACCTGTACTCAGCACTGGTGAGGCCACACCTGGTGTACTGTGTTCAGTGTTGGGCCCCTCACTGCAAGAAAGACATTGAGGTGCTGGAGCATGTCCAGAGAAGGGCAACTAGGCTGGTGAAGGGTCTAGAGAACAAATCTTACGAGGGGCGGCTGAGGGAGCTGGGGCTGTTTATTCTGGAGAAGAGAAGGCTGAGGTGGGACCTTATTGCTCTCTATTACTACTTGAAAGGGGGGTGTAGTGAGGCGGGTGTCGGTCTCCTCTCCCAGGTAACTAGAGATAGGACGAGAAGCAATGGTCTCAAGTTACATCAGTGGAGATTTAGACTACACATTGGGAAAAATTTCTGTGTTGAAAGAGTGGTCAGGCATTGGAACAGGCTGCCCAGGGAGATGGCGGAGTCACCATCCCTGGAGGTGTTTAAAAAATATAGAGATGTGGCACTTTGGGATATGGTTTAGTAGGAATGGTGGTGTTGGGTGGATGGTTGGACTTGATGATCTTAGAGGTCTTTTCCAACCTATGATTCTCTGATTCTATGTGAAGGAGTGGAAGAAGAGATAAAGAACACCAAACAAATCAAGTGATGCAATGGCAATCACTCACCACCTCCCATCGGTAGCCTGATGCCCAGCCAGTTCCCAAGCAAAAGAGGATTAACCTCCTAACCCCTCCCCCCACCCCCCCCCCCCCCAGCTCTTGCACACTCCAGTCTGTTCTCTGAGAATGAGAAACAGAGAAGGGCTTGATGCTGTGCAAACACTGTTCAGCAATATCTAAAACATTGGTATGCTGTCAACATTGTTTTGGTCCCAGATCTAAAATGTAGCACCATGCAAGCTGCTATGAAGAAAATAAACTCTGTCCCAGTCAGACCCAATACCATGTGTTTGATTCTTAAAGCTCTTAAAAATTTCTGAAAAATATGCTCTATAGTTTTTGGGATCTGTTAAAAACAACGTAATGCTAAATTGAGAGAAAAACAAGAGTCATCCTTTTAAGCAATCTGTAACATTTGATTATTCGTTTATTCCTGGCAAAAGAAATCAGGAAGAGAAACACGAATGATTTTCAACTAGAAGACATTCCATACTGCCTTTCTAATCATAACTACTGTTTCATAATCTTAGAAATATACAGAGAAAGTTAGAAACTCTGGTGAGTGAGGAAAGAGGTAAATAGTAAACTATCTACGCAGACATTTTTTCATGCAATTTCAAACTCTGAATTACATTAAGGTCCTATGGTAGCCAAGCTTAGAGGGGAAAAAAAAGGAAAAGAATAAAGCTTGTGTCAGACTTCTGCATTTGCCTGTTTCTTGTTGGAATTAATTAAGTTATAAGATCTGGATCAATAACTTGTCTCTGTATTGTTTACTGTATTTTCATTCTGTCCTCATAGGTTGATGGAGTGAATGTAGTTTTTGAAAGCTGCTTCCTTATTTTTAGAAGTTAGTCCAATAATCAATGACAACTTGAGAAACTGGGATGCATCTAATGCCTAATCTAAATAGATTTGAAAATATTCAAGGACTGATTTTAATAGGTAGTTTGTAGACATCCATTAATGGAATTTTTAATATAAAATTATAAATTGTTTTACAGCACTCAGAAGCATGCTAAGTGTTTCAGATGAAACATAACATATTATTCCCTCCCAGGATGCGAGCACCAAACACAAAAAGCAGCTTCCAGCTAAAATTCCTTTCTATTGCTCACCAGAGAGACTAGTTGCCAACATTACCTACTTTCAGCTCCATGTTGCAACACACGCTACAGATGACAGAGGAATTGTTTAATTCAGAACAACTTCCCTAGCCGTTCTAATGTCTGTAGCCCATGAATACCCAGAACAAGAGTATTAACCCTCTCTAACCTCTCTAACCTTCAGCTGGCTTAAATTGCTCATTTCTGAGCCCTGCAAAGAAGTTTGTGATTTTGACATATTCTTGAAAGACTAAATTATATGAAGCTTCTTCATTTTTCTCCATTTTTCCTTCTTTTAGATCACTTTTTTGTGTCCTACTCACTTGATAGTTTTATCTTTCTCCTTTTGATGCATTTCATTATTTGTAATGCTTTTCGTAACTATTGTCATTTAGTTTTCTCTGTCCTTGAAAATGCCCCTTTAGTTTCTTTTGTTTATTTCTTTCTTCTCTTACTCTGTCTAATTAAATACTTTACTTGCATATTTCATGTCAGGTTTTCCCCTTATTGCTTCCCATCCAGCCTTCTATCTCACAGCAAATTATTTTCTGCACTTCTGCTCATTTTTCCTCCATCTCCCAAATCAGCCTTCTAGTTTTCTTCCAGTTATTCTATATATTTTCCTAAAGAAACCATAATTTTCCACACCACTTGCCCAAATATGTTCCTCTACAAAAACTGTCTCGTGGTTGGAAGGGGATTAATGTCTTCCAAGCTGATCTGTTTCTGCTATATTACCTCTCTGTATGCACTTCTGGTATTATGTTTCTCCGTTTCCCTCCCTTTTCTTATCTTTTCTGGTTTGTTGAGGTCTTATTTGTCTTCTTCCCAGTCCTTACTCTTTCTCATGAAGTCTTCATTCTTCTTGCTATTACTCTTATCTTAGCTGTCCTCCCCGACTTCTCTCTTTGACTCCTTTCCCAAAAAAGGTGTTTTTTTTTTTTGTTTTGTTGGGGTTTGTTGTTTAGGTTTTGGTTGTGTTTGTTTGTAGTTTTTTTTTTAATTATCCCTCCTCCACACAGTGTTTCTCTGGTTAATGGTTCTTATCGTCACTCTGTGCCTTCTCAGCAACATATCCTTTCTTTTCCCACCCCCTCTCATTACAACGCATGGCTGGTTCAGACAAGTTAGCACTTTGGCTGGCAATGGAGTCTGAAACACTGTTTTCCAGACTTTTCCCATGCTATGTCTCACCTGCAGACATTTCCATGACATATTCTTCTGTGTAAACTCCCTGTTTTAATTCATTTTTGAACTGTTCTTTTCTTTACTGAAGGACCAGTTTCAACACTATGCTTGTTTTCATACATGTGACTAGGAGGAGGACAGCATGATGAGAACAGACACAGGAATGCAGACTTAATCATTTATGAGCAAAGTTGTTCAGCATTTTAAGTACATTTATGCAAACATTAATTTCAATTAAGCAATAGCACCCATGCAAGCTGATACTTAAAACAATCCTGTTATATGAGAAAAAAAAACACCAAACACTGCAAGTTATTCTTTACCAGGTGGTAAATAAAATGTAAACTATTATCAATGTTGTAAACTAAGCACGTATTCATCGATGTTCTCTGACATGCAGAGGACAGAGCAAGTTTTAGGAAGTATTAGTGAAGACTATGCCTTTTAGACTGTTGAAAGACGCTAACATTTTGCAGCTGTCTGGAGTTCGTGTTTCAAAAGAGGGAAAAAAAAGAGAAAGGAGTGTGGAGAAACAAACTGGAAACTAACAGTCAGGCATTGCTCATGATGATTACTGTCTTCCATCTTTCACAAATGCTAGGTTTTTGCTGCTTCCACATTTTGCATTCATTGTTGCATTCTCACAACTCCCCAAGCAATTTGGGATTTAAAAACGTACACCTCCAATACTAAGTCATTTGTTCCACTTTGCATAATAATCACTTTTGTTTTAATAGCTTATGATATCTCATTTGTGTGTTTTCATTAAAGAATAGTATTTGTCTTTAAAATATCATGAAAATATACAGCTGACAATCAGAATATGAAAATCCTGGTGGTAATGAATGAATTCTTTGCAAATAAACTTCACACGTTATATGCATACACAGGCACAGTAGTGAGCCAGAGGAATAGAGAGAAATGCTAGTTTCATGATAGTTTAGGTAGTGTAAAATAACCAGCACTATTTTTCAGATATTATTTATAAATGATTTGCAATTATAATGGCATTGAAAGCTTGCTTGTGTCTGCATTCATTGAAAGTGTATGCACTGCTTGCCCATGCAGTGAGTTTTCATGACTGAAATTACTTGTTACATTGTTCAGTAAAATTTTGTCATAATATTCATTCACTAACAACGATAACCATCTAAACAGCAATGATGTACAGAAGTGTGTAAGGAAGTCACTAAAAGTCTTAACACTCCTATCAATGTCTAGGTGATTTATGTGACAAACTTACATTAATGCTAACCTGAGTTTTGCATATAAATCCTCTCTTAATCGGTGGGAACATAGACCCCAAAGTGTTTAATTCTATTAATCTCTTGCCTTTCACTATGGAAATATTCTAAATAATCCTTATGGGTTGTTAGGTATCTTTCTACAGTTACGACATTATTAATTACAATGGCTAAGCCCCTGAACATGAAGTTGAATACTAATTTGGTGTCAGAATCTGGAACTGGGAAAGTTCAGAGGCCACAGATTTTCTATCACACTTTTGATGCCACAGGAGTGAAAGAGAATGACAGAACTTTGGCTTCTGCTTATGGATGCTATTTGCATAGATTAAGATCCTGCAATTGTATATGTACTTTTGAAAGAGAGAACAACATTTTAGATCCTCATCATTCTATATGATATGCACACCTGGTTTGCACACTGTTTTGAAAATCTCACTGTCCACCTGAAAATGCTTCATATGCATACAACACCTATAATTGCAAATACTATTAATGGAATGAAAAAGGCAAAGTTTTGCCTATCTAAATCACTGGTTTATTAAAAGACGTAATTATTCAGGGTGCAACTGTCATATGACCACCTGATGCCACAGACAATATTTATGTAAAAGTTGCCATGAAAATCTGATGCCTTTAATATATGTTGACTTAAATAATCATGTATTTTCAATTGATAGTAAGGTTTACATGATGATACAAGAACAATGCTTAAATGACCAAAAAAACAATTGTATTTCATTTCCATTTCCATTAATAGTCAGCACCAATGATAAACTGAAATATGCATTACCCATAGATTATGAAGTGCTCCAGGCAGATTTGGACACAGTTTGCTTTGTATATGTGTGCCCCATAGAACTGTAATTAAAATGACAAGCTGAAGTTTTCATAGCAGAAAAAGAAAACACTAAACCAGTCAATCTGCCTTTCGGTGAAGACTGGTAAAAAGACGAAGGTTGTTAGGGGAATTAACAAAAAAAAAAGAGAAAATAACTCCCCAATAAACCTCACACCACACAAAACCCAAGTACTCCCACAGAAAGAGTAGACGGGATATCAATCAGCCCACTGGACACATGCCAATTCCATTTGAAGTTGATCTGCTACAAGCGGCGCTGATCCTAGGCCAAATTCAACAAAGGGTCTGGATGATCTGCTGCCACAAGTGTACCAGTTGACAGCCCCTTCTCAGGCCTGTTTGGGATCACTGGGCATTCCTGCTGCATGACAGATAGGCCCATATTACTTACCTGTGTTTTCTACCGCTGGAAGGTGACAAATATGAAAAATACTGGGCTCCTTTCAGCTCCAGGGCTCACAGTGACACTTCATAAAGTGAAGCAGAGGGATGGCTGTTTCTCAACCCTAGTGTATGATAAATCCCAAAATCTCCAGCACTCCCACGGCAAGCCCATTGATATCCATTTGTCACCAGAGGCTTGGAAGTATGAAATTTTATAAAAGAGAACCAAATAAAACTATCATATACTGAGGCATAGAAAATGGGGAATTTGTTGTATTTATCTTTCTGCAACTTGCTCTTTGCTATGTTTTCTTAAAAAAAATGTGGTGGTTCAATATGGAGTGAAATTTACTGCTTGTTTTGTACTGGATGCTACTCTCTGGGAAGATGGAGAAGGAGAAAATAGAGCTGTAGAGACTGGATTTGTCCCATGTATGTTCCTAAATTTTGCTGTATGGCACCAAACACACACAGGATGAAAAAATAAGAAAAGATGTATAACACAATAATCCGTCTCTCCTCTCCTCAGCAATATACCACAGATGTTTCAGAGACCAAAGTGATTTTCCACAACAGGTCATATATGAAATACATAAAATGAAAGCTATTGCTGGTAAATGGGCTGTCTGTTCCACAGAAACTATTTTCTTTTGCTCTTTCCCTGTGGCTCCCACTTCACAATATAAAGGGACACTGTCAGCTTATGTTATGCTTCTGTGTGAAAATGTACGGCTTAGTATACAACATACACTAACTACAAAGACTACACTTGAAAGAAATTGACAGGAAATAAATATCTTCTCTTATTGGTTCAGAAAGTTAAGTCTATGCATGTGACAACACAACAGGTTTCAGTTTATATCTTATGAAACTACTCCTGGAATTGGTTAAAACTATCAGCTGGGAAACACATTTTTAAGAAATTAATAATATTAAGAGAACATACCATTTGAAGGCCTGCAACAGATAATACAATTATTGTCAGCAAGTCATGAAAAAAAAAAAAATTGCTCTTTTACCATCCCATTAAGTTAAATAAAAATATCTGTAGAAAGTGAAGCACAGCTGATTTTCTGTAGAAAGATTGTCCCTGACTCCTTTTTTGTCAAATAGACATTGTTAACATCCTTTTTCCTTCTCTAGCCTGCTCTGCCACAATTACTGGTAATAGTCTGTAATTCAAGGAATGTCTGCATGGCAGCAACTGCTTTTTTTAAGACTGCATTCCGTGAGAATGGTCGAAGTAGCCACTTATCAACCACTGTAGCACCTTCTACAAAACACACTCCTTTGAAATATGTGGTGTATATAGGGCAGTAGATAAAAATCATAGCTATTTGAAAAGGTGAGCTCCTCAAATCCCTCTTGAGTTACCAGTACAGTAGCCTCTTTGTACTCGCAAACACAATGGACTTATCTTGATAATAACATTCCATGACAGTCCTGGTCTGTGCTGAATTTTCAGTCTCCAAGATATTTTGCACACATCCAAGTTGTCCTCACAGATGGACTAGCTCTGCTTAACTCTTGCTATAAATATAACCTGATTCTTCATGCTGCACATTGAGATCTGCTTTTGTGCCCGACACAGAACAGGGGAGAGGCTTATGCATTTCCATCATTTTCTTTTATTTATTCCCCTCTTGAAGACGAGGAACAACCAAAACCTTAAGAATAAGAGCAGAAAAATGAAATACAAATTAAATACAAGTTCAGATATAATCATTCTAGCACCGAAGTTTTCTCTGTTACTAAAGTGAATTAAGTTGCTAAGGTTTTGTTTATATGTTTTGAATTTTTCTGGTGGGTTTGTTGTTTTGGTTTGGTTTTTTTTATAAGGAATGATAGGTAAATCATTCTCATGTGCACAAATCCGTGCTGAAAAAGGACATCTTTCTGATACAGTCCCCACAAGTCCCCTCAAAAGAAGTGATAAAGAACTTCAGGCTCTTCTCTGTACTTGCAGTCGCTCTTCAGACTGCCAGAATTAGTTGGGACTGCAGTACTGCATTCCTTTGACCTCCAGATATGAAATCTAAGATTTAGTAGCTTTGAATAGTGTAAAGACTTGGCATGGACTGGTTGTCAGAGAATTATATAATTGAATATTTCTTACTGTTAGCTTCCTAAAATCCTTTGATCAAGAATTACGTAGTTAAATTACCACCTGTGCTGTACATTGTTGAGCAAACTTTCACCTTTCATGTTGTCCAATTAAAACAATATTCCTTTTGCACCTGAAAAAATATTTCGTAGTCTTTGAAATTCAATACTTACAAGACATTTTCCTATGAAATTCATTTTTTAAATATTTTGAAACAGCCATTTTTATATAATGAATTTGTATTTTTTTTGCATTTGTTGTATAATTGGGTCTATGAATGTCCAAATAGCTGTAAAGATTCTGAAAGTCCAAAGTGGATACAACTGAAACCATTGTTTTTCTGGGTGCTCAGATTTTAATAAGTATCAAATTTTTTTCTAATACAAAAATGTCCATAATCCATTCACTGATTCTTGATATAAATATTTTATTTCCTTGCCTGATAAATTAATGGCTACTAACACACAGTGACATACGCTGCACACATGCTACTGCATAGATTTATGTTTAGGAACCCTATGGTTTGACTTCTCATGAAAATTACTGTGGATAATACTTTTACCTTTTTCTCTCAAACGCAATCTTACTTTTATTTTGCCATTTAAGATACAAGAGTAATTTAAAAATATCTACTCAAAAAGTCTAGGGAAGACATTCCCTTCTTTGGAGTTATACATTCATGGAAATGTGACCATTAATTAAATCAAAGTTAGGATACATCTGTTTGTTCTTGGTCTGGATTTTTTTTTCTTTGCCATGAAAGAAACAGCTGAGTAAAAAGGAAGGTTGGCACCATGTGAATGAATTCTTTGCAGACCTCTAGCAACTGCATTATAGACCACAGCTAATCAAACTCTCTTCCTTCACAGTACAAAGCAAAATCAGGAAAACTGCTTCCTTTAATCAAAAGTATGAAAACCTGTCACTGGACTGGACTTGGTCCGTTAGGATTTAGATGCATGCTAGTGACCACAAGAGCACAGAATGACACTAATAAATAGCAAAGGTAGTTTCTATAATGAAATTGCTGGAGTATGTAACATTTTGTATAATTACAAAATATCTAAAATGTCTGTAGACTTAAGTAATAGAACGCTCTTCTTCTACGCCAAGCTGAAAAGCATTAAGTTAAATACCATGTAACATTTCAATGTAACAATCTCTACACATCTTACTTTGCCAGCCCTTCTGTATTCACTGTAACAGGCTGTGCCTATCGGAATTCAATGACTGAAATCTGTCTGGGCTGATAACTCCAAAAGAATAAAAATGTGCCTTTTTTTTGGAATAAACGAAATAAAATCAGAGCTTTGTTTCATTCAATTAAAAAAAAAAGTAAAATATTGCCATATGCATATTTATAAATTCATAATGATGTTAATTTTATCAGAGGCTCTGAAACTATGTAATGGTCAAACACATACAAAAGGCAAGGAAACTCATGGAAATGTGTTACAGAATGCACGACAAAATAACATTCTTCAAATTCACGAGTAGAAATGTGTGTGTAGATTTCAGGCACTCTGAAAACACGCATTTTAGAGAAAAAGTTTGTATCCAAAGCTGCAACATGACATACAAGGTCAGCTGCCAATCTAAAAGAAAAAGAACCACATGAATAAAAGTGAGTCCACAAACTGTAGGAGAGATTCTCGAACAAATCTGTGAAAACCAATAAAATACTGATAAAACTACTGCCTTGAAAATTTATTTGTAGGCTCTTAATAATTGAGGGCACTTGTCAAAGTAAGCTCTGCCTCCCAGACCTCCCACTTTGATATAATTAACTTGATTGAGATTCTCTTCATCATTCAAGACAAAGGTGGGAAAAGTGATGTAACTGCTATCCATCTTATGTGGGGGTTTGTACAACCTCTTCTTTATGACTGGTTTCGCACACTGACTAATAGACACTTTCCACTTCAGATTTTAATTAAAAGCTATAAAAGCAGTCAGCTGTAGGCCATGAATGTGTTGGCAACAAAAAAAGTGCCATTATATAGTGGGAAGATCAAGCACTGTACAAATTTAGTGTGAAACCATGTTAAGTAGATCCATATGCCTGAGTTTAATGCAATTCAAAGATCAACATGGTAGCGGTGGTAGTACTAAAATAAAGCAAAATGTCAGTTAAAGCCAGGACATACAGTTTATGTATAATCATGTTAATTCAGTGATATATGAAACATATTTCTTTTCAGACATTTACAAAGAAATCACAACGAGTGATTTTTTTTTTTTCTGCATGCGGGAAAAAGTATCTGGGTAGTTCCATAGAATAAAATGTTAATTTTATCCTTTTGAATATGAATTGTATTCAACACCCCATAGATTAGAATTGTAGAAGTAGTATAGAACAAAATGAGTATTTAGTCATATATTGTCAATAAATGGAACTTTTAAAATTCATTTATTGTTCATATCATTTACTACAAAATTTAATGAAACTGTTACGGTGTGGAGCTTCTGTGCTTTCATTGTAAACATTTCACATATAGAGTTCAATCTGCTTTGAGTGGAGGAATAAATCATCCTGCATGATTTAGCTGCTAGTGAAGATCAAGGTAACATTCAGTATCAACTTCCCCATAAAAAATATTTAAATATTTTAAATTTCTTTTAATATTAATTATTCCATTCACCCAAAATACACATCTTGCTTTTTATCAAAAAGCCCCACGTAACCACAAACACAATCAAAATAGTTTTATTTAACGAGTCGTAAAATATTTGAGAAAATCTTTAACTTGATCCTCTGTTCTCTTCTGTAAATAATAAGAAAACATTCTGTTACTAGAGCTCATACAAAAAATCTTAAGAAATGCTTTAATTTGATTTAATAATTTTCATTATCTCAGTAATTAAATTTTCTATTCATCAAGTTCTGGGTAATATTTTTATGCAGAATTTACTTCAGAATATTGTGATGGAGTATAACATCAGTTCTATATGTTCACAGAACAAAAAATTATCCCCTGTATTTATCTGGAAATATTTGCTGAAAATGATTTACTGAAAATTGCTGTAGTTACAGAAGATGAAAAATTCACATAGAAATACAAGTCCAAATCCATGAACATGAACTTTAGCTGATGTCTGGCTCACCAGCTCAACTGCTGTTGACTGATAACAAAAACATCTGGTTATTAAAATAAAGACTCCATATGTTAGGCTGTATAATTCTGTTTTGTAGCAGCACCTCTACAGAATCTCACTGGGAACTCAAACATAGATGATTTCTGAAGCCTGTTCTGGTTACTTCATACTTCATACTCTGTTCAAAAATACAGTCATCAGGGAGGTTGTACATATTGCACATAAAAGCAGATTCACTAAGGAAACGCCATGCTGACCTTTCAGAAGCCCAGGCAAATATCTCTGATCTTTTGTGTTTGATTTCTACACAACAGAAAGCTATTTAACATGCCTGAAATTGAAATGCAGAATAGAAACGAATTTGGCTTTGACAAATAAGGGAAGATATGATCCACATACAGGCTTATTATCTAACTTTCTGAATCAGCCTTAACCTCCAGTAAATACTGAAAGCCTTTCTGAGGGTATAAACTAAAGACTGCACTGGTAGTACAAACAGCTTTGGAGATGACTACGGGTGCCCTTAAGCAACTTGAAAGCTCTTGATGTCATTCTGTGCTGTGCAACTCACACTGAAGAGTCATTTTGTACTCAGAATCCTTTCTACTCCATAAAAATAGGCCCAAGATGAAAGTGGTGCAAAAACCTACTGTCACTTTAGCTAGAAGAGGCCCTTACTTTAGCTGCAAAAATCTTGCTGGAGTGCCACTAAGAGGCGGCTCATGATCTACTAGGAATGTATACTGTTTAAGTCTACATTTATTACTGACAAAAAAATAGTCAATGGTAAGAGCAGAAAGATTAGTTTATGAATTAGGAAACACTACATCAGTCATCCAATAACCAGTTTTTCCATTGTTTCCAGTCAGAGTTTTCCTATGATCCTTCTCACTAATTGTTTATCTAGTGTGCCACTCAAGTAATGTCAGAAAATGTCACCTTAATAAAATTAAATTTTTGAGGGAACATAAATTTCAACTTCTGCAGGACACTATTTTGCAGCCCAATCCCCAGTTTTTGGTCAGTATTATGCATAAAAAGGTCTTGACACCTTCTATAATGTCTAATTTCTGTACATCTAGTGATGCTGGGTGTAAGTTTCAGATACAGGATGTAGGTGACCCTCAGTTCAAGGACTGACTGCCATCTCCCGCATGCTAGGTGACCACTGTAAAAATTAGTCGTATTAGCTGAGCTAGAAATCAGCTAAACTATTTTTTCACTGGTGATTCTGGAACAATATACTCTATAATTCTTTCTCAGTTTAGCACAGCTGTATGTTAGGCTTAACACTTCCCTTCTGAGCAGCCACCACGTTTGTCCCTGTCTGTAAAAATAAAAAAACCTTTGTCTGTTTCAGGAAGCTTTTAATCTTTTTTTCCTCTTTATGTTTTTCCAGACATAGATTCTAGAAGATTCTATGTGTCTGATGCTCCTAAGAATAATGAAAAAATTCAGTGGTTGCAGTGTGGTGTAAACAGCAAGCTATGTAGCCAGCATACTGACTTAGTGGCATTTGTGAAACATTCATCACTGCAGGTACCTGTGAATTTCTAAACACACAAAAATATAAAAAAAAAAGCAGTCACAACCTAGCTACAAAAGAGGAAGTTTTCTTTTAAATATGTTTAAAAATTTATTATAATCTGAAATAGAGTTTTCAAAAGTTTCTCAATGAAAAAAGTTACTTGAAATTATGACCAAGAATGGAAACTAATTCAACCAGACTTAGCTGAATGCGTATTCCTGAAAATTGTTCCAGAAAAAAATTGCTAAGTGTGTAAAAGCTGTAGGATCGAAAAGTGAAAATATTTCCTACTGCCACTTCTCAAATTATTTAATAGACAAATAGTTAACTTCATGTTTCTTCCACAGAAGAAAGAAAATGGAATGTTTCTCTTTGAGCTTTATATGCAGTAAATTAAAACCTCCAACAGAATCTGCAGGAATTTGTCCACGCCTAGTCCTTGAAAAATCTTCCAGACAGGACTAGGGATTCCAGCTAGTCAGGAGGAAGGTACAGCAAAAGTCCATTTGCCTGCAAGTTTGGATTCAGTGACAGGTGGTCAAGGAGTTTCAACAAGTGAACAGCAAAAAAAAGATTTCTAAAACCCTTCAGGAAAGATGAACTGGTATAGGATGATGCAAGGTCACAGCAGGGAATAAAACATTCCCAGACCAAATGAGTATCAAAAATCATTCATTCTTCATTCATAGCTGCCAAAAATATTTCTCTGTTTGCTGACTTCTTCTATGAAACTCTTATTAACATCTCTATCCATTCTTAAATAAATTGAGATTACAGTTAAATATTGAAAACTTTTCCTGATTTCACTAGTTTCTGCTCCTGAATCACACAGAAAAAGCAAATTCTTATCTATTTGTTCATCACTAAGATTTTCAAACAGTATAATGATCCAGTGTTAACTTTCTATTTTTATTATTATCATCATTGATTCTTTCCATCTGTACATGGAAAGATGCAATTTGCAATTATTACAAGTTATGCAGATTTGTTATAGTTATTCAATCTCTTGTGCATAAAGACAACTATGCAGGAATTCTCCTCCCCACATACAATACAAACCACCTCATTATTTTCCAAGTTCACTAACTCTTAGAATCATCTGTTGTAAAGAGGTAACTCCTTTAGCTTTGGTGATGCTATGTTGTTTTACATCAAACATTCAGAGTTCTGTGGATCATTATAATATTTGCCCAAGAACTGAACATTTTTTTCACTATGATTTTATACACTTATTTCTCAGCTGTCAATGGAATGACTGGACAACACTAAACTTAGTACCAGCCTTTACAGATTTCTTTGCAACAATTCACCACTAACAACTGCTGTTTAGTGAATTTAACAAGAGTTCTGCTGATGAAACTGTCAGCTTCTTAAGAAGTATAAATCTTATATAAGTTTTCCATTGTTTTAGAATCAATGTCAATCTATCCAATGTAAAGTCATCTAATAATTTTTTTAATGTGTTATTACCTTAACAGCATTCTTGTATTGCATGGTATTCTCAGAAGTCTATACAGCTGCCCATCCGTTCCTCAACTCATCCCCAAAAATCTCATCCCCAACACTGACATCCAAAACCTGTTTTGCATCATGCTTATGAGAATGGTTATATAAAATGGCTCATTTAAAAAAAAAAGTAATAGAAGTTATCTATCAAGATGAAAGAAGATGGTTTGTGAGATTAGTGAATGGACAGCGGAGGGCTACAAGGATGGTGAGGGGACTGGAGCATCTCCACTACGAGGAGAGGTTGAGGGAACTGGGCTTGTTCAGCCTGAAGAAGAGAAGGCTGCGAGGGGATCTAATAAATGCCTACAAATATCTGAAGGGTGGGTGTCAGGAGGATGGGGCCAAGCTCTTTTCAGTGGTGCCCAGTGACAGGACAAGGGGTAATGGGCACAAACTGAGGCACAGGAAGTTCCGTCTGAACATGAGGAGGAACTTCTTCTCTCTGAGGGTGACGGAGCACTGGAACAGGCTGCCCAGGGAGGTTGTGGAGTCTCCTTCTCTGGAGATATTCAAGACCCGCCTGGACAAGGTCCTGTGCAGCCTGCTGTAGGTGACCCTGCTTCGGCGGGGGGGTTGGACTAGATGACCCACAGAGGTCCCTTCCAACCCCTACTATTCTGTGATTCTGTGATTCTGTGACAGAGATTTTCTACCATAAAATTTTGACAAGCCCAAGTGAAATACAAAACTGTGAAAGAAGCAATTAAAAATTAAAAAATAAAAATATTTATCAGTACATAATACAAACAGTTGCTAAATTCTCCTATTTCTCCTGCACAGTACTGTCAAATTTATTTTGTTTACAGGTTGATAGACCTATATGCTTCCTGAGATTTCTTAGTTCTGTCAGGCAGACATTTTCTCTTCATATCTTTAGTATTATTATTACTAAAAAGTAAATTTTGAATTGTAAAGCCTCAGATTTATTTTGCTATCTATTAAATCTTTTTATTATTGCTGTTCACTGTGCTGTTTTTATTTTGATTTCTACTGCACAGAATAACAGAATGGTTGAGGTTGGAAGGGACCTTAGGAGATCTTCTAGTCCAACTCCCTCTGCTCAGACGAGAGCTGGTTGCTCAGGACCATATCCAAACAGTGTTTTAATATCTCCAGGAACAAAGACTCAACAACCTCTCCGGCCAACTTGTTCCTGTGCTTAACTATCTTCACCCTGAAAATGTTTTTTCTTATCTTTCGGTGGAATATCCTCTATTTCAGAGTGTGTCCATTGTTTGTGGGCAGTGTTTGACCACCTTCACAGCAAATTAGCTCTTTCTTGCATTTAGCTGGAACCTTCTGTGTTTGCCCACTATCTCTTTTGCCTTCATTAGGTACCACTGAGAAGAGTCTTCCTCAGTCTTTTTTACTTCCACATCAAGTATGTAACTACATTGATAAGAACTCTTGAGCCTCTTCTTCTCCAAGGTGAACTGTGTAACCTCTCTCATCCACCTCCTAGAGGTGCTTCAGTCTCTTTGTCATCTTCATAGCCCTTCACTAAACTTGCTTCAGTGGGTCCATACCTCTCTTGCACTGGGGAGCGCAGAACTGGACCCAGCACTCCAGATGTGTCTCACTAGTGCTGAGTAGAGGGGAAGGATCACCACCCTCAACCCTCTGGCAACTGTCTACTCAGTGCATCCCCAGACTTCTTTGCAGCAAGGGCACACTGTTGGCTCATGTTCAACTTGTCCACCAGGACCTCCTACTCCTTCTTTGCAGAGCTGCTTTTCAGCCTGGTGGCTCTCAGCACAGAGTAGTGCATGGCGTTATTTCCCCTAGGTGCAGGACTTTGCACTTACCGTTGTTGAAATTCTTGGGGTTCCTCTCTTCAGTTCTCCAGAGTGAATATAATGAAATTGTCAATAGTACACAGACAAAATAGAATTATTTAGGAAATAATCGTAATCCATATAAAAAAAATGGAACAATGCATTTTTCTTATCTAGTTGTTGCCTGTACTTTTTGTGCTATGCACGTATGAAAACTTAGTAAAAAACTGTTGTCTTTAATGTGAAATTGTGTCTTATTGACTACTCTCCTCCTGAGCTGTATTCACTGTGTTTTTCACTTATTTTTCTGGTAACTGTCTCAGTTGTATAAAATTTTCACATACACTAGTACAAACTATACATATTATTGGTTGAGAGAGTCCCCTGTTTATATTTTCTTACTTGTCATGAACATGATAACTGCTGTTTTAATTTTGAATCCCATGATTAATTTATCTTCATTCAAGTACAAAATCACAGAATCACAGAATCACAGAATGGTAGGGGTTGGAAGGGACCTCTGTGGGTCATCTAGTCCAACCCTCCTGTCGAAGCAGGGTCACCTACAGTAGGCTGCACAGGACCTTGTCCAGGCGGGTCTTGAATATCTCCAGAGAAGGAGACTCCACAGCCTCCCTGGGCAGCCTGTTCCAGTGCTCCGTCACCCTCAGAGGGAAGAAGTTCTTCCTCGTGTTCAGATGGAAAATAAGAAAGGCAAAAGCCCTGCTAGAACTCAGGCTGCCCACTGTTGCAAGGGACAACAAAAAATGTTTTTACAAATACACCAACAACAAAAAGGGGGTCAAGGAGAGTCCCCATCCCTTATTGGATGTGAAGGGGAATATTGTCAACAAGGATGAGGAACAGGCTTTTCATATTACATAAGATGTTATTTTGTATTTAAATAGTCCTTTTTAGATTTTTTACTGGAAGTTCATAGGGTATTTTTGGTTGTTGCTTGAGATCTTTGATGTAAGTGTCCCAGATCAGACAAGAATGAAGACTTTAAAATTCTGCAGTGCATGTGGTGCTACCTAACTCTTTCGATAATGAATACTTGGGCTATACTGAAAGAAAAAGTACACATCAGTCTAAAGTGAGAAGTTTCCAGCTACAGGATACATTTTATGTCAGATACCAGATGGCAGTCACAGTATCTGATACTCAGAGCAACATCTAAAACACCTGCAGGTAGGCAAAGGAGTAATCCAACCTGTCAGTTTCTCAAGCAGTGTTTGAATAGTCAGACTACTGTAATCCCAAAATGATTGCCTGATATTTGACAAATTATTTCTGTCATGCATGTAAAAGAAATTATGGAAACATAGGCCACAAATGTATTATCTATCTATCTATCCCTCCACATATCTATCTTTCTAACATAGTGTTATGATTTAGCCTGGATGAATGCCAGGTGTCCACCAAAGCTGCTCTGTCACTCCCCCTCCTCAACTAGACAGGGGAGAAAAAATACTATGAAAGGCTTGTGGGTCAAGATAGGGACAGGGAGAGGTAACTCATCGATTATCATCATGGACAAAACAGATAAAAATTGGGGAAAAAAAAGAAAGTTTAATTTATCACCAGTCAAATCAGAGTAGGATAATGAGAAATAAAACAAAATCTTAAAAACACCTTCACCCCCCAACCCTCCTTTCTTCCCAGGCTTAACTTCACTTCCGATTTTCTACCTTCTCCCCCTGAACAGTGCAGGGGGATGGGGAATGGGGGCTGCGGTCAGTTCATGAAATATTGTCTGTGCTTCTCCTTCCTTGTCAGGGGGAGAACTCCTCAGACTCTTCCCCTGCTCCAGCGTGGGGTCCCTCCCATGGGAGACAGTCCTCCACAAATTTGTCCAATAAGAATTTTTCCCACAGGTTGAAGTTCTTCACAATCTATGTCAGCGTGCATCCTTTCTACACCCCCTCTCCATGGGGTGCCATCCCTCCGGAACAGGCTGCTCCAGCGTGGGTCCCCCACAGGGTCAAAAGTCCTGCCAGCAATCCTCCAGCATGGTCTCCTCCCTCTTCACGAGTCCACAGGTCCTGTCAGGAGCCTGCTCCAGCACAGGCTTCCCACTGTTTCACAGCCTCCTTCAGGCATGCACCTGTTCCGGTGTGGGGTCCTCCATGGGCTGCAGGGGGATATCTGCTCCAGCCTGGACCTCCATGGGCTGCAGGGGGACAGCCTGTCTCACCATGTTCTTCATCACAGGCTGCAGGAGAAATTCTCTGCTCTGGTGCCTGGAGCACCTCCTCCCCCTCCTTCTTCACTGACCTTGCTGTCTTCAGAGCTGTTTCTCTCACATGGTCTCCCTCCTCTCTCTTGACTGCTGTTCCACAGCAGGTTTTTCCCCTGCTTAAATATGTTATCACAGAGGTGTTACTACTATTGCTGACTGGCACAAGCCTTGGCCAGTGGCAGGTCCCTCTTAGAGCCAGGTGGCATTGGCTCTATCAGACATGGGGGAAGCTTTTAGCAGCTTCTCACGGAAGCTACCTCTACAGGGCCCCCACTACCAAAGCCTTGCCACACAAACCCACAACGCATAGGCTGGTGAAATACTGGAACAGGTTGACCTGAGAGGCTGTGAGTCTCCACTCTTGGAGATACTCAGAATGTGGCTGGATAAGACCCTGAAATGCTTGGTCTAACTGATTTGAGCAGTAAGGTAGATTAGATGACCTCAGAGATCCCTTCAATCCTATTAATTTTATTCTGTGATTCTATATACAGAGTAATTCTCTCTGTTGTTGTTGGTAGTCTACCAGACACAGTCTACAGGAAGATCTAATCAAGTCTTAGCAAGCATGAGTTAGGCCACTGAAGTCAGCATATACCAAAAGGCAACTATTTGAAATTGTGCCTCTATTTTTTTCCATTAAGAACCAAATGCATTTTATAAAATTTTCCAAATCTCCTTTTCTTCGTTTGAGGCTATGTGAGTATAATTGTGATCCTCTAGGTCAAAGGAAAATTTACAGACGGAACTTCTTTACTTAGAAAACAAGTTTATCATGGGAACTATTCACATTCGTGCTTATCCCTCACTGAAATCAATGCAGATGATTTTTACCTTTCAGTATGGGTACTGGGGAGGATGGTATGCATTGCAGAAAGACCTGAGGAGCAGAAAAGGACTGATAAAATTCCTGAAGGTGATTTACATGGTGGATTGTTGAGAACCTACATAAGAAAACATATCCATATCATAGAATCATAGGTTGGAAAAGACCTCTAAGATTATCAAGTCCAACCTTCAGTCCAACACCACCATGCCTACTAAACCATATGCTGAAGTGGCACATCTACATGCTTTTTAAACACCTTCAGGGATGGGGACTCAACCACCTCCCTGGGCAGCCTATTCCAATGCCTGACCACTCTTTCAGTAAAGAAATTTTTCCTAATATCCAATCTAAACCTCCCCTGATGCACCTTGAGGCCGTTGCCTCTCGTGCTATTGCTATTTAGTAGGGAGAAGAGACCAACACCTACCTGCCTCACTACAACCTCCTTTCAGGTAGTTGTAGAGAGCAATAAGGTCCCCCCTCAGCTTCCTCTTCTCCAGACTAAACAGCCCCGGTTCCTTCAGCCGCTCCTCGTAAGACTTGTTCTCTAGACCCCTCACTAGTATCGTTGCCCTTATCTGGACACGCTCCAGCAACTCCATGTCCTTCTTGTAGTGAGGGGTCTGAAACCGAACACACTACTCAAGGTGTAGCCTCACCAGTGCTGAGTACAGGGGCATGATCACCTCCCTACTCCTTCTGGCCACGCTATTCTTGAATGAAGTCAGGATGCTGTTGGTCTCCTTGGCCACCTGGGCACACTGCTGGCTCATGTTCAGCCAGCTGTCGACCAACACCCCAAGGTCCTTTTCCGCTGGGCAACTTTCCAGCCACTCCTCCCCAAGCCTGTAGTGTTGCATGGGGTTGTTGTGACTGAAGTGCAAGACCCCTCATTTGGCCTTGTTGAACCTCATACAGTTGACCTCGGCCCATCAATCCAGCCTATCCAGATCCCTCTGCAGAGCATTCCTACTCTCAAGCAGATTGACACTCCCGCCCAACTTGGTGTCATCTGCAAACTTACTGAAGGAGCACTCAATCCCCTCATCCATATCATTGATAAAGATGTTAAACAAGACTGGAACCAAAACTGAACCCTGGGCAACACCACTTGTGACCGGCCGCCAGCTGGATTTCACTCCCTTCACCACCACTCTCTGTGCTCGGCCATTCAGCCAGTTCTTTATCCAGTGAAGAGTACACCCTTTCTTCCCAGTAGTGAATACATTAAACAGAATTAAAACTCTTATTTATTTACAAATTATGAATTACTTTCAGCAATGAGGAATTATACCTGATTTCTGGTATTTTTGTGATTCACTGACCACTACTGATTGAATCAGGGGGTTTGTATTCAGTACTTACGGTTAATTTAAATAGACAAACCTCACAACTTGTTCCACTAGAACCTTCACTGAAAACCTTTGGGGCAATGAGGACACTGACATCTTTTTTTTTTTTTTCTCTTAAGTGTCTTCCTGTCAATATTTCAACAGTCCTGTGAATAAAGAGCAACAGGAAGTGAAAACAAGAGTTTGTCTGATTTGTAAGTAGACCTTTTTTAATGTTTAGACAATATGTGTTTTAGACTGGAGCTATTTTGTAATATATACAATGAAGGACTACAGTGTGCTGTGAAATAGAAATCTGTATACAATAATCTGGGTCATATATACAACATTAGTGTTTTCCTTTTTAAAGTCTTTATACATTCGCTAACTATACTTTCAAGAGGAGGTATCTTAACGGTTTTTAAAAGTAAGTATGACAAAATGCAGTGAGGACACCTTTCATTTCGCTACAGCATAGTAGGTCCTTTAATATTTATATTACATTTTATCCCCACAGGCCCAAGAGTTTATTCTGCAAATGGGTGCAGACTCATTCTCATCAAGTAAGAATTGTCACAGAGATGAAGATAATTCAACATGCATGTTTCCTCTACTTTTCTAGATGGAATCCATTGAAAAAAAATATGAAAATATTTACTAAACTATAAGCCTGTCTAACGTTGAATACATTTTCTTCAACTGATGCAGTATCAGAAAGATTACAGGGAAAAAAAATTGTTTAAAAATTATTATTGTCATGGTAACTACCAGCTGCTATTGTACCAGTTCCACCAGTGATAGTTTCGTGAAGGGAATGCTAGAGCTGTAATGCAACAAAGGAAAGGAAAATACTTCCCTGCTCATGCTGTGCTGGATTTTTTATTAACCTTTCAAAACCTGTTGTTTTTTAGAAACGTTCACACTATAGTGTGCATAACAAACTTTTTATTAAAATATATATAGTCTTAGAACAAAAATACTGAAGGTCATTTGATTTCAGCAGCACTAGTTTTAATAAAGGCTTTCGAAAGCCGAAGTATGGCAACAGTGTGCAATCTGATTGATAAATATGCACCAAATGACAAATTAATATGTGCCGGCCCTCCACAACTACAGAAACAAATGTTATTATAATATTTTGGACATTAATCAGTTTTGTCTGTCTGGGAAATCGTTGATTCAAATGGCATACAAATCTGCTATAGAGAGGTTTCTGTCGCCCTCTATGTGAGTAGAGCGTTAGCTACATCATGGAGTTAAAATAAAACAACAACGAAGATCATGGCTGTTAGGCTCAGAAAGAAATGGATTTTGTTAAGCTGTCAGATCCATTAAACTGCTTAACTGTAGAGAAATGTGTGTCATGGAAATCCTAGTGGGAGTTCTGTTTAGATGGTCTGGGAACAGTTTTTCCGGTGGATAGTGTGTACGTTCACTTGTTAAATTTTCTTATTGCTTGCTTTCTTCTCCTTTTAGAGAGTAAATTGAGAATCCATCGTGTGCAATATTCAGATGATTCTGTAACTCTACAAAGTTAACAATACATATGATGACATCGACGACAATGAAGAAGACTAGAAAATATGGTCTACTCTTTCATTAATTTGCATAGTTTGTGAAATTAAACAACTAATGATAGAAACTTAAGCAATGGATCTCTCTTAAAATGGAACATAGTAATAGTTATTTTCTTCTAGATAAATGGACATTTTTTGCAGATTTTAAACTGTTAAAACATTAATAGTGTAATGCCCCATATTTAAAGCTGTAAACTAGCACTTTTGGCATATTTGTATATTTTAATTAAAATCAGGAAAAAAAGATCTCTGAATACTCAAAAAAGTTGCTTTGTAGGAGCTATCAGTCAATCGCTGAAATTTTGCATTGTCTTCTGGTTCTGGTATTTTTTCTGTTAACTGACTTCCTTGTTCAATTTATGAACCAAGTATCCTCTGATTCAAAACAGCCTGCCCTGAATTATTACTCTACGCAATGGGAGAGGTACTCTGGTTACACCAGTGTGGAAAGGATCTCCAGATTAACTCTTGCACAATTCAGCTAACTTTTAAACTTGTATGAAAGATGAGTTTGGATTATTTCTTGCAGGCAGATGTTAACTGTCTATAGCATTACTAGTTGTACAGCGGAGGTAAAAATTTTTATTTTGATTAGAAATTGTATTTGTACTGAATTGTAAAGAATGCTAATAAACCCAGTAACAGACCTGGAGAAGCTAAAGATTTATTCACATCTAATTATGTGGGGTTTATTTTCAAATTGCAATAAATGTACAAGTCATTGTTGGCCAGTTAGGTAGAATACAATAACACTCAAAATTGGTTTGAATGGTTCTCCTCAGGTGCTACTAAAGCCTCCATTTAAAAACCTCAAAATTAACAAAAATGGTAAATAAATGTTGTATTTGGAACACTGGAAAGGTAACAAGGGTAGTTGCAAAAATAACAGCTGCTAAGAACTTGAAAGCATATTTCAAGACAACTGATAAACAGGAAAAAAAAGAAAAAAGGGGGAAAAAAAAGAAAACACAAGAAAATGTCATTTTTACCCACAAAACAACCACTGTTCTCAATCTGTTCTTAGTTTAAAATATACACTGCAGCTTAACTTCTGTTTACAACTTTATTACTCCTCCTTAACACACCAAAGACAAACAGGTAAAAATCATTCACATACAGTAATACCCAGAAACTGACACTTGCAATATTCTGCATTGACTTTACCAAGCAGTGAACTCATGGACTCTGGAATTTAAGAAAAATAGGATGCCAAGATTAAAAATGTAAAAGATATACCAATGCACTTTAGCCTTCTTTCAGCGCAACTCTTGCACAATGTTTTCTTCTGAAACTTACAGACTTTCAGAACATGTTGCCTCTAGAGTAAAATATCAGGTAAAACATAAGTCCACACCGCTCCTATCCACTTTCCTGTTAGCCTCATGTCTAATTAAGCTTCTGTAACTGCCAGAAGTCCTGTCTATTCGTCTCATTTTTATTAGTCAAAAGACTATTAAATACAATGTATATATTAAGAATTAGTTCAGAAACAAACTAAAAATGGAGAGGAAAAACTGGTAGATAAGGAAAGAAAAAAAACCCACCACATTACTAGATCATTTTGTTTAACAAAGCATACAAAGTTGTAATACATCTTTCAGTTCACTTTTGAATATCCTGATTCTCCTGCTGCTCTGCTCATAGATGTTCCCCTGCATAGTGTTACAGCACTTTGAAGCCTGCTCTAAATTACAGTAAGCTTTAAGGGTTGGCTGGACACTGGTGGAGGAATGCTCTGAAAGTGAGCTGAACACCTTTATTTGCTTATAACCACATCCATTTCTCTGGTTTTGCTGTGGGACGACAGAAATCTCTCCCACATACCGGCTGGGGAATGCCATTTTCCTACAGGCTCTATTATGGGCCTTAAATGTCAAAAAAATGTGGTTTTGACCAGCCTGACTATCACAGAAATGTTAGAGCATAAGCTGAAGTCGTTTTTTTGCCAGCTACAGTCCAGTCAAGTGCTGAAGCATGACAATAGGAAAGGGATGCTTTGATTCTCAGTCTATCACCTTTGCCCACTCCTGACACAAACTAAAGCCTTCAAAATCACCAGAAGTGCATCCTAACCAGTATGGCTGATCCCATCCCTGATAGACCTCTCATCTGTCCCTTCAGCCTGTTTTCCAAAGCAATACATTTATGAAAGAGGACTTTTCCTTCCAAAAGATCAGTCATAGTAGATGTTTGTTCAAACTGGAATCTGAAAATATCTCTGACAGGAAAAATAACTGCGCTCTCTGCATATTTTCTTACAAAAAAATTATATAGTCTACCAAAATTGTCCTCTAGCAGGTAATCTTAAAAGTTGTGAAACTGTAGTTTGCTCTGTATACATGTTTTTCTTCACATTTAAACTCCCATTGCGTGTCACCAGTAAGCACAAGAAATTGAGAACGGTCAAAGTAATTCAGTACGTAATTTCATCTAGACCAAGATCCTGCCTCTAGGAGTATATCTGTACTGCTATAGATGGACTGCTATTTACAGATAAATAGAGGATGGACAAGGAGTAAACTCAAGCTCTGGATGGTCTTTGGCTATTTCATTAGCTCACACCCTTGGTTTCTTTTGAGACTCTTCCACCTCATTTTCCCCAAGACAAATACAAGGTCTGAATACAGGCCAGTCTACACCACTGGGACAGGATCAGATCCTGTACTTCCCATTTAGTACTATGTACCTATATTGTGAAGAGGAACTAGCAGATGCTTAAGAAAAGAATATAAAACCAGAGATAACTGTATTGATGTTTTCCAAATTTCTAAACTTAATCATTCTACTGCACTCTATTAAATCTCCCCTTGTATGGAAGACGTAACATACCTCTGATCACTGAGACTGCCCTTTTCCGTAAGTTTTCTAGTTCCAAAGTAACACAATACAAATGAAGGGACCAAACTTTATGCAGTATTCAGGATATAAGTTCTTGTGGATTTATTCATTGGCATAATGAACTTACTGCTTTGCTTTCTACTGCTCTCCTGGTACATTCTAACATACTATTTTTCTTCTCGTATTCATAGTGTTGCTAAGATTTCTGCTCTGAGTAGCAATAATTAATTTAGAAACCATCATTCTTTATAAAAGATTGGGGTGTTCCCTTAAGTAGATTGGTTAGATTTTATCAGCCTTAAATTTCATCCAGAATTTTTACATGGTCACTTAGTTCTGTGAAACTCTGCTATCACTAGTCTTGTTTTATTGAACCATCTTTAGTAATATGTAACAGTGCCAAACATTGTCATTTCACTATTCACAGCGCTTACCTGAACATTCAAAGCTCAGGGACATAATTTTATTCATTATGAAAACATTTCTTTTTAAATGAAGTATTTTATACTAATTTTAGCAGCTTTTAATGTCATACAGCACTTGTCAAACTGACATACCTGCATTGAAGTCTAAGGTATAATTAGCAAGAAAGCACAGCAAATTTGGGATTGACTTGAGTGAGATTTACCAAACATTTAGCTTTAAATCCAGACTTAAGCATGTTACTGAGTAGGATTGTTAGCTGAGATGTAAAACTAAAAAAGTTAACCAAAACAAAGCCTCCATAAAACCATGAATTCACACTTTTCAAGCACTGATATTTTTGTGTATTGTATTGTGGTGGAATATTGAAGTACTCTAATTAAAAACAGTTTCTAAAACCAGCACTAAAATTTCTCTGATTTTTAAATATGTTCCACTTTTTGACTGTTATTGCTGGATGTTATTAACTCTCTGGACCAAGAAAAAAGGCTTCATGTCCTGGGTTTGGCCAGGACAGGGTTAATTTTCACCGGACTCCAGGAAGGGGCACAGCCGGTGGGTGTGGGCTGACCCCACTTGACAAAACAGAGCCCGGTATTCCATACCATGTGGCGTCCGGTGGGGGGGGGGGGGCGGCGCAGCGGGAACTCGCTTGCGGCTTGGGGGGGCGCGGCGCTGGTCCTGTTCGGGAGAGCGGCTGTCTGGGTCATGCGGTTCGTTGCTGTGTTTTTTCTCCTTATTTTTACCGTTGTTGTTCCTGTTTCCCTCTGTTTGCTGTTCTGTTAAACTGCCCTTATCCCGACCCACCAGTTTCTGCCTCTTTCTTTCCATTCTCCTCCGCATGCCGGCGGGGGGAGGGGTGTCTGCGTGGCGCTTTTGTTGCCGGCGGCAGCCGAAACCAAGACACTTCACAAGGCAGGAATACAGGATATCACAGTTCAAATGAGAAAAATCATGCAAGCTACAGGGTGGTCAGGAATGTTTCACATTATACACCAAAGGCAGTATCTTCTTCATTAATTGTACATAGTTTGCTTTGTTATTTAAAATACCTTGTAATGAAGGAAGCTGCTTTTTGCTAGGAATTTTAAAAGCCCTGTATTTTATGACACCAAGATAATCAATGCCAGTTAATAATTCCATTCACATTGAACAGCACTGACAATGTAAAATCACTGTTTAAAAAAAAAAGAAATCCTAAGCTAGGAAAAATAAGCATAAAATATATTGTGAAAGTTTTCCTACAGAGCTATTTTCCCACTTCATAAGCAGGGATAGGCAAACGCAGTTAACAGCGACTGAATCAACTGTAAGTTAAAATTAGAAAAGGTACAAATAAACATTTTTTTTTAAAAAATTGTCACTGGCTCATGCATAATTCAGAATGAGAACAAAGGCTAAATTATAAATCATCAGATAAATTAATTAATGATAATAATTCAGCATTTCCTGCTCATAAGTATGCAAACGCTTCACAGTCTACACAGACACAATAAACCCTCTTGTTTTCTAGACTTCTACAGTCATGACTGCACTAGACATTATGACCCTTGAAAAGTTCAAACTGCAAATTAGGTCACTGTATAGATTTTCCTTTTTGAATTGTCTGACCTTGGTAAAGAGGTAAATATTTGTCATTTATTTTGAGGAGATATGGAAATGGGAGAACAGTAATAAACTGTTCATAATTTGAATTATGAGATATTCTTCAATGCAATGTGTAAAACACTAAATGGAATTGAATTTGTGTGATACAGTTGAAGGAAAAAAAGAAGTGCTATGTTTTTCTTTTCCTTAGATGTACAGAGACATACGCTATATGGAACGATGAGTCTTCAAAGGTCTGTGTGGTGAATTAAAAATGTGTATTAGTAAGGCAATAAAGAAAGATAGTAAGAGACGTATTTTTTAATGTGCGTGTTTCCTGTTGCCACATATTGTTGACAAAGTTATTTGTCCTTTGATTAATAGAAGATGAGGACATTGTTTTACAGAATACTGTGGGCTTGAACTTCTTCCAGTGCTTCAGACTAAACATATTTGGGCACATCCTGCCAGTGAATTTATTGCCAGTGTGTTTCACTGAAAATGAAGAAACAGTGTGCTTAAATGAACAATCTAAATCAAAGAAAGAAGAGAAGAAAGTATTTGCCAATATGACATTCAGCAATTTCCATGCTTCAGGAACAGGTCTTCACTGATGTATTTTTCTATATTGCATAGAAGCCAAGAACAAAGCTATGAGCCCTCCAATTGGAAAATATTAGAAAAAAGCCTGTCTTTTATTTTCCTCTAAATTTATGTAGAGCATTAAGGGGCCCACTGGAAATTGAAGTCAGCCATTTAAGGTTCTTTCGTTGATGCTTTCATGTAATTATCTTTATTGCTGCTCAACGTAGTGTACTTAAGTAGCTTTGCATGCATTTGTTACACTGGTTACAAGAGTTTTAAATATGGTGAATAATACATTCACTTGATTTAAGTTTAATGAACACCTAAACCTTACCTCTATCTTCTGTCATCGTGGGAAGATGAGTGTGGTGTGACAGGCAGACTAACAGAATATCAGGTATTAGAAGAGTTACCTGCAAGATTAACAAGAGTTCTTTCTTCTCTCTGGCCATATATTAGATCATCTTAAACTAAGATAGTTTCATAATACATTGGTATTTTTTTCTGAATTTATGTATCTTATTTAAAGCTGATCAATCTAAACAGGCTGCTTCACAGGAGACTTTCCCATTTACATATTGGGTAGGATCAGGTAAAATTTGTTAATCAAGCATTTCAGTAAGTTTTTTTTCAGTAGTAAATTTTATCTTCATTAATAAGATGGCCAGAGCTAATTTTTCTGAGGTTTACAGTACTATCCTAAAATTTCCTGGAAGAAAATTTTACATATTTTGACACTTTCTGCTTTATCAGGGTCTTAGTTTTGTTTGGTTTATGAAGATTTATAAACATGGTGAAACTGCAATTCTATGCGTATTGCATAGAAACTCCTAAGTCAGTGCTAATCACACCGGCTTCAATTTCAGCTAAGCTAAATTAATAAAAAGAAGAAAAAGAAAGGGTTGGTCCACCATTAAATTCTGCAGACCATGTCTTGGTGCAGCAGGATAATAGGCAAAATTGAACCAATGACTTACCTTACCATGTGCATCTTTTCCCACAGCTTTCATGGTATCTGTACTCACCTTACTGCCAAAAGTAAAACAATTGTGTTTTCAGAGACAGAGGCCATCTTATAGCACAACCACCTCATAACTTTTAAGACAGGCGTGTCAAGGAACAATTTACACCTCTCTGTGCAACTTCAAATCCTCCATCATCAAATCTCTAAGAACAGAATAATTTTATGGATTTTAGGAAAGTTTGCAGAAACAGTTATTTCAGATACTTTTTTTTGTAAAAAATAGATTTACTGAAGTTTTCTGGATGTGTTTATATCTGCCAAGCCCCATTCTGCAGAAGTAAAACACAGCTGCAGGGTGGGGTTTTTTTTTTCAACTCTAGTACTCACTTGAAATCAACTCATGCTTTCAAAGCTCCTTTGGCTAAAAGATTACTTTTGAACAAGAAACCTGAGATTTCCACTTCGTGAAAGCTGACTTCAATCAAAGAACACTACAACCAAGTATAAAATTGTTTAAGGGTAGCCTGGAAAGTAGTTGTGATTCTGGAGCACAGAGCACCTACTCATTTGTTTTCTCTTTAGGTAGTGCTTTATTTTGGTGTTTGAACAGATACCAATCCAGCTAAAAAGAAACTCAAATTCTCTCTCTAACTGCAAGAATTCCAGTCATAACCTGTATTCTTTTAAAGAAAGTGTATAGTTAAGACACTGCTGTAACAGAAACTACATGCATTCCTGCAATTGCATGCGTTACCTGAATGATAGCAAATACTTCCATTCAAGTGCCAATATTGACAAACAAAATGACTGTGTACATGCATAGGAAAACATAGGTATATTCAAAAAATACAGAGAAACACATGAACTTTGATTTCATAATGATCATGGAAGCCCAAAAGTTGCTTGGTTGCTTTATTAAAAAAAATTTCTTTGTATTTTGTTGTGGTTAAATCTTTATTAAATTCTCCTTGCTGATACATTAATAGTGACTTCAGTTCCATCCTAAAAAAAGTGGAGGAAGCAAACTCCCTCAGTGAAGCTGAAAACTATGACATGAGAAATTTTCAGACAAATTTTAGAGAATTTTAAAAGAGAAAATGTATTTGAATATTTTCAAATTGAAAGATTAAAATATATCAAAGACCCCCTCCTATTCATTTAATTTAAATCTTGATAAAAAATTTAATGGTGCTTTTGGAGAAGTATTGTAAAATGACTTAAAAAAAGGCAAAATCCTGGTATCTCCTACCATCTTTTCCTAGAATGTGTGTACATGATCTAAGCAAGGTGCCTCTTAAAATGACTATAAGATGGTTTCTTTAACTTTGTCGTTGTAAGACTTCCCATTATGAATCACAAACTTTACTCAAAGTCTTACCTTTCCAGGACTCATTTCCAGTTTTGGAGATTGCATCAACTTTCCCATTCCTAGGTACCTATTTCATTAATGTACATATCTGTTTCTATGGGCAGGTTACTTGGTGCAAATTACTCTCCATGTGGATGGCCTGCTCTCGGTCATGGTCATACATCCAAAGCTGACAGATATAACCAGATAATGATGACAAATGGTAAGGGAGGAGATGGTCTTCTCTTCTATCCTTGTGGTAAAGGCAAAGGCTTGAGGAAGAGCAGAGATACCCTTGGGTCAAAAACTATTCCACTGCTAGTAGTCATTTACAGAGAGGTTTGGTTTTTATGACCACAAGAAAAGACTGAAAATTGTCAGGGGGAGGCATGATCTACCAAGAGCATCCTTGCTAAGAGGCTGGCCAACAGTTGAGGAGATATTTCAACTAGAAACAACAGGGGAAGAGTAGTATGTCCCACAATTAAGTAAGGAAAAGGTAGTCAGAGGTGAAAGCAGAGGTGTAGGGTAAAGGGAACAAGGTAGACTGCAGGAGCAATGAACAGGAATGTAAGGTGGTCATGTCAAAGGTATGTGCTCAAATGTACGCAACCTGGGAAATGAGAAGGAGAAAGTAGAGATCCAGGTGCAGTGTCAGACCTGTGACATCACCCAAATAATTGAAATGTTGAGGGGACAGCTGACACAACTGGATTACTCCCAAAGAAAAATACAAGATTTTCCGCAAAAGCAGTCAGGGAAGGTAAAGAGAGGGGTTGCCCGCTATGTGAAGAAGCACATCACATGTATGGGGCTCTTCTATAGGACAGATGACAAGCTGGTTGAGAGCTTGTAGAACACAATCAGAGAAGAAAATAAGAGTGACTTTGTGGTGGGACTCTGTAACAGACCACTCGAACAGGATAACGAAGCAGATGAGTCTTCTTTAAACAACAGGAAGAAGTCTTTATAGATCACAGACCTTAGTTCTCATGGGAGAGTTTAACCTTTCTGACATCTATTGAAGGGAAACATGGAGGGATGCAAGCAATCTGAGAGGTAACCAAAGGTTGTGAAGGATAATTGCTTAAAGTTGCTTGAACCAGAGGTCAAACACAGTTGGATCTGTTGTTCATAAACAAGAAAATACTGTCTGGGAACACGATAATTGCTCTGAATAGTGAAGGAACTCAGGAAAACTTGTGGGTGTGTAAGGACAACAAGAACAGCGCATCTTGATACTTAGTAAAACAAATAGACATATCAGGAGACTGGCTCAAGACCAAGTTCCAGTGTAAAAAAAGAGGAAAAAAATGTCCTTGTATCCAAGTTGGGATATTGCTGTCTGGATGTAAGGACAACTACACAGGAAAAATGCTTGTATGGATGGAGTCAGATGATCATGGTTAATCCATGTCATTGTATCTAGAGGCTGTTAACAAATAGTGTACTACAGAGGTCTACATTAGCACCTGCACTATACAACTTCTTCATCAACGACCTGAAGGAGGTGAACAAAGTGCACTAATCAGGTTTGTGGACAACACCACACTGGAGGAATGAGTCTATGTGCTTGAGGCCAGGGCTGTCATTCAGAGGCACCTGTGCAGGCAGAAGAATGGACCAACAGGAACCTTGTGAAACTCAAGAGACCTGCACCCGAGAAGTAAAAAAACCCTTTCAGCAATACAGGCTGGGGATGCACTGGCTGGGGTACAGCTATAAGGAAAAGGATTTGGAGGCTTTGATTCACAGCAAACTGAACATGAGCCAGAAGCATGCCCTAGCAGCAAAGAAAGCTGCTGCTTTCTTTTCCCAAACAGTATTTGGGATTGTATTAGCAGGAGATCAAAGGACTCATTATCTCTGCTCTTGTTAAATTCACGTCTTAACATGTGGAAGCCTCCTACTATGGGAAGGCAATAACAATTACTTCCACATTTTTTGAAGATCAACTCATCTTATACTTAACATTTTTATTGCCTCATATTTTCCTTAAACTTTGAGCGATGTTTAGCTTCCAAATGCACTTGCATGCAGACAGCAACAAATTAATCCTAAAGTAGTAGATCTATAAAGAGGAAATTCTCTCTCCCAAAGAGAAAAATATAACCCAAAGTAGTAAAGGTCCTATGTTCTGTGGTTTTAGCAAATTTAACAAGCAACCTTGTTGCAACCAGAGCAGAGATGGTACCAAGTAAGCACAAATGCCAGGTCATGGTGTTAATAATAAATAACTAAGGAAAAACTAATTCCTTCCCAAAACATAGTGAATTTAAGGAACTGCTTGGAATTAGTGATGCAGTAGAAGTTGTAAATTCTGACCTGAATTGCTGTTCTGACTGAAGCATTAATTGTACCATAATTGCATTCTTCATGTTACATTAATTTCTTTATTGGGACAGTCTCAATGTCAGAACGACGTTGCAGAGGTGCAAGTTTTAAGATCTGTAGGATTCTCATCTAGGCTGCTGCTGAAATAGTCACTGACCACGGAGAAGAGAAAGTATAAAAATACATGTCATATTGAATCATTCAGCAATGAAAAAGTAGGAACTCAGAATGTCAGTCCACATAATTGGAAGGAATATGGTATTTTCCCTTTCTTTAAATAAGTATCCTTCCAAATAGTCTGTAGTAACCAACAAATTCAAGATCAGTTGTGAGCTACTCCTGACTATATGTGCTTTTGTGACGGACCGTTCTTGAAGGCTAGGTAAGAATAGCGTAAACTAAAAAGCTACAAAACTGTGAAATTAAATTCTTATATAAAAATCCTCCAGGAAAAATAAAAGTGACTTGAAGACAGTTGTTTCAGTGAATTCATCATGAAAATGAAAATGTCTGGGTAGCATATTCAGAAAAACCCACATTGTCCTTATTTTCTTTAAAAAAATGTGGATTTGCTAAATTTCACATTCGAGTTATGTAACATTTCAGATTTTGCAATAGGAAGGATAAAAATCTGACCTGTGTAGATAAATCACTGTCAACTATAAAGGTCTTTCTCTAAATGAAAATCCCTGTCCCCACTTCCAATGATGATGATGGTTAACTGTTCCAGATGTCTTCTTTAAATATTTTTTTCAATAATTTTCTAGCTCTTTATAATTTGATTTAATAGGAAGGTCCCACAAAATGATACGGAGATTTTCTCCTTGTGCTGTTAGCTAGACTATTTGTTCTTCTTCTAGATACTTGAACAGTCACTGAACAGGAGATTCTATCATGGCTAATTGATATAGATTTCATTATACCAACAAGTAAATTGCCATTAAGTACTGTATTGCTAAGCTTTTTGGTATGTCATTCTTTCATTATCATCAGTAGGCTTGCTATATTTCCTAAAATGTAATATCTTGTCAAACTTAAAGACAAAATTATTATAGGGCTAAAATTACTTAATATAGATTCTATGAAGAACTACAAAGATAGTTTACAGTGTTCTCTGTCCTGTGATGATATAATGAGATATTACTGAGACAATTTAAAGGCTTTCACATGAAATTCTTCTATCATTTCTTTAAAAAAAAGCCTATACAAAAGTGTATTTAATTTAAGTCACATGATCCTAACAGGCAATTAAAATATATGTACAATCTATTGTCTATTAACAAAAAGAAGACACCAAAAAACCCCAAACAATTAGTTTTGTTTTGGACAAAGTTTAAATCTTATATGAAACATAACAAAAAATTTGTCACTAGCAGGTGAGTGTTTTTTCCTGAATTTATCATGAAGAAAGATATTTCTACAATAAGAAATCTTTGGATCTGAAGGTATAAGATAAATTCAAATTCTTTGAGTCATTCAGCATTTTAATTAATAGATGTAGATAAATATCTGAGTATATCCAAATGCTTATTTCTTATTTAGATTTTTAGGTGTATTAAAAAGAAAATGTAACAGATTCTTTTCCATGATGGTCATCTGGAATTTCCCCAAATGAGAAAAAAAAAAAAAAAAGGAGGGGGGAGGAGGAGGAGAGAGGTGGAGAGAGAGAAATGGAGAAAAAGAGAGGGAGATTACAGTGAGATATGCTATATTTGACATATTATCCCTATGGAACAATTAATTTGGGGAATTTAATGGAGGTTTTCACTAACTGATAGAGCTGTGCAATGTTTCTCTATTCTTCTATTAAAATATTCTAATTAAATCAGTCATCCTAGTCCCATCTGTTATATATTGCTCTCATGTGGGGTGGCTGCTGGATTTTCTCCAGGGCAGCCACTGTATTTAGCTCCCTTCATGGCTGGTTGGATGTCAGACACAGCAGAATCTTGTTCTCAGTTAGAAATTACTTCTAAAATACATTTTGTTGTTACATCACATACAAAAGAAACCCCAGGATAATCTGCCCATCATTAAAAGCTGTAGCTTGACAAGATGAACTGAATCATATCTCACTGTTATTTTCTGTGGTGCTGGATGGTTTTTTTTGTTCTTTTGAGGGAAGAGGAGATACATGTTTGAGAAAACAGAGGTGTCTAATTAGCTATTGGAATATACTTTGAGCACTGTTCTCCTCCATGTCAACGAAAAGGCTTCTTTATAAATTGCTGTAGACACTGTTTATCAAAGGAATGTTAACTGAGTAGATGAAAGATTATTTATGGTGCTATGACAGCAACTGAAATCAAACACACTTGCAAATCCACACAAGTGCATCAGAGAGGTGGCTGTCACCAGCCCAGTTGCTTCAGACACTGTGGATAAAATTCTGGCTCCTCTGAAGTCACTGAATTTTACACTGACTTCAGCACACCCAGGATTTCTGTATTTGAATATAATCTATATGCATCTATCGACTAAGTTAAACTAAATATGCTTCATTCACTCCCTAGAATAAATGAGCTCTATATTTCTCAAGGTCGGATTTGTGTAAATTAGTTCAGATCTGATTACTCCGTCTCAGGAAGGAGGTGTCACCACTTTAGCTAACCATGTAGCTGTGGTGAGAAACGCATGTTCAAGTGGAGAGATTTGTTATGTTTATACATGGAGTCAGTAGTTTATTTTCTATGTCTGTAAAATTTGGTGTAAATACATGGAGTCATCTTTAAAAAACAACCATCAGCTGGTGCACTTAAGTGTTTCTCAGGCTCTTCTAAATTTTTTTTAAAACTCCCACACAACTATTTGCATGAATAGAATGTAAATATTTGTCAAAGGGTAAAATGTAACAATTCTGAATTGCTGTGCGCAGCTTCTGTAAATAGCCCCTCCTTTACAAGAGCAATGTGGTAAGAAAAGCATTTTGCAGATTTGCAGAGGTAAAGTATAACTTCTGCAGAGTCTATGGAAGTTTAATGGATAGAAAAGGATTTGTGAACAGACTTCAAGAGTGAAAGTAGAGCCTATGGAAAGCATTTGTGAAAAGTAATGACAAAGGAAGTGTTCAGCATACCCATATACTTGCAGATAATTTTTGAAGGGTGGTTCCAATTGACATAATGGAACTTTTTTCCTTTTTTATGTGGTCCATGAAACTCTTAGAGAATTTTGTGACAGTAGAAGAGGGATTTTCCGCTAAAAACTGGGGCAAACTTGTTGTGCACTCTGTCCGTACATCTACAGATAAATTGCAAATGGGTGAGAGATTTGATTCTCTGAGTGAGCTTTATATACTTTTCAGTTTTAAAGAATCAAAGAGGAATATCCTTTAATTGAAAGAACGCAGTGCCTAATTAATTGGGCATTCCTTCCTTCACCTTAGAAAAACAACTCGTCCAGTCTGGGTATAGCATAGGTAACTGATCAAAAATCTGTCAATTAAAGTAAAACATTACAGAAGCAGAAGTATGCAATTAAGATAGTTTGTCAAACAATGAAAAGAAACACAAATTCATATGAATCAAATAAAAAGCAAGGAAATACATATACAGAAGTTTGCTATTAATAGTTCATCTGACCAGAATATCTTCACATGTAAATATGTATATATATTCACACATTAAACTGCATATCAAATATCTGCAGCAGTAAACATGAAGCCTTATATATAAAATCAGCCTAGAAGTCTTCTGAAGAATAACATTAAGAATGTCCACCTCTACTACTTTCCTAATTCAAACTCATATTTCTTAATGAATGTATCTATTAAAATCAGATTTATTTATACAAAATCTTTAATCTTACTTCACTGAGAAATCTGTCCCAAAATGTAATTTCATTATAATTATTCTCCTCCTGTTAAGCTCATTTAAAATAAAAACTTGAAAACAATACATACAATAGAAGATTTTTAAAACCATCTCATAATAAACCTTTACAGAAAACAATACACATTACACATTTCATAATTTGTTATTGATTATGGATTATTCTGGGTTATTGAATTTGAATGCTAATTTCTTTCTCTTTTATTTATGAACTGCTGTCTTTGTTTATCTTTTCTCAATTATCCCTACTATTATTACCACATAATTAACAATTAATGCTGAAGTCTACAAGTTTATTTATATTTGTGTTGATTCTTTAGTTTTGATTGGTTTAATGGCTTCAGTGTCTTTTGTTAGAGATCAAAAGTCTTTGCCTTTTCTCAACTAGATGGTAGTTTCCATGTTCAGTGGGACGGCCACCTTTGAAATGCCAGCTGGATGAAAAACAGAATAAGAAGCAAGTAATAGGAAACCACATCTTTGATATAAGGCCTTCAGAAATATCAAGGAAACCACAAAAGGCAGTAGGTGAAGTGGTAGAATAGGCAAGAGACTCAAACATGTAATATGACTTCTGATATTTAATATAATTTTGGTAGTTCACAAGATATGCATTGCTCTACTACATGTCATCAGGCCTCCTAACAGACTGCAAATACTATTTTCCCAAGACAGCATTGAACAATAAAGTAACTTATAGGTTATTTCACAATGAAAAATGGTTCCATTACTTAACTGACTTTTCATAGTATAAAAATCAGTGATAGAAAATATCTGTTAAAGCATTGACGTATTTTACTGTTATTGAAGAATCGATCAATAATTTAGATATCTCTATCATGTACACTTGATTTAGATATGTTCATGAATTATCACAGAGAATTTATTCCTTGGGAAAATAAAGATCATCCTGAGTTTGTTTTACTGAATATTTAGCTTAATGTAGTTCTTTTTCTTATTTTGATTCTGTTGCTTTTGCTTCCCTCTACATCCAGTATTTCAGTTTCTTGTTTCTTTTGGTATGGAGGCCATTTAAAACATATTACTTTTCCAAGCTGTGATTTAGTTATGAAACATTTCTTTTCTTCTTTTCCAGAATAACTTCTCTTGACTTCCCCAAAATCTGTATCAAATCCTAAATTCTCTTATTCAGACACTAGTACTTCTTTCTGTATGACTCTGTGTACACTTGTGTATTGTTGTAAGAATGCAAAACAGCTGTAAAAGACAACAAAATCAGAATGTTACAGTTTTATAACACTTTGCACAGAAGCAGATCACGGTAACCCATAATACAGTTATTTTTTAAACTTGTCTATAAAATATTTTACTACCGTTTGTTGTTTGTTTTTTTTTTTTTTAAGTCCTAGAAAATTATGGGTGCAGTATATTCAAGATGGCATTTTAGATTTTCCCAGGTACAGGAAGCTATACGACTGCAGCAGGAAAACCATTTTCCAAATCGGAACTGGTTCTCACTTCTAGCCTTAGGGGACTGGAGATAATGATCTTTAAAGCTGTGACATTTTTATGTATGGAAAAGATATTTAAAATTTTTAACAGATTTTTATAGTTCTCTTTGAGTCCTCTTCCATGAAGCTTAAAAAAGGTAGAGCATTTAACAACATACACAAATACAAAGTAATTCCAAATAAAAGCCCTGAGTAGTAGATTCATGATTTTTTTTTAATTTTTGGTGGTCTCTGTTGAATGAAACTTCCTGTAGCAATATGTGTACTGTATGTTGTTTAATTTTGCTTTGCTTTGTGTATCGAAGCGAAGTGAGCTACATGTTGACCTTTCATTACCAGATAAAATATGTGCCTCAAAAATGGATTTTTCTCCTCCTCTGACATAGCATCCCCGAAATGACATTTTTTCAGGAAGCGTTTCTGAATCCAAGCTGAGCAGACAAGGGTACAAAATGAGGAACTGTCCTCCAAGGCAAGCCAAGCACTTTTTTCTGATAAAGAGAGCAGGGATGATGACGATTACTGAAGGCAAGCCGCGGTTTTGCTACAGACAGGCAGAGCAAGCCAAGTCAAAATGCTTCCAGCAGCTCTCATGAAGAGTGACCTCATTTACACAGACACTGCCTCCTGCTGAAGGCTTTCTGTGACTTCTACTGTTCTCCACTGACTGGCAACTGAATGCAAGCAATCAATCTCTCCAGAGGTAACTAAAACTTAGGTGCATATTATGTTTTAAAATTAGGTAGGCTATCATTGTGCACTTGTATACCACATTGCACTCTTGCACTCCACATATACTAACAATCTCAGAAAGGAAAGTGAGAGAAAAATGTGTAAGAAGCAGAGACAGAGGTTTTCCAGGAGCCAAAATGGAGAACATCATCATAGCCAGTTTTGCTTAAATTTGAAGCAATTGTGTATTATGAAATTAAAATTTTCTTAGCACTCTCAGTAGAAAGGTATTACCTGCTTGTGTTCTGCTTACTAGCATAATTGCTTTGTAAAAATGTTTAAAGAAAAGACATTGAATAGAAAGTTGTAATTTTTTTTATTTCTTAAAATTTAGAGTAGATTAAAGGGCAGTTCTAATTAGGGTCACAGATTTTGTAGAGACTTTGTTACACCCTCAAACCCACTTCCTTATTCTATCTACTTGTATACTCATCCTCCTCTGTCTCTGTCTTCTTCCACTCCCTTCCTTCTGGAGCAAGTTCCAAGTGAAATGTGATGTGAGTCACACTGTCCTAATTTAACATTGACAATTTAGACTCACTATTGCTCAGTACAGTTGTACTCCAAGTAAATGCACTCTAAATAAATACTGAAATTATATGACAAAAAGAAAATGTAACGGAAATAAATTTAAGGTGCTTTGTGACCTTTTACAGAATTCCCATATAGTAGATACTTTCTGGAAGAAACCATTTAATAGTTATTTAGTAACACACAGAGTTAAGAGAATAGTTATGGTTAATACAGTAAAATCCACAATATCACCACTCCTCAGAGAAGTAATATTACAATGTCAGGTATCACAAAAACTTCTGAGAAGCAAGAGTAAATCCTGAGACTTTCAATGGCAATGGCAAAATTATTTAGTTTGCAAATGAACAATTCAGTGGACACTGCCCTGTGTCTTAGAACTGCTTCTTCTAATAAATGAGAATGTTAAATTAAAATATCATTTAGGGAGAGCTGGGAAGTATTTCAACATTCCTAGACCTTTTTCACAAGGCCCAAAATAGAAATATTATGTTCTGTGTAAGCGTCTCAAGAAGTAAAGCAGGAAAGAAGGGGGAAGGGAGGAGGGAAGAAAGGAAGAAAGAAACAGTAAAAGAAAGGAAGGTAATTCAGGCATGTAGATTGATTTCTGCAATCAACACTGCAAGTATGACATGAGATTTCTGATTATAGACTGATTTCATGCAGATGAAAGACAGAATAATTTCATAGTTTCATGTCATAGCAAAAATGAGATATTTTATAACTTTCGATACCCCCGAACTTAATTGCTTGTGTTTATAATAATGATTAATAATCTTTCCAAATCCCATTTTTGTCCTAAAAAATACAGCTAGATAGGTAGATTACTGTTCATTCCCACAATAATGCTTAGACTGTTCAGACTGGAACACAGTCTAAAATAGATGCTATCATGGGAAAGGAAAAGAATAAAAAAAGTCAAAAAACATTAGGTTAAATCCATTCTATTTTGAATTAAGTTCTTGTATGAAGACTTGTACAAAGCTTACTTACATCTTTCCAAGATGGAATTACAGAAATTTTCTGCTAACTTACTCATTTTTAGCCTAACGAAAATAAGAGGACTGGAAGACTTCTAAAATGGGTCTTCAGGAAAACTGGGGTAATTCGGAAAGAAAAGAGAATGTGGAAAGAAAAAATTCAAATCACATAATCTAAGCAAGATTTCACAGAAGGTGGAATGTATAAACAGCATAAAGCATTGAAAGGGTGGTGTGAATGACTAGGAAACCTCCATCTCAGACATGGTGTTACTATGGGAAGTAGCAGGTAAATTATTCAATATATGTGTACTTTTCACCTGTAAAAATACTGGCACTAGAAAAATATAATTGTAGCATCTTTGCATTATGGACAAACATAAAGGTGTCTGTTCTGATTTGGATGCAGCCAGCAACAAAAGCACCACGCGGCCGCCCCTCCCCCCGCCACGGTGCAGAGGAGAATGGAAAGAAACAGGCAGAAACCAGTGGGTCGGAATAAGGGCAGTTTAACAGAACAGCAAACAAAGGGAACAGGAACAACAACGATACAGAAAAGGGGAATATACAAAACAAACCAGCAGAACAGAGCCCGCAGAACACAGCCGCTCTCTCTCCCGGACCGAACCGCTGCTGTGCCCTCCCGAGCTGCGAGTGAGTTCCCGTCCCCCAGGTCCTCCCCAACGGAACCCAGAATGACGGCACATGGTATGGAATACCCGGCTCTGTTTGGCCAGGTTGGGGTTGGGTCAGCCCACCCGGCTGTGCCCCTTCCCGGATTCTGGTGAAAATTGACCCTGTCCTGGTGAAACCCAGGACATTATCCACCCCTTATTCCATACCATCTACATCATACACAGGTCCCCCATTGTCCAGTTGATCACCACCACTTCTCCTGTCTCCAGATATCATTCCCTTAGTCTATGGATCATCACTCTAAAGCGTCCGTTGAGTTCGTTTAATCCATGACCTCGGGCTCCGTCTGTCGTAGTGGACTTCCACGGCAGAAGAGGTGATGTGTGGTGATAGGCGGTCACTTGCTGTATCCGGAGCTCACGGCTGATGTATCTAGTGCGGCCCGTGCCCACAGTCTGCAGGAGATGTTGATCTTGATGAAGTTGCTGGATGCCAGTTGTTGAAAACCAGGTCCAGTTCCATCATTGCGGTGCTCTGCTAGGTTTCATCGAAAAAGTCCATCCTTCTTTAATCTGGACAATTCTTACTATTATACTACTGGTACTAAATATAACAATAATAACAGTGATAACACACAGTGACAGGGTTATTTAACAAATAACTTTATACAACTTATTTATGGACTATTCTCACCCAAAATCAAATCCCCATGAGGTACATATCGGACTTCCCCATCCTTCCACATTACCCACCAGGTACACCCAGGTCCTTCAGCAAAAGCAATCCCGCAGACGGGCTTGCCTTTGCCTGAGGCAGAACTAACCCAGATTGTCTTCCCTAACATGTTCCGCATGTGCACTACAGGGACTTTATCCCCTTCTACAGGGTGCTGAGGTTTTGACCGGGCAGGACCAGCCCGGTTGGTGGATCCTCTGGTATTCACTAACCAAGTGGCCTTTGCTAAGTGACTATCCCAATTTTTGAAAGTCCCAACCCCCATTGCCCTCAAAGTGTTTTTTAGCAGCCCATTGTAAAGTTCGATCTTTCCAGAGGCTGGTGCATGGTAGGGGATGTGATACACCCACTCAGTACCGTGTTCTTTGGCCCAGGTGTCTATGAGGCTGTTGCGAAAGTGAGTCCCGTTGTCCAGCTCAATTCTTTCGGGAGTGCCATGTCGCCACAGGACTTGTTTTTCCAGGCCCAGGATGGTATTCCAGGCAGTGGCATGGGGCACAGGGTAGGTTTCCAACCATGCGGTGGTGGCCTCCACCATTGTGAGCATATAGCGCTTGCCTTGGCGGGTTTGTGGCAGTGTGATGTAGTCAATCTGCCAGGCCTCCCCATATTTATATTTTAGCCGTCGTCCTCCGTACCACTGAGGCTTTACCCGCTTGGCTTGCTTGATTGCAGCGCATGTTTCACATTCATGGATAACCTGTGCGATAGTGTCCATGGTCAAGTCCACCCCTCGGTCACCAGCACATCTGTATGTCGCATCTCTTCCTTGGTGGCCCAAGGTGTCATGTGCCCACTAAGCTATAAAGAGTTCACCCTTATGTTGCCAGTCCAGATCCACCTGAGCCACTTCAATCTTAGCAGCCTGGTCTACCTGGTGGTTGTTTTGATGTTCTTCAGTGGCCTGACTCTTAGGGACGTGGGCGTCCACGTGGCGCACTTTTACAGCCAACTGCTCCAGACGGGCAGCAATATCTTGCCACAATGGGGCAGCCCAGATAGTTTTGCCTGTGTGCTGCCAGTTGTCCTTTTTCCATTGCTGCAGCCACCCCCACAAGGCATTGGCCACCATCTAGGAGTCGGTGTAAAGATAGAACACTGGCCACTTCTCATGACTGGCAATGTCTAAAGCCAGCTGGATGTCTTTCACCTCTGCAAACTGGGTTGACGCATCTTCTCCCTCGGCAGTTTCCGTGACTTGTCGTGTAGGGCTCCATACAGCAGCCTTCCACCTCCGCTGCTTCCCCACAATGCAACAGGACCCATCGGTGAACAGGGCATACTGTTTCATATCTTCTGGCAGCTGGTTATACAGTGGGGCCTCTTCAGCACGTGTCACCTCCTCCTCTGGCAATGCCCCAAAATCTTTGCCTTCTGGCCAGTCCATGATTACCTCTAGAATTCCTGGGTGACTGGGGTTTCCCATTCGGGCGCACTGGGTGATCAGTGCGACCCACTTACTCCACGTAGCATCGGTGGCATGATGCATAGAGGGGACCCTGTCTTTGAACATCCAGCCCAGGACTGGCAATCGTGGTGCTAGGAGGAGCTGTGCTTCAGTGCCGAACACTTCTGAAGCAGCTCGAATGCCTTCATATGCTGCCAGAATCTCTTTTTCAGTGGGAGTATAGCGGGCCTTGGATCCTTTGTATCCCCGGCTCCAAAACCTCAGGGGTCGACCTCGAGTCTCCCCTGGTGATTTCTGCCAGAGACTCCAGGTTGGGCCATTCTCCCTGGCTGCAGTGTAGAGCACATTTTTAACATCTTACCCTGACCGGAATGGACCAAGGGCTACGGCATGAACTATCTCCCATTTAATTTGGTCAAATGCCTGTCGTTGCTCAGAGCCCCATTCAAAATCATTCTTCTTCTGGGTCACGTGGTACAGAGGACTTACAATTTGGCTGTAATTTGGGATGTGCATCCTCCAAAAACCCACAACACCTAAGAAGGCCTGTGCATCCTTTTTGCTGGTTGGTGGACACATAGCTGCTATTTTGTTGATGGCATCCATTGGGATTTGATGGTGTCCATCTTGCCATTTATCCTCAAAAACTGGACCTCTTGCGCAGGTCCCTTTACTTTATTTCGCTTAATGGCGAAACCGGCTTTCAGAAGGATCTGAGCTATTTTCTCCCCTTTCTCAAAACTTCCTCTACTGTGTCACCCCGTACAATGATGTCATCGATGTACTGCAGATGTTCTGGAGCTTCACCCTTTTCCAGTGCAGTCTGGATTAGTCCATGGCAAATGGTGGGACTGTGTGTGCACCCCTGGGGAAGTCGATTCCAGGTGTACTGGATGCCCCTCCAGGTGAAAACAAACTGTGGCCTGCACTCTGCTGCCAAAGGGATGGAGAGGCATGCATTAGTGATGCCAGTTGTCACATACCACTTGGCTGCCTTTGACTCCAGCTGATATTGAAGTTCTAGCATGTCTGGCATGGCAGCACTCAGCGGTGGTGTGACTTCAATCAGGCCACGGTAGTCTATTGTCTGACTCCACTCTCCAGTAGATTTTCTCACTGGCCATATGGGACTATTAAAGGGTGAGCGAGTTTTGCTGATCACTCCTTGACTCTCCAGCTGGCGGATCAGCTGAGGAATGGGGAGAAGGGAGTCTTGGTTGGTACGATATTGTCACCGGTGCACCGTTGTGGTTGCGATTGGCACCTGTTGTTCTTCAACCCTCAGCAATCCCACAACGCAAGGATCCTCCGAGAGACCAGGCAAAATGGACAGCTGTTTAATTTCTTCCGTCTCCAAAACAGCTATGCCAAAAGTCCACCGATACCCCTTTGGGTCCTTGAAATACCCTCTCCTAAGATAGTCTATCCCAAGGATGCACAGAGCCTCGGGGCCAGTTACAATGGGGTGCTTCCACCACTCCTTCCCAGTGAGGCTCACTCCAGCCTCCAATACACTCAGCTCTTGGGAACCACCTGTCACTCCAGAAATGCAAATGGACTCTGACTCTTTGAACTGTGATGGCATTAAAGTACACTGTGCATCAGTGTCCACTAGAGCTTTATACTCTTGTGGATCTGATGTGCCAGGCCACCGAATCCACACCGTCCAATAAAGGCGGTTGACCCTTTCTTCCACCTGGCTGGAGGCAGGGCCCCTCTAATCCTGGTCAGAGAATTTGCTGCTCACCTGTTGTAAGAATGACTTGGAGGTCCCTTCCGGAGGTTTGGAATCAAGATCAAACTGTCTACCTGGTGTGGAGAGGTGGCTGCTGGAAACTGGAGTGGCATTTTTCCTAACAGAATCCCCTTTGTTGATTGTTTTACCTAACAACTCATGCACTCGTGTCTCTAGACTTGAGGTGGGTTTTCCATCCCACTTCCTCATGTCCTCTCCGTGGTCACGCAGGTAAAACCACAGGGTGCCCCGTGGTCTGTAGCCTCTGTATTCTCTCTCCTCAGCAGAGGAACGCTTGCCCCTAACAGCTGAGACACTGGCCCGTACAGGTGGGGAACAGGACATGCTCTCTTCACGTCGCTGGACCTTCTGGGACAATTTCTCCATGGCCAAAACGAAGGAGGAAGAGAGGCTTTCTTCATATTGCCGGAGTCGGACAGCCACCTCTTCCACTGTTGGTGCCTTCTTACCTTTCCAGTTTACTACTGCCAGTGATTTGGCATATGAGGATGGTGCACTCCACACAAACTTCCTCCACATAGATGCTGTGCGCTGGACTTCATCTGGGTCTGTGTGTACCTGCTCATCATCTGTGTCATAGTAAACCAGCTCCTGCACAGCTAATTTCCTCACATACTGAATACCCCTTTCCATATTTGTCCACTTGCTAGGATAGCACACAGAATCATCACTGAAGGGGTACCTCTCCCTCACACGTGACAGAAGTCTCCTGTAGAGGCTGGGTACTTGTTCCTTTTTCCCAATGGCTTTGTCAATGCCCCCATCCCTGGCCAGGGATCCCAGCTGCTTGGTTTCCTTGCCCTTTACCTCCAATTTGCTGGCCCCTTTATCCCAGCACCGCAGCAGCCAGGTGACAATGTGTTCACCTGGGTGTCGGCTGTAATCTTTCCGCATGTCTCGCAGCTTGGTCAGGGACAGGGACCGGGTGATGATCTCTGTCTCTATCTCTCGTGATGACCCTGGTTCATTGTCATCCCTCTCAGAGCGATCTGCTCTCTTTGCGTCTTTATTTGTACAGGGGCGACTGCTACCAGCACAGGTTGGTCATTGGGCTCAGATACAATGCCTGCTGCTGCAGCTGGGGCTGCAGCAACTGCCGTGCCTGCTGGGGAAGCCGATACAACGCCAGTGGCAGCGGTGGTGCCGGTCGGGGGGGCTGTGGCTGCCTGCTGGGCTGGAGGAGATGCAGGGCTGGCTGGGGGGCCAGTGCCAGCCGCAGTGCCTGCCACTTCGCTTCCCCCCCTTTCCTCTTTAGGGCACTGAATCAGGTTGAACAGGGCTCGATAGGCGTGGGCCAGACCCCAGCATGTTGAAGTTATTTGTGTCTCTGAAGTTTCCAGGGTGGCAGCACACTTTTTGCAGATATTTTACTAGATTGTTCAGATTCTGTACTTGTTCAAGGGCGAGTTTAAAACACACTAGAGGTGCCCACTGCCCTAGGTACTTGCCCATGCTGTCCCACACACCCAGCCACTCACAGCTATCCAGCCCTGGGCCAGGTCTCTGCATGATGTTCTCAACTACTTGTTTAACCCTAAACAAGACGCAAAACCCATTCAGTAGGCAGGACAATAGAGAGTGCTACCCTGAGCATCCCACGGGTACTCGAAATCCTCAAAAGCCTTTAGGACCAGCTTGAAGGAGAGAGGGAGGGCGAAAGAGTGGGGGAAGGTATCCCCTTCGGTTTTCCCCACTGATTGGGTTTGATTGTTCACAAATTCTAAGACATAGGATCCAAGGAATGGAAATGACCGCAGTGTCGCATGCAAATACAAGCCTAATTTCATGCACAGTGATGTTATCATGTCATAAGTCGATATCGTACAGTACAGCAAAATCATCATCCTGATCCTTTTTCCCATGATAATGAACAGCACCACAGGGAAAACATAGTGAAAGTAAGGATTCAAAAACCACAATCATCTGATCAAAGTCAGCAACATTTTTTACTGGCGACTATTTAACTAACACAATAAATGCGTATAACAAAATTTTAAAAAATCTAAGAAAGCTGTTTTAACACCCTCTGTTCAGCCCTGCCGTTATCCCCGCCCCACGCTTTGGCACCATATTTAATGTTCTGGTTTGACTGCAGCCGGCAACAAAAGCGCCATGCGGCCGCCCCTCCCCCCGCTGGGGTGCGGAGGAGAATGGAAAGAAACAGGCAGAAACCGGTGGGTCGGAATAAGGGCAGTTTAACAGAACAGCAAACAAAGGGAACAGGAACAATAACGATACAGAAAAGGGGAATACACAAATCAAACCCGCAGAACAGAGCCCGCAGAACACAGCCGCTCTCTCTCCTGGACCGAATCGACACTGCACTCCCGAGCCGCAGGTGAGTTCCCCCCTGCCCAGCTCCCCGCCACTGGCACCCAGCATGATATGGAATACCATATCATACATTTGGCCAGGTGGGGCCAGCATCCCTCCCCCCCTCCCCCTGCCCTCCGGCTGTGCCCTTTCCCGGATTCCAGTGAAAATTAACCCTGTCCTGGCCGAACCCAGGACAGTGTCTAACAGATGTGCCAAACAAAAACTGTAGCTAATTTTTCACTATTTTAATTTTCACTTTATGGGAAACTCCTGGCTATGGATTTTGCAGCAGTTATCACATAGATGTTTCTAAATAACACACATCATTAGGAGCTGTTGGCTCCTAGAATCGGTGGACATGTAAGATACTAAAAACAACTCACTTTCCTGGCACAAGAATCAAACCATGACAAAGTCTAGTTAAAAAAAAAAACAAAACCCAAACAAACAGGGAAGTTGTTCTGTCGTCCACATCTCCTTCATGGTTTCCTTGCGTCTGTCTTTCACTTTTTCTTTTGGGACTTGATGTAAGATTTCAAGAAGGATCTTAAGATTAAATTCCTTTCCATGTTAATCCTTTAAGCTTTTCCCTTTGGACTCCCGGCTTTAACGACAGACTGTTCATCCAAAGTGTTTGAACTGTATTTTTTTAAGAATGAGAAACTAATGCAATGTTGCTAAATTCTCACTTAGCTGCCTAAACGTTGTTTTTATTTTCAAAGGGACTGATCCATCTTCTAGGGAAACAACCAAGCATTACTTGTTTTGAGAGAAAGAGAGAGAGAGAGAGATCACCCTTCACAGTTATGTGACTATCAACAAGCTGTGCAGAGTGTTATCCCTGTGCTTAATAATCAGCAGCAGATCTCAGAGTAAAACAGTAAATAGTAATTTCCAGGACTTTCTACCACTTTATGAAACACTTAAAAGCTAACATGCTTCTGTCTGGTGTTTCAGGTGACATTTGAAATGTCTTCTAACAAGAAAGAAAATTGTTCTTGTGTGTTTTTCTCCCCCTGATGCTGATAAAGGCTGCGTCTCACCTCCTTGTCAATCAGGTCCTTACTGTTGGGTTTGGCAAGACCCTGGCCTTTGTCAACCAGCTTACCTGCAACCTCCTTTTGCCAGGTCAAGTTTTATAGGGTGTTCAGTGTGACCACTGATCTGGAGTGGACTGTGAGGCACGAGAAAAATGAGGAAATCCAGTTGTTTGTTTAGTGTGATTGAAACCACCTCATTGCTTACCAAAAAGGTCCTGAAGGTTATCTTTATCTACCTATACTTAAAAAGAAAAAGAAAATTAAATTACTGAGGAAAAAGACATTATCATACAAATTATGACACAACTCGAACTTTCTTGTGGTTTCATTACTATAGATTTTAAACAGGATATATTACAATTAATACTACAAGATCTTCCAAATTATAACTTATATTCAAGGTTTTGCAAGTTTCTATGGAAAAATATTCACCTTCTAAAATTATTTTACATGCTTTGTTTTAAGATGATACTTATCTTCACAATTAGTTTTAACTAAATTTCTTCACATTTTCAAAAAAAGTTAAGAGAAATTGAGCACTGTACTGTTTCAGTAGAAACAATCTATCTGTGCACCTAATCCTATCATGACCTCTCTAGAGATGGAAGAGACTGCACATATAAAGGATAGGAAGAAGGGTTTTGTTCCCAGATGATACTGAATCCAAAATATTTGGAGAATGAATCTGAAATAAGACCTTTAATTAGGCTTCACATAATTGCGGTCAATTTACTGTTATTATTTCTTTGTTTTCTTACTTATTTTTAAATTAAAATTCTGATATCAATTCTATCAGTTTGAAAAATAGCTATAATGCATGCAGAGCAAAAGATTGAAGTTCTGCTGATGGCAATAATTCTCTTTTAAGTTTTCCTAAATTAATTTCAACTTTATTTTAAAGAAGGGCGTACTGAGAGACTGGTCCTGTAAAACTAATTCATTCTTTATCGTCCCCTTGCCTTGTTCCCCCTCCCCAGAAGGACAGGAAAAACGTCTGCTTTCCATTTTTGCAAGATATTATCACAAAGTTTTACCTTTCAAAATTCTGCTTTCTGGTGCTCTTATGTTTTTCTTTGTAGAAGATTTTAAAAAGTCATCAAAGTTCCATACCCTAAAGATTATACACTTTAATGCAAAGAATATGTATATATTTACAACTTTACATGATAAATCTTGTCCGAGGTACCTATTTTTCAGTGTAGCAGACTTTTTTCATGACGCATTAAGTTTTCCATTTCTTGTCTTCACTTCTTTATCAAGATATACGTGAAAAATAAGAGATCAAAGACAACACAGCCAGTTTTATATGGCAAGATTTTTAAAGTATAATTCCTATTAAAATGTAATACTGTTTCTCTAATCTGCTAACACTATGTGTGGAAATTGAAAGATATCATCTCCTGGAAAAAAAGAAGAAAATCATAATTTTTCCTCTTTGTCATCTGAGAATAATTCCACTGAACTAATGAGAATTTCAGAATGATCCCTATTAGGTAAAGCTGATTTTAGCAGCACAGTTTCTAAATATTTAGGAACCAAAACCATCGTATTAAACCTTGGAAAGTGACTCTATACAAATATTGTCTGACAGTGACCTAATTAGAGTCATTTGCATACTAATGAGACTTTGAAAGAGATAAGTAATAGTATACTTATAATAGATAATTAATTTGTGTTTCAAAATAAGCTATGGTTATTTAACCACAATTCATGTGACACATTGATTTAGAGGAGTTGAGCAAGTTATTTTAGAACAACAAACAACTGTTACAGCTTTTCACTTTTACTTAAACTCCCATTCAACAAATTTCCTTTATGTTAAAAACGTAAGGCTGTTCATTAAGCTTTTGAATTTGAAGTTTGCTTTGGAAAAAAGAGAACTAAAGAACAGAGAACTTGTGCACATCGTAAAAGCAACACAACCTGTGCCATACGTTACCCCCAATTTAGTACGTATACCAACACACCAGCCTCTGCAGTTGCTGTATGGCTTCTTTTACCTCCTAGTCGTTTTCCTCCAGTCACATACTCTTTTATTAGTGCAACATATGACCATACTTCATACCATGCCTTCCATTGTTTAATTGCTTTCTGTTGTAAGAATAGAAGAAAGGAGTGGCTTAAGGCTAGAACACATTTAAGCATAGAAAAGACACTGAGTTGTGGCTCTTTACATATATTTAACAATGTGCTACCATTTTCAGAACACTGAAGAGCTGAGTGCAGAGGAGCTATGGTTTCCACTCGCGGGAAAGCTGTTGCCAGAAGGAACGTGGGGACCTGGATGGAGGTCCCACACAAACACATGGCTGTCCAGGTCTCTGGCTGCAGGGAGTGCCTGAGCCTGGCACTCATACCGGAGGACAGCAGAGACAACAGCTGTGTTCGAAGTGACCAGGTAAATGACCTGCTCAGCCTGGTGGCAGAGCTGAAGGAGGAAGTGGAGAGGTTAAGTAGCATCAGGGAGTGTGAGTGGAAGATTGAACTGTGGAGCTGCACCCTGCCGTCCCTGAGGCCAAGGCAGCAGGAGGCAGCTCCACAATTTGCAGAGGACTCCCTGCCCTCTTGCTACCAAGCAGAAAGAAGTGACCTAAGAGATAGGCGAAATGGAAACAGGTCCCTGCTCGGGGCAGCAAGCGAATCCCCTCCTGGCTTCCCTCACCTCCCCAGTTGCCCTTAAGCAACAGATATGGGGCTCTGAAATGTGGGGGCCAGGCAAATGAGGATGTGGGTGAAAGTCCATCCAGGGGGTTGCCTAGGATGAGTCAGTCAGCGCCACATATTATCACTGCCCCGGCTAAGAAAAAAATGAGGGTAATTCTCATAGGCAATTCCCTTCTGAGGGGAATAGAGGGCCCAATATGCTTATCAGACCTATCCCACAGGGAAGGCTGCTGCCTCCCTGAGGCCCGGGCTAGGCATGTTGCTAGGAAGCTCCCTGGTCTGGTGCAGCCCTCTGATTATTACCCGCTGTTGGTAATGGAGGTTGGTGGTGATGAGATCACGGAAAGAGCTCCCAAGGCCATCAAAAGGGACTTCAGGGCACTGGGGTGACTGGTTGAAGGATCAAGGGCACAGGTGGTATTTTCTTCAATCCCATCAGTGGCAGGAACAAACGCTGAAAGGGACAGGAAAACTCACCTGATTAACAGGGTGCTCAGAGACTGGTGCCGTCAGTGGAATTATGGTTTCTTTGCTCATGAGGAGGTTTACACGGCACCGGGCCTGCTGGCGGCAGGTGGAGTCCAGCTGTCTCAAAAGAGGAAAAGGATTCTTACCATGAGCTGGAAGGGCTCACTGAGAGGGATTTAAACTAGGTTGAAAGGGGAAAGGGGATATAACCAAGGCTCACTAGAGATGAGCCCAGGTGTGGCATGCCAGGGTTGGGGGTGAGATCGATAGCCCAGCTCGAGTGCATCTACACCAATGCATGGGCAATAAACAGGAAGAGCTGGAAGACATTGTACAGCAGGACAGCTCTGACCTGGTCACCATTACAGAAACATGATGGGATGACTCTCATGACTGGAGTGCTGTGATGGATGGCTAGAAGCTCTTCAGAAGGGATAAGTGAGGAAAGAGAGGCAGTGAGGTGCCTCTACATGCTTCGATGGTATAGAGCTCAACGATTGTGATGACAAGGTTTGTTGCTTATGGTAAGGATGAGGATAAAAGCCAACAAGGCAGACATCCTGCTGGGGGTCTGTTATAGACCACCCAACCAAGATGAAGAGGTAGATGAAGTTTTCTACAAGAGGCTGGCAGAAGTCTCACAACCGCTAGCCCTTGTTCTCATGGGAGACTTTAACTTACCTTACATTGGCTGGAAATACAACACAGCAGAGAGGAAACAGTCTAGGAAGTTGCAGGACTGTATGGAAGATAACTTCCTGATGCAGTTGGTAAGTGAGCCTACCAGGGGAGGAGCCTCGCTAGACCTGCTGTTTACTAACAGAGAAGGACTGGTGGGAGATGTGGTGATCGGAGGCTGTCTTGGGCTTAGCGACCATGAAATGCTAGAGTTCTCCGTTCATGGTGAAGTTAAGAGGAGGTCCAGCAAAACCACCACCATGGACATTTGGAGGGCAGACTTTGGTCTGTTCAGGACACTGGTTGAGAGGGTCCCCTGGGAGAGAGTCCTGAAGAGCAAAGGGGTTAAATAAGTCTGGACATTCTTCAAGGAGAAAGTCTGAAAGGCACAGGAGTAGGCTGTGCCCATGTGCCGCAAGACGAACTGACAGGGAAGATGACCAGCCTGGCTGAACAGGGAGCTCTTGATGGGACTCGGGAAAAAAAAGGAGGGTCTATCACCTATGGAAGAAAGGGTAGGCAACTCAAGAGGAGTACAGGGGTCTCATGAGGTCATGCAGAGAGGAAATCACAGAATCACAGAATCACAGAATGGTAGGGGTTGGAAGGGACCTCTGTGGGTCATCTAGTCCAACCCTCCCGCCGAAGCAGGGTCACCTACAGCAGGCTGCACAGGACTTTGTCCAGGCGGGTCTTGAATATCTCCAGAGAAGGAGACTCCACAACCTCCCTGGGCAGCCTGTTCCAGTGCTCCGTCACCCTCAGAGGGAAGAAGTTCTTCCTCATGTTCAGACAGAAAATAAGGAAGGCAAAAGCCCAGCTAGAACTCAGGCTGGCCACAGTTGTAAGGGACAGCAAAAAATGTTTTTACAAATACATCCACAACAAAAAGGGGGTCAAGGAGTGTCCCCATCCCTTATTGGATGTGAAGGGGAATATTGTCAACAAGGATGAGGAAAAGAATGAGGTACTTAATGCCTTCTTCACCTCAGTCTTTAATAGTCAGACTGGTTATTCCCAGGGTAGTCAGCCCCCAGTGCTGGAAGATAGGGAAGGAGTGCAGAATAATCCTCCCATAATCCAGGAAGAAGCAGTTAACAACCTGCTATGCCACCTGGACACTTACAAGTCTATGGGGCCAGATGGGATCCACCCAACTGTGCAGAGGGAACTGTTGGAGGAACTGGCCAAGCCACTCTCCATCATCTATCATCAGTCCTGGCTAACAGGGGAGGTCCCAGATGACTGGAGGATTGCCAGTGTAACACCCATCTAAAAGAAGGGCTGGAAGGAGCATTCTGGGAACTACAGGTCTGTCAGCCTGACCTCAAAGCCAGGCAAGATTATGGAGCGATTCATCTAGAGTGAGATCAGCGGGCATGTGAAGGACAACCAGGGTATCAGGCCCAGCCAGCATGGGTTCATGAAAGGCAGGTCCTGCTTGACTAACCTGATCTCCTTCTATGACCAGGTGACCCGCCTAGTGGATGAAGGTAAGGCTGTGGATGTCATCTACCTGGACTTTAGTAAGGTCTTTAATACTGTTCCCCACAGCACCCTCCTGGAGAAACTAGCTACCCATGGCTTGGGTGGGTGTACTCTTCACTGGATAAACAACTGGCTGAATGGCCGAGTGCAGAGAGTGGTGGTGAATGGAGTTAAATCCAGCTGGCGGCCGGTCACAAGTGGTGTTGCCCAGGGCTCAGTTTTGGGTCCAGTCTTGTTTAACATCTTTAGCAATGACCTGGATGAGGGGACTGAGTGCTCCCTCAGTAAGTTTGCAGATGACACCAAGTTGGGCGGGAGGGTTGATCCGCCTGAGAGTAGGAAGTCTCTGCAGAGGGATCTGGACAGACTGGATCGATGGGCCGAGGCCAACTGTATGAGGTTCAACAAGGCCAAATGAGGGGTCTTGCACTTCAGTCACAACAACCCCATGCAACGCTACAGGCTTGGGGAGGAGTGGCTGGAAAGCTGCCCAGCGGAAAAGGACCTTGGGGTGTTGGTCGACAGCTGGCTGAACATGAGCAAGCAGTGTGCCCAGGTGGCCAAGAAGGCCAGTGGCATCCTGGCTTGTATCATGAATAGTGTGGCCAGCAGGAGTAGGGAGGTGATCATGCTCCTGTACTCAGCACTGGTGAGGCCACATCTGGAGTACTGTGTTCAGTGTTGGGCCCCTCACTACAAGAAGGACATTGAGGTGCTGGAGTGTGTCCAGAGAAGTCTTACGAGGAGCGGCTGAGGGAGCTGGGGCTGTTTAGCCTGGAGAAGAGGAGTCTGAGGGGGGACCTTATTGCCCTCTACAACTACTTGAAACGAGGTTGTAGTGAGGCAGGTGTTGGTCTCTTCTCCCAAATAACTAACAATAGCACAAGAGACAACAGCCTCAAGCTGTGTCAGGGGAGGTTTAGACTGGATATTAGAAAAAATTTCTTTGTTGAAAGAGTGGTCAGACACTGGAATAGGCTGCCCAGGGAGGTGGTGGAGTCCCCACCCCTGGAGGTGTTCTAAAAATATGTAGATTTGGCACTTCAGTATATGGTTTAGTAGGAATGGTGGTGGTGGGTGGATGGTTGGATTGATGACCTTAGAGTTATTTTCCAACCTGTGATTCCATGGTTCTATGATACTGTGGTTCAAAATTCAGGCTGAAAATGTGGGCAGAGTTTCCTTTCCTACTTCAAATGCAGATAAATGGATAAATGCCAGGTGCCCACCAAAACCGCTCTATCACTCCCCCTCCTCAGCTGGACAGGGGAGATAAAATATGATGAAAGGCTGAAGGGTCGAGACAACGACAGGGAAAGACCACTCACCAATTACTGTCACGGACAAAACGGACTGAACTTGGGGAGAAAAGGGAGTTGAATTCATCACCAATCAAATCAGAGGAGGACAGTGAGAAATAAATCCAGATCTTAAAACACCTTCCACCCACCCATCCATTCTTGCTGGGCTCAGCTTCAATCCCCTTTCTCTCCCTCCTCCCCCCTAGCGGCGCTGGGGGATGGGGAATGGGGGTTACGATCAGTTCATCACCTGTTGTCTATGCCTCTTCTTGTCTCTCAAGGGGAAGACTCCTCACACTCTTCCCCTGATCCAGTGTGAAGGTTCCTCTCAAGGGAGACAGTTCTCCACAAACTTCTCCAAAGCGAGTTCTTCCCACAGGGTACAGCTCTTCATGAACTGCCCCAGCGTGAGTCCCTCCCACGGGGTGCAGTACTTCAGGAACAGGCTGCTCCAGCATGGGTCCCCTGGTAGCAGAGGATGGTTTCGATCCATTGACCTCTGCATTATGGGCCCAGCACGCTTCCTTGGGGTCACAAGCCCTGCCAGCAAATCTGCTCCAGTGTAGTCTTCTCTCTCTACGGGTCTGCAGGTCCTGGCAGGAGCCTGTTCCAGCGCGATCTCCCCACAGTGCCACAGCTTCCTTCAGGCATCCACCTGCTCCAGCATGGGGTCCCTTCCACGGGCTACAGGTGGATATCTGCTCCACCGTGGATCTCCATGGACTGCAGGGGACCAACCTGCCTCACCGTGGTCTTCATCATGAGTTGCAAGGGAAGACTCTCTTCTCCGACATTTCAGGCACCTCCTCCATCCTACTTCTTCACTGATCTTGGTGTCTTCAGGGTTGTTTCTTTCACATCGTCTCACTCATCTCTCTCAACTGCTGTCTCTCCTGCAGTTTTTTCTTCCCTTTCTTAAATACGTTATCGCAGAGGCGCTACCATGGTCGCTGATTGGCTTGGCCTTGGCCAGTAGCGGGTCCATCTTAGAGCCAGCTGGCACTGGCGTTATCAGAGATGGGGGAAGCTTCTAGCAGCTTCTCACAAAATCCACCCCTATAGCCCCCTGCTACCAAAACCTTGCCATACAAACCCATAAAAATTGGTTTCACTAGCAGTCCTTTTAAGTTGAAATTTTAGGGTGCAGAAGTCACTAAGTAATGTTGGTGTTGCGAATGTTTGAAGTTGTGTGATCATGCAGAAACATTATGAAGTTGTTCTATTTTTTTTCCCTGTGGTATGATTGACTATGTCCAGCAGTGCTGTCATGAGATAAGGAGAGGACACTAATCATCTGATGTGAGTATTCAGGGGGATAAACTATACAGACACAGCCAAAGATAAAAAAGGATGAAAGAAATTGTGAAATCTGTAAATATTAAAGAGAACTCAACTGGATATGGGCATGAAAAGCTGCATATGATGAGATCAACAACTAACAGCAGGCTTCATATTTCCTTTCTTTTCATTGGCACTTAAAATAACTCACAACAGGTGAATTTTCTTGCTGTGGATAAACCTAGAATAAAAACTCTGAAAGAAAGAAAAATGTCAGATGTAACCTTAGCTGATAATTTAGATTTCATGCTTAATCTGCACTCACTTTTTCTGTGAGGAACATATTTTCTTTGTTTTGGTGGCAAAGCCAGTCCCACACACTCCAGCCATTTGTTCCTGCCCCTGCAATGTAAATGAAATGCCCCTCAGCTTACCACTTGTGGTGACAAATGTCTTTGAGCAGCTGCACAGCAAAGGGCTCATAAAAATAATGTAATTTTTAAATAATCCTAATGTTGAAATAGTCTGTGTGTTAAGCATAAATTTCAAAACCAATAATTTGTTGTTGTTTACAGTGCACGTTGACAAAGAGTTTTGTCAGAGAGATTGAAAGGAAAGCAAATCATAGCTCAGGAATGAATGGCTAGAGACAGGAACTTCCTTCATAAGCCATCTTTTTACTCAAAGCCAACGTACTAGGTAACTGTGTCTATGTTTCTTCTTTTACACTTGGAAACCACATGGCATTTCTCTTCGTTCTTGCCTAAGTATGTCAATGTTCTCATTACCTTTAGTGAACTTAACCCAACATTTAACTTTAAGCATGATTTTATAGGCTAAGTCTGAGCTTAGTCTTTCTGGGAAGAGAACATCTCTGTTAGAATCTGGAAACTGACAATAGTGAAATCAATCTGTAACCTTTACGATCTTAATATGCTTAGTTTATAAAAATTAAAACAGTGAGATTTATGTTAAAAATAACAACAAAATCATGCGAGGCAGGGAAAGCTTGGGCTGGAAGTATTCTACTACAAGTTTCTAGACCTCGGTGACGCAAAAGGCCCTAGCCTTTTAAGAAACTTACCAAGTGGATGAATATCTCTTTCAGTGTATATGAACTTCCTTATAAACAAAAGGAAAGTAAAGCTTAGCATGCAGCTGTACTTTGTCCAAGGGACATGGGGAAGTGTGCTTCCTCAACATTTATCCAGGACTATGAATAAGTTGGATGAAAAGTGCCTCAAGAAAAGGTGAAGTCTCCTACATCTTCATTTTTCATGATGCAAATCACGAAACATAAAGTAAGTGCCAGCTAACTCACTGCAACTGACTACAGAACTGCAAAGAATTTACAGTGATTTATCAGATTTTTTCTGCTAGAATGTCTTCCTCTTCAAAACCGTTAATCTCTGTTTCATGCAAAGCTGAGGCTTGCCTTTGGTTTATTTTCAGAAAGTTAAGTCACTTTGCAGTAAAACATTACTGTTAACAATTACAATGTGCTTAGCAATGCTAAAAAATATGCACGAAAGATGTAATTGTGGCTGTATAGTTCATATAATAAAGGACTCCAAAGAGTGATTTTCAGACATTTTTTTTATCTTTATGCTAACTGAAAGGTCACCAACCAAGAGTGACATTAACAGGCATTTAATGATTAATATCACATTTAAATGGGTCCACAGAAAACAGAAGGGAGGCTGTCTAAAGAGCAGTAGTACCTAATGACACACTTTTTCTTCATAGAATTTCCACATATGGGCAATAAGTAGCAGGCTAATTTTGAAAAGAATAGCAAGACGTTGTCATACAAGATGTGTTGGAAAAATCATCCACTCTGATAGATGTCTAAATGCAGAGACATGAAGCTAAAATAGAGAATTTAGGAGCTTTGTGGGATTTTGACTTTTTTTTAGCAGACACAGAAGTCATACTTTTTGAAAATATAATATTGACTCATGAGACAATTTAATTTTTCAGAAATTCAATGAGAAAAGTGAAGGGTAGAGAAATTAAACTTGACATTAATAAATTAAACTGTGTTGATTTATTAATATCCTTCAGAAAAATTATAGTGAACTTCTTAGATGACTTGGAAAATGCCATCATCATATTACTTTAAATTAGAATGATTTTGGTGTTTGTTAGTATTGTTTTTGTTGGTAATGCAGTATAGAATTTTATCAGAGTAAAATGTAACTATGGTGATGTTATTTTTATGCAAGTCTGGTAAAATGGTAAATTCTGATATAAATTTAAGAAATATTCTTGTTGCAAACTACAGAAACTAAGCCTTAATGCATACAGCTGCAGGAACCTTTACAAAATAAACTGACGTAAAACATAAAAGAGATATAAAGAAACATTGTAAGAGTAGATCCTTCAAGCTCCCCTGAAAATTCCCACTAATGGCACACTCCTTCTGTCAAGCAACATTAAACATTAAGTTTAGCAATGAAGATAGTTAACTCTTCTTGATTTTTGCCCAAGGAAATTTGTTACATTAAGCAGCAATTTTAGTATGACTGGTCATATAAGTAGCCAAGGTAAAAAGTAGTAGTTGGACTCCATTTAGTCTAATCTGAACCGACCAAACAAAAAAGACTCTGGTCTGGAATGATATTTAGAGCTACATCCTGCAGAAAAGCTTCTCTACAGATAAAATCCCTGCATAAATATTTCCACAAAACTTCTACAAATTTGCCAACATTGTCTCCAATGCACAGAACCAGAGGTGCCAGTAGCAATGGGACAACACTTTTGGGCAAGGGCTGGCCTTTCAATAACCATGATACACAATTAAACAGCAATGATGAGCAATAAGATATGAAAACATATGAAACAGCAATGATGAGCAATAAGATATGAAATTTTTTTTCTCATTATAAGTAAACATGAAACTAATTCTTGGTGAACATAAGATGTTCAACGTCCTATTATGTCCTGAAATATTCACTATTGTTTTCGTGTTTGATAGAAATGATAAGGCCATTAGATTAGCTAGACCAAGCTCATGTATGTCACAGATCACTAGATTTCATCTCATTAAACTTGTTTATAATTAGGAGCATGTATCTAACTGAAACTTTGCTTACATTATGCTAAAATGCATGTTCTGGCAGACCATAATGCCTCTTGGTTTGGTAATAGAATGCAGAGCTGGAGATCTGAGACTGGATTCAATAGGGATATATGGAGTATCTGCATGAGGACTTGAGCCTTAGATTACTCTGTAAAAAGAAATTAGCAAAATAAGCCAAAATACAAAGAAACGACAGGTTAAATAGGCAAAAAAAAAAAAAGTGTTTTGTTCTATCAGTTAAGAATCACATCATATAACTTGGTTGCATGCCTATCCTACTAGGTATGAAGACACCTTTCCTCTACTCATGTAAGAGTTAAATAATTGTACATAGTATTTTGCCCTGACTCTGCCACAGTCTTTAATAACTGGTTCACATCTATCATTAGTTAGTTATCCCAAGACATTAGTATATAATGTCCCCATGTCCGTAAATCTGTTTTTCTTCATCTTTGACAGCAAATTTTTATTGCTATTGAATTGCCAAAAAGAAAAAGACTAAAAAGACCTTTCTTCCTAAAACTCCTGGCCTGTACTCACTCCCCATTCTTTTCAAATATTTGAACCGTGGAAGGTTTGTTTGGACATACAAACCACCAGGTATTTTTCTGTTCTTCGGCTATATGTTGCAAGTAAGTTCTTGGAGTGAGTATTGAAAATTATTGAAGCTTTCAATTACACTGAACAGAAAAGCTAATGCAGAAAAGTCACAAACTGTTTTAGAAAGAAAGATTCTAAAAAGTGTTTGGTGAACAATAATTGTGTGAAAAGCCCCTGTATTTAGCAGATCTAAGAAACTACTTGTGCAGGTTTCTTCAACAAGTCTTGTGACATGCCCCAGACATTTAGACTGACTCCTGCAATAATCATTTTTACTTGTTAAATAGACTCCTAGCAGGCTATCTTTAGAGGGAAGCCAGAGACACTGCCGATTTTTTGTTTCTTTGTTGTCCACAGACACCTGGATTATAAATCAGGTCTGATGTGACAGCAGGCACCGTAGGAAGTTACTGAAAAAGCAGATGCCAAAAGACAGCAAGATGACCACAGTCCTTTTACCTCCCCCCCCTCCCCTCCCACCCCACCTCGGCTCCCCACCTTGTATCAAAGGTCTGTAAAGTCCTGTACCAGCAAAGAAAGGAGTTTGGGCTATTGATATTTTTGGGGGATATGCTAACAAACAGCAGTTTCCCTCTATCTACAGTTCAACACAAGTCAGAATAATCATTTTCCCAGGACTCTGTCTCTCCCTCCAACACTCTCTCTCCCATTTTTCAGCTTTCAGGTATCAAAATTCAACACTGTTTGCATTCTTAGATGTTCTGAGTTAACAGCACCAACTAATTTCAGCGTTCACAGAGTAAATACAACAACCAGTAATAGCTGTGGGACTTCTTATTTGCACTGTCTTAACACCAATCTTCAGCCAAACTCCTGCTGTTCTGTGCAAACACAGAACCGTAAAACCACTCCTCGTCCCAGGATCATGTATTCTATAGGGTTACCATAAAACAATGAACATTAACCTGAACGGAGCTTTTTGTTTCCATGGCTAATTTGCTACTCATAGCCAAACTATTTAGTTTACTATTAGCTGGGGTAATTAATCTAAGTTAGACTCCTTTTTCCACAGTCCATTTCCTTTTTCCACTAAGGTAAGTTATACCTTAAATCAGAGTCATTAAGAATTGAAATAGCATTCATTACCGTCACCAAACCAAAGAAGTCTACTTCTTCAAGATATTTTTCGAAGTTTTAGATTTCCTTTTAGCATATGTGAAAGACTAGGGCTTTAGTTATGTTTTGGTTTTGTTTCTTGTGGGTTTTTTTATTTTATTCTGCAGAATGGTAGTAATCAAGCATATACACTGGGACAGCTTGATAGACAGCAGACAAAAATCTTGAATGAACTCAGAGAATGTCCGAGTAATAGCATGAGTTATTCAGAAGAGATACATAATTTTGGAATCTACTGATGGAAAGAATCATGAAGTACTATATTCTGGGATTTTTTTGTTTATTTTTCTCCCACCCAACCTGACTCTTTCATTATGACTCAATGAGGTGTTTCCTACCAGCATGCCTACAACTTCATGGACCCATATTGTCTCTTAATAACTCCAAAAAGCAGGGTCTGGTGTTTGGGGGAAGGGTGAGAGGGGGGGCAGTGGAGAAAATGGTTCGGTGCTCCAATGAAATGAGAAGCCTCTTTACCTGAGGTCACTAAATCTACTCCTCTTCTTTACTTACTCCACCAAAACAGCCGGAATGTACCTTATATTGGTATACCATTGTAAAAATGCTCATAATATTACAACATAAATACAAACCCCTAATGCTTGGAAGTTAGAAGAAAAGATGAATAAAAAAACATGAGAGCCAACCCATACAGCATGATATTTTTTTATAGTTCTTACTTTTTTCACTATTATGTCTAAGTGAAATGCATACACTTCAGGTGTATCTTCTGTTTCTAAAGTGCTATACACAACCTCAAGAACAGACATATAACAAAAAATAAACCTTTATCCATTACTTAGTGTCTTCAGCTACCATACATTTATCAAAGCAACACATAAACTTGGCTAAATCTGTATCTGAATCAAAAGTTCAGACTCTGCTGAACTGCAAACGCTGAGGTGATGAATCCTGATTCCTGACCTAAATCAGACCTCAGACCTTCCAGCTGAGCTACCACTAGGTTTTATTAGCTCACATTTCACTTTTCTTCCTGAGTGCAAAAATAAGAGAGAAAAAGTGTTTCTGCTCACCAGATTCACACAAGCCATGAGTTCTATTACAGAAGATTCCTGATTTTATGGCTGTAGGTTAAAAACGACCATAAGTAGCCGCCCTGTCAGCTGAGAAAGTACTGTCCCAGTCATTAGGCATGTTGTAAGGAGTTGTTTTTTTTCAGCACGCAACCTAGATCTGTGAGGGAGTGCATTAGAAGTTACCTTGGAGAAGTGCGATAGTAGCTAGTAGCACATCACAGAAATGACATTTCCTTAAAAACAAAGGTCATATGTTCTGTTCACTGCAGGTAAAAATAGCAAAGGCCTCCGGCACTGCTCTTGTGCAGCTTTCTGCAGAGTTCAAAAGTACCCATTCTCCTGAAATAATTCCATTTTCCAAACAAGCATTTGGATACTTTAAAACCTGTGGTTCTCTCCATTAACATTTCTCTTGTATAACACATGGCAGTGGATTTTCCGGGCCACTGAACAAGTATGTCATGTGACAGCTGAGGGAAGAGCAGGGGTTGAGCACATGGCTGGCTAGGTTATCATAAATGTAAGTAAACAGTATGTACAAAGGCAAAAAATTATCTTTTTTGCTGCATAAAGCAGCACTTCAAAGGACATGTAAACACATCTGCACTTTATACCTTGTGCATTAGACAAAACAAAAATACATAAATTCTACTGAGAGACTCTGAAAAGGGACATAATTAACCACCATTACATTCACTTAGGCTTCATCAGTTGCAGAATCTTTTTGACCTCCTTACCAACACATGAATATAATGGAATCTATATTGGTCAGGTACATACTGACCTTTTAGAGGGAAGTGCAATTAAATTAAGAATAGTTCATACTGGCTTCTTTTTGTTGCTTTAATTGTTATGCTTCTCTCTTGTGACATTTCAGCTTATAAATTACATTGCCTCAGACTTCTAGTGGAAATTTCATGATAATACCTAAAACGGTGTAAACAGATTTTAACAAGGTGTGAGCCTAACAGTCAGTTCTGGTAGAAGTCATTTGGACCGACTTTAGCAGAATCGGAATTGCAGTGGGGTAACTGAAAGAAGAATTTCATCCAAATGATTTTTTGGGCACTTTGCCAATAAAATCTTTGTATATATAATGTGTGAAGATCTTGGAACCACTGTTAAATAAATTTGCAAACTGACAAGATGAATGAAGCTGTTTGGTTATTGCTTAGCAGCACTGGTTTCCCAGCACAAAGAATGAATACGTGCACAGTGATCTGCAAGCCTCCATCTAATAAGCTGACTGTTCTGGTATGTGGGTGCCACAGATGGTACCTATAAAACTGCAGGCCAGTATAGCTATACCTCAGCATGTTTCTTTTTTTTTTTTACTAGAGCCACTTGATAAATACTGTGTTATGACCTCTCTGCTATACAGTAAAATTTAAAGTCTATATATTGAAATTTTATGAGGACAGTATTAACCTATATGAGGGGTTTTGGAAAATAATTTTTAAAAAATCCACTAGTGTAGTTTCCTATGGAAGTCAGCTTGTTTGTTTGTTGGTTTGTTTGTTTGAACTGCTGTTCTCTAAGTGTTTTCAGAGAATGAAGTCATTAAACAATGGTGGTAAAATACAAGACTTCTTATGCAGTTTACTTGAATATAGATTTTCATTAGTCGATTATACAAAGCCACCTGGCATGATCTTTTCCCAAACCGGAATCAGATGACAGATCAGCCCTTCGAAGGCACTAATTGGCACAGGACAATTTTACAGTCTACCTAATAATCCAAGAGATGTGATCATACACCTGAGTGTGGTTTGCCATTTGTCTATTAGATAACAAACTGATCTCAGGCAAATTACGTCCCTGCACTAAGACTCAAATTACCATATGCAAAATTGAATTGTTGATTCTTCTGCTTTTTAAATTGCTTTGACATGTCTGGCTGAAAAGTGATACACAGAAGTAGAGTTAATAATGCCCACTCCCATGTACCCCATTGTTTAACAGATTCCGTTTTGATTTTATTAACTGTGGTTTAATCTAATCTGTATGATGTTACAGACAACAGCAAGAAAAGGTAGGTGCACAGACATCACTTACTGCATTTACTGCAATTACTATTCTATTTATTTCCTTCGTTTGCTATTATATTGGTCACACTAGTCCTGTATAGATTTCTTTTCTTTTCTTTTCTTTTCTTTTCTTTTCTTTTCTTTTCTTTTCTTTTCTTTTCTTTTCTTTTCTTTTCTTTTCTTTTCTTTTCTTTTCTTTTCTTTTCTTTTCTTTTCTTTTCTTTTCTTTTCTTTTCTTTTCTTTTCGTTTCGTTTCGTTTCTTTTCGTTTCCTTTCCTTTCCTTTCCTTTTCTTTTCTTTTCTTTTCTTTTCTTTTCTTTTCTTTTCTTTTCTTTTCTTTTCTTTTCTTTTCTTTTCTTTTCTTTTCTTTTCTTTTCTTTTCTTTTCTTTTCTTTTCTTTTCTTTTCTTTTCTTTTCTTTTCTTTTCTTTTCTTTTCTTTTCTTTCCTTTGCTTTCCTTTGCTTCTTTTTTTTTCTTCTTTGTCACAGGAAAGGAAAGCCATGCTACTGAGATTCTTATTTGCCACAGATATTTTTTGCACAGTGGGAAGAAATATGTATAGTCTTTTGCATTCTGTATTTTCACTGTAAAACTGTCCCTGCTCCTCAAATATTCTACATGGAGAATTTAGACAAAATTCACTTCAAAGTTCTGTTACATACTGTTGGTATACGTAGGAAATAGGAATATATTAAATAGGAATTACTTATCACTGGGATGGTATGAAGTTATCCAAGGGCACGCCTGAATTCTCCCCATTAGATTATAATATTCATAAAATCATCTGTGAAATGCTATTGTTATTTTTCCGTTGTACCTCTGCTCTTTAAAAAAAAATCAAACCCTTCCTTCTATTATTTTCCAGTAAAATAATCAGTTTGATTCTTTTCATTTGTTGATATTACTAGATATTTTCTTTAATACTACCTGTTGCTTTCTATTCTAGGCAAAAGTGCCCACCCAAAATATTTTGCTTTTAGTTTCTGTTTTGATTATTATTAAAGGTTCTTTGTAAGGTAGAAAACCTGATAGTCCACATCAAGAATTAATGAACTTCCTTTAAAAAAAAAAAGACAAACTGTTGCCTTGAAGAGGCAGAGCCAACCTGTAGCTACTGAAACCAGATGTGCAAACCACATGATCATAGCAAGAATGTTACAGGCAGCACAGAAGGCCGTGGTCAGAGCACTATATTAATCATTATCACACCTCTGTCTACAGGTGGTCAAGGTTTCTATGAAATTTTGAAGAGATTTCAAAGAAGAAATGAAGAACGAAGAAAAGCTTTTCCACACATGGTAAAAAATGTAATATAATGGTGAAAAATTCAACAAGCACGCAGTTAAACAGCACAATTCATGGAAACTTCAGGAATCAATGTTCTTGTTGTAAATGTGAAATAATCATGAGGGCTGGAACATTTTAACCTGCTGCACTGTTTTTGCTTTTTCTTGTTCAGTAAATGACATCTATCTCTTCATAAACCATTTCCTGTCTTGTCTTCAAATCAGCCCCTGGACATTTACATTAGTGATATAGGCAAATTCTTCCAGAGCCCCAGGCTTCTTCTTCAGTTAGGTTTTTTACTTTGATCTCCAAATTGTTTTTCTGAGCCCAGCTAGACACTAGACTCCTCTGGGCAGGAACTGTGTTCAAAACACACTGTTGAGACTCAGTAAATACTAACATCCTATGTGAAATAACTCTTACAGCCCAGATTTATGATATAAAAGATGAACTATTATCTCCATAGATATAGAAAAAAAAAGTTGAATACAGCAATGTAGGATGACTCCTGTTAGAATATATAAAAAAACCCAAAAACTAAAAAAACCCAAAACCCTCAAAATTAAAAGTATGTTTCTGGAAAACGATTCAAGTAATTGAAAGATCTTTAGTTTCCATCTTAGCCTCTTTCTCTGCCAAGATCTTTTGTCCTCCTTGCTGAAGATCTTGCTAATTCATTCCTACTTATAATATTTTGAGGAGAAAGAGATTCATATGTGTTGAATTCCATATTTAACAATATTAAAAAACAGCGGACAAATTGTTGGCTCTTACCCCAGAAACTTTTCTTTTTTCCTATGACCTGGTCCAATATCTCATCTGCTGTCCTGTTTCCCATTTTTACAAGTCCTTTTTCTGCCTCTGGTAAGAACTGGATGCCTCTCTTCCGATCTGAGTTATCTTGCAGATCATAATTCATTACAGATACTTAGTTACACAAAGTGAATCCTGAAATCACACACAGCAGCTAAGATTTCATGTGTTAAGATTTGTCAGGTGGAATTTCAGGGGCCTAAACAGAGGCAGTTAGTGCCATCTGAGACACCCAAGTATCTGAGACCTCTGCATCAGAGTGTGACATACTATGCAAAACTCGGGGGAATCTGTGTTGGACTAGCAGCTGGAAGTCTGGCAAAATTCTCTAGGGCCACTAAGGTGATATTACACAACCCTGCTTTAGTAACGCATAAATCCTTAAAAGGTGAGAAACAAACACGATTCTTAAATGAAAGGTAGCAAGGGGTGAAGTTACATTAAGAAATGTATTTGTGAATGTCCTTTTCATAATTTGTATGTATGTAATGTAACTGTGTGAGATACATACATCTCTGTTAGTCCGAGGAAGTTAAAAATAAGCATCACTTAGTTCTACTCCCTCCTAAAGCAGAGGTTAACTGAATTTATACCTGTTTTTTTTTAATTTGAATTTTTGAAAAATTAAATCATACATTCAATCTTCACCTAGCTATTCAATTTTTCATCAATTTTCTTACTATTCACAAGTCTACCATTTCTTTGCAACCAGGAGAGTGTTACTTTCTTACATCTTTAACTAAACTGAAACCCAAAATATTTTTGCACATATATTACTCTAAACACATGCCTCCCAGTGATTTCAGTCATTCAGGTGCATAAAGTTGAGCAGAAGTAGACATCTTTCCAGGATTAGAACATATATTTTACAGGTTATGAACAGACATGGTACTAGTTAAGCAGGAAAAATATATTTCTGCAACAAGATAATTTGTTTCCTTTTCACATTGTATAAAGTTATTTACATCTAAGAAAATATGTATTTGTTTTAGCATTATAATAAACCTTTTTCTGATCTTTAACTATCAACTTTTGTCTCTTGTGATCTAGGAATGGCTTAAATTTTGCCCTGGAGTCAGAAATGTATTGCAAAGCAGAGATTATCAACGTTGGAATTTAGTTAGAAATATAAAATAGTTTCAGCAATTTATAGGGAAGGATCAAACATGTTATATCAATTTATGTTGTTTACAACATTATAAGAAGAAAACACCAGTGGAATTTCAAGGCTGTTGTGGGAACAGATTGATTTATTAACCATAACCTTCATGGAGTCCTTTAGCAGCCTTGGCATCCAACCTTGATCTGTTTCAGTTACCTTTTAGACATTCCAAAACCAATTGTAGTAGACAGCATGAGTTAAAAAAAAAAACAACACTATCTGAGCTGGTAGTGTCAAAACCAAAAGTGAGTCTTAACGTAAATATATTTGTTCCACAATGACCACATACAAAGTGGGGTGACAAACATGACAATATTTCTAGCAAAAGAAGTTAAAGATAGCAGTGCTCAGCCTCCTGTAGAAAGATCATTTTTCTACACCCAAATCAATTTAGTCTTGAATCTGCTTCAATACCATGGTGAACTGATGGTAGTTATCCTGAAGTAAGGTGTAAAAATCATACAGAAAAGAGATAATGACTTCAACTATATGGTACAGTTAAATCTCCCTGCTTAATTATCTCCAGAGGTCAGATTATGCTTAATTTTCTAGGGTGAGCAGTAACAGAAGGGCAGGAGATATGTTTACTTTGTCACGCTTAGCTTCTCGTGATATGAAACCACAGTAGCAGCTAGCAATCTCAACCTATGTGGTGATGCACGGCTGTATGGCAGCTTTACTAAGTAGACTAATCAAGCTGCAAAAGAGCACAGGACCAATTATCTAGTTTCTCTTTCTTGACCTAGGGTCAAAATAATTAAAATAATCTAAGGAGATTTAGCAAATTTGTGCAATTTGTATGCCACAAAATGCCATGTCTGTTGCTTAGTTATCTCCCTGCTTACTGCTGTGACCAGACCCTACAAGCACAGGAATTGCTTTCTCAACTTGAGTACGTTAGGTTTATTTGTTTTGTTTTTTTGTGTGATGATGGTTTAATTAAATAAATAGCATACTTCTAATCTGTAAGTATTTTCTATCCATTTCTCTCATTTGAACCACATATTTAACTTGCACCGTAACCTTCAGAGTACTAAATTCATTGAAAGCATTTTGTATCACCTGCAAATTAGATGTGTTTTCTATCTCAGCAACTGCTGTGCAACAGTAATGGTTTCACATTTTAGTAAAAGTCAACATAAGGATCTGTTGTCTTCTTCTGTTACTGTTGCAACTAATTCTTAGTGCTTTAAACACACTAGTGAAATACAGAATTTGTAGAGGCGAAGGAGCTTCTACTCTAGAAGTACAATGTTTCAAAGTGTCGGAGCCTTTCTTGGTGATATCCAAGAGAATATATTTTTTAAAGTGTGTAATCTGGCAATTTTTAAGCCTGTAATCTAGCATTTCTTTCTCTGTTGTGTGACTGACAAATAAACTTCTGCAACGAAATTAGTGTCAATGGAGGCAGGCAGTTGCTGTGCCCGTGAAGCTCAGAGAAAACTTCCGTGCATGATTGACCTCCCTAGTTGCAAAGAAGCTGACTTCATCTCAGAACAAAGGCGACCGGAGGTTAGCCTTTGCTTTAGATAAACAGGTATGTCAGTTAAGTGGATCAGTTGGTGATGTAAATGTTTCTCCCCGAGTTCATGAAAAGAGTGCGTGTGCCACTGAGTTAGCCAGGCCAGCATGGGGGAGGAGGAAGTGAATATGTGGTTAAGCCCAACAGAGAGTATGAAAACTAAACAACTAACAGAAGAACTTTGAAGAAAGCAACAGGCATGAGCTGGCTTCAACCCACATATTTCTTCCTGCTGACTAAGAATGCCCAGCATTGTATCAGTGAACATATTACACAGACTGGTAACAGGATGCCTGGGGTGTCCTACAGTGCCTGTACACTAATGCACACAGTATGGGGAATAAACATAAAGAGTTAAGAGATCTGTGCACAGTTGCAGGGCTACAACATTGTTGGGATCACGAAGACTTGGTGGGATGCCTCCATGACTGGAGTGTTGCCATGGAGGGACACAGGACAGGGTGGAAAGGAGAGGTGGTTGCCCTTTATGTGAGTAAGCAGCCGGAATACATGGGTCTCTGCTGGGGGGTGGATGAGGAGCCAATAGCGAGGTTGTGGGTTCAGATTAAAGAGAGGAGAGGTGAAGGTAATGTTATAGTGGGTATCTCCTATAGGCCACCCTGACCAGGAACAACATGTGGATGAGGCCCTCTACAGACAGATAGGAGCAGCCTCACATTCTCAGGCCCTGGTCCTCATGGGAGACTTCAAGTACCCTGCTACTGCTGGAGGGACAACACAGCAAGTCATAAGCAACCCAGGAGGTTTCTGGAGTGCATTGATGATGACTTCACAGTCACCAACAATGAGGGGCTCCTTGAGGATGTGAAAATCAAAAGCAGATTTGGCTGCAGTGACCATAAGATAGCGGATCCTGAGGGCAGGGAGGAGGATGAAAAGCAAGCTCACAACCCTTGGACTTCAGAAGAGCAGTCTGTGGCTTCTTTCAATATCTCCTTGGAAGAGTCCCGTAGGACAAGGCCCTGGAGGGCAGGGGGAGGCAAGAAAGCTAGTTAATATTCAAGGATCACCTCCTCCAAGCTCAGAAGCAGTCCACCCCAAAAAAATACAAAGTCAGCCAAAAAAGCCAGGAGGCTTGACTATATGAACAAAGAGCTCCTACCCAAACTCAAACACAAAAAAGCAAGCATATACAGGGTAGAAGCAAGAAAAGGTAACCTAAGAGGAATATAGAGACATTGTCCAAGCATCTAAGGACAAAGTTAGGAAAGCTAAAGCCCAAATGGAATTAAAACTGTCCAGAGATGTCAAACACAACAAGAAAGGTTTCTGTAAGGACACAGGCAATAAAAGGAAGACTAGAGAAAACGTAGGCCCATTGCTCAACAAGACGGGGGGTCTGGTTACACAGGACACGGAAGAGGCTGAGGTAGTGAATGTGTCTTTTTTGCCTCAGTCTTTACTGACAAGACTGGCCTTCAGGAATCACAAGTCCCAGAGACCAGAGGGAAAGGCTGGAGCAAGGAATATGTACTCTTGGTGGAAGAGGTTTGGGTAAGGGAATACTTAAGATAACTGGACATGCAGGACATAGAGACAGGGCCCATGGGATAGTCCCAAGAGCACGAGTGCTGAGGGAGCCAGCAGATGTCATTGTGAGGCCACTCTCAGTAACCTTTGATTGATCATGGCAATGGGGAAAAGTGCCCAAAGACTGGAGGAAAGAAACTACTGTTATCAAGAAGGGCAAGTAGACAGACCCAGGGAATGACAGGCTGATCAGCCTCACCTTGAAACTTGGGAAGGTGATGGTGTCCCGATCCAATATCGAGGAGGTTTCGATACGATCCCAAGGACGAGATTAAGATGCAAACAGAGTCAGATGCCATGCAACATTGTAAACTTTATTTTGGTGAACAGGGAATCGGAGGTCAGGCGGGGACGGCAGCAGGGGGAGGAGACGAGAAAGAAAGAAAGGAGTAAAGTCAAAAAAGCCCCAGGTGGCAAGAAAAAGAAGTGCGGGGGGTCGGGGGGGCATTGGTTACCAGCACCACGGATTCGACAATCTCCAGCAATGTCTGGTTGGATGAGTCTCTGTGCAGGCATGGAGGTCCTGGCGAGGGTGGAGCTCAGCACCAAGGCAGCGAGGAGGAAAACAAGAGGAAGAGGGCTCCGAGGAGCATGTGCTGCCCTTTTATAGGGTCATTTGTGCCAAACACTTCTGAAGAAGCTCAAACGCCTTCATATGCTGCCAGAATCTCTTTTTCAGTGGGAATATAGCGGGCCTTGGATCCTTTGTATCCCCGGCTCCAAAACCTCAGGGGTCGACCTCGAGTCTCCCCTGGTGATTTCTGCCAGAGACTCCAGGTTGGGCCATTCTCCCCGGCTGCGGTGTAGAGCACGTTTTTAACATCTTGCCCTGACCGGACTGGACCAAGGGCTACGGCATTAACTATCTCCCGTTTAATTTGTTCAAATGCCTGTAGTTGCTCAGGGCCCCATTCAAAATCATACTTCTTCCGGGTCACGTGGTACAGAGGACTTACAATTTGGCTGTAATTTGGCATGTGCATCCTCCAGAAAACCACAACACCTAAGAAGGCCTGTGTTTCCTTATTGCTGGTTGGTGGAGACATAACTGCTATTTTGTTGATGGCATCCATTGCGATTCGATGGCACCCATCCTGCCATTTATCCCCAAAAACGGGATCTCTTGTGCAGGTCCCTTGACTTTACTTTGCTTAATGGCTTTCAGAAGGATCTGAACTATTTTCTCCCCTTTCTCAAAAACTTCCCCACTGTGCCATCCCATACAATGATGTCATCGATGTACTGCAGATGTTCTGGAGCTTCACCCTTTTCCAGTGCAGTCTGGATTAGTCCATGGCAAATGGTGGGCCTGTGTTTCCACCCCTGGGGCAGTCGATTCCAGGTGTACTGGATGCCCCTCCAGGTGAAAACAAACTGTGGCCTGCACTCTGCTGCCAAAGGGATGGAGAAGAATGCATTAGCGATGTCAATTGTAGCGTACCACTTGGCTGCCTTTGACTCCAGCTGATATTGAAGTTCTAGCATGTCTGGCGCAGCAGCACTCAGTGGTGGTGTGACTTCATTCAGGCCACGGTAGTCTATTGTCCGTCTCCACTCTCCAGTAGATTTTCTCACTGGCCATATGGGACTATTAAAGGGTGAGCGAGTTTTGCTGATCACTCCTTGACTCTCCAGCTGGCGGATCAGCTGAGGAATGGGGAGAAGGGAGTCTTGGTTGGTACGATATTGTCACCGGTGCACCGTTGTGGTTGCGATTGGCACCTGTTGTTCTTCAACCCTCAGCAATCCCACAACGCAAGGATCCTCCGAGAGACCAGGCAAAATGGACAGCTGTTTAATTTCTTCCGTCTCCAAAACAGCTATGCCAAAAGTCCACCGATACCCCTTTGGGTTCTTGAAATACCCTCTCCTAAGATAGTCTATACCAAGGATGCACAGAGCCTCGGGGCCAGTTACAATGGGGTGCTTCCACCACTCCTTCTCAGTGCGGCTCACTTCAACCTCCAATACACTCAGCTTTTGGGAACCATCTGTCACTCCAGAAATGCAAATGGACTCTGACTCTTGGAAATCTGATGGCATTGAAGTACACTGTGCATCAGTGTCCACTAGAGCTTTATACTCTTGTGGATCTGACGTGCCAGGCCACCGAATCCACACCGTCCAATAGACACGGTTGTCCCTTTCCTCCACCTGGCTGGAGGCAGGGCCCCTCTAATCCTGGTCAGAGAATTTGCTGCTCACCTGTTGTAAGAATGACTTGGAGGTCCCTTCCAGAGGATTGGAATCAAGATCAAACTGTCTACCTGGTGTGGAGAGGTGGCTGCTGGAAACTGGAGTGGCATTTTTCCTAACAGAATCCCCTTTGTTGATTGTTTTACCTAACAACTCACGCACTCGTGCCTCTAGACTTGAGGTGGGTTTTCCATCCCACTTCCTCATGTCCTCTCCGTGGTCATGCAGGTAAAACCACAGGGTGCCCCGTGGTCTGCAGCCTCTGTATTCTCTCTCCTCAGCAGAGGTACGCTTGCCCCTAACATCTGAGACACTGGCCCATACAGGTGGGGAGTAGGACCTATTCTCTTTCATTTGCCGGACCTCCTGGGCCAGTTTCTCCACAGCTGAGACAAGGGAGGAAGAGAGGCTTTCTTCATATTGCCGGAGTCGGACAGCCACCTCTTCCACTGTTGGTGCCTCTTTACCTTTCCAGTTTACTACTGCCAGTGATTTGGCATATGAGGATGGTGCACTCCACACAAACTTCCTCCACATAGATGTTGTGCGCTGGACTTCATCTGGGTCTGTGTGTACCTGCTCATTGTCTGTGTCATAGTAAACCAGCTCCAGCACAGCTAATTCCCTCAAATACTGAATACCCCTTTCCATATTGGTTCACTTTCCAGGGTAGCATACAAAATCGTCACTGAAGGGGTACCTCTCCCTCACCCCTGACAGAAGTCTCCTGTAGAGGCTGAGGACTTGTTCCTTTTTCCCAATGGCTTTGTCAATGCCCCCATCCCTGGCCAGGGATCCCAGCTGCTTGGCATCCTTGCCCTCTACCTCCAATTTGCTGGCCCCTTTATCCCAGCACCGCAGCAGCCAGGTGACAATGTGCTCACCTGGGTGTCGGCTGTAATCTTTCCGCATGTCTCACAGCTTGGTCAGGGACAAGGAACCGGGTGATGATCTCTGTCTCTATCTCCCGCGATGACCCTGGCTCATCGTCATCCCTCCCAGAGCGATCTGCTTTCTTTGTTTCTTTCTTTAGTTTTACAGGGGCAACTGCTACCAGCACAGGTTGCTTTTCGGGCTCAACCACGATGCCTGCTGCCAGAGCTGGGGCTGCAACAACTGCCGTGCCTGTTGGGGAAACTGGGACAGACCCTGCGATCGTGGAAGTGGTCGCTGTGGTGCAGGTCGGGGGGGCTGTGACTGCCTGCTGGGTTGGAGTGGCTGCAGAGCCGGCTGGGGAGGCAGTGCCAGTCACACTACCCACCGCTTCGCTTCCCCCCCTTTCCCCTTTAGGACACTGAATCAGGTTGAACAGGGCTTGACAGGCGTGGGCCAGACCCCAGCAAGTTGCGGTGATTTGTGTCTCTCTGGAGTTCCCATGGTGGCAGCACACTTTTTGCAGATATTTTACTAGTTTATCCGGATTCTGCACTTGCTCAAGGGTGAGTTTCAAGAACACCAGCGATGCCCACTGCCCTAGGTACTTGCCCATGCTGTCCCACACACCCGGCCACTCACAGCCATCTGGCCCCGGGGCCAGGTCTCTGCACGATGTTGTTAACTACTTGTTTAACCCTAACCAAAACCTGAAACCCATTCAGGAGGCATAACAATAGAAGCGTACTGGCCTGAGCAACCCACTGGTACTCGAAATTCTCAAAAGCCATTAGGACCAGCCTGAAGGAAAGAGGAAGTGTGAAAGAGTGGGGGAAAGCATCGCCTCCGGTTTTCCCCACAGACTGGGTTCGATTATTAACAAATTCTAAGAGATAGGATCCAAGGTACAGAAATGACCGCAGTGTCACATGCAAATACAAACCTAATCTCATACATACTTATGTTACCATGTCAGAAGTCTACATCATACAGTACAGCAAAATCGTCATCCTGATCCTTTTTTCCCGAGGTAATGAACAGCATGGCAACGAACACATACAGCAGGTATGGATTCAAATACTACAGTCACTTGATCAAAGTCAGAAATATTTTTTACTGGCGACTGTTTAACTAACAAAATAAATACGTATAACAAAATCTAAGAAAGCTGTTTTAACACCCGCTGCTCAGCTGTGCTGTTATCCCTTCCCCATGTTGGGCACCATATTTGATGTTATAGTTTGGCTGCGGCCGGCAACAAAAGCACCACGCGGCCACCCCTCCCCCCGCTGGGGTGCAGAGGAGAATGGAAAGAAACAGGCAAAGAACTGGTGGGTTGGGATAAGGGCAGTTTAACAAAACAGCAAACAAAGGGAACAGTAACGACGACGATACAGATAAGGAGAATACACAAAACAAAACAGCAGGAACACACAGAGCCACTCTCACCAACTGCCGCTGCCATGTGCTCCTGAGCCGCGACTGACTTCTCGCTGCCCAGCTCGCCCCCACCAGAACCTGGCATGACAGCACATGGTATGGAATACCCTGCTCTGTTTGGCCAGGTTGGGTCATCCCATCCGGCTGTGCCCCTTCCTGGATTCTGGTGATAATTAACCCTGTCCTGGCCGAACCCAGGACAGATCCCAAGGACGAGATTAAGACACAAATGGAGTCAGATGCCATGCAACCTTGTAAACTTTATTTTGGTGAACCGGGAAATGGAGGCTGGGCAGGGACTGCAGTGGGGGGGGAGGACATGAGAAAGAAAGAAAGGATTCAAGCTGAAAAAGCCCCATGTGGTCAGGATAAGAAGTGCAGGGGGCGGGGGTCATCGGTTACCAGCACCACGGATTCAACAATGTCCAGCAATGTCCAGTTGGCTGAGTCTCTGTGCAGGTATGGAGGCCCTGGCGAGGGCAGAGCCCAGCACCAAGGCGGCGAGGAGGAGAGCAAGAGAAAGAGGGCTCCTAGGAGCATGTACTGCCCTTTATAGGGTCATTTGAGCATGCACAGAGCTTGTCCGCGTACGTGCAGTTCATGCCATACGTGCTGCCTGCTTAGACAAGTCCGTTCTTTCCAGTCCGCGTGCTACTCTGCGCGCAAGCGCTGTCCTGCAGGTTGTTGTGGTGGTTTTTTCGGAGGCCAAGAAGAGACAGTCACAATGTCGAGACAAAACCTGTTCGTAGCGGTCTTCTACAGATGGAGACAGTTGGGACAGTTTAGCCTAGAGAAGAGAAGGCTCAGGGGGATACAAATATACAGATACAAATAACTGAAAGGCAGGTGCAAAGAGGAAGGAGCCAGGTTCTTTTCAGTGGTGCCCAGTGACAGGACGAGAGCCAATGGGTGCGAAAAGAAACACAGGAAATTTCTCCTGAACATCAGGAAACACTTCTGTAAGTGTTACTAACCACATGCACAGGTTGCCCAGGGAGTTTGTGGAGTCTCCATCCTTGGAGATACTAAAAAGTCATCTGGACACAGTCCTGGGCAACTGGGGCTAGGTGGCCGTGCTCGAGCAGGGTCTTGGAGCACTTGACATTCAGAGGTCCCTTCCAACTTAGACCATTCTGTGTATCCTATTTACATTGAGAATGAGCTGTATATTGTAATTGCTATATTTTGTTTCTTATATTGTGTTTTCTCTATATTTTTTATTGCTCTCATTAATCAAAAATCCCTTGTAATATATCTTAAATTTAGTAAATTTCATAGAATCATTAGGGTTGGAAAAGACCTCTAAGATCATCAAGACCAACCGTCAACCCAACACCACCATGCCTACTAAACCATGTTCCAAAGTGCCATATCTACACGTTTTTGAACACCTCCATGGATGGTGACTCCACCTCTTTCCTGGGCAGCCTTTTAACATATTAGCATATTAGACATTACAACCTCCGTGAGTAAAATATCTAAAAGAACCTGATTGGAGAGTATTGGATTTCAGCACTGTGTTGTAAAGATCTGTTAAGAGTAGCTCTTACAAGCAGAGCTCATTAATTTTGCTACAAATATCTGTGGCACACAAAAGGCTATTTCTATATGGAAGAATTAGATACAAAGTCTGCGCAACAACAAATCTGGTAGTCCTGTATTTTATTTTCCCAACATGACTCTCATATGTGTTTCAACCATCAGATTATATTCTTTTCTACTCTACTTCAATACTAAGTGAGCTTCTTTAAGGAAGAAACTCTAGAATATGCAATAAAGTCTTTGCTCTTTTTATTTCTTTTGGTTCTTTAATGCCAGGCAGCCTGAATGACCTATGTGGTTTTTTTTCCACATAAAACCACAAAAAGTAGTGAAAAAACCCACAGACTGTAGGCTTACAATAACTAATTTCCACTTTTGAATGGGTAACCATTTCAGGAATCAATCCCCTTTTATCTTCTAAGTTTCTTACTGTTGTGTTTTCTACAAGCCCAGTGCTGCCAACAATTCTTTCCAAAGATAGATTTAACTATGGGGAAAACTGTTGTTGGGATGGACTTCTTTCTTTTTCATTTTTCTTTTTTAACTCAAATATCCCAGTATTATTAGCTTGAAAATGTATATGACATATGTATTTTAATGAACAATGGATCCTTTGTCAAAACCTATCCTACCTGCTTAGCTTCCAGTCACCACAGGGAGGATGAGTCACTAGGATTGGCCTAGGTTCCTTGGATGCCCAAAATATAAGTGTTCTTGATTTTTCTTTCTCACTGATTGAGCACATTACCCTTTTCTTCCCCAGAACAGTTACAGCCCATTTTTCATTTTTTTTTCCTCAGGTAATGATATGGTATTTAATATTTCCAGTTAATTTGTACTGATGCATACCTAGTTAAGGTAAATCTATTTTTCAAAGGAAGGTATGGGCATAAACATTGAAAACTATTTAATTAAGCCAGTGACCTTTTTAAAATGAATTCCTGTTGATAAAATAAAACTGGATACCATCTAAAGGCACAAATAAGTGGAACAGAATTTACATGTGTATTGGTTTCCAAGATTGATACTCAGGAAGAAAACTAGAGGGACAGCTTACCTCAAAAGCACAGGAAAGAATTTACAACATTGTTTCTAGCTCTCTGTCCTGTAAAACGTACATTTTCATTTTATTTTAGTTTATAATAATAGCAAATTTCCAATGTCTGGTTCATTTTAATTTCATACCCAGTAATACTGGAGTTTAACACTGTTATTTTATCAACTGAGTTTTGCATTTATGCAAGCATGAAACTAATGCACTTTTGAACCTTTCTCTTTCAATGGAAGTGAAAATATATTCTAGAGTAAAACTCAGAAAGCAGCAAATATTTTAATTATTTCCTTCTTATACTCCACAATCCAATAGTTTAACCGCTCTGTGAATCTGCTGAGACTAAGCAGGCTGCTAGTAGTGGTCCTCCAGATTATCATCAGAGCCTCCAGGGAAAATAATCATTGCACTAATGACAACTTTTAAAGTAACCAATATTTCTATAAAATCCAAACATCAGCATCTGAGTAGACTAGAATCTCATTTATATACATCAATAAAATGCAAACCTTAGGACATGCTAGGTCACAGTTGAGTAATGTATTGCATTTTCCAGTGTTTTTAGAAGGGATGAATAATGACAGTGGAAAGGCTTGGGTTCGTTAAAGAAAAACAAATTTGGAGCACTGCAGCTCTTTATTTAGAAGGAGCTTGTGATATGAGCTGACAGTTGCTTTGTTTAGACAAGTGTCATAGCTTTATTTCACTGACCAAACTTTCTGAAGTCAAACAGGGCAATATTTCTGCAGGCACACTAGGTAAACGATAACATCAACAGGAAAACAACAGTTTCTAGCTATGGTTTGGAGAGAAACTCCAAAGTAAATAATCTTCTTTTGAAAGGAATGGCAACATTTGATTTAATGTGAAATTTTGCCAAGGATTAGTTCCAAATGGGATAACTGAAATTTGGTCTCCAAATCTCTGAGTTTCTCTTCAGTTATAGTTTCATTCTCTAGCACTCTCTTGTGCCCACAATCCTGTTTGTTCTCAAAACCACATTATTAAGTATTTAGGTATTCAGTGTCCTGTGCTGTGGTACTAAATGGAAGTCTGTCTTCTGCTTCTTTTTTTCTGTAGACAATGTTTATTCCTCTTTACTGGGGTCCAAATGTGACTCCCAGTACACAATTTCTCCTTGTACAAAGCAGTGTCTTCCTAGAACATATTATAAAGAAAGCATTATTGAAACAGACCGAGACTGATACTGAGATTTTAGGAGTAGGAATAGAAGCAAATTAAATGAAACAACAAGAAGTTATTTCAATAAAGCATTTGCTCGAGAATTTTTCAGGAAATTTTGTTATAGGTTTAGATGACAGAACCAAGCCTACTGTCTTTTCATAGTAAGAAGATTTTCTGCAAAATTTAGTGAAGATTCTTGCTTCCCCAGTGCTGGCTGGAAGCTGCTTCAGGATTTAAAGTCCTCCAATGCAAGCAATGTCCACCCAGTCTCTAGAGAGAGATTTCCAGTCAGTAAATGCATTTCTTCCTATGCCAGCACTGTCTGCTATGTAACACAGATTTTTTTCTTCCCGGCAGTTTACGGAGAGGATGTATTTGTAGAGAGTGGCAGTTTCCTGTCCCATACACTGCTTGGCTTTGATAGCCAAACCACCCTCTCTCATGGCCCGTCTATTCTATGCATTACAATATACAGCAGAGAACCAAAAATTTGCACCAAAAGGCTTTGGAACAGGGAGTGCTATAGCTTTGCTGTGCAGTGTTGTGCTTGAGACAGTTACTGGATTAGGATGCAGGACTGGTCAGCTCTGCCCTGCTGTCATGCTAATATAAGTATCCGGCTCCAAGCATGCCTCTATTATCTGAGAAGGTCCGTGATGCTGGTCTGGGTCACGTAACATAACAGTTTTACTCAACTTCTGTTCCACCTTATACAAATGTTTCTAGGCATGGATGGCTAAATTGTGCATTACTTTAATTTAGGACTTTTCCCTTCTTGTTTCTAAAAATTGCTCTAGCATTACTGGAAGTACTTTATTTGCAAATTTCGCATCTTTACACCCAGTTCACAACATTTCTGCAATTAACAGTCCATGTAGCCATTTTTTGCTTTCTCTCCTAGCTGATCAGAATGAAGTTTCTAGCAGACATAATTACTAGTGGTCACTTTGTTCTGCTTTTTTTGCCTTTTGACTGTTATTTTCAACTATTTCATTCATGATGCAGTCCTCAGGTCACTTAACTCTTGCTTTAGTTTAAAAATTGAAAACCAATCATAAATACACTGCATTATCCATGCCACATTCCCCTGGTCAACACACTGTATTCCTAAACTACTATTGAATGTGACTGTATTTACACTATAGCAAAAAAAAAAAAAAAAACAACAATACTTATTCCCTATAATTTCCTGCTGTTTATTGTTTATATTATCATACACACTGTTGTTTCCTCTCTTTTAATATTTATTACCTTAGTTTATCTTAGTTTAACTTCAAGTCATGAGGTTATGTTTGGCAGGCAGTGAGGTACCAATAATCTCTTTTTGTATAAAAAATATGCTTATTTCAAGAAAGTCTTACTATTTCTTCCCCTGGATATGTAGACCTTAGTCAAATCTGGTAGCTTTTCCTCCCAAGTTTGGAAAAATAAATAAGTAAAATAAAAAATAAAGGAGCTAAAAATAAGTATGGCCACATCCCTGCCATATTAGTTTCTTCCTGTGCTTTCTTGTACTGCTTTCAAATCCTTCATTTCAAAGATAGCAGACAAAATAATCTTTTCTTCTGCTAGTTCAAAAACTTTCTTCATCTCTCTGGAAGGCATTTTGTCCCTGTCCGCAGCAACATAGCTTTGGAACTACATTGCTTGTGCTCCCCTTTAGAGCTTTGACTAATTGCTGGCCATTTTTGTCTTTGTTGCCTACTTGGCTTTTGTGTTCTGCTTGCATCCCCAAACTGCCTATTTTTTCTGCTTCTACATTTTGCTTTCCAGCCTTTTGAGTGTTTTCTTCTAATGCCCTTGTGGGCACTCACTTTCCTCAAACCTTTGTACATAAGCATCCTAAAATACCTACATATGTACTTTCATCTGTAACAGGTGAAGAGAATGGCAGATAATCAAGCTTTCATTAAAAAGAAATGGAGCCATCAAAGTGTTTATATGTCTTGTTTAATGCTAGAAGTGAACTATTAGAACGGTAAATTCTTGTAACAGGCTTAAAGAAAAATTGCCCACATTTGTTTGCTTTTATTTTAATATAATTCAAGATACATCAGAAAACTACAGTGTCTCATAAGTTAGACCAAACTTTCCTCTGAGATATCCTACCAAAAGTTGTCATAAGATAAAGAAAACAAATGTACTTTCCTGTTTCTTCCAGAACAGACCACCTGAACCTACCACCTGTCAGGTCATTCTAGTCAGTAAATGAGATGTTGTTTTTAAAAAGTTTCTTTGCATAAAGCTGAAACGAAAAAATGGTGCAATGAGCAACGGTTGTCATTTCCGTGATCCCATATACTTCCTCATGTCCCTGTGAGTTGAAGATCCCAGTTAGACTGCATTTCAGGCCCCACCACACTTGTCTGAATCAATACTCACCTGAAAAGGTAAAGTAGTACATCACGAAAGGAGTAAAGATCCTAGACTGTAGTATCTCAGGTTTTGAAACAAAGTTGCAGGTTTTATATCTGAAGTGAAAAAAACACCAAAAAATTACTTTCATTTTTCTTGTTAATAAATTAAAAACAACAACAACAAATACATTTTCTTTTTTTTTTAATGAATCCTGCTTTTAGTCCTGCACAATCAGGCTGTATTTATACAGGGTCTTATTTCCTTCCTATATGGTGTCTGTCTGAGACTCTTGCCAAGATCCTGCCTATCGAAATTCATCCGCATTCTTTCTCTAATCAGGCAAGTCCTAACCTGACAGAAAAAGCATAAAGTAGAGCTTGAACTGAGCCTTAAAATCAAATTTGGCTCTACCAGCACAGAAACAGCTGTACAAGGAACTGGCTTGAACAAGCCTGCGCTTGTAACTGCTATGTTCCCGCATCATATCCTCCATCTGCAGTACCATTCCACTCTCACTACACACTGTATTCTAAAATTCTTCTCCCTGCAGTTATATCAGCAAGGAAATATGTCCAAGTTCCTTATTGCCTAGACAACCAGAATCTTACCTTTAAATACTTCACCTGATAGTTAATATGAAAATATTAGTTTAGAACATTGCAATTTTGATAAATATAAAAATGTTTCCTCTTAGCAAGTTTTGCTTGACAACACCATATTTGCTATGAAAAATCTTAGGATGTGCAACTGTTTAGAAATAATTAACATAATAAGTAATTAATACCTTTTTCCTTTCATGAAAATTCAAAATTGAACCAAAATGAAATTATGAAATTGAGGGTGAGTAACCTAAGCTTCTTCAATCACTTTTTGAAAGTAAACACAGTTCTTAAAAATTTTCTTACCCTCTAAATCCATAATAATAATTTATTTTCATTCTTTATTTAATTAGACAAAAAAATCTTTAAAATATTTCTATTTTCTTTTGTTTCTATTTTGAAATATCCTGACAACGTATAAAAATATTTAATTAAAAAAAATCACAACATTTTAGAATAATAGAATAGCTGTAACTAGAGGCGGACATCTAGAAATCATCTAGTCAGGCCAAATTCAGCTCTCCTGAATGTTTTTACCTTCAAAAAAAGTTGCTGATTTTCAAAATTCCTGACTTCTTCCACAGACGAAAGTTAGTTTTCAATAATTTAACAAAATAGTATATTAAATGATATCTTTTATCTGTCATGGTTTAACAGGCTTGATTTCATAAAAAGCAGCATACTAATTATTGCTGACTACTTGATGAATATTTATCAGAATCCTTTAACATAAATGCTAGGAGAAAACATTTTTAAATTTATCAAAATTGCAATGTTCTAAACTAATATTTTCATAGTAACTCTCAGGTGAAATATTTAAAAGTAAGATTTTGGTTGTAAGATTCAGGCTTTTTCAAACCTCAACATTCAGTGTGAGAATTCAAAAAAGAATCAATAAATAATAGAATTGAATTGATTTATACTGTGTTCTAATTAGATATATGTGTCTCCATAGGTAGGTGCATGGAGATATAAATAAGGAGAATATGTGATTTTTTTTTTCCAAAATATATTCAGATAATGACATGGATTGTATAATAACTTGTAACCATTTTTACAGTCATTTATTTTATTACATCTGTAATATTTGTTTTGGGTTTTGGGAAATATATGTGAATTGTTTTGACTAGGTATCATTTTTTGGTTGTGTTTTGTCACAAAGTTCTGATTTCCTTTTCTAGCCTCATCTGTTTGACCTTCTCAATACTATGTGTCAAGCAATTACATTTAAAAAAAACCTTAAAAATTACTGGCACAGAAGATTATGTAACAATACTCACGTTTCCTGGAATATTTTTCAGGAAAAAAAAAAAAAAATCAGTTACTATTTGCCCTGGGTTAGGCCAGGGTAGGGTTAATTTTCACCAGAGGCTGAGAGGGGACACAGCTGGGTGGGCTGACCAAAACTGGCCAGGCAAAACAGGGTATTCAATACCATGTGCCGCCAGGCTGAGTTCTGAGTGGGAGAGCTAGGCAGGGGAAGTGAATTGCAGCTCGGGAACGAATGGGACATCGGGCAGGGAGAGTTGCTCTGTGTATTTCACAATTTGCTTTGTGTATTCTTCTTATCAGTATTATTGTTGTTACTGTTGGCTTCATTTGCTGTTCTCTTAAACTGCCCTTATCCCGACCCACGAGTTTTACCTTTTTTTTTTCCACTCTCCTCCCCACCCCAATGGGGGGAGGGGCAATAGACCAACCACGTGGTCCTTTGTTGCCGGCCAGAGCCTAATCCGTAACACTATTATTTCATTTATTTTTATTAATCAAGGAAGTGTAATGCTTGTGAATACCACAATGTCAAAATTTTCAACATCCACTAAAATGATCATAAAAAAAATGGAGACAAAGAAAAAGGAAAGAGGAAGGGAAGAAAGCACAAGTTCATAGCAGATAAATCAGATGGATGAGAAGGTGTTTGAAAATTTAAGACAAAAATCAGAAGACATATAGCTTTTGATTACAATATTCATTTTTTATTCACTATTCAGTTTCCAATTTCTATCAACAAGAAAGTATGTAGACTAGGAGGCCTTCAGTATGAACAAGACTAGCAAATATTGAAGGTGAATTTTCATCATTTTGTGAACAAAAATGGTCACTGATAAGTCATAACTTTTAAATATTCCTAAAACAATGCAGATGGCTCATGTTCTATCTCTATTTACAACCCTGAAAAAAAGGTTTCATGAACCACTACAAGGCCCTTCAGAATTTCCTACTCCGCTTCCACTCCCTTGGCATTTCCTTGGCATGCTTTGCATTTTCTTTCCTACAGAACACATAGAGACCTACTGCAGCATCTAGCACTTCTAGTTAATGCATTCACAGCACATCTACTGCTGTGCTTGCACACTTGTGATCTGTCCTACGGGAGAACACTAAGACCAGCTGTAATGTTGTACAGACATGACTACGAAGTTTTTCTGGCCATAAGGAAAGATCAGCTCAAACCATATGATGCCCAGAGGTCTGTGGGTTTTTACGCAGTTGTAAACCTACTAGCATTTGTTGATCTAAATCAGTCCACCTTAAATAGCTTAGCTTATGAGTTGCTCAAGAGTTACTTGTAATCAAATTGAGCTTTACACTTCGTCACAATCTACTGAACCCAGAGGAAGCAGCTACTTTGCACCTTATTTTATTTCTTTCCGTCTAACGCATGGGAAGTCATGTTATGAAGAATAATTTTCATTAAGCTTGTCTTCCAGTATGGACATTGGTATAAGACTGTATATTTGGTATTTACAGAAACAAAGAATATTAAAAAGTGTTCGTTGTGTTTCAGCAGTATTCGCTGAGCTCCAACAGTACAGAAGAGTAGCTATATATGTTTAAATGAGTCATGTCTTGAAACACTAACTGTTGCAGATAATTATTCCTTTGAATGAGTGGAAAATCACACTATTTAATGTGCTAGTAGCATGTGATCACAAATTACATTTATACGCTTAAAGTGCTTGTTTGAGGAGGAAAACACAAGTAGTGTGTAGTCAAGGACACTAGAGTGCTTCTTTATCTGGTTCCTTGAAAATCACTGTTAAATGTATACGAAGTTTTCTACTGGAACAAGCCAGTTGGACACCCTCACACACCATCACATCATAACCCAAAGCAGGCAAAACACACCCTGAACGTCATCCTCATGCTGTGAAATTGCTATTTTGCCCACATGTGGATAAAAAACAGACAAACAAACCCCAGACCTCACAACAAAAAAATACTGATGTCCTGATGCACCAGGACCACTAACAGGTCCAAGAAAAGGCCACAGCCACAGGCTCTGTTGTGTGGATATGGCCAGTGAGCACTGAAGAATACTATTCCTGAACAGTATCAGTGCAAGACACTCTGAACGGCCTTGCTGGGGAACCAAAGAGCCAGTAACTGCAGTCTGCTTTGACATAATGTTATGTTGTACACAGTCCATACTGGCATAGTGTTGCTGTGGTCCAGGTGTTCCCCTTTCTTCTATCCATGCTATTTGGGCTAGTTACTCATCTGCTCCAAGCCCTGCACAGCCACCTCAAACCTATGTCTTGCTTTCTGTATCTCACTAGACCATACCAGCACTATTCCAACTATTTGACACTGCTTGATATTCACATATACAGAAAGGAACTCCCTTCTTCCAGAAAAGGCCTGGAAAACTCATAATCACATTCATATTGGTCTTGCCAACTCAGTTTGACTTCCCACCATACACCTAATTTGTTCAGCATAGCTGAGCAAAACAAACCATTTCTGCTTAATAAGTACCATGCTTAAACATTTTCCAAACTGACTTCATGAAGATCAGCACATTCATCCATTCACCTAGCCTATCAACTTCAATAATTAGAACATGAAGAATTTAAAGTAGCCAAATCAGTGGGGTCAAAAAAAGAAAAGATCTCATCTTTTCAGTATCTTTCTTCAACTACTAAAAACAGAAGAATCTCTCTTGTGAAGCACAGTTGCTGTCTGTTTACTAACTCAGTTGCTTGTTTTGGGGCCAAATGCATACTGGAATGCACGCAGATCCAATTATTGGCCTATTTCCCAAAGTCACCTAAAATTAAACTTGAATAGGGTTAATTACATGCTTATTTATCACCCATCTAAAAGGCAAATTTTATTTCCAGTGCCTCACTGCCCAGATCACGTGGGATTGAAAAATTTTCATTCTGCTGAAACGCCTTATCCAACCTTGACTGACGAATCAGTATCCTGCACTAAAACAAAAACAAAAACAACAAAAACAAAAAGTCTTTTTTTTTTTTTTTATAGCAATCAGATATTTTCCACATACGCAAATGGGATAAAAATATTAGAAAAACATAACTGGAATATTGCACTCAGACTACTGCAATTGCAAGTAAAAAATGAATAGAATTTTAATCCAAATAGAATTTTAATCCAATCAACCCATCCTTCATTCTGGAGATTTTTCAGATTGGAGTCATGAGAGTGAGAAGAAGATGGTCTGAAAACAGCTTCTGTGTGGTTGGTCTCCCACTCTTTTATTAAGAAGTATGTGAAATCTTCAATCAGACAAAATGGAGGTTTAATTCCAGAAATTTGGTGTTGCACAGTACCTGTTTTTAAATGTTTCTCATATTATCAATTTATTTACCATATTGTCACTTATGTTCAAGACACCAGCCTCCTCTGCAGCTGTGAAATTCATCAGGAGCAGTCAAAAGCTGAAACTGTAGTTAGTTAACAATAAGAATCAGTGCCTCTTGTGAAATAACTAAGCAATCTGAAATTGACTAACTGATTGTCTCCAAAATGTGAAGACCTGATTGAATAAAAAGGTGCTGTTCTGATAACATTTTTCTTATCATGTTTAACCTATATCTCAGCAGTTCAGCAGTGATCTGCTTAGTTATTAAACTCACATATCACGTCATATAAATGTTTGCCTTTTCAGATCTGCAAGGCAAGACTAACATTTCTACAGTAATACAGTTTTTTTTGTTGAGCTAATGAGAACTTTAAATTATCCACAGCCAATTTGATAGTAAGAACCAAAACTTCACATTGAATGAAAACATTAATCAATTTTATGGTAATAAAGTCTTACTAGTAAATTGACAGTTAAGGTTTTTATTTAGTTTACTATGCCTGTGATTATATTGTGTATATTCAGACTATGGAGATATCAAATAAATGTCTGAATTCTTAATCATTTGAATAAGAGCCCGTGCACCAGTATAGTAAATCAGCATTCAAAGCCAACCACAAAATGTCTCATTCTGACATCTAAAGGTCTTGAAATTCCATTTTCCCTGTAATGCAATTATAGAAAATCACACACACTCAGAAGAAAGCAAATACTAAGACTTAGACCCCAAAAGGCACTTAAGTACCTAACGTCTAGCAAATTAAGCAGGTATTAGGCATTTACATACCATTGTGGATCTAGGATTAAACTGCTTTCAATTTTGTTCTCCCTATTAAATGAACAGGAGCAGCTTATTCTGGTCCCTGTACCATAGACGTAACTATAGTCACAGGAAATGTTTTTGCCTGAAAGCACATACAGAACTTTACCTATGGGATAAGTTCTGAAGAGAGAGAAAAGAGAGTAAGATCAAAACATATCTATTTAACCATCTGATGTGACTGGCAGAAGGGTGGGAAGGGAGGGGGACAGCTGTGCTTGCCACCACTCCATTTGTCACCCGCATCACCCACAGGGAATCTGGCATGGGCGGCTGCAGCAGCCATGCCTTGACCCACTCTGGTCTGCTACCTCACCGTCCTGCTTATCAACGTCAGGCACGGCAGGAGGGCTGCTGAGGGAAAAATAGGAAGAGGCAGCTGGTCTGTGGGGTGCTTGAAAAGATACAACTGCTTCCACAAGAGCCGAGGCTTTCCTGGGGAAGTGGGATATTCTGCTGCTTGTGCAGATAACCTGCGACTGTTGCAATTGCAGGAGCATCCATTCGCATTGAAAAAGCTGCTCTTCCCTGGAGAAGGGACTCCACCCCTCATTTCAGCCACTACTTCCCAGTTGAAGCATTATAGGCTTTCAAAGGAGGGAGAAATGGAAATGGCGTTACTTTTCATGCATATGTGCATGGTGAATTGGACAAAGAATGAACTTTCAGGTAGAAATATACAGAAACCTGTTGAAGAGAGGAAGATAACAAACCAAATTTTCTTTAGCACAAAACCACAGACTTGAAAGTCCTCAGCTGAGAGCCTGACTCCGCGAGTCTCACATTTTATGTACAGTGGTCAACTGGAAACAAGAGAGCATTATGTTCCTGCACTTCAATTTAGAGCTTCCAGCTTCACAGGGATTTTGTGTCCATGTTCCCACCTGCCTACCTACATTGCTAATTGGGTGCATTTTTTGCTAAATGCATCTGCCTTGGCAAATAAAATTAAAAAGATTAAATTCGAGTTTAGTGGTTTGAAATTATAAAGACATCAGCCACAGCATATGTCTTTTGTTCCATACTGACCCAGTGAATTATCTGGCAATCCCATTTTTTCAAAATCTTAATCCACGAGGTAAAAAACCCCATCCTCACTGTCAATAAAGGGAGCTAATGGTGACAAATTAGCTGACATGGCAAGTATAATACTCTTTCAGAGAACCATTCTGTTTTATGCCTTCTTCTAGCACAAAGCTATTACATTCCAGTCTACAACTTCACTGAAGGCTATTATAAAAAAACACCCTCATGCAGCTCATCATACTGTAACAACTTCAGTGCCCTGGACATCCTGTTCCTAAGGAGTCTGTTGCATTGCTCACTGCATGAACTTTGAAAACATGGGTAAGTGTTATTAGCATTTTGTACTACTAACCTTGAAGGTGTCCCTTGAATTGAAAAAACCTCAGGCAACTACATTTAGCTCTACTTCTGCACTTGTAACTTATGAGAATTCTTCCATTCATTAAAAGAAAGAAAGAAAAAAAAAAAAAAGCTTTCTGAACTCACTTTTCCATCCTATTGTTGTGGAAATGTGCTGGGTCTGTAATTCACAATTACTGTTTATTTACAGTGATCTAATGAACACAAGCAAATATCTGTGTTGTCATTTTCAGGATTCTTCTCTCAGACAGACTTGTTTCCACAGTACTTTGATGTTTTGGCCTCAGACCCTATGCAGTATGTCACTGACAATCAAATTTTGCTGACTCCTTGTGACAGATAAGCTAGTATTTGCACACTAAAGGGAGAAAAAGCTCTTTGGTAGGAAAAAAATCTAACGTTACAGTTGAAAAATAGAAATTCAGGTTGGATGCAGGAAGCAGATCACAGTATAACTGTGGCAGCTTTGAAGGTTTATGTAACCATTTGACACCGATTACAAAACTGAGCAAATTAGGTTTCTGGTAATTCTAAGGTCATTTCCACTTACTTGCATTAATAATAGATTATACCTATTTAGCCCTTCATATTAAAATTTATCCTTGTTGTAAACTATTGTGCCAGATAATTAAGAACAGCGAGGATCTTGTTTTCAAAGATTTAAAAATATTTGCTGTTGCAATAATTTTAAAACCATGTATGAATCTCAAAACAGATTCACACATACTGTTCTCAGGTTTGGGCCCTTCACTACAAGAAAGACATTGAGGTGCTGGAGCTTGTCCAAAGAAGGAGCAAGAAGGCTAGTGCAGGGTCTAGAGCACAAGTCTTATGAGGAGCAGCTGAGGGAACTGTGGTTGTTTAGCCTGTAGAAATCGAGGCTCAGGGGAGATCTGACCACTCTCTACGACTACCTGAAAGGAGTTTGTAGCGAGTTGGATGTTGGTCTTGTCCCAAGTAACAAGTGATATGATGGGAGAAGATGGCGTCAAGATATGCCAGGGGAGGTTTTGATTGGGTGTTAGGAAAAATTTCCTCACGGAAAAGATTGTCAAGCATTGGAACAGGCTGCTCAGGGAAATGGTTGAGTCACCATCCCTGGACATATTTAAAAGAGGGGTAGACTTGGTGCTCAGGGACTCGGTTTAGTGATGTGCGTGGCAGTGTTAGGTTTATGGTTGGATTCGACAGTCTTGAAGGTCGACAATCTTAAAGGTCTTTTTCAACCTAAATAATTCTAGGATTCTGCGATTCAATATACCACGACCTATCAGTTTAGTGAAGTTTGTCAATCATATAGTGATACCAGGTTTATTCATGCAAAAGCTGACTTCCATTATCGCCAATACTTATTTTAGGAGGTATCTTCCTTAGTAATTCTACTACAAAATATTACTTTTCCAAGTACTTTATCATTTAATTTTTGTCATTTTTTCTCTCTCCAAGGCTTAATCATGTTACTGACTAGAAGCACGAGGACTATTCAAGGTGGTATTAAATACTTACCTAAATTGTTCACAAAGTCCATCATTTATAATTCCCTTATGCAAACACCAGGGAGAATATTTCTGAAAAATTGTCAGGAGTACAGTAAAACACTCAACCACAGCAGTATAAAAACTTGAAGAAATCCTAATTATACATTGTAAACTTCTGCAGACAGAGCACTAGATGGACTATCATTTCAGTGGACCTTAATTATCTGAGATCTTAACTTAAGCTTATGCAAAACACATTCAAAAATAGCATCTTAGTCCTTTCTTTGTAAATGCTTATAAGGAGAGAGAGAGATATTTTTTTATCTCAGTGAGAGCTGTCATGGATACGGATACACTAATACTATTCAACTATAACTCCTGAGAATACACACAATGGCCTCCTGCTAATAAGTGTAGCAAAGTTGTGTTTGTTTTGAAGTTCTTTTGTATTAATTATTTTAACAATATGAAACTGAGCCCGGGCAATGATTATTCAGGCATTTTTATCACTGACAGATGGATGCTAATGTGCATTATTTTTATATTACCCAACTGTATTTCAACAAATTAAGCTACAACTGTGTCTGCATTTTGAAAATCTTTATAAAATAGTTGTCTTTTCTCATTACTTATTTTTTAAATGTTGCCTAACCACTAGTATTACCATGTTCTTAAGGAAACTCCAGCAGAAGTAAGACAACAAACATGCAAAATCTTTGATCAAACTAGCCACTTTCAGTGTAGGTATGGTGTGTACAAGACCATTTAACTTACACATTTTTATCCATCTGTAAAGTTATGCACTCTTTTACACTTAAATTTTTCATATCCTGCAATGACAAAAAAGTACCTGGAGAGGAATGTTAAGGATTTGATTCTTCAAATTTTAATGTGCCTAGCTAGGAAAATGGAGTCAAAACTCATTGGGTATATTGCTTTGACACAACAGTGCTTACTCTGGAGAAGTGGGATTTAGTTCTCCATATATCTTCCATGACTTTTTTGGAAATATCTTTCTTACCAAACCAAATCCGTCTCACACTAGAGGAGGGACTATAGCTTACATCAAATCAGCTAGCTCAGGTATCTTCTATACAGCAGCAGCAGATGGACATTGCAGATCAGATGTTCATGAATTCATCCAGCTGCTCTGGAAAATTTTGTAGCCCTTCATGTTTGAGTTTTAAAATATAACATCTCTACCTGCTTTGTTAATGTTTTTCAACTTCAAGGACTTTTTTTCTTCTTTTCTTGAAAAGGTTCATCAACTAGCAAGAGTCATTATATATTTCTGTTGGCAGATTGTGACCCATCGAATGCAATCTAGAATGTATCAACTAGAACTCTCTTTTGTTAGGAAATGTTAGACCAGAGTGCCACATTACTGGGATGAAAAAATGAAAGAACTCTGCTGTTTCAGCTTGCAGATTGTTGCAAAACACTGCTGTACAGCTTTCTTCCCACCGACTAACAGACTATAAACCTATATGAAGACAAGAACATGGATTAGAAAAATAACCCCTTACTGTAAAAATTATAAAGATCAGATTTAGAGTGAAAGTCAGAGGAACTGCTAAAATGACTTTGCTGTATTTGTAGAAGCAAATTCAACTGAGCAGAGCCAAACCTCTTCTCCTCTGGAGCACACAAGGAGGGTGAGGAGAAAAGAACAGGAATGTTTGTTTATTTACATCTACTGCAGATATCCATGGGCCAGACTCTGGTCCCTCACTGACCAGAAGCTCTAGTGTACAAAGCAATCTAAATTTCAGTAATTCTCTGCTATCTGAATCTTCTTGGAAACTGCAGTACTGAGCTAACAGATCTGAAGGTCTATGGCGATATCTCTACATCACCATTTAAGCTTGACTTTGAGGCTTGAAGCTGGTGTGTATTAGTGGAGGTGAGGACCATTTCCCTCTTGTGGAATATATCCCTGTCTATATTGTGGGAGCTGGAAGCACTTTCAATCGTTTGGATCCACAGGCATGCCATATCCCCATCCTGACTCCAAATCGGGATGAGATTTGGGCCCACCAAGTAGTTTCCATGAATATATAGCCTTGGTTCATAGTCTGCAAAGAAATTAAACATCCAAGTGGCATCCCAGACACTTGTGACTGGATATACCTCCACAACTCAAGCAGAGTTGCTCTGATCCACCTGGGAACCCACTGTGGGCAATGCAGCTTCTGCATTTCTGGATCCTCCGCCAGAACATTTCTAAGAATCTATATCATTTCTCTTTCTGGCACAGTTTTTAGTAAGGGCAACAGCAGGATAAAGGAGGGCAAAAGCGAAAGCAGTGTGTGATGCAGGTTTGCAGCAGGTAGTGTGAATGTGCTACAGGAAGGATGAAGAGTTGGAAGTCCTAGCTGTACGTTAGTTCTGGTTCAGCATAATCTCTTTGTTCAGACTGAAGAGGCATGGCAAGCTGATCTGAGGGATGTAGGTTTGAGGGACATCTAAGATCAACTTTCTCGGAGAAATGTACTCCTGAATTCTCTTCTGGAACTGCTCCATGCTTCCATGTCTTTGTCCAAGCCTTGTTAAAGTATTGTTATTTTGACAAGCCAGTCAAGAAAACAGTTTACTTCTTTCTTAAAATGTTAAAATTTGTGATTCTCTTAATTGTGTTATTGCACCTGGGACTTGACAGTACCGCGTCCAATTAATTCTTATAAATAAAAGAATGGAATGAGATTAGAAGAAAATGTGTCAAATACTTTAAAAGTTGTGGGGTATTTTTTTAATTGTAAATAACATCTATATCAGATGCATTACTGCACTGAGACTAAAAACTTGATCAGTAAACCTTTTGCACCAAACCAGCATTTTTAGCATAACATTTTACAGTCTTTAGTTGGGAAAATTTAACAGAAAACACAACCATAATGGTCCAGTGCATACTCTTGAACATAGGTTCATACCCTAAAGATACATAACTAACTTTTCTGTCTTTAAAGGGCTCTTTAAAACTAGAAATGTTTATTTCTAGTTTCTAATGGAAATTCTGGTAACTAAGTTATCACAGAAATATGAACAAAAATATTTAGATGTAAGTACTAAAAAAGTTTCAATGCTTAATGAGAAAGAAGATATGAAAAACTATACTCTCTAACTGTGAACCAAGACCTTCTTCTGAATTAATGATTTCTGATGTTACACGTAACCTTAAAATCTGAACCTAGTCATGAGGTACCACCATCTATAAAGACACAAGTTTGTGAGAAAATTTACTTACAAAAAGTTTCTGAAGAGTAGTGACAGACAATTCACATTTCTGAAATGTTAATCTGAATTATTACCTAAAATCTAGAAAGGAGAAAAGAGAACATTCATGTGCACCTATGATTGTTAGACAAGACAGACTATAATACAATAGAAATACCATTTTGTGAGCTTTCAGAACGTTTCCTGTATTTTTTCTCTGGAAGTTATGTTTTATTTTTGATTTGGCTTTGGTGCTAATTACAAGACAAAAAGTATAATTCCAAACTCAAGCTTTCCAAAATCTAAAATATGCTTGTATTTACTGGAATAATAGAATTACGATTTTTTCCTCCTCCTTTTCCATTCGTAACTTCATTCTGTCAGAAGAGGTCTGCATAGAACTTCCTTTAAATTAAAATTATTATTATTCCCATTTCATCTGCAAATCTCAATGCAGCCCTAAAATGCCTAGGAGACTGACTATACTGTATAATATTTTTCATTATTTGACATTCTCGACAGAATTTCTGTGTGTAAATAGTCATAACAGAAACAAAAGCACTACTTATATATTTTTTTTCTCTTGAAGCCATGGAATTATTCCACAGATTAACTTAACCTATTGTATTTATGATAGCAAATTGTATTTGGAGATTATATGATGGGTTCATCAGTGAACTGTAGCTGCTTTGTGTCTCTCTGGCACCGCAAAGCAGCTGTAAGCTCTCTGCACTGGTTGGCTTTGCAGCTGCTTGCTGCTGCCAGCATGACACAAAGCATCAAGAGCATCCTGGTGAATCTGGTCTATACCTGATATTCCTGAGATTAGAGATATATCTTTACACACCACTGCTCAGGACTTTGGAAATTTAGTTTACAGACCAGACAACATAATGAGAAGAACAGGACAGACAGACTGACAAGTTGACTGGCTAGCTTTTGTTAAGTAGTTAGATACAGATGCAGTTCAAAGCCTTCAGACCAGGCATTCCTCACGTATTTCTCAAGGATTTATATACTGTATATACAGCACATTACAGAGATATCATGATTTCTTGTTGCCTGTACTATGTCCTTGCCTTCCAGAGGTTTGGATTTGACATTGACCAAATTGCAGCACACTCTACTTCCTTCCTTGAGAAATACTGTTTTTTCTTTTACAACCGTAACTATTCTTCTACTGGTTGCATTAGTTTAGACCTTAGTTTTATTTTTTTCATCTGTTACAGAGGATAGTTTTCTCTGAGTAAGTCTAACCTGTGTACTCAGGTTTTCATCTATGTTGCCGTGCTCTCATTGAATGCAGCAGTATCAACCTGCCTTAGGCACTGCATTGCTCGGGAAAGGAAGGTGACCTGCTTCAGACATTCACAGAATGATTCAAAAACCACCAATCCACTTTGATTACTTCCAGCTGTACCTCGAGTCCTGCTTGAAGCATTTCTGGGCTCTGTCAGGAAGAAGAGTCCATCTTTGTACAGCTCCAGAGTTAGCTGTACTATCCTCTCTAAGTCAGAAGAGCAAATGCTTTCCATGGTATGTGGGTCAAACAGCTCAGTATAAAAGTTTATCCTCTTTTTTTCACAGAATTAATTAAAACTTCCTTTAGTGGAACAAGCCAGAATAAGAGATAACACCTATTTTAATTGTTTTACTGTTTCATTTCTTTTTCCCAAAATAAAACAATCTTTCAGAAAAGTCAACATGTAGAGTCTTACTCTGGCCTACTAAACATATCCATGAAATATTTCAGATAGAACTGTGGTAGTTCTACCACTAAGACTATTTTGTGAAACCAGATAATACACGTATATGCTTACTCTTTTTTGCATGTACTTACGACTGCAGAGCTAATCATTATAGCAAAGAAAATGGAAGAAAATGCTTAACTATTTCTAGCTCTAAATTTTCAAACAAGATGTTTCCATTTTATTTTGTTTTTTAAGGGGTGGAGGATTACTTTGTGCTTTTAAAACGGAATTATCTATTTCCATGGTAGCCATGAGTGTCTGGACAACCACTGTGTTCAGCATAATGAAGGTACAAGATGGCCTTTGCTTATTATGGATTGATTATTATGCAAAATACTCGCTACAGTGAAGGCGGAGATAATGGTCGTGTTTAGGGCACCACATATCTTTGTCACGTAAAGTTTAAAGTTAACTGGTGATATAAAACCAATGGCACTATGACTGTAAAAGCACTATGACTGTAAAAGCATATTTTTTTTTAAGTCAGTATCGTTCTCTCTATATGAAATCAACAAAATTACGCACATAGATAGATGTAGTCATACATAGAAAACTGAATCACAGTACTTGTCAATTGAAAATAAGCCCTTTTTTTTTTTTAAGACCTATTCTGAAGTTCTGACTGTCTTTGGGATTAATCCTTCCAGTTTCACAAAAAGCCACTCACAAACTCCTTATTTACTTGAAAGCTTAGGCTGGATCAATTTATTCCTATACCACAACGTTTGAAAATATAGATACCTTAGGATATAAAGTTTCTGTGAGGAAAGAAAAGTTTATTTTTAACATACTTAAAATTTGATTTTACTTTATTCTGTCAACATTGTAACATTTCACAAATTTCACTGAGTTATCTTCTTTTCATATTAGGGGGTTTTTTTGGGGTGGATTTTTTCAGGGAAGAAGAGAGGGGATTGAGATGGTGGGATGTCTGGAAAATAGATAGAGAAATGTCACCATAAGAGGAGAAATCAAGATCTTAGCTCAGTTCCTTAAGATCGCTGGGTAAGAGTATTGCTGTCAGCAGTTTTTCTTGTGTATATAAAGTCTGTGTGTTGCCAAAGTCAGCATCAGTAATAATTCTGTGTCACCAGAAAAGAATACACATCTTTTCCACTGATGGAAGTTCGGCCCTTCCAAATCACAATGAAAACACCTACACCTGAGCCAGTCACCAAGTTTTCCTCTACAGTCAGGGAACAAGCGGACATGTTTAGAGGATAATTTGTCTGAACTGGTTTTGAGAAGAATTACACCCTTTAACTGATTTTTTGTTGTTGTTGTTTCTCCTCTCTGAACTATAAAGAGAGTTGAGGATATCTAATCTGGGTACAGGCATCTAAATCCAGATGGATAAATCCTTCCCCTTGTCTTTATATGCTTATAAGCTTAAGCAAGTTGCTTTACTCATAAGGTTGTCTGGTTGTGCCTGGGAAGACAAGTTCTGTGAAAAATAGGCAAGTAACAGTTCTGTGCTTCTGAAACCGTAATCTGACAATAAACAAGAGCTTGTAACTGACCATAACCCAGTTATAGACAGAAGGGGCCAGGAGGCTACTGCGCTTGGTCCTGCAGAAGTGCTAGTTCTGAATAGCACTCAATGCATAAGATCTGTGCTCACACCTCCCATTCTGAAGGATATTGTTTAAAGAGGTACACATATACTATAGGCACCTTACATATTTCTAACACAACCTGTTTAGCTGCTGGTGCTAATTAATCCTGATCACCTACCCACATTATAAAAACATTGTTACTTGGCAAACAGAAATAAAGTCCCTTACCAGATCTGCAAAGAGTCACATCCTATTGGGGCTAATTGAAGTTGAGAAAAATGACAGGTTAACAACTTTGTTTGCACTCTCAAAAGAAGACTATGGCAGAACAATATTAAGGCCAAAACACAATCCTGCTCCTCAAACAACATAATTCCTGGTATCTCATGCGTCACTTAGTCTTGTCACTGGACGCCTGACGAGAAGTCAGGACAGTTCTGATGTGACTGGACTTGTTGGAGGTAAACCTGATATTAGTTTACAGCATGAGATTTTTACAGAACAGTTCAAGATCATACGTCAATTTAAAATTAAGATCTTGGAAAAGTAAACTCAGATTTAACTATAGGTGTTTTGAATCTGTATTCAAGCCAAACACCTAAAAGGTTGAGATTTTCTCATTGCTAATAACAACACAGGTTTACAAGAAAAAAAAAAAAAGAAAAAGGTATCATTTCAACTCAATAATTACAAGTTCAGGCAGTTAACTTAGCTGCTGCATTTAACAGACCTCAATGAAAACAGCCCAGCCTGCACTTCTGTTGAGAGCCAAAAATAATTGTGTTCTGTAACAGTATAATAATTACCATGTAATTACATGAAACTAGAGAATGTATTTGATACTTATGTACCATAATTTAAACGCACTGAAAATAATACTAATGACTGAATAAAATAAACCCGTACAGCCATGGCAACCAGTTCTAACACATAGCAATTTAGAGAAATAATACCATGAGGAAAGAAGAAGGCACAGCACATGTAGTTTTCTTGCTTTTTTCTTTCTTCCTTTTTGGTTTTTTTTTTTTTTTTTTTAAGAGAGTACTTGCTCTTAAAAACATGTTTCCTTTGCTCATTAAAAAGCAGAAAAACCAATAAAACAAAAACAAGACGGAGATCCTTCCTCCTGACTGGACGTGTTACATCTAAAGCTAAATATAGATTACCATAGAAGGAAGATGGTCAGCACGTGTCTTTTGAGCAACATGTGGCTCTTAAGCAGTTCCAGTGCCTCCCCATGCTGGGAGTGCACCACATGTCCGGCAGAAAGGCTGCTGAAAAATCTCAGCCTCCAGCTGTGGGAGGAAGCAAGTCAGCCAGCACTGCGGAGGTCGGTATTGCCCCAACGGCCCAGACTGCAAATGCCTGCTTGTCCAGCCCCACCCCACATTGCACTGAGGACATTTTGGGTACCAAAGACAGACCTCATCACCTGAGCTTTCCCTTGGCATCTGTCTCCAAACTGGTGACTGTCAGCCTTATGAACATAAGCAAATCTGAAAAGCACTGGAATTAAAAAATAAAGTTTTCTCTTGTATGATTTTGCATCACATTCTTGAGAATAATTTGCTTTTCCAATTACAGAGGAACTTAATGAGAGTATTGACACTACAGCCCAGGGCTTTTTCCATGTTATTAAGAGCACTTTCCTTGAAAAGAGGTTAAGGGACTTGTTTTCTGTATTGCTAATGTTAGTCAGAAAGTAGCTGCTCGTGCTTGCAACACTAACAACTTCGAGAAAATATCACAGAGATTTTCTTCTGCTCTTTATATGTAAGTTAAGTGCACTAATTCCTAAAAACTCTTATGTGTCTTTGTAATAAATGACCAGTACTACTGTAATTAAAAAAATAATTTTGGTTTCATGGAACAAGATTGTTTGTCTATGACTTCTAAAAGGTATGAATATATAAAATATTTTACGAGGCTTTTAGATTCTTCATGGTAGAGATTCAGCATGGTTTCTTCTTATGCTGGATGGCCAGGAACAAGAGGCCTCTTTTATTATTCTCTGGAAAAACAGTGAAATGGAACCAATTGAAATGTTGTGCACAGAGTCACAGACACAGGATAATAGTGCTTTTCTGAATGGTAAGAACACAACAAAGTGCATCTCAAGAGCTTTGTTTGTATGGAGCAGACCTGTCCTCACAATGGACTGTCTGAAGAGGCTTTGCTTAATGTACTGTCTAATGTCACGACTCTTCAAGCTCTCCCTTCTCCATTATGAAATGTGCACTACCGCTCCTTCGCTATGCGTACAGGAGCAAAACAACAGGAAAAAAGGCCGTGGTTTACTTAGCCTTAATGACTTCTGCTCATTTTCCAACATGCACAAGTATCTAACAACAGAAAATATTAGACTAAATCAACATTCACAACCTACAAACTTATAATCATGGCGGTGATGGTGGGGAAATACCTTCTACACATTAAAGACTGATTTGTGTGGTGGAAATAATAGAATTCTCACTGGAAATTGAAATCACAGAAACCTTGTGATTGTGATGCTGTGCGTGAGGTACAAATTGCAAAGTAATGACAAATCTTCTGTTACAGCTCTGCAGCCTGAATGCATAAATAAGGTACAAATTTGTTATAATCATCCTTCTACAGAAATTTGTACTCCTTTTGTTTGTATGAATTGTGTTCTTGATTGCCTTAGCAGAACTTCAGAGTGTAAATACCCCTAATGATTATATGTGGGCACTGCCTGAGTAAGCATACATTTTAGTCAGCATTACAAAATATATAGTATAGTGATGTGGTGAGCACCACTAATAACATAAGAATGCTCATCATTTTACATCAACATGCTCATCAATTGGGAGCTGAATTCAGTACCAATCAAATCAGAATAAGATAGTGAGAAATAAAGCCAGATCTTAAAATACCTTCCACCCACCACTCCCTTCTTCCTGGGCTCAGCTTCAATCCCCTTTCTCTCCCTCCTCCCACCAAGAGGCTCAGGGGGATGAGAAATGGGAATTACGGTCAGATCATCACACATTGTCTCTGCTACTCCTTGCTCCTCAGGGAGAGGACTCCTCCCACTTTTCCCCTGATCCAGTGTGAAGGTTCCTCTCAAGGGAGACAGTTCTCCACAAACTTCTCCAAAGCGAGTTCTTCCCACAGGGTACAGCTCTTCACGAACTGCCCCAGCGTGAGTCCCTCCCACGGGGTGCAGTACTTCAGGAACAGGCTGCTCCAGCATGGGTCCCCTGGTAGCAGAGGATGGTTTCAATCCATTGACCTCTGCATTATGGGCCCAGAACACTTCCACGGGGTCACAAGCCCTGCCAGCAAATCTGCTCCAGTGTAGTCTCCTCTCTCCACAGGTCTGCAGGTCCTGGCAGGAGCCTGTTCCAGCGCGATCTCCCCACAGTGCCACAGCTTCCTTCAGGCATCCACCTGCTCCAGCATGGGGTCCCTTCCACGGGCTACAGGTGGATATCTGCTCCACCGTGGATCTCCATGGACTGCAGGGGACCAACCTGCCTCACCGTGGTCTTCATCATGAGTTGCAAGGGAAAACTCTCTGCTCCGACATTTCAGGCACCTCCACCCCCTCCTTCTTCACTGACCTTGTTGTCTGCAGAGGTGTTTCTCTCATTTCATCTCACTCATCTCTCTCAACTGCCATCTCTCCTGCAGTTTTTTTTCTTCTCCTTCTTAAATATGTTATCACAGAGGTGCTGCCACCATTGCTGATTGGCTTGGCCTTGGCCAGCAGCGGGTCTGTCTTAGAGCCAGCTGGCACTGGCGTTATCAGAGATGGGGGAACCTTCTAGCAGCTTCTCACAGAAGCCACTCCTATAGCCCCCTGCTACCAAAACCTTGCCACGCAAACCCATAACACATATTAAGTAAAACTTTTTTTCTGACTTCTTCCATTATTTTTTATCATTTGAATAATGAAGAAAGTATATTTTGAAATAATATGTGGCAAAATCTCCGTCCATTTTTTCCTACACAAATTATGGCACTCATACCATATTAGTGTGTCTCCTATGTGAGTAGACCTACTGAAGCTGAGAGAAAAATTGGATTTCATACCCTTCATTGGCTATGGTTAACACACTATGCATCACTTTTCTGTGCTCCAAGGTATGTATTACTCATCATCTCCCAACAATCAATAAACGGAAGTAGCTGCCATCTCACAGTAGGCAGCAGTAGGTTCAGTAAGTGGTCTGCCTAACTCAGACAATGACATTCCCCCTCTCTACTGATGGTGGAGGGAGCTGGGGACTGCAAGCACTGTCAATTGGTCCTTTGCCTTTCCAGTTGTTTTTTTCTTACTTCTCCAACCCATGCATAGATTTCTTGTCTTCACAGTTGTAATTGCACACCTCCCTTGTTTCTTGATGTTTAGCATCTCTGTCTTCTTCTTTTGTGTCCTTTCTCCCATGTGCTCTTCCTTATGATACCTGTAGCTCAGCGTAATGTAGCCTAGTCATCTACACAGCATCTTACATGATATCTCTAGAGCTGAGTTTGAGAAGCTAGTGGAAGAATGCAAAGTTAAAACTAACCATAATATAATTTTCTTCGACTCTGTATAACAGATATTTGTATCTGTAGGACCTCTCGTTGGACGTCTCCATTTGTTCATTTCAGGGTTTTGTAAAGTGCCTCACACACAAGTATACTATACAGCTTTGTGCATTAAAAAAAGTCATTGAAATTTCAAAGACAATATTCAACTCCACATGAATGTGTTCTGTTTGCATCGTTCCTACACACACATGAGCACACACAGATTTTTGGAGCCCATATCTATGATCTCAAATATAGTCAGTATCTGTTAGTTGTTCATAAAATGAAATTTGTGTGTCAAGTGGTATACAGAAGCCATATTTTTGACGTTAAACTAATGCCAAATAATTCTGGCACTTTTTGCTGATTTTGTATGCATCTATGCATATGAAGCAAACCCAAGACCTAAAAGAGTAACAAGTACATTAATAGGTGATATCAAATCTATTGCTCAGCTCAACTAAATTCCGTACTCACCTTTTGTTAACAGGCAAAAAAATAAGGATTGTCTGCAATATTTTAATTATGAAGGAATCATTTTTTTCTTCCACATGTATTCAGAGTTCTATTTTCTTTTCAATGTAAGATTTTTAGTTTATTAGTGATTGCTTTTATAGCATGGTCTAAGGTTTAAAACTGTAGCATATTAAGAAGGACTGCTTAAAACTGAGCTGTCATTCCTGCTATTGTTCCCTGTCTCTTCGCCTTGTATTATTCACTTTGTCTTACAATTCCCAAGCTATTTTTGCCACTCTCCTGGCTCTTTTTTTTGCGAGAGATGCTAACTTCAAAAGAAAATCATAATAAACTGAATTTCACTTTTATTTTTTAATCCAAGATTAATAGGCTGTATTGACAATTAAGATCTATTCTTTCTCTTCTAGTCTGTGGGTACTCTCCTGTTGGGTCTATTATCTTCTCAGCCTTTGTTTTACTACTTAATACTGTTAGCAAATGTCAATGTTCATTGGTATCACAGTTTGTTTTACTGCGGGAAATACTTTCAGTTGAATAGAAATGATAGGTGAAATGCCATTAGAGAAACAGCTTTAAGCACTAAGACTTAGTTCTTCAGGATCATGAGTTTATGATTATTTCACAGCTCCCACAGGATTACCCTCTACAGATAGACAGAAAAAGTGAAAATTTTAATACACTGTTATGACCCTTCCTTCCCACCACTTGTTTCACATTATATCCCAAAGGAGAGAGAGGGTACAGTGGAAAAAAAATAACATTCCCACAATACATCTAAACACCCACAGACAAATTTTCTACTGCTCTTGAATGTGGTAAAGTTTCTGCAGCAAATGTACCTATAGGCATAACACATTGCCAGTTGTGTATAGTGTGTGCCATATCACTCATCCTAACCAAACAGTGTTGTGGGAAAGGCAGGCAAGTGAAAGAAAGGGGAAGAGGGAAAAGAGAAAAGAGGAAAGGAAAGAAGAAAGGGGAAAACGCAAATAAAAGTAAGAGAAATATATGAATATGTGTCTCTCACTGTTTTTCAGTTCATATGGCTGAGATCAGATACAAAGCAAAATGTTCATGGAAAAGTTGTATAAAAGTAGAAAAATGCATAAAACCTAAACATGTGTATGAATTCATTTTACTGGATCTGGCTGGAATGGAGTTGATTTTCCTCATGGCAGCCAGTATGGTGTTGAGTTGTGTCTTTGTGACTAAAGCAGTTTTGATAACACAAATGTTTGGGCTATTGATGAGCAATTGTGTTTGTACAGCCTCGAGGTTGTTGGGTTTTTGGTTTCTTGGGGGTTTTTTTCTCCATTCTGCTCCCCCCAGTGAGTAGGTTAAGGGTGCAAAAGAAGCTGGGAGGGGACGCAACATTGGCAGTAGACACAAATTCAACTAAAAGATATTCCAAGCAACATAACATCATGCTTAGCAATAAAAACTGCAGGGAGGTAGCCACTGTACAGAGACTACCTGGGCATTGCTCTACTTGTGAGAGGTGGTGAGTGACTGCCTTCACATCACTTTTTTAGGTTTTTGTTAGTTCCTCTTTCCTCTATTTTTTAAACTGTCTTCATCTTGACCCACGAGTTTTCTCACCTTTACTCTTCCTGCTCTCTCCTTTGTCCTGCTGGAGCAGAGGGGAGAAAGTGAGCAGCTGTGTGATGTTTAGCTGATTGCCAAGGTCTAATCACCACCATAGAAATTCAGGTTTCTGAAGAAGAAATTATTTCTTTGCCTAGCAAGAGTAAGGGAAAAGATAACACTTCAGGTGGTGGGAAAGAGATCTGGTAAGACCAATAGTATAATTTGCAGAATGTTGATGTCCTGTGAAGATAATATTAAATTTGAGTGGAGTGTATAAGCACGAGTACTGAATGTGTAAATATTCGCTGGACAGATAGAGAGAAGAACAGGAAGTGGGAAATTATTTAGGATTACAGGAACACATTTAGGATAAGAGAAAGACCAGTATCAGCTTTTCCTCATGTTAATATTTTTGTCTCTAGAGTTTATCGGGTAAAATCAGTAGGTTCCATTCTCTAACAAAGTGGTGACTGGTGGTTAATGAACGTTCTCAGAAAGGGAAAATCTTAGTGTCCCTTAAATATTCCTGTTAAAAGCTAGTCAAAGACTTAATTTCAATCAGAGTTTCTTCAACTGTTGGATGCTAAATATGGCTAATTAAGATTATAAATTTAGATTCACAAGAGTAAACAGCGGTTCCTCTCTACAGCCTGAGGTTAGGTGTCAGTATTTAAATTACGTGACTTACATCATAGCCTTCTCATTATTTTATACCACAACAGCTAGCTTATTATTTAACTGTATGATTATTTTTGTGAATTGCATTCATCGATAACATCCAGAGTATATACAAACGAGAAGTTATCCTTTGTAAAATTTATTCTGAGTGAATATAAACTTGGATCAGTAAAAAACAGGATGCAAAAGTCTGAAGGAAATGCTCTCAACTTAAAGAAGTTTACAACAACATTAATTGGCCATTTAAAATATTAATCAGTTGTTAAGGTTTATAATTACTATTAAATAGTAGATAAAAACAAAGATTGAAAATATATAAATACTTTTTTGTAGCTTACAAGAAATGCAAACGGTTCTAAATCCTGCAGCTATTTCACAGCAAGCATTTTATTCCCACCTTATACCAAAGTGGTAGTGAATGTCAATCTAGTTAATCACAGCCTTTTTTTCCTAACTTGTAAACTTTTTCTCTAGCTTTCCTCTCTACGCTGCCTCAATCTCCATTAAAGCTATACAGGCTTCTCAAAAGGTAGAGCTTGCTAAAAGCACTCATGGGAGGGCCAGTGTGTAAAATGCGTGTAACAGTTCATTATTTTCAGGAGTAAGTACAAGCAGCGTTGTGAGAATATTTTAAATAAGCAGTGAATAGACAAGGCAAACCAATGCATGCTGGTCCTAATGTATCTGGAAGGATTTTTATTTTTAATGACTATTTTACTAAGTTTTGGTTGACTTGACTGCAAATTGTTTTTATATGTGAGCCTTTGTAACCTGGTTTCTAACACAAAGCAGTAGGGAAAATAATTTGATAGAAAACAAATCAAGAATTAAATATCTGGAATCATATTGTGCACACAGAACTGTGCACTGTACCAAAGTCAAAGTGAATAAATCAAACCAGTTAATGGATTTCAGTTACCACTTTTTAATGCTTGGCTTGGGTGGGGGTTGTTTGTTTGTTTGTTGTTTCAAAAAGGCTATGTAAAGTCAAAGTCACTTGCCCACTGAATAGCATCTACAGATCAGAATTATCTTTTTGACTCATAATCTCCTTTTGACCAAAGAGCTGTAACTGGTATGTGTTATGGACCTATCCTTTCAGAGTGATAGATAGATATTTGCTCCCTAGAAAAGTTTTATGAATAAACAAACAAATAAAATGCCTATGAAAGTTCTACCCAGATGTTCTACCCGTAATTTAATTAAGGTTATTTAATGTAATATTAAGAGATAAAGGGAGATATATTTCAGGATCTAGTAGACTTGTTAACCCAGGTGAAGTGATGCTTGAGAACTGGTAAGCTTCTTCCCAGCTTGGGGTGGGTAGGCATGCTGTCAGCACTGTTTCTGAGTTAGTAAACATTCCTGGAAGTGAACACGACAGAGAGCAAAGATCTCCAATCCAACCCTGTACTGCTGAGTAGAGCTTGTGAAGTTGCGTTATTATTTATGTCGTTCCTTTATCTAGGATGTCCCAGAACCCTGTTGTCGCAAACAATGGAAGTTAAACATATATGCTTCTTAGGGCTGGTATTTTGAGTTTTCTTTTACTTCTTCCACATGTGTAGGAAATCTATCCTTTCTACTTTTAAAAAGACATTTGTCCTTTTCTTATTCTACTGAAATATTCCTACATTTTACTGTAAAAATTATGACAAACACAAATTTAATGTTAAATAACCTATCATCAGGCTCAATATAAGAGCAAGGATCATAACTTAGGCGTCATCTTAGACTCAGCCTCCTCTCCAGAACCTCATAGCACGGCTACATCTAATTTTTGTTGATTCATTCTGCATAATAGCTATAAGATAGCATACCCCTCTCTGTCTATGCAGTCAAATCTCTCCCTAGATCCTCATCATCTCATAGCTTGCTTATTGGAAAATCTTACTTTTCAGCCTTGAGAGACTTGCCTCACTCGAATCTACTACTCTACTACTACTAATAGAGTGCTACTATAAAGAATATTTTCTTAGCTCACTTCTCCTTTCTTTATGTCCTTCCACTCACTTTTCTATATCATCAAGTATATGCTATTTGTCTTTATTAACAGTTACCCTAATGGCCAGTCCTCACATTGTGTACCTACACTGCTGTTTTCTATGAGCGCCAGCCTGCCTACGTTCCTCACTCTTGTTACAATTTGCAGCAAGCAATTTCAGGCTTACTCTCATGCTGCATTTCATGCCTGGGAGGATCTCCTTTAAAAGCCCCCCAGAGCTATCTTGTAATCCACCACCAATTCTCTTCCTAAAACATTTATTGTCCAGGATGCATAAAAGAAACCGTAGCCGCAAAGCAATTGATGCACTAAAACATAGCCTATATTGCTAAGCAATATTTATCTCGTGATTTCTTTGCAGTGCTCTGTTTGTATCCTACATTCAATACTTAGACTGCAATCTGAACTGGGGCAAGAAAATACTTTAGCTCTACTTCACACCTCAAAACAGAGAAAGGTCATAATTCATTATTTCCATTCGTAGGCATTAGCTGAATAAAGGCAGTAGCAGATGATGCTACTCTAGTTCTCCAGTGTTCTCTAGTGTTAGGCACCCATTTCTTAAGACAAGTTTACTTTTTTCATTTTCAAATGTACAAATGGAAATGCATATTGAAAATAATATTTAAACTACACATAAAAATGAATGTTGAAACATTTAATTTGATTGGAATAGACAGATTTGCAGAAAAAAATATGTTTTAAAATGTAGAATAGTTTTAAATTACTAGGTAGGTAAGATCCCTTTGGCAATGTTACAAATACGATCATGTGATCTAGTCTCTATACACAGCCAAGGGAGGGAAAACATCACAGAATATCGAGAAATTCCTGTTTGTATCCTCTGCCTATAAAAGAGTCCCTGTGTGACAGGCTTTAATGTCAACAGGCGTTTAAAGTCATTCTAAGTTTTACCTATCTTTTGTTCTTACACTGTGTACCAAAAAAGAGGAACTCTTCTGGAGAAATTTCTAATGGAATTTTAGTCTCATGATCCAATATAATTAATATGCATAACATGCTAATAAAAAATGAAAATAAGAATAATCTTAACATTACCATGAAGAGAAAGAAGTGAGAGTCTTATACATTTTGTTCTCTCCATTACAGATATTATAAACTTCTAAAGCTTTTGAGAAGCAGACTGCATACCACTTCTAGCACAGAAGTCCAAAAGTAAGACTTCAGGGATAAGAAGAATGTGCAAAGTTTTCACTTAAATTACCTGAAAAATATTCTCAGGCCATTACTGCATCTGTCACAGATGAGGAAACTACAGTTATGCATCTTTTACCCATTCAATGGTTTACAGCTCCAGCTATTGCAAGGAGGTCACAAATCCACTGGCTATCTTCAAGAACTAGATTCTGTGCTTGGTACAATGATTTAGTGTGGAAGAATCCATAATGTCTGAGTAGCCAGGCAGCTGATTACACATCTGAGGTAGCTCAAGTGTGTTGATAATGTTGCTTTAGTTCGTTTGAAACTTATGCTCCCTAAAACAATTTGATTGACCTTTTCCATATGAAAGCATAGCTATTCCACAAGTTTAAGAAGCAAACTTGACTATTGTAATAAGATATAAAGGATGTGATGTTTTTGTCTGATAACTATCCAATGTGGAAGGAATTAAGATCACTGCAATTTCAAATAATTAGAAATTCTGTTATGTAAATGACCCTAAATATACCAGTGTAGTATACGTTGCTGAAGTTTAGGACTATTGAGGTGACCTGAGTAATTCTAGTCTTACTAACTGACTAGCATCTGAGAGAGGAGTTTTCTTCTTTACCCAATATATCATTTATGGAAAGCAATTTCCTATAGGGCCTGTAGATGGAATTTTCCCAATGAGAAGGTCAGAATATTAAACCGTTGCTTGAAGGCTGCCCAGTTTAAATTCACCTGAGACCACCCACCTGGGCACGACTGCAGTTGAACTCCTTGCCAAGAAATTATGAACACAAAAACATTTTCTGTCCAAAATAAAGAAAACCCCCTGTTTAAGTAGCAATACTTCTGTGAATTCACAAAGACTCATGTTTCCAGCTGCAACACATTTGTTATTTTTAGTACTTGATACATGATGATTATTATTCTTATCAAATAATTATAAAATAATTCAGCAGCAGTTCTCAGGTTTCTGTTCCCTGCAGGAAAAAAAACCCCAAAAACTACTGCATTCATTACTGGTTTGGGTGGCTAGCTTCTGATACCTCCTATGAAGACCACATCATTATATTGCTGCTTAGTTAGTCGAAATTTCCTGGGTATGTCTAAAAGTACTTTGTTGTCAAATCTGATTCCCTTGAATGATTAATTTTTTTTTTGTCCCAGCTCACGATTTTCAGTGCTAAAGCAGCATCCTCAAACAGACTTAGTGGCTGCACAACTGATAACCAGCGGGAAAATGGCAGAAAAACCCAAATTTTATGCTTTACCAAGCAGAAAAGTTTAGTTCAGCTTTCTGTATGAAATTGTCAATAAAAATAAAAAATTTACCCTGAAGAGTCTTAAATAATTAATTAAAAAATGAAATTATATCATCCCGAGACAATCTTAACATCATACGTGTTAATGAGAATACAGAACTGAAGGCAACTCAAAATGTAATGAGTTTAAAATTGTATTGAACTGGTGAACGTAAATTATCTAAGGCCAAATACAAAAGAAAACTGAGACATAAGGCACTGGTTGCCCTCCCTTTGGATATTTGCAGGTGCTTGAAATTCCTCTGTGTGCCTGCAGTTTCCTTGATGAACTTTCTCAAGTATAGAAGATCCATACTTGGCTTCAATATAATGAATGAAAAATGGCACACCGTAAGGATTTGGGGTAACATAATTTCCAAAGGGAACCCAATCTGATGGGTGCACAGTAAGCTACAGGTACTGGAATGCTCCAGAAATCCACTTGGAAGAGGCTTTGCCTTTTAGAATGGACAGAGCAGATAGATACATAGTTTGGCTAAGATACAGAGACCAAATGATGAAAACGCTACTGGGGAATACCTAAGGTTTATATTTTAGCGAATGCTTAGGCAAAGGTGATTAAAACCCACAGTCCACTGTGGCATACCACAGTCACTGGACTTCAGACTCCACATAAAAAGACATATTACTTTTTTAAGACTGGGCAACTCTGTGGAAATAAAATTAAGAACTATGAGTGTAGAGTATAAGTATAAAAGAAGCACTGTTCTGTATGCAAGGGTTTAGAGAGATCTCCTAAGGCACATTTCTGAATTCATTCAACTATACTTTAAAGATCATAGACTTCTAGAATCACAAGCTGGAAAAGACATCTAAGATCATCAAGTCCAACCATCTACCCTATGCCACCATGCCTGCTAAACCATACCCCAAAGTGCCACATCTGCAGGTTTTTTGAACACCTCCAGGGATGGGGACTCAATCACCTCCCTGGGCAGTCTTCCAATGTCTGACCACTCTCTCAACAAAGAAATTTTTCCTAATATCCAGTCTAAACCTCCCCTGACGCAACTTGAGGCCATTGCCTCTTGTCCTATCGCTGTTTAGTTGGGGGAAGAGACCAACACCTGCCTCACTACAACCTCCTTTCAGGTAGTTGTAGAGCACAATACGGTCCCCCCTCAGCCTCCTCTTCTCCGGACTAAACAGCCCCAGTTCCTTCAGTCGCTCCTCATGAGATTTGTTCTCTAGACCCCTCACCCACCCAGTCGCCCTGTTCTGGACACGCTCCAGCACCTCAATGTCTTTCTTGTAGTGAGGGGCCTAAAACTGAACACAGTACTCCAGGTGTGGCCTCAACAGTGCCGAGTACATGGACAAGATCACCTCCCTCTCCTCATCTATTTTCTTAAGCCTACAATTATGTAATGTAGACCTCACCATGTTAGGGGCAAGATTTGACTGAGTTTGCCGTTGTTTTGGACCATTTTATGTATGTATCTCTGTCTTTGCATCCCTTCGTCCACCTGACTCAAGGGCAGATTCATCTGTTGATATCAGATGTGTAGCTATTATTAAGAAATCTGTCATTTTCCTATCCTAAACAAATTATAACACAGACAAAGAGAAGAAGAAGATATCAATAAGGTGGAAACTTAACATAGTTTTATAAAACCAAATGAAATTACAAATAAGCAACATTATTGTATTCTGCTACATTTACTATTACTATTTTTTCAGTTGTGTATAAGGTACTACCACTTGAAAAAAAATACAGTGTGAATACACTGAAGAAGCCAGAGAAGTAATGCATTTACTGTCACAACATAGAGTGCAGTCATAGTTTAATCGCAGCTGGCAGCTCAGCCCCACAGAGCTGCTCATTCATTCCCCTGAAGTGGGATGGGAAGAGAATCAGAAGGGTAAAAGTGAGAAAATTCGTGGGTTGAGATAAAGAAAATTTAATAGGTAAAGCAAAAAACACACATGCAAGCAAATCAAAACAAGTAATTCATTCACTACTTTCCTTTGGAAGGCAGGTGTTCAGCCATCTCCCAGAATGCTGGGCTCCATCACACATAACTGTTACTTGGGAAGACAAAAGCCATAATTTCAAAAATCCCCGCTTCCTCCTTCTTCCTGGGATATCCCTCTGGTCAGTTGGGGTCAGCTGTCCCAGCTGTGCCCCATCCCAACTTTTCATGCATCCCCAACCTGCTCACTGGTGGGGTGGTGTGAGAAACAGAACAGGCCTTGACTCTATGCAAGCACTGCTCAGCAACAGCTAAAGCATCCCTGTGTTATCAACACTGTTTTCATCGCACATCCAAAACATAGCACCATAAGAGCTCCTAGGAAAAAAAAATTATCCCAGCCAAAATCAGTCCGAGTGCATTAGATCATAATTATATATTGCAATCCTTATTATTGCAAAACTGAAATGAACAAATTCAGATTATTTAGGGGCAATCCAGGGACAAATACCCTTGCATTCCAGACTATACTTCTGTCTTTCATTTGGTTGCTCAATGAACTGTGAGATAATGTGTCCCATATGGATCATTACCAGGTTACCTGGACCTTTTTTTGAGTCAAAATGGACCTCAGAATTCCACAAAGAAGCCAAACGGCCATCAGTATATACCCTTACATGCAAACATCACCCTGCTCACTGTAAATTGTTCCTTTCTATCAAATGGGCAGCTGTATTCTGCTACTTATATCCTCAGCATGAATTTAATGTGTCCTTCTATTTTTTGTTCACTTCACCATGAAGGTAATAAAATTGTAAGTCACCAGAGGAGGACTCTGTTCAGAGAGGAAATCACACAAGCTCTTAACCAGATGCAGATGGAGCTAGAAGGCTTAGTACTATTGTACTGTTTGATCATCTAGAAGCAACTGCAAATCTAATCATATCCCCATGTTGAGAACTTTACGAACAAAAACCAGGCACATACACTAAAAGCAGAGGAGATGATATAACCTCATCCAAAGACTCCTGTTGCTTTCCACATCCCACAGTAATCATTTAAGTCTGAACTGTATGAGACTTAGCCAGCTTGCTCTCATCTGTGTCTGATACTCACCCAGACACAGGAAAATAACTGACAACTTTTTATTTGTGGTGAGATAGAGGTATAAAACTCCATGTCACGATCATGCTGAAACCATCATATCTATAGTTCCATTTTATGCAGTAAGGCAATAGAGTTTTGTGTCAAATCTGATTATTTTTTACAGAATTTCTATAACGGTTGTTACACCTTACTTTAACCATCTTTACTATTAAAAGGAAAGAGAGAGGTTGCAAGTGCTAGCAATATAACTTTGTCGAGTGAAGCGCTTCAAATATGAATTCATAGATGAGGTTGAAAACAAAAAAATTCAACATATTTTATTATAAAAGTGTTGCTATTGCTAGTTTTACTTCCGTAGAATTGCAACATTAATGGCAGCTTTGAGTTCATTGTTTTGTGTACAGAATTACAGAATCACAGAATAGTAGGGGTTGGAAGGGACCTCTGTGGGTCATCTAGTCCAACCGACCTGCCAAAACAGGGTCACCCACAGCAGGCTGCACAGGACCTTGTCCAGGAGGGTCCTGAATATCTCCAGAGAAGGAAACTCCACAACCTCCCTGGGCAGCCTGTTCCAGTGCTCCATCACCCTCAGAGGGAAGAAATTCTTCCTCATGTTCAGATGGAACTTCCTGTGCCTCAGTTTCTGCCCATTGCCCCTTGTCCTGTCGCTGGGCACCACTGAAAAGAGTCTGGCCCCATCCTCTTGACACCCACTGTTCAGATATTTATAAGCATTTATTAGGTCCCCTGGCAGCCTTCTCTTCTTCAGGCTGAACAAGTCCCACTCCCTCAGCCTCTCCTCGTAGGAGAGATGCTCCAGTCCCCTCATCATCCTCATAGCCCTCCACTGGACTCTCTCCAACAGCTCCTCATCTTTCTTGAAGTGGGGAGCCCAGAACTGGACACAGTACTCCAGATGGGGCCTCACTAGGGCAGTGTAGAGGGGAAGGAGAACCCCCCTTGACCTGCTGGCCACACTCCTCCTAATGCAAAGTAATGCACAAGTCAATGACAACAATAGGACAAAATGAATTAATATTAGGGGCATGATTTAGTAGTGGACTGGACAGTGTTAGGTTTATGTTTGGGCTCGATGATCTTAAGGATCTTTTCCAACCTAAATAATTTTGTGATTCTGTGCTTTAATGAAAATGGCCATTTACCTCTGAAATCAAAGTCACAAAATTAGAGGTAACAACATGAAAGAGCAGAGACAGAGAAAGCTTTTTAGTATACTATGACAACCAGCTATTTTTATAGTTTTGCACCTCTTTGACAAGATCTGAGAGGAATCATTTGCTTCCAACAGCACAGTAGAAATACAGTCCTGAAGAACATTACCTTGTCTGCATTTCCACTCACTACTAGATAACCAATTGGGACAAATTATTAGATGACCAAAATAACTATAAAGTTGTACAGAAGACAAGAGAAAAGATAAAAGGCATTCACCAAAGCTCACATTTTTTGAAACAGAAAAACAAAAATTCTTAGGAAAAATTTATGAACGATCGAAGTAGCACATCTAATGAAAGAGGAAGGTACTTCTCTGAGACACTCCTTTTTTTGCTCTCTCATTTCTTTTAAAGTGAAGACAGGGATTTTCTGATAAAAACAAACTTTGATATATCAGCTAGGAAGAAGAATCTTAATTCCACCCATGTTCCTGCCCAGATTCTTCATTTAGCTAAAACATAAGCAACCAGCAGATATCTACTATTTCACGTCTCGATTTAAGGATAGCCAATAGAGAAGCAAAAGGAATTTTTGCTTCTTAATCTGAACATGTAGTACAAGTTTCTTGCTAGTATCTAAGGACTGTTCCCATATGATCAGGCAATTTAGAGTGTTTTGGAAGCAAATAATAGTAGCAATAACTATTATCATTTGTACAGAGTTTTACATTTACCATTCTCTGTGAAAATGGTAATTACTTCACTGAAACAGAGGTTCTGTCATTTACATTTCTCCAGGACATACAGACTATTACGTGTGAACAGACTGAGAACATATTGTAGATATTTATTCTATCATCAATTAAGATTCTTTTTTAAACAAAGAGCAATGACTCTCAGAAAGACAAATAAATAAGTGCGAGATCCGCCTTTGCTATTAGCCAATTGAATTTCTGTAAGAGAAAGGAAAAAGGAGGCAAACTGGAAGGCCTAAGTGAGTTTTCAAAACCCCATCAGTGAATATGAGACAATACATATTTTATTTTAAAATTTTAGGTAGGTCTTTTGCTTAGAGCAGAATTTAACAGCAATCAGAATTTCACAGCAATAAGAATATCTTATTCAAATATGGTCTAAATTATTACTGCTACTTCCAGTATTAAACAATAAAAACCAAAACAAAAATAAGAAAAAGTTCTTCTGTCTGAGTCTGCTGAAGTCATGGGTGGGTTCATTTTTCTGTAACTAGTTCATATGACAGTTTCATATGCATGTTTTTTATGGTAAGAATCCAGTGCAGAAGCATGACATTTCATACACAGGTGCATGAAAAGCTACAATGTGAGCTTACAGCCCAGAAAGCCAACCATATTCTGGGCTGCATCAAAAGAAGTGTGGCAAGCCGGTCAAGGGAGGTGATTCTGCCACTCTGCTCTGCTCTGGCGAGACCCCACCTGGAGTCTTGCATCCAGCTCTGGAGCCCTCAGCACAGGAAGGATATGGACCTGTTGGAGAAGGTCCACAGGAGGGCCACAAAAGTGATCTGAGGGCTGGAACACCTCTCCCGTGAGGAAAGGCTGAGAAAGTTGGGGCTGTTCAGCCTGGAGAAGAGAAGGCTCCAGGGAGAGCTTATTTGGGCCTTCCAGTACTCGAAGGGGGCTTATAAGAAAGATGGGGCAAACTTCTTAGCAGACCCTGTTGTGATAGGACAAGGGGCAATGGTTTTAAGCTAAAAAAGGGTGGATTTAGACTAGACATAAGGAAGAAATTTTTTACAATGAGGGTGGTGAAACACTGGAATAGGTTGCCCAGAGAGGTAGTAGATGCCCCATCCCTGGAAACATTCAAGGCCAGGCTGGATGGGGCTCTGAGCAACCTGATGTGGTTGAAGATGTCCCTGCTCATTGCAGGGGAGCTGGACAGGATGACCTTTAAAGGTCCCTTCCAATCGAAACCGTTCCATGATTCTAAGATATCTCTTTTATAAAAATTGTACAAAAAGAAAATGAAAGCACAGAAGAGTAAACTTCTTACATTGTATCATACTCTGTGGTTCAGGTCTCTAGTTCTGACACCCTGTCCTAAATATAATGCTTAACAACAACTGGGAGGACCATGGCAGTGAGTTGGATCTAGATGATCTCTAAAGGTCCCTTCCAACCTAAGCCTTTCTATGATTCTGTGAAAAATAAATATTAATAAAAAGATTCTGTCTCCAGCAAGAGAGGGTAAAAGGAATTTGGAAAACATGCAAAATATAAGTAAACAGGCATAGAAGGAAACCATGTAGTAAAAAATCAAAATATAAATATTCTAAAAAAAAAGGGTGCTGGAGAGATCTGCGTATCCAAAATGCCTCTCAGCCTCAATTACAAATGACAAAAAGCAGTAGGTAGCACATAACAAACATCCTCACTGAAATGAACAAGAATTTTATCAAATTAACAAGAAGACATCCCAGGATCTTCTTTAGATCTTCTCTTTCCAATTTTTCCAGTTCCACAAATGCAGCATGAGATTTCATGTATTTGCTGCATCTTGGGGGCCAGCTTCTTCCACCTCTGCAGTTGGCAAGAGGTGCTATGGGACAGTCTATCGGACAACTGAGGGGAAATAGTTGTGGGTATTCCTGTGCCCAGTCTTATGCAGAGTAACATTCTACTTTCTTTCAACTTTAAATTTAGGCTTACTTAAGATTATGACAGCACTAAACTGCCTTTTCCCAGTGATGACCAGGCTTCTCCCCAGCCTGATTCTCAGTGGTCGCAAAGGTCACATATACTAATACGTAAAATGGACCAGAGTGCCTTTTGTCTGGTCCTGAAGGCAGTCTCTCTTCTTCTAAAAGAGTGGGGTGGTGTTGCTCATGCAGACTGCGGTGAACAATGCTCTTCCATACCATGACTGGATGGCACAGGCCAAAACAGACAAAAAGCAAATAAGACCAAAGTAGTAGAGAAGCTTGTGGTCCAGTGTTCATGGGCCATGCTCTTACCCTGGTTCATGAGTAAAGCAGGTACAACCTACAGGACTACTCCTAAAGTGTAATGCCACCTAATGTAAGTAAAAATTGAAGAATATAGAGACATTGGAAGGAATGTGTGCAAATGTTACTTTTGTGTGTTTCTTCTTCCAAATATATTATGATTCTTCTATGGCATTCGGAATACTTTTTCAAAGATAACAGCACCTTTAAGTGTGGAAATATTTCAGCTTCGTTCATTGATCTTAAGCAAATCTTCATTAGACAAACTCACTTGCGATTTTTCTCCCTTGAAATTAATGTATGTGCCTCAGGCATGAATTCAACTCAATCTTTTCAGCTGTGCCCTAAAACAGATTGGAGGAAAAAACCTTTTAGTAAGTGGCAATATTAGAATAAATATTACTAAAACCTGAAGGAGTAGAATCAAACTGCTGAGCAAATTAAAAGAAAAGAAATCCATCTTCACATATGTAACTACACTGTAACATTGATCGCGATCTTACCTTCCTACCGCTTCTCGGCATATGCAATTGTAGGTCGCCAGACCAACATGGCTTAGAAAGGCAGTGCACTCAGTGTAATATTGCAGGCATCCCATCAGAGAAGTCATTGTAAAAACAGGTCACATCCCATGGGACATTGATCCAGATTTACTGTAATAACATTCGGCAGTTGAGTACAAAGTATGCTGTCTTTCTATCCTTCAGTAGTTGATTCCATTACCTTTTTTGTTCCATTGTCTGTTGTATTTGTCTGATTCCCAAAACAAGGGATTATGTGGCCAAGAATCACTGCATTTTTGCTAATTATACCAGTTGCTCTAGTTAAAAAAATAGCTGCCACTTCTTTCAAATCTTTGCCCATCTCAGTTATTTAAGGCAACAGTTAGCTATAATCTACAAGTTGTGGTGAAAACTTCATACCAATATTGTCATACCAAACCTCTCCCCATATACCATCTTTATACTCTTTCATACAACAGAAAATTCTAGCAGAAGCTGCTACATTGAACTTCTGAAGAGAGATGCTGAATCATCTCAGACTAGCTGTCCAGAAAAGAAAGGCTCTGAAAATCAATGAATAAGCAGTTCAAAAAGGTGTTTTGCTTCCCCGTAAGGAAAACAAACAAACAAAACTGAAACCGACCAACCAGAGAAAAACAGAAAAATCCCACAACACAATATAGATAAATAAAAAGAAATACTTAGATTTCTAAAAGAATGCCATTGCCTAAAAGATTTGTACTATTCAACACAGAAGTCATTTCAGTGACCCCATTCACATCCTTTCTCTTTTCTTATTTGTCTTTTCCATGGTTTGTAAAGCTTCTTTCAGTACAGGGACTTGTTTCTTATGTTATTAAGGCAAAGTGGAGATGTATTTCATTTGGTGTTACAATTCTAGAGACTAATGCATTATAGCCTGGATTTTCAAACAGCTGGCAGGTATTCCCATTATCCTTGCATATTTATATTCCTTTAAAAATCCCATAAAATAAATATAAATAATCTAATTATGAAATGAATTATGAAAGAAAAGTAAAAACAATGGAAATACCTGATATAAAGACTGACTGAGCCTTTTCCTTCTTTCAACTTTTTTCTTCTTTTTTTTTTTTTTCTGTTTTGAAATGCTGTTTCTGCCTCTCATGGACCTGACAACAAAAAGAGGCACTCCTACTCTGCAGGGCATAATCAGTCCACTGCTGGGAGAGGAATTCTATGCACAGCCAGAGGAGACAGTTTCTCTCTTGAAAGTCTGCTCTGAACTTACTGATCCTCCCAGGTTTCAAATCTGTCCTAAATTTTATGCCTTTCAGTCCTTGTGATTAAGAATCATGACCTGAAACTTTGAGGGTGTTTCTGAATAAGAGTTCTGAAAAGCACTGTTGTAAAATACATGATTAACGGAAGGCTTAAAATCAGCTATATGACAATGTCTGTGGAAATGTAACCCTTAATATCTGAAATTTCTAATACTTTTACATGGAGGTGCTATTTCTAGTTTTCTAAAATCTTAAAAAAATAAAACTCTAGCAAAATCTTAACAATATTTGTCTCAACTCCAAATATATTTTCAAAGGATTTTTTGCTTATTTCTGTGAAAGCAGTAGGAAGAGGATTCTTACAAAATAAATTAAAATTAACTGATAAAACTTATCTTGTCTTCCAGGAAACAGGAATTGAAAAAATAAACATCACATGAACATTGGACTTGTCTCTAAATGACATTGTTTTGGTGAAATATCTCTGCTAATGAAAATGCATTTGATTTACTAATGAGTAATTCAGTACCTGGAAAATGTTCATGCTAATTCTTCATTGTGGGCCTCAGCAGGGCCCCCAGCGCGGTGCAATTGATGAGGGAGGATGTGTTGGAACTTGTGGGCCATAAACCCTGGGAAGAAGGGAGTTAGTGCCCAGCCATCCTGACCCTGAGAAGAAGAGAGATAGTGCCGAGCCATCCTGAGGGAGGAAGCAAGGCCTTGGATAAGATAAGAAAAGAATGTGTCTGCATGGCCTTAGTTTAGATGAGCTTAGGAAAAGAATGTGTCTGTATTAGCAACTGTGTTAACCAATCAATAGGTGCCTAGTTTGAAACTTAACCAATCAGTTTAAAACACGCTACCTTCTGATCTGTATAAATGTATGTGTGTAAGAACAATAAAACGATCATCCTGCTTGCATCAAGCGGTGTCCCGTCTCTCAATCGCGGCAAATTGGTGACCCCGACGTGATTCGGAGAAAAACCACCTATCTGCGTGGCATGCTGCGAGTCCCACAGGACTTTGAATGAGCTGCTGAAAGGAAGCAGGAGCCGGCTTAAACAATCCCTCTGGAGCTGAGAAGTGAGCTGTGGGAAACATGGGAAGTCAGACATCTTCCCCAGAGAGAGACGTATATGAGCTTATGAAAGCTCTCCTTAAAAAACATGGAAAGAATATTTCTGGACATGATCTTAAACTAATGCTTAAATGGGTACAAATGAAGATGCCCACCGTAACTGCGTCTACTATCTTTATGCGGGAACTTTGGGACGATGTGGGGGTGAAACTATGGGACGCGGCAACAACAGGGAACGCTGAAGCGCAGCGTATGCTCCCCTGGTGGAGGAGTGTTTTTGAGACTTTAAAAGCGCAAGAGAAAAATCATAAAGACAAAGCAGGGGAGGAGGATAACTCTCCCACGGCGCCTCCGGTGCTGCCGGAGAACAAACCCTTAAGAGTGTGTGCTGCAGGATACCCCCCGGGGGGGGATCCTTTTGACCCGGGCCCGGTGGATCCTGAAAAAGAACCGGATCTCTACCCCCCTAACCCGCGCGATGTGTGGGCTAATATAAAACGCCAAGCCTTGAAGGAGGGGGAGTTAGAAATCGCTAAAACAATTGTAGCCCCTGTGATCTATCAGGGTCGGGGGGCTCAGTGGGAGGCTTTATCTTTCTCGGTAATTAAGGAACTGCGTCGTACTGTTACTGAGCACGGGCTTTCGTCTCCGTATTTTGCAAGTTTGCTGTCTTCTGTTTTTGACACTTATGTTATGACTCCGCATGATTTAAAATCTTTAGCGCAACTGTTACTGACTCCAACACAGTACTCCCTGTGGGAGTCACACTGGAGGGGGGGACTCCAGGCACTCTGTCACGACTTACGTGGGTCACGGCAATGCAGCTATAGCTGCGCTGACTATAGAGCACCTTACTGGCACGGGTCAGTATTCTGATCCGGCGGCTCAAGCCCGGGATATCCCACGGGAAGCTCTTGAAGCGACTCGTGAAGAAGCTAAAAAAGCCCTTTTTAAGGTCTCTGACTCACAAAAACCGCAAAAAACCTTCACTACGATTACCCAGGACCCCCGGGAACCTTATATGCAGTTTATTGACAGGCTGAAGCAAGCTCTGGAGCATCAGATAGACAACACGGAAGCGCGGGAGATTTTGTTGTTAAAATTGGCTGTAGAAAATGCTAATGTGGATTGTAAAAAGTTACTGAAATCTCTCCCAAATCCAAACCCCACACTGGTGGAAATGGTAGAAGCTTGTAATAGAATTGGCACTATGGATCATAAATTTGAAGCCATGGCTGCTGCTTTTGCGGCCATGCACAGCTCTGGGGGGCCCGGGAATTGTTATGGTTGCGGCAAACCAGGTCATTTGAAAAGGAACTGTTTGGCTACCAATGCTGGTGCCAGGCCCCAGGCCCTTGGGGTCTGCCCTAGATGCCGAAAAGGACGTCATTATGCTAATCAATGTCGGTCTAAGTATGATTTCCAGGGTCAACCGATACAGGGAAACCGATTGCGGAGCGCGGGGCAGCGACGCGCGCAGACACAAGTACCGCAGCCGACGTTTCAACCCCTACGGAGGGAACCAGCAGTGTCTCAAGTCTCCACCCAACAGCAGCTGGTAGCGCCGGATTGGACCTGGCAACCTCCCACACAGTAACGTTGCTCGATTCCTCGGTTCACTTATTGTTAACAAACGTTTCGGGACCCCTACCCCCAAAAACTCAAGCGCTTTTGTTAGGAAGATCTTCTACCACCTTGTCAGGACTTTTTGTACTACCAGAGGTTATTGATTCTGACAGTACTGATGAAATTAAAATCATGGCATGGACCCCGTTTCCTCCTTGCACGGTACCAGAAGGCAGCCGTATAGCACAATTGGTATTGATTCCCACAGTAACGGACTCCCCAATTCCTAACCAACCTCAACAAAGGCAGAGAGGGTTTAAATCTACGGGGGACCCACAAATTTTATGGGTACAGTCTATTTCTCAGAAACGACCTGTGTACCAATGTACCCTTATTCGTGGGGGGCAGCAAGTAATATTAAATGGGATTATTGATACTGGAGCTGATGTCACAGTAATATCCCAGGCCAAGTGGCCTCCACAATGGCCTCTGGCTAACGTTTCCCAGACATTAGCTGGAATTGGGGGAACTGGTAAAAGCCACCAAAGCGTAGAATTAATCCAAATCCAAGGTCCGGAAGGGCATACAGCTTCTGTTAAGCCTTTTGTGTTACCTGTTCCTATGGTCCTGTGGGGGCGCGACGTACTGTCTCAGTGGGGAATGTCTATTCGGACCCATTTTTAGATGGGGCCATTGAAGTGCGTGACACTCTGAAATTAACTTGGAAAACCGATAACCCTATTTGGGTAGATCAATGCCCCTCCCTCTGGAAAAGCTTCGCGCCCTCCAGGAATTAGTCACGGAGCAGTTAACAAAAGGGCACATCGTGCCCTCCGCTAGCCCTTGGAATTCACCTGTCTTTGTCATCAAGAAACAAACTGGCAAGTGGCGCTTACTCCATGACCTTAGAAAAATTAATGACGCTATGGAAGATATGGGAGCCCTTCAACCAGGACTCCCGTTCCCTACTATGATCCCTCGAGATTGGCACTTGACTGTTATTGACCTCAAAGACTGCTTTTTTAATATCCCACTGCATCCAGACGATGCTCCTAAATTTGCCTTTTCAGTTCCAAGCGTCAACATGCAAGCCCCATTGCAAAGATACCAGTGGGCTGTGCTGCCACAGGGAATGAAGAATAGTCCTACGATTTGTCAGTGGTACGTAGCTAAAGTACTTACCCCTGTTAGAACTACAATGCCTAGTGTCTTGTTGTATCACTATATGGATGACATCCTGGTGGCTGCACAACTCCATGGAGTCATGGAGGAAGCCGTAGCTCTTGTCATGGCTGCCGTTAACTCGGCAGGCCTCTGTATTGCACCGGAAAAGGTTCAAAAAATGTCTCCATGGAAATACTTAGGTTGGCGCATCAGGGCCCAGACTATAATTCCCCAACCTCTGCAGATACAGACAGACATACAAAATTTACATGATGCACAGAAATTATTGGGAACAATCAATTGGGTTCGACCACTGTTGGGGATTTCTAATGCAGATTTAAGTCCTTTATTTAGACTGCTAAAAGGGGACACTGTCTTGCACTCCCCCCGCAGTCTGGACCCTGAAGCCACTACTTCCCAGCAAAAGGTTGCTACAGCAATTAGTCTTCGACAAGCACATCGATGGGCTCCCGAGCTACCCTTTTTTCTGATTATTTTAAACCCCGCTCAACAACCTCATGCGCTAATATTTCAGTGGGATTCTCAAAAATCAGACCCACTGCTGATTATTGAATGGGTTTTCTTACCGAATCAGTCTTCAAAGACTATTTCAACACAGCACGAGATGTTTGCATCTTTAATCATTAGAGCCCGGCAACGTTTGCTGACACTATCAGGGATGGACTTTGCCTGCATCTGTTTGCCTGTGGCAAGTACTTACTTACAGTGACTCCACCAACAATCCGATGCCTTCAGTGTAGCAATAGCTGGCTACACAGGCCAACTTACTTCTCACCCGCCATCTCATAAGCTACTCAATGCTGACTTTCGTCTTCTGTCCAGGCCAAAAAGAAGCGACCAACCCTTGCAGGCCCTCACCGTGTTTACGAACGGCTCTGGAAAGTCGCATAAATCGGTCATCCTATGGTGGGATGACCAGCGTGGACAATGGGACTCGGATATAAAGACTGTACCTGGTTCTCCTCAGATAGTAGAACTGAACGCAGTTGTTCGAGTTTTCCAAAAGTGGTCCACACCGCTTAACATAATTACTGACTCAGCTTATGTTACAGGAATTGTTGAACGGGCTGAAGCATCTGTGTTACGTGATGTCTCACATTCTGAATTGTTTGCTTTATTGCAGGAACTTATTTTCCTCCTGGACTCGCGCCCTCATCCCTATTTTGTCATGCACGTCAGGGCACATACTGCTTTACCTGGTTTTATTGCAGAAGGGAATCGACGAGCTGATATACTTACATTACCAGTGCAAGTATTGCCGGATCGCATAGCACAGGCTAAACTCAGCCATTCTTTCTTTCACCAGAATGCTGGAGGTCTTAAACGCCAATTTGACCTCACTACCCAGCAAGCAACTAACATTATCGCCGTGTGTCCTGACTGTCAAAAACACTCCTTTCCGTCGGTAGCGGGAGGGGTTAATCCTAGGGGACTGCAGAGCTTACAACTGTGGCAAACCGATGTAACCCACTTTTCAGAATTTGGTCATCTAAAATGTATTCACTCTTCCATTGATACCTTTTCTGGTGCCCTATTTGCCTCCTGCCACACAGGAGAAAAGACACGTGATGTTCAAAAACATTTAATGCGTGCCTTTGCCACTTCAGGTATACCCTCTCAAATCAAGACGGACAACGGCCCTGCCTACGTGTCCACCGCAACAAAAGCTTTTTTTAACTCCTGGGGTATTACTCACGTTACTGGCATTCCTCACTCCCCTACAGGCCAATCCTTAATTGAACGCTCTCATCAATCTCTGAAACGTTTATTACAACAACAAAAAGGGGGAGTAGGGACTGCTACCCCTGAGGAGCGTCTACAGAAAGCCTTATATGTTTTTAATTTTTTAAATTGTTCTGTTAGACAGCAACCCTCCGATAGTTAGTCATTTTAATACAAACGCTTCGTTTGAAGCAACAATCAAGGCCCCAGTATTGATTCGAGATCCTGAAACAGGTAAGATCATGGGACCCTACCCCCTTATCACGTGGGGCAGAGGTTATGCTTGTGTTTCCACAGAAAGAGGCCCCCGATGGATTCCAGCAAAAAGCGTGCGGCCTTTCCGTGAATCGTTGCCACAACCGTCTGAGGACGAATTGGATCGCACCCGGGACCAACCTTCAGAGCAGCAAGTTGGTGAACCTCCTCCAGAGGACCGGGACAATCAGGACGGTTGAATCATAAACATAGAAGGACTGTATGAACCAGCATATAGAAACACCAGTCACGAAAGTTTCGTGTCTTTTCTGTAACACTTGTGAACCATGGGTTTTGTGTACATGCTATAAAGACAGCAGTGTATGCTTTAGCTGTTTTTATTTTTCTGTTATTACTCCTTCCATGCCTGTTGCAGTGTTTGCAAAAACTAATAACACGCTCAGTAAAAGGAATTCTTATTGTACAACAGGAAGGGGGAGATGTGGGCCTCAGCAGGGCCCCCAGCGCGGTGCAATTGATGAGGGAGGATGTGTTGGAACTTGTGGGCCATAAACCCTGGGAAGAAGGGAGTTAGTGCCCAGCCATCCTGACCCTGAGAAGAAGAGAGATAGTGCCGAGCCATCCTGAGGGAGGAAGCAAGGCCTTGGATAAGATAAGAAAAGTATGTGTCTGCATGGCCTTAGTTTAGATGAGCTTAGGAAAAGAATGTGTCTGTATTAGCAACTGTGTTAACCAATCAATAGGTGCCTAGTTTGAAACTTAACCAATCAGTTTAAAACACGCTACCTTCTGATCTGTATAAATGTATGTGTGTAAGAACAATAAACCGATCATCCTGCTTGCATCAAGCGGTGTCCCGTCTCTCAGTCGCGGCACTTCATTCCAGCTGATAGTTTTGCCATCTCCATGGCAATCAAAGTGCCTGAGAAAAAGTATAGAAAGTAAAAAAAGACACATCAGATAAATTTAATTTATGAAGAGAAGATACAGCCCACTTGTAGTTATTTGAGCTTTTAGATCCTGACAATAATTAGTTTTATTTCTTGTGAACTGTTTCATATATGAAAAGAAATCCAAATTGAACCTGCAACATGTGTCTATCCAGTTAGCTCTAACTCCATATACACTTATTAATGAATGAAATGATTGAGCTCAATCACTGAGCACCCTAAATACTGAAAGGCACAGTACTTCATGGAAATATGATTTTACAGTGCAACGTAAAGAAAAAGAAATTGTTTAATCCTTCCCTTTGAGAGTATTGCCAACAACAACAACATTTTGCAATGTAATTGACTGATGGAAAAGGTCCAATACATTAAGGAACCAAGCAAGGAAAGGAGGGGTAGGAAGGGGGGATATCTGTTCTTTCTCAATGTCATTTGGCAACGCGATGAGCTCCGAGAATTTGTCAAATTTAAACTGACCATGCCCAGAGAGAATTGTTCCTTTTCTGTTTCTTGGAGCAGCTTTGATGACAAATGGGATACTATTTCTATCTTTCTGTCAGACAGTTATAATGTACTGTGTTTAAAAGTCCAACACCAGACTGATTTTTGTTGAATGGTCTTTCGAGATCTCCTTACCTCCTTGAATAAGCGGTACTGACTAAAATGTCATGAGGTGCCAATATATATTAAGTTGAAAGTTCCCTTGATGTTTTACTTTTTCCAGAACCACTAGCTACTCTACAGAATTTCTGAGAAGCATATTTTCTTTAAGACTATAAATGCCAAGACTAACAAGCATAATGTTATGGGTGCAAGAAAATGGTATGGTTTTAATTTGGAAGTACATATTCTCTTACAGAAAATGCACCTGTGGTAAAGTTTTTTGGGAAAAGATATTGTAGTATTTTGCTTATCAGTGAAATGTTATCACTCTATAGGGTACTCCACTCCTTCTTTCACAGTATTAACCTGCAATCTACTGCAATAAAATACAGTACGGGTTCCAGAAATATCACTTCAAAAAGAAAGAACTTCCTAAAAAGCTACAGTATTAGTGCAGTAGCATTTTGAAAATTGCATTCTTTGAAATTTCAAAGAACCTCTGTTGAAGAGGGTGATATTTCTGGGATGCTAAAAGTCTCAGAAGCAAGTGCATTGTGAGCTAGAAGATAAAACTTGTTTGAATGTTTCTCAAACACTAAATTTGAAATGTTAATAGCAAATATTAGAGTTAAACAATGTTTCATATTCCAGAGAGGAACTATGATGAGCTATGATGAATCCACAGAATTTCTGCACTGCATTCTTTAGAGAAGGCGTTTTAGAAATCTTTAACGCAAACTATGAACAAGTCTAACCCGGAAAATAATGCAATGAATGACACCCGGAATTTTTTTAGCATTAAATATGAAGTTATAGCTCAGTTTTATTCTTATTCATAACCATGACTCTAATTTTCTGAGGATATTTGTACAGAATGAGTTGAAAATGGGGCATAAACTTTTTAACATTTGTGACATACATAGTGTATAAAACAGCAATGAAACTGATCAATCCATTATAGCTAGGTGGAAGGAAAATTGCAGAGTAACTAGAAGTCAGAAGATAGGAATTATCTTCATGCCTTGGACACTTGAAGTGGTGGTTCACTTCCTCCTAGATCAGAGAGAGGACATAGCATGTTTGTAGCTTCATGAAAATACTATCTAATTCTTTCCCATTTCTTCAACTACCTTATAACACCATCCAAAGTGAGGGATGTTCTTTAGACATGTCACGGGTTTATTTTGACTAACCATGTTACCATTTTTTTTCTCCCATATCTATCAATTGAACAGATATTTCACTTACAATAAAATCAAATTTATTTTACGTACATACATTCATAGGTTACGGGAATATATGCATACCCATTCATACTTATACAAACACATTATGTACAAAGGGCATACAGACGTATCTGTACAATAAGGTGATTATGAAACTAGTCTAAGCAGAAACATTTGAACAAACATAGCAGATAGTGAGAGTTAATCTAAACTTAAGTATTTTTCTAGGCATACCAGAGACAGTTAAGGATGAAGTGGTGTACAGAGAACATATTTTACTTATGTTTAGCTGATTTCATTCAAGTTAAGTGCAGACATACCTGATAAAACATGCACTAGTAAAATACACTTGTCTGTATAAACTGCTTCTCCCCCAGCAGGACGTGCAACATTTTGCACATTTGCTAGCAATGGTAAACCAGCAATAATTTTTGAGATTTATAAAAGTTTAGATATCCAAAATGTACAAAAATCTCAGTAAGATAAGAATGGACACACTGAGTCAGAACAAGGGTCCACCTAGCCAATCTTCATACCTCTGATGTCAGTGGTCAATAACAGATACCTAAGGAAAGAATTACAAAACCCAAAAGACAACTAAAGAAACAAAAAAAAAAAAAAAAAAAAAAAAAAGAGAAAGAGAGAGAAAGAGAAATAATAGGATGATCCCTCCCCTAACAGACCCTTTCAGCCACTGATAGGTAGCAGAGTAGAATATTTTATTGGACTTTGTGTATGGATCACAGTATTTTAATGGACAGATGAGTGGATCTATCTACTTATCTTGCTCTGCCTCCACCTACCTATACTTAAGATCCCTTGTGTCATCTGTGATAATGTGTTCCAGAATTCAATTCTGCATCACATGAAAGATGTTCGGTATCATTTTTTTTAAAGCAGCTATTAATGCATTTCTTCCTTTCCTAAGTTGTCCTTGTCAAACAAATCCTTCTCTATTTAGTCTTTCCTAAGGCAGCTAATCATACTTGCCTTTCTTTTGCATTCATTTCTACAAGATTTTTTTCCGATGATTCTGACATTTTTGGCAATATGCAATGTCTCACAGAACTCCTTTCTGATCTGCAATTAGAACTATTTAGAGTCTCCTATTCTGCATGTATTGTGAATGTTATCTCTCCTTATTAATTCACGTGGAAGTAATTGCATCTACAATTTTGTCACCTCTTCATTTGATAACCTCTTCATTTGATAACCTCTTGTAAAATCACCAGATTCTAAAACACCCATACCTATATGTGCAGATTATGTCTGTGGAAGCTTATAGCTTAGCCCTGAAAAACAAGTTGGGTTTTTCTTCTTTCTGTGAATATCACAAGAACAACCAGCCCTCAGGGTTGCATCCAGATTTGTAGTTTAAAGAAAATCAGCCTCCATTCTGTAGAACTCATACACTGGTAATGAGGAGATGAAACAGAGGGATAAAATAAATCCATAGGTTGAGAAGAGAGGTTTAAGGTGACAGCAACAGGAGTATATCTTTGCATAGAAAAAGGGAACATGCTGTAGCTTTGACCTACTGTTGCTGATTGATTGCAGTTCCTATGGCATCTCATAAAGATGACAATTCCATGTCTCGGTTTTATGCTCTTGCTGAATCAACACGTCCTACATGTTGTTACCATAGACATTTCAAGTAAAAATCGCAGACACTGGTATGTTTCAATAGCCATCGATTATTGTACTACTGAAGCTGATTTCGATAAAAAGTTTTCCTCTTTTCTTGTATTTTGTAGGATTCATCACTTCTAAGGTGCCACAAAATGCCATTTTTGGCTTATTTTCACAATTGAAATAGTTCCTTAATCAATAGATAAGAAAGAAGTCCTTCTAACTCAAAACAGTTTTGAATCATCCTCTGGATTTGAAGGCATGGAATAACAACAACTGACAAAAGAATTTTGATAAAGCTTTCAGAGGACATACTCCGAACAAGTTATCTCCAGGAAAATTATTATCATTTTGACTGCTTTAACTTTCCTTAAGCAATGTTTTTTATTTTTAATCCCAGATACTCCTCACTCTTGGCAGGCTTTTCCCAACATCCGTGAATCATGAAATATTCAAGGCAACCTGCTATTTAGAAATGAGAAATCAATTATTTTATAAAGCTGCTCACTGTGGTCAACCCAAAAGAGGGGCAGAGAGTAATGTGAAATAATGATATCAGAGTAGGTGCCTTAATTAGGATCTTTATTTATTTGATGGAGCCTCCAGAGGTCAATTTGTAACATTTAGGGGCTCCAAATCACCCTAGGAAAGCTCCATTGACTGTATAAACAATATAGGTTCCCTAACTCAGAAACTCCTATTAGGTATTTAAATTCTTTCCCCCACCTGACCCTTTTTTGATTTTTTTTCTTTTTTTTTCTAAGTTTTTTTATCTCTTCTAGATGTTAATTTTTTTTTTTTTAATATAAAAAAAGATTAATCAGTGAAATAACATCTTGCCGGAGGATAGCACATTAGCACATCCACCTTAGTGGATTGTGAACTACAAATCTTTCAGTTCTCACAGGCCTACAGATCAAGCAAGGAGCTCTGTTTGCAGTGGTTTCTCACTACAACCTCTCTGTATGGTATGATTTGGCTTGTTTGTTCAAATAATAGTCACACATTTTTAATAAATACACAAAATAAATATGGATACCAACACAATTATATTCTTATTTTTTAAAAATAGCTTTTGATAAATGCAGCTCTTTTTCAAACATACTCAGTCATGGACTTTCTTCATTTGGCAAAGGCTGCAGCTGCAGTGGATAACAGCCACCATGAAGATAGTTAGGAAGTAGGTTTCTACTAATTTTTCTGCTTCATTAAATATCTCATCTCTCCAGTCCCAGTCTTGGGTTGGGGTCATCTGAAAATCCATATTAAGTAGATTAGTTCATTTCCTGGGCTCTTTTGGGATAAAAACATTAGTTTGTTCTGATAAGTGAAGGCACTTGGAAAAGTATATGTTGCTTATGTGAGCAAAGGGTGACTGACACCAGCTACGATTTCTTATGCAGGTGACCTAACTTCAGATTTACAATCCAGGCCTGGAGTTCTACTTTGACTTCTCTTTTTACTCTATTACTGGAATTACAACAAAGCTGAGAATTAAGTAACATATATTTTCCAACATGTACCTCCCATTTCTTACATGTTATTCTTTCAGTCTTCTAAAATCATTACCTTTTGAGGTTACAGATATCTAACTTAGGCAAAGGTCTCATTGGGAAGGCAGGTAGCTTCTGCAGGAAATTTCAAAAAACGATCACTTCAAAAATGGGAAAAATACCTAAATACCTAAATGAGAATAAAATTATGAAACTTCTACATACTTTGTTCTAAGATATTCCTCCTGTAGAGAGCCTTTAATTCTTCTAACTGATAATTATTAGATGACAAATTGCTCCATAAAGCAGTGGTCTCCAAAGTGGGGTGTGTGCACAGAATCACAGAATCACAGAATAGTAGGGGTTGGAAGGGACCTCTGTGGGTCATCTAGCCCAACCCTCCTGCCGAAGCAGGGTCACCTACAGCAAGCTGCACAGGACCTTGTCCAGGCGGGTCTTGAATATCTCCAGAGAAGGAGACTCCACAACCTCCCTGGGCAGCCTGTTCCAGTGCTCCGTCACCCTCAGAGGGAAGAAGTTCTTCCTCATGTTCAGACGGACCTTCCTGTGCCTGTTTGTGCCCATTGCCCCTTGTCCTGTCACTGGGCACCACTGAAAAGAGCTTGGCCCCATCCTCCTGACACCCACCCTTCAGATATTTATGAGCATTTATTAGGTCCCCTGGCAGCCTTCTCTTCTTCAGGCTGAACAAGCCCAGTTCCCTCAACCTCTCCTCGTAGGGGAGATGCTCCAGCCCCCTCATCATCCTCGTAGCCCTCTGTCCAGTAGCTCTTCACCTTTCTTGAACTGGGGAGCCCAGAACTGGACACAGTACTCCAGATGAGGCCTCACTAGGGCAGTGTAGAGGGGAAGGAGAACCTCCCTCGTCCTGCTGACCACACTCTTCTTGATGCACCCCAGGATCCCATTGGCTTTCTTGGCAGCCAGGGCACACTGCTGGCTCATGGTTAACCTGTCGTCCACCAGGACGCCCAGGTCCCTCTCCACAGGGCTGCTCTCCAGCAGGTCCACCCCAAGCCTGTACTGGTGCATGAGGTTGTTCCTCCCCAGGTGCAGGACTCTGCATTTGCCTTTGTTGAACCTCATCAGGTTCCTCTCTGCCCAGCTTTCCAGCCTATCCAGGTCACGCTGAATGGCAGCACAGCCTTCTGGTGTATCTACCACACCTCCCAGTTTGGTGTCGTCAGCAAACTTGCTGAGGGTACATTCTAACTCTTCATCCAGGTCGTTGATGAAGAAGTTAAACAAGACTGGGCCCAGTACTGACCCCTGAGGGACACCACTTGTCACCAGCCTCCAACTAGACTCAGCGCCGCTGATGACAACCCTCTGAGTTCTGCCATTCAGCCAGTTCTCTATCCACTTCACCGACCACTCATCCAGCCCACACTTCCTCAGCTTCCCTAGGAGGATATCATGGGAGACTGTGTCGAAAGCCTTGCTGAAGTCAAGGTAGACAACATCCACGGCTCTCCCTTCATCTACCCAGCCAGTTATGTCAAAGTAGAAAGCCATCATCAGATTGGTCAGGCATGATTTCCCCTTGGTGAATCCATGCTGACTACTCCTGATAACCTTCTTTTCTTCCACTTGCTTCATGATGGCCTCCAGGATAAGCTGCTCCATCACCTTTCCCGGGATGAAGGTGAGGCTGACCGGCCTGTAGTTCCCTGGTTCCTCCTTCTTGCCCTTTTTGAAGACTGGAGTGACATTGGCCTTTCTCCAGTCCTCGGGCACCTCTCCTGTCCTCCAGGACCTCTCAAGATAATGGAGAGTGGCTCAGCAATGACATCCGCCAGCTCCCTCAGCACTCGTGGGTGCATTCCATCGGGGCCCATGGATTTGTGGACATCCAGATCACTTAAGCGATCCCTCACACAGTCCTCCTCGACCAAGGGAAAGTCGTCCTCTTTGTAGGCTTCTTCTCTTACCTCCGGGGCCTGGGATTCCCAAGGGCCAGTCTTAGCACTGAAGACTGAAGCAAAGAAGGCATTCAGTAGCTCTGCCTTCTCCGCATCCTCCGTCACCAGGACACCCGCCTCATTCAGCAGTGGCCCCACGTTGTCCCTAGCCTTCCTTTTGCACCCAAGGGATTACATAAGACAAGCCATTGGGGTGTAGGAAGAAAATATTTTTTAGTATCATTATTAAATAACTTATTAAAAAAATTTAGAAGTAGTTTTTCTTTCATCTTTGCCTCAATATTTTTTAATATCTAGTGTTCTGCTTGTTTTATAATGTACGTAGTATACTGATATGCTAGTACCTATACACAAATTATAAATAAAAACTTAAATATACATATATTGGGGGTCCATGCTCAAAATATTTTTACTGATAAGGTTGCAAGATCAAAAAAGTCTGGAGAACACCGCAATAAAAAATCCATGGCATTTACAAAACCATCATAATTCTGAACTTTTAAAAGCACAAAACGTTTCATGCATAGAAATCTCTTGCCTAGATTTTGTGAGCAAAACTAAAAATTGCAATAAAATACAAAGCACTAATCAAAATCAAGAGAATGCATTATAAATCTGTGAACAGTTCCATAAATAAACGCTCACCATAATCAAAACAGCTGTAAAAATCATCTTCCTGTCTGATATCAGTGGCATTTAAATTCTTCCCAATCCGTTAATAATTTCCCTATTAGGAAAAAGGTTAGAGATAAAAAGGGTTAGAGATGAATATACTTTAATGAAGCATGGAAAAGAAAAGCCTCTTTGGTAATGAAGACTCATCTCTTGCTAAATCTAGCTAAAATAAAAACCAAATTATTTCCTGCTCCGCTATAAAATATAAGCAGCTACATACAAGGAGCAGCTACTTTTTATTATTTTTTTGCCAGACCTTGGCAGAAAAATTATGCTTGGGAATTTGAAACTCCTATACACCATTCACATATATCTAATAAATAATGACAGAGAACTGGGTAAGCCTAGCGGCTTACATGTCTGAATAATATTTACTTAACCAGAACATTTATGCATCACTTTTTTTTTTCCTGAGCTGAATGATTCTTATAATACAATTGCCACAGTCATTCTCTCAGCAGCACTGAAATCGCCATTTAAGCGCCATCTGTGAGGCAGCCAAAAACTGGCTGATTCTGTGCCTTTGTTGTCCCATGTGATGTTATGCCTTGGTTAATAACTGAGAATTCAAGCACAGAGAAAGATGAATCTCTCTGATGTCATTCCCTTCATTGTATTTGAAGATCCGTGCCCCACCACCTACTAAGCTTTCCCTGACTGACCCGTGTTTACCTTCTGTTGGTGCCACTTCCCACTGTGTTATTGATGTGCTTTTCTGCCCAGGAAGCCGTCTTTCTCAATGCACTTTGTTAAGCTCAGACCATGGGCACACACTGTTCTTTGTTGTACTGTATATGAGGAATGTTTCTAGAGGGGAGCACTGATGGTATCAACGACTAGGAGTTAAAGTGTCTTCGAAGCTGTAGAAACAACATGCTGCACTGCCAACACACTGTATTGCAGGGATTAGACTTAAAAGCTATTCAATTACAAGATACAAAAGATCTTTTTTTTCTCATACCTAAGCATGTCTTATTTACATAGCAGAAAACTACTTGCGTCTGAGAACACAGATTGTCTATATGTCAGTAGCTTTTTTGATTTTCCTCTCTCATCCTTTATAATTTTCTTTGTTTAGCTATGTTCAAATCTGTGCAGAAGAGGACTCAACATTTAAGATCAGCAATTCTATTAAAGGAATAAAGTACCTGGCTATTGATCACTGAAGAGAACAGATGTGGAGGCAAGGAATTTTCCTTTCTGATATGACTTTTTCCTTATATTTGAAGGTGTTTCCCAAACTGCAGTATATGCCCTCATCATGAGGCAAGGAAAGAGGTAGGGGGAAAGGGACACAAAAAATCCCCTGGCTGGCAGGAGGGCAAATAACAAGGTTACAGTTCATCAATTCATGCCAGAGTTGGTCATGAACATTTTGGGCTTCATTTCCCAGAAGGGCAGAAAACTCTCCTCTAAAAATAAAAATAATGGGGAAGTCTACTCTTGGGCTTTGTTTTTTTCATTTTGTGGTGGTACTAGTGGTGTTTTCATTAAACCTCTAACACTTGTTTATAATTCCTGAGTAAGTGTCATACTGGTGAACCAACTTACTCTTTTTTATTCTTGTCATTATTCAGAAAGAAATCCATGAAAAGGTGGCTATTCACTTATGAATAACAAATCTTGTAAAATTATACCCTGAATGAGTTCTTTCCTTTTATTCCCTCTGTGCAGTTTATCTTCTAAATCCTATCGATTCTGACTATGTGTCTACAAGAAATGCCAATTGTGCATTCTGATCTCAATTAATCTATCCAGGGAGAAAAAAAAAAAAGACTTCAAAACACATGGAACTAGAGGCTTGATGAAGCAAAAACATGAAATGATGACTAAGTCTAATGAACACTGATTTAAAATATCTAGCCTTTGAAAAAAGGAATACTTAGAGGGTTTCCATTTGCAACTGCCAACTTAAGTGAGTTGGTATTAGGTCTGTGGTGGCACTATTAATTTTCTTCTCTCCCCTGGAATCACAGAATCACAGAATCACAGAATGGTAGGGGTTGGAAGGGACCTCTATGGGTCATCTAGTCCAACCGACCTGCCGAAGCAGGGTCACCTACAGCAGGCTGCACAGGACCTTGTCCAGGCGGGTCTTGAATATCTCCAGAGAAGGAGACTCCACAACCTCCCTGAGCAGCCTGTTCCAGTGCTCCGTCACCCTCAGAGGGAAGAAGTTCTTCCTCATGTTCAGACGGAACTTCCTGTGCCTCAGTTTGTGCCCATTGCCCCTTGTCCTATCACTGGGCACCACTGAAAAGAGCTTGGCCCCATCCTCCTGACACCCACCCTTCAGAAATTTATAAGCATTTATTAGGTCCCCTGGCAGCCTTCTCTTCTTCAGGCTGAACAAGCCCAGCTCCCTCAGCCTCTCCTCATAGGAGAGATGTTCCAGTCCCCTCATCATCCTTGTAACCCTCCGCTGGACTCTCTCCAGTAGCTCTTCCTCTTTCTTTAATTGGGGAGCCCAGAACTGGACACAGTACTCCAGATGAGGCCTCACCAGGGCAGTGTAGAGGGAAAGGAGAACCTCCCCTCTAAGTGTAGTAGGTCTGTGCTGTCTTATTAGTTATGCTCTTTATTGCATAAATACCGGGTCTTCCTATCAGAAATACAGTGTTAATAAACATGTAATGACAACAAGAGGACCAACTACTGTTGATTAATGGACGGTGGACATGCTAGACTGGAAGAAAACAAACATGTCTTCAGAGTCTGTTTTATATGAATGAAAGCATCTGTGATCTAAAACGGGTGGCATATTTGAAAAATTTGGTTTTTATCTTTACTTATAACTTTAATAGTAGTTGCAATTTAATCCTTATTCTTGCAGGAAAAATCAAAATACTGACGTGATCTATCATTTCCTTAGTATCTTTTAAAGTTACTCCTTAGTTACTCAGAAAGAAAACCAACCAAGCAGCCAACCAAAAAAACCCAAACCTGGACTTGACATGATTTTAACATTTCTATCACCTTTTTTTTATACTAAAGTAATAAAGATGACTAGTAATAATAATATATTTTGATAACTTCTAATATGACCATCACATTATAAAACAGTAGGAAACATTTTCCTCAGAAACATTTTTATTGCATTTTTTTTCCCCGTATACCATGTGCCTATACAAAAGATGAGGGGTTTTGTTCAGGATATGGATTTTTTTCAGTTACAGGTTGATCAGGGAAGTATCAAAATTTACCAGTGGAGATCTGAAGTAGCCACCTTCTCATGTATACTATCTGCATTACCTGTAAAGGCAATGCTTCAGAAGAGAAGGTAGTGAACACTACTTTCCAGTAGCCGTTACAACACCATTAATCATTAATGTTCTGTTTTGCTAGTCAATCAGTAGTAATACATTTTCATAGAAACTTTGTTCTAATTTAGTATGTCTCAATGTAATTTTTCACATATCTAATCAATGGTTTGTATTCAAATCAGAGTGTTTAAGGAGCAAAGAATTAGGTTTGATATTTCCCTAGCTGAAAGGTCTAACGAAAAGTAATATTTCATATCTGACACTGCCTTTTTCTTTATTGATCACTCAGTAGAGCTGGAAAAGATCACTGATGTCACTATTTCTTCTCTGCTTCCTGTTTTATCACTGATGATATATTACTCTGTTTGGAAATAAATACACCTGAACCAACATACTGAGAACAGTCAAAAGTGTCATATCAATTTTAGTAATTTGTTTGATCTCCTTAAAGACTAGTTATAGGTGGAATGTTTTAAAGCCTACTTATTAATTCATCTTCTGTTTGTACTTGAAAATATGTCATTAATTCAGAGCCTAATCCTTTAAAATAGAAACTGTTCTAGCATTCTCAAAATAAAACTATAAATATTTTCCTTCATACAAAATTCTTAACAACCTATGAACCTGTTTAAACGTCAGGCACTGTTAATTTTTCTCTACATAAGCAGTAACTTGGTTTTTTAATTACTAATGATGTATTAATTTAATCTCAAAATAAATTAAAGAAAGAAAGCTGGACAACTAAGGGATTCTCAGCTAGCGATACATAATGGCTTACTTTTTACAGAATCACAGAATCACAGAATCACAGAATAGTAGGGGTTGGAAGGGACCTCTGTGGGTCATCTAGTCCAACCCTCCCGCCAAAGCAGGGTCACCTACAGCAGGCTGCACAGGACCTTGTCCAGGCGGGTCTTGAATATCTCCAGAGAAGGAGACTCCACAACCTCCTTGAGCAGCCTGTTCCAGTGCTCCGTCACCCTCAGAGGGAAGAAGTTCTTCCTCATGTTCAGACGGAAATTCCTGTGCCTCAGTTTGTGCCCATTTCCCCCTTCTCCTGTCACTGGGCACCACTGAAAAGAGCTTGGCCCCATCCTCCTGACACCCACCCTTCAGATATTTGTAAGCATTTATTAGGTCCCCTCGCAGCCTTCTCTTCTTCAGGCTGAACAAGCCCAGTTCCCTCAACCTCTCCTCGTAGGGGAGATGTTCCAGTACCCTCATCATCCTCGTAGCCCTCCGCTGGACTCTCTCCAGTAGCTCTTCACCTTTCTTGAACTGGGGAGCCCAGAACTGGACACAGTACTCCAGATGAGGCCTCACTAGGGCAGTGTAGAGGGGAAGGAGAACCTCCCTTGTCCTACTGGCCACACTCTTCTTGATGCACCCCAGGATCCCATTGGCTTTCTTGGCAGCCAGGGCACACTGCTGGCTCATGGTTAACCTGTCGTCCACCAGGACGCCCAGGTCCCTCTCCACAGGGCTGCTCTCCAGCAGGTCCACCCCAAGCCTGTACTGGTGCATGAGGTTGTTCCTCCCCAGGTGCAGGACTCTGCATTTGCCTTTGTTGAACCTCATCAGGTTCCTCTCTGCCCAGCTTTCCAGCCTATCCAGGTCACGCTGAATGGCAGCACAGCCTTCAGGTGTATCTACCACACCTCCCAGTTTGGTGTCGTCAGCAAACTTGCTGAGGGTACATTCTAACTCTTCATCCAGGTCGTTGATGAAGAAGTTAAACAAGACTGGGCCCAGTACTGACCCCTGGGGGACACCACTTGTTACATGCCATTAAAGGTGATTTTGGATCTAATGAACAATTGCAGTAATAATTTGTGACATGAATAAGCATGGCATTTGCAGATATAATGATACAGTAAATCAAACCCTTTATATGTGACATATCTTTCAAGACAGATCATAAAAGCATGCAGCCTCCATTCACCAGTACCTATGACAAACACTCAGTTACACCCTACACGTTGTTTGCAGAAAAAAAACATGCATAAAACTTTCTCTTCATCTGTGTCTCAACTTCAGTGTACTATGGACAAATCTTTTACATGTGAGCAAAGTATTATAGAAGATATGACTAATCTAGAGAATTTCCATTTGAAAGAGAAATGAGTAATAATTGATTGGCCTAGATCCAAAGTCACAGTGGGGTTCAAAAAGCTTGTAAGTGCCCTCATAAAAATAGAAGCTGTATCAACCAATTGAATTTAATTATATGTGAAGGTGATGAGGGAGCTAAACAGCCTGTAATTGGAGTCCAATTACTCAGCTGGTCTTCCATAAAATTAATTCGTCTGAAAGTTTGCCATTGTCCCATGCTCGAGGCCTGCTGCTGGTTTAATTAGTTAACACTGAGGAATCTTGAAACATTACATTATTTTGTCTTTATTGCCAATTACGGGTTAAGGAAAATTGTATATAAAATATTAACATCTGCTTCCAGCACAACTTGGAGAGGGCAAAGGCGAAATATCTTTTTCCTAATCATGTTAAGAGGGGAAAAATGTCTTTAAACACAGGGAAAAATCTTCCTGATATTCATAGCTTATCAAATAAAAAATCAAGGTGCGAAAGATCATTTGAATGAGATGTAATAAAAATATAAAGTGTACAAGTTTAGATAGGAGATTCTTGTAGAAATGGTTCGACTGTGCTATAGAGTTCAAAAATTACTTGGACCCAGAAGGCAGCCAGACAGGACAACAGTTTGGATCACTGGTCCCTTTACTCAGTGGTAGTATCCTTCTTGTCCCTAATAACTATGGGAGTGAGTGCAATAGCATTCCCTGCCTGCCTCCACTATTAACAATATATAATTTACTTCTAAACATTAACATTAAATAACAATATTTTATTCTGAAGAATGTTTTTCTGGAGAGATTTACTCACTCAAAATCCAACAGCTTCTGAAATTTACTCAAGTAATTTCTGTCTCTATTTTTCATATAGAAACTGCATAGTCCCATTGAAATTAAATGAAAAGGAGACAGGAGGTACCTATAGTTAAATTAAACTCTAAAATAAAAAACATTCCAGTTCTTCTGGTTTGCTTTACAACTGTCTGCAGACACTGCAAGCTTTTCTACTGTTTTAGCAGATTTCAGATCAGGCTACTGGCTGTGTTGATTCCTTCTATTCTTATGGCAATTTCAGAAATAACAACCATAGAAAACAAAAGTACTATGTAGTCTGAAGCGCACATTATGTGATACATGCCTCCAAAACAGTTTTTGAATCCAAGATGATGAAAGAAGAAAAAAGTACTTGACGAGTCCCAAGAATGGTATGCATTTCTTTCCTTGAATACTAATGAATAACTACAGAGAGTTAATTACAGACTGAGAACTATAAAAACATCCCTTTTGGAAAACTTGAGGAAGTGTGTATCAGCAACAGTCATCTATTTTTTTTTAATTTTTAAGAGATAAAATTCAAAGAGAATCTGTTTTGCGAACAGTGCAGACTGTATTAAAATAGCTTTGTGAGGACTTACGTACACTACCTGTATTGCGTATTTCTAAATCTTTCTCAGCGGTACAATCAATAATTCTACCATAACACCATTGAACATATGTAACACAAAATTGTCATCACAGTTTTCTATATCTCTTCCAGAAATAGAATTACTGAAACCAATTGCCTTTTAAACTCTTTTTATTCAATCAAGAATGTCAACATAAATCTGTACTTACCAGAGTAACTTTAAAGTTATAGTTTTAAAACAAAATATAGTGTATATTTTAGAAACTGTGAGAAAGAGGTCAATCTCCTAAGGGTTAGAATTCTCTATGCTTCGGAAAGAAAGGAAAAAAAAAAAGGAAGTCTGTGCAAAATCAAGTCAGAAACTGAAGACCTTAATCTAACTTTTAAAGAAAAATAAATACAAGACTTCATTTCCTAAACTTAAGAAGGAAACTGCTAGAGCCTTAAACATTCTTTTAAGTCATAATGATACATTACGTTTCTTTCATTAATCTGAACTATTTCCCTGCTCTGCCAGCTCTGTAAAACATAAAGAAGCAAAACAAAAGAAAGCTGTTGAACAGTGCAGTCAGGAAGGCAAGGAAATTATATTGGTAATGCCTATGGGCTTCCTGACAAGGGAGGGTTTGCAGCACTATCATAACAATTATTAGAAACGATCTAAAGAAATTTGGTAAAAAAATTTTAAATAGACTTTACTATATATAACAAGCATATAGGATTACACCATCATGGGCAATAATAGGCTAAACAGTGGATGATTTATAAGTCTCAATTTCTGTGCTTTCCCTTTGGCTCATGGGAAGAGCACAGCAACCACCCCTGCATGCAGGAAGTAAGTAGCTGCTGAGGGCTATCAGTGCAGGAGAGGAGATCATAGAATCATAGATGGTTAGGGTTAGAAAGGACCTTGTAGATCATGTAGTTCCAACCCCCCTGCCATGGGCAGGGACACCTTCCACTAGACCAGGCTGCTCAAAGCCCCATCCAACATGGTCTGGAAGAGTTCCAGGGAGGGGACATCCACAGCTCCTCTGGGCAACCTATACCAGTGCTGCTACTGGAGTACTCACTATTGAGCAGAAATGGCAGGACATGACCATTACAGAATCACAGAATCACAGAATAGTAGGGGTTGGAAGGGACCTCTGTGGGTCATCTAGTCCAACCCTCCTGCCGAAGCAGGGTCACCTACAGCAAGCTGCACAGGACCTTGTCCAGGCGGGTCTTGAATATCTCCAGAGAAGGAGACTCCACAACCTCCCTGGGCAGCCTGTTCCAGTGCTCCGTCACCCTCAGAGGGAAGAAGTTCTTCCTCATGTTCAGACGGAACTTCCTGTGCTTCAGTTTGTGCCCATTGCCCCTTGTCCTGTCACTGGGCACCACTGAAAAGAGCTTGGCCCCATCCTCCTGACACCCACCCTTCAGATATTTGTAAGCATTTATTAGGTCCCCTGGCAGCCTTCTCTTCAAGCTGAACAAGCCCAGTTCCCTCAACCTCTCCTCGTAGGGGAGATGTTCCAGTACCCTCATCATCCTCGTAGCCCTCCGCTGGAGTCTCTCCAGTAGCTCTTCACCTTTCTTGAACTGGGGAGCCCAGAACTGGACACAGTACTCCAGATGAGGCCTCACTAGGGCAGTGTAGAGGGGAAGGAGAACCTCCCTTGTCCTACTGGCCACACTCTTCTTGATGCACCCCAGGATCCCATTGGCTTTCTTGGCAGCCAGGGCACACTGCTGGCTCATGGTTAACCTGTCGTCCACCAGGACGCCCAGGTCCCTCTCCACAGGGCTGCTCTCCAGCAGGTCCACCCCAAGCCTGTACTGGTGCATGAGGTTGTTCCTCCCCAGGTGCAGGACCCTGCATTTGCCTTTGTTGAACCTCATCAGGTTCCTCTCTGCCCAGCTTTCCAGCCTATCCAGGTCACGCTGAATGGCAGCACAGCCTTCTGGTGTATCTACCACACCTCCCAGTTTGGTGTCGTCAGCAAACTTGCTGAGGGTACATTCTAACTCTTCATCCAGGTCGTTGATGAAGAAGTTAAACAAGACTGGGCCCAGTACTGACCCCTGGGGGACACCACTAGTTACCAGCCTCCAACTAGACTCAGCGCCGCTGATGACAACCCTCTGAGTTCTGCCATTCAGCCAGTTCTCAATCCACTTCACCGACCACTCATCCAGCCCACACTTCCTCAGCTTCCCTAGGAGGATATCATGGGAGACTGTGTCGAAAGCCTTGCTGAAGTCAAGGTAGACAACATCCACGGCTCTCCCTTCATCTACCCAGCCAGTCATGTCATCGTAGAAAGCTATCATCAGATTGGTCAGGCATGATTTCCCCTTGGTGAATCCATGCTGACTACTCCTGATAACCTTCTTTTCTTCCACTTGCTTCATGATGGCCTCCAGGATAAACTGCTCCATCACCTTTCCCGGGATGGAGGTGAGGCTGACCGGCTTGTAGTTCCCTGGGTCCTCCTTCTTGCCCTTTTTGAAGATTGGAGTGACACTGGCCTTTCTCCAGTCCTCGGGCACCTCTACTGTCCTCCACGACCTCTCAAAGATGATGGAGAGTGGCTCAGCAATGACATCCGCCAGCTCCCTCAGCACTCGTGGGTGCATTCCATCGGGGCCCATGGATTTGTGGACATCCAGATCACTTAAGCGATTCCTCACACAGTCCTCCTCGACCAAGGGAAAGTCGTCCTCTTTGTAGGCTTCTTCTCTTACCTCCGGGGCCTGGGATTCCTGAGGGCCAGTCTTAGCACTGAAGACTGAAGCAAAGAAGGCATTCAGTAGCTCTGCCTTCTCCGCATCCTCCGTCACCAGGACATCCGCCTCATTCAGCAGCGGCCCCACGTTGTCCCTAGCCTTCCTTTTGCTGCTGATATAGTTGAAGAAGCCCTTCTTGTTGTTTTTGATATCCCTTGCCAGCTTCAATTCCAGGTGAGCCTTGGCCTTCCTCGTCGCATCCCTGCATGCTGTCACCACGTTTCTGTACTCTTCCCAAGTGGCCTGCCCTTCTTTCCACATTTTAAAAATGCCAGCATTCACTAACGGGAGGAAACACAAGCGCTGTGTTCAGAAAGTTAAACTCACTCACCATAGGAAAAATGAGAGTGTTTCTCATTTAGAACAGGTGGAGTTTCTGCTGAGTCAAAGCAGTGTATCTTACAGCGAAAATATTTCAGTGTATTACATCCCCTCTCTCTCCTTCTCTCTCCTTCTCCACTTGATTCTTAAAAAAGTTTTCAAATTATAAACATAATAATGTAACATAAGAATATTTCCTTTCCTTGGGATGGAAATATTTGAGTAAATAATGAAGCTGGTTTTGACTATATACAGGCAGTGAGCTTTATCCCCTTCATTATATTTATTGACTATGTATACTCTGTTTCTCATTCATAGCTGAGTAAATACATAAAAAGAAAAACTATGACACTTGAAGTCCCATGTAGCTACTCACCTTATAAAACCCAAAGAGTTCGGTGGGCTCTGGAACTGCTGAAATTGGGTGGATCAGGGAGTGTTATGGGTCTGTACCTTGTGCATGACTGGTTTGCAGATTTGAGTTATAAATTTTCTCTGAACTAGGGCATTTTTAAGGAGTGTCTCTTTTATGGATTCTTCCGTGTCTAATTATGTAGTATTCCAGACTTCTTTTTAGCATGTTCCTTCTCTTTCCCATCTGCCTACCTTCTTGAAACATCACTGAACTTAATTATTCTCTTCCTTTTCACTTTTTTTTTTTAAATCAGGCAATGGGTTTAAAAGCTGTTGGTTGGACACCAATAAACCTGAATGCATTTAGCAATTAGATGTAAAGAATTAAGCCTTGTTAATCTTTAGTTACTATTTTTTTTAAGTAATGAGAATGTAAAAAAAAATTTTTGAAAAAAAGGACAAATTCATGGTATAAAGCCTCATTTGAGATTGTGCTTTAACTGACCTAGCTCTTTCACCTTCACCTTTCTTCATAAGAGACAAGTGTGGAAGACAAAAGCTATGTATGAAAAGGTTCTCCAGGTATCAGTGATCAGGTTCAGTCTTACTCATTCCCCACTGATTTGGCACTAAAAGATGATCATTAAGTTGTTCTAAAATTTTTACACAGAAGACTTCACCTGCCGCATTCACTATCCTCAAAATGGACACTGCCATCAACTGATGTTGCTTTTCTTGTCTGCAGTAGTTTTGTTACTGGTTAATTGGTTATTTGAATATCAAGCTACAGGCAGTTGTTCAGAAAGCAGCTCAGGCAGTAGAAATAGTACTGTTATAGTGCTACTTTCAAGCTAATTATCCTAGAGTTGCTCTCTGAAACCAAACTTCTGCATTCACATGATCCTGTTGCATGCAACAAGCTGGCTGCCTCCACTCTACATTTGGCACATCTATTTTTTTTTCTTTTGCTTTTTTAAATACATATAAAAGGTAATATACTGCAATTTTCAGATTTTTCAAAATTATATCAGGCATATTTTTTGTTCCCATATTTCAGTCTGCCTTTCAACATTGTTACTCACTTTTCTGTGATACACACTGTATTTGAAAATCTTTCAGCCATGTGTTTACCTATAGAGGACTGGGATTCAAAATACTGGTTATAGGACATAATACTACAAATATCATGGATTTTCAGGGATGAAAGAAATAACTAATTCATGAAACAGAAATGAAAATTTTAACCAATCTTTTTCACTTAACAGAACGTTCTTAGACAAGCCTGGCAGCCTGGGGAGGAGTGGCTGGAAAGCTGCCCAGCAGAAAAGGATCTTGGGGTGTTGGTCGACAGCCAGCTGAACATGAGCCAGCAGTGTGCCCAGTTGGCCAAGGAGGCTAATGGCTTCCTGACTTGTATCATGAATAGTGTGGCCAGCAGGAGTAGGGAGGTGATCATGCCCCTGTCCTTGGCACTGGTGAGGCCGCACCTGGAGTACTGTGTTCAGTGTTGGGCCCCTCACCAGAAGAAAGACATAGAGTTGCTGGAGCGTGTCCAGAGAAGGGCAACAAGGCTGGTGAGGGGTCTAGAGAACAAGTCATATCGGGAGCGACTGCAGGAACTGGGACTGTTTATTCTGGAGAAGAGGAGTCTGAGGGGGAACCTTATTGCTCTCTAGACTAGTGAGTGTAAGAGTCTCTGTGCTAAAGCATAAACTCCAGTTCATTTAGGTGTTAATCTAGGGAAATCCTGTGGTTTACATTATGCAGGAGGTCAAACTGCATGATTAGAATAGTCCCTTCTGAACTTTTTGTCAACAAATCTATCAAATAAATATTAGTTTTCTTAATTGCATATAAAATATATTGTCATATATTTTCATAATACTTCATTAAGGTGCATTTCATGGTTCTTGTAATCTTATCACCGAGCAAGTGACAAATACTGCACAGAATGGAATCCAATGGACGATTCAGTCAAAGCACAGAAAGACACAGCTGAAAGCTTACAGTAAGATAGGGGACAACATAATGTTGGAAGGCACTTGAAAGTCACTTAGTACTGTCATTAGTACACTATGAAATTTCAGAGCCTTAAAACATAGTAGAGTATGAGGAGTTCAGAGTGCTATCACACAGTTCATTTCTGCTCTGTTCAGAGCTGCAGAGCAAAGCTGAAAAAACTGCTTCTGTTCTCGTCTTTGATGGGGTTTCCTAAAGCAATGCTAGGTTTATTTTGATGAAAAATATTGTTTTCAGCATTTTGACAATTTCAAGAACTAAATTCCTTTCACTTCAAGTTGAAGAGTTTGATTCAGAATGGGCTGTTTTCCTTAGGTTATGGACATTGAACTGACATATGAAAAAACCTGTAAAGCCACAAACAATTTCAAATCATAAAAGGTTCCATTAAAAAGTTGTAACCAAATATTTCATTTTCCTTGCTGTCTTCCTTGAATAAATAATTTGTTGAAAGTAAAAAGACAATTGTGAAGTGGTTCTGTCACTATATTTGCATTTTTCACTGAAAGCATCAGTAGAGATAAAAGTAATCTGTTACTGTGTCCTCTGACTGCACCCATAGCACTCATCAGCAAGAATGTGCCCTTCTGTCTTGAGGAGTTTTTCATATGTCTTTCTCTTCGTGAAGGAGAAGTTTCACCCAAGTAGGGAGCATAAATTTACACCTTCACTCATGAGCACAAAAAGTCATTCTGGCAGTTCTGTTAAAGAAAGTAAATAATTGCATTGACTGAAAAAAAAAGAAAGTCTTTTCTAAAGCAGAAGTAGGATCTACATATTGACATTTTCTCATTGTTGAAATCTATAGTCTTGCAACAAGTCAGCAAACAAGTTGTACTTAATCAAAATCACCTGCCTACATGAGGCTCTTTGCAAGACTGGGACATAAAGGAACAGCAATGCATAAAGACAAGGTTATTTTCTTTTTATTTTGATGACCTTTAATATTTACAGACCATTTTAGAAATAAAAAATGGTCAGTCTAATGTCTACATTGGGTGTGTGTGTCGCATCTCATCGTTATCTCATCTGCACATGCATCATTCAGACAGCTGTTTAAGGGTTATTGACTGACTCCAAAAAAGCACTGTAGGTGAGAGCTACCAAAGTGAGCTGGGAAGGAAGTACTGCCTACGTATTTCAGGGTTACAGAGCCAAGATCAAAGACATCTCTAAATAGATAACTAGTTAGATGTGCATATGTGTCTACATTATATGTGATGGGACTGCAAACCTTGCCAAACCTGTCAAGACCTCAGGATCAAGGAAGACCAAGTCTCTTTACTGCTCCCTTAGTAAGTTCACGACCTGCCCAACCCATAGTGCACTCTGTGGCCACAGTGATCTCACAGGTGACAGTGTATATTTCTGAATCAGAAAAGCTGTTTTCACACAGGGGGAAAGATCCCTTTGTCTTATGTGGAACTTTTCATATAAAATTTTGTTGGACGAAAATGTTGGCAAAAGGAAACCCTGCTTTTTTCCTCTGTTTTAAACTGAGGGTCAGTCTCTGTGGCAGAATTAAAGTATCACTTCTTCTAATTTATGCTGTTATCGTATTTAACTTGGCTAGTGAATGTCACTGTCTTAAAAGAGACTTGTTAAATTGGTTTTATTTGAAGGAGGAGAGGTTTGCAGCAAAATATCTTTACATGTATATACTTGTGTCTACATGTATATATATAATAACAGGAATTTTTTACCCCAAAGAATGCTTTCCATTTTCACAGGAATCAGGGATGTAACTGTGAATAACTTATGTTTGTTTATTTTTGTTTTGGAGAAACCATAAGTGAAAGTGGGGTTTATTCCTATTTTGCTTCAATTACAAGGTTTTTTTTGCTTTATTTTTCACACAGATTCAGCCACATATTCTCACTTCATCACAATTGCAAAGTGCTGTTTTAAAAGTACTCTTAAAGGCATTTAGAGGTAGTGCCAGCTAAGGGCTTGCTTCAGAAACCTTCACAAACACAACTCTCCATCTATTCCTTAAAGAGGTGTTATAGAGGATAAAAATTTGAACTATTTCTACCTGCATAAATGACTAGTATGCAAAATATTAATGGGAAAAAAATCTTCCTATAAAGTTTTATATTTATTGGAATTATTTTTAACAATATAAATTGTTTGATGGAATAGGGGAAAAAGCACAAAACTAGGTCATGAGTTTAATACTCTCTTACAAACTGCAATAGGAAAAAAAGTCAGACATAGCTGTTGGTACTGCATAAAGATTGTGATAAAATAAAGAGCATGGAATGATTTTGTGTGTAATACTATGAAAGCTGCTATTTAACATTCGAAATAACATTTCTGTGTGACATTCCATGTGATAGTTCTTTCCTCAAGTAAGCTATTATGTAAAGAAAAATAAAATCTTACCTTATTTCTCATTCTATGATTACTCAAGAAACAGTCTTATATCCCACACATATCCCAAAGCTATACCACTTTCCTTCCAGTTTCCACAACCCCAGCATAATTATGGCTTTTAAAAGTGTATATATTTCCCTACCTGTATTGTATGTCTGAACCCTGAATACAATTAAAACATATGAAAAAAACTAAGAAGCAAAAAACCCAACAATCCAACAAGGAAAACCAGTATCCTTTGTCGTTAATTATATAGTCCAAAACAGTCATGTTTTTCATAGTGACTTTTATACACATAAATCGCTAATCTTTCCTCTCCTAAAATAATGAAATGCTAAAGGTCTACCCTGAACTTTTCAACTGCTGTGTATGCCTTTTTGATGAGGATCTGCATCTGCTGCTAAGCTTCAGTAAGAGCACCCCTGCCCGCCCTTCCAGCATTCAGACAGCTCAGGCACATCTGACTGGGAACTGCTTTGAACCACTATTTCTTACAAATGATTTTTTTGATCACCAACTGTTTCTCCCTGCAAATCCTGCTTCATCCTCTGCATGTAGAAATTCTCCACTAACCCTCACACACATACATATACAAACCTTTGGGCTTTTTAAGCTGAACAGCAGGATCATTTATTTGCATAGATATAAGGTGTAAGCAAACCCAAATAAAAAAAGCACAGAACACCCTCCCAAAAACAAAAACATAACCAAAGAACGCAGGTAGAATGCAGAGATTTTGTAATGGCAAGCAAATAAAAAAATTTCCAAATGATAGCTATGATAGATGAAGACAAGTGACAAGCTCAGATGACATATAAAAGCAGAGACCTCACCCGCACAGGTTGCAGTTACCGATAATAGCATGTTCACATCTCTCCTGTTACTGTTAATGCTTACCAAATCTGTTCAATATTGTCTTCTAAATATTTCTTCACATGAGTACTCTTCGGAAAACAGTATGATCCGTAATAAGAACCAAACATATTTTTTTGGTGGTCTTAGAGCAAATCTGTGGAGTCTAATAATTACAGGAATTAATAAAAAATTGAGTCTTTCTTTACATTATTTAAAACCTTTTGGTAGTACCATATGTAAAAAAGTATTCCTGCCAACTCTTTTCTTGTTCATTTAAGAATTCTCTGGAAACATTACTATTAATTTCAACCTTTCCTACATAACTGCTCCTTACAGAAGAAAACTTGCGTGTAAATAAGTCTCACTATAAACAGATATGAGAGCAAGTTCTATATAATGAAATCCATTACAGTAATATAAATATGATCTAGGAAACACACACATGGCTGTATTCAAATAAATAGCCTCATTGCCTGCAAATTTTTATAGTAAATATTGTGGTATTCAATTTTATATAAATACTAACAATTTGTGTAATATATTTGCAATTTCTGAGAGCTAAAAACTACTTTGTTAAGAAACCAGTAAGAATATTTCATTAAAAATGTGGCATGATACTATAAAAGCTGAAATCCACTGTTAATACTTTGGGTACATTACAGGCAAAGAGACAGAGCACGGGTTTTCAAAACAGTAACAGCACATACATAGACAAGAGCAGCTGTGGTTTATTCCTTAGCTGAACTCACAAACACACAAAGTTTCACACTTAACCACCCTATACCACATCATTCCACGCTTCCATTAAGATATTTAATTTCAGGGATATTTCATAAAAGCACATGGTAAATCAAAGTGTATTTTATGACAATGGCTTGCAAGTAAGTGGCGGTCTCTAGTCTTCCAGGTGGCCCACACAACTACTTCTGTCACAACAGTGAAGCATCTGTCATCCCGCAAGCAGTGACACTTAATGGTTGTTGTAGCCTGGGACTGGTTTTGAGTTTCCAGCATATTTTCTAACCCTCTGCAGTAAAACAAAACAAAAAAAAAAAAAAACAAAACAAAACAAAAGCACATTTCTGTACAGCTGCTCTGTATAGTTTTTGAGTAAATCTAACCATGATCAAACTTGCTAACATGCTGAATAAGGAAGCTGAAATAAAGGGTACGGAAAAACTGTGAGCTGCACCATGAGCTGAAGAGATTAGACATGGGAAAACTGAAAGGAATAGAACTCTTTTTTCCTTAATAGCTAATTATAGAATGAAAGTTCTGAGTTTAAAAGTTTTAAAACCTAGATATATAAAAGATGCCTCCATCTAGAAAGTAAATAGCAAAAATGTACTTGAAAAAACCCGATGTCCATGTAAATTTAAAATAAATTTCTGCTCTGGTTGTATTAAAGCAAGCTTATTTTCATCTTGTTTTCTGGAGATTGACTGTCTTACTTTTGAGCAATCTGCACTTCAGACATGACAGAAGTATGGAATTGGCACTGTGAGAGGCGAAAACCCCCCACAGTTTTACAACAAAAATATATATGATGTCTTCTGTAGTAATGCATAAAAAGAATGTATAACTTAAAATTTCAAAGAGAATAAAAAAAGAGAAGAGAAAAGAAAAAGGATAGTTTGAGACCATGCTCAACTAAATGCTAAACTGATTGGGCTTCCTGTTACAAAGATCTACATATGTAGTTTAATTGGTCTTTTATGAGTACTTGCACAAGATTAGGCACAAACTCTGAAATCATTAAGCCGTTCCAACAATTTATTTTCTCTTCTTCTTTTTCTCTGCTTATTCTTTTTATGCTGGAATAAGAAAGTAGAGAGAATAAATTAATCAAAACAAAAAAAAAAAAATCAATTTGCAAATAGAATAAAATTTACTGTGAAAAAATGCAGACATACTTCTGCTAATTTCTGTTGTCTGTCTCTCCTCTTCCTACTCTTTTTTTTCTCCTTTTTTTTTTTTTTGCAATAGAAGCTCTACACTTTTCCTGGAAATGCACATATTCTGTTTATAGCAGCAGAACATTTTAAAATCACTTCATTAAACATAAAAGAGTTAATTTTTAAATCATGTCTCTGTTTATGATCTAATTACATTCACTATTACATTAAATGGAGGCTGCTAATGTATAATATCCAACTTTGTTCCCCATGGCTTCTGACAAACAAAATCACTACTGTATTCACATTAAAAATAAATCAAACACATTATTTTCAGTGTTACAACATTATGAATTTCCACAGTCCCCTGGTGGTCTTCAGTGTTAACAATATAGCATTCAAATAATAAAGCAAAAGCAAGAAACAGCAAGAGTATTTCACAGCCCAGGACAATATGTTTTACCTATCTTCTTTACATACTTTCTTCAGCATTGTTCTTAAAAAGTATGTTCATTTAAAGTCTCTGGGTGACAGAGTAAACTCATGAAAACATTTACTTAAACACTCTGGAAGATGACATACATAATTCTAGCCTTTTTAATACCATAAGGGCTGACATTGAGTCTCATAGAAACATTATATATTTCCTATATTTTTCTTTCTAAAATCTATATATTCATGATGATACTGTATTTCTTTTAATGTAAATGCATCTGAGAATTTTATGCTGTAATGCAAGCTAATTTCCTTAAAACAGTCAGAATAGAAATTATCTACTCAGTTTCTTGAGAAGGACATCCAAAAATGAAGCCAAATACTTATCTTTAAATTAATAAAGGCTCAGAAAAACCAAAGTCTATGCAAGCTTTTGTAGTAGCCTCCATCAAAGAAGAGCCTACACACTGTTTTACCATAAACGTGTTCAATGCAGAAATATATTTTTGGTTAATTGGATTTCCACTTGTATTAAAGTATTTTAAAATCTTTTTTCTGTGTCATTTGGTATTCTTTCCTATAAAATTACCCAGCCGGTGCTGGTAGAGCATAAAGGCAAATCTTGCTCCAGTGTCATTTTGATTTACCTTTCGACTGCAAATTTCTGATGTTCAGCTTTTGAAAGCTTAATGATTATTTACTTGAGCCCAGGAAACTGGAAGAATAGACAGACTTTATGAAGCTGAAAGACAATTAGGGGCACACAATTATTCGTACAGTGGCCTTGCTATCTTGTTCTCCCTCTTGTGGCCTCGGATAGTAAGAGCATACAAGCTATCGCTCCGGCACAGAGCGCAGATCTTCTCCTGTAATAACCGGGGCAGGGGGGGGGAGGGGACACAACCAAGACTTTGGGGGAAGGTACCATAGGATCCAGCCTCTGGAGAGGCGTCTGCGTGGCGTGGTCCCCTCCGCCCAACACGGGGATGATGGCGACAGCGGGGTCGGGAGCAAAGCCGCCTTTGGGATACTCACCCCTGCGGATCACACGGCATGATGGGGAGCTGTACGCCCTTTCCCAGTTTTCCAACAAAGTTAAGCCCCGTGCTTTTCAACTCAGGGCAGCAGAGAATTCCAGGGTAAGGGCTCCACAACCAGGTTTGCTGTCTTCACCCAGGCCTAACGAGCATTGAGGTAGTCTCAATGCACTGTTGCCCACTTCTGTTGCATAAACCAATTCTTATCTGTGCTCGGAATAGAAATAACAACAAAAATAAACAACGTTAAAGCACTTCTTTTCAGCCATATGAAATAACCATTTCAATATTCAGACTTTAAGGCTGCAAATTGGTAGCTGTAAATATTGTACTGCATTCAAAGTTCTGTATATGCCATCTGGTGACCATGTGATTAGTGTATCTATGGGGCAAAAGAAGAAGGGGGGGTTCTTGTCATGCCCTTATTTATTTTCTGTGCTCAACTATGCACTCACTTAAAACCTAGCCATATGCTAGAGCATCTGTTATAGGTGGATTTTTTTGTCAAATTTTCTTTTTCAAAATTGAGTCGATTTTGCCTTTTAGAAGCCTACCCTCTGAACAATACTTCAGAATGACATTTAATGCTGACCAAATTATTATTTTGTTTGTTTGATCAAACAGCAAAATTCCAATTTGGAAATAAATTAGTACCCTAAGATTTATAGTACTCAAACAGCCAAATCATCCGTTTTTGCTTACGTCTACCAAAGAAGATATGATTAATTTAAACTCTGTTTGCGTGCATATTCCTACACAGAGGTTTTCAAGTTGATTTGTATTTTCTTCAGTGTGTTAGTATAAAAAGAAGCCTTTTTTGCCTTAATAGAAAGAGATGCCATGGAGCAGCCATAAATGTGAATAGAAAATTGTGTGCTTTACTGGCCCACTGTTCATACATGCACAATCATCATTTAGTTTACAGAATACTGCTTAAGGCAGTCTTGTGCAAGTAGTATGCCAGTATGCCATTGGGAATGAAACCAAGAATACAAAAGTTTTTGTGGCTTTTCATCATGTCTTAGAAAGAGAAGGTTAAGCTAAAACTGACTCTATAAAAATAATAAAAGTATACTAAAAATACCCTCATTTTTAGTCATGCTTTCTGTTAAAAAAATGCGAGCTATTTCTGCAGTCTATGCTTGCTTAAAATATGCAATGAACAGGAACTTAATTTATTGATATTGTAGGACCAGCTTCCAGTTTCACTGCTCTGACTTTTTCAGGAGGGTTTATTCTTTTGCTAACTGAACCAAGTATAAACTGGAACATCAGACTGTAAAGAAGACTGCAGAAGCTTTGAAAGTGTCCTATTTCAGAGGTTATCGATCACTTCTAAATATGACAATATCCTACTCCTGCTACTCCCCTCTGCCACAAACTTCTTATATGGGAACATATTTTCTTTTGCACTACTCAGTAGGGCAATGCTGTCTTACTGAACTTTTCCCCTCTTCCAGAACTTCAGAATTATCCTGACTGACACATCCGTGTCACTGTCACTGTGTTATCCTACTTTTCAGCATTAATTTCATGCACCAGATCCCATGATGAACCTGGGTTGTGCCACTTGTCAATATTTATGCTAGGTCAAGGTGGCAGAATTTAATCTTGCAAAGCTAGTTCAAAAAGGGCATACCAGCTGCTATGTCTTAGTAAATCAGATAACAGCAATAGATCTAAAGAGGGAATGAGACAGAAGTGAGATTATTGCATCTGTTTAAATCCTGCATCCCTTACAAATATTTTGAAAGCATATATTTGTTACTGACTGAACAAAAATAGTGTTAAAATATAATTAAAAACAGCCTATAATGTCATTTAATGTTGGGAGGGGAGTGTCTAACTGTGGCTTTAAAAAAAGAATTGTTGTTAGAGACGTAAGAGCAAGTGGTAAGAAGTTCAAATGCAGGTCAGCACGCAGCCTAACTGAGCTAAGATTTCTGCATCTTTAGCCTGAATTAAAAGAACATTAAAAATCCATATACTATGATGTGAAATGGCAGTTCTGAGCCTGGTACGCAAACAATGTGTAGAAATGAGGACAGGGTGTTGTCTTACAGTGCTGATGCATTCTGAAAGCACTGACAAAAGCTTGGGAAAATGAAAACAAGAAAAGAGATCCCTTTTTTTTAATTTAAAGAAATAGAATAGATACTGTATGAGGCTTGTAGAATGCCCTTATTCTGAACCCTTCACATGAATTACGAAAGTTTACTTATTTTCAAAGGGCATCCAGCCTGGGAACTATTATACTTCATAAAAATGTAGATAAGAAGAATCATTCCTAGGAATGACAGATGCTGGATGCGAATTATTACTGTTTTGGCTGCTCTTCATACATGGCACCATGAATTGTATCACTGCCTTGGTGGCTTGAACAGTGTGCTGTGCTGGACATAGCCTGGAAAAGGTATTTGCTGCCCTAACACCTACCACCTGTCAGCATCCGTAAATACACCAGCTTTGACACCATTTCCAAGATGTTTCCAGTGAAGCAGGCAAGAAGGAATAACATCATGAGAAGAGAAAATCCACTTTCTCTAGAAAAAGCAGTCTCATAATCTGGTAGGACTACATTTTTTAACAAGAACCTGAGGATTTGTGATGTTGTATATTTGCATTTTGAACCTGTTCCAGTGTTGACCTAGCAGGGTAAAAATGAAACAGAAGTTGTAGTGCGAGACAGGAATCAATACGACGCAGAATTAAATATGAATAATTTTCCATTGACTTCAAACTTTTTTTCTTGAAAAGCATCTGCTTCTGTCTGAAATAATAGAAATAAAAATTAAAATATTTAAATTGTAAATGATACTTCTACGTTTCTTTATATCTACAACTTGATGAAAGTGTCTTTTTTCTCCAGGGACCCACCAGCAGGAGCATACCACAGAAGCCATGAAGTGTTCCACATTACACCGTGTTTTCTTGCTTAGAGAGGGAGATAGCATCCCATGGTTTTTTCCTAACTGAATTCCAAAGAATGAGGCTTCTAGTATGTTCTTTCTGAAAAGCCAAAACCCACTACTTCCAATTTGGAATTTTTATTAGAAATTTATTAAATTTTTATTAAAGAAAAAAAACATTCTGGTGAAAAAATTAATACACTTGAAAAAATTCACTTTTGCTGATATTTCCCTCTAGCATTAGTACAAAAGCATTCATGGCATGCCTAATAGACAGCTGAATGAGTGCCTATGATAGTCTATAAAGCAGTAGCAGTTAGTCTGAACTGAGTAATTTCCATCTTGGAAAGCGACATTCAGAACAGTTTCTCTGTTCTGCCAGACTCTCACACAGTTGAACAATGCCTGGTCCCTCACCATTCTGGCAGATGAACAAGGGTTGAAGCTGGGAAACAGACAGCTCCTAACAAGAGAAAGGGCATAGATTTCTTGAAACAATTCTGATGTATTTTCAGCAGGAAAGCTAGTTTTTTGGCAGAATGTTGATATTTCAATGTTAGCTATAAAATCTACATTTAAATAATGTGAAAGTTGGTCACCAATGAACCATCTTAAAAAATATGATGCCAGAGCTGACAGTCTTTCACTTGGCACCAGACTTCTTTTCCTTAATTTGTAATCACTAGTAATATAAATCACCAAAAAAAACCCACCCCTGAAAAGAACGGGAGGCAGTAAGACAGCAAGAATTTCTGAATAAAAGCCTGTTATTAAGGTAAAAGACAAACTCATGATAGTCAGCTTTAAATATAAAACAAAGTGTTGTATCAACTAGGGAGAAAGTAAGACTTGAAGCCAAAGAACCTAACAGTCTAAACCACACAACTTTTGTTACCAGTGATTTTACATTGCCAGGTAATTAAGGTGCCCATGGGCAGTGTTTTTGTTTATTTCTAGATATAAAATGCCTGCTTCATCAAGTACACATGATAGTACTCATAGTCCTTTTGTATACACAAGAAACATTGGAGACCTCTGGGCTTAAAAATGCCAAGAATTATCACCAATTTTGTAAGATGGCTTGAACATTAGTTATATATACATCTAACAATGTTACCTTTTCTACTGTAAGCAGAAATGATGAGGCTTAGAAAGTGTGTTAATAAGTAGTACCTAGAAAGATGATCATAATCTAGCACCATTTCTACCTTTGCAGTATATTTACATGTCAGGTGATTACGAAATCTAGCATTTGCCTAGTTGATCCTAATGCACCTAACATATAAAAAAAAATTCTTTGCATAAATGCCTATCTACGCGACTTTTAAAATCTTTCTTCTGTCATTCTATTCTAATTGCAATATGAATTGCCTGGCATACATCCTGATTCTAATTAAGAATTAATTAACTAGTTTGTTTCCAGCCTGAAATATTTGGGAAGAGGAATTGTACAGGCAAATGTACAAGGCAAAAATACTGTTTGCACAGCCAAGCTGAAAATGAAGAAGGGAAAGGGAAAAGCCATGTGTCAGAGAAAAAAGCCATCTGGCTGATGCGCAAAATGGCTCAAGCCATCCACCACACGCGAGGCAGACAACTGCTCATTTAAAAGGCCCGCTAGACTTTGGCAAGCGTGTGAGATATCATGGAAAGAAAATGGAGGCTTACAAACACTCCTTATTGGCATTCTGCATAGGTATGGAACTACCACAGGAAATCGAGTCTCGTAACCCATCCTTTGCCTTGTTTTGCCTGCTTAGTTTACGCGCTGAGTGGAGATGCAATTCCTCTTTCCTATAGTATTTTGCCAATACATCTGCAAACCTGTGTTAGGATCTGATTTCCATCTTCTTTTTGTCTTTGCAAAAGGTTGCAATTTTTTTTATCCCCTATAGTGTATTTTTCCTCTTTTTTCTCTGGCACTTTATGCTGCTAAAGCATATGTAGTTCATAGCTACATACTGCTATGTATCACTAGCAAAGGGAGGCATAAGCCAGCTCCCTAAACCTGGAGACCTCCAGAAATTCTGCCAAAGGCCTGTTTCATACAAGTCAGCCACACAGAAGAAGGCTAACTTGACAGCAACAGGCCTCACACTCCTCCTCAGCTACAGTTGCATGTTCTGAACAGCCCTGAGTAACCGGCGCTCAGTGCAATCAGTACCAAAAAACACCACACTATCATCCAGTTGAAGAGGAGTGTTTCCCGGTATGTAGGGGAAGATGACCAGAATAGAGGTCAGAAGTGATAGAGGGCTTTAGAGGTCCAAGCAGGGACAAAAGCTGGCTCCTGAAACCCGTAGAGTTGTATCAGTGTAGCTCTGCATCTGGGCAAATTAGAGACAGAGAGTAAATGATGATTTTTGGGAGGGGGGGGAGGGGGCAGGCACAGTGAGGCTACCTGAAGCTCAGTTTACTTCATCCTCATAGAAATGCACTCATGAGAGTGAGGGAGTGTCAAACCTCAGAAGTAGAGACCAGGAACATACTGCTGGCGAGAGCAGAAAGCAAAGAATATCGCATCAAAGCTAGTTTTCAACCTTGCTCTTAGAAAGAAGCACTTCAGCTGGTAAAAGGCTCGTCTCTACATCTTTTCTGGAAGACAGCAGGAGCTGATCCTCCACAGCACCTCCTTGCGTGTTGTCATTTATTCCTGCACAAAGCTGGCATAAAGCATCGGTGATGGCTTTTGTCATCACCCTGCAGAAATGCCTATCACCTCCAACACTGCACCACACCAGGGCAAGGGCTCAGGGACACAGTGAGAAGAACAAACTGCTGTCCAACAGCAAGGTCCCTCTGCCGTGAAACAGAAGGGGTGACCCTGATCAGCAACCTCCTGTATCAGGTCAAACTTGCTGGTCTCCTGAGAGCTGACAGACGCTTCTAGTGTACAGTAGCATATGGTGCAGAGGCCTCAGAGGATCACTTAAGCTGACAGAGAGGAAAAAGTCCCTAACAAGTATCAGGTATTATATTACATCCTGGGAAATTCTTTACAGGGAAAGCACTGACCATCATTTGGAACAGCGACGGGACCAGCGTTAGGGCTGCCTTTAGAAATGGGGAATCCTCAGCTGCTCAGCCGTAATCACCGGCTTAATCTGAACTGGCGTGAAGATAGCATGAAAACCTGGGGTAAATACAATGAAATAGAAAACGTATTTTTCTACACTGTGGATAACACAGATTCTAGTTTTCTTGCCATTCTCACAGTATTTTTGGCTGGTGAACCTCTTGTTCCCCCATCTCTTCCCTCCTTTTTTCAGTGGGATGGTGGAGGTGGTAGTAAATAACAGAGAGAATATTCGTCTCTTATGGCACAAAGTCCAAGCTCAAGTCTTTTTTCTTAACATTACCTGTACTGAAGCCTGTTTTTTTAAAGTCATTTGTATTTCTCAGATCTCAAGATCACATCAGCACTGACAGACAGTGCCTAAGTAAAATTTACGTGATTCTTTCAGTAACTTAATTTCCCATGTCTTCAGCTTTGTATTCAGACAGAGAAAAAAATGACGCACAAGCCAAGACACCTTTGTGAAGCTGCTGATTAGGCCATGGTTTAAAAATGGAGAACAAGAAAAAATATGCTGGTTCTCCTTCATGCTCGTGTACTGAAGCATTGACTGTGGAGGGCCTTAAGACTGGTTTCAGCGCAATCAAAGGGCCTACACCTGTCTGTGTCTCGCTCGCTTGGAGCTAGGAAAGGAAGCTGGATTTTAACACAGTAGTTCCCCAGTGTAAAAGAGAAAAATAATTTGCAGTATTAGATCATGGCTTGCCTTGGCTATGTGCCAGCAAGAGAAAAGCTTTGATTGGTGCTGCAGTCCCAGAGAAGCTACAAGTGAGCGAGCCACAGCGAAAAACTGAGAGATGTCTTTATGCTAACAGAGAACACAGCTTTCACAAAACACAGACCATTTTAACTTCAGACACCGATAATTCAAAGAGAAAGCCTTTTAATTGTCTTATTCTATCAACAAGCGGACAAACAAGGTTAAATGGTGATGGATGCTGAATTAACAAGCTATTTGCTTGCAGCATTTTTGTGCTGGGAAAAAAACTGTAATCATTCTCCAGCTTCACATAGGGAAATTTTCTTCCTACTTTTCACTGTCGGGCTCTTCCTATTGATTTTGTCGTAATTCAAATACATGGCAAAATGCTCCTGAGCACAGAAGCAGAGGGCCAAGTCTTACTCTCTTTTATTACACTACAGAGCCACTAAATAGGAAAGGATTTTGATTTAGATTCCTGCATTAAAATTAAATCACACTTCCTAAGGAAAAATGATCCGTAATAATGAAAGTCACACACATGGGGATGGAAAGTGCTATTGAATAGTGAAGAAACTATAGTAGCAATGAATGTGAGGGACCACTATGCTTTAATGAAGAGATATTTCCAAAACAAATGTCTCCCTTCAGAGTTTTCTATTAATGGTCTGAATATTATCAAACAAATTACATGAAATATGAGTATCACAAATGAATGAATTACAGCCTTTTGATTTGGGTTGCAACATTACACATCTCTGCTGTAGGAAAGAGTTACATGTAGCCAGGTGATTTTTAGCGCATCATGCAGGTCAGGATGAATACACAGAGTCTCCAGTGGCCAAGGCTGCAAACACAGTTCCATTTTGTAAAGTCTTGCGCAGTGCTACTGGCCTTTGGATGGTGAGATTTTATGGACTTCCCATATTGACATCTTTCTTTTGTTTTCAGGCCCCCTTTACTGATTTTATAGACTGAAATGTTCTTCACAGTAGCAAATTGCTAATCTCTCCCTGTTTTGATTATGCCTGATTTTGCATTTCAACCTCTATAATTTCAACTTGATCAAATATAGTTTAAAGTTAATCTTGGTGCTAACTTATTTTTACCACAAACCTCTGGTCTTGCAGTGTGGGAGGCAGATTTCTTGGAGAAAAATCATCAGACCTGGCAGCATCAAAAGTTCCTATTTGACTGGCCACCAACAGTGAATGAATGATGACTACATGGAGCAGGGTCATGCCATGTTTTCCAGAGGTGTGATCTGAGTACAGGATTCTTCAACTCACATTGATTTATGACCTTTCAGTATTACTAACAAAATGATAAACATCACATTATTGATCCAGCTCTATTATTTCTTCTGGAAGAAGCCTGGTATCTCTGTGCATCCCCAAAATTCACAAACAACCTTTCCTATCACTTCGGGAAATCAGAGCAATTCACATGGAAAGTAAATTAGTAGAAGCACAAACAAACCACGAGCCAAGCTTCGATTCTGAAACGGTAGCATAGTTAAAACTGCATATCACTAGGAGATGAAATCACTGAGAGTTTGTTTTGCACCTGATACCTGTTTTATATGAGAAAGGGAAGGATTCTGGGGCAGGGAGTGGGGGGGTGAGGGGTAGGGTGGCAGCTTATAACCCTAAGGAGGAGAAGAAGAAAGCATTTCTCAGTTCTATAGCAATTACCACCATCCAGGCTTCAAAATTGTTGCAAAATCCTCTATTTCTTAGTTTCTTCTTATTTTTGTGTGCAACAAGGAACAAAGGTCACTTTTTTAAGGAAAATTATATCTAAGAAAAAGACAATATTACACTCTACAGGGAGTATTTATCTAGCAGGAGATGCAACTCCTTAACCTGGTGGTTTGGACACTCCACTGAGATACATGAATCCTGCTTCCAAAATTATATCTTTGAAGGAGATTTATTATTATTATTTTATATTTTATTCAATGACTGGTTAATGTTAAATGCATCGTTAAATCTGGGCAAAGAAATGAGGAATTAAGGACTTTTTTGTATCCCCACTAGTCTAGCCCCATGATCCTTTTTGCACGCTGTTCTGGCTGCAAATGCTTTGTTGTTCTCTAGGACAACTTTAAAACTACAGAAGGAGGAAAGGATAGAGGCCATGTAGAAAATGTGTAGCCTATAGCTTTTTCACAGCTGGAACCTCCTCATCTGGAAGAACAGAATTCCAGTGGAACCATGGAGAAAAATTCATGCTGTTATCCCAGTTTTTGGTGAGTGCTCTGTTATTATGTCAATAAAGATCTATGGCTATAATAGGGTTTAATCCCGGATGGGTATATACCTGTTAATTATGCTCAAGAAATGTCTATGTCATTGAGCCCTGCGGAACTTAAATATCTGTTCAGCTCATTGATCATAATGAGACTTAGGCAAGAACTGTGCACCTATTCACATTCAGACTCTGAGGTGTAGCAAACTGAGGTAGCTGCTGTACGGAAACATTTTGAGCCCCAGCTTCATCTTGTTTGAAACACACAAGTCTTTTTTTTTTTTTTTTTTTTTTTTTTTTTGTTCATCTGCCAGTGGGCTTACTTTCCTTTGTGAAGAGAATTTCAGGGTTCAAAATCAGAGGTACTTTCAAAATATTCTCTGTTATTTTTTCAAGCTATGGGATATATAGCAATCCCATAGTGATTAACTTAGAAAGAAGCTTCCATCTTGGACTCACGATTCCCTAAATATCTACCTTGGGGATTGTTGTTCAATCTACTTGTCACCATTCATAACACACAAAAGAGGTGTTTGGCCAGGTATGCTGCTGCTTTGCCCTGCAAAGATAAAACAGGCCGAAATTTGATAGATAGGAAATGACATGTCAGAAATATAAGTGAGAAAGAATGCATAACTCGTTCTTAAGCTCTGAATATTTACTTTTGGATACTGAAGAAGTTTACCAATGTCAGTAACAGGGAGTACACCTTGTTACCTCTGTTATGTCACTCCCTAGAAATGTTAACTTCCCAAATGTATGAGATTTTAGATGTAGATCTTACTTATTTCAGTAGAACAGATGGATACGTTTGCTATTCAATGAACATACTAAGAACTCTTTTCACACCTCTAACAGTCACAGCTTTGTACACCCGTGTGCTGTACATCTGTGGATTATTGGCAGTGCATTTGGTTGCACAGTAGGAGTATCTCAGGTTTAAAAATTTCCCTGTATCTGTTCCTTCCGTGTGATTCTTTTTTAAATGTCTGTCTTCTCCCTTTGTGCATCTGTTCACAGCTTTGGCCGCAAAAAGAGACTTGCAACCTTTGCAAAAATTTGAGTCTGGCAGTCTCTGTGAGAGTGTAAGAGGTGCTATAAATGATGCAGGGAACAAAATACTTGGGTTTTTTTCTTGCATGAGACAAGCTGTAACTACTACCAATGCTATGATAATAGCATTTCAGAGATGTGACAACAGGATTTTTTCAGTTTACTGTCCTCAACAGAGGACAACAGGGGACTGTACCCACAATATAATATTTTTTTTAATCTTCTATGTACAGTGTCTTACAAATGTATGTTGTTATTTGATGTTTTCACCAAGATAAGATTGAAAGATCAGGCTAACTACAATCTGAAACTGTTTCACCTGTTATTTAGTAAACTCATACCTGTCCATGAAAAGGAGCAGAGGGAAATAAATTCAATGACTGCTATCCTTTTCTTAGAGTCCTACTCACAACTTACACTCAGACAGATATACTTAAATATAGACAGATAGACAGATAAAGACAGAAAGTTACAGAATAAGATCTATAGTGAAACACAGGTGCTTTACGCTGTCCAAAAACTTTAAAGGTACTTTCATGGTGCTCCAGACTGCACAGTCAGTTATGGTACTGTCCCCACAACCACCAAACTTCACATAAGATAGAGAGAAGTTAGGCCTGTGATGGCTATAAATAAGATCAACCAAACAATTACTTTATTCTTTATTTACAAGCAAAAAAATAAAAGCAATATTTTTTACATTTTAAATAAACATATACTTTTAAATGTCATACAGATGTATGTGCTTTTTATGTTAAATACATCCATATATCAACATATGCATAAATACCGTTATCGTTTCCTCTGGAGGGACTGTGCATATCTTCCACTGAATCAGCAAAAGTTTTGGAGACAAAATTAGTAAAGTCTATACAATGTAATATCACCTATGATCATTTATTTTCCTCTTGATGTTCCTCATGAGAATACAGATGAGCAATAACTGTGAATTTTGGTTTTGCTTCTCATCAAAATAGAAAAAAGGAGAATATCATCAGAGAGGCTATTCATCAGAGATGAATAAGATGTCTTTACCAAAACTGTCTCTCTGTGGTGGTTGCTTCATGCAATAAAATCTTCAACTCCCATAGGAGTTTTTATAAAATTAAGTAAGAAAAGGTAAGAGAAAATAAGTAAAGGAGAAAAAAATGATCTAAACTCCAACTTTTGGGTTTGTTTGGGTTTTTTTGCTAGTTGGATATCATTCTCTTTAATAGCACTTCAGACTTATTTTGTGTATAACAGATGAAATTGACAAGGGAACTAGATTAGAGTTAGTAGTAAATTTAATGAAATTTTCTATGGTGATCCATGCAATCATTAAGCATACATTGATGAAAATGCTTAGCTACAATGATATGTTGCTTATAGACCAAGTACATTAAATTAACTTCAGAATATATCATATTAGCCTTCGAAAAAGAGTCATTAAAATACTTCTGGTCTTTGAATTAGGATAAGAAATTAACAGAAAGAAGAGAATTTGCCAAATCATACTATCAAAACTTTAAATCTATCAAAGGTAATCATTGAACTTTTCAGAATGTTACTTATGTAGTGCATGATAATTTCGTGACCCTTTTAAGCATTTTTTACGTGTACTATTTACTGATTTAAAGAAGGGCACATGAGAGAAGGAGCAAGATACAATAAGTTTAGACTTGTAACACCAAGGAAATAATATGTTATGAAACCTTTTTCAGTGACATGATTGAATCATTCCGTCGTTCCAATAAGAATAAAATTATTCTACATTCCTCATTCATGCTATGAATAGCATTCACTCAAGCAGTTCTATTAATTTAGTGATACTTCTTCAGTGTTAAGTACCAGCATGGATTGTAGATTCGAGCCTTAAATGAAAATGTAAAGTGATTTGTTATTCATTCATTCATTTGAAATACAACCCAGTGCACTACGCACTGTGGCTAAATGGAATTTGGTCTTGATAGACTACAGTATTGATACATCAATTGATTTGTGTTGGGTTTTGCGGGTTTTTTTGGAGGGGGCTGATAACTTTGTGGATGTGATAATAAAAGAAAAAGAAATCATTCAGGCAGTTCAACATGCACTTTTCTGGTCATCGATTCCTTTTAAACACTCTGTTCCTCTATTCAGCCAAAATGAAGACTCACGCTTTAAGTTCAAATGTGCTAAGAGCTTTAATGTACTTCACTCAAGTAGAAGGAAATTATTATCTCTGTTGCAAGGGCATGCAATGTTGAACACACATGTAAGCCCCGGGTCACAGGAAGATTTGAGCATATTTAGTAGGTTGACTCCTTTACCTAGATCTTCTAGATGTGCCCTTCGATAGCAGGAGAAAAAGATATGGACACTTTTATATGTGTTATTTATTGGCAGTAATAGCATGAACGGTATTTTTTTATTATTATTTCTGTGTACACTTACATATGCATAAGCCTCTGTTGCTTTCTGGTTTTCCCCACATAGTTTACCAGGTGCAAGGCATATGTGAACGAATGTTTACATGCAGGGCTGTTTAAATCTGTTTACTACTGAGGTTATAAGTATTAATAGGAAACAACCCTTCCACTTCACAAGATACAAGTCTACTTGTATTCTCTTTAATCTCCGTTTTTCATGCATAGTCACCTTCTACTTCTTCCCACATGTTACAACAAATGGGCAAAACAGGGAATAAGCATCCAAAACCTGCACCAGCAACAGCAGAGGAAAATGGCAGAGACAGAAAAACTGATTCAAGGTGTTATCGATACGTCCGCAAGGGACTATGTCTGGGGAATTCAGATGGAAATAAATTCTAATCTAATAAATATAGAGTAAATGTTTTAGAATCATCAGATTGAAGCATTATAGTTCATAATCTAAGGTAGTGTTCACACCCCCGATATCTTTCTTCGAAGTTTATATGTATTTCAGAGCTTGGTCAAGCAATTAGTTCTTTCATTTGTCTGCATGCCTCACTTTATGAGAAGTCTTCTTAAAATCAACTATCATCATAAGTCAGTGAAGCAAAATCACAAGCATAATTTTGAGGCTTTTAAACATTTATATGTAAATTAGTCTTATTATTTGATAATTTATGAAAGGATACATCTAAGCAGAATTCTGATTTTCATCCCAAGGATGAAACAAATAGACCTAAAATATGGGCTGGAAGTCACAATGGTAACTAATTGAGTCCCTTTGTTTTCATTCGGACATGACTAACAGACCAGTATTAATTTTATTTGATAGAACATCTCTTTCCTGCAATTAACTTGTAACTGACTAAACAAGTCAGATAACCGTCTAGCCCATAACAGACTGAAATGTATCTGATGTATTTATTTGGCAGAATATCTCCAATTATTGTTTTTTTTAATTATTAATCTAACTGTTCCTATTTATTTGATACCAGTCTAGTTATTTTTTTATCTGTTTGCTAGTGAAGACATTTTTTAAAATAACTTTCTTCATTACAGTACATAGAATCTGTGGAAATTCCAGATATCCGCTTTTTCCACCTTTTCACTGAGAGGTAATGGGCTCCAAGAAGGTGTGTCCCAAAGTAGACCTATTTTTCTTTCTGAAACACTAGAGTTCTTTTTCTGTTGTGCTTTTCTTTACAAGAAAGCAGTAGCAAAGATTGAGAGGAACTATTGGTAATTTCACTACTATTATCCCCCTCCTCTTTTTTTTTTCATGTCTCTTTGCTTGTTTTCCTTTGGATAGCACCTGTGCAGCTACACTTTGTGAAATTTTCTTGGGACCAGTTAGAAGGGAAGAGAAATACAAGTTGTCAGGATCTTGCTGCATGTTTCACAGAATCACAGAATGGTAGGGGTTGGAAGGGACCTCTGTGGATCATCTGTAGTTCCCTGGGTCCTTTTTCTTGCCCTTTTTGAAGATTGGAGTAACATTGGCTTTTCTCCAGTCCTCAGGCACTGCTCCTGTGCTCCAGGACCTCTCAAAGATGATGGAGAATGACTCAGGAATGACATCTCCCAGATCCCTCAGCACTCATGGCTTCATTCCATCAGGGCCCATGGATATGTGGGCGTCCAGATTGCTTAAGTGATCCCTCACACAGTCCTCCTCGACCAAGGGGAGGTTATCCTTTCTGTCGGCTTCCTCTCTTACCTCCATGGCCTGGGATTCCTGAGGGCCTGCCTTGGCACTGAAGACTGAAGCAAAGAAGGCATTCAGTAACTCTGCCTTCTCTGCATCCTCCATCATCAGGGCACCCACCTCGTTCAGCAGCAGCCCCACATTGTCCCTAATCTTCCATTTGCTGTTGGTGTACTTGAAGAAGCTTTTCTTGTTGTCCTTGATATCCCTTGCCAGAGTCTATTCCAGGTGGACCTTAGCTTTCATCGTCGCATCCCTGCATGCTCTGGTGACATTCCTGTACTCTTCCCAAGTGGCCTGCCCCTCTTTACACATTCCATGGACCTTTCGCTTCCACCTGATCTCAGCTAGAAGCTCCATGCTCATCCATGCGGGTCTCCTGCCTCCTTTGCTTGATTTCTTTCTCAGGGGGATGCACCGCTCCTGAGCATGGAGGAAGTGATGTTTAAACGGTGACAAGCACTTTTGGACCCCCCTGCCTTTGAGAGCCTTGGCCCACTGGATTCCTTCCAGTAGCTCCTCGAAGAGGCCAAAGTTAGCTCTCCTGAAGTCCAAGGTTTTGATCCTACTTATCGCCCTGATTCCTCCATGTAGGATCCTGAAGTTCACCATTTCGTGGTCTGTGCAGCCAAGTCTGCCTCCTACCTTCACATCCTCCACCAGTCCCTCCTAGTTTGTTAGTACAAGCTCCAGCAGAGCGCCTCTCCTTTTCAGCTCCTCTACTATTTGCATCAGAAAATGATCATCGACGCTCTGTAGGAACCTCCAGGACTTCATGTGTCTGGCTATATGGTCATCCCAGCAGGGTGGTTGAAGTCTCCATGAGAACCAGGGCCTGTGACTGTGAGGCTACTTTCAGTTGCCTGTAGAAGGCCTCATCAGCTTCCTCCTCCTGGTCAGGTGGCCTGTAGTATATACCCACAACAGTTTCTCCAGTCTCATTTTCTCGTCTATAACTCTGGGAGGGAAAACAACTAACTGTTTCAATTTAACCTACAAGCTGCAAAGTCAAATAGTTTTTGCTCTACAGTATAATGGGTTACAAAGAAATCCAAGACAATTAAGAGGAGCAGTTCCAGAACAACTTTTGTCTGTATTCTCAGTGACCTCTGAAGGGTTTTTTTTTGATCTTGTGTAAGCCTGAGTTGTTTCTAAACGTGAGCTGTTCCGCAGTAATCTGACATTTGAAAGTCTAAATAAATTTATCTCTGTGAACAATAAACCACAAGATCTTTCACATTTTTTCCTTAAAAGATGACACAAAATAGAAGTTACTTACTTTATCTTTATGTATAAACTATGTTTTAAGCTAAGATGAGCTTATATTTTCAAGAAGGATACAGAAACCATGTAAGCTTACTCATTTTATAGAGGCAAGTAGTACTATTAAGTTTAGTGGCATTTCTTAAACACAAAAGGACCTGGATGATGTGAGAAAGAGAAAGCGGATAAAGTATCAGAAATTAAATTCAATATAAGAGAGACTGTGATGAGAAAATCCTCTCTGACATATGAAAACCTAAAAAGAAATAAACACTTTTTAATATATATTTGTAGTACCTACGTAACATGCATATGTACAGTCTTTTACAACGGCTGCACTTCTGTGACATACATGCAGATTTTTTTACTGTTACATGTGACCATCCACGTTCTTGCAGTTTCATTTGTTGTCCCATTTTGGTTGCTTAGAATTCTCTTCTAGCTTCACCTATCAAATTTGAAATCTCTGTATCTGATTAGTTTTAAACAAGTAAACCAGCATGACAGTTGAATTTTTGCAGTCCTATTTGTTTCTCCCTTCACCTAAAATTTTGTGTTATGGTGATTGTCCCTCAGTACTAGTTATTTGAAGTGGGTGATTTATTTAGGATCCGTTGATTTACACATCTAATTTTGCATGTGTTCCAAATATTCTTCATAAAACGCAGAACCATACAGTGTTGTCACATGAATATCAAATAATCTTCCAAGCCTTCCAGTTTAAAAAATAAAAAAGAAAAGCTAACAATATATTTCTTTTTTTGTAATTTCTTTTATTTTCTTTATTAATCAGAACTAGTTATAGCTCAGCAGATAATACAAGAAACCAAGACAAATACATGTTAGGGTTGTAATTCATGATTTAGTCATAAAAGTCATTCACAAATGACAAAAACAGTACCACCAGGGAGAAGCAACAGTGCAATGTGACACTGATCTTTCACATTTTAAATTCAATGCCAAAAATAATGTATCATACTTTGAAAATGAAGTCAGTCTTATTTACATCCAATCCCCGTCGTTCATTCTAATAAATACTTTGTCTGCTATAAACATTCATTATAAAAGTGTTTCATTTTGTGAAATACTGAGGACAAATGAGTTATTGTAACAAGCTTTCTACACCTTAAATATTTTAAACCGTATTATGTGCAGTTACTTGTAAGCGGGTTTTATGGGTTGTTTTTGTTTGGTTTGGCTTGTTTTTTAAATCTGTTACATGTCTCAGCTCTGTAGTTTTACCTATGGACCAGGACCAGACTGGCATTTTCAGCTTTAGCAAAGTCTTCTTTGTTCTAGAATTGTCAAAAGATGTTGCCCACACTACTGCTTTGCTGTGTAGTTGTCCTGCAGTCAAGAGTGATGACACGCGGGTGGAGGCCAGGGAGCTGAAGGGCTGCACAGCTTTGTCCAGCTCCTATGGGAGCACAAGCTTCACCTGCCAGGACTGCTGGAGAGCTAAGCAAGCTGTCAGGGTGAGTGCCGTGAACTCTCAGCTGTGGGTCTCACAACACGGCAAGACTCCTGACTCCTCCACCGCTTCTGCTGAACAGCTCCAGCTCCTCTGACAGCCTGAAGATATTCTCTTTCCCTTTAGTTTGCTTCTTCCTTGAGGACCTGACATTTCTGGAAAAAAAATAAAGAGAGGTTGATTTAGTCAAGAGCAGAAATGCCAGGCAGGAGGTAAATGTTTAACTTACCAGCCAGGACATAAAGCAAAAGGTAAGATGGACAGAAATGTAACAGTCTATAGCCAAAAGGGTTAGTTAAAAACTTGTCCAAAAATTCAGTGGTACACCTATGATATCACAGAAATCACTTTCCCCAGTAAGTTACTCTCTTTTCTTGTTGACCCTGGCAAATGTTCCCTTCTCTGGGGAGAAAAGACAAATACAGGGGAATCTTGTTTAAATCATTATTTAGATTACAAGAAGCATCATGATTAGAGAGGTCAGAAAGAGTCTGTAAAGTGAATTGTCCTGAGATTAATTTAGGAAGACAAGCATAGGAACAAACTGATGAAACAATATTATAAGACTGGGACAGAGTTATGGAGCAGCTAAGAGATGTGCCAGATTTCTCACACTGAGAGTACAGTGCTAGGTCGCCAAAAAGTACACAGAAGCCAGTGGCTTCCCACTGACTTCAGAGGCTTTGGATCAAGTTCTGGACTCTGTGCAAAGCTACTTTGGTTTTTTCTTGCTTTCCTCCTTCTGAACAATAGTTATTACACCATATTTTCTCATTAACAATTATTTAGTCAATTCATTTTTCTCATTATTTAGTATTAATTCACTTTTACCAGTGTTTAGACAGCTCTTGCTCGTTCATTTTTGTAGAGATTTATACTTATCAACCATTGTCATTTGAAAATTCTGTATTCTATTTACTTGCTTATTTTTAGGCATGCTACTGACTTAATTCCCCCACCACTCTCTTCTACTGCCCAAGGTCAAATTCTTGTCTTGAACTAGTTACAAAGAAGTTCATATTTAGAATCAGTGAAAACAATGTTGTCACACCAGTGAATATATCATTAAAAACATGATGACAAACAGCAGAAATGTTTTTTTTTGCCTGTAAGTTCAAAGCCAGCATTGGTATCAAACACTGTTCTCTCATTTTTTTTAGCATTGTTTTAGTTGTTTTACTCATATTTTGTTGTTATTTATTGTAATTCAAAACCCACTGTGTTCTATGGATACTTCTACGTTAGCACTTTAGCCTGTGTCAGGAGTACTTGCCAGAGGGGAGTCTTCCAGGCATCCACACTGAGCAACAAGTGCTGTAGAACAGCAGCATTTCTGTGAAATGGAACAGTGGATGCCAAGGACCCAAGACAGCACAGGGTGGCCTTGAAATAGCTCTGGTCTTGCCTCCAATCACTGTCTGTCCTGCACCTTTCTATTTAGTTTCATCTAAAAGAATTTTTTCCCTGCAATAAGCAGCAAAATACAGTGAGGTGAAAGCTGGTAAGCGTGATACCAAATTGCATACCTGATCCAAATGAATATGTTAAGGCTGATGTGCTTCATCATGTCTGATACACATCAGGGTGCAGTCTTAGAGCATGTGAAGAGGATATCTTTCAACAGCAAGTACACTAGAAAATGCACTTTGTGAGCTTATCTAGCATCCTCCAATCACTAATGGAAATTTTGTCCATCAGACCAGAAATAATCTGAAGAGCAAAACAGATGTAGGTAGTTGCTGGGTCCTCAGCAGTAGCTATTTCTCTCTGTAGATCCACAGGTGCTACTTGCTAATATGGGCATAGCCTACACCACTGCAGAGGGCTCTGTCCCTTATCAGTTTATCTCTGATATCTGTCTCCTGTTATGTAGAGATTTTAATTTTTATTCTTGGCTTTTTATTTATTTCATTGACTGCTATCCATATGTTAAATACATTTGAAAGAACCAGATATGCATTATCAATAACTAGACAAATTATAAAGTCTCATAAATGAATTTAAAAGCATTCTTACTTCTTACAGCATATCTCAGGATACCTGTAATCCTTTATTAAATATTAAGTTGTAGAATTAATCCAGAATTTCTCCCAATTAATGTCATTTATAAAATAACTGTAAACAACCTATATGATACAGTAATAATCCTGTAATAAACAGTGTCTATTTATTTGATTTGATTTTTACAAGTGTTTAAAGAGCAGCTTTCCACCTTGTTGAAGAGAAGGAATTACAAAACTAGTAATCATAAGTAACAATATTTCTGGTTTTATGACCAAATCTTTCGTTTTATAAACCAAAATTATGGGGGTTTTTTGTGTAAAATTTAGTCAAATTACAGATAAAAGTAGGTAATATAAACATGCTAGCTAATTGTGTTTTCCTGTTCATTGTTATCTGCTTAGTATTGTGAAGCTTATTAGCAGAAAAACTTGATTGCTTTTTTAGCTCTGTCTGATATCAGATTGCTCACACAAGCATGCTCTTATTAACAAAGAATGTATTTGTATTCGATATTGCTAAAGATTGTGTTAAATCACTTGTGTAGTTTCAGTAGGCATTCTATATTTGGACTCCTGAAAGGAAAAAAAAGATGTATCTGAAAAATTCAATGTTGTATAATGAAACAATGGGTCATCTATATTTTCTGACCACAGAAATCCTCAGTTCTTTGTGGAAAGGAATATATATATGTATGTGTTTGCCTGTGTTCATATGTGCTCCTATATATATAGAAACTTTTATATATATTCTGCATATATATCCATTCTCTGAGGAAAGGAACATCTATGTATCGATAGGAATATATAGGAACACATATATATACACACGTATATTTTCTGAAATACACTGTGTGTGTATATATATATTTATTCTGTGTACAAAATGACCATGAGTGTTTTCATCAATGCCTAATAAAAATACAAAGGGCAGATAAGTAGAAGAGAAGAGCACTAGATTATTGTGAGCTCTTAGTCACATATATATATATATTGGTATTAATTTTGGGACTTAAACAAGAAAGGCAAGTCGTGTACCAGAAGAACCCAATCCTTCATTTCTCACCTGCAGCTTCAGTGGAGGCTTTAAAGAATCTCAAAGCTGAGAAGCTAAAAATCTTTGTCTGGCTCTCCAACATAAGATGGAGAGGGTAAAATAGTTGCAGCACAGGTTTTAAATAATTTTGCCTGTGTTTCTGTCACTATCTTTACATCCTTTCTGTTCCAGCATCCCTGAGTCCCTTCAGAAGTTATGTTAGAATATTAAATTAGATACATCAAAATAATGAAAAATATCTTGAATTGATAAAGGTGTGTGTAGTCTGTGCATGAACTGAAGATATCTTGATATTGGCTACTCTTTTCCCTTTGAATTCAAACATGACCCAAACAATATATTGAGATGTTAAGTATACACAAAAAGTGTAGTTCAAATATAGCATGATAATTCAAAGCAAGCTACAAAGTGGAAGTAAGTCCAGAAACATTAAAATAAGAATACTTTCTGCATGTTCATTAGTTATTACTGGACAACATAAGACACACAATCAAATAAAAAGTTATGTTTAGGACGTTCGAAGCAACATAGAAGTGTCCAATTCTTGCTGCATTGAGATTCAGCAAAATCTGTGTGAAATTCTAACAGTAAGCTCAGAAACTGTCTTTCCCTGTGTGGGCTACATCCTTCTTACCTGCTTCTTGCAATACCTTCCCAAATTACCCAGGAACATATACATATTTACAACATTCAGTAACCTGCAAGTTCTGTGTTTTACTGTATTTGAATTTTTTAAATCATTATTTACATTAAATTTGGGGTACTAAGTCTGGTCTGTAGAAACAAGTGAAGTTTTTCATTCTTCATTCATACAATATAAAACTTTAGTATCTATGGTTCCTGATACATGAAAATTTTAGTCTCTCTTTGGCTTTTATTAGACTTTAAGGCTTGTGTTTTCTCATAAATGCAGGAAGTATTTCTATGCTAACTTCACTCTGTCTACAATAGTAACTCAAATATCAACAGAGTTAGCTTTTACACAACAGTCAGCCTGACCACAGCTTGATTTACTCTAAGCTTTTTCTGTAAAAAAAAGTTGTCAGGAGTCAAGATCAGAAAGAGGGATTAAGGACACTGAAGGTTCAACCATAGCTCATTACAAGAGAGTATTTTTCCTTAGTATTGTTTTATTGATAAAGAAAAAGAAAATTACAATCTCTCCATTATTGAAAAAAAATAACTAAATGTATAATAATTTCAAACACGATTGTCAATATTCTGCTATGCATAAAGCCCTTATAACCAGTTATGCAAAATCTGTTCTATTTTATGTAAACCCTGAGCAGGCAAATCAACTACAAATGCAGATCTGGTTTCAGGGAACATACATACAGTAAGCACATCTATCTCTTTCTTCAACACGTTTTGGGATTCATCCTACGTTTTCCCAATATTGGAAACAGATTTTCTTTTATTTTTATAATTTCTTTTAATGAAATTTGACCAAACATTATGTTTCAACTGACTCAAATTGCCTTGTAAAGCTGTTCAAAATCTTCTAAACAGGAGAAATTATAAGACATTGAAAATAATCTCATTGGTAAAAAGGAGATGCATGCATTCAATTATTTTTTATTATACATTTCTCTTTTATAGAAAATGTGGAGTTTTAAATAGCACTTGACAGTTGTATTATTTCATAATAATTAATAAAAGTTATCCTCCTTCCAGGAAACAATTTAGAATGTGGTGTGAGACCATCATGTCAGCTTCACGCTTTAATACAGACTCACAAGATGGTGGTCTCTACTGAGCCCCGTGGGTTATCTGGAGGCTGTCAACTGGCTTCTTTTAGCAGCCAGATACTGTATCAACAAACAGAGTAAACACTGTGAAACGGTCAGCAGTAATCTTTAGAACCATGTGTACCCTAGGGGCTTGTTTGTCCTCCGCATTGGGACACAGAGGTACTTACCCCTCAGAGTACCATGTAGTCTCACACTAGTAAATCCACATGGAAATCAAGGCCAGGAAGCACAGTATCTTTGAGCCTTACCAGCTCCAGTCAGGTAGCGCTGTCATCAGTTCTGCTTGGCACTGAATCCATGCAAAAGTGCCGCAGAGAGGTGGCTGGACTGTTACCACTCATCAGTGGTGTCCTGTCTTCGAACTGTGTTTTCTGTCCTTGCCTTTCCCAGCACAGTATGAGGTGAGCTAGCTGAGGTGTCTCTGCATGTTACAGTGTCCTTTAGAGAGGCTGAAAGATGTAATACAATGAATTTTTCAAATATCCACTGTATGTACCTTGGCCTGCCAGCTGGAAGAGAAAAAAAAAACCTTGCTAGCTTAAAAACTCATTCCATAATCAGTTTCTATGTGGATCTATTTGACATCAAAAGACTCATAGACTTCACAGACTTTGACAGAGGCTCTACAAAACATAAACCTTTAAAATTAGCCTATTCCAGCAAGGCAAGGCACCCACCACTGGGAGAAGAAGATCAACAGCTCTACACTTTTTGTGAACAAAGCCCACTAAGACAAAGCATTAATTTTAGGCTACTGCCTATCACCTTATCTTTGGTTTCCAGGTGGGTATAAAAGTTCATCAATGCTGACATCTTTTGTGCTTCTCATCGATCTCTGAAAGACTTTTTTGGACTCTGCGAGCCTCTCTGCAAGGCTGGTTAGGAGCCTCTCATGCTGGATCCGGCAGCTTAGTCGAATGTGAGAAAGCCTTGTCACAAAATGCCTTTGATAATACAAAACACAGGAACAAGTTCGTTACTTCATTTTTTTTTTAATTAATTCTTTAGTTTGTGATTCTTTTGTCACATACTTATTTCTCATGCAACACTTAATAATTGAAAGTTTCTTAATAGTGTTTCCTTTCTCTTAGCTATCTTACTGTCAGCCACCTGCAACCAATATGTCTATTGTGCTCTCCAATTATGCTTGGGTAATTATGCACTACCATCTTCTCTTTTCTTCATTTTCTTTTCTCTGACTTGCAAATTGTATTGTCTTTAAAGAAAGATTTCTACTATTTCAGGCAGTGCAGCTAGGAATAACAAATAACCAAAACTGAAAGAAAATAAAACCAGTTAATTCAACAGCTCAAAAATCCTGTTAAAACACATGCAAGCACTTTGTTTCTGTGGGAGTGAAGAGGAAACATTCCTTTTCATTTGGACAATGTAAATATCCCTAGTGATTTTATGGTTTCATTTTTACTGCAATTCAGTAACTTCCAGAAGCATGAGGTAAGAACCCATTTGTCTTCTTCATGATGGCCAAAAGTACATAGAGCAGTCACCACTAGCATGTTGACATTTGTCTTCTGAAAGTAATTATCTAAAGGTATTCTGTACCATACTGATGCAGGACTACTTTCTAAAAACAAATCCTAAATTCCAAAGGCAAACACAGGCCTTACTTTACTGGAGAATCAAAATGTTTTTTAAATCCACAAATCTTTACTAATTTCTCATATAGTGTTTGTAATTTTAAAATTTTAACACAGAGTTCCATAAATTCCCTTTTCCTTCTACATGCAGCGCCTTTAAAGTGAACAGAAAGCAGGGGAAAAAATGTAAAACATAATGTTCAGCAGTGTCTTCAGGATTTACGATATGCAGATGCAAGTCTAAGTTTTCAACAGCCTTGAATCTTAAAAAAACCTACATTTCTACATAGGCTCTGTCTTCATTCAACATAAAGCTCATTGCATTGCTAGTATTTACTGAATCACTACAGTTACCCGCAATTCAAATAAATGTATTTTCTTCATAAGCTTTCCTGAATTCTTGTATATTCTGCTACTTCTAAAAGCTGCATACTGTAATTTTGCTATGCAATAGAATATAGCTCTGAACCTGTTACTTACCCCTATACAAGGGCAAATGATGTTATTTCCAGTAAAGAAAATATTTTGTTTTATCTGAACTTGGCAATGGTTCTTTGCTCAGGGGATATTTCTGTAGATATCCTTTCCGTTCTGCTTAGCATGCAATGACGTTTGTAGAATGAACATTTCTGTAGCTTTACATAGAATTTATCAGTATTAAAAGAAAGACAGGAGTTAACATGCAATAGAAATATCTCATTCTGCTCTGTTTCAAAAAGAAAATATTTTTGCACTAGTAACGCCCTTTAATGTCACATGTAGTGTTCCATAAACTTTTATCTGTGTTAAATTAATCTGAGAAAAGAAAACTGCTGGGAGTTTCACCAAACCATAGAATTTACGTTAAATTGTTTTATGCTACTTTAAATAAAACAATGTTATAAAATCTGAAACATTTTGACAACCAATTCCTCTTGATAATGTATTAACCATTGTATTTTAATGAGTTAATTGTAACTGTTAGCGTTCTTTCCCCACTTCTTAAAATATAAATCTAATGAGAAATTTTGGTCTACTTTTCTGTAAAGCCATTTTTAACGCTTGAAGGTGAGTAGTGATTAATCCGTAGTTATCATCATGGAAATTATTAAAACCAATAACAATATCTTTAGGGATGTATTAATCTATTGGCCATGCCTTAATTATATCTAGTGTAATTCAGTTAGGTGGGGATATAGACATGCTAAAGGATTTAGAATATTTCTGCTGATAAAGCCTCAGGTGTATGCCTCAGTAAATCACCATTAATCTACATGGAATTTGGTCAATTTACACCTTTTGAGATTTAGCTCCAAATGCTTTTGTTCTTTGATATCACTCGTTAATGCAGGCACACACATGCATGTAAAAACATACACATTCTCTCAAGGGAAACCAAAGTGTCACCTCACAGAAAGCTTTATGGCAATGGTGCCACACTCACGAGGTGGGGGGAAAGCTAAATATAATCCCAGATGTTACATAGATACTGCCTATCAATTATTCATTCTCTTTTTACCCAAGGATACACTTGGCTGGTAGATTTGCACTACATAAGGATATCCCAAACAAATTATGTGAAGTTGGTGATGTTAAAAAGAAAGTTTTTTGATGTGTCAGGCCTATCCGAACAAGTAATTTTTCATCCAGGAAAGAAAATTGCTGTTAATAGTAGCCTACATCAATAAAATCTTGTAGAACACTTATTCAGATATACTAAACACAACTGGGCAAAACCATGTGAGAAGAATACAAAGGCTAAGATATATACATAAAAAAAAAATCTCAGAGTTGATATCTACTTTTCCCCTTAGGCGACAGGTGTATGCATACCAGAGACACCTAATGTCCCCCTTCATTCACTGAGCCATTCCACTGAGATTTGATTTTTGTCCTTTCAAAACTCCTGGCGTCAACAGAAGTGATTCTTTCAGCAAGCAAAGCAAAAAAAAAAATCCACAAAAAAATCAAGCAAAAAAACCCCAGCCCACCTTACCTGCTTTGCTCCTGATGTAGAGAACGCACTATCAGTAATGATTAGCTAGTCACATAAGTCTGCTTTTAAAAATGTGTTGCTTGAGAAAATCTGTTCTGTTTTACTGGATTCAACTCCTTTTTTTTTTTTAGATTTCTAACAATAGCTTCTGTCACCTGAGTCCTGGATTTGATTCTTTATCAATAAAATAGAAGTAGTTCCTTTTTTGCACTACTCTTGGAGTTGCACATTTTCTCACCATTAAACAAGATTTATCATAGCTCTTTTGTTTTGTTACTATCAATGGACTTACCAGAAGGAACAGTACAGGTAAGTCATGGAACTTCTGTCCTCACATCATCAAACCCAAGTAAGATGAGACTTTCATGTACTGATATTCAAACTTTGGCAGCCATGCCTTTCCAGTCTGCCCTAACAGAATGACTACCATCAGTGCTGGAAGATGTTAAGTATTAATACCGACATGGCCTTCAATGTGCAAAAGATAAAGCCAGAACTAATTAGGAAAAATCAATAGAATAAAAGCTGTTATGACCTGGAACAGAACCAAAACAAAAGCTGAGCTCAGCTTATTTTATGGATTTCTAATAGCCCCTTTTCTAGATTTTCTCAAACTGCTCTTCAGCAAAGAGGACGTAAGTCAAAATGCTGATGAAACACACACTTTGAGGTGGTATTTCAAAGCTTAGTACTAGATTCCTTTTGAGTCAATACAGGCTCCCTCGGAGGCACATTCAAAGGAAAAGACTAAGTTTAGGTGCTGTAAATAACCTTTTGTTGGCCATAGAAGGAACCTAGAAGATTAAGCCACGTCAGGTAATGTAAACCCTTAATCAAGTGAAGGCTTAGCTTTTTTATCCATTTTGCTTTGAAAATAACTACACCATGCTTTCTTTTCAGTCTCTGTCAGAAACATAGAGATTGTGTTCACCTTCTAAACTAATTTTACAGATTATTTATTTATTCCAAACGAACTGGTTTTCAATGCCAATGTCAGTCCAAAGGCCTGCGAATAGTTGACAGGCACAGTCATGAAAAAAAAAAAAGGAGAAAAAGAAGATTCTTTGTTGCAGTACCGATATCTTTATGCAGTTCAAAACCACTGTATTTGTTACCTAGTTTTCCTGATAGCTACCAGGCAGAAGTCCATTTAGCTGTGACCGTTTAAATTTAACTGGGAAAATAACAGCTTTTTATCTATAAATAGGAAACACATTCCAAAAAGAAAATGACTAGGGATTGGTGACTTCTAGATTTGGTTTAGATATCACTGCTTCGGCCTTCAAACTTCTGCAGCTACACTAAACATGAGACCTGTACTTTCTCCTGTCTTAGAATCCAGATGATAAAGCCATTTTATTATTTAAATGTACTTCTGGAAGTGCAGATACTACATATAAAAGTGGTCCATTTTTGGCACTAGACATGATAAAAATGGAGATACACTTTTCAAACATGAAATGTTTGCCCACAGTCACAGATAATAGATTTGTAAAGCAAACGCTTGGCTAAACATAGCTGAATTACAAGGAGATATGTGCTGTCAACAGAAATCTGTGATGTGACCATTTAATATTCAGTCCCTGTATATCACAAAAAGGAGGAGACTTTACCTTCTGCTCTCTCAGATTAATGTGACAAATCCTTCTGATGAATGTTATCTAACACCCAAATGACAGATAACTTTAATGATTCATTCATTGTGTTCAAACTATTCATGATAGGACTAGAAACTCTATTGTTTTTCTGGTATTCTTGATAGGTACAAGAGTCACGTGCAGGGAAGGGGGTGGGGGAGTGGAGGAAAGAGAAATGAAAAAGTAGATTACATTGCTCAGGCAGAGATCTCCAATTTCCATCTGAAAAATCTTTCTTTTACCCAGAAGAATTTGGTTATCTCTGTATTTTACTGCCTATGATTGCCATTTACCTTTATAATTCTGCCTACAAAAGTAGAGGTCAGAATCTTCCAGTGACATGTGCTTTGATAAGGACAACACACAGGATCTAGCTTCAGAGATCAGCTCTCAGAATTGATTGGTGAAATAGTGATAGAAATTGTTGTCACATCCCAACGAAGTTTCATGCATGATATGCAACCAGTTTTGTACATAAAATATATTTTGCTCTCTAGGTCATTCTTTTTTCAATTTCTTCTACCGTGCAGACCAAGACATCACAAGCATGATATGCACTGTTCAGGAAAACAAAACAATTATTGATTGATTAATACACACAATACTTGGGTCTAATGGGCTGCTAAGCTAAACATTACATGCTTGCTACACCTGAGGTGGATAACATGATGAATCTTTGCAGGTCAGCCACTACTGATCCTTGGAGCAGCTGATCCTTGGTGTTTCTGATTTACCATCTTCTGATGTCATTTAACTTTATGACTCTTCAGTACAGACCTTTTCCACTTCTACCTTTGGGTCGGCTTCCCCTCAACAGGTGTGCCTCTGTTCGGGTTCTTACTCGTCTTTCATTACTTTACCTCACCTGCTTTCTCACACAATGACAACATTCTCAATAAAACTGAGACAAACAGACGTGTTGTACCTTGTGCCCGGCCCCAAGGGCACTAAGAGACCTGCATGTTCCTGCCCACACTCTTGGGTCTCTCTTTACCCTGAGGGCACTGGAAGCCAGCTGGGATTGCTCATTGTGTGTAGCAAGGTTTCCATTAGTTTAGAGGGTGGTGGTTGACCCCTTGCATATGGGAATGACTTAAAGCTTTAAAAGTCATATGCACAAGTCTGCATGCTAAACAAGGGACATTCCTCAGAATAGTCTTTCTCTAGCAGAGAAGAAGCATCAAAGGCCTCCAGACAAAGTATTTAAATACTGTCATCAAAAAATCAATACCAAATGAAAACAATGATGCTTCATGGTTAAGAGGAAGTAGCAAAGTAATACTCACACAAATGCTGGCTGCCCCAGAACTGTAGCTTTCACCCCAGAATGTTAGGAGTACAAATGTATAAACATTTTGCTTGTAATAAAACTGATGCTATTTATTTGTCTTATGTATAGATTTATGACTCTACCTGTGTATGTAATGAACCTGAATCGGTTCTGAAAGTGCCCCAAACACAGCTCAGGCTCGTCCTCGTATCCCGCTGGGACAGACACAAAAGGCTAAATAGAAAGTTTCAGCTACACAATAAGCAAGAAAAAGTTTAGAAAACATTTCAAATTCCATGTTTTCACGCACATTATCTTTTAGACGGGTTAGCACTTTGTTTCAAGAGTTATGGGTTTCTTATTGTTTTTTATTTTAAAATCAGCAACTTTTTATAAGGCAAAAATGACAAAATGGAAGAGAGTAAACTAAGTTTTTGTTACTGCCAGTGTGAAGTTTAGAAATAATAAAAAAGAAGCTCGTTCTATTATTTCCTGAAATTTCAATTCAGTTACTCCAAAAAAGTCCATTATTCTTTTGGCTCAAATTAAAACTACATTCGTGTTTATATCAGCGTGTTTCCTGCTGGCTTCAACTCAGGGTTGCTCTTTGGCTTTAGAAAATGTTAAATAGACAAGATAAGTGAAATCCTGGCCTGATGAAGGCAGAGGAAGTTCCAATACTCACTTTGATTAAGTCAGGATTTCAATTTATTGGAATGTTTTTTTATTCCACTGATCCCCCTTTTTTTACCCATAGTTTTTCTGTTAAACATTCCCATTCTCATCTTTCTTTAAAAGTAATTAGTCTTTTGGAACATTACATCATTTTCACATGTGTAGCCCGCTCATCTTTGTTACCCTGAAGTTAGACAAAGAGCAAATCTTGGAGTACATCGAAATTTAAACAAAGACTGGAAGCGGTGAGAATAGGGATTGGACAATGATAATGGAAAATACAGTTTCGAATCTGCTCTGGTAACTTAAGAAACAAATGAAAGTACACAACTAAGAAACTGACAGAACATTTTCAATTTAGTGGAGTGAGAAAGCAGTCACTGCTTCACATGACCTGCATTGTATGCACTGCGCTGGCTGATAATGGTTGCAGGAAGCTATAGTGTGCAGCCTCCTTTCTGGTTGGCTTTCCATTTCACTGGGACATCCTAATTCCCAGTGGTATTGGTGAAACCATTAGTGCAATATTGTATCATGTTTTGACATTCATGCTTTAAAGAAACTCTGCAAAAATTGGAAAAAGGGGCTAAAAAATAGGTACAAACTATAGTCAAATTCATAGAACAGTCCAGATAGCAACACCTGTGTTCATAAATTAAACTTACCACATAGTATGGAATAAAATTTGTCCTTTTGATTAAATCTTTTCCCATCTAGAAATGAATGGCTTGGTACAGAGTGCCTGTTGGGAATGGTTCCTGGTCCATGAAAAGTGTCAAAATATGCAAGGGTATCATTCTGGAGTGTGCTCATCTAAACGTGAAAGAGTCGTGTTGGGAATACTTTTAACAAATGAAATTATAGACAGGTGAGTTTCAGTTCCTAATGACATTCCCTCACACTCAGAAGTATAGATGTAGCCAATGAAGCTTCAAAAGCTTTAATTCAAAAGAATTAAGGTGACTTGATCACAACAGAAGAAGCTTTTAGAATAATCTATTTTGCATGAATGGAAAACCAGATTTTCAATTTGCAAGATATTTCAAAATTCATAGTTAAATTGTTGTTCTGCAACACCCACATCTACATAGACAATAGCCAAAGACAGATGTGGGAAATGTTTCAGTTTCAATTCTGCACTGGACCACTCCAAAAATTACGAAGTTTTCTTGAAATCTCTGACAACTAAAATTCTGCCCTAATGAAAACTTTTCCAGAAGAGGGGCAACACTCTGTAGAATAGAGATGAAGAAACCATTTTAATAAAACATGAATACAACACAAGAAAAACTCTACCTACACTCGCATACATTTAAAAAGACGTGCATAACATTTTCTTCCTCAGTCCTCAGTAATTCCTTTCCCTAGGAAACTGAGAAACACACTGTTTTTTACATCACCATTCCTCTTTCTGCTATTTCAACTTTGCTATAACATAAAGCATTAAATAATTTTATTTTTTCAGAATGGAAGAAATAGTTATAAATATGCATGTATCCTTAAAATTCCGTCTCTTTAGGGATGATACTGAAGGTTTTGGGGTTTTTTAATTATCTCTGCTTTTCATCTTATGAAAAAGTCTCTCGCATGAATGGATTTCCCAGTATTATGATCTCTGACTAATGATTCACTTTAAAAAGATTTATTCTATAGTAAAATTAGGCTTGAAGAACCTTACTCTCTGAATATCCTCTAAATGCCAAAATATTTTTCCATTAGTAATTGCAGATGCTTATACTTTGGGTAATATTCTGTATTCATCTTCTCTCATATCTCCTAAAGTTATATCTGAAGTTCTCAAATAGAAAAGGAAAATGCAGAACAGATGAAAGAGCAAGCAAGACTAACAGAACCACAATACCTAAAACATATGTAATGACTTCCTAATCCATTTATTTTTGCAGTTGGTGACATGTTAATTTCTTGGCCTCTCCCTAAATATTATAGTTTACTCTTTCTGGAGAAATAGAGAAGTAAGAAACAGAGAAGATCAGTAAGACTGTCAGATTAACAGTACTGGACTGCAACATTGCAATTGCGTGTCAACATTTCTAGTAACAGAAAGCTTCAGTGCACAATACGTTGATTCACAATTCAAAAAGGCAGGTAACTCAGGACCAGAAATGTAGCAAAATTAGTGTTAAAACGAAGGAAAAATAGATTTATAAATAGTAGGAACTGTAAGTGCTTATTCATACAATAATAGAAAAGGTACAGTTTATAACCATCTTAGTTATTATATTACCTTATTGGCCTGTCGATTGTTGATGCAATTCGGATAAACCCATTCTGAATTATCCAGGTTAAATTTTTGGATAAATAATTCCTATATACTGTGTTAAACAACAAGCCATTTCTTCTCATCTGTATGTCAATGACTACAGAATTGAAGAGACAAGAAACACAAATAGGAAAATACTAACCTCAGGAAAAAAGATTTTTTTTTCTCTCCAGCTCTATATCATCATCAGAGTCAGTTTGATCTTCTGGAAAATGAAGGCCAGAATTTCCATGTGTCAGCTTCACCTACCATCACTTTCAGGAAACAAGTATAGTCCTTGGTCTATGAAGGGACTTTACTATTTGGACAAAAAGCTTGTAACCTTGGTATCTCTTTTACTTAAAAATAATTCATCAAAATTAACAATTTAAACTGTAACAATGAGTTATCTTTTGAATATACAGACAAAATGATACATTCCTTGTATAATATTACTTTTTTTCTGTATATCTATGTTAAAATCTGGTATGAAAACTTACTTTCTGTCTAAACTTCCATTACTATTAAGTGAAAGTGAAAAAATTAAAAAAGCAGACACGTTCACAATAATGAAAGTTCAAATTTAACTCTTTTTTTCCTGAAAAAGCAATCATAATACTAGCACATTTTTCCTTTAAGCCTTCTTTTAAGCATACTAATAAATAATTAACAGCACAATATATTTTCCGATGGTACATAGGATTGAAATACTCTCTCAACTAAAAATCCAAGACAAGGATTTCTAATTCACTACTTTTCGTTTTTTTTAATATCCACTTTTTAGTTGCATAGATTCTGCCTTTTCAAACTAATCTTTGGTATTACAAGATTTAATTTTTTAATTATTTTAAAATAATAATGATTAAATAATTCCAAATAAACTAAAAGTACTAGGAAAAGAGGAAATCAACAAATGTATATGGTATACTTCCTCACTCTTATTGCAGTCAATGATGTAGAAATGCAGATAGAAGGAGGGATTTAGCTTGCGACAGTTCTTGAAAGAAAGCATTTTATAAAAATAATAATAATAATAAAAAACATCCTTCCATCTTTCTCCTACTAGTAGAAAAAAGAGGAACTCATAATGCTTCTGTTTCTTTTCTCATTTCCACAAGTTTCTTACAGTGAGTAGTCCAACAGATTTGGCATTTACATTTGTTCTCTCTTGACCCAAAGCTATGATTTGCGCATGCTACTGATTTTTATTTTTTTGGGGGGGGGCTCTATAATGAAAACCTACCATTTTTCCTGATTTAAAATAACAAATGCTGCCTACTGAAAGCAAATTTATTATAGATAACATCCTAACATTTTAAATAGAAAGACTGACTCAAAGGCAGAAATATTTTTCCTACTGTTACATTCTTTATTAAAATGCACACTGTATCTTACAGAACAAAACACCTTGCTGTAAATCAAATTCGAGTCAAAATTTGTCACAGAATACTTAATTTGTTGGATAGTGATATATGCCCTCAGTGACATGAATTTTTTCTGAGGAAGTATAAAAATATTTATACAAAAATGCGTACATTTATTTATTGCCACAACAGTAGTAGTGTGTTGCTATGTGCAAACTTCTCTACAAAGAGTCTAACATCTGCCCAAAAAGCAGAAAAGAAGAGAACAGAGGGAAGAGTTGTTGCTTTCTAGTCATAGACTCCAAATGAAATCTTCATAGAGAGGCAGTCTTTGTAGGCCACCAGCATATGTATGGTGTCTACATAACTATGTCGTTCAAAATGTAAAACACCGAAATAAAAATGGATTTCGTTGCACAATACGTAACAAAGTATCTCATTTCAGAAATATAGTACCTAAGTAATACTTTGGTAAAGTAGGGATTAATAAATTTTTGAATAATATCTAGAGAAGGCTGCGAGGGGACCTAATAAATGCTTACAAATATCTGAAGGGTGGGGGTCAGGAGGATGGGGCCAAGCTCTTTTCAGTGGTGCCCAGTGACAGGACAAGGGGCAATGGGCACAAACTGAAGCACAGGAAGTTCCGTCTGAACATGAGGAAGAACTTCTTCCCTCTGAGGGTGACGGAGCACTGGAACAGGCTGCCCAGGGAGGTTGTGGAGTCTCCTTCTCTGGAGATATTCAAGACCCGCCTGGACAAGGTCCTGTGCAGCTTGCTGTAGGTGACCCTGCTTCGGCAGGAGGGTTGGACTAGACGACCCACAGAGGTCCCTTCCAACCCCTACTATTCTGTGATTCTGTGATTCTGTGAAATGTATAGTGTCTTTCATCTCTAAAGACATGCAATTCTTTCTGACATCAGAGGCTGTGATAAAGTTGATTGTACAAAGTTGTCACATTTTGATGATGACAATATTGGCAACATTGTCTACAAAAAGAATGAAAAAACATTACAACACTCAGGGTCTCGCTTCAAGCTGTTAAGTTGGATATTTCTGTGGTTTAAAGGGATTGTCTGTAGACTTGTCTTAGATAATTCAAAGACAGATTTCAGCTCCAGGATGAGACCTCATGGCTTATAACACAGTTACAGGAAGCAGCACACATACACATATCCACTTCACACAGAAAACATTAGCCAAATAGTTAGATACTCAGTACACATTTGATAATTTATACAATGATACGTATTTTTTTAAAAGCAAAAATATAATATTCAGTGGATCTTGGTCTGCCTAGCTTTTTGTTTTAGTTGTCTATGGCTATTGAGTTCTGCTGAAAACCTGTCTAGAATTTATTAGACTGGAATGTATATTTTCCTTATATAAATAATAAATAGAAAGTTCAACAGGCTATGTACGTAAATTCAAAACTTAAAAAAGGAAAGATTTTAAACATCAGAACCGAGCTACAAAGGTATTTGTTATAAACTGTAATTTGTGAATGTTTTCGTATTAGTCTCAATGTACAAAATCTGCCATCCCATTACTGGTACAGTGATCATTATAGATACATTTCTACAGTTACGTACGTATTATGACTTGGATATGAAGAAGTGGAACTTGAAATAAAAATGTACTTAATAATTTGACAATTACTTGATAAATAGTATCTGAAAACTGAAATCTGCCTACTGATGAAACTTACTTGGAAGGACATTTAGAGATCATCTACTCTAACTCCCCTGCCATGAACAGGGACATCTTTCATGAGATCAGATTGCTAAAAGCCCCATCTAACCTGACCTTGAACACTTGCAGGGATGGGGCATCCGCAGCTTCTCAGGACAACCTGTTCCAGTGTCTTGCTGCTCTCACCATAAAACAACTCAGCCTTTCTTCATAGGGGAGGTGTTCCATCCCTCTGGTCATTTCCACGGCCCTCCTCTGGACCCAGGCAAACAGATCCTTGTCTTTCTTGTACTGGGGACTCCAGAGCTGGATGGAGGACTCCAGGTGGGGTCTCACCAGAGCAGAGCAGAGAGGAAGAATCACCTCCCTTGACCTGCTGGCCACACTTCTTTTTATGCAGCCCAGGATACAGCTGGCTTTCTGGGATGCAAATGCACAGTTTTTTCTGCTCTAAGAAGGGGAATAAAATTCTGAACATAGAATATAATTACATAAAATCCAAAATTCTTAGACATCAGAATGAATTTGTGGAAAGGTTTAATATATAAATATTATATCAATCACATTTTTAATACGTTACTCGTTACAGCTTCGTTATAGACATTCATTAATATGATCCATATGATTCTTTGTCTCAAATAACGAACATATAAAGAAGTAGTTTTCAAGTAATCATGTGGATGAATTTTTTATCCTTAAAAATTCTTTGAATGTTAATCAAGCTGAATGTCTGCCACAGGCATACGCAAGTTTGAGTGAATTTGAAATGTACATTCATACAGTTTAATGGAAAAGGTATATTCACATAGTTTATTGACAAAATATTCTAATGGTACTTTGTACACACCGTGAATCTCATCCACCCAATTGTTTCCTACAGCCACTTATGTAGTCTTTTTTTTTGGTACATGAGATTTTGCACACCCTTCTACATCCTCACAAATGATAATAGTATAAATTGATTTCCCACAGCAGAGCAGGCAAATAAATTTAAACATTTATATTTTAAGAACTCAACATTCACATATTTACTTAACTACAGTGTTTGGTATGCTTATTTTACACATCATCTCTACCGGTCACGTGAAAAAGCCCACCTTTTTAAGACATTTCAGTCTGTCATTTGCTCATATTTCAGCTCTTTGGGATATCTGTCTGAAGAGAATATGCTAAGTTTACTGGCTCAAAGACGTTCTCTGTGTAAAAACACTAAAGACTTTCAGATTTTTTTTTCCAGCTAAGACGCTGGGGGAAAACAAATTGAAAAGCAGCCAGTTACTTGATTTAATTTCATAGTTTCTATCAGGAGCAGTTCAAGAAACTCCTAATAACTCCCATTTTTCACACAATGACATATCTTCACTTCTAAACAAAACTAATGGGCAGTGGAAACATTAGTGCACGGATCAGAGTTTAGATTAATAATGTCAGTAGATAAAAAATGTTAAAATGCAAAGTCCATAAATATCTATTATGAAATTAATGGTGAGTGTTATATTCACTTCATATTAATAATCAGCATAACTCCTGAAAGATATTATTTCTCTTTTGTGTTATTTATACAGCATAATTGGCATCTGATTCTAACAACAAATACATAGTCCAGGACTATATAATTGTACTACTTTGTTGGTTGTCATGCTTCACCTAAATTTTCCAGAAATTCTTCTAATAATAATAGAAATTTATTTAAGCAAATGTTCAGATATTTGTGGTATATTAAAAATGATACAGAGAACCTCCAGTATAGTGAAAAAATACATTCAACCATTATCTATCCAGCCAAAAATTTCAGAGCTTCAGAAAGTAGGTCATACCATAATAGTGACATTGAACTTTTCAACTGGGAGTAATTAGGTTTTATTTCCAGTGCTCAGTGACCTACTCTGAAAAATAAGATAATACAAGAATGGTTTTATTTTTCATAATTTAGTGGCGTGCTTTGTTATTTCTTTCTACTGTATATACCTTAAGAATCTATAATTGTTACCTATCCAGAAAAAAACAGCTGACAGCTGCGTAGGGTACTTCTGCTGTTTAATAAGTCGTAAAAAATCTGTTGCAGGCAATGATATTATAATTAGGGAACGAGGATACTGTCTATTATTTCAGAACCGAATAATTCAGCATTAAATCATTTCAACTGCAGTGTCACTTGCAGGGAATGTGAAAGCAGAAGAGTTACTGTGTATGAAACAAGCTTTGCAATAATACTTACAGCACAGAGGGCATTTGAAGCACCCTTCCTTGTATATTCCCTCTAGGATGCTGCAGAAAGCTTTTCTTTCATTTAATGGCTGCTTCCTAATGCAAAGAGACATAATAAAATGCACTTGCATCTGTTAGTTCAGATAACAAGACCCGTTTTTCCTTTTTGGGGTTGGCATGTTCTAAGAGCCATTTGACACAATTCATACTCTGTTGCAACACGAACTTCTTCCCTCTAGAGAGTTTTAAATTTCTTTATTTGTTGTGAATGACATTACAACAAGAAATACCCTCCCACACCTGACTTTCGGCATGCATTTGTCCTATCTATAGGTGTGTGGGGCAGCCTGCTGCATCATGTCAGCCTGTATTATAATACACCAAGAAGTGCAACTTGACATGGTGTGTCAGATGCTAAATAGCATGAGAAGGCATGCATGAAACTTTCACAGACAAGGGAATGTGGTTGTTCAGAGGCAGACTGTTTCTCTGGCATTTATGTAGCTGTGAACTAAATATGAATCGATACACCTAGCGGATACAGGGAATGCCAAGAGTAGTAGTAGGTGTGCACCAGAGAGGAGAAGAGTATTAGGCACCCAAGAACTACAGGACATTTTCTCTGAGTCTTCGCATCTTTTTCAGAGAGAAAAGTCCTCCCACTGTTATTTTAAAATGCCGTCTCCTTTGAAATTCACAACACAGGACGGATTCTCAGTAGCAGAGTTAAGACTTGACCATTCTGCTTCTGATTGTTCCACTCAAAATCATCATGTTTTTTTTCCAATGGCTCTGATAGAAGAAGGTCTTTCATAAAGATTACCACATAGATTTCCATTTTTATTCCTTTTTTTTTCGTGAGCAAAACGGTGGAACAAAATGTTATTTTCATGTTTATGTTGTTTGGTTTGGCTTGGGTTTCTTCCTTTTTTTTTTCTTTTTCTTTTTTTTTCTTTTCAAGACAAATATGGGAATAGTTCAAACTTTGAGTATTACCAAAGAGCACTCTCATCCGTATATTCATTTCATTAAGAGCCCAGTTTCAAAAATACATCAAAGTGAAAAATGTTCTGACATTAGATTGCTGATGTAAATATAGTCAAAAAATGGGTTATATGTAGTATGTTCATGTTCTGACAATGTTTGTAATGAAACAGCCATAGTATCTTCAATGTACAAACAAGCAGCAGCAGCTTAATAACACCTCAACGATGACCTTAAATAAATCAGTGTCTCTGTTCAGTAAAGTAAGGTTTTGTCTTTTTTTACAGGAATTCAGAAAATTCAATAACAATTGACTGATTATGATCACGCTGATACCTAAAAAAAAAGATGTGTATATTTGGTAGTAAAAGCCTTCATGTCGCTTCTCGACTAGGTCATAAAGATTTCCCAAATATTTTCAATTACATTTAAGTAAGTGGAAAAATAAAAGAGATACTTTCCGGGTTTTTTTATGTAACTGCTACACTATCCCACTCTATTAGGCAGAAGAGTGGTAAGTTTATTACTGTAATTTCACTGATATACCAAGAGAAACATACACTTCATATAAAAACCGATCAGCGGCTGGTATATTTTGAGCAAGTAGAAGAGACCTTTTCTTTACAGTTCCAATTCAGCACATAATTACACATGCATTTAAGTTTATTCCCATTCAGCAGAGTACAAAAGACTATTATTAGGTATTTTGTTGAAAAAAGGTATCTAGGAATACATCTAAAATAATATTTTGCAAAATATTATGTTTTCAAATACCGTGTTTAAGAAAGATTTTTTAATAAGAAAAATAGTTAATTTCTGCATTCCTGACAATCAATTTTTTGGAACCACTTGAGATATCTACTGTGGATAATATTCTACAATAGCAGGGGTTTTTTTATGTAGAGGGAGGTAGAAGTAAATCCTATTGTTTTAATTTCAGTTCTGGCACAGTATACAATCAATTCTCCAGCAGGATTTGTGTGCAAGCTCCAGAAGAAACTGTTCTAAGTAAAAGAACAGAAACAAAATCAATGGATAACATTTTGCAATAGAGATTTTGTTTGTTTGTTTGTATGAGAATGAGCTCACGAAGAATCTAGCAAATGTCAAAGCTTTTATTACATGGAACCGCAGTACACAGAGTGCATAATATTTTATGTCTCATTTGGAAGGCCCTAGTAATTACGGTACATCTGCAAAAGTCTGAGATAAAAGTCTGAGAAAATTCCAATATGAAAGAAATGCTTATACTGGACTAAAACATGCTGTTAATTAAAATACATTTATTTTGACCTTTAAAAATTGTACAAAATTTCCCCAAAAATACTTCTATCTTGGAATTCAGGGACATCAGATAGAGATTTTACACTATAAAGAGAAATTTTGTGCACTTACTTTTAAACATGGAAATATTTTCTGCTGCGTTTACCAGCAGTTCACAGTATTCAGTAGCAATTACAGAAGTGGTGAAAGAAATAAGTCCACAACACTTTCTGAATACACTTTACAGAGAAGTACAGTTTTCAGTTTTAATGTACTTTAAAAGCATCTGTTAATCACAAAGTAAGTGAAACAGACACCAAGGAGAGAATTAACACCACAGCTTGTACCTTACTGATATGAATTGATAGTCTTTGGACTTTGAGCTGGGTAGAACAGAATTTCACGCCACAGAAGAAGCTGTCAGTTTAAATGCCTATTGATTGTAAAACTTATCATTATACCACATGACACATCACACTTTAACCTACTTTTTGCAGCTACACTCTGAATACCTTTTACTCTCGTGAAGCACTTACCGGTGTCAGTAGCAGGTAAGATATTCCTCAGGATAGGAAGGGAAGAAACAGCACACACATTTTGCTAATTACGCTTCTAAGTACAAATTACAGTGGGTTATAAGTGTCCCCAATCAAGATCTTGCTAATAATTGCTCTTTTTTAAAAAAGAAACCAGGCAAGCAGAAGTATACACTGTGTGACAAATGCAACATAACGGGCCATTTTTTCACTATGTCTTCTATTTTGAATGACTGGAGGAAAGCACTATTATTATTAACTGACCTGACATAGGAATAACAAAACACTTCAGTACCGAATGTGAGTATCACAGATTTTAGAGGAGTAACTTTGGAAATGAGGCTGTATAATGGACATGATCCATGGTACAAACTCCAGTCTTACTATTTACATCCTTACTGTTATTCCTCCTGATAGTAAGTGATAAATACTTGTCAACAGTATATCTAACAAGTATTTCCAAATTAACATACAATCATTGTGCCTCTGACTAAAGTTCATGCACGTAGTCACAGAAATGTATGCCACTTTGAGAAAATACATTTTAAAACACATCACTCCTTACCAATCTATTGAAAGGACACCAGTGGAAGACATAGCAGTGATTTCTCTCAATCAGCAACTTCCTTTTAGCAATCAATACCTTTTCTGAGATGGACTTGGAAGGGAGAAGCTTACATTTCCAGTGAAGGAGAGTATTGTAACCGATCAGACTGCACTGACAAAGGATGTTGGTCTATGCGGATACTACTCAGAGAGCTGGCTAACTGCACCTCTCAACATTTTGATTTCAGTTTTTCAGAGATACTTTTCTGTCTGCTGTCCTGTGTCAAGCTGCAACTGATATGCATCAAACAATACTTACTCTGCTCGCTGTGGCTTGTTTCAGGCAAAATCCTCTCTAATTCTTTACAGCTCAAGTCTGTGCTGGCTACTGCTGTTTCAGAGGTTTGGGGATTGTTTGGATAATTTTAATTATATTTTTAAATTCTTTTGGAACTGAAGTACTGTATGAAAAGTGTGTAAGTGGATAACGTCTGTGTCCAGACTATCTGCCTGCAGAAGTATGTTGACATTATTAAAGGGATAAGGAAAAGGATGCTTAGTCTGCCAATGGCATAAAGTGAACTTTATCTGCCCTTATTTTTTCTTTTTAATCTATTTAAAATCAACAAACAAACAAACAAAAAGCAGATGGATTTTTTTATCATCAAATAGAAAGCTGGAATAGGTCAACCATCCACCAACAGTAGAACAAAAGATAAAAAATACAGACCATCTCTTTCAGAAGGTAGCCTTGGTGGTGACCCCCTATCCCTCACATTAACTGTGAAGGAACAGAGTACAGTATTGCACATGATGAACACGAATGCAAAAGGTAGTATAAACAGAACAGCATTAGTCTGTTTGCTTGGTTCTTTGCACTTTTGTGGAAACACTGTGAAAAATTTCAAGCACACTGTCACCTGTCAAAAAGCATTTGCATCAGTGTTAATGGATGCCACATTGTTGACACTGCAGTGTTGCATGTATTATTCTTTGAATCACATGATACAAAATAACCCAGAGCTCGAACTCACTAGGGGATTCTGTCATTATTTGTGGTGGAATGTTTTAAATTAATCATTTGGGCTTTTTAATTTTCAAAGCAGAGCTTTATACCGAAATACTTAATTGAACCTATAGCCACGGTCCAAAGAGAACAAGTATTTAAAAAAAAATTAAGAAACTTCTTAACTGAGATCCTACAGAGTGTCTGATTATTTTAACCTTCTGTGAATTTTGAGACTTATTAGAAATTCCAGATGATTAATCACAAGTTATCTTGATTATTTGAAACCCTTCCATTCAAAATGATTCTGTTATTTTTTATTCCTAGAATCATTAACAAGAAATGTAGTGGTCACAGATTATCATTGTTGGGGGAACTGACAGCATGATTCTCAAGTTTTGAATATCTGAATATTAGTTTCCGTAGAAAAAATACAGCGTGTTAATACTATTTTAAATATATATATAAAAAATACATCATACTCTGATTCTCGTGAGCAGCTAAAAGATTAATGTTAATCTTGCTATAACTTGTTTCGGTGCAATGTTGCAGAGCTGTTAAAGCAAAACTGAAAATGAAACAGAAGCTCTGAGTCTAATTGATATTAATCTAGTTCTATGCTAAAAAGAGTAGCTGTTATGCAAAACTGGAACAAAGTAGTATTACTCAGAGCCTACAAAGGCTACTTTATTAAAAAGAAAGCTCTGCTCTGAATACGGTATCTAACAAATACCAATGCAAGGTAGATCCTTAGAAGAGATCTGATATGTTGAAAGCCAAAATATCTGTATCAAGCATGATGTAGCAGAGTTAAGACCACCAAATGCCTCCTAACTATGAAATGAATGCTGACAGTCAAAGGTTCACACAGAACTAACAGTAGCAGCAAGTTAGCCAAGAATACCAATGTTTTTGAAAATCCTACATTTCTCTCTTTGAACTGAGATTTGTCTCACTTCTGTGACATCAGTAATTAAAACTTTTCTAAATTAGTAAGCTATGCTATTTAATAAAATTAACATGTTGTCTAGAACATGGTTAGGTGAAAAACCTTCGTAAATTACAAGAAAATAATAACAAATGGAAAAAAATCCAGTTCTTAACGTTTAGAGGATCACAAATTTAGTCATCCTGAACCTTTAAGTAGGTAATAGCAATGCCTGCTAAAAACTCAATCATATCCAATTGCAGTTTCTGCTCACTAGATGGGAATTTTCTACTCTGCTGAACCAAAGCTTTACACTTTCATTAGCTCATGTTCTCTGTCATGACACTAGTGCCCCCTCATCAGATCGAAGGCTGAGCTGAGTGGTGCCGACAGAGAGAGGCGGATAAAAGGAAACTGATGAAAGTACTAAATGTTTGCCTTCTGGGTAAAAGCTGCATGTGGCATTGCTGACCATTGATTTCCTTTGCCCTGTACCAAGAAGAAGGGACTGTGTCTTGTGTTGAATTTATATATACTGGTAGCTTCAATTTTAACCAAATTTGATTTTTAATTTGTTTTCAGAAAGTGTATTTTTTTCCTGAGCTTGGAAGACAACAAATGCTTTTGGTTTCTTTCACAGAAATCACCAAGGAATGTGAATTTAAAAGATAAAAGGTGGAAACCATCAGTATGCAACTAAATTTTCAAGATCTGTACTACATTTATACAAATTTCATTCACTGAAATTTCATTTCTCAACAAGTGAGGAAGTTTGATCAAGTGATGGTGGCAAATATTTATTTTAATAGCAGATGAAATTATAGCCTATCGCTGTTTCTAAAATTTGATTCAAACTCAAAACTCATCTGAAAGGGTTCAAGATGAAGTGGGAAAATATATCTGAGGGTCTCAACAATTTGAATTCCAGTTTCTATTTGAATTGTAGTGCAACAATCAGAGAGTCAATACATTATCATCTGCTCTGGTCTGATCTGAAAAAGAGGTTCACAAATGAAATCCCTGTTTCATCTCCAGATACTTAAGTATTAGAAGTCTTCTGAGTAAGCTGTTTCTTTTTAAAAGTAGAGCCTTATTTTGAACACAAAGGGAGATAAGTACATAAAAATTTAACAAGTAATATAGTCATGTTGTATAAAATCTGAGTGATGAATAACTGTTTAAATATGAACACCAAAATTATTCTGATTCATTGAAATATACTAAAAAATTGTCAAACTCTGAAACTCAGTAAAACCATAAAAATTGTTGTTTCTTGTAATTACTACACAAATGGAAAAAAATGGCTGAGTAGTATTGTAATATTAGAAAGATCTAAAATAGACTATATAAATGAAATGTACTATAAAATATAATATAAAATACTATAATTATAATATTTCTAAAGAGAAAATTAAAAAACGGCTCTTTTTCAACAAATCCTTGTTCACTACTTACCTAATCATAAAATTTGTGGTAATTTCCCATTATTAATGTACAATGCACAATAGTAAATGGCATTGGCCATTTTAGATTTTTTTTCTTATTTTATTCTATATTATGCATAGCTATTAACAGCTGAATACAAGTCAAACACGAAGACGTGAGGACAAGAATTCAACCTCAGAAATTATTCTCAGCTTTGAAGTCTGTTGGAGATACACACATTCACAGATGAAACATGCTAAGCTAGCAGAGTTTTGAGAACAATTTCAGAGAGCCAGACTTGAGACTTATTTCTTCTTTGGAGAGTGGTGGCCGTAGCTCAGACCTGGAGTAGGAAAAACTGTCCAATCCAAGTTTTCCCACTGCGAACTATTATGTATGTACAAATACATGGTTTCCAAAATGAATATTTTAATATAGTTTAATATCCATTTTTAAAAGTTCTGTGTTTAGTAAAGAATTATACCAGATCAAATGACTATGAAAGGTAACTGATATTTTATTATTATGTGCACAGTATTTTGTGCCAAAGTGTGATGTTGACATTTCAGAAACTTACTGAGCCACTTTAGTAATTTTGATGCAGCATCTTTTCTACAGATTTCCTTCATCCCCTTGTTCATCCTGTTCATGAAAGTTGCAGACACGAGTTCTCAGTGCTTAACACAGAAGTTGTCAAATCCTGTGAACATGAAAACACAGTGTATCTATACCACAGAAAAATATACACAATAGAAAATATATGGACATTACCATTTCTATTGTTCTTCAAGAGGCACTCCATTTTATTACTCAATGATGTGAGGCAGGATATGACAGCAATGCAGATATCTCCAACAGCCAACAAGCATGTTTTCAGTAGCATCTTCAGAATGTAAAGAGAGTTAATATAGTGTCTATCAATTTCTGAAAGTCTGTTCTTAATTGTATCCATCATGATCTCCTTTGCCTGAACAGAGGAGGTTCAGCTGTAATATTTTAATCTAAAATTTATCTTAGCATATTTTTAAGATTGTGGATTGCTTTATACTGCTATACATGTTTCTCAGTTGGCTTTTTCTTATGAATTTCTGTTTTCAGTGGTAATATTTCAACATAACATTGTTGCTTTTTTGAACATTTAGAATTTTGAAAGAGTATAAGGCCAGGTGCATTTTATTTATACTGCCAGAAATTTTCTCAAATTCTGGATGATGAATTACTTTAAGTGTGATAAGCTCTAAAGACAACAAATCAGTTTCAAACTCTATAACAGAAAAATAAACATAGGTTATGAGTGCAAAATAAACAAGTTTCATTCTCACATTAATATATTGTATATAGTAAGCTCGTTGACAGTGGCTTTTAATATTCCCATTACGCTTTTTTAAAAAACAAAAAAAGACTAGCTGAAGAACTCTGAAAAATTAATACCCAAATTCTTCCACTGCTCAAATTATTTTCAAAAAGCCTCTGATAAACAACATTTATGAAACTGGACATGCTTTCCCCAGATTTCGTTTTCTTTACTACAGTCGTTTCATCTACTGGTGTCTCTGCTCTTCCTCATCTATCAAAATTTTTGCCTTTTAATCAGGCAAACACTCATCTGGCTTAGTGTGTTCAAATGGCATTGTTCTACATTTAGATCTGAAGTTTGAAAGGAACAAAGCTGATTATCATTGCTCTCCACACATATAGCCCTGAGATTTATTAAGTTGTCTCTTTGCCTTGTTAATCTTCAGTTTGTATGTCTGGAAACAAAAAGTTAGGCAGAAGAAGGCAGAAGGTGAAGTGATGTAGACCCAACACTTAGCAAGCCATTCACTTCAAACTTGGGCACAAAGCACAAAGCAAAACAAAGCCACCCACATTTTTCAAGGTTCTATCATCTGCAAAATGTAAGTATTTTTATTTCTTCCTGACTTTCATTGTCAGACTGATTTGTTCTCACCCAAGGTTCACAACAAATCTGTGACTCCTCAAATTGCATATTTTGCTGAAGTGCAGCCATCTTGAAAATGCTGTAACCCAGAGAAGTCAATAAAATGAATGTAAGATGCTGCATTTACTCTGTGTTTTTATGGGAAAATGTTCTGAGAACAAATCTATTTCAGAAGAATGTTTCTTCACTCACAATACACTTCAGGGAGGAAACAATTAACTTCACATGCCTTTTTATGCTTTCTGCAGAGAGTAAAATCCAATGACAGGGCTGTGTGAGTGCTGTAAATGCTGCCATTTTCCAAACTTGATATTATTAATATGGACTGTGAAGTTTAGGTCAAGCATATTGTGCTTCTGTACTTCCAGCGTTTCAAACATCTGTCATGCACAGCAAATGCACAGTGCAGCACAATCTGTGGCACTGAGAGGCAAACACATAATCTTTTAGTAGAAATGAGCCCAGGCTTTTACCTCATTTATCTGAGCTGCCACCATTTTTAATAACAATTTCATTTATTTGGCAGCTGCTTACACGTTCTAAATAAGCAACTTCTTTGACTTTGCTAATTTGCAACACCTTGTCTTTTTTTGCCTTCTTTTGCCTTTTTTTTAACACTTTTTATATTATACAGGGAGAGGGGAGATAAGAATCATGCTGCTAAGTATAGATATGTATTTTTTAAAAGAAAATATAGTTTAAAATGTACACTGTCTTTAAAGCTAAATTAAACTTGTTGCTGGAATGGTGTTGTGTTAGCCATCGGGTATATGTGATTTCAGCATTTAATTAGCTCTGAAGTCCTCCTGTAAGTGAGGCTTATGTGTCTGTGTAAAGTTCAAGGAAGCCAGGCTGAATCTATAGGAGAAAACTGCTTGGAGGGGCTGGTGTCCTAGAGAAGCAAGTCTGGCCTATGTGAGGCAGAGAGACTCTATCACATGGCTACATGTACTACATTAAGAAGTGGAGAAGTTCATCCAAAGTGCACAGATTAAAATTTTCTATCGGCCTAAAAATGACTCTAAGGCATGAATGAGCCTGTCACTTTTTCTCTGCCTCTTCAGCAAATGATGGATTCACTCTATGCCCACAATATAACCCGTGAGATATGCCTGGCTTTGTTGGTTATTCTTCATTCTCAGTCAAGCTGAAATAGAGGCTGTGGTTAAACAAATCTGTTTTTATGGAGCAAAGCACTGTGAAACGGAGCTGATTATGGCCTGACACATTGAATTAGACTGTTGTGTAAAGCAGTGCTGATGATTCCATTGTTTCAGGGTCTGTCCACCTGCCTTAGCTTTTCCTTGTTTCAAGCCACACTCATTTCTTTTTTCCCTTTCCTTTAGTAATTGTTTTTTTCAATATATTTACTATTTGTAACTGACACCACAACAGAACATCATTTATAGGCCTGTTCAAGAAGAGGTTTAGTGACGAATGCTTTAAAGGAAGAGGATCACTTTTTTCGCTACCACTATTCTCAAAGACAGATTGCTTTGTAAAAACACTGCAGTTACATATCTAATCACTTCTAATTTTCATTTATAAAAAAATGAAAGCGTTAGCTAATTAAGGTCACCGACTAGCAACATCTACTAGCCTGAACAAATAATCAGAGCCCAGGAAATACTGAGTTCCAAGACCTCAGGATACTGTACCTGTTTTATTGCTCTGGAAAGACTAGAAACTCTTAAGCTTTCTGCTTAATTGTCAGTCTTTTAAGTCATTAGTTTTGATAGCTCTTGGCAATGGGTTCCTTTGTGTATTTCCTATGTTTGAATCTGTTGGCTACTCTTTCTATGTTATTCCAGTTGTTCCTGGAATGTGAAAATGAGTAAATAATAGTAGTTTTCCTAGTGCAGAGCTTTTATTAGTATAAGAAACATATCCCACCTTCTGTGTCTCCATTCACCTTAGAAATCTCGGTGATTGGTTATATTATTAGTTTTCATCACTTGCAGTAAGTTCTGTTCCATCTGAAACCCTCTTATTCCTGCTAGGTTTTGTTTTGGTTAGATGCCCAGGACCATCCAGTCTCTGAAATGAGAGCACCGCAGGCACTGAGTCACTGCAAGTCTCCTCTGAGAAACAAAATATATTACTCTTTGCTACCATGTCTAATTGATACTGGTACCAAAGTTACCTAGCTTAAAACAAGCTTGAATATACCTGTGATATATTGCAGTCATCATTGTTATAGTGCAGATATAACCATAAACCTACAATACAGTTAAATACTTTCAAAAATATATATTCTTTTGGTTCTATACACCCTCAGGTTTATTGACTTCCATGTTCACCACAATGCATTATGATTATATTTTTACTGACCTAGCCATAGAAATGTAGAGATTTTAATTCCTTCCATCATTTCATTATCAATGCATATGTCTGTTACAAAAATAGCGTATACTTAAATCAGTTCAGATATTGAGTACTAAATAATGATATATGGTGTACAGAGTTTTGTAGGCCATTCAGATTTCACAAGAAGCTGTGTGCATTCCCAAGGTATGGTATACTTCCTATATGCTAACCAGAAAATTATCTTTGCTCTTTATTTATTTATATTTATCATCACCTCATTTCTACTAATACCTTCACAGGATGTTCACCTGAACCAGAAAAGCTGCTCAAAAGTACGAGTAAATTATACTGAGATGATCCAAAATAATGAAAAGGAAAAAAAAGAAGAAAAGCCTTAGATTTCTAGAAATAACTGATATGCTTTTAGTTCCACACTAAAGATAGGAGTGGGGCCAGTGTAGAGTCAGCAGTTCATTCAGGCAGCTCAAAACTTGTTGCATTGTTGAAGTACTGTTTTTCATTTTCCAACCCAGGCGCCTGATGGAAGATGTTGCCTTCACAACGGTGGAAGCAGGGAAGCTGAGGGATGCTCCAAAGCAAAGTAAAGGCAGATTTGATGCCTGCCACACCCTGTGTTGTCCATGGCTGTCCCTGCTGCGTAATGGCACCGTGTGAAGTGGATACTTATGTACTGGCCCCTTGGTACCATATCTACTGCTGAGTCTGGGACAGTTCAAGTTCAGAAGGGTCATAAACATTAGCCAGACTGAAATATCTGTGACTATGGAAATAGATTCAACTTTTATTTTTATCTGGAATAAAGCAAGGGTTTTTTTAATGGAAAAAATGGAAACAGCATAAAGCTTGGAGAGGTCAGCACTTGCACGACAGAAAGAAAGATCAATAAAATAAAGTTCAGCTAATCAATAAATACAAATGAAATTATACAGTTGTGAAATTTTATATTTCTCTGTAATATGTTTAACCTTTTCTTTTTCTTTTCATTCATTTCTTTTGTCTCAACAGCATCCTATTGTTCCCCATCATCTGCAAGCTTTTCTGTTCTGTCTTTACACTTTGTCTTGTCACTTGTTTAGTGTGTCTATTTTCTATGAGGGCTACCTTACCAATTCAAACAACTGATTCTTTGCTCGACAGTGATCTCCTGTTGGCAGCACCAAAATTGTGTATTACTGAAAGCCAGACAGAAGCCAATTTGTTCAAAGCTTTTTATCAAGCAAAGAAAAGTACTCTTATCACTCTAAAATAGTTCCAAATGTAGTGAATTTTGCCAGTAAGTAAATAAGTTGCTTCTCTCTAGAGGCAAGAGAGCAGCCAAAGAATATCTCCACAAGGAAAATATTCAACTCACCTCTTGACAGAATAGCCTTCGATACGCAATGTCACACAGAAGTAGGCTGATACCTGATGTTTGTATCAAACCGTAGAATGTATTCTCCACTAACAATACAAATCCAACAATTTTAAGATTTTCACTGCTATGATTTACTTGCAATGGAGGACAGGCTTTCTTTCTTTCTAATTTCAAGAACTTCTTCTTACAAAAGTACAGATCGGTGACACAAAAGACTAGAGTTCCCTCTTCATTGATATTGTGGGGAGTATATTAATCACGCAAGTTTTCACAACATAGTATATTTAAAATGTTCTAGAGTGTCTCCACAAATCCAGTTTTCATATATTCAATACAGAATGACAGAATCATAAAATAGTTTGAATTGGAAGGGACCTTAAAAGGTCATCTTGTCCAACCCCCTTTCAATGACCAGAGACACCTTCAGCTAGACCAGGTTGCTCAAAGCCCCGTCCAAAATGACCTTGAATGTTTCCAGGGATGGGGCATCCACCACCTCTCTGGGCAACATGTGCCAGAGTTTCACCACCCTCATTGCAAAATATGTTTTCTTTATATCCAGTCTAAATCTACCCTCTTTTAGTTTAAAACCATTACCCCTTGTCCTATCACAACAGGGTCTGCTAAGAAGTTTGTCCCCATCTTTCTTATAAGCCCCCTTTAAGTACTCGAAGGCCCCAATAAGGTGTTCACAGAGCCTTCTCTTCTGCAGGCTGAACAGCCCCAACTCTCTCAGCCTTTCCTCACGGGAGAGGTGTTCCAGCCCTCTGACCATTTTTGTGGCCCTTCTCTGGACCGCCTCCAACAGGTCCATGTCTGTCCTGTGCTGGGGGCTCCAGAGCTGGAAGCAGGACTCCAGGTGAGGTCTCATCACAGCAGAGCAGAGTGGCAGAATCCCCTCCCTTGACCTGCTGGCCATGCTTCTTTTGATGCAGCCCAGGATATGGTTCGCTTTCTGGACTGTGAGTGCACATTGTCCACTCATGTCCAGCTTTTTGTCAACTAGTACCCCCATGTACTCCTCCCCAGGGCTGCTCTCAATATAGAGATCTCAGTAACGTCTATGTGAAAGCAAAAAAGGTTTTATCGCTATATTTGAAATATGAGATTATACTGTCTCTTCTGCAATGGCCTGACAAAGTTTTGCATTATGAACCCCTGTGCTGAGTAGAAACACTGAATTTAATTTGCTGAGAATCAATGTTAATCTGGATTGTTTTGGCTTTTTCTGTGAGAAATTAACTAAGACTAGTATTTGTCTATACCACCAAGGTTTAAATTAGGGTTCAGACATACTCTGGTCACATGGTGAAATATTTATTATGACAAGCAGATGCAGAAAAGTTACATTACTCTGAAAAATGTTAGTCGGTAATATTTTAATTTACTTTATTCAATGGAACCATTCTTATAAGCATCTATTTTAGTCCATAAAACAGATTAGCCATAAGCTTCACTTGCAGTTCCTACAGTTTCAATGCATGCATCTGAAACTGACATGACAATTGGATATATATTTGGAGCACTGTATGCTGCAGTGTTGTGCAGCAGTTTCAGTATGCTATAACAATGCAGGTGAACAAAGAGTCAAAAAAAAGTACTAGATTTCAAAATAAACAGAAAAGAAAGATCACCCAGATACAAGGATTCATAATGTTGACCAATAATCTGGTCTTTCAGCAGGCTGGAACTACCCAAGAGTTTGTATCTAATGTTAGTTAAGTGAGATCAGTAGAATGTTTTTCGCTGATTTTTATTGGAGCAAGATCAGGCTCCGAGTACTATGGTGGAACGCAGTTCATAGTGTCATTTTTAGTTTATTTCAGCATCAACACATTGAAAAGACTTCAGGGAGAAGGAGCAGGGGGAAGGGAAAAATGGAAACAGCTTACCCTGGTACTGCTAACATGAAAGCATGTTCTGATATGTCAAATATGTTTATATCCTGGTTCCCATGTGTGCATGTTCTCAATTTCAACAGTAATTATTTATATGAAGCTTTTAAATAATTAAGTACCAACTGAACTGTATCTATCCCTGATACTAAACTCATGCTGTCAAATTCAGTGCAACCTTTTTACCTTCAATCTGCTTTATGGAAACCTATTGTGAAGACAGCTAAATGGTATTCCACCTTTGCGAGTTACACATTTCTTATTATCGTTAATAGCTTAACAACCTCCAAACTGTTACCTTAATCTTTTTTATGTCAATGAGATACTCTCCAACTGTCAACATTTTACAACCATTATATCTATTAGAAATCACTATATTTCGAATTATGTCCAATTAACAGTAGAAATAATTACATTACATTTAATTGAATGGAAAATGTTGACCAAGTTTCTTCCTATTTTTCCTTTAGATGACATTTCCATTAGAAGTGCTGTGCTTCAAGATATACACAAATACACTGATTTACTATAATGCATCCTGATAAAAATATTTAATAGTCATGATGAATACTTCAGATGAGATTTATGTTATTCACTGTTTTGAACAATATTCTTCCTATATTATGCATGCTTCCAGGAAAACAGTCTTTCCTTTCTGTAGTGTGGTACATCACGGTTTTTTAGGTAACAAAATTTCATACGCATTTGCTAATAATATCTTACAATCCTCTTTCATATTAGCTAGAAGTAATGCATACACGTGTGCAAGATACAGATGAAATAGGTACTCTGCCCCATTTCAGTTATTTACTTCTCTTCACGGAGTTTGTACAACTGCATCTTCAGATGTTATATGATGCTACAGAAATGAATTATGCCTTCCACACTGATATGATTGCAAATAGAGGATATTCTAAGATTCCCCCCAAAAGGCTAAGAAACCTGTGACAAATTATGTGCTCTGTTATGCACAGGATAACTGCATTAAAAAATCAAATTAGAAGTGCATTTTCAAAATGTATTTGGGCAGGGTAAGGGTAGAGACTTGACCAATGCAAACAGTGTTTCAAGTGTGAGAAAACATGGAAGGAATCACAGATGTCTGAAGGCATTTAGAAAGAAACATTTTATCTCAAGACAAAAAAAAAAAAAGACAAACTGGAATTTCTTTTGTAGGCTTCCTAAGATTATTCACTTCTCTGACACACTTTGATTAATATTATTATTAAATATCATTAGCTCACATAAATTTATTGGAAAACAGAAGCAAAGGATCTTCGAAGTTGTTTCTGCACAGCCCTCTTCTGACTGAGTCCATGAGTTTAAGGGTGATGAGAAGGAGAGTCTGCATAGCTAAAGGTAAGACTGGAGTTTATCAGAGGTTCAAGCGCTGATGAACGAGCCCTTTAGCCCTCTAAGGATCCCTTGTTAAAGACAGGAAAAGGCACCTATCATTTGAGCTATAGCTGTAATATGTTCCAGAATTTCCTTCCAAATTCCATTCACTTTAGTATTTTCACACTGAAACTTACAAAACAGAGATTGTGGCATAAATGTGAAAGCTTTTGGGAGCTAGGTGCATACCTTAATGTTCTTCAGAAATGTGATTGTGGCATAAATGTGAAAGCTTTTGGGAGCTAGGTGCATACCTTAATGTTCTTCAGAAATGTGTTTATCTGATGGTGAAGCCTGACAGGAAATGAGAAAAAGATGATGAGAGCTAGCAAGAAACTCAAGGAACTGCCCAATTAATAACTTTCTTTTTTTTTTCATATGAAGTTTTTTTCTATTAATGTTAATCAATTAAACTTGTCGTTCTCATAAAGCTTAAGAGAGTTTGCTGATTACTTGCACACAGTTAAATTTTAACAATTTCCTGTGAAACCTCTGCTGGCTAACTAAACAGCACCATAAATATAATACTTCAAGGTGTACAGAAAGTATGCTGTTGCTTTACCAGATTGATATCACATCATATAATAAACAGGTACATGGAACAAGTCATTAATACGGCTTTTTTTCTTCTATCAATATCTAGAAGGGATTTGGGTCTTTTTTCAATGTGACGTGAATTCATATATTAGGACTAATTTACATCTTTGAAGATAAACTAACATTGAAGAAATGTAATTGTAATTAAAATTACAATATCCTTTCCAGAAACAGATTTATGTCTTGAAGAGTTAGCTTTTATGCTAACAGAACTTGCAAAATCTCATTACTTTCTTATGTCATCAACAGGCTTATTAAAGAAAACAGTCTAAGAACTGATCTCAAAAGGGAAATTAAAAATTAGTATGTTTGTTAACCTGCAGGAAAAAAAGTAAAAAAAGAAAAAATCTATAATGAAAGATCTAGACACATTCTGGTTTTCTGTACATTAAACAAGATTTTCTTCTTTGTCTCTCTCTCTCTGTCTCCCCCTTTATTATTATTATTCTTTTTTTACCAGTTCATCTCTAGGTCAAATCAAGTTCGTTTATGTCCAGTAGATTATTCCAGTTAAAAGGAAAGGCAGAGATTAAAGAGTGTAGTGAAATACCTTCCAATATGCCATGGATGCAGTATTTAATATTAAAGTCAGGTGACACGAATACAGCTAGGCCTTGGTAGCTAACCTAGAGACCTCCGGGTGTTGAGCTGGAAGGGATGAAGTCTGATTTTGACTTCATAGTATAAACAGAATGTCATCCTCCCATCAAAATTCCACCCACAGTGAACCGCCAGCATGGTTAATGATTATAATCGTCACATTTAATCATGGGAACACAGTGACAGGCAAACAAAGGTTAGCTAAACTGACAGTTAGGGCTGTTTGAATCAAAAAGGGGGACTTCACAAGTTTAATTTTAAAATGTGCATACTCGTCCAACAGCACTTTTCAGCTTTACACTAGAAGAATGTACAAAGTCTGTCTGCTTGTAGAAATTGGCAGTGTGCATAATTAACCTTTAAACTGCAAAAAGACTGGAACTTTGATGCTTTCTTTAAAACAGTTGCTATGCCTATACTACTTTCAAGGTTAATTTAAACTAAGGGCACTTAAAGGGTAAAGGAAGAAATACAGCACTAACATGTCAAAGTGTCAGAGGAAAAAATGCCATTTGAGAAATGACATAGTTATCTTCTAGGGATATTCTTTTTTACTTAGGCTAAAGGACAGTGACAACTTACTGACGACCATATTTCAAGGTACTTTTTATTCTCCTTACAGTTTGTTGCTCATAAAACTGAATCAATTCTTTCATGCCCTTTCATCTTACCACTGTGATATCCAGAAAATTAAGGACTTAAGAACTACCTCAAACTTTCTTATATTTAAAACATATATTCACTGGTTATTCGGGCATGTATGGAGTAATGGTACACAGTTCTTTTATGAGATAATGTAAAAAGTGCAGCTGTTGATTCTTACAGAAAAAATGAACTTAATCGAATCCCTGCAGCAAAGAAGTGACATTTGCAGTAGAACATAAATATTGACGTAAATTACGTATTTTAAAAAATGGTCACTTCCTCTTTAAAGAATTCTGAGTTATTGTATTGCTTTTGTTGTTTTTCACAGGGCAGTACTTCATAAGTACTATTAATAGAAAGAATCAATACAATAAATTCACACTAAGTCGATAACACATTTTTGTATGCAACTCTCACTGCTACTGCAAAATGTTCAACTGAATTTCTCAAGTAAACATACAATATCAAAAGAATGACGAGACACTCTCATGACTTGAAAGACCGATCTCACATGCTCCAGGTGGGCTCCAAGGTGACATGCATAGGCCAGGATTACGGACCTTATTGGTCACAGGGGCTATCCGGCCTGCAGGACCCTTCTGTCTCACATGCTTTCTTTGTCACTTCTAGTGTAGCATATTGAAGGTCAACAACCCTTTCCACTTTCCAACCAGACACAGCGAGTTGGAAGAAAGTAGCACTGGTTGCACATCTGTGGCACTGATGCCTGTGAAATGTTGAACGCCCTAAACATGCCAGAAGAACAGTCAGGGGAGAAAAAATACTTGGAATTTGCATCACTATGTCCCAGCTAAACGAGAGCTGACAGGAATATAGTGGTTTTCTGCAAGTACACTAAACACCAAGAAAGGAAATTCATTAAGGGAAGGATAAGAACACATTGTTATGAAGTGAACATAAATGCATTTAAGCTGAATATCAGAAGTTTTCTAGTCATAAACGTGTTAAGAAACAGGAATATCCATCTAGATGAAGAGACCAAAAGCAAAATAAAATAAAATATTTTGATAATTTATTTTTTAAAAGTTTGACACTGAATGACAGCAATAACTGGGAGTAAATATGATGACCAAGAAGGTATCTTATGACCCTGTTTTCTCGTGTAATGGAAGAGCAGTTCAAATCTAATTCAAGACTCTAATTGTTAACAAAGCTGAATGAATCCAACATGTAGCAAACTTGTGTCATTTATCTTTCATCAATTTAAACTGTTAATCATAGAATCATAGAATTATATAATCATAGGTTGGAAAAGACCTCCAAGATCATCAGCTCCAATCACCAACCCAACACCACCATGCCTACTAAATCATATCCCAAAGTGCCACATCTACACGTTTTTCAAACACCTCCAGGGATGGGGACTCAACCGCCTCACTGGGCAGCCTATTCCAATACCTGACTACTCTTTCAACAAAGAAATTATTCCTAATATCCAGTCTAAACCTCCCCTGATGCAGCTTGAGGCCATTGCCTCTTGTCTTATTGCTAGTTACTTAGGAGAGGAGAAGAGACCAACACCTGCCTCACTACACCCTCCTATCAGGTAGTTGTAGAGAGCAACAAGGTCCCCCCTCAGACTCCTCTTCTCCAGACTAAACAGCCCCAGCTCCTTCAGTCACTCCTCATAAGACTTGTTCTCTAGACCCCTCACCAGCCTGGTTGCCCTTCTCTAGACATGCTGCAGCAACTCCGTGTCTTTCTTGTAGTGAGGAACCCAAAACTGAACACAGCACTCCAGATGGGGTCTCACCAGTGCTGAGTACAGTGGCAAGATCACCTCCCTGCTCCTGCTGGCCACAGTATTCATGATACAAACCAGGATGCCGTTGGCCTCCTTGGCCACCTGGGCACGCTGCTGGCTCATGTTCAGCCGGCTGTCGACCAACACCCCAAGATCTTTTTCCGCTGAGCTGCTTTCCAGCCACTCCTTCCCAAGCCTGTAGCGTTGCATGGAGTTGTGGTGACCCGAGTGCAGGACCCAGCACTTGGCCTTGTTGAAACTCACACAGGTGGCCTCAGCTCATTGATCCAGTCTGTCCAGATCCCTCTGCAGACCCTTCCTACCTTCGAGCAGATCAACACTCCCACCCAGCCTGGAGTCATCTGCGAACTTACAGAGGGAGCACTCAATCCCCTCATCCAGATCATTGATAAAGATGTTAAACAAGACTGGACCCAAAACTGAGACCTGGGCAACACCACAACACAAACACCCAGTCACCAGCTGGATTTAACTCCCTTCACCACCACTCTCTGTGCTTGGCCATTCAGCCAGTTGTTTATCCAGTGAAGAGGACTCCCATCCAAATCATGGGCAGCTAGTTTCTCCAGGAGGATGCTGTGAGGAACAGTGTCAAACGCCTTTACCAAAGTCTAGATAGACAACATCCACAGCCTTTCCCTCATCCACTAGGTAGGTCACCTGGTCATAGACGAAGATCAAGTTTTTCAAGCAGGACCTGTCTTTCATGAACCCATGGAAGGTTTATTCTGCTCTCCTTCCCTGTCTTCCAGCACTGGGGGCGGACTACCTGGGAATAACCAGTCTGACTATTAAAGACTGAGGTGAAGAAGGCATTAAGTACCTCAGCCTTTTCCTCATCCTTGTTAACAATATTCCCCCTCGCATCCAATAAGGGATGGAGACTGTACTTGGCCCTCTTTTTGTTGTGGATGTATTTGTAAAAACATTTTTTGTTGTCCCTTACAACAGTGGCCAGCCTGAGTTCTAGCTGGGCTTTTGCCTTTCTAATTTCCTCTCTGCATGACCTCCTGAGACCCCTGTACTCCTCTTGAGTCACCTGCCCTTTCTTCCATAAGTGGTAGACCCTCCTTTTTTTTCCGAAGTCCCACCAAGAGCTCCCTGTTCAGCCAGGCCAGTCGTCTTCCCCACTGATTTGTTTGCGGCACATGGAGACAGCCTGCTCCTGTGCCTTTCAGACTTCCTCCTTGAAGAATGTCCAGACTTATTTAACCCCTTTGCCCTTCAGGACTTTCTCTCAAGGGACCCTCTCAACCAGCATCCTGAACATTTGGAAGTCTGCCCTCCGAAAGTCCATGGTGGTGGTTTTGCTGGACCCCTCTTAACTTCACCATGAACGGAGAACTCTAGCATTTCATGGTCACTAAGCTTAAGACAGCCTCCGACCACCACATCTCCCACCAGCCCTTCTCTGTTAGTAAACAGCAGGTCTAGCGAGGCACCTCCCCTTGTAGGCTCACTTACCAGCTGCATCAGGAAGTTATCTTCCACACACTCCAGCAACCTCCTAGACTGTTTCCTCTCTGCTGTGTTGTATTTCAAGCAGATGTCCAGTATGTTAAAGTCTCCCACGAGAACAAGGGCTAGCAATTGTGAGACTTATGCCAGCCTCTCGTAGAAAACTTCTTCTGCCTCTTCATCCTGTTGAGTGGTCTATAACAGACCCCCAGCAGCATGTCTGTCTTGTTGGCTTTCCCCCTCATCTTTACCCATAAGCTTTCAACTTTGTCATCACAATTGTCGAGCTCTATACAACCGAAGCAGTCCCTAACATACAGAGCCACTTCATCGCCTCTCTTTCCTCGCCTATCCCTTCTGAAGAGCCTCTAGCCATCCATCACAGCACTCCAGTCATGAGAGTCATCCCACCATGTTTCTGTGATGGTTTCTGTCCTGCTGCACAAAGGCTTCTAGCTTCTCCTTTTTATTGCCCATGCCACATGCATATGTGTAGATGCACTTGAGCTGGGCTATCGATCTCACCCCCAATCCTGGCATGCCACGCCTGGGCTCATCTCTAGTGAGCCTGGTTATATCCCCTTCCCCTTTCAACCCAGTTTAAAACCCTCTCAATGAACCCCACCAGGTCATGGGTAAGAACCCTTTTTCCCCTTTGAGACAGCTGGACTCCATCTGCTGCCAGCAGGCCCGGTACCGTGTAAACACCTCCCCATGATCAAAGAAAACAAAATTCCACCAACGGCACCAGTCCCTGAGCCACCTGTTAATCAATCAGGTGAGTTCTCCTGTCCCTTTCAGTGTTCTTCCCTGCCACTGATGGGATTGAAGAAAACACCACCTGTGCCCTTGATCCTTCAACCAGTCGCCCTGGTGCCCTGACGTCCCTTTTGATGGCCTTGGGACTTCTCTCCGTGATCTCATCACCACCAACCTCCATTACCAACAGCGGGTAATAATCAGAGGGCTGCACTAGACCAGGGAGCTTCCTAGCAACGTGCCTAGCCCGGGCCCCAGGGAGGCAGCAGACTTCCCTGTGGGATGGGTCTGGTCGGCATATTGGGCCCTCTGTTCCCCTCAGAAGCGATTATCTATGACAATTACCCCCCTTTTTTATTTTGCCGGGGCAGTCATAATGTGTGGGGCTGACTGACTCATCTTAGGCAACCCCTTGGATGGACTCTCACTGACATCCTCATTTGTCTCTGTTCCTTAAGGGGAACTGGGGAGGTGAGGGAGGCCAGGAGGGGATTCACCTGCCACCCCGAGCAGGGACCTGTTTCCATTCTCCCCCTGTCTCTTAGGTCCCCTGTTTCTGCTTGGTGGCAAGAGTGTCGGGGGTATATAAAATGGTATATAAGATCATATTCTGTATTGACTGGCTATTTCTGTCATCAGCTCACAGTAAAAATAAAATATACAGAACTACAGAAAATGCAACCAGAAGTTTTATGCCCACTGTTAACATAAAATCAGATTCTCTTTATATACTGATGCTGACTTCCATGGTGACTAGTTTAAAGCCAGGTATTAGAGGTTTTTGTTCTAATTTCTGCATTTCATTTCAGATACCCTCCTGTGTTCTGGTTTTGTCTCCAACATTCTCTTTTTTCTGCTCTGTAAGGAAGGATTTTTGAGAATACAGTGAATGCCATTGTTCTCTAAAAATAATTACTTCTAAAAGTTCATTTTTCCTTTTTATTTTGTAACCTTGTTATAGTTGGAAAGAAACTATTTCTACAGCTTACCTCCTCTTAATAGCACAGAGCAACCTACCCTACCGCATAGGGCACAGTCATAGGAAATACATACATGTACAGTCTTTCCTTGCATGCTACTACAAATGTATTGTATACTGAACAGAGTATAAAATACCTGACGCTGATTGGTTTTATGTGTTGAATGCTTTTGTACACAGATTAAACCCAAAATGCAAAAGAGGGACTAAATATTAAAATATATAGAGTTGCACACTTAGGGCTTTTCTATATAGTTAAAATAGTATTTTTGGAGTTGACTTGCAAATATAAAATATTCTAGATTTTCTAGGCATGAAAACACAGTCCTCACAAGAACTATATTTCATGGTTAGCTGCTAAACCATTGTTCTGGGAAGAAGTAATCTTGTTCCCATTTGCTTTACAAGGTAAACTTTGGCATCTCTTTCAACTTTAGGTCTTAGCCACCAACACAGTGCTGGGGACCACCCCACTGATTCAAATGGTATATGCTTTATAATTGTCATTAGCCTTGCTAGCACAGATCCAAGGATCTGATCCCTTGAATCTTGTCTGTCATCATTGTGGCCTCCATGAGGGGCAATTTATGAACTTACTACACTTTTGTTTTCACTGAACTGTGCACAGCTACGGCTTTTTTTAGAGAGATTTTTTCCCATCCTACAGCTGAACACAGATCCAATTGTTGTGCTATTTACGTACTCTTTAAGCACAACTATTATGTTAGTGTTGACTTCAGTGACAAAAACCACAAAAAATAGGCTCAGATTTAATTGCTTTTAAAACACTAAGATAAATAGCTATTCAGAACAGAAAGCAGCAAGCAAACAAACACAGAAAGACCCTAGCTCCAAAACAGAAAGATGCAGTGGACACAGTGAAGGGAACTGTGTCAGGCAGGAGGTTTTGGATACCACTATAGTTCTGTTAGGCATAGAACCCATTTCAGTTTCGTGAATCCTTTCTCCTTTTCATACTAATAACTGAACATTGTCTGAGCTAAACACACCATGAAATGTATTGATTGTGCCGTGAGAGATGTCTGACACAGGGAAAAACATTTGCTACAGCTGTGGTCTTATCAGCTACCACAGACAAAGGGCAGTGAGGGAGAACAGCTACTTAAATTCATCCCAGTAAGAAAGACGACACCACCGAACTATATTAGTTCTGACCTGGTTAAGCCAGGTCTGTCTGTAAACTCCATTTTTATTAAGATTAAAAAATCCTTGAGTAAATGCAAACTGCAAAATAGGTTACCGTTTAAATCCTTGAAGTACCAAGACCATAATAGATAAATCAAGAATTAATTAACCAGCTTGGACTGTAAATCCAGGAAACAATGCCTATTAATCAGACATAATGCGGTAATCGTTTAGGGTGTGTCAGAGTAGTGAAAAAAGGCAGATTTTAGCCCTTTTGCCTGTACATGTGAGAAAAGTAATGTGTTGTGCAATGTGTACACCACACTAGGAAGATAAAGACAGATCTTTTCTTTTTCTTTTCCATTTTTCCAGTAAGCTCAAACTAAGGAGGAGCCCTGAGTCACTCTTCCACTCCCCTTTTTTCTAGAAGAAAAGCTGAGGTATAGGGATCATGGACACTTCAGTTTTCCTCTTTCAGAATTTCCTTTCTCAGTTTTACTTGCAGCCAGCTTCAAAGAAAGCATACACAAAAAAGTTAAGGATATACTTTACTTTGTAAAGGTGTACAAAATTTTGAGAAGCAAATAGACACTAACAATCACATGTAAAGATGCTGAGTGTAATGCAGAATATTCATATCATGAAGATATGACTTCAGCAAATGATTCCAGACTTAGAAGAAACTCTGACAAGAAATCAAAGCATCAGAATAGAAAGTCATAGATTGAACTGCGAGTAAGAAGTTGACTTTCTTTATAGTTAAGAAAACAAAGGAAGAATTATCAAGTCTTTGCTGTTAGCAGGAATAAAAGCAAAGCATTATTGCCTTGATGTCAATCCTTTGCCATACTGATAATCCTTTGTTATTTACCCTTTGCCTAAAGCCAGATTCCTTCTCCTTTCTTTTAAAAGCGAGGGAAAAAATAAGGACAACCTTTTCAAAGTTAATGACAGGCGTCTCAACAGATTCCAGAATCTCTCAGGACTTGGGTGTTGAGAAGCTCTCTAGGAAAGAACAGCCAATTGAGAGAAGATCCCCAGAAAGACACTTCAGCACTATGTGATTTTTTTTTTTATTATGAGGCTCACTGCTCTTTGGGATGATTGCAGCTAAGGTACAGTACAGCAGTGTGAGAAACTCTTACAGTAAATGTGAAGCTGTCTGAGATAATGCTCTCTTAACTTCTAAGCAACATTAAGATCTTCTTGAAGTGACTCCTCACACACAGAATTGCTAAGATGATGGAAACATTGTGACCTTAACACAGAATACTTCTTTGGTCTGATCTTCCGCTCATCTTCATCACAAAAAAGGTTTTTATTTTTGCTGACACAAGAACCGGAGCACATGGAGATAACCAAAAACTCCATTCTACTTGCACTTGAAGAAATATGTTTTTCAGGCCAAAACTGAGCCTATACAGTAACCTGCATTCAGACTCCTGCAAGGGAGGTATTTAGCAATTAAGTGCTCTGAAGCTCTGCTGCAGATTTGCCACAACACATGTAAAGTGCAAGGAAGTGCCAGTGAGAATGGAGAAAATAAAACTTATTTAAGAGAGGCAAAGGAACTGTGTTGCATTTAAATACACAAACGGCCCTGGGAGTTCATGGGAATGTTTGCCCTCAGAAAGTTCCATAATCCTTTTCTCAATCACTTTGAAAAGAATTTTTTAAAAATTCTGACAGTTTAAATAGGACACTGAAGGGCAGCAGAGTGTACTTTCATGCATAGTTACAGTTTCATGGGCAAAATACAAATCAGTAGACTACAGTTCATGAAACTTTCACTGTCATGTTCAAAGAAATCAATGGAGAAGCCCTGAAACTATGCTCATATGTAGCTTTCCCTCAGCGTAAACACATCACTTCTATGAGACTGATGAGGTGACACTTGACAAATAGTGCTTTTTTTTTCTTTTTTTAGCTGCACATCCTACACAGAGTACCTTGTTTAGCTTCCTGTAGAACTTCGATCAGTATCTCCTGGAGGATCCTCCTTCGAACTGGGATCAGACACTGCAGGTTTCTCCCTGAATAACTTTGGTATTTATTTTAAAAATGCACTGAAATGCTTTGTCTTATCTACACATTTTGTGAGCCATTTGAGTGACTAACTCAAAATTGTTATTTTAAGAAAGAGAAAGTGGATTTGGGTTAGTAAAGATACGCTCCACAAAATTTGGAGGTCCAGGCAAGGCAGAAGGCATTACAGATCACAAATGGAGATGAGAGAAAAATGCAAATAACTGAGAGTCCAAATTCATCCTTCTGCAAACAACTGAGAAAGCTCTATTCAAAAGGTTAATAGGTCCTATAAAGCATCATGCACAAATTCCCTCATTCTGTAAAGCATGATACGTTAAAAAGAAACTATGTTAAATCTGGCATCTTTATACCAAAAAGCCTATTCCTGTAGAAAATCCACCTTTACCTGAGAAAATTTTCCCTTGTAGGTCTAATTTAGAAAATAAAGCAAATCTGTTTTACTCCTTTCTGTGCAACATCACCTATTTCACACACGTATATATGTAAAAGAGAAATTACAGGAGCAGCCAGTGATTCTGTGATATCTCCCTGATGATGCTGGGCTCAAGGAAATATAAACTGAGGTTTGTTCAGAAATAGCTAAAATATCTGTATGTGGTCCTGGCGCCATGATCTCTTTTGCTGTTACAGGGGCATGGTGGGACAGCTCGAACAACTGGAATGTTGTCATAGATGGCTATGTAATTTTTAGGAAAGACAGGCCAGCAAGGAGAGGTGGTGGAGTTGCTCTTTATGTGAGGGAGCAACTGGAATGTATCGAGCTTTGCCTGGGGGTGGATGAAGAATGAGTCAAGAGCTTATGGGTCAGAATTTAGGGACAGGGTCATATGGGTGACACTGCTGTGGGTATTTACTACAGTCCAGCTGAACAGGAAGAGGAAGTCAATGAGGTCTTCTACAGACAATGGAAAACAGTCTCACAATCACAGGCCCTGGTTCTCATGGGGGACTTGAACCACCCATCTGCTGGGAAGACCACACAGCCAGGTACATACAGAACAGGAGGCTCCTGCAGGGTACTGATGATAACTTTTTGACACAGGTGGTGGAGGAGCAGAAGAGAAGAGGAGTGCTGTTGGACCTTGTGCTGACAAATAGAGAAGGACTGGTTGAGAATGTGAAGGTTGGGGGCAGCCTCGGCTGCAGTGATCATGAGATGGTGGAGTTCAGGATCCTGCATGGAGGAAGTAGGGCAATAAGTAGGATCAAAAACTTGGACTTCAGGAGAGCTAACTTTGACCTCTTCAAGGAGCTACTGGGAGGAATCCCATGGGTTGGGTCTTCAGAAGGTAGGGGTGTCCAAGAGAGCTGGTTACTCCAGCATCACTTTATGTTATTCAAGTTATTCAGACATCACTTCCTCCATGCTCAGGATCCGTGCATCCCTATGAGTAAGAAATGAAACAAAGGAGGCAGGAGACCTGCATGGATGAGCAAGGAGCTTCTAGCAAAACTCAAATGGAACAAAAAGGTCTATGCAATGTGGAAAGAGGGACAGGTCACTTGGGAGGAATATAGGAACATTGTCAGAGTATCCAGGAATGGAACAAGGAAGACTAAGATTCACCTGGAATTACGTCTGGTAAGGGATATCAAAGACAGCAAGAAAGGCTTCTTCAAGTACATCAGCAGCAAATGGAAGACTAAGGAAAATGTGGGCCCACTGCTGAAAGAGGTGTGTGCCTTGCTAATGGAGGATACAGAGAAGGAGAGAAGGCAGAGTTACTGAATGCCTTCTTTGCTTCAGTCCTTACTGCTAAGGCTGACCCTCAGGCGTCCCAGTCCCTGGAGGTAAGAGAGTAAGCCTGGAGCCTTGTCATGACAAGGTTCGATGCTGATGGGCAAAGATGAGGGGGAAAGCCAACAAGGCAGACATCCTGCTGGACGTCTGTTATTGACCACCCAACCAGGATGAAGAGGCAGAAGAAGTTTTCTACAAGAGGCTGGCAGAAGTCTCACAATTGCTAGCCCTTGTTCTCGTGGGAGACTTTAACTTACTGGGCATCTGCTTGAAATACAACACAGCAGAGAGGAAACAGTCTAGGAGGTTGCTGGAGTGTGTGGAAGATAACTTCCTGATGCAGCTCGTCAAGGAGAATCGGGTTAGAGATCATTTAAATAAACTGGACACCCGCAAATCCATGGGTGTCAATGGAATGCACCCACGAGTGCTGAGGGAACTGGCAGACGTTGTTGCTCAGTCACTCTCCATCATCTTTCACAGGTCCTGGACGACAGGAGAGGTGCCCGAGGACTGGAGGAAAGCCATTGTCACTCTAGTCTTCAAAAAGGGTAAGAAGGAGGATCCAGGGAACTACAGGCTGCTCAGCCTCACATCCATCCCGGAAAAGGTGATGGAGCAGCTCATTCTGGATGCCATCTCTAAGCAAATGGAGGAAAATAAGGTTATCAGGAGTAGTCAACATGGATTCATTAAGAGGAAATCATGCTTAACCAATCTGATAGACTTCTATGATGGCAAGACCAGCTAGGTAGATGAGGGGATAGAGTGGATGTTGTCTACCTAGACTTCAGCAAGGCTTTTGACACTGTCTCCCATAACATCCTTCTAGGGAAGCTCAGGAACTGTGGATTAGATGAGAGGTCAGTGAGGTGGATTGAAAACTGACTGAATGGCAGAACTCAGAGGGTTGTCATCAGTGGCACAGAGTTTAGCTGAAGGCCGCTAACTGGTCATGTTCCCCAGGGGTCAGTACTCAGCCCAGTCTTGTTGAATGTATTAATCAGTGACCTAGATGCAGGGACAGAGTGTATCCTCAGCAAGTTTGTTGATGACACAAAACTGGGAGGAGTGGGGGATAGACCGGAAGGCTGTGCTGCCATTCAGCAAGACCTGGATAGGCTGGAGAGTTGGGCAGAGAGGAAACTGATGAGCTTCAACAAAGGCAAGTGCAGGGTCCTGCACCTGAGGACAAACAACCCCATGCACCAGTACAGGCTTGGGGCTGACTTGCTGAAGAGCAGCTCTGTGGAGAGGGACCTGGGTGTCCTGGTGGATGACAGGTTAATCATGAGCCAGCAGTGTGCTCTCGTTGCCAAGAAGGTCAATGGGATCCTGGGGTGCATTAAGAGGATTATGACCACCAGGTTGAGGGAGATTATCCCCCTCCTCTACTCTGCCCTAGTGAGGCCCCATCTGGAGTACTCTGTCCAGTTCTGGGCTCCCCACTTCAAGAAAGATGAGGAGCTACTGGAGAGAGTCCAGTGGAGGGTTACAAAGATGACCAGGGGACTGGAACATCTCTCCTGTGAGCAAAGGCTGAGGGAGCTGGGCTTGTTTAGCCTGAAGAAGAGAAGGCTGAGAGGGGACCTTATAAATGCTTATAAATATCTGAAGGGTCGATGTCAAGAGGATGGGACCAGACTCTTTTCAGTGGTGCCCAGCAGCAGAACGAGGGGCAATAGGCACAAACTGAAGCATAAGAAATTCTGTCTGAACATGGGGAAGAACTCCTTTACTTTGAGTGTAACAGAGCACTGGAACAGGCTGCCCAGAGATGTTGTGGATTCTGCTTCTCTGAAGGTATTCAAAACCTGCCTGGAGGCGGTCCTGTGCAGCCTGCTCTAGGTGATGCTGCATTGGCGGGGGGTTGGACTAGATGATCTCTAGAGGTCACAACAGACATTGTCAAAAAGATTAAGAGACAAGGTGGAAAGAGCAGGGCTTGATCTAACAAAAAAATCACAACCATATGTATGAAAGAGGCTAAGATTCAGGAGTAGGAAGATCATTTTCCAGCAGTCAGTAGCAACTACAATAAACATGGTCTTCTACAATTAGGGAGAGGTGATAGAATAAATTTATCCGCAATTAAATGCATGCAGGCTGGAAGAGGCAATTATAATAATACATATACAGTCAATATATTCACTAATTAAAAAGGCAAGATGGAATATGGATGTATTGGGAAATAACAGAGAAATGCATCCCATTCAAATATAATTCAGTATTTGAGACATAATTCTTTGGAAGACTCCCCAGTTGGCAGCAATAGCCTAGAAATTATGCTGTATATTATATACAAAGCACCCTCTGAGTGAATATTGTACAACAGCACCAGTAAGCTCAGTCCCAGTTCTGAAGAACATAAATAGTCTGGCCTAGATCCAAAAATATGGAGTATGTTTCTGATTTTCCTCTCATTAAACATCTGTACAATTCTCATCAGGAATTTCCACTCTGGGGCATTCTAAGAGCACAAGAGACAGATTTTCTGATTTGAATCTTTATCCCTTGATGAGCAAAGTAATATCTTATGGTAGCATTTGCCTGACGTATATTAGGAAAACACAATGCCAGCAGTGCTGTGCCATTACATGGTTTATTCAAAGTCAAAGTAAAAACTAAGTCACACACCAATCCTCAAGCTAGATTCTGCATGAATTCACAGACCTGCATTAGTATTTATTGTAACTGGATTTCTGGGTTTCAGGAGTGTATAGGCATTATAGAAATTAAATTCTCGGTGTTGTTCATGTGGTCAAGGGACAAACAGATTAGAGCTGTACAAAAGACATGGAAAAAAAACCCAGTAAGATTCCTTCAACAGTATTTGCAAACAGTTTACAAATGACATACAGAGCAATACAGCTTCACATATACTGGTGACTGTATTTCAGTAATCTGACTCTTTAATGTAATTGTCAATTTTGGAAACACTATCTTTGGCATTTTCTGCCTGTTGTTAAAACTCAATTTCATCTAAACTTCCCAAGTGTCAGTTTATTCAGTGAAATACTCCTGAAAATGTCTTGCACTTTCATCTCACATGCATTTACAAGTGGTTTTAAAGTAACGGTTGCATGAGCTCATGAAGGGAAAGAAAATTGTAGTGCCCCATGAGGCAGTAGTAGTCATGCTGTAACAGTAACTCCCAAAGACACAAAGGATGAAAGGATGTAGAGGATCATGCTAAGGTATGGAAACATAACATGATCTATCTACACTTAAATCTCAACTTGCACTCAATTTGCCCCGTCACCTTGCTCAGCTGTGTCACCTAAGGAGCTGGGTAGCTCTAACATACTAGAAACAGTAATTACAAACAAGAGCTAAGACAGCATGAAGAGGAGGAAAAGAGCAGGGTATGCTGCAGGAGTATTTTGAACACCATGTGTACATAGAGCAGTACTGAGGCTGGAAAATCTTTCTCTCCATTAGTACGTGTCATTAATTTGGTCACCAGAAGCTTCTTTCTACGTGAATGCAGGAGTCAGAACTAAGAATTTAGTTACATGAAAACTCTGGTCCCCTGAGAACGCATGAAATAGTTTAGGAAAATCTGTGTAAAGCTTGACACTAATCAGAGCAGCATGTATACCACAGCAGCACAACTCTCACATCTTAGCAAATTCTGCTGTCAGAAGCAAAGAGGTAGCATGAAAAGCACAATGTATAGGATATATCAGATGCTCTGGCAATCTGAGCAATCTATAAAAGAGAGGATATGTGATAATTGCACATTTGTGCATTTCCAAGGCTGTATCCTGTTCTGCTTCCCACTCCATGATCCCATAAGCCAGAACTCAGTTTTGGTTTGATCTTTGATCTGCCAACACAAGTGGTGACTGGGATGACAGAATGAGTGATGAAACGATGAACTGCAGTCAAAGGAACTCTGCTAAACACCTGCTTTAGTTACAGACACATTCCTTCTCCCCAGTCACTTAGTCAGACATATATGTCCTACAATTTATAGAGAAAAAAGAAACATTAAACTGCCTCATGAGTAATAGTAATTAACTCTTCAGAAAATCTACTGATTACAGTGTGACTTCTCAGAGTAGGCTAACTGTAAATAGGACTGTAGAATTGCCCTTTGGAATTCTTTAAGTACTGCATCTTCTCCTCAGCGTCTGTGAACAAGAGCAATCTATGTCTGAGATGCTCCTCTGACACATTTGAGATGTCCTTACCAGAAGGTTTACTATCAGAAATGTTTGTTGCCATTTGACATATCCTTACCAGAAGGTTTACTATTGGAAATGTTGCCATTTGAGAATAGAACAGCTATATCCATAGGGGAAATAGAAGAGTGAACATAGTAAAATCCACAAAACTGGAATTCATAATGAGCAAAAACGGCGTAATAGCTGGCAAATGCCTGGAAATAACCTCGAAGCTAAAAAGGATTTACATCATTTTCAACTGATGTAAATAATATTGCTTCTGCAGGCTTGAGTGGAACTGTGCCTTTTATCATGTGAAAATCTGGCCTGACTTTTTTTTTATGTTGTCTTTCTAAAATAATAAGCTATTTTATATAATGTAAGAACTTCAGTAATGAGGCAGGCCAATTATTTCTTTAGCCTAAAATACTCTCTCCTGCAGTAGTGAAAGGAGGATACTCAGGAAAACAAAAAAACACATTTAGAAGGAAATTGGAGGTACTTTTTGGTAGCAGTAAGAGGTTTAAGATTTTCCTGATTTGGGTTTCAGTTCATATACTTATATTTTCTATTTATTCACTGTTGCTTTCCTGAAAGTATCCTCGTGTACTTGTTCAATCATTGTTAAGTACTGACATGAAATTTTCAGAGATTGCAGTGACTAAAAATTGTTTTCCAGAAAACCAGATTTTGAGTATGTGATTTTTTTTTTTCCTTCATGTGCATTACTTTCCATTTACTGTCATTTAATTTCACCTCTTATTTTAATCACTCGGTCACTGGCTAGACTCTTCTGCAACTCTCCAGAGTCAGGTTCAGATTTTATTATCCCAAATAATTTTGTAGTATTTAATACCCTTGTCAATTCAATTTTCATTCCTTTTCATTTCTCTGAGAAGTGTGACAAACAGCAGAGTCCGGCTATCAAAAATGGTAACATTCTTACATCTTAAAAATTATCGTGTACTCCTACTCTTTTTTGCTTAACTGTTAAACTTTTATTAACCCACAAAAGCCACATAATAGGTCAGTTTCCTTTGGCGAGATACAGCACGTAAAGGAAAATAGCTAAGGTATCTTAGTTGACTAGTAGACAGGACCTCTACAGACAGGTTGGTCTTTTTCATTACATTAAGTAATATACTAGAATAAATGGACATTCAGTCACACAGGAAGATTTTTATTAACCTGAAAGCTTTTCCGAAATTTCCGGCTATAAAAATTAGACTAATAGAAGATGTCATTTTTCCATTCAGACCTTAGCTTCTGAAGCTATTATGGCTGCATCTTCTACTAATGACATTAATTATCCAAAGCAGAAGTAAATTTTTTTTCACAATCCCTTTATTTTGTGACAAGGTTTTCTTAGAAACTATAGAAGGGTTTATATCTGTGGTTGCACATAATCTATGAAATCTAATCACTTGGTACAAAAAAGTAATAAAAAAACAGAAACAATATTACAACTTTTGGAATCAATATGAACAGTTATAGCTAGCTTTTCAGTTGCTAACCTATTATTACATTTAAATTACAGAAAACCAAGAAAATGTCATCCAAAGAATATCAGAAGCACAATAAAAACAAACAGATATTCTAAAGGTAATGATTGTCAGGTTGCAAGGAGAATCATTTTACTTCCTGACGAATATTATATTCCTTAGTCTGCAACCATTTCTATAAACCGCTGATAGCACTCTTTTAAAGCTTTGTAAATGCAGGCAGTAATGGGAGAAATTTGTTGCTAGATCCGTGTTGGGCATTCTTCCACAGCACTGCCACCAAGATTCATTACAACTGCACACAATAGCCTTTCGAGCCAAAATCTCTTTAAAGAACCTGTTCTTCCTAAGGCATTCACATCTCCTGATTTACATATACTATTTAAAATTGTGTAACCCCTAAGATTTTAAAAAAACACCTCTCCCTTGTCCTTCCTGTCATAATGGTGTGACAGGAGAGCCCTGCCCACAAAGCATAGGACACGGTATACCATGCTGAAGTGTTAGGAGGCTGGAGTAAATGTCTGCAGTTTCTGCACTGCTTCCAAAGACTCTTGTTGATTAAAGGGCTCTTTTTTTTTTTTTTAGTTTTCTTTTGTTTTGACTTGCATTAAGATGCTATACTATGACTTTAGAGGTCTTGAGCTGAAGAAAAACAGACCCCGGGTATCTGAACTTTAGCATTATTTTGCATGGTCGCTAAACCGGAATAGAGTACTAGCTTTCTGTAGAAAAGATTCTTTAGTTGTTATTCCAAACAAAACTTAAGCCTTATAAAGAGTCATTAATTAATAATACAAACAAAGTTTTCATTGTAGTTTTCACTTGCTAAGCATCATGTAATTGTTCCTTTCTGCTGTCCCTTCCCCAATCCTGACACACCCACCATCCACACTTCGTGCCTTTGCGCACTAGGGATAGGACTGTCAGGACAGCTTGGCTTCTTCGTGGGCATCAAAGTAACAGTCAGTGCATTCACAAGAAGTCATAACTCAGCAGCTCCAGTATGCCTCAGAAGAGCATGTTTTTTGCAGAGGCTCAACACTCAAAAAGGAGAACTCCTAATACTATTAAATTTGATTCTCAAATGCTATCTGAGCTTTTTAGAAGTCCTGGCTGAGCAAATCACAAATCCTCAATTGCTCACTAGCTCCTTTGTTCCTTCACTTTTCAAGTATTGCTATTAGCTGTTCTTTCCACTTCTGCTGTCATTCCTCCATGGGAGGGGCGGGGAGAAATCAAATTTTCGTATTTGAACGAAAGAAAGAAAGAATGAACCCAGTGAGAGCTCCTCAACCACAGCAGACTGTGAGCACCTCTTTTCGCTTTGCTCAGTAGAAACGTAAGAAAGAATGGGAACAGAAGTAACCGAGCAACTTTCTGCATACGTCTTTTCTGCTTCTTTTTCATCCACAGAATGCCTCTAGAAGTCTTACTCTGATTTAACAGCTTAGAAAATGGGGAAATGCTGAGGAAGTTAAAGGGGAAATTGAAAAATAATATTTTAAAAAATGGGTAAAAACACAGCACCAAAAGCCCAAAGTATGCATTATGAACTGTGTGGCTATTCAGAATGTATTTTATGAAACCATTAATACTGAACTCTTTTGGCTAAAGGTCCGGTACTAAAATAAATAAAAAGCATGTAATATATAATTGCAGCATAAAACATGTTTACTTGCATCTGTCTGGTTAAGTGGCAGGACACAACTTTCCTCTTCCATGAAGCATATGTTATGGTTCTCAGCAGCACCCCACATGAGTATCACAGTTCAGTTGCCAAGGAATAATCAATTGAAATTGCACATATACTGTAAACACTGGAATATTGCCTGGCACACGTTGAGTACCATCAGGGAAGATACCACCACAAGTTTGGAGCTCTGTTTTAGTACATTCCTCATAAAACATAGTGGTGGTTACTTGTGCTAATCTATTAAGACACAGCAAAATTTTCAAAAATTTTTTACATTATTAAATTATTTAAAGAATGGCTTTTTTATAATATGAATATTCAACATTCATTGCAATTGCATGAATGAAGCAAAACTTTCTGAGATTTTTTTTTTATGCCAAATATCCTTGCTTTCCACTTGCAAATATTTGCACAGGGACTGATACTTTTGCTTGCTCAGAGTCCCATAGCTTCACAGGATGTCAAGTAAAACCCAGACTTCTTCAAAGTGGTTGCAGCAGCATTTGGTCATTTAGATCTTAGGATTCGCTATTACCAGTGTTTTTCTACAGTTCATGCATTACAGATCTGGTCTCTCATTTCATGAAAACAGTAGGTCCACAATGACCGTCAATGGGTGGCTTAGGGAAAAGATGATGACAGATGTGTCTAACCGAACCGTCTCTTTGGAGTACTCCTCTCCCTCTTTTGTCTCCAGATTTCCGTATTCAGTATTATATTTAATAAGCAATGGAGAATCTGTCCTCTCTTAATTCATTCACCTAGATTCTACAATGTCCTTTGGGCAATCCAGGGTACATGTGGTGAAAAAGAAGTGTTTGCTTTAACTGTGTCTTCCTAAATTAGTTAAGTAACTGCTGTCTCTTGTTTTAGAAGAAATAGTGAATTATTGCTTTCTTCCACTCTTCTCGATATGATTTTTGATTTCAGAGCCTGTCATCATTAACTCCATCAGTACCTTCTTTTCCACGTATATCTGGTCCACTCAGACAATCTAGGAAGTGGGTGATCAGATCTGTGTATGCCTACTGTACTTTTAAAGGAAAGAAACTCTCCAGATAATGTTTATCACATGGCTAAATACCCATTGCTTTCATACAACCTACAATTCAACAAAAGAAATATTTCTTAATAATTTTGTAATAATACAGGTTTCCAGTAATGAAAGATATGCACTGGTCTGGTTGCAGAACTGTTATCCTTGGCGCTATTCAGCATGCAATCATCCATTCACCGGTTGCAGACTTACTCTTCCACTTACACTGAACTTCAAGTTTCCTTTTCTCAAAGCAAATGTTTTGAAAGTGAAACCCACTTGACTAAATTAAGAAGACATATTTAGCAAACTATCTTAATTATTAATCAGTTTGCAGTTTTACCCACTTGTGCCTACTCTGTGTAACAAACATTTATTAAGCTTTTCTTTTTTATATCATGAATGCTGCTAATGTGCTTTGAATTGCTCAGAGAAAATTACATAAAACATTTGGCTCCAAATGACATTAACTGCAAAGATCTAGATATGGAGGTTTTGTGTTGTGGGTTTTTTTTTTCTCCTTCCCACCAAACCATTCTGAATATCTATGTAAATTTTTTTGGGTTATCAGCCTATACACTTAATGGAACTGATAAGATTTTTCAAATGACATCTCACAAATCACTTGCTTATTTAAGTAATTATGTATATGAGTCACAATAAAATATAATAATAAGCATATTCTTGTCCTGTTCGTAATGCAGCTTACTATATACCTAACCATAAAGTAATAAATACCGTAACATAACAGCAAATGCAGCAAGTACATATTGCATTTATTTAGTGAACACCTGAAACATTTACTGGATATACAAAGTAACAATGAAAAATTTTGCTTTCTTTCTCTTTGTAACTTATCACTAAATGGATTTCAGCTTTTACAAATTTATTTATTATTTGAAGAAGTCAGGAAAGGCTGCAGTGGGTAGGCATATTCCCATTGACTCCTACTCATTTTCACTCAAATCCTAAAATATTATTTTAAGCATATTTCTGTTTGGATTGGTCTAAAACATTTTTTTTAATTAAAATTGGGCATTTGATAGAAATACTTGACATACAACCTTACTTTTACCTGAATTTTTGAATGTTTTGCACTGTACAACATTTCAGAACCTTAACAATCAAAACAATTTCAGTTCATAATAAATCTGGGCAAGAACTTTGATGGTAATGTTTTTAATTTTCTTTGTCCTTTCCCCAGGTTTTCTCTTTTCTAATCAGGTATACATAGAATTAAAACTGTTTCTTAACCACTTCTTCATGTGCTTTCTACTCTCAGTGCATCACTGAGGAGCCCCTAAAGGTATGTGGGTCTCTTCATTGCACTGTGACAGTGTAACAAATCAGTGGGGACTACTCAGGGTGTAGTGTAATGCTCACGTATACCAAAAAGATGTCTTATTAACTACTAAGGGCAGTGGATCAAGCCCTAACTTACTTCCACATTGCAAATATTTCTGAAAAAAGTTCACACAAATACACTTGTAGTATTGACAAATCGTATGAAATAATGGTTGGAATTAAAACAGTTTGTGTGAAATATATAGAAAATAAGTGAGAATGTTTCCCACTACTTCTTTAAATTAACATTCTTTCTCTGGGGCAATAAATATTCCTCACTATGTACTCCTAATATTTAACTGTATACTCTATGTTTGAATTCACACCAATAAAGTATCTAAGTTAATAAAAATCATCCATAAAAATATAACATCCCTAATATGGGTGTATTTCCTTTGCTTTTAAGATTGTCAGGGACAATATAACCAATCATTTCTTATGCAGATGCTATGCAACCTTTAGGAACAAGTCAGTTTATAGGGTTCACCTTCCTTTGTATCAGTCAGGTCACTCACTGTCTACAACCTAAATTCCAGTGTGGTATTCACAGGCGTTCCTCGTTCAGAAAAAGGAGAAACATGATTCTTTCATTTTACAAAAATCTATGTGTACCAGGACATCAGGACCATGATAAGGATTCACAAGTAGTGCCTGGGAAGTAGAGTTGTGTTGGAGGAGGAGAAGAGATCTGTAAGCACAACAAAACCACGCCAGTCTACAATCTCCTCTTCCAAGGCCAGACCCTGCCCATCTGTCCAGCAAATATCGGTGATGCCCCCGGGTAGACTCTGGGCCTTAGCTGCTGCCCATGGCCAGGCTGTGAAGGAGACAGCTGTCTGCTCATCGTGCTAATTACATCCATACTGCAAACAGCAGAGTGCTCAGAGTCAAATCTGAAAGTCCAGAAAGCATAGAAAAACTGCTGTTCCACACAACTGAACTCATTGTCATTTTGCAAATTTCACTTTGTGAAATTGCATACAAAAGCATATATTAAAGCACTGTTAAAGATAAAGCTAGACACCTTAAATGTTGTTGGGCATTTTGATGTCGCGCTGCAACAAAAAACTAGTATCTTCCTCTTCAGAGTTTGGGTCTACATAGCCTGTGTACCAACACTGAGAGCAAACAAGGTAATAACAACATTTGGGAAGCCCCACTGAGCTTCATTTCTGGTCTAGAACAACACTGAGTTGTCACCTTGTAATCTGAGGCCTGCACACCACCTTGATTGCAGAAGCTTAAGTCAGACCCAATATAACTACTCACTCAGATAGAGGAGTCTTCTGGGGCCTTCCCACTGAGTAGTACAAGCTTTGTCACCTCCTGGTAGGAAACTGCACAAAGAATGTAGTCTCTCTGCTCCCACCCAGAACAGAGGCACTAAATTAGCTGATAAGATCCGTCCTTGTAGTGGGATACACTGTATGTCACTAGCTGCACTGCATTTGGCCAAGGGGTTATCTAAATAATCCTACACATACAACGTCTTTTAATCAGACGGAGAGAATTCAGTTATACAGCAAAGCCTGACACCCTTGTATTGATTACTTGATTAGACAAAGCCTCTGAAACTAAAAGTCCTGTGGTTTTGGGCAAGTGAGCTCACTTAACATCCGGACAATAAATACTGTGCCACCAATTTGTTTCTTTCAAAAGGACATTCCTGGTCCAGCAGGGACCAGAAAATCTTCACTGAGAGAGAGAACTTTCTCATCTTCCTGTATGCTTGGATCCGCACGACTATATAAACAAACAAAATAAATAATAGAAATAAATTAGAACTTTTTGAGTTACTGTGTCTTTAGAGGCATATTCACAGCATTTTTCTATCAATCAGGCTGGAAAAGAACAGAGAATATGCAGCCATTCTCATGTAGGGGAGTCACTGAAGCTTGTTTTGCGTTTGTTTGAGCACCATAATTATAGGCAATTACTTCAACTGATCAGATATAAAGGAAAAATTTCTTGTCACTTCCTCTCCAATACACTCAACCAAGCCAGTGTTAGTCTATGAAAATTCATCACATAACATCATAATAAAAATTGTAGACATACAGAGGAAGAAAAATAAGCTTCTTTGGACAAAGTAAATCTCTGAGTCTGTCTCAAGTTCCAGCCGAACTTAACAAAATATTCTGCTGACTGAAACTTAATTTGAACGTTCAGGCAATTCAGGAGTGTGTTAAAAATACTTTTTTAGTGTTCTTATTATTACCTGTAACTTGATATTACTCTACTGTATATGAAAATACAGAGACATACTGTGGAAGTTTTATGAATCTTTTTAACTCAGATTTCAACTATTCAACAAAGAATATAAAATACTCCCTTTTTAAACTGAAAATTGGAGTATTGCAAAGCGAAAATATTTTGTAATTTGCATTTTCTTTGCCTACTTTCAATGGTATGTTTGCCATTCTCTAAGAAAAAAATAATTCTTATTCTTGTCCAAATATATATAGACGTATATTTGGGTTTTAAGAAATTTATTCTATTTATATTGCCCAAAGTTGCTACAAATATTTTTAGGGAGCAAATAAATCTTTCTTCAAGGCCTAATGCCTACTGCTGGAAATAAATATCAGGAAAAGACAAAGAACAGTTGATAAGATTTTCAGCATAACTGGAAAACTGAAGAGTCTGGGATTTTCCTCTTGACTGATCTACACCCCCTGTCTCCTAACCTTACATTCCTTCTCACCCATTCCCCATATTCAGTTTATTGTATGCTTTTAATAATACAATAAATAAAGCAACTGCTACTCCGTTTGAGTTTAGTTCAATGTCTTAGAATAAGGATCAAAATATCTGTTAAAATAGATTAAGAAAATATCAGTCTTTAATAATTATTCTGACTGCATGAACACAAAAACCAGGACTTACTGTTTTCTGCTTCCTATCAAAGTTTTTAACATTTCAAGTTTACATCACATAGAACTTATACCTCCTACTGATGTGTTGCACCTATGACGCTGAGAATTTAAATACAGTTTTGGGGGTGTGAAAATTTCCTTGAACTTATAATTAAGCAAGCATGTTCGTGGCTGAGAAATAAGTTTCAAAAAAAAAATACAAGTTTGGACAGTGGATTAGTTTTTTTGTAAAAGCGTCAAGTAAGCACAAAAGTACTGAGATACAAGAACAACTTTTCATTATATTTTTAAAGCATTAGCATTTCTGAAGCTGGAAAGTCTAGCTTCGTTCTACTCTTACTAAATGTTAAGACATTAGCCTTCTGGTTTTATGTTATTATTACCATAGCCATCAGGCTTTATGGGCACTTCTAAATGGAACTAAATTGATAGAGCTTCAAACTTCAGGACAAGGGACTCCTTTAAAATAGTGAGAACTGACAACACCGGATAACACAATAAAGTCACTATTTTTCCACTTTTGCTATGTTTCATGGCAGTAACATTTGCAGAGTCCCATCATGTTCCTACACCTTTCCTGTCTTTGTCCAAATCCTTACTTGCTCTCTTCATCAGACGTTTTACAAGCTCATTCTTTTACCGTGATACTACCTCTAAAACAGTTAACTTCTTCATCTTTATAAGAGTCACTAGACTTTAGTCCTTGAACTTATTTCCTAAATTTTGAGCGTTTAATTTTTATTGCCACCTGGAGCTGCCTACTGCTACTTTTATTTGATCTCACAGAAGTCCAGAGAGTAGAAAGTCAGTAATAGGAGCTTTACACTTTACTGCAGTTAAAATTTAAATTGCTCCTCAATGACAAGGAGTTATAGAACTGTACTTCAGAACAGTACTTATCCTTTTTTTCTTTTTTTCTACAATATGATTAAAATACTTCTTCCTATCAATTAATGAGTTAGATCCAAAAAAAAAAAACGAACTTGGGCAGCTAAATTAGGTTGTACAAAAGCTAACTTTCAGCCACCTGTTCCAGATGGATTCCAGAAATGTGTGTTAGCTGCTTGGGCATGGGAAAATGGATATTCCCTCTGGTGAATGGAAGGGATATTTTGTCTCTGACCAGCGTTCCAGCTGGGGGCCAGCTGCCAGAAGGGAGACCACCATGGTTTAAATGCAGTCCCGTGGCACTTTAGAGGGAAAATGCCATTGTCCAGTGCTTTCCAGTTACAGTCAAAAGTTGCTTTCACCTCTGATTTGATCTGTCATGGTGAACTGAGGATCTCCTGAGAGGTGCAGGTTTGAGCCCCCAGGCAAAGAAAGGCAAGGACATGGGCTATCCTACCTCCACAGTGAATTGGTGTTAGCACTGCATGCACGAAGTTCTTGTGTAAAAGTCATGTGCATCACAGACAACTCTTTTTCCTCGATCAGCTCTGCCCCAAACACAAATATGTTTATCAGCTTCCCCGTTCTGCTTCAGTACACTGTTTCTAACAAACAGTGTATATTCTGGTACCTGCATTCTTTTGTTAGCTAACCACCCCATCCCACCCCCATTCGCCCTATGTAGCAATTTCTTTTAATTTCTTTTGTCTAAATATGTTTGTCCTGTGTTTGACCAACATGAACTTACGACCATTAGTATCACTTCTTCTGAAATGGGGTCAGATCAAGCAGAAATATGAGCTCTGTGTCTATGACGTAAAAAGTGCACAATCTAAAACAAGCACATGCATTCATACACTAGACAAAAAAGACAAAAACATTGCATTTAATTTGGAGAACAGATGCTTTACCATATTTAGGAATGATCAAGGAATAAGAATTTAATCAGTTGGGGAAAAAAAAAGAAACAGACATCTTCAGAGAATTGTTCACATTGAGAATTTGTGCAGTAGGTCAAGAGATATCGTGCTTTGAAATATACCGTCTCTATTGGCCAGACATCCAGACTACATATCAGGTCCCTAGTAAATAAATTTCCTATTTTTAATTTTTTGTCTAGTCTTTGCATTTTGGTGCCAGAACCTGACTGTACAGAAGAATGACAAAAAAGAACACCCAAATGTACAAGTCTGAAGAATTTTAAACCCCTTCTTTTTAAACAAAAGTTTACTTTTACAGAGAAAAATTTTGAACTTTTGGCAAATGTTCCCTTTTAAAAATATTCAAATGATTACTTATTCCACTTCAATAAAAGTTATAAAGTAAATAAAAAAAAGCTAACCAGCCTAATTATTTTTAAATGAGAAAATAAACCTTGACACAAAACCATGAGTAGTCACATATCATATCGAAAGTAAATGGAACACTTTAGAGATTGGACATGTCTATCTCAAAAGGAAAGTGACATTTTTCAAGTTATATTAAAAGTAGGACTTGTAATCACCACCATAATTTCCAACTAACAGTTTAGTAGTAAACTAGCAGTAGTTTTGAAAGATGTTTGCAGCAAAAATTACAGACCATCTAAAACCTGCACTTTTTCATGATGAAAAGACACAGAAGAAAGTACACTCGTCAAGCAGCGAGGATAGAAGACTCTGTGGAAGGGAGGCAAGTGGCAGTTAAAATGTCAATGGGAAGTGCTACTTTCAGAGAAAGCAAAAGAAAAAATGTCTACAGGGAAAAGACAAAAATTCCTCCCTGTGTATACTACCTGGAAGAAACTGAAAACTGAGTTTGATATTTTAGATGATGAATCAATCCTACCTTTCTTAAACATATCTTTCTTTTTACACAGGCTGAGTCATTTTGATTTTCCATTTTTTTTCAGCTATAATTTTTTCCCCTTTTTCTATTCTTCTCATCTGCATATGACAGTATTTAAAAGAACTGATCCTCCCACACATAGACAGCCTTTCTTTATGCACACATTACCAGATCTACCCTGATGACCTTAGCACTGAGACATTGCTCAGCACTAAATGAAATAAAGTAATTCAGAAAGTAAGCCAAATTTAGACTACATCATATTAGTGTTATATGTAGTAAACAACACACACATATTATCCATGCAGAAAAAAGTCTGTTTGAAATAGAAATGCCAAATATTGCCATGTATATTTGAAAGAAGCAAGAACTGTTTTTAAATATTACTAACTTAAACAGCAAGGTATTAGTGTCATTACCTTTGTCTGGCAGCTTCCTGAACATCTGACCCACGTCATTGGACCAAAAGGGTCAACCTGTTATAAGCATTATTTCAAGGTATTAGTGATAACTTTGGATCATACATTTTTAACTAATGAATAAAGTACTTTCTGATTTGCAGCAATCTGTAGTTCTTGTGAATAGGCTTTTGAAAAGGGATTATGGTTGCAAGCCACAGTTACAAGATCTAACTAATGAACATGCTGCCTTGCCATGGTTTGAGTTTAGTTGGCTTTGAAGTGCAGAATATCAAGACTGCACCCAACCCAACATGCTGACCACAGCAAAAGTGCCCCTGAGCTGCAAAATGAGCCAAGGAGAAATGACATCTAGACAGCCATGTTGTCTACAATACTTCTGAACTACCTCTGCCAAAGGGGCTGACTAATTAGAAATTAGGAAGAGTTACTCTCTTAAGTATTTACAATATTTCAGAAAGAAGTTCTTCATGACAGAGGATGACATCTCATGTTTAATTATCCAAGTGATTGAAATCTGCATTTGTAGAAGTCCTGGTGCACTGTCAGTTTGTGAACTCTACATTCCAGAGTTGTATTATTTTGTTGATCAGTATCTGCTTGAAGAACTACAGACTGTCGATGTCTGTCATGCTTAATATATTAGGAGAGATATTTAATTAATGTCTTAAAATTGCCAGCAATATTTAGCAACTGAAAGAGATCAACCGAAGAGAATATGAATCAGAGCTTCAGATTCAAACATAACTTCTATGTTAAGTACCAGGAATAAGGATTTATTTCTCATAGAATTAATCAAAGATAATGTGCTTTAAATTCAGACTTTTATGCAAACAATTTTGCCTATGCAGAGAAGCTGCAAAGATATGATTACTTAATTTGCTGAGCACTTCGCAGCTCTAAACTGGCTAACGCCTAGTTTGAATCTTTATAAAAATCAGGGTATTTATTTAAGGACAGGATGTTCCCAAAGCAATACAAGAATATAAAGATCTTGATAATTAAGCAGCTTTCTTTCAGATGATTTAGACATTTCTGAGAACTCTATTTTTTTTTTTCCGAAGAAACATAATGTAATCCTGTTGCCTACTACTAAGTCATAGTCTGTGTGGTTGAAATATTTAGTAATTTTGTACATCTAATCTTTATACTGATATTTTTCAGAACAGTAACACATTTTCAGGGGCTTGTGACAAGTTCTGTTATCAGAAATGCTTCAACAATCTCATTATCAGTATAAAGAAAAAAACTGCTGAAAAGAAACTGAGTGCTACATGATCCCATTGTACAAATGTATGTGCAGTAAGAGTCCCTTGCTGTTTTCTCTGCACATACAACAGCAGAAAATTCCAGTCACTCCTCAGTTGCAGGAATTTTTATTTTTAGAGAAAATTTATGATGTGAACCTGTAAAATATTAATTATTAATCTTCAGGCATCACATGATATCATAAAATACAGGGTCCATATAAAACTCTCAGACCTAATTTTTAAAATTCCTTTCAATTACAGATGAATTTTATTACACCATTTGATATCTTCTGTTCCTTGACATTTATAGGACAGGTTGACTGACAAGACAGGCATAGAACAATTTATTTCTTACTTCTTCCTTCCTCACATTTGGCTTACCAAATTCCTCTCAGTATTTCCTAATGCCTTAACAATAATGAATAGATTCTGTGATCAGTGACAGCTTTAGATCTACCCAGTAGTTCAACCTAGAAAATCTGTGACAGATGCATTTTGATTCACGATGTTGCTACTCAGTTATTAGGCTATTTAACATTCTCTAGTAGTCTGTATTCTATAGAAGTCTGTATTTGAGTACACAGCTCCTAGAAAATTTCACAGAATCACAGAATCACAGAATAGTAGGGGTTGGAAGGGACCTCTGTGGGTCATCTAGTCCAACCCTCCTGCCGAAGCAGGGTCACCTACAGCAGGCTGCAGAGGAACTTGTCCAGGCGGGTCTTGAATATCTCCAGAGAAGGAGACTCCACAACCTCCCTGGGCAGCCTGTTCCAGTGCTCCGTCACCCTCAGAGGGAAGAAGTTCTTCCTCATGTTCAGACGGAACTTCCTGTGCCTCAGTTTGTGCCCATTGCCCCTTGTCCTGTCGCTGGGTACCACTGAAAAGAGCTTGGCCCCAACCTCCTGACACCCACCCTTCAGATATTTATAAGCATTTATTAGGTCCCCTGGCAGCCTTCTCTTCTTCAGGCTAAACAAGCCCAGCTCCCTCAGACTCTCCTCGTAGGGGAGATGTTCCAATCCCCTCATCATCCTTGTAGCCCTCTGCTGGACTCTCTCCAGTAGCTCTTCATCTTTCTTGAACTGGGGAGCCCAGAACTGGACACAGTACTCCAGATGAGGCCTCCCTAGGGCAGTGTAGAGGGGAAGGAGAACCTCCCTCGTCCTGCTGGCCACACTCTTCTTGATGCACCCCAGGATCCCATTGGCTTTCTTGGCAGCCAGGGCACACTGTTGGCTCATGGTTAACCTGTCGTCCACCAGGACACCCAGGTCCCTCTCCACAGAGCTGCACTCCAGCAGGTCAGCCCCGAGCCTGTACAGATGCATGGGGTTGTTCCTCCCCAGGTGCAGGACTCTGCACTTGCCCTTGTTGAACCTCATCAGGTTCCTCTCTGCCCAACTTTCCATCCTGTGCAGGTCACGCTGAATGGCAGCACAACCTTCCGGTGTGTCTACCACACCTCCCAGTTTGGTGTCATCAGCAAACTTGCTGAGGGTACATTCTAACTCTTCATTCAGGTTGTTGATGAAGAAGTTAAACAAGACTGGGCCCAGTACTGACCCCTGGGGGACACCACTAGTTACAGGCCTCCAACTAGACTCAGCGCCGCTGATGACAACCCTCTGAGTTCTGCCATTCAGCCAGTTCTCTATCCACTTCAACAACCACTCAACGAGCCCACACTTCCTCAGCTTCCCTAGGAGGATATCATGGGAGACTGTGTCGAAAGCCTTGCTGAAGTCCAGGTAGACAACATCCACGGCTCTCCCTTCATCTACCCAGCCAGTCAAGTCATCGTAGAAAGCTATTAGATTGGTCAGGCATGATTTCCCCTTGGTGAATCCATGTTGGCTACTCCTGATAACCTTCTTTTCCTCCACTTGCTTGATGATGGCCTCCAGGATAAGCTGCTCCGTCACCTTTCTGGGCATGGAGGTGAGGCTGACGGGCCTGTAGTTCCCTGGGTCCTCCTTCTTGCCCTTTTTGAAGATTGCAGTGACATTGGCCTTTCTCCAGTCCTCGGGCACCTCTCCTGTCCTCCAGGACCTCTCAAAGATGATGGAGAGTGGCTCAGCAATGACATCCGCCAGCCCTCTCAGTACTCGTGGGTGCATTCCATCAGGGCCCATGGATTTGTGGACGTCCAGATCGCTTAAGCGATCCCTCACACAGTTCTCCTCGACCAAGGGAAAGTCATCCTCTCTGTGGTCTTCTTCTCTTACCTCCGGGGCCTGGGATTCCTGAGGGCCGGTCTTAGCACTGAAGACTGAAGCAAAGAAGGCATTCAGTAGCTCTGCCTTCTCCGCATCCTCCATCACCAGGGCACCCGCCTCATTCAGCAGCGGCCCCACATTGTCCCTAGCCTTCCTTTTGCTGCTGATGTAGTTGAAGAAGCCCTTCTTGTTGTTTTTGACATCCCTTGCCAGCTTCAATTCCAGGTGGGCCTTGGCCTTCCTTGTCTCATGCCTGCATGCTCTCACCACGTTCCTGTAACTCTTCCCAAGTGGCCTGCCACTCTTTCCACATTCCATGGACCTTTCTCTTCTGCCTGATCTCTGCTAGAAGCTCCTTATTTAACCATGCAGGTGTCCTGCCTCCTTTGCTCAATTTCTTTCTCAGAGGGACCCATTGCTCCTGTGCATGGAAGAAGTGTTTTTTAAAGAGCGACCAGCACTTATGGACCCCCCTGCCTTCCAGAGCCCTGGCCCATGGGATTCCTCCCATTAGCTCCTTGCAGAGGGCAAAGTCAGCCCTCCTGAGGTCCAAGGTTTTGTTCCTGCTTGTCGCCCTGCTTCCTCCACACAGGATCCTGAACTCCACTATCTGATGGTCACTGCAGCCGAGTCTACCTCCGACCTTCACATCCTCCACCAGTCCCTCCTTGTTTGTTAACACAAGGTCCAGTTCTGTCTTGAATCACTACTGCGAACCACTGGGGAACATGTGGTAATTTTAACCTACTCAAAGATACCCTAAATGGTTTAACACAACTGTCAAAGCTGCTATGGGCTCGAAAGCTGGATGCAGAGGGTTTTACAAAAACAGCTCAATCATTTTAGGATAATCTTAACATTGTCATTTCAAAGAGAGTACTTCATAGAATGATAGAATTGTAGAATAGTTTGGGTTGGAAGGGAACTCTAAAGGTCATCTAGTCCAAACCCCCCTGCAATGAACAAGGATATTTTTAGCTAGATTAGGTTGCTCAGAGCCCCATCCAACCTGACTGTGAATGTTTCCAGGGATGGGGCATCCACCACCTCTCTGGACAGTCTGTTCCAGTGTTTCACCACCCACAATGCAAAATATTTCCTCCTTATATTTAGTCTAAATCTGCCCTCTTTTTTTTTAAAAATATTGCCCCTAGTCCTGTTGCAACAGGGTCTGCTAAAATGGTTGTCCCCATCTTTCTTACAAGCCCTCTTTAAGTACTGGAACGCCCCAATAAGGTCCCAACAGAGCCTTCTCTTCTCCAGGCTGAACAGCCCCAACTCTCTTAGCTTTTCCTCATGGGAGAGGTGTTCCAGCCCTCTGACCATTTTTGTGGCCTCCTCTGGACCTTCTCCAACAGGTCCATATCCTTCTTGTGCTGAGGGCTCCAGAGCTGGACACAGGACTCCAGGTGAGGTCTCACCAGGGCAAAGTGGAGGGGCAGAATCACCTCCCTCAAACTGCTGGCCACACTTCTCTTGATGCAGCGCAGGATATGCTTGGCCTTCTCGGCTGCGAGCGCATATTGGTGGCTCATGTCCAGCTTTTCATCCACCAGTACCCCCAAGTCCTTCTCGTCAGGGCTTCTTATAACCCCTGCATCTCCCAGCCAGTATTGATAGCGGGGGTTGCCCCGACCCAGATGCAGGACCTTGCACTTGGCCTGGTTGAACCTCATGATGTTCACACAGGCCCACTTCTCGAGCTTGTCCAGGTCCCTCTAGACAGCATCCCTTCCTTCTGGTGTGTTAACTGCATCACTCAGCTTGGTGTCATCTGCAAACTTGCTGAAGGAGCACTCGATCTCGCTCTCCAAGTCATTGATGAAAATGTTAAACAGCACCGGTCCCAGTACCGACTCCTGAGGGACACCACTTGTCACTGGCATCCATTTGGACATCGAGCCGTTGACCACTACCCTCAGGCTGCAAACTTCCAACCATTTCCTTATCCACAGAACAGTCCACTCATCAAATCCATATCTCTCCAATTTAGAGAGAAGGACGTTGTGAGGGACTGTGTCAAAGGCTTTACAGAAGTCCAGATAGATTACATCCATAGCTCTTCCCTTGTCCATTGATCTATTCACGCCATCATAGAAAGCCACTAGTTTGGTCAGGCAGGACTTGCCCTTGGTGAAGCAGTGCTGGCTGTCTCAAATCACCTCCCTGTCCTCCATGTGCCTTAGCATAGCTTCTAGGAGGATGTGATCCATGATCTTCCCAGGCACAGAGGTGAAGCTGATGTCTACCTTTTCCGCCACCAGTGCCCCCATGTCCTTCTCGGCAGGGCTGCCCTCAAGCCCTTCCTCCCCCAGCCTGTATTGATATTGAGGGTTGCCCCAACTCACATACATGATGCTCCACTTGGCCTTGTTGAACCTCATGAGATTTACACAGACCCACTTCTCAAACTTGTCCAGGTCCCTCTGGATGGCATCCTGTCCCTCAGGTGTGTTGACTGCACCACTCAGCTTGGTGTCGTCTGCAGACTTGCTGAGGATGCATTCAGTCCCACTGTCTATGTCATTGATGAAGATATTAAACAGTACTGGTCTCAGTAAAGAACGCTGAGGGACACCGCTTGTCACCAATCTGCATCTGGACATTGAGCTGTTAACCACTACCCTCTGGATGTGACCATCCAATCAATTCCTCATCCACCAGACAGTCTACACATTAGATCCCTATCTCTCCAATTTAGAGAGAAGGGAGTTGTGGGGGACCGTGTGAAAGGCCTTACAGCAGTCCAGATAGGCAACATCTGTGGCTCTTCCCTTGTCCACTGATCTAGTCACGCTATCACAGAAGGACACTAAGGTTGGCCCGGCAGGATTTGCCCTTGGTGAAGCTATGCTGGCTGTCTCAAATCACCTGCCTGTCCTCCATGTGCCTTAGCATAACTTCTAGGAGGATCTGTTACATGATCTTCCCAGGCACAGAGGGGAGGCTGACAGGATGGTAGTTCCCAGGGTCCTCCTTTCTACCCTTTTTGAAAACAGGTGTGACATTTCCCTTTTTCCAGTCACCAGGAACTTCACCTGACTCACACAACCTTTAAAATATGTCTTGGCAGCTACATCAGCCAATTCCTTCAGGGCTCTGAGATGAGTGTCATCAGGCCCCACAGACTTATGTACATTCAGGTTCCTCAGGTGGTCACAAACCTGATCTTCTTTTACAGTGGGATGGACTTTACTCCCCCAGTCCCCGTCTTGCAGTCCATCCACTCTAGAGGTGTGGGATGAGAAGTTGCCAGTGAAGACTGAGGTAAAAATTGTTGAGTACCTCAGCCTTCTCCTTGTCTGTTGCAACCAGTTTTCCAGTCTTGCTCATCAAAGCGGGTACCTGTTCTTTGGGCTTCCTTTTCTGGTTGACATACCTGTAGAAGCCCTTCTTATTATTCTCACCATCCCTTGCCAAGTTCAGCTCCAGCTGTGCCTTGGCCTCCCTGACCCATCCCTACATAACCAGGCAGCATCCCTATAGTCTTCCCAGGATGCCTGTCCCTGCTTCCACTGCCAGTGCAGTTCCCTCTTGCCCTTTAGTTTGACCAGCAGGTCTCAACTCAGCCACGCCAGTGTCTTGTCTTCCTTTTCTGATTTCCTAGTCCTGGAGATTGAGAGCTCCTGTGCTTTATGGAAAGCATCCTTAAAGATCTGCCAGCTCTGTTCTGCTCCCTTGTCCCTGAGGGCGGTTTCCCAGGGGGTCCTATTGACTAACGCCTTGAAGAGCTGGAAGTCTGTTTTCCTGAAATTCAGGGGCCTGACTTTATTCTTTGCCTGACACTTATCCATCAGGAGTGAGAACTCCACCAGTGGGTGATCACTGCAGCCCAGGCTGCCTCCAGTCTTGACGTCGCCGGTGAGCTCACTTGCATTGGTGACGAACAGGTCCAGTATCACATCCCCTCTGGTAGGACTGTCTATTATCTGGCTTAAGGAGCTATCCTCCATACACTCCAGGAGCCTCCTGGATTGCCTACAGCTCACTGTGCTACTTTTCCAGCAGATGTCAGGGTGGTTGAAGTCCCCCAGTAGGATGAGAGACTCCAAGCCTGATATCTCCTGTCATTGGAGTAAGAAGGCTTTATCAATAAGCTCACCTTGATCGGGTGACCTGTAGTAAACACCAACCACAAGGTTCCCTTTGTTTCCTCTGTCTCTGATTCTTACCCGTAAGCTTTATACCTGATGGTGGTTGTTCTTCAGAGACATCTCTTCACACTCTATCCATTTCTTGATACAGAGGGCAACGCCTCCACATCTCCTACCTCACCTGTCCCTTCTGAACAGCCTGTAGCCATTGATAGCTGCATGCCAGTCATGGGAATTGTCCCACCATGTTTCAGTAATGGCAACTAGGTCATATCTTTCTAGCAGCATGGTAGCTTTCAACTTCTCCTGTTTGTTGCCTATACATTGGTGTAGAGGCACTTCAGCTGGGCTGTTAGCTGCCTCACCTTCTTAGACGAACATGCCTGAATTCTTTAAAGATATTTCACTGGTGTTTCGCTGTTGGCCCCTGCTACCTCAGGAGCCTCTGGCTCATCTCTGTAGGACTTCAGGTGTGCTCCATTGTAACTGGCACATCTCAGAGAAACAGGCTGAGGGCCCTAGTTAGCAGCCTGTCCTTCTAACCTTGGTGTGTTGTCCCACAGCTTGTCAAGGGCAAGAATGTTATTATTCTATTCCACCTTCACAGAAACATTTAAGACACTGAGAGACAGACTGACTTGATGACTAGGAAACTGATTTAGTGACAGAGGAATGCTCACTTAAGGAAAAGTCGTATAGAAATTATGTTGCTGGTGATAATTTTTCTTTCAGGACCATGTTTTTTCCACTAATCTTGATCAGAATACCTGGATAAAAAAAGGAAACTGCTGTAACAGAAAATACGTATCTTCAGAGAACAACAGGTATTGCTGGACAAGCCAGGAAAGCCATTAGTAAGAACAGACACAAGGAGCAGTGCTGTAGAAGGAATGGGTGACCCAGATTTTCCTAACTGTTCTAGAGCTTCCTCAACTGATAACAATAATTCTTCACCTCTTCCAAATATTCTTTAAGTTGTTTACTTTTCATTCACCTTGTCTTAACAATGAAATGAATCTTACTTCACAGTATTTATCGCACTCATTTGTGTTGAACGAGAGTTTGTTTTTGTTTTAAAGACAAGTTCTCAAAGGAAAATCCTGAGTGAACTGTTTAACTGGATTTTAAATACAAGAAAAATCAGATACAGAAACCAGGTTGAGTCAAACTGAGCTGAAATTAGGAACAAAATTCAAATGTCTGACTCAATTCCATACTGAGATGATTGCATATATACACATTTATATATTTAAAATGTATACAGAGCTCATTTGAATTAAACATATTGCTTTCTTTGAGAATATACAGTATATTTAAATTGCATATAAAAATGTACAAGTAGCATATCAGTGAAAAACTGGAAAAGAGAACAGCTTATGTAGAAATCAACACCATAATGATAAAATGTTTGTCTGGGTATCTGCACTATTCTAACATCAAACTTTCTCACTTGTATGCAGCGGTCTCAAGTTGTTAGCAGTTTATTCTGAACAGTGTAGAAACTATGACAGTGAGAAACATCAACAGACTCAAAAGATTTGCTCTTTAGGTAAAAATAACACAGGATATAATACATAGAGGATATGAAAATGGGAAAATGAAACTATAATTTTGAGAAGTCTTAGTTATTTGGGATAGCCAGATGTGTACTTTCAAGATTTAGAACACAAATAAATGCACATCTTGCATTAATGCTGGCAGAAATCACCAATGGCCATCTGTTAGTATCATTAGTTGGCATTTCCTTTAGTTGCATAGTAGAGAAAAATTTGAGATTAATGTCACCTCATTGTGGGTCCTTACAGCCACAGTACCCGGCTAAATTGCTGATGTCAAGATGAATGTGAAAATACTGACTTTGGATCACTTTTCCTCTGAAATTTCAACTCAGAAAATTTTAATTCTTCCTAACTACTTCTTACACAATAAAGGTCAGAAAGAAAATCTGTAGGATTTACAAAGAAAACGGTAGGAGAAAACAGAAAACAATTCTAAAACATTTTTAAATATGAAGATCATGAAGATTAATACAAATACATACTAGTAATAAAGATTCACAGTAGAAACTCTTAGCTACTTCTTTTTTTTTAATCAAATAGAACAAGAACCTAAATAACAGAACTGCTCTACAGGTAAAGTCTGAAAATAAGATCAATTTTTGACAGTAAGAGTGTAAAACATAACATCTCTCAGTACTTAAATTTCTATTTTAAGTACACTAATTCATAAGTTAATTGAGAAAGAAGAAAAGCTATGTCAGATAGGTAATTTTAGATCTTCTATTCCAAAAGATTAAAAAAAATGAAAAAGAAAAAAAAGGATGTAACATTTTAAAGTAACCATTCAGCAGTATTTTGCAGGAATTGAGTATTTGACTTGTGAGTAAGTTTTTGGTGCAGTGCTGCAGAGTTCACTGAACACAGTTCATAGTTAATTTCACTAGTCATATTAACAGCCTTGAATCGGCAGAAATTTTTCTGTCAAATTATTTTATCATAAATCTCATCAAGAACCACACTTTGTACTTCTATAGGACATCTCACTGTAAGACATCAAAGAACACTACAAATCTACTTAAATTTCATCGTCATAATGACATGAAGATATTCTATCACACTATTTTAATAAGTGGGGAAATTAACTTGGAAAATGACATTACTTTTCCCTTGGTCACACATATTATATTTAGGTAATATCAAAAATTGTCACCAAAGAAGGGCAAAGTTAATAAATATCTCTTGTCCAAACCAGTTGACACAATCTTTCATGTCAATTTTGCCATTCGGAATAGACTGACTCATCTCTCTTTGGGCTTTAAGAGAAAGTCATGTATTTTTTTAAATTCTTTACATCTGTCCAGAAAGTATCTGAATGTTCCAGCCAATTATCAGATTTCATTTTTGTTTAAAAGCACGTTGCAGATATTTCTCTTTGAAGTAGACATATATCTAAGAAAACCCCAATTTTACTACATGTTATGTTACAATATAACCAAAAGAAACTTGAAGCTGCATTTATATCAGGTTTAAAATACACACACATAGTAAAATTCCACTGATTTTTGAAGTGTTACAATACACTGTACTGAATAAACAGAAGAATAATTTATTTTGATCCTTTCAAACTGTTATAGTAGGGCATGGCATTTTCCATTCCCTGTTTCTAAAAAGTAACAATTGCATGATCAGCATAAAGAAATAGGAAAATATGTTCTTAATTTGAAGCATGAAAAAATGTAAATGTTAGGATTGCCATGGATGTGGAGATGTTGATGTCTAATGATCATTACAGCTACAGTGTTTCAATACAGAAAACTAGCTGCTACGAAAAATACATGCAGTTCTCAAATTCTTTGGATGATTTAGACCTTCTCCTTCATATAGACATTATAACAGGTAGGCTTTGCTCGCTATCATAGTAAATGGACCACGAGGCTACTTCAGACACAATTTTCCTAGTTCTTGTAAACCCTTTCTCCCAGTTTGTGGTTACAGCAGATTTTTTTTTTCCCTGGTGCAAGATGGTTGCACTTAGTTGGAAACTGTTGTATGCTGGGAGAATGTTTCATGGAAATTCCATTGTTTTCTGTAGTCTTTCAGTTTCTCCCTTGCATCATGAAGAGTAAACCTTCGAGAAATCTTGAAATCCATATAATGCATTGGATCCATATATACATATTGGTCTATATAATGCACAGACAATGGGTGAATGTAAAAACTTTTCTAGTCAAGGCCCCAGTCTTCATGGTAAAGCTCTCTTGACATAACTCTGCCCTTTTAAGTTCACCTGGAAAGAGAAAACATCTCTCTTTGTAGGGAGATAGCACACTCTTTCCTTATTCTTTTAGCAGCTAGGAACAAAGTTTAGCTCTTGTTCTTTTTTCACATAGTCAAAGCTCTTTGAAACATGTTTCTTTGCCTCCACATTTTAGGAAATACTTGGCATATGAAGTAAAGCCATTTCTATTTCATATTTTGGACTTCAGTTGAAATGTGGCAGCTAGAGTAATACTGATTGGTAAGAGAACAAGTAATTCATCTCCTGTCTATGTCTGTACATAATTTATGTCTTGAACACAGACTATACTGATTTTGGGCAAGGCCCCTTATTCCTGAAAACTAGCCTTACATATACTTTGCTAGACAGTCATTGTGCTTTACTAGACAGAATGACAAGATCTGCCAGACTTTGAATTTGTACCTTCCCCTCAATTCCACAGCTTAAGACATAGGCAAAATTCAGTCTTTAGGTGTTCTGGTTTTGGCTGCAGCCAGCAACACAAGCGCCACGCGGCCGCCCCTCCCCCCACCAGGGTGCGGAGGAGAATGGAAAGAAACAGGCAGAAACTGGTGGGTCGGGATAATGGCAGTTTAACAGAACAGCAAACAGAGGGAACAGTAACAACAACGATACAGATAAGGAGAAAGCACAACGTGAACCGCATGACCCAGAGAGCTGTTCTCCCAGACATGACCAGCGCCCACGCTCCCGGGCCGCGAGAGAGTTCCCGCCGCCCAGCTCCCCCCCACCGGAACCCAGCATGATGGCACATGGTATGGAATACCCGGCTCTGTTTAGCCAGGTGGGGTCAGCGCACACACACACAAACACACACACACCCCCCCACACCCACGCCCCCCCCCCCCCCCCAGCTGTGCCCCTTCCTGGAGTCTGGTGAAAATTCTTAATTTTACCACTTTTCTGGGCCCAAAAGTACAGATCCTCGACCATATGTTGAATATATTTTCGTATTTTTAGTTTAATTTGAATAAGTACTAAACAATTGAGTTCATAATATCTGGGTGGTTTTTTTTTCTAAGTTTGTTTGCATTTTCTCCACTTGAGCTATCGACATCTTACTGATATAAAGACAGGTCTGAAATATTGAAAAGTTTGATTTGCTTAGATTCCACTTGTTTCTTACACCAGAATACATAAACAGTAGAAACATCCCACTGTTGGTTTTAGGTGCAATTATAAAATGGGGAAGGAAGAACACAACGAAGTCTGCACGTGCCTGCACGTTACTATAGGGTTCTGCATCTACTTAATGACCTTGTTGTGCTGCTGTTGACTTTTGACACATTCTTAGCCAAACAAACTTTAAAAAAAATTAATGCACATTTCAAAACAGCAGGAGATAATTAGCAGCATTAATGAGGCTGCTCGTTGGATTCTACAACAATATCTTTCACAGCAGGAGAATCAGACTATTTGTGTGTCAGGGACACTTACCCTTGACATTTTCTAATTACTTTTTGTAGGTATTCTTAACTCACCTTAACTACCAGGAGACACTGGCCTTGAAGCTGACTGTGGTGGTCAGTGTATGGCATCAATTACAGGACAGCAAGATTGCAAGACTATGTCAGACACAAAATGTCTTAGCACTGACACAGGATCAACATTGATCTTTTAAAGAATCTATATTCCTAGCTTGAGATCATAGAGTTATGCCATTAAAAATATATACTTTATTTAATCTCAGATTCATATCAATAGTCAAGAACAAATCCATAGCAAGGCTCTTTTTTTAAGTAAGTGCAACTGTGCCTTAAAACCACTTCATGGTTTCTCTTCAAAGATGAAAAACATCAGGATTAAAAGAAAACTTAAGTGCTGTTTGAGCATTTTTATAGATCCTATAACATATTCTAGAAATGGGTAAGATTTTTCAAGGTTATTCACCTCTGACCCAAGGCAGGTCCTTTCAGATTTGATAGGAGTTTTACACTTTACTTCAAAGGAAAATCAATTAAGGTATCGCTGAATGCTTTTGAAAACTTTGTCTTCATTGACTATTACTTTTCATAAGCATAACTGAGACACCTCCAATTATAAAAATCAGTATCTTCATGTAATGAAATAAGAAAATAAATTCAATTTTAAAAATCTCATACCTACATTTTTCTCACTTCTTGAGAGAAAAGTGGATGACAAGTCAAGTACGAAGCAAAAGTTTCCTTCTGGTTTTCTGTACCGCTCTGTTTTTCCTCTACTTTCTATGTGCAGAGCTATTAAAATTTTGACATCTACCTCTTGGTTTTACAGCCGTTGTTATTGGTGATTATCAGCTGCAGTGTCTTTGTTTTCATCTCATTGTCACATTTTTAACTATTTTTGAAACATCTGCAAAACAACCTTCTTCCACAGGGATTTCTCTAATACAAGTGACCTGCTGAGCACACTGTGAGATTTTAGGGGAGATATAATACAGTCAATAATAAAAGAGTACAAGTAATTGTAAAGCATTTGAATAGTAATACTAAAATAATTTTTCCTCTTTCATGCAATTCTCATTTTATCTGGGATTTTTCTAATTCAATTTTCTCTCTAATAAGCTATTGGATTGCCTTTAATTTTTCCATATTCTATTCACAAGTAAGCAAAAATACATGTGGCAGAAAAAGCCAGGAGGGACAGCAGAAAGTTAGACAACAGGACAGAGAGCGCTTATGGTAAAATGCAATCTTTTATCATCAAGTTAAAGTTATCAGTATAGGTTCTTTTGTGCCTTTGTGATACACAAAATTATTTACCTTTTTGTGGAGGTCAACCTGATAGAATCCAGAAATTTTTTTCTTTCCAGGGCTTCCCTTGACAATTACCCTCCTCAAAAGCCCCTGAAATATACACAGTATGGACAGAACATAAACATTTCTTGACTGAGGATCTACCATTGCTACTCTTCAGTACTCCTACCAAAACTCGTAACAGCTAATGCATATCAATATAACAAGGTAGAAAATTTCTTGCTGCCATATTTGCTCTGTGAACAGCAAGTGCTTTCTGATTTAGAGTTGCTAATTTCAGAATCTTTCATAAATAAGAAGTTTCAGAAGCACAAAAAATTAAAAAATAGGCACATCTAGCCCATTTTTTGGTGTGTATCTTTAACAAGTAGAGGTTCTTTTGTAGAGTGCCTCATCTGAAAAAATTTCCAGTGACTGTTTATCTTTCTCTTTTCTTCTGAATTATTGCAGTTATCTAATCATCCAAAAGAATTTGTTTGTCTCTGTGAAGGAAAAAAAAAACAGTAGAATATAACAAAGGTTATGGTAGTACCCAGGCTTAGCCTGATACAGATTTTATACCTGGCTTTAATAAGAGCATCTGATTTTATAGTTGATTTGATAAAAGCAGCTCTACTGAGGAAGAACAAGGATGAAATAACTGCTAACCACTATAGAAATGATGCAATAAAAGAGGAGGTCTCCTCTCAAAATGCTTGTCCCATCCCCTACCTTTCTTATAGAAGCCTTACCACTCTTACCATGCACATTTGAAAACTGCTGATTTAATTAACTTCTGAATTTCATCTGATACATGGCTGCAACATGAACTCTGCCTATTAAAAACAGCCTTGTGGAAAACATTCCTCTCCAATTCAGAAGGCACCTAACAGCAGGCAATTTGCTTTCCAAAGTCATATTTCCCCTCCATGAGGCACGGATGCCATATTGACAAATTTGCATTCCATTGAATAGACTTGTGTTTAATTTCTCACTTTCTCAGAATACAAACTGCTTCCTGAAGAAGTCAAAACTCAGATTGCTCCCTAAAGGGCAGGGAAAGTTTATGTGGGGTTTTTTTGTTGTTGTTTTGTTTCTTTCCCAATAATGCAATCTTGTCTGTAACACAGCAAGAAAAAGGATATAAGACAGATGGATTTCAAGGATGATACCAAACGCATAAACTTTTAGTATTTGATTTGGCTTCAACCCTTGCTTTTCACAATCTGGGGAGAAAACTTTCTTTATTTCTTCATAAGCAAGAATTGCACTTTTCTTTTCCTGGAATTCTTTATTAAATATTTATCTAAATATTTTATTAGCATTTTTCTCACATCTTTCATTCTGTATATTTTTTCTGGTTATCCAAAAAGAAATGGAGTATTATTTTGCAACTCTTAGTAGCCAGGGAGCAGTCAGAGGATGCTATGATTTTTAACACTATCTCATGTAGTTTAACATTCCCAATTTTTTCCTGCAAAGATATGAAAGCCAAAATCATGACCTAAATGCGGAAACCTAGTCCCATTGATACGAAGGGCAAATTCTGAATTGATTTCTATTGAATACAAATATTAGCAGCATAATGGAGGCAATGCCAGACTAACCCCCCATTGATCTCCTTTCTCTTATTAATGAGTAGTCTACAGTTAAGTTCCACTATTATCAACAGAACTGCTTGGGCCATGGTCAGTGTGAATGGAAGTAAATTGGCCTACGCATGACTTAAAATACACACACACACACAAAGTCAAAGCACTACAAAGTTCATATTTAACCTTTGAATATGTCTAAGTTTGGGCTCAGAATTTCTCCCTGAAGACCTTCAAACACTCCTTTCTCTTTCCTTTGACCGTACTGGGAATTTAGCAACGACTTCAGAACTACTTTACTGTAATTTAAAAGCATATGTCCAAGTGTCTTAATTAGATATACCAGATTCTTCCCACACTTGTAAAAATGTTGAGTCTTATCTTCTATATGTCTGCATACTGTTTGAATTCCTATAAGTATACTAAGGCAAATAACCTTATTAACATGTTAAAAATAGAAAAATACAAGTGGGAAGACAGTTTCAGCAGGTAATGGCACTGTGCCTATATCTATACAAAACTTAGACGCTGAAAGTTCTTCAGGCACACTTGTTAACTTCCAGTATGAAATTTAAAAACAGAAGCTTCTTTAAAGATCAATTTACACATAGGGCATTATGTATGTTATGGTGTACACAGATATATATATGCACACATGCACACAGGTTTTCAGTTTGCAAATAGGAATGAATAATTTAGAAATGTTGCTCTTCTTTCAGGAAGACAATGCATTCTCGGTTACTGTAATGACAGCAGTATGCACAGGTAAGTGTAGCCTAACAGGTATATCTGTCTCTCAGGGTCAGTGCTTCAGCTGGTACAACATATTTAGTAAAAGTGAAGTAAAAAAAAAAAATCTTTAAAGATACTAATCCGAAGTCTTCAGTTCCCTGAAGTGCTGTATAGCCCTATACGAAAGGCAAATTATAACAACTTTGACAAATATATAGTGATATTAATCATAATTCAGTTGGCTGTGGTAACTGATGCTCCGATGAAGAGATAGCAGCTGGTGTAGTCCAGGAAAGACCCTAACTTCAGCATTTCATTCACCTCTACCTGGGCAAAGGTGGCTCGGCAACAAACTATTTGTCTTCATCTGTCTTCCCAGCTGTGCAAGTTGACAGGGTAACAGCATGGTTGCTTGGTGGTCTGCAATGCAAACTGCCCTTTATCTAGCTAATCAACAGTTCAGTTTAGCATAAGGAAACTCATTGTACAGGTGTGCTGCAAAATCTGCGTTGTCTTGGTCACCAGATCTTGGGACTGCTTTACAAGGTGGATCTAATGATAGAGAGATTGTATCAGTAGGCTACTGATAGCTGCCAGTCTTTGAAGCTACACTCAAGTCAGATGTGAATCCCACACAATGAAGGCACAGAACATTAAAGGCAGAAACTCTGTAAAACCAGTTGAGCTGATTAGTACTAAATTACTGATGTTCCATCTGTTAGGGTGGTAATATATTTTTTCAAATTGTCTGACTGCAATGCTTCATTTCACAGAGAGCTCATGTTCAATGAGCCTATAGGGAACACTTTATAGTGATTGACAATGGAAAGAGATGGTGACAAATACATAATTACTCTTTGAGAGTGTAATGTGTTCATTAAGAAAACTAGCAATTTGTCTGTGGTGCAGAATGTCTACATAAAAATATATGTTCCCTCATATGCACAGTCCTTTCAGATATGAGAAAAGAATTAAAGAAAATTTAATGTATCCTCACCACTAGGAAAAAAACAAAACATCAATAATAAACAGGTATGTACCGTGTATTCATTTAAGGTAAAAAAAAAACAGACAAAACAATCCCCACATCCCTTTAAACAGGAAAGAGATATAGGCAATACCTACCCTGGGTCTAAGTTTCAAAAACCAATAAATTCAGTTGGTTTGGAAAATTTCTATGGTTGGACGAACACCTCACTTTGTTCATACTGTGCAGGAAAGATTATTTTTAGGAAAGAACTAGCAGCAGTGCTATTACTGGGATGCTCCTAAATGATATCCCAGATGTAATACTGAGCAGCATATACAATGGGATTGGATTCTAATGAAATAAACTGTAGGAAGTAGAATTAGGAGCAGTGTTAAGCCACACTATGGCACAAAAAGCCAATGGAACATACTAATACCTTACCTTCTGGTATTCAGAATCCCTTCTCCTTATGTCTGTCTCCCACAAATACCATCATGATTTCTCCCACACAGGTCTTTGTGATTAAGAATTCATTTTTCCTGTATACAAAAGAAGTTAACTTGTCCGTAGAGTTGTTACTTACAAGTAATTCAAATCCTCCCTCATTTTGACAAATACTTCTTCATGAAGCAACTTTTCTGTAAAGCCAGATTTCCTAGAAAAATTATGACTAAAATTATTCCTGGAAAGTGCTAAGAAAATTGAAATGTGTTTCTGTCTGGAACTCCTGTGAAAGGGGAAGTTCAGCATATTCTTTTATCAATGTGATTTTTGTTGTTGTTGCTACCAATTACCATTCATAATGTAAATCACTTTGCTTAGGTTTTCTTCTGCACTGATTTGGAAAAAAAGCCATTGCAAGATAAGGGTCAACAAAAGAAAACAAATAAACATTAGGTCGTAGTCTTATTCAGATACAAACAGCGAAAGAATGTGAAGAACTAGCCTCTCTGAAACACTGTGGGAATCAAAATCCTTTAATTAGAAAGAGAATGGGTATTGCCAAACTGAACAACTATTTGGAATCCAGATAAGTAACCCAAAATATTTTCTTTCATTATTCAAACAGATTTGGTCTGTGGCAGAGCATTAAACACTGATACTACTCTTTGATAAAGACTAATATTGCCAATATCATGAGAATAAAGAATTCTCTATTTAGATTCTTTACTGAGTAATGGTAACAAGATACTTGAGCTTGTCCATTATTACTAATGGAAAGCAAGTTTCTGCACTACGATTGATTTTGTTGTTAACTAAAAGTAACTATCTTTACGTCACAGAAGATTTTTAGTACAGTATAATGACAATGATTATATTTTAGGTATGCTATCACCTACATAATAATTAGACTAAAGAATAATATGGTTAACTGCTGATAGCTGTTAACTGTTAGATTATGTTTTATTTCTTGCCATGTCTTAGCAGTAGTAGAATGCAAGTTCTTTGACATCACATTAACAGTTTAAGGAAATTTGGTTTTGTAGCATTCTCCCAAACTCGTAAGGGATATGTCTTGTCACTGCCTTCTTAGACTCTTGAGGTGTCAGCTACTGTTAGGTTTTTTTATAAGGGAATTAACCACAGAAAGTAAGAAGTTCAAGAAGCATTTACTATGCTTAATATCAGCTTGCATTCAAGCCAGATATATAACTGATGTATCAAACAAATTGCATATTTTTGCAATCAACTCAGTTACAACTTTTACAATAAATACAATAAGTTAAAGTTTGGAATGAAGAGAACTCTATGCATCTCAGATGTAAAGGAATAACACAGTGTTAAGTCATTTTCTGTTATGGCACAGTTATTGGAACAGAAAAGGCATGGAAGAAAATCTGAGTCTGAAACTAGGGAAAGGAGAAAGCAAAAGGAATCTCACACTTGTACACACAACATGGAAAGTCATTACGTTGAAAATAATCAGTTTCACAAGGGAAAAGATTAAATAAAAAACTCCCTGAAGATACACAGTTTATGTCTTACTCATTTGGGGTAAAGCAATGTTGAAAACAAGAATGCTCTCACACATACAGCCAGGGGTAAAAACAAAAAATTGTCTGAAATTTACAGGCATACATTGGAAACAAAGTTCATCTGCAGTGTCCTAAATACTGGAGACACATTCAAATTGTGGAATCAGCCTCAAACAGAAAATTAAGATGACGCATTTAAAAACACATTGGATGAAACCCTGAAATGTGCTAGATTTGATTAAAAGGATTCAGCGATTTAGATATCTTGTTAAATGGCATAATGGCTGCATTAGGATTATACGTGGTCTTCATGCTTAGACATCTGGCAATTGGAAATGTACACTTCTGTACTACTGGTCACTAATTAGAGATCACTGTGCTAGGTGCACTAAAAGTACCTCACCTGAATCCTAACTCTTGTCCCATTTGTCTTCGCAGAATTGACTTCAGACAATTTAAAGACAAATGATGGCCTATCCACTGCAGTATCCATCTCCTTGGAGACCAAGAAAAATGTTCAAAGAAACATTTTCTTCCTACAAGAAGTTATAATTTATGCTTCAAGGAAATTGTATCTTATCTTATAGCTTCCTGAAGTGTCCAGCACATAAGCAAACCTAACAAGAAAGGAGCAAATAAGGAGCTAGCAGAAGGCTTCTTTATGTTTTAGAACCATTAGGAAAACTGACAAGGAACTTGTGATTTAAAATTAGCTCGTCTGTGCCTTTCATTTGCAGTCTAATGCTGTTAGAGTGAAGATCTCACAAATGCAACCAGAGATTCAATAAAAATAACAGCACTTCACAGCCATTAAGAGTTTTGAACATTTATGGACGATTTAAAATATTATAGTATTTATATTACATTTTTATTAGATAAATTTATTTAGTATATTGAATACACCAAGCAAATGGAAAATGAATATAAAAAAAGTTGTTTTCTTTCCAAGCTGAAAGTATAGGCAAGGATAACAAGTTTTGTAGTGTTTTTCCTACATGACTTTCATAATGAAAGAGGGTAGCTTTATATGTTTGATGCCCTGGTTTTTGTTGGGATGTTATTATTGAAATCATAATATAAAAAATAAAATCTGTCTCTTTGTAATAGGAAAGTAATATTTTTTTTCAAATGGTTACAAAATTAAATCTACGCACCACTTACTCAGCTGATACACTCAGCATCTAGTCGATGGATCTCAGTCTAAAGCTATCTGAAAAGTCCTTAAACACAAATTTCATTGTTATAATGAAAAGATCATGAAGAAATAACTTTCACCTCTTGTCAGGGTGTCAGCATTGCAACTGGTAGACTTGCCTATGATTTCCTGTGACTTCTATTTTTCTTGCCTGTAGGTTTCTTAGCCTTCTGTAAACACAAAAGATATTGCTCTAAGCTTAAGCAAAATATGAGAACAGTGAAAAGGAAAAGCAGCTTCTCTAAATCTCCCATTATTATTTCAATATCTATATATATTGAACACCCCCACACAGCCACTTGGCTGATACTATAAATAGTGTTCACCATATTGTGTAACAGATTACTCTTTTCAAAGTCAAATGTGTACATACACACAAATATATGTATTATAAGAACAATTCTAACTAAAGACTATATTTCCCTGGGAGAATTTTAAGTAATAAGTCAGTTCCTGATGTTCATTTTCTCACTTTGGTGCCCAAGAAATAAAAACATCCTCTCCCTCTCTTTTCCTTGTAAAACTTCAGAAAGTAGATATCTTGAAATACTGTATTAACCTTTTCCATCATAATTTCCTGAAGTTTCCATTCTGCTTTCATTTTCCATGATACAAGACTGTTCGCCTTCAAGTGAACCTTCATTTGCAAATTCCTTTGTCTGAAGACGAGAATGTAAAAAAAAAAAAAATCTTGGTCATTTCACAGAGAAAAAAAGCCCTTCTTACAGAAATATCTTCAATGATGGCGTGGAAACTAAGGTATGTATAAAGCATGTAATTTCCTTTATTACCACTGGTTTAGGTCCTAGCCTTCCTAGGTTAACCTTATTCACTGTAGATAAAAGTCAAAGAAGGGCTAACTTGTAAGAAATAACCCAGAAGCTAGCCAAACTGAAAAGATAACAGTTTGTCTCATTAGCATCTTCAAACAGGGAAAAAGGAGAAAAATGTGGGACAATATTGCTGTTGACTTTTTAATCTCAGAACTGCATGCTAATAATATACTTCTTTGTTTGTAATGGTACACATTCGCTTATTACCACATGATCTTTTTGAAATAACATAAAAATATCACCTTTTTATGTCAAAAAGAAGATTTTTATCAATTTTATTAAGAAGATAAAAATCAGTATCTTTCCCATGAGTCATCTTATCCTAACAGAATCATCTAATACAGTAAGATAAATAGTTCTCCATAAATACACACTCCTTCTAAAGGCTCTGAAAGGAGTCTAAATGATTATCCAAATAAAGGTGTCTACATAGCAGACACCTAAAATTGGGTCACATGAAATCAAACCTCATGATCTTGGGAATATTACACTTGAAAGTATTTGATACCTAAGTAGAAACATATCCCAAACACAGCAGCAATCACAGTATCGTACCATGTAATTAACTCAGCAATATATGTATCAGCTCCATAAAATGTGACTATTATTGAAGAAATTGAATAAATAAGCAGTAGTTTTGGATACATTTTACTGATTCAAAAGGTCAGCTTCTTTATTTTGCTAAATGAACAGAAAAATTTCTTCATATAGAATTCTGTAACTTAGGATTTTATGTCTGATAAAAATCAATATGTTCCATAACAAAGCTCCCTAAACAACTTTATTTAAGTCTACGATTTTATAGTAGCTAGTATATTGAAATGTGAAAGCATTATTTTTAAAATCTCTTCTAATGCTGTGTGCACCAGAAAGCAATTAATAACTACGCCAAAAAAATTATCCTTTGTGAATCAGAAGGTGGAGAAAATCAAAGCCACCTTCATCTCAGTTGTCACAGGTTTAAGACTTGCTACAGCAGTCCCAGATCCCTGAAACTATTGGCAGTCTGGGGGAATGAAGGCTTATTCTCAATGCAGGTTAGGGACAACTTTAAAGAAATTAACAAGCACAAATCCATGGGACCAGAATGGTCACAACCACAAGTGCTGAGGGAGTTGAACGATACAATTGCAAGGCTGCAACGCATTGGCATTGATTGTCTTTGGAAGCTCATGATGATCAGAGGAGGTCACTGAGGAATGGAAGAAAGCAAATGTCACTATTTTCAGGAAGGGGAAGAAGGAGGATCCAGGGAACTACAGGATGGTCAGTCTAACCTTGAGGAAGTGATGAAAAAAACAATCTGGAAACAATTTTCAAATATATGGAGGGCAAGAAGGTGATTTGGAATAGTCAACATGGATCTATGAAGGGGAAATTATGCCTGACTGACCTGATAGCCTTCCTCAATGAGATGACTGGCTCGGTGGATGAGGGGAGAGCAGTGGGTGTTGTCTTGACTTTAGTAAGGCTTTTGACACTGTCTCCCATAGCTTTCTCTTAGACAAGTTGATTAAGCATGGGATAATTAAATGGACAGTCAGGTGATTATAAAATGGGCTGAATTGCTGGACTCAAAGGGTTATCATTGGTGATATGGAGTCCAGCTGGAAGTCATCCACAAGTGGTGTACCCCAGGGGCTGATCTTGGCACTAGTTGCATTTAACAACCCGTTTGATGATCTGGAGAATGGGGCAGAGTGCAATCTCAGCAAGTTTGCAGACAATTCAAACCTGGGAGGAATGGCTGATATCCAGATAACTGGAGAAATTGGCTGACATGCTCCCATCACGTGGTTCAATAATGATAAATGTAAAGTTCTGCATCTAGGGAGGAATAACCCCATGCACCAGTACAGACTTGGGGCCAACTGGCTGGAAGGCAGATAGGCAGAGAAGAACCTGATGATCCTGGTAGCCAACAAGTTGACCATGAGCTAGCACTGTGACCACACGGCAAAGAAGGCCAGCAGTGTCCTGGGCTGCATTAGGAATAGCTTCACCAACAGGTTGTGGGAAGTGATCCTTCCCCTCTGTTCAGTCCTGATGAGACGCGTCTGAGTGCTGGGTCCGGTTCTGGGTTACTCAGTACAAGTGAGGAATAGACTTACTGGAGCAAGTCCAATGCAGGACTGTAGAGACGACGGTGTTAGAACATCTGTGACGTGAACTGAGGCTGAGAGAGCTGGGACTAATCATCCTGGAGAAGAGCGGGCTCATGAGGATCTTGCTGATATGTATAAATATCTGACAGGGGGAGTCAGACTCTTCTCAATAGTGTTCAGTGACAGAGCAAGAGGCAGTGGCCACAACCTAAAACATGGGAAATTCCACTTAAACATAAAAAAAAGTTTGTTTGTTTATTTGTTTCTTTGTTTTTCTATGAGTGTGGTCATACACAGGAAACTACCCAGGCCAATTGTGGAGTCTCTGTTCTTGTGAATATTCAAAAACAAATTGACACAACTCTGATGAACTTGCTTTTGGTGTCCCTGCTCTGAGGAGGATTGTTGAACTAGATGATCTCCAGAGGTGCCTTCCAAATTCATCCATTCTGTGATTCTGTGGTTTACTTTACTTTATCTTTTAATGTCCCTATGGAATATTTGTGACCATATTGTAATACCCAGAAGATTGCTACTTTTTTTATTGTATTCACTTAGAGATCTTATAAACTTATTTTTTTATTAATAAACTAGTACTCTAAAGTGGAACTGTCCTACTTGATTTTGATTATTTAGTGAATTATGATATATTTCTATGTTTCTATGCCTACTTAAATTATTATAGAGGCTTTTAAAGCACAAATTCTTATCGCCAGAAAGGTGAGGTTTTATGTATGCAAATAACAGGCATTTATCAATATATAATGAGAAATTAAAAATTTACATTTTCTTTTCATTATGAGTTTTTCAGATACAGTTGCTCATGTTTATGAGACAGAAGAAAATGTTTCTTTTTTTCCATCTTCATGTCTGGATAAGCAGAATGCAAAGAACCAAATCCCATCCTCAGGTTCTCAGGTGTAAATTGTATTTCTAGTTGTGTATAAATATTTTGCTAATTTATAAAATTAGAAGTATAAATAATACATTTCCACATGCATGTAAATAGAAATAGAACCTATCCAAGGGTTGGGGAACAGGTAAGATGTAAACAGCTTCTAAGTATACAAGTAAGTTATATACAGTGGTACAGAATAAGTTTTCCAGAATTTAGTAACTTTGGTCAGCTTCAGTATCTTGAGGACAAGGTCTTAACATAACAGGTGTGTGAGTAAATACGTAAAGCATAAATTGCTTAGTTTCACCTAATAAAAAGAGGACAAAAAGGCTTTTTGCAGTGATTTTAATGTCTTTATTCTTCCAATTAGAAAAGGTTGTACAAATAACATTTCTGCTAATTCTAGTATTTCCCAGTTTCATCAGAAACATGAAATACAAATACTATCACCCTCTAATTCAAAAATATTGTCTATTATTGCACCTGTATTTCAGCTGTGTTTACCTTCATCCTTCTGTCCCTCTTCATCTTCTGTTCTCATTGTTTTTTTCCCACAGAAACTGTGCAAATGTTCACACTCTCAGTGACATTTCAGTGTTTCTTCCTCCACAGCCTTCCCTTACTGACATTCGTGAGGAGTCTAGTGAATTAAATTGTGATCAGTTAAACCAAAGCATAGTTACAGCGAAAACTGAAATACTGCAGTTGCCTTGTTAATGATAGATATTATGACTTATATGTACATTTACAAACTTCATTGCAGTGACTCTAAAGAGGGATTTCCTGTGGGTTTTATGCTTTTCTTCTGCTCTTCTCTGTTATAGCCTATTCCAATGCCTGACCACTCTTTCAACAAAGAAATTATTCCTAATATCCGATATAAACCTCCTCTGACGCAACTTGAGGCCATTGCCTCTCGTCCTATTGCTAGTTACGTGGGAGAAGAGACCAACACCTGCCTCACTACAACCTCCTTTCAGGTAGTGGTAGAGAGCAATGACGTCCCTTCTCAGCCTCCTCTTCTCCAGACTAAACAGTCCCAGTTCCTGCAGTCGCTCCCGATATGACTTGTTCTCTGAACCCCTCACCAGCCTCGTTGCCCTTCTCTGAACACACTCCAGCACCTCAATGTCCCTCTTGTAGTGAGTGGCCTAAAACTGAACACAGCATTCCAGGTGCAGCCTCACCAGTGCCGAGTACAGGGGCACGATCACCTCCTTGCTCCTGCTGGCCACATTATTCCTGATACAAGCCAGGATGCCGTTGGCCTTCTTGGCTAACTGGGCACACTGCTGGCTCATGCTCAGCCACCTGTCAGTCAGTACCCCAAGATCCCTTTCCACCAAACAGCTTCCCAGCCACTCCTCCCCAAGCCTGTAGCGTTGCATGGGGTTGTTGTGAGCCAAGTGCAGGACCCAGCACTTGGCCTTCTTGAACCTCATACAGTTGGCCTCGGCCCATTGCTCCACCCTGTCCAGATGCCTCTGCAGAGACTTCCTACCCTCCAGCAGATCGACTTTCCCACCAAACTTGGTGTCATCTGCAAACTTACTGAGGGAGCCCTCAATTCCCTCACCCAGATCATTGATAAAGATGTTAAACAAGACCGGACTGGACTTCATGCAGAGAACTTCAGATTTCCCTGTATATAATTTTCTAAGGCCAAGTTTCAATTGACCCAAACTTTAGAGAAACGATTTGGGTAGAGTGCAGGGAATGCTTTTCACATTTCCCTAAGTAAATATGAAGTCTACCACTGAGAGACAGTGCACTGCCATGAGGCTTAGGGAAATAGAAAGCCAAGAAACAGGGTGCACACACCTTCACTCCAAAACAACATATGTGCAATCTTTCAGAAGACGCAAGATCTCTGCAAAAAGGTCTTTCACATCACCATCTTTCCTGAAGTTGCCCTTGATGTTCTGTGGCTATGCAATTCACCTGCTTGGATCTGTTGAATAAATAGCATACTCTAACATAAGTTATGTGGCTATAGCAGGGTTTCTGTCTTTTATGCACTAATTAACCGGAAAAAAATCAGTAAAAGAGCTTTGGCTTCAGAGTTATTTTGTATGAATGTGTTTTCATGAATTACTTACCAAAACTGGCACTTTTTGGGAAAAGATTCTGTTGATGGACAATGGAGCAGCCCAGTGGGGAAGAGAGAGTCAAGAGATTGTTCTCAGTCTAGTTTGCTTGATTAAGCAGTTGCCAGTGACATGGTTTAACTGTATGTCCTGGTTTCACGACAAAATTGTATTCACTACAACACTGTATCTACTGACTGTTTTTTAACTGCTATGATTGATTGACGGTGTCTAGAGCATGAGCAAAGGACCAAAGACATTAGTATTTGTTATGATTTGAGGGAAAGAAAGCCAAGAGAAGACGTGGATGAAATAAAAATGGCTAGTCACTTGTAGACAGTAATCTGCATTCAAACTAGACAAAAGGGCGGACACTTCTCAGGCCTTGGGTACTTTCACCCCAGTGCGCATGCTAAGAAAACAGACGCATGAAGGGCAAACGTACCGTATTGAAATGCAGGACCTTTCCTCTGCAGACAGAAATATGGTTATCAGAAAAAGCAAAAATCTAGGCAGAGTACACTGAGACAAGCGTGGTTTGTGATACCATGAAATTGAATCAATTTCAGATGTGGTAGACTGCCCCAGCACAGAAAATGAAGACACACTCTCTATCTATCTGAAATACGTCCTGAATCTTGAGAGACTTGGCCAAAGAGGCTCAGGGTCTTCCCTGTCAACTCACTTGGGTAATAAATTTCCCCATCTTTTGCTCTCCCTGGGTCTGTGAGGTGAAATCTGTTTGAATAAGTCTGTGAGCTACAGGCCTCTCCTAACTATTTCATCAGCATAGATATGCTAACAGACCCATCCAGCCTCTCTTTTAGATGCTTATCCTCAGCAGAGAAGCTCAGGATCACTGACTCCCCTTTTCCTCCTTAAAGGTTTTAAAATCATCTTTAGTCTTCATCACTTAAAGTTTTTCAGGGGCATTTTTCTGTTCACAGTTTTCACATTTTTTTGAGGGAGTCTTAGCTCTACATTTCTTTCATTCCTTGCCTTTCTCCTAAATCTTTTCTGTTTAAGTCCTTTAGTCAGGCATAGTAACATCTAACCTATAAACTAAGATATGCATTTATGAAACAAATATTATAGGTTGTGATTTTAAATTACACATCATTAGCTACGTGCGTGAATGTATTAGGACAATTTAGGTAACAGCATGTCAAAAGCAACTGTTGATAGCATGTAATTTTTTGCTATTTTACATACTGTACAGGTGTTGAAGGACAATGTAGTAACCAAACCATTTAGTACATGAAAATTCAGTTAATCCTTATAAAAGAAAATATAAAAGAAAAAGAAGACTAAGGAAAAGCAGATGAGGATTAAAAAACTAGGAATAAAAATTTAGATAAAGGGTCATTTTCAAATAGGTGTCATCACTGCTGACAGTATAGACCTTCTTCATACATAGAGTGCATGTCATAACACTAAAATGAAAAAAAAAAGCCCTCATAGATTAACAATCAGACAGGAAAACTGTTAGAACTGGAACAGTAAATATGAGTGTAACTCCTCTCAGCTTGACCTCAGTTAAAGGTTTCACTAGAAAATTTTTCTCCTTGCTTTTACTTCTTAAAATAAGTTCAACAAGTATAACTTAAATGCAAATAGTAAAACAAGTTAAATATAAAGAACAGATCCATCTAGCAGCCTAACAGTTGAATTCATCAGGTTACTGAACTGAAATAAAATATTTGTTTTAAATAAGTATTACATAGCTTGCCCTCAACTTCACTGATCTATTGTGTCAATTTACTTAGAAGAATGAAAATATTATATTCAGAAAGGGTGAAAATAGGAACTGCAATAGAAATACCCACACTAAATGCATCTCATAAAAAAACATAAGATAGATTTTTGACTTCATAAATTTATGGTGTTTAAGGCCAGAGAAATCATATATTGTGCCATTGTATCACAGGTTATTCCCTTTCATCTCACTAAATCTCTTTTGAGGCCAATAGCTTGTCTTTCACTGAAGCATAGTTTGTGTTTACCAAAAGCACCTCTCACAGAAAAGCGTTTCATCTCGAATTAAAGCCATTAAGAGATGGAGAATCAAGTACCTTGTTCAGTAGTCTCTTCAAGGAGATAGTATATGTTGGTTTAAAGTGAATGTCTTCGTTTTGGTAACAGTCAAGTGTGCGGCTTCAACATCAAAGTTCTCATTTTTTTATCTTCCCCTAAAAATAATAAATACTGTATTATTCATTCATATTAGTGTATTTATCTTTAGAAAGTGTTTATCCACTGCACATAAGTCATCTTCTAATTTCACAGTGATAAGTTAAGCCCATTAGCTGTATTAAAACTCAAATTGTATAACATTAATATTAAATAATGAATTATTTTTCCTCAAATTTAAAATATTATTTTTAAAATATGATCACGAGTTTTGCAAATTCCCTTCATTTGCTGAATGATTCACAGTGTTCACAAGTATTTTTTAATGGTTCACAGTGTTCTATCTGCAAAGCATTATGACTATTAGATTTAAGGCTTTTTTTTTTTATTCACCAGAGACTGAATGCTTGGGGTCTCAAAATGTTTCTACAGAATCCTTTCTATATATGGATTCACAGAAAGTACCATACAGCAACAAAAACTGAGGCTGCAAGTCAGCCAGAAAATAAGAAATTGTGAATCAGTTTCCCCAAAGTAGTGTGTGTAATGGCAGTGGTATAAACAACGTCTGAGTGAAGGTGAGCTGTAATCACATTTAGAGCTTCTTCAATGTCATTCTTCATTCACTTTGTTCAACATTAGAAAAAAAAAGCAAAATCTATGCAGCAGAAAGTCCTGCATTTCTTCCAAAGGATTGTTCCCATGTTTTTTTGTATTGATTAGCATTAAGTATTTTAAGATCTCAGGAGCAGAATATTGGATGTGAAATATACATTTACAATTATTTTCTCACTGAAGAATTTATACAGATTATCTACTTGGTTTAGGTTTCTGCTTGAGTGTTTCTTTCAATTAATTCTATCCCCGTAGATGGACTCTCTTTTTTGAGTCTGTCTAATAAATATCTCACTTGCGGATAAATTCATACAGAAAACCTAAAGACAGCATGTTAAATTTAATTCTGACCTGTTCAGGGGTAAGAAGTGTTCCCCCTGATAATGTCTGTATGGTCGATCGGCCTTTGGCACCTCATCTTTTAAAGACAGCATCTTCCAGGCCTGGAGGAAAGCCAGGTAGCCCACACATGTGGGAAATTAAAGAGAACTCTGGCAAGGTGCCAAGCTACCAAATTGCTTTTTTCCCTCCTACTTTTTTTGCACTGCAGACCCTCGCAGAGGATGTGCTCTGATCTCTGGAGGAAACAAAATGTCCTTACAATAAATCAGTCTGCAAAGAACAAAAGGCAGGCAACATGTTGTGACAGCGCTTTACTGTGTACGATTGTTTCAAGTTTCTGTAAAATACAGCTAGTTCTAAGCATATCAACTTACTGCCACCCATTTATAGGATTTATGAATGGGTAGGTTAATGCAGACTTTTGTTTTCTGTCTTTTGTGCTAATACTAACTGCTGATAAGCTTCTTAACATAAGGTCTCTGTGTGCTTTGTCCAATATCTTTTTATGAGAAAGTTTGGAATAGACTTAGTGGAAGTACAACACATTTTGAAAGCACATTTAGAAAATCTTCATGTAAGGAATAGAAAACAGTAGTTGGATTTGGAAATTGTCTTTTGGTTAAACCGGTTGAGAAGTACATTCCACAGAGATGTGAATTCCTGAGACAATTAGTACAAGAAGAAATGAGTAAAAAGGTTTTGATGATTGGGTCCCTAAAAGTACTCCCCATCTTCACATGAAGATCTATCCAGATACATGACAGAAGCAGACCTGAGAGAGCTGAGAGGACATCTGCAGCTCCACAATTATAGGAGTCATTATATATAAAGTCTAGGTTAGTGCTTATTTATGTCAGATGGCTTTGGTTTCCTGGGGTGTACACCATAGAAGTGTCCTGTTTTTTGCTTCCTTTTCTCTGCATCTTGTAGGATACAACAGGACTCACCTCATCTTTTGTCAATATTAGTTGTGGGAACCTTGTTGTGGTGAAAAATGTCAGACTCTGTTGCCTTCGCAGAGCCGAAATGTGATGAACAGCATGCCTCCCCTGCTGTGGGCTTCTTCTGTTTAACAGAGAAACTGAAAGTTGATTTACATGCTAATGATTTAAGTAAGATGTTTGTCTGGTAACAGAAAGGAAAAAAAAATACTAAAGAATTCCTTTTATAATTGATTTTGGTGTCTCTGAGGCTCTGAAAAAAATGTGTCATTATTACTACATGTGTTCAAGAGGCAGAAGAAACTGAAAGAGATGATCAAGAATGACCTTGCCTCACGCTACCATTCAAAAAAGTACTTTAAGCAAGAGCTAAGTTTTAAAAAAATGAATGCCTGGAAAATTGAGAACAGTATGATAAAAGAAATAAATTGATGTCTGAAATTAATTTTTCTATCACTGGCAAAAAACTGCTCAGAAGAATCCAGCCAAGTGCCTTCTAAAAATGACAGAAGACCACACCCATTTGTTTAATTAATGTGATTATTATTGAGAGTCTATCTGGACTATAGTCAGAATTCCTAGTTCTTATGAAGTTATAGAGGTTTGTCAGTGTTTTAAAGTCTTGATTCACTTTGGTCTACAGTCTTCTGAACTTTCACCTCATGTCATGATTGGGTGTAAAAGCCAAAGGCAGGTAATCTTTCATTCAAATGAGTGGTAGAGCATGAAAAGTTTTGGGATAAATGAAGATTGGAAGATATCTCATTTTGGGAATCTGAATTTTTATCTATTTATTTTGGTCTGTGACTTGTTTACTTTGCTCTAATACAGCTATGGACAAAATGGGTGGAATATTCATCAGTCATGTGATATGTTCTAAAACGTACAGAGTTTTCTCTTAGAAACTGCATTTGTTGTTGGACAACCACCGTCATTTGTTGTCTTGAGAATTATAAAGTTCATTCTGTTCTGCTTACAATTGGGCTTATCCATGTGCAAATGATATTTTTGTAATTAACTTCTAGTTTCTGGGAACTTTAAACTATTGAAAATTTAGAAGATTAAAAAGTTTTGACATACGACTGTCAACATTTTTTTACATTTTGACATTTGACTGTCAAGAGTCTTTTCATTCTTATCTGAAGACTCAATTTCCTAAGCATCTCTGTAATATTAGTTTGTTTTTTTCGTTTGATTAGTAGTTGGTTTTGGGTTTTGTTAAACAAAAAAAATGGTGAAGAGATTTTTTAACTCAAATTCTTTTCTAATTTAGTTTAGTTAGCTGAAATGTACCTGTGGGATTTAAGGCTGCCCAGGGTTCTCTACTTCAAAACAGCAGTCTATTTATTTGCTGATAGACGTTTCTATTTGACTAATACACAGAGAATGTGTATAACAGTTGTGGAGATCAACATGCAGAATATACTACTGTGCTACCTGAGATAGGTATCCTGCCTCCCTTAGCAACTACATATTTCAGACATTGTAAGGATTATCTTCTAGGAGATAAAGAACAACTGTGATGTAGAAAGGAGTCTTTACTGTTACACAGTTAATACCTTCTTCTAATTAACCTCACACTCCTTTGCCTTCATAACTTTTCCCAAGGTTAACTTCTACTGCAACTGTGGCACTACTTTTAACTGGTGTTCATTGGACAACTGAATACTGGGAAATTATTATTTTGTGTCCAGTTTATACAGTAACTTTTTAAAGAAACATTGTTTCTTCTTAGGTGTTCGATCGATGTTGGTTATGTAACTGATGGTATATCTATGTTGTGTTGTGTCTCTTGTCAGATAACTTACTTATAAGTAAGTTAAAAGTCATATTCAGGCAAGGTTTAAGACATTTCAGAATAAATTTTGAACTTGAATGTGATTGAATCATGTACCTTGTTCCCTCAGCTCTCTCACACAGGCTTCCAGGTATCTGAGCGAACTGAGCTGTGTATTTCAAATCCTAATATCATGCTCTAAAACAGAAGCCGGAATTTGCTAGCAGCCCGTTTTTACACTAAAAATTAAAACCATGCAGGTGTGCATACAGTGAGTTTCATACAACCAGTATTTTAGGTAATTAACCTCTTCCTTGTTCTCACCCATTAAACGCTGGCTTGCTATTTACCTCTGAAAGACTCCTGGATCATAGAAGGGTCACACAAGATGAGGAAAATAGGAAGAAGATAAAACATTTTGTGTTCACCAGTAAAAATACAGGTATGATACTGTTGACAGGATCATCATAAAGTTGGTATGCCAGAGTCACAGACAGCAAAAGTGAATTCTCAAAAGGAAACCCCCAAATTCTTTAACTGTTTTCTTATGTGTCCAAGATGTAAAATATTTTCTCATCAGACTATAGCCATATATAAACAAGGTCTTTCTCAACATCTAGGCAAGTCCAGCATGCCTTACCTGATCATTTGTTAACAAATATTTTGCCGTCTACTCATTTTATTTTCTCTTTAAATGTTGTAAATTTTAACAGAAACTGATCTGGTCAGGCACAAGCAACAGATATCCCAAGGAAGTGGTGTATCCATGGAACAGTTACTGTATTTCTCATGTGACAGAGTGATTTTTGGTTGTTTTAAGGGATAAGTGGCTTTCAGCTGGTACAGGATGACTGCAGAATGATAGCTACTTATAAACATCAGCAGTTTAAGCGAAGCCCTACCAAGGTAAGAAGAAAAGCTACTGATTTTGGTAGTTCTTTGATTGGGTCGACACCAAAGCTATTGCAGGATCAAGATGGGAACTACAGCTCAATTTCCTGTTTTAAACTAGGTTCCTGCTACATTGTTACCCGATAAAATCGTCTAGATCCCTGATTTTGAGAAAATGCAAGCACATTCACAACAGTAGATAAGTGGAAAGTCTTTTAAGGGCACATAAGTTCTTGAGAACTTTGGGTACAAGTGAAAATTTGAAATAATGAAAAAAAATATTAACTGCCTTCTATTAATGATTATTCTGGTTTAAGTTGACCATGATAGACCTAAAAATGAATAGTTTTCTTAGAAAAAAAATTTTTCACAGGAAACGGACAGAGGTTCAACTTCAGCCTTGGGTCCAATGCCACACAGCAGATGCAAATCTATTCAGTTTCTCTGTATAGTGGACACTGACATTCTTCTAACAAGAGCTGACTGTAGAAAATTAGTGGCAGCAAGTGCACACAAAACAAGTAGCTCCAGATTATAATAAAATACTTTGTAGTAGAAGAAAAATCTTTATTTGAGAAACTGTCTGTTCTGTCATTAGTGTAATTTGTAACAGCTGACATACAGATACTCTCTGTTGGACCTTGTTCAAACAATTTAAAATCACTTCTCCTGCCTTAAACAAGTAAACTCATGGCATAACGCAGCCAAAAGTCTTGTGCTGTTCTTGTTCAATACAGTAGATCTTTAAAATCCAGTGTACCTGAGTTTGCATTGCCTTTAGAAATAACTTTCTGTCAATGCATGAATTTTAAAAATTGCAAAGAACTAGAAAAGCTTCATGGATTAATAATCAAGAAACCAAGGTTGCCACCTCATCAGTTTTACAAATTATATTGGAATTAATGAACAACACTGCAGAGAATGCACATAATTTTGAACTATTAAACACCCAAATCTGCTGGAACCTAGCTCACAATTTTGCAAATAAGGGCTAGATCATGATTTATATTTGTCTTCCCACTTCACCTTTCAATACAGAACTCTGAACAGCAGCTATCAGAGTGCAAGGGAAGAAAATCTTTACTGGAAATAAGTTTTCATCTGAGAAAAGAAGATGTCTTCTAGGGCTGCAGCCAGAGCTAGCTCAAAGCAGATGAAAGATACTACTGCTGACAATATTTGGGTCCAAGAGTGCTGGTCACTGTTTAAACGTCACTTCCTCCACGTTCAGAAGCAGTGCATCCCCCTGAGAAAGAAATCTAGCAAAGGAGGCAAGAGACCTGCATGGATGAACAAGGAGCTTCTAGCGCACCTCAGGTGGAAGAGAATGGTCCATGGAATGTGGAAAGAGGGATAGGCCACTTGGGAAGAATACAGGAACGTCACCAGAGCATTCAGAGATGCAACGAGGAAGGCCAAGGCCCACCTGGAATTGAATCTGGCAAGGGATGTCAAAAACAACAAGAAGGGCTTCTTCAAGTACATCAGTAGCAAACAGAAGGCTAGGGATAATGTGGGGTCACTGCTGAATGAGGCAGGTGTCCTGGTGACGGAGGATGCGGAGAAGGCAGAGCTACTGAATGCCTTCTTTGCTTCAGTCTTCAGTGCCAAGGCAGGCCCTCAGGAATCCCAGGCCCTGGAGGCAAGAGATGAAACCTACAGAGAGGATGACTTTCCCTTGGTCGAGGAGAACAGTGTGAGGGATCACTTAAGCAATCTGGACGCCCACAAATCCATGGGCCCCGATGGAATGAAGCCATGGGTGCTGAGGGATCTGGGAGAAGTCATTGCTGAGCCACTCTCCATCATCTTTGAGAGGTCTTAAACTTCTTCAGTTTGCACCCTTTATCATTCATCAAGGAGAATTTTAAAATTTCTCACCCTATTAATCTGTGGTTTTTTATTTTTTTTAATAGAACTAGATCCTTTCTCGGCTTGAATTTCACCAAAGAAGTCCAAATTTTTTGTAGCCCATGTTATCCCTATACCCGTTTACTACCCCTTCTCAATTTTTATTTCCTGATGTTATGAAGGACATTCAAGCAAGGTCTTGTACAATAACATCTCTTCTATAGAGGCCTTTTTTGATATTTCCTTGAGTTGGTGTTGGTTTCTCCTTTGTCATAACACTGAGTCACTCAGTGACCACATAATATAGCTAGGACTTTCTCCTCATCTGTCATTTCCACTGGTTCTCTGCATACAGAGAAAAATTGCATTACTCTATAAACGATCTTGTACTTCACACCAATAAATTTTGTCTTATTTATATTACTAATAGACTGCATACTTCAGACTGAGTCAAAAGGGTCAGCCATTTCTTCCATCTGCAGATTATCGACAAATATGTAAAGTAAAAACCTATCTATCAGTTACTTGCAACGTGATAGTTTTCTACTTCATGGTCAGAATGAAGGTTCTGTTGTAAAAGGCACTATGTAAATGCACAAGTCCTTTTGTTGAGGAATAATGTTCAAGAAACTGTTGCTATGAATATGTATGTTAGTACACGACAAGATGGCTTGCAATTAATTAGTGCAAGTGCTGCTGTGAACACCCACTATACAGAATTTGTGTGTTGTGATTAGCCAAAATTTCATCTCCTAAGTAATATGATTTTCACTCCCAAAAAAAAATTTAAAGTTGTCGAAGAAAGTTCGAATTCCTCAAAATGACTTTGAGTTATACCCAGTGCAACATTCGCTTAGCAAGTTAGTGCTTCTGGTTCCAATTTTACATGGAAGACAGGACTGCAAAAGTTAATCTAAAAAGCAGTTCAGTCTGAATTCCAAAATCTAAGGAATTCATGGTTGCTTAAAGAAAATTCTCTGTAAAAATAAAATGCTTCTTTTCTATCAGAATATTACTGGAAATAGCATATGATGTAAGGTGGTGCATTTCTGGCTGAAAAAAAGAAAGAAAAGAAAGTGTGTGCTTGTTGTGAAAAAATGATATTCTTTAGGTGACAGATGTAAAGATACCAAAACAATATGAAATCAAGTTCACTGAAGTTTTATCAAAGCCAAATCACAGGCCCACTGTGTTTTTCTTTCACTTAAAATCCATAACCCTTTACTGAGGAAGCGTATCATTAATGAAAAAGAACATGTTGATGGAGAGCCAGCAAAGAAGCTACAGGCAGTAAACTTTAGTATTGAAATAGTGCATAACGTTTTCCTGAAGGAAGGTGATCTAACAGACTGTGGGACTGCACCTTCCAGTTATTCCAGATACTTCAGTAGTGTAAAATTTTCTTATCAGGTTCCATTCCGGCAGTCCAAAGAAGTGTAAAAATGTGCATGCATGAAATACTGACTTTCAACTCCATGACAGACATGTGGATGTAAGGCCAAAAAGGCAGTAGGAGAATCTTGACGACCCCCTAAATTGTGACGTTGTGCTTCAATAAGTTACCACTAGCTGCAGAAAATGCATTTTTAAACATGTGGATCTGGTATTGGAACAAAACATCAACCCAGCTTATCAATACAAAGACAAGGAGTGCACTGGAATCAGGGCAATTTGATTTGTCAGAGCAAGTAGTCTACTTTCAAAACCACATAGCTGGATCCATTTTAGTAGGATGGAATTATTATCTTCCTTTTTCTTTATGCTGAAATTGGGCAGAAATGTGCTGAGGATCATTTGACATACCTCTGGACCTCTCCCAAAGTAGTATTTGTTTCTAGGACTCCCAGCAGAAATCTACAGCACATTTATTAAGTAGAAAATAGAAATTCATGGAAGTGCTCTCTGAGAGCAATGAGCCATTATGATATCTAATTCACACAAAACTGAGAGTAGCTGCATAGGAAGAGTGAACATAAATTGATGGTAAGTTATATGAGCTCATGCTTGACAAGGAGTCCATTAAGAGGGCTAAACCTGAGACACAGTTGGGTACTGAAATTTCTTGTATAACATCAGAGTTAAAAAAATAATAAAACAAACGCATTACATAATCAGAAACAAATTAATTCTGTCAATTTTCTGTGCACTTTCTATTTGCCTTGTGTGTACTGTCTTCTAGTAATAGAAAAGAATCTATCTACTTTCAAAGCATCTTAGATCTTCAAACATGAAATAGTTGTGAGCTTATAAAAAAGTGTGGTAAGGTTTAATTAAATAAAATTAATTTAAGATTAAAGAAAATCTATTAAAGAGGTGTTCATGTATATTTTAAAGAGAATACAATAGATTTCCATTGTTAGAAGTAGATATACCTGGCAAAAGTCTGTATAAAAAATAAACCTATGTAAGAGCTGTTCCATCATCTGATGAGGAAACCTGGATTTCTTTTTTACAGCTACAACTCCTCTAATTCCATACAAATACATGCTCTGTCTGGCAAGGCAGTATTAATTTAGAAGCCTTCAGAAATATACTTGGTTATGTGTACACAGTACCAGCATATATACGGAGAGTCAATTTAAATGTATTGATCCCTTCCTGCTATCAAACACATCCTTTAAAACATGTACCCTGATTACAAAGTCTGCTTTTTTAGCTGTGGTGCATCTCTCAGCACTTCTTTGCAAAACTGATCACTCCAGTCTTTTCCATGGACTAGATGTTTTTCTGGCGTTAGATGGATCCTCAGTAATTCTCCTCAAATCAGTCTCAATATCTGACACACAGGATCTCAGGAAAGAGAGAGAGACAGTGCAAATGTGTGAAATACACCTGTAGCAGCATCAACAATAGAAAACCAAATATACCAGGTGGATTAAATACACCAACATTTAGGACTGTGAAGTAAGCACACAACTTAGCAGTGAATCCTGTGCTTTTCACCATGCAGGCCAGAAAGCTCAGGAATAGCAAAATCCATGATTCACTCATCTTCTATCCTCGCAGTTAGCTGCTGACCTAAGAAGACCTGAATTCAGCACATTATTCTGTTGGTTCGTTATGCAGAAATCGCACAGTGCACTCCTCATAGCCTGGTATATAGTTGGATCGTTACTAAGGCTAGTAAATAGATGGCTTTTGAAGGGGAAAAGTTCTAGTTGGCTGGTTAGGAGCAAAAATGACAAAGAGCTAGAGGTTTTGGGGTTTCCTTCTGTCAGAGATAAGGTTGAGACAATGATATGACTGGGTTTTATGAGCTTTGGCAAGTGTATGAGCTTAGGTTAAGCGTATCAGGAAAGGGGTCTGGTATTCTAAGCCTAGAACAAAGCATGTTAAAATGCTATATAGTTATGTAAAGCAGACTTTTCCTCTTCTCAGCTGAGCATGTTAACCCCTCAGTGGGTTAAGCATGAGTAGTTAGCATGTTGTAAGCATGTTGGTTCTTTTGTCCTTTGGGTCACTTTCCAGTTAATGGTGCTGTCTGAAGGCGAACAGAGGACAGAGGAGGTTCCCACTTCAAAACAGATTCAGACTCCTGCTTTAAAAAAATATTTAGAAGTTATTCGTTTTAAAGGTCAAAAGCGCACCCTGAAGAACACTCTGACTACTAACCTGTTGAACAAGGAAAGACATCAGTACAATATTCCATATAAATTATCACAGAATAACAGAATCACAGAATGGTAGGGGTTGGAAGGGACCTCTGTGGGTCATCTAGTCCTACACACCTGCCGAAGCACGGTTGCCTACAGAAGGCTGCAGAGGACCTTGTCCAGGCGGGTCTTGAATATCTCCAGAGAAGGAGACTCCACAACCTCCCTGGGCAGCCTGTTCCAGGGCTCTGTCACCATCAGAGGGAAGAAGCTCTTCCTCATGTTCAGACAGAACTTCCTGTGCTTCAGCTTGTGCCCATTGCCCCTTGTCCTGTCGCTGGGCACCACTGAAAAGAGTCTGGCCCCATCCTCCTGACATCCACTCTTCAGATATTTATAAATATTTATAAGGTCCCGTCTCAGCCTTCTCTTCTTCAGGCTAAACAAGCCCAGCTCGCCCAGCCTCTCCTCGTAGGAGAGATGCTCCAGTTGCCTCATCATCCTCGTAGCCCTCCGCTGGACTCTCTCCAGTAGCTCCTCATCCGTCTTGAACTGGGGAGCCCAGAACTGGACAGAGTACTCTAGATGAGGCCTCACTAGGGCAGTGTAGAGGGGAAGGAGAACCTCCCTCGTCCTGCTGGCCACACTCTTCTTGATGCACCCCAGGATCCCATTAGTTTTCTTGGCAGCCAGGGCACACTGCTGGCTCATAGTCAACCTATCGTCCACCAGGACACCCAGGTCCCTCTCTGCACAGCTGCTCTCCAGCAGGTCCACCCCAAGCCTGTACTGGTGCATGAGGTTGTTCCTCCCCAGGTGCAGGACCCTGCACTTGCCCTTGTTGAACTTCATCAGGTTGCTCTATGCCCAACTTTCCGACCTGTCCAGGTCATGCTGAATGGCAGCACAACCTTCCGGTGTGTCTACCACACCTCCCAGTTTGGTGTCATCAGCAAACTTGCTGAGGGTACATTCTAACTCTTCATCCAGGTCGTTGATGAATATGTTAAACAAGGCTGGGCCCAGTACTGACCCTTGGGGGACACCGCTAGTTACCAGCCTCCAACTAGACTCAGTACCGCTGATGACAACGCTCTGAGTTCTGCCATTCAGCCAGTTCTCAATCCACTTCACCGACCACTCAACGAGCCCACACTTCCTCAGCTTCCCTAGGAGGATGTTATGGGAGACAGTGTCAAAAGCCTTTCTGAAGTCAAGGTAGACAACATCCACGGCTGAAGGGAAGCTTCATCTACCCAGCCAGTCACACCATCGTAGAAAACTATCAGATTGCTCAGGCATGATTTCTCCTTAGTAAATCCATGTTGGCGACTCCTGATAACCTTCTTTTCCTCCACTTGCTTGATGATGGCCTCCAGGATAAGCTGCTCCATCACCTTTCTTGGGATGCAGATAAGGCTGACCGGCCTGTAGTTCCCTGGTTCCTCCTTCTTGCCCTTTTTGAAGACTGGAGTGACATTTGCTTTTCTCCAGTCCTCGGGCACTTCTCCTGTCCTCCACGACCTCTCAAAGATGATGGAGTGGCTCAAAAATGACATCCACCAGATCCCTCAGCACTCGTGGGTGCATTCCATCGGGGCCCATGGATTTGTGGGTGTGCAGATTGCTTAAGCAATCACTCACACAGTTCTCCTCGACCAAGGGAAAGTCGTCCTCTCTGTGGTCTTCTTCTCTTACCTCCGGGGCCTGGGATTCCTGAGGGCCTGCCTTGCAACTGAAGACTGAAGCAAAGAAGGCATTCAGTAGCTCTGCCTTCTCCGCATCCTCCGTCACCAGGACACCCATCTCATTTGGCAACGGCTGCACATTGTCCCTAGCCTTCCTTTTGCTGCTGATGTAGCTGAAGAAGTCCTTCTTGTTGTTTCTGACATCCCTTGCCAGATTCAATTCCAGGTGGGCCTTGGCCTTCCTCGTTGCATCTCTGAATGCTCTGGTGACATTCTTGTATTCTTCCCAAGTGGCCTGCCCCTCTTTCCACATTCCATGGATCTTTCTTTTCCACCTGATCTCCGCTAGAAGCTCCTTGTGCAACCATACAGGTTTCCTGCCTCCTTTGCTAGATTTCTTTCTCAGGGGGATGCACTGCTCCTGAGCGTGGAGGAAGTGAAGTTTAAACAGCGACAAGCACTTCTGGACCCCCCTGCCTTCCAGAGCCCTGGCCCATGGGATTCCTCCCAGTATCTCCTCGAAGAGGCCAAAGTTAGCCCTCCTGAGGTGCAAGGTTTTGATCCTGCTTATCGCCCTGCTTCTTCCACGCAGGATCCTGAACTCCACTATCTGATGGTCACTGCAGCCAAGTCTACCTCCAACCTTCACATCCTCCACCAGTCCCTCCTTGTTTGTTAATACAAGGTCCAGCAGAGCGCCTTTCCTTGTTGGTTCCTCCACCACTTGCATCAGAAGGTCATCATTGATGCTCTGTAGGAACCTCCTGGATTGCAAATGCCTAGCTGTATGGTCTTCCCAGCTGAAGTCAGGGTGGTTGAAGTCCCCCATGAGAACCAGGGACTGTGACTGTGAGGCTTGAAGAGTACTCAAGGAAAACAAGATCAACCCTGCTATATGTGACACAGAGCTGAATGCTACACTGTGAACATAACTGTCTCAATAAAGCTACCTACAGTTACTAAAAATTTTAATTAAATAATACAATTGGCACATTAGCTGACAAGATCAGTAAACTGATGAAACTAACATCCATGTGGCAATGAAGTCAGTATCTGATCTGAAATTACAAGGATTCTATCGGGAGACAATATCTTAAATTATATAAAGAAATAAATATGTGCTCTTTAAATATGTTGAACATGTTATACAGTCTCAAAGTAATATGCCTATCTGAATGTATATGAAAGTTACACTGACCTTAGGTTATCCATTTCAGTGCAAAGAATGCATGTAAGTGCTTGAAAGACTTCCTCCTTCTAATGTTATCTTTAATCTTTTGCATCAAAATGTGCATAAAGTCACTTCAAAAGAATTTCATTATAAATCTTTGCAACAATTAACAGCAGGTTCTTGTTTTAACAAATCATCAGCAGTGAGAGACTGCCTGTTCTGAGAAGTAACACAGTGACCTGGAAGCTTCAGTCCTGAAAGCATCTTTGATACAACACCTTCTGAACATACGTAAACTATTTTTATACACCTGGTTTGTTGATACATTCTGCCATCTCTCTCGTCTTTTATGTGATTGCTGCTTTGAATATGTTATGGGAATAGGCTTGATTTTGATAGTTATTTCCTGGGATCTGGGGAGCGTGATTGTTAATCTACTGCAAAAGACATTCGCATTATTTGAATAAATCATAATCTGAGATTACTTTCCTCTTATCAGTTTGTTTTTGACTTATGAAATCTGTTTTCCATTTCCTCTGAGCTCTTTTTCTAATTGACAGGTGGTCCTGATGTGGTTCACTACAGCAACCTCTCTCAGGTTACTCGCTGACTCTCCAGATGTTTAACTTCATCATTTTGATGTGCTTCAGTGACTTTCTAGGCTGCTTCTGTCTAGCGCTCGTATGCTTATATCTCTCTTCTATTCTTTTCTCCCATTAGAAAAAGTAATTTGGTGCTGGTTGTTGTGATTGCTGTTGTTGTCATCGTCTCACATTTAAATTAATTCCCCTGGCATTAGCTTCAGGGTTTTAAAGAATCCTTCACAATGGTAGTCATGGAAAGCCTTCAATTCCAAGACTTCAATGCCCATTTCCATCTGCAACATGGACATCTTTGTGGCATTACATAAAATTATAATGCTTGATAGTACACCATCCTCAAAAGCCAGCATTACATTGTGATCTTCACTGTGATTCAGGTTCTTTGATTTAAAGACATGCAGAAAAAGTTAGAAGATATATTTATGAATGTTGTAATTGTCTCAAAATTTTGAATGGGAAATGCATTTCATCCCTGGGCACTGCAAATCTTCCTTTTGTTTGATATGTGTGTGACACCTAGAATGACAAAATGTTCAGATCTGTAGCAGTTTGTCAAGGGAGCATTTTACAGACTCTGGATAAGGAACATAATAATTGCTCTGCAACACCTGAAACCTCCTGTAAATTGTCTTATGGTGCCAGCTTTCCTTTATTACATGTTTTATGTCATGGATCTGTGTATGAAAGTCAGCGTTTAAGATGACACTCACTTCTTTTAATACATTGTTGTGTACTTCACAGTCTTAAGTTGATTTACTTCCAGTTCTGTAACATGTTGGCTACCATACCTAGGCAAATATCTGCATTCAGCTAAAATTTAAACCTAGAAATGTAAGTGAGGTAATCTATTTTACTTAACCACTTTTGGTTGATAAAAATTTTTAACCATTGTTCTCCAGCTTCATCCAATGCTAAAACTTAAATTCAAGTGCAAAAGTCGTTGGTAGAATTCCACAGTTCTTTAGATCTTTGGGAAGGATCCCTATCAAAAAAAAGTTTTAAGTGCGCCCTTTCTTCCAGCAGTTCCAAACAAAAAGCCTGTCTATGACAAATTTCCTGACAAGATTTACAGACATGCTTACCTTTGAATTCTTCATATAAGCTGTGCACTAACTTCTGAACTCAACATTCTGGGAGTCACCACTCATTGCTCCTCTCCAACACAAGGAACACCTACTTAGGGAGAAACATCCATTTTAAATTCAGAACTTCCTTAGTTACCAAGAGAAAAGAGCTTTCAACAACAGAAATTTTTTTTTTTCCTCCTAAGCATACTTCAGTTACTCTAAGAACATAATGCAGGATTACTTACTTCATTGAGAACTAGACTAGTGGTTTTCAAGGTGTACACTGTGCCAGGATGATAGTAGTCCATGATTCCCCCTTGCTAGTTTTCTCATGGATTTAGAGATCATACCCATGGAACTGTGCTTTCTAACATTTTGCTTAAAAGAACAGTTTAGCTTTCAAAACCTTTCAAGTGTCAAGCTAGCCAACATAAATCAGTTAGTAACAGTCTCCTTTAGTAGTCCTAAGTTACCTCCTAACCACCAAATAAGCAAATACTTTAAATTCACTGTCATTAGCTTTCATCATAGGTTCAATGTTATGCTTGCAAGCTAAAAGTGAGTTAATGAGCAGGAATATACAGAGTCAAATTTCTAGGTTAACCAGTGTCTGGTAGTATCAGCTATCTGTGCAAAGAGCTTCTGATTGTGCTGTAACTTTTTCTGGGACTACCATGAATTGAAATGACTAAATGTCATGAATTCAAACATCTTTTCCAGTATAAGTTGAAATCTTTCCATTGCAATACACTGGTTCAGGTTAACAGTCAGTGTGAAGAAGTAAAAATCCATGTGCCCAATGAAAAAGGAAAGTGTGAATAAAATTCTTCAGATTTAATAATGAAGTGAATATGCGACATTACAGGAAATCTTTGCTCTTATTTTTTGAATATGACCTGCTTTGTTTTCTTGGTATGAGAGGACATGTACATCTTGGAAAAAACAAAGGAGCTTTTAGAAGCAGTATTTCCCTGCCTTAAAGTGTGAAGTTTCAGAATGTAAATGAAACACAGCAAAAACAGACGTGTGCCAGAAGCTGTGGAATCAAGTATCTACCTGGGAGCACTTGAAGTAAAGAATTTAGGTTTTTATTTCAGGGTCCAGAATTGCAGAGTTTGTGTATCTAACTAAAATGAGAAGCAGTTTGTGGCTGAAATTAAAGCCAACAACTAATAGTGAAATTATTTTAAAGTGAGATAATATTCAGATCAAAAAAGTAAAAATCTGGTGTTTCTTTTTTTCCATTTAATCAGTCAAAAATAGTCGTTTATCGCAAGAGCAGTGAAGAGAAAATGAAGTGTGAAGTCACACTGCAGCGCCGACCTTATCACGTACCACTCTGTGAAAAGTAACTTTTGGTTTCTTAAAGAAAAAAAAAGTTTAAATAAAACAAGAAAAAAAGGAATCACCACATATCTGCTCTGACTTTGTTCCTGAACTGTAAATCCCCAAATGCCCTCAATGATTTTGAGTGCTATGTTGAAATCTAAGATATCAGTTGAATATACCTCCATGAGATGATAGCTGAAGCAGACATTCAGAATTCCTGAGAATTTCTGAAGTCACGAAAGAACATTTTGAAATTTCCAGTATGAATGTAAAGTACTTGTTATGATACTCCATCCTTATATGCAATTGTTAATAACATTCAAAGAACATTGGCCTAACAAAACTCAAATGGAGCACGCAAAGGAAGATCCGTATAGCATATAAAATGTATATAACTGTTCTAAGTATTATAACTTATACATGCATCATAGCTGGATGAATCTTAAGCAAGAGACTGCCAGCATGTTAAGTATTCCACTTACTGCCTTTCCCTGTGATAATTTCTTTTATGATTTGGGAGGGATTTTTTTTTTCCTTTCATCTGAGGGAGCGGCCATCAACAGCTACTTTCATTCTGAGCTGCATTTTTTTTTAATAGAAGCTTAAAAATGTAGAATTAAAAGTTAGATATTTCTGTAGTCTGCTTCACAACAGTTTCATTAAATGGCAGCTGTCTTTTCTATACAGGTCAAGTCCTGGAAACAAAAGGTATAAATTTAAAACCAAGAATATAAAAACTAATAAGATTGTAGACAGCATTTATGTTAAAAGCAAGGAAAAGCACATTTCAGCCTTTCTAAACCAAGGGGTAGGTATGCCAAACAGTTTTTTACAGATTAATATACCCATGAAAATAACCTTAGTCCACAAGTGCGAAAATTCAGTCCTCCTCACCTTCCTTTTGGTATTCACTGTGCAGAATGCTTACATACAGGTGACATTACGGTGGGTGTATACTACAGGCAACCTGACCAGGAAGAGGAAGTTGATGAGGCCTTCTACACGCAGCTGCAAGCAGCCTCACAATCACAGGCCCTGGTTCTCATGGGGGACTTCAACCACCCTGACTTCAGCTGGGAAGACCATACAGCTAGGCATTTGCAATCCAGGAGGTTCCTACAGAGCATCAATGATGACCTTCTGATGCAAGTGGTGGAGGAACCAACAAGGAAAGGCGCTCTGCTGGACCTTGTATTAACAAACAAGGAGGGACTGGTGGAGGATGTGAAGGTTGGAGGTAGACTTGGCTGCAGTGACCATCAGATAGTGGAGTTCAGGATCCTGCGTGAAGGAGGGCAGGGCGATAAGTGGATCAAAACCTTGCACCTCAGGAGGGCTAACTTTGGCCTCTTCGAGGAGATACTGGGAGGAATCCCATGGGCCAGGGCTCTGGAAGGCAGGGGGGTCCAGAAGTGCTTGTCGCTGTTTAAACTTCACTTCCTCCACGCTCAGGAGCAGTGCATCCCCCTGAGAAAGAAATCTAGCAAAGGAGGCAGGAGACCTGTATGGTTGCACAAGGAGCTTCTAGCGGAGATCAGGTGGAAAAGAAAGATCCATGGAATGTGGAAAGAGGGGCAGGCCACTTGGGAAGAATACAAGAATGTCACCAGAGCATTCAGAGATGCAACGAGGAAGGCCAAGGCCCACCTGGAATTGAATCTGGCAAGGCATGTCAAAAACAACAAGAAGGACTTCTTCAACTACATCAGCAGCAAAAGGAAGGCTAGGGACAATGTGGGGTCACTGCTGAATGAGGCAGGTGTTCTGGTGACGGAGGATGCGGAGAAGGCAGAGCTACTGAATGCCTTCTTTGCTTCAGTCTTCAGTGCCAAGGCAGGCCCTCAGGAATCCCAAGCCCCGGAGGTAAGAGAAGAAGACCACAGAGAGGATGACTTTCCCTTGGTCGAGGAGGATTGTGTGAGTGATTGCTTAAGCAATCTGGATGCCCACAAATCCATGGGCCCCGATGGAATGCACCCACGAGTACTGAGGGAGCTGGCGGATGTCATTGCTGAGCCACTCTCCATCATCTTTGAGAGGTCGTGGAGGACAGGAGAGGTGCCCGAGGGCTGGAGAAAAGCAAATGTCATTCCAGTCTTCAAAAAAGGTAAGAAGGAGGACCCAGGGAACTACAGGCCGGTCAGCCTCACCTCCATCCCAAGAAAGGTGATGGAGCAGCTTATCCTGGAGCTCATCAACAAGCAAGTGGAAGAAAGGAAGGTTATCAGGAGTTGTCAGCACGGATTCACCAAGAGGAAATCATGCCTGACCAATCGGATAGCTTTCTACGATGACATGACTGGCTGGGTAGATGAAGGGAGAGCCATGGATGTTGTCTACCTGGACTTCAGCAAGGCTTTCGACACAGTCTCCCATGATATCCTCCTAGGGAAGCTGAGGAAGTGTGGGCTGGATGAATGTTTGGTGAAGTGGATAGAGAACTGGCTGAATGGCAGAACTCAGAGGGTTGTCATCAGCGTCGCTGAGTCTAGTTGGAGGCCTGTAACTAGCGGTGTCCCCCAAGGGTCAGTACTGGGCCCAGCCTTGTTTAACATATTCATCAACGACCTGGATGAAGAGTTAGAATGTACCCTCAGCAAGTTTGCTGATGACACCAAACTGGGAGAAGTGGCAGATACACCAGAAGGCTGTGCTGCCATTCAGCGTGACCTGGACAGGCTGGAAAGTTGGGCAGAGAGGAACCTGATGAGGTTCAACAAGGGCAAATGCAGGGTCCTGCACCTGGGGAGGAACAACCCCATGCACCAGTACAGGCTCGGGGCTGACCTGCTGAAGAGCAGCTCTGCGGAGAGGGACCTGGGTGTCCTGGTGGACGACAGGTTGACCATGAGCCAACAGTGTGCCCTGGCTGCCAAGAAGGCCAATGGCATTCTGGGGTGCATTAGGAGAAGTGTTGCCAGCAGGACGAGGGAGGTTCTCCTTCCCCTCTACACTGCCCTGGTGAGTCCTCATCTGGAGTACTGTGTCCAGTTCTGGGCTCCCCACTTCAAGAAAGGTGAAGAGCTACTGGAGAGAGTCCAGCGGAGGGCTACAAGGAGGATGTGGGGACTGGAAGATCTCTCCTACGAGGAGAGGCTGGGCGAGCTGGGCTTGTTCAGCCTGAAGAAGAGAAGGCTGAGAGGCGACCTAACATATACTTACAAATATCTGAAGAGTGGATGTCAGGAGGATGGGGTCAGACTCTTTTCAGTGGTGCCCAGCGACAGGACAAGGGGCAATAGGCACAAACTGAGGCACAGGAAGTTCCGTCTGAACATGAGGAAGAACTTCTTCCCTCTGAGGGTGACGGAGCACTGGAACAGGCTGCCCAGGGAGGTTGTGGAGTCTCCTTCTCTGGAGATATTCAAGACCCGCCTGGACAAGGTCCTGTGCAGCCTGCTGTAGGTGACCCTGCTGCGGCAGGGGGATTGGTCTAGATGACCCACAGAGGTCCCTTCCAACCCCTACCTTTCTGTGATTCTGTGATTCTGTGATTGTGGTAGTACTTCTGGGCTCCCATTATATTCAATGGAAGTGCAATCAATGTGGCCAATGGATCGTAAGGAACAAGTTGTCCTAAGATAGACTGTCAGACAAAAAGCTAAGCAAAAAAGAGGCAAATAAGTTGAAATAAGGATAACGGACTACTGCACATTATAGCAAAACAATACTGCAGTGAATTATAGGTTTAACTTTTATGAGGAAATATAGCATTTAACATGTTTTAGCGGATTTCATCTACCACTGGGAGACAATTTCTCACAGATGCAAAAAACTGTTTAATAAACTTCTTACTCTGTCCTCTGTGTCCGAACAGTCTCTTGTTCCAACAACCGACGACACTTTAGCAGCACAAGGTATTGAAAATTGCTGAAACTAGCTATTTGAGGATTCGCTGGTTAGACCAGATCTGGAATCTGGCACCTCATGCACTAGCTACATCTATTAACTTTGGCATAGGACATGAGAGGACTCCTCATTTGGCAAGAGAACAGACTGCACTGCAATAAGGAACAGCATACACGTCACGAAGCTGTGCAGGTCTTTAGCTACTTCTAACTTCGTGTAAATTAAATATCCCTGATTCTGTTAGACTGAGAAAGGGTAAATGTCAAAGACAAGCAGGGGGGCCAGCTTACTCTGGAACAGCCTGGATTTCTTCTCTGTTCTGTGCCTGCCTAATTGCAGCGTACCTGGACCATTCTATTTTCGATTGATAATGTCTTATACTAACACAGATCCACCTCATTATACTTACAATCCATCTTGTTCATGAGATTATTTAATAAATGGCAGCCTCTTGATAAGATAGGCATAATCAAAGTGCATAAACTAATTTTTTATTAGTTATAATTATACGAGGTCATTTTTATTGGAGCAGCGAGATTGATAGATAGCTCTATAATTGTTTTCAAAGACACAGACAGCTATAATACAATTAAGTAACAAAAGATTGATCCAAGCTACATCAAAATCAATTGAAACTGATGACACCCAGAAAGTCACAGAGAAACTCAATAGATATTAGGATAAGGCCCAAACTAATACAGCTCACACCCTCCCCCCATTTCTCCCTAAATTTTTGGTTTACTCTGTATTTAATGAAAAAATCTTTAAAACATTTAAAATGGCAACATTTTTAAAGCAGTCTAATACAGCACAGACATTTTAAAAAGCCATCGACACAGTCTTGTCAATAGTTTGAATCTTTGTTGATGCTATAAAGCTGAAAGGTTAAAGTGTTATCTAAAATGGTGAAAAATCTAACCCTTTATTTCAAAGTGACAGATGTACTTGCCTTGAGCACTAACAAGGCATAGCTAATTACTGATACAGTTGCAGAAAAGGCACTCTGGCAGTCATGATCTATGAACAAATTTGTCTTCCAAGTGACAAGTCAAACAGAGGTTACGGAGGATGTTGGGCACTGCCAGCACAGTGGGCGGGTTATGAAAAAATTTCGCACATTCATTTCTATTGCCATAGGGGAAATATTCCACCTTCAACTCAGATGATGTCTGAGACTCTTTCATACTCATATTGCTTACATTAAGGGCACCAATATTTCTTTCTTTATATCGCCAAGAGGTCTTTAATCCAACAGTTTCTTAGAATCTCATTTTTCCTAAATTATTCCATGATTTTTTATGATACAGTATTTTAGAGATACCAACTGATGAACAATTAATTTGTGTATCATATAGATAATGCTCCAGCTTTTTGAAATAATTAGAATCTATAAAAATGCTATCAGTAAATCTATTTTTAAAGTGACCATTTTAAAGTGACCAAAATATCTGAAATCTTATACTGTTTTATCATTTCAAATATAATGCGGATTTCTGAGAACTTGAATTCTGGTGACAATAAATGACAATAAAATGATGGAAATGCACAAAAGCAGATAATTATACTACAAATTAAATTTCTACCAAATATGATAACTGAAATAAAGTGAAAAATATAGCTAAACAGTATTGTCATTGTCTTTGAGTCTACAGTCCTCATTTTTAAAATGTTTCATTGTTCAGTGTTTTGGTTTTGGCTGCCGCCGGCAACAGAAGCACCACGCGGCCGCCCCTCCCCCTGCCGGCATGCGGAGGACAATGAAAAGAAACAGGCAGAAACTTGTGGGTCGGGATAAGGGCAGTTTAACAGAACAGCAAACAGAGGGAAACAGGAACAACAACGATATAGATAAGGAGAAAACACGACAAAAACAGACCCGCATTCTCAGACCGCACCGGCGCCGCACGCTCCCGAGCCGCGAGTGAGTTCCCGCCGCGCCGCCCCCCCCCACCGGAACCCAGCGTGATATCACATGGTATGGAATACCGGGCTCTGTTTGTCCAGGTGGGGTCAGCCCCCACCCCCTGGCTGTGCCCCTTCCTGGAGTCCGGTGAAAATTAACCCTGTCCTGGCCAAACCCAGGACATTCAGATAAAAAAATTCGCAATTTCTTACATCTCAAAAGATTTCGGAGAAGAACAAGTAAATATACCATTCTTTATAGAAATGAAACTGTTATTCCTATTTATGAAAAATGCAAATAGGTATTCTTAATGCTGAATCGGTTTTCTCACTGCTACACTGACAATTGTAATATGAAGACTGAAATCTAATAGTAATATGAAGGATTTTTTAATCAGCATTTATTCTCCCAAGATAAATACATTACCTGTATTTATTCCACAAATATTAGACATCTCCCATAAAAGCTACCACAATGCCTTTGGGTGTAATAAGATTAAATGATTTGGGTCAGATCCCAAATGGGATTAGGCTTCCTGGCACAAAGTGTTACAGCAATTCAGTGTTAGGCAGTGAGCCCAGGAGTGTAATTCAGGGATTTCTTATGTTCCCACATTCCATGTACAATGAAAGGGTAAAACTGGCACTTCGCAGTAGGACAAGAAGTATGACAAGAAATACCTAAAACATGCAATATAAGTAGCAAACCACCAACATAATAAAACTTATTTTCTCTTTTCTGCATTAAATACCTGTGTCTCAGCAGGTTTCTGGGCTTAAAACAATTTCCTCCACAATTTTGTTCAAATCACACTGACCATTGAAATGATTTTTCATTACACTCAGTGAATGCAGTAGGAAGCCTCAGTTCAAGACTATTGTTGGTTTCATGGATTTCAAATTCACACTTCACATGTCAGATGAGATATTAATCCCTAGGAAACAAACCTTGTTTATTCTCCTTTTATAAATCTTATGTTAACGACCTCCCACATATGCAACTGCAGTTGAAGCAATGGAGGGTCCTTCTTTCTGAGTTTTGTAGCTTGCTGTTTAGGTCATTCACGTGGAAAAAGGGAGTCCCTGCTTTGAACTGAGAACACCACCAAACCCAGTTCTCCCACTCATGGAATAATGGTTGTAATCACTACAACTGTGCAAAAGTTAAATTAATTCTTCCCTTAATATCTTCGAGCAGAAATGTCTCAGATGTAATGCTTTGAGTTGAATTTTATGTTCTGTAAGTTTAGTTCAGACAGAGGCTACTTATATTAATAACCTGGAGGATGTTCCTCATGCAAAGGATGTGTCTGAACACCCAGCTTTGAGCAAGGAAGAAATTCTAGACATGCTCAAAGTCAGGAAATTAGCTACCTACATCTACAGCTTATGACCTAGAAATTCGGCAGGTATCTTCTGCATTTCTTCACAGGTTTCATAAAATTCAAGCCAAGTACTTGGGTGTTTTAACTTTATTTCTTAAGCAATACACACATTAAAGAAATAGAACATTTAATTTTAAGAGTATCATCTTTCATTTTCATATCATATGCTTTTCAACTGATATTGAATCATGTGCCAAGGATTCTTCAGCAACTCTGTAATGAACTAGGTTACCAGAAGTTTAAAAATAGGATTGTTTCTTCTTCTTCAGATTTACATTTGTAGAACAGGTGCATTACATCCCCGATTTATACATCCAGTTGCATTAGAGTGTAAGAAACACTTAGAGAGGGTCATACCCAGTAAGTGAACACCCAGACAGTGGATGTGGGGTGGTATACCTCTGAATGTTAGAGCAGAGTATATACAAAGATGCTTGCGACAGCAAAATATTTCTTTTCTCCAGTTCTCTTAATTCTTTGGGGAAGCTGAGAAGACACCGCTACTGTTCTGTTCCCAGATGTGTTGTTCATGCTCTGCTGAGGAAAAACAAGAAAGAAAGTCCTCTGTCTGAGTGGGACTTGCAGAGGAGTACTGTGCTGGTCTATAGACCACGTGTATAGGGGGAAGTTGAACAACATTGTTTGTAGGTTGCAGGAAAGAAAAGGATAGACATGAGAATAACTTCTACAAAGGACCCTATTACAGCAGTTATCACTATTTAACTGACCCTCTCAAACCTGACCATCTCCACTGGGGCATGAGTCACTTCCCTAACAGCTGGTGACTGCACAGTACTGACATTCTGGAAATGTTGTCAGCTCTCCAAACAGGAGAGATTTCTTCCAGCCCGAAAACATTCTATTTAAAACGTGCATGCTTCTGAATTGCTTACATAAGAAACAAACATACAAACAAACAAACAAAACCCCTTGGCCCAAGTGAAAATGTAAGAGCTTTCTCTTTGCTCTCTACAGAGGCTAAGTGCCTGCACCTTAGTGTAAATCAAGAATATTAATATACATTTTTCTTTTATGCAAGCCTTTAACCAGATAGATCATGCAGATAATATCTGTGTAATGATGTCCTGTTGTTAAACACTCATTCCTGACTGAACCGCAGTTCTTTGTCCTCCCAGCTGTGCCAACACAATGCTGGGGCCACACTGTAAACAGGACTGGTAAACTAACCCAGAATAAAAGAAATCCTTAATTTAAGAAGGGCTATGATATAGTCTAGGTAAATCCTGAAGTGTAAGGTTAGAGTATTATGTTATGTTCCAGTGAGACTTAAATAAAGGGCTAGCTGAAATATTGCTGTCAGCACAGCATCTGCTCATGTGATCTTTTAGTCATAATAATTGTGCTAATTCTCAGTATATCGAAGCAGACATGGAAACTAACACACACACAGTGCATGTTCTGAATATTCCCTATGAACTGCTCAAGAGCAATCTGCAGGCCAAGAATTTATTCACTGAGGAAATAAATGAATATTTTCTAGATAATGAATAAATCCAAGAATTTTGCCATATGTTTGTGGACAACTGGTGAATAGAAAAAAAAACGTTACTGAAATTTAACCCAATAAATTATTCATTACAAATTACTTGCCTATTCTAAATTTAAACCCACAGATTTAACTGTCTCCAAGCTTCTTTTTTACAAGTAGCACTACTACCCAGTGTCTTCATTTATTATATACTTGGCCATCACCACTGGTTATCATCAAAGGCTTTACCTCCAGGCAGCAGAGGAAGAGAGCAATCCCTTCTGGTTAAAATGTTAAATCAAGTTACATTTCACCTCACTATTTCAGCACTGAAACCGTCACCCGCATTTGAATGACCAAGAGACTGAGACAGATCACAGGCATAGAATAATGCAGTGGGTTGGCTGCCACTTCATTTGCCTTGACCTCGACTTTGTAACCTGCCACTACTGAATTTTAGAGGAAAAATGAATAGAGCTAAGGAACCAGGCAGAGTAAAAGTCAACATCATCATCTCTTTCTCCCGGGGTCAATAGTTCAGCATCATCATTCCGGAAGAGCCAATCTCATTTCTGAAACCTATTTCTAAGCACACAGTTGTTATCTGAAAGACAATCTGGAGACCTTTATAATGCTTTCAAGTGGAGGAAGTTAAAGCAAAGTGAAACAGAACAATATAGAAATGAACCCCTGCTATACCCTTATCTGGAGGGAACAAGTATTTAACATCACCTTTGTTACTCCAAGCACGGAAAATTTTTGCATCATCCTTCCCAATAAGGTCTGCCTAAGTGATCTGCTTTTCTTTTGTGACCTAAGAGTGGCTCACATCTCATAAATAACCAAGAAAACTAAAAGCTCAGAAAGAATTACTTGCTATGAACACCATCGAGGCAAAGAATATAATGAGTGCCACAGTAAATTATCCAGGAAGCTAAGGTCTTAATTTACTTTCACAGGTAAGCACAGAAAAATAAAATCTAGTGATGCATTGTCTTATCCACAATGGTAACATAAACGAATTATAAAATCAACATTTTTCCAGCACAGTTTATCTTAGAACTTAACTTTATATCCTTTTTCCTCAGATACCCCTTGCCCAAGCAGTGCTGTAGATTTGGGTGGTTGATGCAGATGCTGGTGTGGGAGTTTTAATTGTTTTTATATGGTTCAAGTCCTGTTGTAGTCCCAGAAGGAAAAAGATACAGTGGAATTTAAATATGTACCTATCACTGAGACCTTTTATTTTGCCTCAGCTTAAGATGACAGAAAAATTGGTGCAATTCGAGCTTACTGTAAAGATCCTGCATTCAGACAATCCAGAGAGTTCTCAAAAGAGTCAGTTATAGGGAATATTTTCTAGAAAACACATTTTTTTATTATCTCATCCATTAAATGACGGAGAATCTGCAGTTACCCTACAAAGTCAAGGGAGGTTTTAGTACATTAATACGGAAAGGTTCACTACCAATATTTCTTTTCCCCCCAACTGCACCATGACTTTTTGTAATGTGCAAACTTTCAGTGACAAAAATCCAGTCCTAATTGTTGGTAACCAGTATAATGACACGACATCTACTGGCATCATTGCAGCTAGCAGTGAAAATCTTAAATTTTCAAAATTAATTCTAGTATTACTACATTATCACTTTAATATAAATCTGCCATTACTATTCCTTTCTTTTGAGACTTGGCTGCTTCACACACTTGGGTGTGTTTCAATTCAAAAGTGAAAAAATTTTGAAGAAATTCTCCAAAGGTTTCTGAATTGTATGTTTATTATAGGGGTAAATATTATTATGTCTTGATACATTTGCCCTAAAATCTTTTAAAAAAGACTGATTTCAAAAATCAGACAGAGGCCTAGGTTACACCTGGGGAAGTAACAGCACAAGATGGCCTAAAGACACTGCTCAGAGTTTGCCATTAGGAATATGATTCAACATGTGTATCTTTAAAAGCACTCATTGAGACGTTTTAATGCTTTCCAAAAGGCCTCCATCCACCCTTAACTCTATGCTTAGCTGAGCAAATCTATCAAATTCAGAAAAATGCGTGTTTGCATAAAGTTCACATATTTGTATATTTTGGTTATTTGTGATCAATGATGACAGTAGCCAAATGTACATCTCACATCCGTAGTAAAAGACTCCAGAACAGCTGTCTCCTTGCCGCTCGACTGTCAGCTATAATGGCTTTTAGGAAACATTTCATGGCATTAGTCTGTTCTTCAGTCCAGCTCCTGACATCTTCTAATTACACTAGAATAATTTAAAAATTAGTATGTCTCTAACCACTCTTGTTGTGGTTTGAAAACTTTTAGAGCATAGCCAAGTAAAAAGCACAAAATAAAAGGGCAAAGCAGACGACCTCACTCACACTTTCATCTCATCGCAAACTGTGACTTTCAAGCTAAACTCATAATTCTCATGTCGCGACTTACGATTCTTGAAGGTTTATAGTAAAATCCTGCCTTTCCTCTAATAGATAAAGCTAGCATTTTGTTCTGAAGTCTGATTGTTCTGCTTACAGTGTCTCCAGGAAATGTGCAATAATACCACCTTTTGTCTGTTTGCTTTCTGTCTAAAATACGGGAATTAAAGGAATAAAATTAGTACACAGAGATAAGTGAAGTAAATTTAATAAATTCACAAAGCAGGAAAAGCAAAACTTGTAAGTCACAAAGCTAAATAAAATAAACTAAAGAAAGAGGAGGTGCAAAACTCCAGATTCTCTTTGAAGTAATAAAGATATTCATTTAGACACAAAAACAGGTAACAAGTCAATCAAAATTTAAAATCAGACAGTAGCCAGCTTTAATTCCTTCTTTCCTCCATATTTTTACACTGATCTCTGAAATCTCAATCCTAACTGAAAGTATCACTATTTTTCTATTATCTTTTGCTTCTATAATAAAATTAACAGAGCTTTTAAGACCAAGTTTTGTAACTAGTACATTTAGAAACCTATGTGTCCTTCGCTTTTCAGAAACACTGAGTAGCCACATTTCTTATTCAAAGTCTGACAAAAAGCTAAAAGGTGAGGCCAATCAGATTGATCCGTCAACCAGAATTTGTAGCTACACCCTGAGTTTTCATACATTTTGTTAAGCATGGTCATGACTCGCGATACTCAATTATGCAGGATTATCGTGCACTGTAGAAAAGGAGCTAATATTTATTCCTTATTTAAAATTATTTTTCATCATTGTGATGTATACTTACCAGGCTTTTTCAATTTTATTACACTATTATAAGGGTAATTAATTTAAAAGATTCTTATAATCCAGACTTTTTGAATGTGTACAATATGTTTGTGGAATAACTAAGACTTTATAAAGAAGTCAGTAGAAAGGGAATCAAAGGACAGACAAACCCTATTTCAGATAATGAGATAGTGTGAGAGATGACTGCTGGTGAACTAGCAAAATAGGGTCTTAGCATAAATGCAGGTATTATTAAAAAAACAAAATTCAGAGCTAACTTAATCAGAGCTAACTTAACTCAGCTCCTAACACTTGGCAGTAGGTCACATTTTAGATCTAGCTATATGAAAGGCTTGCCCTTTCTTATAGATTTGATAGTTACTTTCACATTTGGAAATTGCTAGATCATTGTTGTCGGAGGGTTTTAGAGCATGAACGCAGACTAACTTTCCAGTTTACCCAGTGCAGCAGTTAAGGGTAAGCCTCACAGATTGGGAGAAAATATATCCAATAATAAGCGTAAGTTCAATGTCTTTTCTGTTTTTCTTTGTTTCTCTAAAGTGGTTGGTATAATATGTTATGGAAGTATATTTTAGCTCTGATAACAGTAATGCAGGTCAGGCTTTGGCAGTTATATAAATCCAATGAGGTTAACTCGCCCATAAAAAACAAGTGCTGAAGTGTTCATTTCTCTGTGGGTTATACAGTTAGGTGACTTGCCTTTCCTGTTATAACCATTTTATTACAAGTTTCTACAGCAAACAAAATGCTAAGTGATTTCTAGAGAAGACATGAACAATAAAAGTCACTGTAGCTTTTATATGATATATATTATTTGTGTATATCAGAATGACCCCAATAGAGCTCTTACTTTTTTTTCTACATTGGAAAAGTAAAAAATAGACCAGATGGAACGCTACTAAATTTAGTTACAGATTTTTCAAATGACAGGTGCAATACATTTTTTTTCCTGTGGAATATTTGATTTTGTGATTATAATACCTTTTTAAAATGTCCATTTTTCTGAAGCCAGAAGAATAAAATAGGAGCCTGGGAATGAACTGGTTATCAACATGACTTCCTTTTCCCACTGACCAATGATGGGACATTAGAACTTGACCTTTCATTATTTCATTGTTTAAAATATACAGTATCATCTCATAATTTTACGTTAAACTTACTTTCTGCAGTTATTTCATTTCACTCAAAATTATGCTCGGAACTTTTCCCTGTTTTGTGTGAAGGAGATGTTTGCATGTCGGCTAAATTAGTGGCAGCAGAGTCTTTCCCTTGTGAGAGGTGTTTAAATCTTCCTTATATCCCTTATTTAAAGGATGGGTCTCTTTGGCTTCCAAAACACACAGCATTTACAAGCCAGAAGTTACACAGCTGAGTTAGCATCTCTTTAGATGACATTTTCTGGAAAAAGAGGGGAAAATGAAACGGCATTTAAATTAATTTTCTACAGTTCTCTTTCAAAGGAATTATTTTGACACTGAAATAAATTTTCATTTTATATAGGATCAGGTATACTGTGACCAGATCCTTTAGGAAATATATAATTCTTATTTTATATACATAGTCCTGTCAGCAGAATTGTTCATATGATAAAGATTTAAGAACATGGTTAAGGCATGGAAGCCTTTAGACTGCTAAAATCTGTCACAGTTCTCCTGAAATCAGTGAACTAACTAGCAAAGCATTGCGCCCTCTTAAATTCAGTCTTCTATGTTTTTCATAAACAGCTTGAATAATCAGACCTTCGGGTTCTGAAGTTAAATAAAAATTTTCAAGAAGGAGTGGTGACAGTGGCTATATTCTGCACAGATTTTGAATTTAAAGAAGGGGTCTACATTCCCAGTTGTTGCATCAGTCTCTGTCACTGACATTTTACCAGGCAGCTGAGCTCTCTCAATATTTATTGTCTTAACTCTGCAGTCTACTTAGGCTGTTAAGCCTTCTAGACCAGCATCTAGCTTTTATAGAAAGTGCATGTAGAACTTCCCATGATGGTTCCCTGTTGAGTGATTGTGACCTCCACCTGGTATCATTGTACAAGTAACAAACAACAGCCATAACATCCTGCGCTGGACTTGTTCCACACAGATAGCATGTCTCCTGAGAAGTTCCTTATAGCTTTGTATAAAACCACAGGAATCTTTGCAAAGGCAGATAATTATTTCTTCACAAAATACTAGGAATGTCTCAACAGACAGATTATTAAACAAGAATACTAAGCACATATTTATGAAATGGGAGATATCCTCAGATAAAAGTCATTATGATTGATAATCACAGCTCATCTGAAACTATTTCTCTGCAGAGAATGCATTGATTTTTAAGCACTGTAATCAATGGGAACTGCTGCTTAAAAATTGATGGTGCAATATGGCCCAATGTTGTCAATGGTTTACATTTATTCACTCTATTGCCTGAGATTTTCAGCTGCTTGTCTTTCCGATTGGCTCTCGAGCTTCCTGAATTGCAGACCAAACTTGATCTTCTATGGGATAATGCTTTATAAGTTTAATTTCAGGCAAGATTCTACTCAAAGTAACCACCACAGAATCTGACTTAGCACAGTTCTTCTGGTGGAAATTAATTACTCTGTGATCACATACCCTATTACCCACTTGAACACCAGAATTTCTCAGCTGGAATTTTTTAATTGAATGTGGTAGCTCTGGAGTTCTTTATTTAGCAGTAGATGACACTTTCTACATTCTTTCATCTGTAGAGTCTTTTCAAATAATCTACTTTAATGCTCTGAGGGGATTGCTGTCTACCAGAGAACACAAATACTTGCCTATGCTCCCTAAGACAGGAGGATCAGGAGGACAGATACAGAAAGAGCCATTGCTCTACAGATTTCAGCCTTCTTAATGTGCAGACAAGAACAAATCACTAAGGTTCTGCTTCATCATACATCAGCACGCAGAATGTGATGGGTAAGGTTGCCTATGCAGATAACAGCAGAGAAATATTGCAAAGAAAATCAATAACTTGAAATACCTGAAACACCTGAAATACTGTTTTGAGTTTAAGTTAATCACCTATCAACTGTTCTCTGTGTGTTAGAGTAAACCTTTTCCATGAAGCTGCTCCAATGGATAAAAAAGTGGACTATACAGACGACAGATCTACTTCAGGGTGGCTGTTCTTCTGATGAAGGTCTGGGAAAGGTTTGGGGGTTTTTCTGTTATTTCTAGCAATGGCTGGTGCAACATACCTTTTTCTGAACACTTTCCTGATAAGGAGAAGTTTTCTAGAGTATAAATGGTGAAGATTTCCAGAGCTCTTTGTGGGTGATCATATCCAAGATACACAGGTTTAAGTTAACCTGATCATAAGTCCTAAGACTAGTAAAAAATAAACTTGACCGCTATAAAGAAAGAAACAGCAGTGTAACAAAAGTATAAAGTGTATAATGTAGACTTCAGACTCCCTAAAAGACAATGGTACAATATACAAGACACATTTGTTTTATACACAAAGATAATTCAGCAGCTAAACTGATTTAATAAGAAACTAGATTTACTTTGAAATTATTGCAGAAAGAAATAATTTAGTGTTTTAAATTGTAACTTGTTATTATATTAGTAAAAATGAGTCTAGAACTATTCAGAAGAAAGAATTACTTTCTGTCCTTCTGCACCTTTATTTCTATAGACAAATATCTCAATTATTAGAAGCATTAATTATATAATAAGAATTTACTAACCAGTCAGTAAGAGCAAGGGCATTTTTTAAAGAACTAAAACTAAAGAGCAAATATACTTTTTCTCTTCTCTAAGAATTGCTTGTCCTAGTTTTCAGCTTATTGTAAGTCTTTCATACTCACAGAAAAACCCACTTTATTGCTCTGCTAAGTGTGATTTGTGAAAGGCGGGGTGAAGAGTTCAGACAAGCATCTAAGTACACCCCAAGAAAAATAGCTCTGATTCCTGTACTGTACATGAACAAACAAGAGATGCATCCCGTCGGACTCTCGACAGATGTGTCATTGTTTGCTGTGAGCTCTGTCATATTCGCATGCCTGCTCGTTCCGTGCGGCGGGGCAGGGCTTGGCCCGCTGCCCAGCTGCCGGCTGGCAGAGCCGACTGGTACCTCCCGCTCTCTGCAGATGCTGCGGGCAGCATCATTCCTGATGAAAGTGTGCTCCCTAGTGTTACTGTGCTACAAAGGCCAGCGAGCTCCAGCGAGGAAGGTACAGAGGGAAAGATCTCCCAGTATTGCTTTAGCAGATCCTTCTGTTTCTGGAAGGCTTATTCTGTTCAGGAAATCTGTGTTCTTACTCTTGAAATACCACACGTTTAGTTTTCAAGACAAAAAAACAGGTTCAGGTAATTTCCTCTTTTCTTTCAAAAAAGGTAAGAAGTATTTCATTGTTTCTGACTCTGCAGCAACTTTTCAATCTGGCATAAAAAAGACTCTGCTTAAAACAAGCTCATTTACATAGGTATTTGTTTATATCAGTGGCCTGATTTTTAGTGCTTTTCAAAGCCAATAGTGGCTGCCAACTTCCCTTGATATTTGGGCTATCACCATTCTTAAAAGAAGCCTCACATACCGCAGGAGTGCTGGTGGCTCAGCTGTGCCTATAATCTACTGCACCTGCTATGTATTACAGGATGCAAAGGTAAAAACCAATGTTTTTAACTCAGATGTTTCTCGCACCCTGCAGGACACAGTTATCTGTATTCAGCCCTTGTACATTGAACCTATGGTGGCGACGGGGTAGCCCATCCAACTTTCAGCATTTAAACTTAAGCAAGTTTAAAGACCAAGCTTTTATTTCGCCATCAAGCCTAATGCTGTGTATAGTGGAGAAAGACAAATACCTCCAGATAGTGGTCCATTTCACCTACTTCAGAGACCTGCTTTAGGTTGTAAGATATTACCCCATCACCAGATTAAAATAGATGTTGTATTTTCACGACTGAAGTCAAACAAGGTGAAATACATTGCAAGTGCCAAGTCATAAAATTTTCACATGATGAACTGTCATGTAAAATTTTATATTTGCTCATTTTTCACAGATGTACATTGCTGCACAAGGCAACCCACACCAGGGAATAAAGCACACGACATTTAGTGATGCGAATACACATAATACCAGTACTATTGACTGTAATGAAATTACCCTAGAGGCACAGCATGCAGGTCAGAATCCAGGTCAATGGAAAGCCATGGAACTGGTCTCACATCCCTCCAGCACCACTAACAGAAACTACTTATTCTGATGACATCACAGTCTCTTCTCCAGTGACAGTGTTACAAAGACAAAATGAAAATCTGATGTAGTAAATAGCAGAAAACCTTTTTACAAACAGGAACTTTACAAAATTTTCTCAAAGTATTTCTTTTGAAGAGCAAAACATATTGAACAAATCCTGTGATCCTGCAATTAAGAGATTAGAAAGCACAAATGATACATTTGTGAACCTCATCCATAATGTACCAACAAACAGGTGATAAATATTTCAGATATAATTAATATCTGATAAAACTTAAGGCATCTGTTTTACACGCACAATCGCTTTCTTAATCATCTAAGGGAAATTATTTGCCTCTACAAGAATAGTAGCAAGAAGGAAGACTGTATTTTCCAAATTCAATTATATGTTTAATATTGATATACATACTTACGGAGAACAAACAGCTTATTATGGAAATAACCCAGTTGAGTATAACAGCAATACTCAAAGAGTAAGACAATGATATGTTCTGAAACACTTTTCGCACTCTGATTTGATACTGGAAAAAATAAAGACGAAAGAAGTGATTTAAACTCATATTTTCTGCATTTCTCTTATAAAAAATTGCATTACATTTGTTAATATACTCCAGCAAACATCATAATAGATCTTCTGCTGACCATTACATGGGCTAGGGAGCTATGTATAGCTCTCAAAAATTAAATTGACATAATAATTATACATGTGATGGAGTTTAGAGTACCTGATATCTTAGGTTCCCTTCCTATTACAAATTTATCTAGTCAGTAAATGTGTGGGATACTTAAAATTATTTCATTTTTATTTTTTCTTCTTTTCTGACATCACGATCTGTTTTTAGGAAATAACTGCTACCAGTAAAGACTCACCTTTTGTTTCATATGGGAAATATGAACTATACTATAAAGAAAAACTCAACATAGGCTTACATCTTCATGGAATGATGTAGAAATTAAAATCTAAAAATTTCAAAAATGTAAAATGCATTTTGCCCCTGTTTTTTCTTAAAAGATTCTGTCAAATTTTCATTCAAAGAAGAAGTAGATGTTTAATATATGCTATCATTTTCTCTCCTGCCTAAAGAAAAAAATTAAAACACTTTACAAAATATGTTCAGGTAATGAAGGAGGCATTTAGGGGTAGACAGGTAGGTAGATAAAATAATCTTCCTTCTTAAAATTTCTTCACAAAATACTTTTTGTTTCATGTCTGAGAGTGGGGGGAGTTTTCTCAGGTTTCCTATGCTTTGGTATCTCAGATGTGAGGAGACCAGCAATCCTGTCATTGCTTAACAGAAAATAAACAATAGTATCAAGGTAAAAAAAAAAAAGGCTCCTTATCCCACAGTACTTTTATCGCTACAAGAGAACTTTTCAGAATTCCTCTGAAGTCACTGAGGTTTTACAGTATCACAGGGAGACCCATTGTATAGTTGTATAGGACCCAAATTCTTTTGAGTTTTCAATTTAACTTTCATGTTTCAGTCCATATATGGTATATTGGGTGAGGATAGAGAAGGCAGTGTACTTGAACTTGCTCTTTTTAACCTTAGAACAAGTTAGAGGTTGCAATGAAATCAAAGAATGGAGGTCACCAAGAAAACTTAGTGCTGGAGAATTAGCAGAGAGACTGACAAGAATGTTCTTGATTCACATTGCAGGGGTGAGTGGGAAGCAAACATGGGGAGAGATGAAATGATGTGTCCTACTTATTCTACAAGGCAAGAACTACATTTTAGTGAGCTGCTGTAGTCTACAGCTCTTTTGCATGCTGAGTGACTTCCTCTTATCACTTCTTTTTCCCTGCTCCATCTGTGAGGTTTATCATCTAGTGTGTTATAGTAATGTAAAGAGTACCAAGTCCTGCTTGATTTTAAAATGTATATCTTACCGAAGGCTTGTAGTGACCCTTGAATTTTACTTCCTGGAAATAAAATACTGAAATGTTTTCATCTAGCAATTGACTTCATAACACAGCTTACAAATCACTTTATTTCCTACCCATAGATCTTCTAACAAGTTCACTAAGAGTACGGGGTTCAGCCCAAACGGAAATCAGATCACCAGCTGGGTCCTACAGTGGGCTTCTACTTTTATTTACACTTAGGATTTGAAATAGTACAAACAAGCAAGCAAACAAAAAACCAAAACCAACCTGTAATGCCATACAGTTTAAAGGTAAAAACCTGAAATGATGACCTAAAATAAAAAAATGGGGACATTACACATGGGAATGAATTTGATGAATGTGGTGCATAGTATATATTTGGGAGAAGAATTACCTTAAATCCATGATTTCAGTGGGAAATATATTGTAAAAGGTATATAAAAGTCAGCTGACACTCATTATGAATAGACCGTTCTAATTGAAGGTATACTTGCTTTTCATGATAAATGGCATGATGATTGTATTATAGATAATTATAGTAATTTTGAAATGGTTTATATATGTTTAAGTTTATTATATTAATGCTGTGGATTATTGCTTTTGATGTAGGTTTTTTAATGTAATTCTTGAATAATTTATGCTACACATTAAGGAACAGAATCTAATTTACTCATTATTCCACAGCAAGTTTCACATAATTTTAGGTAATCTTTTCTTTTCCACCAGTTACCTTCTTCTGCTTCCCCACCCTTCAGCTATTACATAGGTAACCTTAAGTGTACAGCTGTTTTAAAGCAGAAGTCAAGTTCTTATACTAAAATACACATGCAAAAAACATCTCAGAGCCAGAATGACAAGAATGTATGAAACTTCCTCGAGAATGGGAAGGACTATATGAAGTAGAAAATTATGTTTTTCTCTGTACCCAGCATGATCTGTGCTACTGCTGTACAGTAGAGCAAGTGAAGAGCAAGAAGACAATCCTACCTTTTCACTTTTTATCACTTTCATTTTATGAGTGTGATTTTCAGAACAGGGTCCTATCTACAAAACTCCTTCCAGAGGTTGTCTAAAATGTCTTAAGAAAACTTTTATGAGGTTTTACTGTCAGGAGAAGACCCAGTTTCAAAGGATCTCTTGTAACATTTTAGAAAAACCTAAAAATACACCAACTTTGCACTGGCAAAGAAACACAAATTAATCTTTCTTCCTGAATAAGTGACTTTGATTATCAGTTTCTGAAATATCCAGAGTACTTTTGATGAGTGTGAGTTTGGGTCTTCGCAGTTCTGAAGACTTTTCCCCCCAGTTTTGAAACAGATATAATACACTTCCAAAATATATTCCTTGGTCTACAGGCAGCCAACAGTAAAGGTCTCAAACTAGTTCAAAGTTCAGTAACATTCCCTATTCTCAGCCTGAGTCTGAATTAACTTCCACATCACTTTCGCTCACATCCAATAGAGAAGAAAGGTAGTTGTCTATAAGGACAACTGGCTATATCGTTCTGTTCCTACAGGCCAAATCTGATGTATAGGGACAACCAATGACTCTAAAGTTTGCAGCTGTTTCTAAGCTCTCAAATTATGACCACTTCTCAGAGTGCTAACAACATGCGCTAGGGCAGAAAATTTGCACCTAATCTGATGAATCTCCTGGAGATCCAAGGGCATCTGCCTTTCCTATATCTTGTTTCCACATGTTGGAGGGATAGTGCGAATATGGTTTATAATCATATATGAATGGCCCAGGTGGTGCATACATTTACTTTGGTATACTTCCTTCTGTTAGGCAAGAGTAGGATTTTGAACACAAAAGATTTTATTTCCTGCAGTGAATGAGGATTCATGATGATTCTCATCACATAGAACATATTTTAGATCCTCATTCTCTCTTATGTCTTTTTTCTCCATCCTACTCATACGTCTAGCCTTTACCATCTGAAATGTCTACTAATAAATTAGATGAAACAGTGCTATCATCAGAACCAGCATCAGCTGTTCTGTTTAACTTTTGGTTTTATAATGGTTAATTCTGTCTTCAGAATTCAAGGTCAGATAAAATTTAAATATTTCTGGCAAGTGGAATTGTAAGTGTATATTTAAGACACAGACAATAAGAAGAAAATTACTGGGACTTAGTGAAAGGTTTCTCAAAGAAAACGATCTCTTTTCTCCACTTGCAACCATTAAAAAAACACAAACAAATGAAATGAACCAACCAAACAAACCTTTCTCCAGCCAGTAACGATGTAGTAAAAAGGTTTTTGTGAAGAAATTCTTTGTACAGAAAATGGAGGAGACAAACAACTAAAAAAGAAAGGAGTTTAGAAAAGGACCAGAGGAGCTAAAGAGGGATGAAGAGTAGCAAGGAAAAGGAAAAATTAAGCTTAACCAACAGGAAAGTCTTTCTGACTGAGAAATTTGATAAGATCATGAAAATGACACAAGTGAAATAATGAAAACATTTCATTACATTTTTCCTTAGACAAAAAGCTAACAATTACAACAAAAATTCATGCAGGACTTAACATGCTATAAATTCACCTCTACGTCTTAATAGCTAGGGGTCTTTTGCAATTACAAATGCAGAGGTCTCATCAGCATAGAATATTCTTGTGAACATCAAATGAACATTCACATAATTTTGCCAATCAGTAACCCATAAGATTTACCTTGTGAATCACTAAAAGGACTATTAAATCAAATCTGAATTAAAGGTATTGTGCACTGTCAGAAAATACTATTTAAATGGAATATTAAGCTGCCACTTATCAAAAACATGGAAGAGCAGTTTTCAGAGAATATTGTTGCTGAAGAAGGCAGTAGGCACCCTTTAGGTAGGTCACCAATCATGTGAGGCCCTGGCAGTGGGCTTCTTATACAACCCCAACTTTGTCTTCTACAGGGCTACATCTGCAGGCCAAGTTTTAGCTGCCTAGAACAGGAAGAGCAATAAAGCTGAGGACCAGATGACAGCATGCTGGACTTCAGATGAAAACAGACAGCTGACACACATCTAACTCTCAAGCCCTTCTGAAGACAGGGTAGGGCACATACCAATCCATGGTTCTAAGTGCACCAGCCATCCCAACCCCCCCGGAGATGAAATCTCAAAATGTCATGATTCAGAATCTGCAATCTCGGGTTTTAAAGTTGTTCTGTATAGAGGAAAGAATGAACTCTTTACTTGGAAATGGAATATATACGAGCACATACAGGAGCCAATATACAACATACAAGACAGTTTGCCAAAAGGATTTAAAACTGTTCAAGAGAAACCCAGCTGCTTTGATATTTCTGTGTAAAAAGCGAGGATTGCTTTCTACCATTTGAGGTTTTGCAGTAGCAGTTCGCTCAGATTTCATTGTAAACTCCTGGTTTCACTTATAAGCAACTATTAAACATTTTCTTTTGGTAAGGAACTTTTCTTACTTGGTTTTGGCCAAGATAGGAATGACATTGGAAAGTCTGAGCAAAGTCCAGACGTGTGTTTGAATTAGATGAAAGGGGTGGGGGGAGGGGAGCACTAGCCTTTTTCGTTGTCTAAGTTGCTTTATAGTGACAGTCTTTTAACCAGAAAATGCTTCTGCATTTTTACTGAATAATATTTGCCTAGGTAATGCATAATTTAAAGGATTTTAAAAAACAGACAGAAAACCACAAAACAAACAAACAAACAAACAAACAAACCCAAACAAAACCTAGACTGAACTGATCCTGTCACAATACAGACAGGCAGACTAACCCCAGTAGTATATACCAAGGAATGATTCTACAAATTTTCCAATGTGCCAGACACCTCTGAAGCCCACAATGGACTAAGCTAAACTACTTGGGTCACAACAAAGATGGGAGAAGTTTCCCTCAGCAATTTTTCCTCCCTGAAATAAAAAAGCATTTGCTGCCTAGCAAAAGGACATATGCTAAAATTCCAAAGTGCTGGTACCCAGAGAACCTAAAATATACATCTCTGTTGTTATGGAAAATTTGTATCAATTTCATAGGGAAAAAATACAATCCATCTTAAATTCCAGCTACATAAATTCAGTATTACTCATTTCTACTAGAAATGTCTCTCCCCTCTGCAAAAAATGCACCAAAAAACATCCACAGAACTACAATATCCTAATCAGGAGTGAGGAGAATTGTAGAAGTAACCAACAGCTCTTCTCTCTGAGCAATATAAATAATTATGCAGTGGGCAATGCAACTGAAACCAGCTTTTTGAAGTTAATTTGACATGTAAATTCCAACTTCTGTACTTTATTTCTACCCTTGTTGGGCACTTTGTGAATTTTCATGAACTTGCATCTAAAGAATCTTGTTAATGTAGGATTAAAGTTAGTTTAACCCAAATGCAGTTGAATTTGGCTTGATTGGAAAACAACTAGCTGATGCTTTTGGGGGTTCACCAATGAATTTAATTTGTACTTCTCTGCCATATATAATGCTGAATAACTGTGCAGATAGTTGTTCTTATCTTTTAGCCACAAGGTAAATCAAATATATTTCTGCAGTTATTTCAAAGAAACATCTGCACAATTTTTGTTTACCAATGGGTATTAAAATGTTAGCTTCCAACAATTCACTTTAACCTGAGTCTGAAACCTGTTTCCTCAATGAAAGCATTAGCACTTCCACAGATAAGATGAAAAGGTAAGGAGGATGTCACTTCTACAAACATGTCTCAGGTTTTTGGCATAGGAACTCAGAGGTTTAGAGGCAGAAGTGAATGGCTCCAAACCCAAATCGTTGCTGAGGAAGCATGTCAGTACTGTCAGTATACCTTTGCCAAAGCACAGTTGTGCCATCTGCTACAGAATCTTGTCCCTCTACTGAGCTGTGCTAAATGATGTTCTACAAGGCAGAGCAAATAAAATTAAAAAGGAAAATTTTATTGAAGACCTGGAGGGAAGCATTTTATGTGGCAGAGAAGAGATCAAGAAGAAGGAAAATTAACTCAGAAGATCTTACCAAAAAGCTGGAATGAGTACTTTTTCAGTGTAACCAGCATGTCTCCAATTTCCACTTTTTCTGGGTTCATGTGTATTGGCCCTTCAAAGTTACATGCAATACATCAAATGCACAATGCTGAACAAAACATAGCCTATAGACAATGACTACAAAACAAAGAGAAGTCTGTGAGTAAGTAGGCAAAATCACTTTTGAAAATCAGTAGTTCTCTAAAGGGTCTTTAGAGAGATCCATAAAGCATAAGGAGCATAAAGGTCAGTATAAAAAAATAAATTAAAAATATGCATGCACTATAAGAGGAGAATAATTACAACATGTGAAAAGAAGAAAAGGATTAACATTTTGAAATATCAGATACTCTTAAATCAAAGATGGAAATAAATTCGATGTAGAGTTCTATTAACTATTTAACTGCTTTGTGACATTAGTTCTACAGCACACACACATGCTTGCACTCACATACACGCACATATTTCTAATTCACGCAAGAGTAATTAAAGCAGTTTGCCACTTAGCAGCTCATGGCTATACCCATGTCCAATGATTAGCAGCTTTGGTATTTTTAAGCCCCTTCTCTAATATGAAAACCTGCAAAAGTCTAACAGATAGTAGTCTTGTTAAGCAAATTGAACCTTTTCAGCCTTTAGAAGGGAGAAAGAGGTAGTGAATGTGAAGAACATCAAAGACATGCCTTATTGCATGCCTGCAGGAACGGGTTATACTTATCTGTGTTTACCCCCCAAAATAAATAAAAAAAAATAATCCCAGATTGGAAGGAAGTAAGAAATAATTTTAGACAGAGAAAAAGAAAAATATTTTGCCTAGTAGATTAAAATAAAATTAATTTATTTCATCAGTATACAGTCTTTCTGATCACTAGTTTTATAAAGAGAAGTAGAAAAAGTATTCTCCTCCTGTGAATCCTTTCTTTCCATATAGAACTGTGGGAGCAGAGAATGGAGGCATTTACTGAGCTTTCACGGAGACATTTACTGGGCTTTCATTTTGCTAATTGTCTTTCACTACATTGTTTCAAGTCATCCTTCATTTTAACATCATCATTTGCAATTAAAAACGGTCCGGTTTATCAAGGAATTGTCCTAATAAGCTTAAGTCTTTTCTGATGGTTTTGAGTAGGATTCATTATATAAAATGAATATTATCTATGTATCTACACTTGTTTGTAAGGTGCTTAATTTTACTGTTTATGTCTGGAAGGCACTTGAGTTTCTTTTCCTTAAGTAGTAACAGTCATTTTCTGCAAGTGGACAAGATATTTTCTGTCAACCACGTCTGAAAGCACCAGTAATATAATTGTGGTTTGGTTTCTAATTTCAATTCAGAGAGAAAAAAAACAAACACCAATCCATTGTCTTCAGTTTAAAATGCAAGTTGGCCTGTCCTAGCTCTGCAATTCCTTGCCGAAATAATTTTGAAGTAATTCACACCCTTTTTTCTCCCTTATGTTTTCAAACTTCTTGTGGGAAATTTTGTTCTTCCTGTTACATATCCAGTAGAAGGAGTTCTACCTCTGGTTTCTCTCCCAAAAATCAGTTCAATTTTGGATTGCTGATTTCTGGGACCAAATCGAAGGCAGACTCTTTAACAGCACTTTCTGCAAATCATGCCTGAGTAGCAATTAAAAATGAATCATTTCAGTCTGCAAGTCCGGCTGTCTTCCCAGCAAATCAGGAAGCATGCTTGTGGTGCAGCATACCTTTTCGCAGCTTGGAGTCCAAACCAAAAGTGAGCATACTGCCAAATTAGCTCTACAGAGGCAGTTTGCAATAACCTTGCAAATAGTGTATGTTGAAAATGAAGACAAGTAAAATGTTAAAAAGTATACACTTAAATTTCAATATTTAGGAAAAAGTTTCTACCTCAGGCAATGTATATGAGCCTTAAGGAAAGGATTACAGCTTTCAATATGCCTTTGGAAATCAACTGTCAGCTAAGAGGAGTATGGGTTGTCTGCGCTTAAAGTCAGAAGTTGGCTGGCCCTGTGTTGTATTGTCCATCACTGTCCGTGACTTACTGTAAGAACTTGCAAGAGTCTTCTGGTCTATCTGTTTCTATTCCCCAAATAGCAAAACGAAGTTGATTTACTTACCTTTACCCAGGACTTCTGTCAGTCTTAGATGTGTTTAAACCTCTGTGTGATACTAGGAGATAACATTATTTTAAGTTGTTTTTGGGACAGATTCTGTCATCAGTTCTACTCGCACAAATTCAACATCATCAATGTGGGGTTTCTTTATTTTCTAGTGGTTGCAAATAGGAGGTGAATTTGCAATGTTTATATTTTAAACAGAATTTTTGTACTTTTATAGTCTTGATTGGTAAGAAGACAGGGGAAGGGGAAGGGGAAGGGGAAGGGGAAGGGGAAGGGGAAGGGGAAGGGGAAGGGGAAGGGGAAGGGGAAGGGGAAGGGGAAGGGGAAGGGGAATGGAAGGTTTGGCTTTTCATGAAGAGATATTCTGTTTGTAAATGTTACCAAACACACATTAAACAACACAAAAAAATAATGGACAATACAAATCATGTCCACAAGTCCTGTATAGAATAGCATTGTGGGTCTCTGCATTCCCAAGCACTGCTTTATGTGCATCATCTGGAATGAGCTCAGCTCCATAACGTATACAAGCAAGTTTTCTGTATTTATGTAGCACAGTAATTATAACATGTAAAAGGTTAGTTTATCCTGTAGAAATACTATTTTCATAACACTATTAGACAAGAATTTACCATATGGCTGCAAGTTTGACCTTCTTTTTTTTACTTTTTTCTTTTTATAATCAATAATCCAGGCAACATGTAACTTTTTTTTTTTTTTGTAAACTTACTTTTGTGAGTGTGAAGTTTGGTGGGCTGAGAAATCAGAGACATTCCAAACAATCCCTGCACAGATGGTCAGATGCAACATAAGGTGAGAATCAGAAAAGCTGCTACTTAGTTACCCTCTCAAAATTAAGAATAAGCACCTGGTAAGCATGTACAAGATACTCAACAGGCTGTGGAGTTTTGAGAGAAGAGCTACTGGGTTCTTTTAGCTATTTTTTTGTAGCAAAAGCATCTGGATGCCAGGAGGCCCTCACAGGAAGCAGGGAAAACTGAAGGTAAATTGAAAACAGAAATGGAATATACTTCAGAAGAATTAAAGACTGCCAGCACAGCCTGATGTCTAACCTTGATAACGGATTTGTATTTCCTCTAGTCCTCTGAATTTTTTGTCACTACATTTCCCTGTAAATTATTAGTGTTGCGTTTGACATGGGGGAACTTCTATGTCATGTATCCCTGTGAATTATAAAGGAATCTGCAAGAAGAAAAATAGATTGCCTCTTTTTACGATTTAATACATTGACTGTCCTCTAAAAATGCAGTCTCTATCAGCACAAATTTTACACATAACATCATCTGTTTGACTCATAATTGGCTTAATTTAATAATGAGTGACAATATCTGATTTGGGATTGTGGTTCATCCAAAGACATTGAAAAACTGAACACACTTACCCTGAAAATAAGCACTTCTTTTTCTTTGTTTAAGAAAGCTCTTATCATTAGTTTATGTGTTTAAAAAAAACTACCCCCTTTTAAAATAAAGCCTCTCTTTTGTTTGTTTGTATTTATCCCTGTGTAGCCTCTGATTATTAGAAGCAAAAATATTGGGAAAAAAAGTATAGAAAATCACTTTTTTTCCTAACTCTGGATTGTGTGTCTTCCCCATTTCACTGCATCTTGAGCAGAGATCACCCACATTTTCTCCTGAGAAGTTTTCTTGATTGTTTCAGAAAATTACCAGCATATAGTAAGGGGAAAACATTTTTAATAAACAGGAGAGAGAAATGTCCACCTGATAAAAAGAATGTTAAAGGAACAAAGAACAGCTATTTTACATGAAATTGTTGTAAATTTATATGGATATACTCCTTTAAAAGAATATTACTTTATATTAATAACTCTGTTCTTTGAAAATATATGCCTTGATTGAGCTCTAATGCACCTGTGCCACCTCTCACAGCATTCTTCTGACCCAGGAAAATATACGTTCCTATTTTGCAGGTGAAGACATGATCTATATCAGCTGAAGTCTATGAGTCTGACATTCATTTGGGATAATGTTTTTAGAATCCAGAGCCTGAAAAAGACAGAGGTACATAAAGTAGAACTGAGCAGAGATATAATCACTGAACTGAAAAAAAAATAATTTCTAGATTCTCTATTCAACAACCACCTCAGTTTGGAGGTAAACAAGCAGACTGAATTCATGTCTGAAATAACCCATAATTCACCTCTTCAATTCCCTCTATGGTTCCCAGTTGCAACTGATAATCATATTGTGTTCATTTTCATGGAATATGTTTTTCACTCACAGTGATTGACCTGGTCACTAAATAAAGATTTTTCTTTGAATATTTTATGGCACAGAAAACCATTCCAGAAAGTAATGTCAAAGACTGGAAATGCACTCATTAGACAAAAAATCATACTAAATATAATCCAAAGAATTTTAAAGTACAATGCAACATTAAAAAAAAAACAGTGAAAATGTTCTCAAACAAACAAACAAAAAAACCAAACAAAATCAAAAGAAAACAAAGAGAAGAATTTTTTTTAAAAGATGCCCCCCAGAAAGCTATTTTGTTAAGTGAAATTTTTCAGACAGGAAGAAAAAGCTGTTTCTGTCACATTTCGTTTGATCAATGCAAATGGTAGTTATTTCCTACATTTGACAAAACAGGTGTAGAAGGAAAAGATAGAATAACAAATGTGAAGAAATCACAAGAGTAGCAAATGTGAAGAAATCATGAGAAAACATGGGGTTTTGTCAATAGCTGTAGAATATGTTATTATTCATAGACGTATGTTATGAATTGGCAAACACATTGTGACAGTGGCTCCTCTGAATTCCAGCTTGCTTTCCCTGTCAACAAAGATAATTTACTGATTTGATTAAGAGTCCTTTAGCTTTAATAAACTCTCTCTTCTGAATGGATCTTCTAATGTTGCACCGAACAATTCCTCCTAACGCAGGATGAAAAGAGGCAGACAGAAAACATGGATGGGGAAAGCATATAGGAAAAAGGGATATCAAAAGAGTAGGGAAAGAAGAGCAAGATCCCATTGTAGCTGATTTTTCTGTAATCTAATATTCATGAATAGGGCAGTCTCCCATGTATATGCTGGTTTAGACATTGCAATGAATGAATTTCATTAACAAGATCAGAAACACAAGTGAAGGACTGATTGCAACCTGCCAAGTTACATTTCTGCTAAGAAGTTATCTTTTGGGTACACTAACTCTGTTGCCTCTAAACTTTGAGTCACTTTTAAAGTCTCCTGGTAAAGGGATAAGCTTAACATATGAGGGATGTGTGTCGCTAGAGATTGTTTAGCATCAATGCAAATGTGAGCAGATGCTTTACTATTTTCAGAGAGCACACTGGAGGAAGAAGGGAGGATAATAGCGTGTCATCCTTTCTAATCATTTAATAGCCTGTTGTTGAAATATCAGTTTCAGTCCATTGATTTCTGATTGTATCCCCACTTGTTTGCAACTTACCTTTTAATGTCATGTGATTATCTTGGTGTTCTTTTCCTTTTAGATTAATTTGGTCCATTTTTCACCCTTTTTATAGCAACCTTCATTGCTACTGGTTATTGTTACACCTCGTGAACTGTGAAACACTTTTCGACAGCTGGAAAAGGCCTGAAAAAGTCTATTTCATAAAACAGTAATGTGCATCTCCAAGGTGACTTTCCAGCACAGTGTTTTCTTTTCCAGTGGAGACAAAGGAATATCTTCTGCAGCCACTTTCCATTTATTTTGATTTAGCTAAAAGAAGAATTAGGTCCAGAAAATCCAGCTGCTGAAAAAGAAGCAGAGTTAGAGCTGGATTTCACCTTTGTGAATAACTTTCTGTTCTCTTCAGGTTGGCACAGGTTCTGCATTGGTAAGCTCCAGAGAGCAGGTCCTTTAGAATATGTTACTTCAAGAGTTTAATGTGTCTCTTAGCATTTTTACTCATTTGGCTTTCTCTTTTTTTTTTTTTCATCCTACTTTAATTAAAGTGTTTTGCTGGGACACCTTTTCAATTCACTCTCTCAATTTGACAACATATGGTTTTTCAGTGCATAATCAGATGCCAACTCTGCCTCTGTGGCTGAGAGAAGAGAATGAAAATTCTGTTGATCTTTGAGAATTTAGGTCAGCAAGGCAGTGGCCTTCAAATAGTGCAGCAATATTTCCTTCTCTAGGATGCAATGAGGTTGAAAAAATGCTTCATTTTGTAACATCTTCTATACACAATGCTTCATTTTGTAACATCTTCTATACACAAAGGAATCTTCTTCACCACAAGAAATTTTAAGGAAATTGCTATTGGCTGAGTCCTTCACAGAATAATTTAATGAGAGTAGCACTGCAGCAATACTAGCTGTCAGTGTATCAGTGGCATGACTACATATTAGTGTGCAGGATGACAGCAGGGAACTCTTGGATACAGATGAAATCTTCTGCACAGTCTATTTGTCGCTACTGTTTTCCTTTATTCTTACGACTGTGGAATCTAGAATTAAACAGACTATCTAAAGTATTGTGTTACCATTCAATTCCATGATAAGCAGCTCCGGATATAGGTGTTTCACAGAACACAGAATCAATGAAATGCACCAGACTGTTCAGGACTGTTGACAATAAGGTCAGCTGTCATTTTATTCCCAAGGACAGAGATGCCAGCAGCTCTCTGAGTAACCTTTTTAGGGCTACACTGCACACTGGGGATATTTTTTTTTCTTTGACAACTAACTTTCACCTTTACAGCTGTAATGTTTGGCCACTGCTCCTTACTATAGTATTTAATTCTACTGAAAAGAGTTTGCCTCTGCTTTGTCATTGCCCTTCAAGCACCTGTTGACCATTACTAGACCTCCCCATTCTCTCCACTGAACTAACCTAGTGCAGATCTTCTAGCCTGTCTTCATAATCCATGAGGCCCCTGATCATCTTGGTAGCTCTCTCCAGTCCCCCTCCAGTTTCTCTGCATCTTTCTTGAACTAAGGGGCCTAAATCCAACACAGTAATCTTTTTAAATGCAGCCTCACCGGCACTGGATGGTAACTCTGTGTGCTCCAATGAGGTAAAACTTTCTCCTCTCATGTTTCTTCAGTGTCAGCTCAGCAATAGCAGTGATATGTAATAGTTTCAACTCACTGCAACAATTTAGAGTTTTACTATTACTCCTAGAATGGTGCCTGTTATACATGTAGTTTTTAGGATCCTCAGTCAAAGCCAAGCTTTATGCAGGCCTGTGGACTATCAAGCAAAAACAAGAACAGGTGAAGCTCACTGTATATATTTTCAGGTGAAAAGTATGCTAGTGAAAGTAAATTTGTGATTCTTTTTCATTATTATTTTGCCCCTACTACACCACATAAAATAGATCAGCAACAAAAAGCAGTTCAGTATGAGATCATGATTCAGTGATGGCCTGCTGAAGTTGCCTTTTTTATGCAGTGACTCTGCTGGCTCCAAATCTTGAGTCAGATTTTAAATCTCTTGGTAGTTTAGCTTTCAACAAATGACAGTAAAACTGCAAGTGACAAGGGATTGCTTAACATCATTTCAGATCTTACTGGATAACTCACTGAAATGCCTGGATGTTAACTTTTTAAACGTTGGTTTGTGAGGAAAAAAACAGGTACATCAGAATTACTATTAACTTCTTGATTCTGTATTTTTGTCCTGATCACCTCAATGCTTCTGCAAAGTACTAGAAGGAGAAGAAAAACTTCATAATGGAGCTTACATCCTTCTAATATCAGTCATGGCAAAAGTTAAATCGGAACCTGTTAAATTGCATTTTGAATAATACAATCACCGGATGGTCAAATCCTTTTTAACTATCTGTTTAGTTTAATTTATTACAACTCTACTTATGGAGCTTTGAAATAGAAGATGAGAAAAATGTTATTAATGGAAACAAGAAATAGATGAGAACTGAGATTAAAAATAAAATTAAAAATTTTAGGAACATAAAACCACAAGCTCATTAAATGATTCAAGTATGTGCTGAGCCTGACCTAGTTACACAGAGCCTAGAGGCATAAATACATCCAAGTATCATCAAAAACTCAATGCAGTACCTGGATTCAGGCTTGAACTTCAGAAAACTGAAAAATTTACATTTTGTAAGATGGTAGAATGCTTCAGAAAAAGAAACCAAAACAAGTGTTAGTAGTTCAGAAATTATGTATCTTTCTGTACCTATGCTATTTGCATCTGTATGTATATAAAGCATACTGAAGTATTTAAACAGAATCTTCAAATGAAGCATGTAAACAACTCCTCTAAAGACAGATCTGAGAATTTTATGGCATTCTAAGTGATGTGTCCAAAGTAAAATAACTTTAGAAAATGTGACCATCCCACCCATTTCATCATATCACTGAAATCTAACGCTAGGAAAAAGTATTCCAAACACATAATGATACTTTGGATTATACTTTCATTAACAAAAAAAAAAAAGTGTTTGCTTTTTTGACTTTTAAAGAAGTCTTTGTGTGTATGTGTCTGAACAGTATTGTTTCAAACCCAAATTTAGTAAAACAGTATATGATATGTGTCCTAAACCAGACTATATTTAGCCCAGTACTTTGTTTCTGATGCTGCTTAGCAAGAGGTGTTAAGGAAAAGGTTACTGGAAGTAGAGCCAAGATACTTCCCATCTGTACCTTCCTGCTTTCTGGGAGTCAATATTGCAAGAATATCTGGAATTCAAGGCTGCAATTATAAGCCTACAATGGGACTTTCTTCCAGGACTCATCTAATTTCCCCACTCCTCGCTTATGTCTTCTTCATAATGCAGTGAAAAAATGAAAAGCAGATTCTTTATTTCATTGGTGGTTTTATAGATATCAATCATATCCTCTTTATTTAGTCTTTTCTTGGTACCCATCCCACAATTCTGACTGTCCTTACAGCACTTGTTGGGTTCCACTAGTCTTGAACCAGCAGAAGAGCGTGCAGCATTCCCACGGCAGCCGTTCCAGAGATTTACACAATGGCAGACCCGTGTCTTTCATCTTGTTCTTTTTTGTCTTTCTGATAATTTTGACATTCTATTTGTTCTTTAAATTGCTATTCAGCACTAAGCTGACATTTAGAAAACCATCCACAATGAGTCCAAAATTTCCTCATGGAATACTGATCACTAATTTAGAGCAAATCACTTTGTGTGTCTAATTAGGATGCATTTGGTATTTTCCCCCCTTGAAAATTATTTTGTATTTACCAACAATGAAGTTCATTTACCATCTCATTGTCATGAGAGTCTTCTGTAGTATTTTACAGTCAATTTTATTTTCAATTACGTGAATTATTTATTATTACTCACAAAGCTTGACATCTGAATATTCATTCTGTTTCTCAATAATTTATGAATGTTTAACAACAGAAAACACTCATAATAAAATACTAATTCTATTCTCCATTATAGTTTCCATTAATGAGTGGTAGTAGTCAACTCAGACCTCTTTTCTATGTAAAATTAGGATTCTTTTTTTCCCTACTGTGCATCATATTATATTTAACAGCACTGAATTTCCCTTGCCAGTCACACGGTATTATCATGTCCTTTGCAATTCTTCAGTCAGCTTTCACCTTGCTGCTATTAGTAACTCCGTATTCATTAGCAACCTGTGTTGCTATCCACCCTCTCTCCAGGTCATTTATGAACATACCGAACAACACAGGTCAAGACACAGGTCACCATGGCACTTCAGGGTCTGTCCTCAGTGTAAACACACCATTTACCACCACCCTGTGTATCCGATGTTTACACAGTTGTTTATCTAGATGAAGACATTCCCTTTTATCTCATGGCAGATTATTTTCTGTCTTATACCTCTGGTGAAGGATATTGTTGAAAGCCTTTGGAAACTATATAAAAGTAGATCTCCCTGTTCCACACAGTTGTTGCCTCCAGGACACTGAACTTATAGCTGCTGCTTTTAATAACCATTCCAGCTTTGAAGCAGTTTTCTTTCTCAAAATTAAATATTGATGTGGAAGATTCAGAAAGGACTTTGTAATCCTTCAAGATTATTAAAAATTATTAAATTTACTGTTACAAACAGGCTTTTTTGAATCTGGCTGCATGTATAGCTTAGGCCTAAATTAAGAGCTGTTTCTTTTTCTTGTGAACTTTTTAATTAGGAATGCCAATAAGCAGTCATATGTGTTGTCTAATCACTTATTTCCTATATCGTTCCTTACCAGGATACTTCCTAGCTCACATAGAGGTACTGGAGTCTCCCTTTGTTGTTGTACTTCTGCTTTTAACTGTTACATTTACATTAGCATTTCTTATGTATTGCAGACTTCTTGACTGACTAGTTGATAGCATAGTACTGTTAATACTCTGCCCAGTGAAGCCTTCATTTTAATTATGGGAATACTCTGTTACTCGAACTTACGGTTAAAGTATTTACCTTATTCCACCTCTTTGAAGTGCAGTGTCACTCCTCTGTAGAATACCTTGTTTCTCATTTCTGCATCTTTTGTGTCCTGCTATTATAGTATTCTGCTAATTCTTCTACTACTTCTGAGATGCCCGTTATGTCTTATCTCTTATATAACCATAAATTCTTTCCCTTCATCATTTTTTATATGACTTCACACGGAAGCAGACAAACAGCTGAGCTCCATCTTTATGGCTTCCCTTGCAATTCTCTGCTGAAATGGGACTTCAAGTATTGTGACTGTTTTTTAATATTTCCTACCTGAATTTAACAAGGTCTGTTCTATCTTTTCTTCTTAGAGAAATTTTCAGACTTTGCTGATAATGAACTAGTTCATCCCAAGCTTTAGTGAGTTCTTCAGATCCTAATGGTGTTCTGCCATAAGAAGTTGCTAAAACTTCCAGTTTTAAGTGACAAGCAACCTTCCCTCAGGTACAGTGTCTACCTGTTGTAAAAATTACATTTGTATTAAGATTACTTGGCAAGGTTTTGGTAGTGGGAGGGTGGCTACAGGATTGGCATCTGTAAGGAGCTGCTAGAAGCTTCCCCTGTGTCCCACAGAGCCAACGCCAGCCAGCTCCAAGAAAGACCCGCTGCTGGCTGAGGCTGAGCCCTTCAGTGATGGTGGTAACACCTCTGTGATAACATACTTAAGAAGGGGAGAAAAAATTGCTGTGAAAACAGCAGTGGAGAGATGCGTGAGATGTGAGAGAAACAACATTGCAGACATGTCCTGGGTTTGGCCAGGACAGGGTTAATTTTTACCGGACTCCAGGAAGGGGCACAGCCGGGGGGGTGGGGGCTGACCCACCCTGGCTAAACAGAGCCGGGTATTCCATACCATGTGACATCACGCGGGGTTCCGGTGGGGGGCGCGGCGTGGCGGGGACTCACTCGCGGCTCGGGAGCGCATGGCGCCGGTCCTGTCTCAGAGAGCGGGTCTGTTGTGCGAGTTTGTGTCGTATTTTCTCCTTATCTGTATTGTTGTTGTTACTGTTCCCTCTGTTTGCTGTTCCGTTAAACTGCCCTTATCCCGACCCACCAGTTTTCTGCCTGTTTATTTCCATTCTTCTCCACACCGCGGCGGGAGGAGGGGTGACCGCGTGGCACTTTTGTTGCTGGCGGCAGCCGAAATCAAAACATTAAATTGGCGCCCAGGTGTGGAGCGGGGATAATGGCAGGGCTGAGCAGCGGGTGTTAAAACTGCTTTCTTAGATTTTGTTAAATTTTGTTATACGCATTTTTCTGTGTTAGTTAAATAGTCAACGGTAAAAATGTTTCTTTCTTTGATCAGATGGTTGTGGTTTTTGAATCCGTACTTGCTGTACTTGTTCCCTGTGGTGATGTTCATTACCTCGGGGAAAAGGATCAGGATTATGATTTTACTGTACTGTACGATGTCGACTTATGACATGAGAGCATCACTGTGTATGAAATTATGATTGTATTTGCATGCGGCACTGCGGTCATTTCCGTACCTGGGATCCTATGCCTTAGAATTTGTTAATAATCGAACCCAGCCTGTGGGGAAAACCGAAGGGGATACCTTCCCCCACTGTTTCACCCCCCCCTCTCTCCTTCAGGCTGGTCCTAAAGGCTTTTGAGAATTTCGAGTACCAGTGGGATGCTCAGGCCAGCACTCTCCTTTTGTTCTGCCTCCTGAATGGGTTGCAGATTTTGTTTTTTAAACTCACCCCTGAACACCTGCAGGATCCGGACAAACTAGTAAAATATCTGTAAAAAGTGTACTCCCACCCTGGGAACTACAGAGAGACACAAATCACCGCAATGTGCTGGGGTCTGGCCCACGCCTACCGAGCCCTGTTCAACACTGTTCAGTGCCCTAAAGGGGAAAGGGGGGGAAATGAAGCAGCAGGCACTGTGGCTGGCTCTGCTCCCCCAGCCGGCCCTGCAGCCCCTCCAGCCCAGCAGGCAGTCACAGCCCCCCCAACCGGCACCACGGCTGCTGCTGCCACAGCTGCAGGGTCTGCCTCAGTTTCCCCGGCGGGCACAGCAGCTGGTCCAGCCCCAGCTCCAGCTGCAGGCATCGCGGCTGAGCCCAGTGACCAACCTGTGCCAGTAGCAGTCACCCCTATAAAATGAAAGAAAGACGCAAAGAGATCGGATCGCTCCGGGAGGGATGATGATGTGCCAGGGTCATCGCGGGAGATAGAGACAGAGATCATCACCCGGTCCCTGTCCCTGAGCGAGCAGCAAGACATGCGGAAAGATTTCAGCCGACCCCCAGGCGAACACATTGTCACGTGGCTGCTGCGGTGGGGCCAGCAGCTTGGAATTAGAGGGCAAGAAGCCAAGCAGCTGGGATCCCTCGCCAGGGATGGGGGCATTGACAAGGCCATTGGGAAAAAGGAACAAGTCCTCAGCCTCTGGAGGAGACTTCTGTCACGTGTGAGGGAGAGGTACCCCTTCAGTGACGATTTTGTATGTTACTCTGGCAAGTGGACCAATATGGAAAGGGGTATTCAGTATTTGAGGGAATTAGCTGTGCGGGAGCTGGTTTACTATGACACAGACGAAGAGCAGGTACCCACAGACCCAGACGAAGTCCAGTGCACAGCATCTATGTGGAGGAAGTTTGTGCGGAGTGCACCCTCCTCGTATGCCAACTCACTGGCAGCCGTAAACTGGAAAGGTAAAGACGCACCAACAGTGGATGAGGTGGCTGTCCGACTCCGGCAATATGAGGAAAGTCTCTCTTCCTCCTGTCACCGAAAATCCAGGAATAAACCTCGTAACACCAAAGTAGTGTTAAAAGACAGGCATTCTTTATTGCAACGTCAGACGCACGGGGGATAATTCCACTGAACGTGCATACCCCCGTACCCTTTTCGTGCAGTTTATATAGATCAAAATATACATATTCATCTGATTACATAAGCCCTTCCTTTCATAGTCAAATCAATCCATTTTCATATACTCCTCCCACCCGCGCTTGCGCAGTGCCTCCTAGTGGTGGTCGTCGGGGGTCCAAAGATGAAGGCTTATCCTCTTCATCACAGTTTCTGCGCAAACTCAGTCCTCTTCTGGCTCTTGTCTCTGCGGCACGGGTCGTCTTGACCAGTTCTAGGCACCTGCTGGTTTTAATTAAAACTACCTTCTTTGGGGGCAGATGTATGACTTTTTGCTTCAATTAATTCACACAATAGATAGGTACCACAAATACACCTGCAACTATTTGGTAACGCTATTTCTATTAAAAATCCCCCTTCACCATTATTGTTTAACATTAATGATTACCTAGGGACTAAACCCTCTGTTCCCAGACCTGATGTCCAGATAGGCAGGGCTGTACAAGGGACATAGCAGCATTGTTCGTGCTTTATGATTAACTAATTCCATCACCTTGGTTACACTCCCTTGTCTCAGCTGTGAATAAATTGTCCCAGAAGGTCCAGCAATTCAAAGAGGATATGTCCTACTCCCCACCTGTGCAGGCCCGCATCTCAGCTATTAGGGGCAAGTGTTTCTCTGCTCAGGAGAGAGAGTACAGAGACTACACACCACGGGCCACCCTGTGGTTTTACCTGCGTGACCACGGAGAGGACATGAGGAAGTGGGATGGAAAACCCACCTCAAGTCTAGAGGCACGAGTTCGTGAGTTGAGAGGTAAAACAATCACAAAAAGGGATTCCGTTAGGAAAAATGCCGCTCCAGTTTCCAGCAGCCAGCTCCCCAGGACAGGTAGGCAGTTTGATCTTGATTCCGATCCTCTGGAAGGGACCTCCAAGTCATTTTTACAGCAGGTGAGCAGAAAATTCTCTGACCAGGATTAGAGGGGCCCTGCCTCCAGCCAGGTGGAGGAAAGGGACAACCGTGTTTATTGGACGGTGTGGATTCGGTGGCCTGGCACATCAGATCCACAAGAGTATAAGGCTCTAGTGGACACTGGTGCACAGTGTACTTTAATGCCATCAGATTTCAAAGGGTCAGAGTCCATTTGCATTTCAGGAGTGACAGGGGGGTCCCAAAAGCTGAGTGTATTGGAGGCTGAAGTGAGCCTTACTGGGCAGGAGTGCCAGAAGCATGCCATTGTAACTGGCCCCGAGGCTCCATGCATCCTTGTTATAGACTATCTTAGGAGAGGGTATTTCAAGGACCCAAAGGGGTATCGGTGGACTTTTGGCATAGCTGTTGTGGAGACGGAAGAAATTAAACAGCTGTCCATTTTGCCTGGTCTCTCGGAGGATCCTTCCGTTGTGGGATTGCTGAGGGTTGAAGAACAGCAGGTACCCATTGCAACCACAACGGTGCACCAGCGACAATATCGTACCAACCAAGACTCCCTTCTCCCCATTCATCAGTTGATCCGTCAGCTGGAGAGTCAAGGAGTGATCAGCAAAACTCGCTCACCCTTTAATAGTTCCATATGGCCAGTGAGAAAGTCTACTGGAGAGTGGAGACTTACAATAGACTACCGTGGCCGGAATGAAGTCACACCACTGCTGAGTGCTGCTGTGCCAGACATGCTAGAACTTCAATATCAGCTGGAGTCAAAGGCAGCCAAGTGGTACGCTACAATTGACATCGCTAATGCATTCTTCTCCATCCCTTTGGCAGCAGAGTGCAGGCCACAGTTTGTTTTCACCTGGAGGGGCATCCAGTACACCTGGAATCGACTGCCCCAGGGGTGGAAACAAAGGCCCACCATTTGCCATGGACTAATCCAGACTGCACTGGAAAAGGGTGAAGCTCCAGAACATCTGCAGTACATCGATGACATCATTGTATGGGGTGACAAAGTGGGGGCAGTTTTTGAGAAAGGGGAGAAAATAGCTCAGATCCTTCTGAAAGCCGGTTTCGCCATTAAGCAAAGTAAAGTCAAGGGACCTGCGCAAGAGATCCAGTTTTTGGAGATAAAATGACAGGATGGGCGCCGTCAAATCCCAATGGATGTCATCAACAAAATAGCAGCTATGTCTCCACCAACCAGCAAAAAGGAAGCACAGGCCTTCTTAGGTGTTGTGGGTTTCTGGAGGATGCACATCCCAAATTACAGCCAAATTGTAAGTCCTCTGTACCACGTGACCCGGAAGAAGAATGATTTTGAATGGGGCCCTGAGCAACGACAGGCATTTGAACAAATTAAACGGGACATAGTTCATGCCGTAGCCCGGCTAGAGCAGTTGGTTCTAAAAGTCCGTCACATGGACGCCCACGTCCCTAAGAGTCGGGCCACTGAAGAACATCAAAACAACCACCAGGTAGATCAGGCTGCTAAGATTGAAGTGGCTCAGGTGGATCTGGACTGGCAACATAAGGGTGAACTCTTTATAGCTCGGTGGGCCCATGACACCTCAGGCCATCAAGGAAGAGAAGCGACATACCGATGGGCTCGTGACTGAGGGGTGGACTTAACCATGGACACCATCGCACAGGTTATGCATGAATGTGAAACATGTGCTGCAATCAAGCAAGCCAAGCGGGTAAAGCCTCAGTGGTATGGAGGACGATGGCTAAAATATAAATATGGGGAGGCTTGGCAGATTGACTACATCACACTGCCACAAACCCGCCAAGGCAAGCGCTATGTGCTCACAAAGGTGGAGGCCACCACTGGATGGCTGGAAACCTACCCTGTGCCCCATGCCACAGTCCGGAATACCATCCTGGGCCTGGAAAAACAAGTCCTGTGGCGACATGGCACTCCCGAAAGAATTGAACTGGACAACGGGACTCACTTTCGTAACAGACTCATAGACACCTGGGCCAAAGAACACGGTATCGAGTGGGTGTATCACATCCCCTATCATGCACCAGCCTCTGGAAAGATCGAGTGGTACAATGGGCTGCTAAAAACCACTTTGAGGGCAATGGGGGGTGGGACTTTCAAAAATTGGGATACTCATTTAGCAAAGGCCACCTGGTTGGTTAACACCAGAGGGTCCACTGACTGGGCTGGCCCTGCCCAGTCAAAACCTCAGCGCCCCGTAGAAGGAGATAAAGTCCCTGTAGTGCACATGCGGAACATGTTAGGGAAGACAGTTTGGGTTAATCCTGCCTCGGGCAAAGGCAAGCCCGTCTGCGGGATTGCTTTTGCTCAAGGACCTGAGTGTACCTGGTGGGTAATGCGGAAGGATGGGGAAGTCCGACTTTTACCTCATGGGGATTTGATTTTGGGCGAGAATAGTCCATAAATAAATTGTATAAAGTTAATTGTTAAATAACCCTGTCACTGTCTGTTATCACTGTTATAATTGTTATGTGTTGTACCAGTAGTAGCATAGTAAGAATCGTCCAGATTAAAGAAGGATGGACTTTTTTTTTTTTGATGAAAACCTAGCAGAGCACAGCAATGATGGAACTGGACCTAGTTTTCAACAACTGGCATCCAGTAACTTCATCAAGATCAACATCTCCTGCAGACTGTGGGCACGGGCCGCACTAGATACATCAGCCGTGAACTCCGGATGCAGCAAGTGACCACCCATCACCACACATCACCTCTCCTGCCACGGAAGACCATTATGACAGATGGAGCCTGAAGTCATGGATTAAATGAACTCAACGGACACTTTAGAGTGATGATCCATAGACTAAGGGAATGATATCTGGAGACAGGAGAAGTGGTGGTGATCAACTGGACAATGGGGGACCTGGGCATGACGTAGATGGTGTGGAATAAGGGGTGGATAATGTCCTGGGTTTGGCCAGGGCAGGGTTAATTTTTACCGGACTCCAGGAAGGGGCACAGCCGGGGGGGTGGGGGCTGACCCCACCTGGCTAAACAGAGCCCGGTATTCCATACCAGGTGCCCTCACGCTGGGTTCTGGTGGGGGCCACGGCGCGGCGGGGACTCACTCGCGGCTCGGGAGCGCACGGCGCCGGTCCTGTCCGAGAGAGCGGGTTTGTTGTGCGAGTTTGTGTCGTATTTTCTCCTTATCTGTATTGTTGTTGTTACTGTTCCCTCTGTTTGGTGTTCTGTTAAACTGCCCTTATCCCGACCCACCAGTTTTCTGCCTGTTTATTTCCATTCTCCTCCCCACCTCGGCGGGGGGAGGGGCGGCTGCGTGGCGCTTTTGTTGCCGGTAGCAGCCGAAACCAAAACAGACACCAAGGCCAGTGAAGGAGGGGGAGGAGGTGCTCCAGGCACCAGAGCAGAGGTTCCCCTGCAGCCCATGATGAAGACAACGGTGAGGCAGTTTGTACCCCTGAAGCCCATGGAGGGCCATGGTGGAGTAGATATCCACCTGCAGCCCGTGGAGGACTGAACGCCAGAGCACGTAGATGATCCCAAAGGAGGCTGTGGCCCTGGGGGAAACCTGCACTGGAGCAGGCACTTGGCAGGACTGTGGACCTGTGGAGAGAGGAACCCATGCTGGAGCAGGTTTGCTGGCAGTACTTGTGACCCCTTGGTTCCTAAAGAACTGCACCCCATGGAAAGCACCCACACTGGAGCAGTTTGTGAAGAACTGTAGCTCATGGCAAAGACTCATGATGAAGAAGTTTGTGGAAGACTGTTTCCCATGGGAGGGGCCCTGTGCTGGAGAAGGACAAGAATGTGAGGAGTTCTCCTCCTGAGGAGGAAGGAGTGGCAGAGACAACGTGTGATGAACTGACCATAACCCCCATTCCCCGTTCCCCTGCGCCGCTTAGGGGGAGAAGGTAGAGAATTTAGGATTAAAGTTGAGCCCAGGCAGAAGGGAGGGGTGAGAGAAAGGTATTTTAAGATTTGGTTTTATTTCTCATCATCCTACTTTGATTTTAATTGACAATGAATTAAAATAATTCCCTCGAGTCAAGTCTGTTTTGCCTGTGATGGTAATTGGTGAGTGATCTCTCCCTGTCCTTATCTCAACCCAAGAGCCTTTCATTATGTTTTCTCTCCTCTTCTCCAGCTGAGGAGGAGGAGTGATAGAAGCTTTGGTGGACACCTGCCATTCAGCCAGGGTCAGCCCAACACAAAAATAGAGCCATATTTGAAGTAACAAAAAGAGTACTTATGAAGGACAAATACATTTAAAAAAACATATTTCATTCTATCTGGACAGGAAATTTCCTCGTGTTTTCTCTTTCCCCTTCCTACCAGATAATACAAAGAAGGCAGATAATTCTCCCTTCTCAAAAATAAATTTAGAAGATGCAGAAAAATGCAAAATCTAAGGTAAGAATATTATTTTTGTCAATTTTTCAGAAGTAAATAAAGGTGGTCTAAAAACAATTTTAATGTTTTTTAATACTTTTATGTTAAATCTTTTCACTTTATATTTAAAGTCACTTTAAAGTAAATGTTATATTTACTGGGGGACCTTATACTATACAACAGAATAACTGTACTAGACTTTGCAGGACTAGTTATAAAGTTTGAGCATGAGATGTGAATGTTTGTAAACCAGTTGTACTCCCAAACCATGAAGAGATATATTACTGTTAATGTATCAACACAATTCTATTTTGAGAAATTAATTAATTTTTTTCTTTCAAAAACTGTTTAAATCAAGCTACTGTAGGAAATTTTCAGTTACATGATCTATGCCATTCCTGGCTCACAATCTTAGATAGCAGTATATGCTAAAACTAAGATATTTTATGGTTTTGATCTACAAAGATTAGTGTAATTTAGTTTCTCATATAATTTCTATTTTTAACTCATTTTTACTGTTATCATAAAAGCAAAAGAAAACACAAATGCCTCTCCCAACAATAGGGGTGCAGAGAAAATAGAGTAATTTTTTTTTTCAAATGTATTGCTGTCATTATCCATTTTGCTTTCCGCCATTTTCCTGTCTGCCCATCAATATAAAAGCACCTCCAAGTCTACTGAAACCAACATGTAGGTGAGGCCTCTGACATTGTTGTCAACCTTCTGTCATCTGATCTGAGGTTGCTGGCCACAAGTGTCTCCTTAGCCTAGGGCACAGTCTTAGTGGGGCAGCTATTGCTGCTAGTAAAGGCAGTGTGTTTTGTAGGCTTTCATTAGACTAAGTTGCAATCAAATGATGCATTCTGCACATGCTTTCTAAGGATTCTTTTTTTAAGAAAGAGATATTTTTTATTCCGTAGTAGTTTGTGTGGCAAATACGATTTTTTCTTTGAAGAGATATTTAAGGAAAAGAAGCCAAAAGGACTATCTTTGCCCAGTAAATGTTTGGCAGTTTATTTGTGTGGTTTTTCTCTATACCTGAATTCCGTGTGTTATACCTGTTATCTCACATCAGACTTTGTACACATTTCTCAGAACTTTGTCTTTCAAACTGCGCTGTAGATAGCAGCCTCGGGATGTATGGAAAGTATTAGATATTGTTGTCCTTACAAACCTAAGGAAAGGTGTAGTCAGGTGTTAACACAAGTCTTACAATTACAGTCTGATAAGTGCAATTAATGGGTTACTTAGTCTCGTAACAACATAGAAGGCATAGGCTTAAGAAACTGCTGGTTTTGCCTGTAAACAAACAATAACTATCCAAAGAGAAACAGGGTTTTTTATATAGGGTACATAGCATTATTAAAGTAAACACATTTGAACACGCTACTTGCAAAACAGTAATAATAATTCTAGAAGTAAACAAAAAGTTGATCTATTTTTCAGTAACCCTGTACTTATTACTACTCACTCAGCATGTGGAGATCTAGGATCAGTTTCGCTCTTTGTCTCACAGGGTAGTTCATCCCTTCTTCTAGGAGAAAGACGTGTTCAGCCTGCTACAGGTTATTTGGTGATCATGTTCTTTCAGTCTCTAATGTAAGTATTATGTCACTGTCACTGTGCTTTCAGCTATGTAAACAAAGATTCTATCGTCAGTTACTTTGCACCTACCCTCTTACTCTGAAGCCGGCACAGAGTACATCTGAACTTAGTGGCTGCCCATCCCAAGCAAGAAGTTTAGCCACCGGAGTATCATAAAGCTAGCATCATCTCCTTAGCACCTCATGCAAACAGTGCTTTTCTTCATGCAATTTTTTTTAAGAACTTACTAGAACAACAACAGATTATTTTTTCATCTTCATGCCTATGACATTCACTTGCAGGGTGATTCCAATGCCTGCTCCAGTATTTAAATTATTTGTACAGAAAGAATTCTGAGGAAAAAATTCTACAAAAATACCCTTTTGCTTGTTCATGCTAGTAGACAGTTGTTCGTGCATCCTGCTGCAAGAAGAAATGTTCCAGCTAGAAAGGTTTTCAGATATGAATTTAAATTTTCTATATCATTGGGAAGTTTTTGTGACCAGACTGCTAGGTAGAGAGTCACTACAGTCAGTTGTGTAAGTCTGGGCTTTATTTCTTCAGCCTTCCTTCTAAGTGCCTGAAAAGCAAATCATTCAACAATGTGATTCAGGTAGTTGAAACGAAACATATTGTCTTTTCATTTCAGGTGAATCCTCTTGATGAAACTGACCCAAACCAGGAAAAATTCCATCTTCTTCAACAGTGAATATTTAATGACAAAAATACTCGTCCAGTTCTGGTAAGGGACCACTAAGTAAGCATAATTGCTTTGCTCTGCCGACCTCCTTTTCGATGGGCCCTGAAGCATAGATCTATTTAAGCACTTTATCAGTGATTCCCTGGCCTGGACTGGATTGGACTGAGTTGGGCTATCTTACAATAGCCTTTACAGTCCTCAGCATCATAGCCCTGGGGTGCATTATCACTTTCTTGTTTGTTTGATGGGCCTGGTGGAAGGATGGTCTGCATTTTCTTTGCTCTACCTTTAGGCACCTCATCTCTGGCTTGGCTTGTGGTACACACCTCCATGTCTATCAGGAGCTATCAACAGTGCTAGGGGAAAAGGAGAATATGTCATGGAGATAACTGTCTATCTCCTCCAGAGAAGACAGTAAAAAATTCATTATTCTTTTCAGGCATCAATCTCCAAGGCATGAGATTGTCCATATTCAATAATTTATGAAGTGACTCTCTTTTGTTAGCATGAATTACTAGTACTTGCATCAGTAGACCAGTCAGTAAAATTCTGAAGTGAGTCACCTAATCAATACCAGTTGAAAGAAAGCTGTACTTAAAATTTCAGCTAAAGCTTTGGCTTTTACTAAAATCAGTCTTTGAAAATTCCCCCAGTAAAGTTAGGATCTGCAAAAGTCTTTCTGCTCGCAGAGTTGATAAACAGGTAAAACTGAAAATTAAGGTACAGTAAGATAAAAATCTTTTCCTAAGATGCCCATGGAAAAGAGAAAACTAGGAAAATATTTTCTTAAGTGAGGCCATTTTTTTTCTCTATAGCTGTCTATTTATAAAAATCATTATATTCTCAGCATAATCAAAGGATTTCAGAAGTAACACCGTCAGTTTTGAGGACTGTGAAGAGACATTGCCAAAAAGGTCTGGACGGAGAAACTTTGTATGCTGGCAAAAAAGTCCTTGTGAGATTTATGGATTACAATGCATAATCATATTTACTATTTCTCTTTTATACCCAGCCAAAGCCACTAAGAACATAATCTCATTAGGTTTAAATTGACTATACTGTTCTTTGGCAATATTCATAAAACTCTATGGTTTGGTGATTAAGGGAATGGAAGAAGTGGGTTAATAAACTCTTTACTTTCCGTTGAATATAATTTTAATTATAAGAAAATTGTAATACTTTTAGAAAAAGAAATATTTTAATACCAACACAATGTAAAACAGCAATGAGTTTTTGACATTGATTTCCTGTTTAGTACAAACAGACTCATGTGATTCTGTAATTCATTTGTCCTGTTTAGTGAAATAGACACTACATGACCCTTGTAACAGCCAGGAAAAAATTGATTATGAACACCATAGTAAGGGCTTAATTGGACAACAGAAAGATAATGGAGATTAAACAAAACAAAAGAAATGCCTTATATCTTTTCTTAGTATTTGGAAGTAATGATGGAACTGCAGAAAAATTCCTTAGCAGATGGCAAGTCATCTTCATCAAGCAAATTAAAGGATCATGCATTAAAAATAATAAAGTGGTGGGTTATTTGACACACACTGTAATTACATTGGACATATTGCTTTCAATAAACGTTAAAGGACAAATTAACATTACAGTCATGCCAACTATCTTTCTAAATCTGCTTTTCAAGCTTATAATTAAAAACCTAAATTATTACTGAAGCAAATTAACACTTTTAATAGGATTCATACGTTGTGATCATCAAGATTTGCTTTTTCTTCCCCCCCCCCAAGATTTTTAAAAAATGCAAATCTAAACAATACAGCACCTTTGTAAATACTAAACGGCTAGATGACATAGAATTGTATCCTGAACACACAGCCTTTGAAAATTAGTACGACGCTGTGGTGGAGTTGTTCTTTATATTAGAGCAAAACACAAATCTGTGGGCATTAAAGAAGTACGTGGACACCTTCCCATCCCTTCCTGTGATTATTTCTGTCTTATCCTGATCTTCACCTATACCTCTGTAACTTGAGTCTTTTTCTTTTTCTCTAGATGAAAATGAAGTGCCAAAGGAAACAGAAATTTTAGCAGTATTTAAAATAATCAAAGATTTTCCAGAAGACACAATTTCCAACATTATGATGTCTGATGATTTTCTCACCCAGTGTGGCATCTTTAGCTGCTTAAATTAGGATTTAAGGACATTATTACCCTAATAATTAAGCTAAAAAAGGTTCTGGTTTTATCTAGTGAAACTCCCTGTTCTTAGTTACAGCACTAACTTCCTCCTCTGTTCCTGTTGTTCCTCAAAAGAGGTAAACCACAAGCATAGTATGAATGCTTAACTGTCTATTAGTAGTCGTTTGGTTTACCCCACTAATTCCAAGTTCTAGACTATTTTCTGTGAAGAATTCAAACATGAAATCGTAATATAATGAGTTTCATTTTCTACCAACTATCTTGTTAACATCCCTACAGATACCAAACATATCCTAATATTAACCAATACACTGTATGAAAGCTTTGGTGGTTTGAAAAGAAATATTATGCAAAAGATCAGTGTGCTTTCGTGTTATATGACACCTCTGCTTACTGAAATGGGCTTGGTAACACATACAGATATTTTTGGAAGAACAAAGGTAACTTTTGCAAATCTCACTTAATATCACAAATAATCTGATTATGATTTTTAATCCAGTGACCATTTCTGAAGGGTTAATTCTCCTCCCTCTCCACCCCTATATAGTAAATCTAAAAAAAAAGAAGTCATATCACTTAAGTCGTGAGAGCCAGGCAATGATACAGGAGGATCTGATTTCAGTCCTTACAGCAATGTCCCAACCCTGTGTTTTAACAAGATAGTGAGATTTTGTAATATTCAACTGCTTTTGAGTAAAGCTTAATTTCAAAATCCTTCTAAAACCAGCTTTGAGTGCTTTGAAAAATCTCTCTCAAATTGCTGAATATGTGCTATATTTAAACATACACACTCTTACTCCCACAATTTAGTAGATATCAATTTATACATATACTTTATTCATTGCAGAATTAGGACCTTATTCTCTTCTTTCTTAATAAATGTACTCTAATAAGAATAATCCAAAATACAATATTTTACCAATGTAATCAAAGCTACTAACCGTTTTTCCTTGTGAGGACCACTATCCTGTCTTATTTACAATGAGCTGGGAGAATTTTTTAGTCTCTCCCCAGCCTTTTTAGATAATAAATTTATCACCTTCACTTCAATCATTTGTTCTGTCTTCAGTCTTATAGGCGGTATTTCGATTTCCATAGTTCAAAATGTTGTAGCACCGTGTTTGAATTATTATATCTCTGCTATACTTACACAGTCATTATCTTCTATTGCAATAATTGTATCCCATATAAAGCAGGTACTGCACAGCTTTAATTATATATAACCTGTATCATTTTAGCATACTATTATAGGGATTTTTATCGCATTCTTAATAATCTATTGTAACAGATGATCATACTTAATTTACAATAACATGTTTATTTCATGAATATTAATATGGTCCCTTTAGAAATTGTATAGCACACTTTCATTTTCAATATATTCATTCAACAATTTCAGTCTTAGGAACTATGACACCACTTTTTCTATGTTTTATTGAAACGCTCTGCACTGGGTTATGCAGGGCTGGTGACATCTATACAATTTTGTGTTGAAGTGCCTCACAGCAACAAAAGATTTTAAAGAAACTGCTTAAATCTTTTATAGTTAAGACCAAAATAATAGATTTCTGGAGTGAAATCCTCTCCCCACAGAAGTCAATAGTTTTCTACAAATTTGAGCAGGAAACAGACCTTATTCAAACAGATATTCATTCTGGTTCAATAAATCTGTCTATCACCGATTCCTTCCTTCCATATCTGTCTTTGCTTCCATTCACTACAGCAAAACAATTAATAAACATATATATAGCAATTAATATAAAATATAGCATTAGTAATTAAATATTTTATATACATATATACCCACACACATACAAATGTATATGTCAATCATCCAAATCACACAAGACATAAATATATGTGCAATGTTTCAATATATGGATTGTCTTCCATTTTCATATACCTTGAATAACATGGACATATTGACATCACTGTAGGTACACCATTTTTCATCTCTTACTATTTTTTATATTGTCACTGCAGGAGAATTATAAGGCATACTACCACAGTCAAATCATAAAGAAACTTTTTATAAATGAGTGTCATAAATACACATCTTCTTTAATAAAAAGTTTGTATGAAGTTTTTAAATGAATAATTCTAGTTTCTTTTTAATTAACCCATTATGCCTAAATAAAATTATTAAAGTTTTCATTGCATTCCCTATGCAAAGAAAGATGTGAAGCCACTTAAAATAACACTGACTTTTGTGTTTACTTAGCAGTTAAAGGCAGTATTTGTAGAATCGTAGAATCATAGAATGCTTTGGGTTGGAAGGGACCTTTAGAGGTCATCTAGCCCAACCTCCCCTGCAGTGAGCAGGGACATCTTCAAGTAGACCAGGTTGCTCAGAGCCTTGTCCTGCCTGACCTTGAATGTTTCCAGGGATGGGGCATCTACCACTTCTCTGGGCTACCTGTGTCAGTGTTTCACCACCTCCATTGTAAAAAATTTCTTCCTTATATCCAATCTGAATCTACCCACCCACAGTTTAAAGCCATTACTCCTTGTCCTATAGCAACAAGCCCTGCTGAAAATGTTTTTCCCATCTTTCCTATAGGCCCCCTTCAGGTACTGGAAGGCTGCAATGAGGTCATCCCAGAGCCTTCTCTTCTCTAGGCTGAATAGCCTCAACTCTCTCAACCTTTCCTCATAGGAGAGGTGCTCCAGCCCTCGGATCCTCTTTGCGGCCCTCCTCTGGACCAGCTGCAACAGGTCCATGTCCTTCTTGTGCTGAGGGCTCCAGAGCTGGACAGAGGACTCCAGATGGGGTCTCACCAGAGGAGGGCAGGGGGGCAGAATCACTTCCCTCGACCTGCTGGCCATGCTTCTCTTTATTCAGCCCAGGATATGGTTGGCCTTCTGTGCTGTGAGCACACATTGGTGGCTCATGTTGATGTTTTCATCCACTGGTACCCCCAAGTCCTTCTTGTCAGGGCTGCTTATAATCCCTTCATCCCCCAGCCTTTATTTATACTGTGGGTTGCCCTGATACAGATACTGGATGCTGCACTTGGCCTTGTCGAACCTCATGATGTTCTCACAGGCCTGCTTCTTGAGCTTGTCCAGGTCTCTCTGGATGGCATCCTGTTCTTCTGGTGTGTGTCACCAAGCGCTCTAATTTGATGCTCTGTCTGTTACCAAGACCTGAATTTTCATGAAACTTCAGGATTTAATTGGCTTTGACAAGATTTTTCTTTTCTGATATTTTACCCTTGTGTCACACTGCATTGCAGATGGGTTTAGTGTTCAAGGGAGCACTGACATGTAGTTAAGCAGGAAAACTTTGCCTTTAAATAACCTCATATACTTAGGAAACCAAATTTAAATGCTTTTTGATGCCTAATAAAGGAATGTGTTCAGTGAGACTCGCTGAGTCTAGGTACCCAGATAACCAAAATGCAGCTAAATCAAAGGAAATCTGTTGCAAGGACTGAAATTCAGTATACTTTTTAGACCTCAACTTAAAGTCATAATACTTCACACTAGTCATGATCAAATCACTTTCTTAATTAAGATTGTCCCATAGTATCTCAAATATTACAGCTACTTGTTAACTCAGAAACAGTAAAACTATCACATATGTCCCCATTTTGGTCTCTTCTCCCAAGTAACTAGCAATAAGACAGGAAGCAATGACCTCGAGTTGTGTCAGGGGAGGTTTAGACTGGATATTAGGAAAAATCTCTTTACTGATAGAGTAGTCAGGCGTTGGAACAGGTTGTCCAGGAAAGTGGTGGAGTCACCATCCCTGGAGGTGTTAAAAAAATCATGTGGATATGGCACTTCAGGACTTAGTTTAGCAGGCATGGTGGTGATGGGCTGATGGACTTGATGATCTTAGAGGTCTTTTTCAACCTTAATGATTCTATGATTCTATGATCTACTGTACACTAGAGATTAATTATTTCTCCTAAATCTTATCTAGCTTTCTTGACCTTCTCTTTCTTCAGCCTTCTTTGTCTCTTTAACTAGGGAAGGAAATGGCTTTATTTTGTAGACACATCTCCGTGGAAATCATTTGCACTATGATTTTTCCACTAAATTCATAAAACGATGAAACACTGAGCAGATAATTTCTAAGCTGTAAATTTCATTTGTATTCACTAGTTCCACAACCCCCACTCCCCCCCGCCGTTTTCTTCATAGCTAATATTAAACATCTGGAGTCTGAAAATAGAGCCTTTAGTTATACAAATAGACGATCTTGTCTGAATTTATCTCTGGACAAGTGTTACAGCCCACCTGCGGCTGTTAGTTCCCTGAATATTCAGATTAAAGACCTGGTCAAGGCAGGTCATGGACAAGATACAAGAGTTGTTTTTCCATTAAATCAGGCTAAGTGGTACAAACGAAATGGGCTTCAGTCTTGTAGTATGGGACAGGTTCATGGCAAACATCTGGACCTGTCACATGTGGAAACATATTTAGGTGTCCTGTTGACAGATAGCCATAAAATGCTCTAATATGTTTTTCCAAAATTAAATTCTGAGTATTGCATGGAGTACTTAAATACATGCCCAGATTTTATCATCTGCCAATTTGATAAAGCTCGGTCTGTTCTGTTAAGTGAAACAGACAATGAAGCATTACTTACCCATATTTTATGTATAACATTTATTCAATTATTCACTCAGAAATAATACACTTCATATGGGGTGTTTTGTTTTAGACCTCAAGCAACAAAGACTTTAAAAAAGAGGCTTGCTTACTGTCATATTTGTCATTCAAGGTTATCTGTATGAGAGAGGATTGAATGTCTAACCTAAGGTTTCATTTTGGGTTTTTTTCTGTCTCTTCCATGCTCAGACATCCTGTTCAGAATAAGCAACACAACCTAAAAATCACATCCAGTAAGCAATAAGGAAAAGGATCAGAAGCATAAGTTTTACTCCATGTTTCAGACTCATGGTCATCATCTGAAGAATCAAATGTATTTATCATACTGATGTGAGGAAGAACACACCAAATGACCTTTACTGGTAAAAGACCCTTGAATAGAATTATGACTAATAAATAAGTAACTATATGTTTTGAGAAACTTTTTACTATTTGTTCTTTTTAACATATTATATATTTTCTTGTTTTTATGTTTTCAAAATTTTTATAACTTTTTCCTTTCTTCACTATTCCAGATGGAAATTTTGAAAAGGAGTAAGATTTTCTGTTGCCTTTCTGAAAAATAAAAAAACGAGAAGTTGGGATACTCCCAACCTCTTATTTCATCCTTACTATGTTTTATACATAATATAAGTGTACACAAAAATCAGATTCTTCCACAATACAACTGTTGAGGTCTTCTACAAATAAAGCAACCAGTCTCACATGTGCAGCACATGCAGAGTACAACATGACACCACAGTGCAGTACTTCACACTGCCATGCTGTATCCAAGCATAATAAGTGTAATCAGCATAATAACCATTAATAATCATTAACTACATTAACTTATTAAAGTTGCATGAAATTGCAACATATATCACAGTCTCGTATTCTATCTTTGGGTTTATTTTCCTTAAATAGCTTGCTTTCGCAAAAAGAAAGTGAAATCAGGGATGCTAAAACAACTGAATAGAGAAGGTAAATAAGCACTAAGAACAGTTTAGCCAGAGTGTTTCCAAACACCTCCAGCTTGGCCTTCTGAAATCATTCACAGAACTTCTTATCTGGGTTTTTAATTTTCAATTATTTACATATAAATAATTTGTGTAAAATGCTTAATTATTTTTTTAAAGAAGACAAAAATATTTTTTAATTTCATCTAGGCAAGAATATGAAAATAATAAGTATCCTCTAAGTGTTTTCACTAAGCTTTCAAAAAAATGTTAATGTTGATTTCTTTATACACATTTTAGAGGATTTTTCCTATTTCTGAAATGACTGTAAGACATGAAAATACTTAAGGTTTCATTCCACCATCAAGAACTATGCATTGTCTCATATTTCTTACTAATGTGCGGTGTAAAGTACAAAGATGCAGAGAAGTCAAATTTCCTGTTAACTGCACTTCGGTAGATTCAGAAATAAGCTGTATTTCTTCAAGCTTGCAAAGAATTCTCCTGCCAGAGTTGAGTATAACAAAACTGTGCAATGCTTCAGTGCTCTTGAGGTGAAAAAGTTTCTCTTCTCTGGAAACCTAACCTTAAAATAAATGTGCTCAATAATTTTCTATACAAAAATCGTTACAGGACCAAAGACATCCTGTGCTGACAAGCATTAGCAGCAAATATCAAACCTAAAAAGGGAAAGTGATTTCAGAAATGCAGCTCTCCAGGACACTATTAGGTTTAATTTTATTGAATGGGCTTTATATCTATGTAGTATGGCTTTATTTTCATATATCAGAAGATTGACAAAAGTAGATATGTGACAAAGCTGGAATACATTTTCTCCAAGAAAAGGCCAATGAGCAAAACTTCTGTAATGTTTCATGTGCTGATTTTCTTGCTTCTGTGTTCTTAGTTTAAGGGTCTTCTAATTTCAGAAAAGCATGCTGCAAGGCTTTAAATTAACCAATTGACATTGTTTGAAAAATCAATCATAATAAAGGCATAATGTCATATTATTTATGATGATTTAGTAAAATTATTCTTCACTAAGACCCACTATGATTTAGATAGGAAGCAACAAAACACATAGATATAAAGCAATGATATAAACTCAATCTTCCATCTATCTAATTGCCAAACACTTGAAGTCTCTTGTTTAAAATCTGTCATGCCTTACACATTTAAAATACCATGTCTATTTATTCCACTATCTACCTTCCAGGCTTGGGGCAGTCAAGTCTCTTTCTAATCTTATTCATATAAAACAAAATATTTATTTCCACTTTCAAATATATTTCCAGATAGGCTGCAACTCTTTTTCCCTGTGGTACCCTTGAAAATTCATGACCTTTTACATAAAAACAAATAAGCATTTCTACAGCATGGGGTGGTTAGAAAGGTTTTCAAATAGGGGTCCCAAATTAATAAACTCTTAGCTGTGCATTTTCTGTTGCTTACAAATATTTTAATAAGCAAAGCTAAAGTTCAAGTCTTTGCCCACAAAGTGTTAGTGGCGCCTTATAGAAATCTGGTCAAACAGTTATTTAGAGTTCAACATGGTGTTACTCTATTGTCATTAAAAAAGAAGTGTTTTTTCCCTTTTTTCCCCAAATAAAAATTATGCATACAGATACCTGATGTGTGCCACATATATGAATATTGCAGTAGAGATTTTAGATAATGTGGAAGGTATAATATATTCAGGTAAATTGATTCAGATTTAGGTTTTTCCAGTTATATTTTGCAAAAAAACCCATGCCTTTCTTCATGCTAGACTGCTTTATGGTTTGTAAAACATCACTTAGCTCTGTGCTTGCTCTAGAAATAGAACTGTATCTAACAACTCACATATAATACAACAAGAGTCTAGCCACTAATGCTACTTTTTAAACTATAACTCTACACTCAGAAATTAAGGTTAATGAATAGTAATATATTTGAATTTGCATTAAATCTTGGCCTTGTTCTTCATAAAAAAGATTTTTTTTTTCCCTAAAAGCAACAACACATGGAAAGGGCAAGTGATCATACGAGACACTGAAAGAAGTCACTGTGGAAATGACAAAGAACTACCTGAATTTTTAGTTCTAATCCACTTGTACATTCAAATATTTCCAGAAGAAGTTAGGATTACCTAAGCCATACTGGCAGAGTCTTGAGTTACTCAGTTTTAGGGTCTGTTCTGCAGAGGAAGGCAAGTACCATCTATGGGTTTTCAGCTCTCTGCAGACTCCAGGCAAATCTCAGTAACACACTAGCAAGAGAAATATTGTAATTAAAAATAACAGTAACTGGTTATAAGTGGCCCAAAATAACACGTGTCATTAAGCAGTGACTCATACACTGCAATTATCTTACATTGAAATGGATCATTTAAGACATAGCTATAGCTCTTACTAAGTAACTTCTAAAAACCACCAATTAAAATGCCTATATTAGATTTCTTTGAGTATAACTGGCAAATATTTCTCCTTTTGCACTTCAAAATTACAATAGTGTTTACCTTGATTATTTCAACTTTTTAATCTTCCCTCAACACACGTGAAAAGTTCACTAACTCAGCACAGCTGCTTTCTATTTAAATCTATCCATGCAGTTTTCTCCCACAACTCTTTTCACACTGTCCTGCTCAATATGCATAGACTTTCCCATTTTGAAGTTTCAAGAAACATAAACTACATGGATTCAAGGACTGCACATTCATGAAGTCTTTTATCTCAGACACATTCATCTTAACTTATACAGGCAGCCAAAGACAGCAACTCATGGAGGCACCTTCTCTGTTTTCAGAGAAGAGACACAGACTCTTATGAAGAGCAGAGAAGACTTCATGTGGTTTGAATCACCTGGTTAAATATCTCCCTTTCCTGCTCTCTGTCCCACAGGGAGAAGAACACACTCAGACTGCGTAGGATGATGCTGGGCATTTGGGTTCCACAAACTTTTTTGGTATAGAAACTCACTAGCTTCCTCCGAAGCAATATTGCACCATCTTTTTGAACTGATGGACTGATGTCATTTCTGGGTTGTTCTCATGGATCATGCATCAGTGCAATTAATGCACTTTTTATATGTTTCTGAAAACCATTATTCTAAAGGATAGGAAGAATTACTTTGAGAACTTCCTCAGTGTTTCCCATATTCATACAGCATCAGTAACTCAAATAGTGAAAGATTTCCCAGTGAAATCTAAGAACACCCTCTTTCAAATATTCACTTCTATAGGCATTCTGGAGAAGAATGAAGTGCATTTTTGTTTATTGTCTATGCAGCTAAACAGAAAATAAGTTGTTTCATTTTCTGGAATATATTTGGAAATTATATTACAGTCATTATTTAATGGAATAATAATAAGGAAAACACTCTGGAAATTATATAATTTTTTATATTGGTAATATTTTCTATCTAGTTTTATTGGTTTAGTGTTCATTCATTCTACTTGCTTTTTTTCTTTTGTGGGGAGGGGAGGTTATGTGGTGGTTTTTTCCTGTTTTTATGCTGCCCAACACACAGGGGAAAAATCTAGTGGGAAAACTTATGATAGAAGACACTACGTATAGTTTTCCTCCACTCTTCATATACATACCTATTACTTTCTACCATTGAAAGTATTTGTGCAGTTCAGATAAAGTTTAGGCATGATCAAAGAAATCATAAAAAAAACAAATAAATCATAAAACAGAAATAAAGTATACGTATCCTGAAGAATTAGCATGTTTTCTTCACGGCCAGAGACTCTACTTATCTAACAAAGATTAGTTCACTCAGTGGTAAAATAAAGAGCATTTTCCATGTTGGGATACCAGAGAAATGCAGGCAATTCATCTCATTATGAACAGTAGCCAAGAAAAACGGTTTTGGACATTTTTATGATCCATCTTATGAAACTGTATTGTTTCTCCAGCACATAGGCTACCTCTGGTGAGGAGTTTGACTTTGAAAACTTGAACTGGGAATAGAACATGCCATCTGCATGTGTCTCCAGGGATGAGTTGTAAGAAAAGAAGGAATAGCAACAGGCTATAGCTTTATTTCAAAAACCAACATAGGAAGAAATTACATGTCAGTTGGACTTCTGTAAAGTCCAGCCTGTGAGGCCCAGAACTTGGCTGAGGACTGATTATCTTTCTACCTCTTTTTACCTTTTAACTGAATGTGCAGGTGGTGTGGTGTTGCAAATGAGTGGTTAGGTTGCCTAAATGATCACTCAAAGGTTTTGCAAGAAACGATTTTACTGAAAATTTAGAAAATGCGATCTTACAAAGTTCATTGGCAAGTTTCGCTCTATTACCTATTAAATGAATGGAATATAAAATTGAAGGGGCCTTTGAGTAGGAAATGATTTATACAGAGTGGAAGAAAAGTGTAAGCGGTAAGGAAGACTCTCATGTTGAGTCACCAGGTTCAGACCCCCTTGCTTTCTAAACTCCTCAGAGCAGAGCCTAGGTTGTAGGTGGATCCAGAACTGGCTTTAGACCACAACAGTTTATGTGTAAGGAATATGTTTAGCAGCAATTCAGAGTGAATTCACAGTTAAAGGAGAGAATCACAGGAATTTAGCAACTATTAATCACTGGTTAACTTAGCATTTACACAGTGATTGATAAGAATTTGCTGTTACAATCACAGTAATAGAATGTTTTGAATCAATTCACATACACACACACACACACACACACACGTGCAATCACACTCACTTACAATAAAAATTCATCTCGAGTTCAGTGAAATCAAATGATTTCTCAACGGGCCAAGATTGAATCTCAAGGAGATCAGCCCAGATAGTTCGCGAGTTACTCTGAGAGGCGTCTCACTCAGAGAGAATTACTGGGCGCAGCCCGCTATGGACCAGAAGAGATCAAAGGGCCTTCTTAGGTACCACGGCTTATAGGGTCTCAAGATGATTGAGTGATGCGACGAGGAAGGCCAAGGCTCACCTGGAATTGAAGCTGGCAAGGGATGTCAAAAACAACAAGAAAGGCTTCTTCAACTACATCAGCAGCAAAAGGAAGGCTAGGGACAATGTGCAGCCGTTGCCAAATGAGATGGGTGTCCTGGTGACGGAGGATGCGGAGAAGGCAGAGCTAACGAATGCCTTCTTTGCTTCAGTCTTCAGTGCTAAGACTGGCCCTCAGGAATCCCAGGCCCCGGAGGTAAGAGAAGAAGCCTACAAAGAGGATGACTTTCCCTTGGTCGAGGAGGACTGTGTGAGGAATCGCTTAAGTGATCTGGATGTCCACAAATCCATGGGCCCCGATGGAATGCACCCACGAGTGCTGAGGGAGCTGGCGGATGTCATTGCTGAGCCACTCTCCATCATCTTTGAGAGGTCCTGGAGGACAGGAGAGGTGCCCGAGGACTGGAGAAAGGCCAATGTCACTGCAATCTTCAAAAAGGGCAAGAAGGAGGACCCAGGGAACTACAGGCCGGTCAGCCTCACCTCCATCCCGGGAAAGATGATGGAGCAGCTTATCCTGGAGGCCATCATGAAGCAAGTGGAAGAAAAGAAGGTTATCAGGAGTAGTCAGCATGGATTCACCAAGGGGAAATCATGCCTGACCAATCGGATAGCTTTCTACAATGGCATGACTGGTTGGGTAGACGAAGGGAGAGCCGTGGATGTTATCTACCTTGACTTCAGCAAGGCTTTCGACACAGTCTCCCATGATATCCTCCTGGGGAAGCTGAGGAAGTGTGGGCTGGATGAGTGGTCGGTGAAGTGGATAGAGAACTGGCTGAATGGCAGAACTCAGAGGGTTGTCATCAGCGGCGCTGAGTCTAGTTGGAGGCTGGTGACAAGTGGTGTCCCTCAGGGGTCAGTACTGGGCCCAGTCTTGTTTAACTTCTTCATCAACGACCTGGATGAAGAGTTAGAATGTACCCTCAGCAAGTTTGCTGACGACACCAAACTGGGAGGTGTGGTAGATACACCAGAAGGCTGTGCTGCCATTCAGCGTGACCTGGATAGGCTGGAAAGCTGGGCAGAGAGGAACCTGATGAGGTTCAACAAGGGCAAGTGCAGGGTCCTGCACCTCGGGAGGAACAACCTCATGCACCAGTACAGGCTTGGGGTGGACCTGCTGGAGAGCAGCTCTGCGGAGAGGGACCTGGGTGTCCTGGTGGACAACAGGTTGACCATGAGCCAGCAGTGTGCCCTGGCTGCCAAGAAAGCCAATGGGATCCTGGGGTGCATCAAGAAGAGTGTGGCCAGCAGGACAAGGGAGGTTCTCCTTCCCCTCTACACTGCCCTGGTGAGGCCTCATCTGGAGTACTCTGTCCAGTTCTGGGCTCCCCAGTTCAAGAAGGATGAAGAGCTACTGGAGAGAGTCCAGCGGAGGGCTACAAGGATGGTGAGGGGACTGGAGCATCTCCACTAGGAGGAGAGGTTGAGGGAACTGGGCTTGTTCAGCCTGAAGAAGAGAAGGCTGCGAGGGGACCTTATAAATGCCTACAAATATCTGAAGGGTGGGTGTCAGGAGGATGGGGCCAAGCTCTTTTCAGTGGTGCCCAGTGACAGGACAAGGGGCAATGGGCACAAACTGAGGCACAAGAAGTTCCGTCTGAACATGAGGAAGAACTTCTTCCCTCTGAGGGTGACGGAGCACTGGAACAGGCTGCCCAGGGAGGTTGTCGAGTCTCCTTCTCTGGAGATATTCAAGACCCGCCTGGACAAGATCCTGTGCAGCCTACTGTAGGTGACCCTGCTTCGGCAGGGAGGTTGGACTAGATGACCCACAGAGGTCCCTTCCAAGCCCTACTATTCTGTGATTCTGTGATTCTGTGATTTTAGGCATCAATAATTTTCCATCCTGGTCATAATCCACATGATGCAATCCCCATATTTAGGCAGCAACTATACAATTCCAGTACTACCTAGAATGTACAGTTCTGACTTTCACCAGGCAGGTGCGACTCCAGGTATCAGGAGTTACAGGTGCGGTCAGGGACCACCTGATCAGCCCTACTCTCTGCCTTGTAAGAAGACAAGGAAAGTGCCAAACCATCCCAATTCCATGCACACCAGCTAATTATTCTTGCAGTGCAAGCAAGAATACAATGTTGACTGGTTCTGGGATTGCCAGGTGTGAGAAGGGTAATGCACCACCATGTGTGGTTAGGAAGAGTGTTCCACATCCAGTTTGAAAAGCAGGTAGCAGCCAAAAACCGTTTAAACACACCAAGAATAATATTTAAAATGACTGCATTTACACATGAAATTCAATGATTTTGAAATAATGTTTTTAAATCAATAGTCAAGTGTACGGTATGATAAAAATACAAGAAAAAAGCTAAAAACCTATATGAAAAGTTTTCACAGGATGAGCAGAGTAGTTCCAAGGTGAGAAATTCAGACTTTCATTTCTAACATCTTATTCTCAAACCAGTGGTTTGAGAAAACAAGTGATAATATATCTGAAGGCCCAGATCTTCAAAGGCAGATGGTCACTTAGCTCCCCGGAAATCAAAGGAACTGAATCAATGAATATCTTTGAGGAGCTGCAGCACCAAAATTTAAAACTGTGATATCACCCTGCTACAGTTATTTAGCTCTAGGTTATGTGAGGAGAGCTACCATTGAGTGAGAATAAACACATCTACCGGGATCCTAACATCTGAAAAATAGAAGAGACGTTACTTTCTGAAGCATCTTCCACACCATTTACCCAATGGCAATACAAGGTTCTCCAGAGAGATAAAGAATTAGACAGGGGAAGATATGAAGCAATTTCTTCTAACATATCTTCCTCCTCCGTAGATCATAGCCTCAAAACACTTAGCTCAAAATCATCATAAAACAGCTCTCAGAAAAGTGGCTTGGTAAGATATTGGATCTAAGCCCCTTCCCCCCATTAAGGTTTGTCACCTCTATATTGATTTAAAATCATGTATGTTCGACTTTAATATTCTTTAATTCAGAAAATATACACAGGAGACATAGAGTAGTGATGTGACAGGGAGCTTCTCATCTCCATGCACCTTGACCCGCTGAACTAAAGCTGACAGACAGTTAGCTGCAAACATTCAGCTGCACTTCCCTATAAAACACAGAAGCATGAGTATTAGGTCCATTAACAGACCATACTAACTTGGCTGTCATTTGGCCTATTTCCCACTGCAGACTTTAAACATTATTCACCCCGGAGGCTTTCAGGGTCTGTCTGATGCTTTGCTTTGTATCCTAGCGTAATCTGAATAGTGATCTAATAGGGGACAGCTGTGGCATCTGAGTCCCAGGGCCATTTATTGTCAATTAGTATGAATCTTAAACATATTCCCTTTATTCTTTACTTGATCTGTCCTTAAATAAAGGACAACACTCTGCAGGGGGGAAAAATGAGTCTATGGCAAGGACCAGTGAAAAGAACGTAAACAGAAAAACCATGAGGAAACTTCACGATTAATTAGTGAAAGACTAAGGATAATGAATTTTTATGATGTGAAAACAGTTGTCAATAAAAACAAAATTTCATTATTTAAGGTGCCCTAAGAGACATTATAGCAGAAATGCAAATTATCAGACTTAAACCACGTATTAGTTATAACCATAACAGTGTTTTTCTATAAGCCATTCTGGGGACTTTTTATTTTATTAAAGAAACATTATGCTTCCAGAAAGTAGAGTCTGAAAAACCATCTGTGGGAAGGTCAGCTATGGGACAAGAAACTCTGTATCCCATAGTGGTGGTTGCAGTCTGCATGCACCACTTGGGAGCTAAGGATGTGAGAACATTAGGCAGCATCACCACCATGGCAATGCTTGTGCCTGGACACCACAGAATGATATCTCAGACCGTAATTGGATACCTATGCTTAGAACAGAAAATACTTGCTGTGACTACATGAGAACAGAGGAGAAAAATTACTCCTAGGATATGCTAATATAATGTCCAAATATCTTATTGCTGTGGCTTTGACAGCAGCCACAACAACAACAAGAAAATAAATTGGGAAGAGTTGTTATACTTAAAGAGTATTTGAAGTAACAATACTACATGCCAGCAAATACATACATTCAACCCGGAGAGCATTCAATTCAAGGATCTGAAATATACCATATTTAAAAAGAAAAAAATGACATCGCAATATTGATTCCACATGTGAATCATCAATATATTGACGAATGGAAACAGAGGTGGCTCAGCTTGTTGTAGTCTCTTCGAGAAGTCTGAAACATAGAAAAAGAAAATGAAGTAGAGGTCAGCAGAGAATGAGTAAAGGCTTTAGGCATTAGTCTAAGTTACTTACTTATGATACGACCAGTATATTCAGATACAATTTCTCTGTAATAAGATGCTCCCAAAGGTTAGTCCAAAAGCATACAAATTTACTCTACCTCTACACTACACAGAGATTTTCTAGGGGCAATTATCTGTTGCAGATAAAGGTTACAAAAAATGACTGGAGAAATACTAAATTACAATGAACATTCTTTTTATTTATATACTTGTAAATTTATTTTTAAGTAAATAAAACTTTCTTTATCTCTTCTATTTGGATGTTACATGCAATGTTAAAAGCAAGAGAAACTCTCAAGAAATTTGTTTTTCCATATTTTTTTTTTAGTATTCAGTACTATTGTACAGGATATACTGAGATCTTAATTTGATTAATAACCAAGTGCAGAAGTCATGTATACAGCGTTTAGTTACAGTGTTGCAGCAAAAAGGAAAATAAAATCAAAACCAGAGAACGGAGCCAGTATGAAGCTGATTAAGGAAAATCGAAGTTGCATATTGTCAGGACAATAAAGCAGAAAGAAGGATGACATCTGGGATGAAGTGAAAGATCCACTCTCTTGAAAGAATGCTGATATATCTACTCCCGACACAGATGTCCTGGAAATAAAACTGCACATAATAGAAAAATTATAGGACTCTGAACACTAAAACATATAGCTAAGTAATGAAGATTTTTGGGGAAAAAAGTAATCGAAGACATTATATTGAACAAATTTTTTTTTGTAGTAAGTCCCTTTTTACACATATTGTGAAAAAAAATTTGTTGCTTGACCATATTCTGTTTTTTACTCTTTTGTGGCAATAAATCAGAGCCATTTCCTAGAGATTTCTGGCCTTTTTAGAATCCTGGATATTTATATAAGAAGCTAGATGATTTGAAATTATTCAGGTTTTGTCAGTATTTGGATTCCTCTCTCCTTCTCTGGCAGACCCCTGTGCACACACCATGCTCAGTGTCCTAGAATCACTTGATATGGAAGGGACCTCAGGAGGTCTCTAGTCCAGCTGACAGGGTTATCTTGGCCAGGTTTCTTAGGGCTTTCTCCATTCAAGTCTTGAAAATCTCAAGGATGGAGACTGTTTCACTGGGCAAGTTGTTACAACAATTGATTGTCTTCCTGAAGAAAAAGTTCTTCCTTTTGTCCTGTCTTAAACCTTTTTTTTTTTGACTCAGGCCCTTTGTTTCTTGCCCTTTTGCAGAATCACAGAATGCTTTGGGTTGGAAAGGACTTTTAGAGGCCATCTAGTTCAATCCTCCTGCAATGAGCGGGGACATCTTTAACTACACCAGGTTGCTCAGAGCCCCATCCAACCTGACATTGAATGTTTCTAGGGACTGGGCCTCCACTACCCCTCTAGGTAACCTGTGCCAGTGTTTCACCACCTCCATTGTAAAAAATTTCTTCCTGATATCCAGTCTAAATCTACCCTCCCTTAGTTCAAAACCACTACTCCTTGGCCTGCCACCACAAGCCCTGCTAAAAAGATTTTCCCTGTCTTTCCTATAGGCCCCCTTCAGGTACTGAAAGGCTGCTAGAAGGTCACCCCGGAGCCTTCACACCTCCAGGCTGAACAGACCCAACTCTCTCAGCCTGTCCTCATAGGAGAGGTGCTCCAGCCCTTGGATCATTTTTGTGGCCTCCTCTGGACCAGCTGCAACAGCTCCATGTCCTTCTCGTGTTGCGGGGGGCTCCAGAGATGGATGCAGGACTCCAGGTGGGGTCTCACCAGAGCAGAGTAGAGGGGCAGAATCACTTCCCTCAACCTGCTGGTCATGCTTCTCTTGATGCAGCACACGATATGGCTGGCTTTCTGCATTCTGAGCGCACATTGTTGGCTCATGTTGATGTTTTCATCCACCAGTACCCCCAGGTCCTTCTTGGCACAGTTGTTCTCAATCCCCTCATTCCTCAGCCTGTATTGATACCGGAGGTTGTCCCAACACAAGTACAGGACCTTGCACGTGACCTTGTTGAACCTCATAAGGTCCACATGGGCCCACCTCTCCAGCTTGTCCAGGTCTCTTTGGATGACATCCCCTCCTTCTGGTGTTTCAACAGCACCATTTGGCTTGGTGTCATCTGCAGACTTGCTCAGGGTGCACTCAATTCCGCTCTCTATGTCATTTATGAAAATATTGAACAGCACAAGTCCCAGTATGGACCCCTGAGGGACAGTACTTGTCAGCGGTCTCTGTGTGGACATTGAGCCATTGACCACTACCCCCTGGATGTGACCATCCAACCAATTCCTTAGCCACAGAGCAGTCCACCCATGAAATCCATATCTCCCCAATTTAGAGAGAAGGATCTTGTAGCAGACCATGTCAAAGACTTGACAGAAGTCCAGATAGATAACATCCATTGCTTTTCCCTCTTCCACTGATGTAGTCACATTTCACCATGCAACGCTGTGAAATGCCTGGTTACATCTTCTGATGACCTCCCTATAGGAGCTGGAGTGGCTTTGAGGTGCCCCCAAAACCATCTCTGCCCAGCCTGAACAAGATCTTCTCCCCCAGCCTCCCCACATCGCGCAACCATTCTAGATTCAAACCACCCTGGTAGCTGCTGCTGAAGTCACTGAAATTTTTCAATGTCCTTCCTGTACTGGGCAGTCTGTAGCTAGGCATAGGTCTTATCTAATGAATGCTGAGTAAGAGAAGGTAATAATTTTCCTTGATTACCTGGTTGCTGCTGATGCTACTCTGGATGCTATTGGTTGTCTCTGTGCCCAGGGCTTACTGTTGGCCCAGGTTCAGCTCGCTTTTCACCAGGACACCCAACTCCTTTGTCCAGAGCTGCTCCTCAGCCAGGCTGTGCCCAATGTGTATCACTGCAAAGGATTATTGATTTCAAGATGCAAGGACTTTGCATTTTTCCTTGTTGAATTTTATAAGGTTCCTGATTTCTCCCTTTTTGTGTAGATACTCCTGTGATGCAGCCCTGCTCTCAAACATTTTGACTGGTGCCCCTACTGTGATGCTGTCTGCAAACTTGATGAGAGTGCCCTCTGTCACCTTTGGTAATGCTGTTAAGCAGTACAGGTCACATGACAAACCTGTGCAGTGCTGCACTTGTCACTGGCCTCCAGCCAGAGTACGACCCATTAATCATGGCCCTCTGTGCCAAGTCATCTAAACAATTGTGTTCCAGATTCAGTATCCACTCATCCATACTGCAATATCTTAGCTTGGATTCAAGAATATTATGGGAAATGATGTTAAAAGCCCTGCTAACGTTGAGCTAAATTGCACCTACTGCTCTACTATTGTAAAAAAATTCAGTCATTTCATTATAAAAGGCTAAATATTTGGTCAGGCATGATGTATCCCTGGAAAATCCTTATTGTCTATTCCCAATAACCTTTGTCTCCTTCACATCTCCAGAAGCGCATTCCAAGAGTTTCAGGGTTTTCATGAAGGTCACTTCACATTTCTCCAGGGATAGAAGAGAGGTTGACCAAAGTGTGGTTGCCTAGACCATCTTTTTGATCATTCTCACTTTTTCGTTTTGCTGTGGTTTGCAGTAGGGTGATATGTCTTATGTCATTTGTTCTGAATACTTTTGTTTTCCTCTTGTTTTCTTTTAAACTAAACCAATGTATTCATAAATTAGAAAATCCAGCGGAAAATCTATGCACTATTTGGACGTTATTACAGAATGATTCCTCGTCTATTACTGCTTCTATCCAGAAGAAAGTGGCCACCAAGTGACAAAGCTGTAAAAACTATTTTTCTTTTCATTGACAGAATTCCTGCCTCTGAATTATATGAGTAACTGTGGTTGGTGACTGTAAAGATCTGTTCACGTTTTTACCTTTGGGCAAACAAATGCCTGCTGAAAACCTTTATGATTCTTTAAAATATATAGAATCAGATTATTCACAAATTATGATTTAATATGTCATGAACAGTTATTTTAAAAATAGAAACAAAGAAAACCTGTCTTTAAGGCTTTTTTTTTTGTTCAATGAAATGAATGAACGCACCATAAACAATATCTCCTTTAATTTCTTATAAAGCTAGAGAAATGTATTCACAGGAATTGTCATTTTACTGAAGTTTCTGAAAGCTTTTTTATTGTTGGACCACCAAGAAAGGTTCCAGGGAGTATAATTTTTAAATGATGTAAAATGTAACGAGTCAACTTCTTGAAGTAACATAAAGCTATTCTCTTTTTTTCCAAGTGCAGACAGCTATAGGAAATCTGCCAAAGAACTAAATGCAGGGATTGGGACAAATAAAATTGAATTTACTAATCTAAAACCTGTTTCTTGTTCATTTAGCTTTTCTTTTGCCCCTGCTCATTGCGGGGGGGGTGGACTAGATGTCCTTTAAAGGTCCCTTCCAATCCAAAATATTCTATGATTCTATGATTTTCCCAGACATATAGATCTCTTTTCTTGCCTTTCAATTTCTATTTGCTATTGGTTTTTTTTCATCACAGACATATTTTTTCTTCCTGTCATGCTTAGATTTAATTCTTTTCTTTCTTGCTTCTGTCTTAGTCTTCCATTTCTGAAACAGGTTTCTATTTCTGTTTTTCTTTTCTTGTCTACTTTCTCTTGCCTTTCATTTATTTCTGTGCCCCTCCTAGTTCCTTTTGCCAATGGAACCCCAAGCTCTATACTCTTCTGTGTCTATATTTCCTTCTTCTCCTTTTATACCCATGCATCCAAGTCAAATATTCAGGCACAGCTATGACATGCACATTAAGGAGGGAACGTCTGGGAAATGTGAGTGAAGTTGCTTCCCTACACACAAAAGTTCAGATAAACAGAAGGTTACTTTTAAAGAGTAAATAGTACAGTGATTCTATCTAAGCCTAATGGTTTAATGAAAAACATATTAAAATGAGATGGCTAATTTGAAGCTTTGTAAAGCTTTGAAGCTTTGCAAAAACTCTTGCCTAATTTTTATGAAGTGCAATGGCCAAAACTGGAATTTCTCCTCACTCTGAAACAGGTGCTTTATGCAGAGCATTCAATATGTATGTGAATGCATTCTCAGTTTTTTTCATATATTAATACGTAGCTAGAGCATTTTCATTGTTTTCCCTACACCTAACATAAAAAATTAAGTTTTCAATAACTTATTTTTCCACTTTTTCTGTAAAATGACATTTCTTAAAAATCCTCCCAACTAAGTTCTTCAACTGGCAAATGCCTTGGAAATATTTATCATGATCACGACTTCAGTTAGATAATATAGAAAATAATATATATATAAAACGTACAAACAATATGTACCTTATTATTTTGTATACAGAAATTTAGAGAAAAACTGGTAATTGGTAGAAGTGGCTCAATGAGTCAAGCAACTCAGGTAAAGTAATTTTGACAAGAAGCTGGAATTTCAAAAAGTTTTATGGTCTGAATCTGTTCCCAAGAGCACCTGTAAGTGTTAGGTTATAATGAAGTTTAGTTTCAGGTTTAGCTGAAATTAGATAAATCTTATTCTTTTAAAAACTATACTTCGTTGTTTCAGTGACCAGGATGTTTTTAATTTATATAGTATATAGACCAGGAATAAATTATACCAAAAGTTTTGTCAGTTCTAAAAACAATCAGCAGCTTAACTTGGGTAAGTAGTAACGTTAAAATCTGTTTTCAGTCATACTCCAAATAGACTTAAATGTCTCATCTTGTATCCCTTCACTCAGTAGAAGGGATGTAAATGGTGCAGGTGCACACAATTACACAACTTGTCCTTCTGCCAAATCACCATCTAAAAAAAGTGACTGAAGATTACACACATCATTACAAAAATAGCTGGTTTTTTTCCTTAGTTAATATTCATTTTCCAATGTAAGCATTTCAGCTATCACAAAGCATTTAAAAAAATGAAGGGGAGAGAGTTGCAAACTTGGAGATTTGTCAGAGGTAAGTCATCATGAGAGTGCCTGACTCAGAAGATGAAGAAAAATATTTGAAAAGGATTTGTTGAAGGCATAGTTGTTAACACTTCTTCTTCAGCAGGCAACTCACGACTAAGAAATAAAGTGACACTTCAGACAGCCAAGATAATAGTCGTAGTAGAATAGCAATATCCTGGGTGCTGAAGTAATTTTGGGATCCACTATGTTTTCAGGAAGATTATGCCACCTCCACACTGAGATTATTTCACAGCCATATGAGCTTGAAGTTTTCAAGCCAGAACAGTCTGATCGCTCAAAACCATGCCTCTCTGCTTCATATATGGTCCATATACATATGTCCTACCATCAGTAAAATCATGGGGTAAAATATACCTTTTAATTTACAAAACACCAACACAGTTTCATAAAACTTCTTATTGCCTAAATAAATTGCAAATTGTCTGTTATTCCACTTTCATTTTCATACATGCCTATATCATGCACATGAACAGCATTAAATACACAGCAATAACCTTGCATCACGTAAGTTGTTGGAAGATGATAATTCAGCAAAAACTATATATTGTCCAGTGATATTTGTGATTGTTTTGCTGGCTTTTTCCTCCTTTTGTATGAGTCACGATATTTTGTCTTTGAACACTCTGGGGTTCTGTCCTATATGTTTTCAATTAATTTTTCTCAAAAAGTTATTTTATGTACGAACAAATTGAGGAAGAAGTTGGATTTATGCATCATAATTAAACCTTTGGGATTGCTGTAATTCAGATTCAGATGCATTGGTCTTACTGCGCTTTACCTGTTTATGATGTTACCAGAATTCTATAATTTCTTTAAATAGGGTCTGAGCGATCAGCTCCATTTCTGACACTTCTTAGTACTTAGACATTCCCCAAAAACAAAGCCAAAAAACATAACAAAACAAAACTTTACCAAAAAATCCCAGCCGCCATTGATATTGAAGAAGCTGGTCTCAAACAGCATGACATGTTGGCAAGTATTTAAAAAAAGAAAAAAATAATTAATCAATCACAGAATCATAGAATGGTTTGGGTTGAGAAGGACCTTTAAAGGTCATGTACTCCAAGCCCCCTGCCATGGGCAGGGACATCGTTCACTAGATCAACACGCTCAAAGGCCAGTCCAACATGACCTTGAACACTTCCAATTATGGGAAATCTGAAGCTTCTCTGGGCAACCTGTTCCAGTGCCTCCCCACCCTCATGGTACAAAATTTCATCCTTATGTCCAATCTAAATCTATTCTATTTCAGTTTAAAACCCCCGTCCCTTGTCCTGTCACTGCTGGCCTTGGTAAAAATATCTTTCTCTGTCTTTCTTGTAAGGCACCTTTGTATATTCAAAGGCATCAATAAGGTCTCCTCAGAGCCTTCCCTTCTCCAGACTGCGCAACCACAACTCTCTCAACCTTTCTCCATAGGACAGGTGTTGCCAGCCTTCTGACCACTTATGTGGCCCTCCTCTGGATCCCCTCTAACAGGTCCATGTCTTGCTTGTACTGGTGAACTCAAAGCTGAATGCAGTAGTCCAGATGGGCTCTCCTGAAAGCAGAGTAGAGGGGAAGAATCATGTACCTCAACCTGCTGCTGCCACACTTCTTTATGTGCAACCCAGGATACAATTGGCTTTCTGGGTTGCAAGCAGACTTTTCTGGCTCATGTCTAGTTGTTCATCCACCAGTATTCTGACGTCTTTCCCTGCAGGGTGTATTGTTTGCACCACTTTGGTGTCATCCACAAACCTGCAGAGGTTGCACTCAATCTCACTGTGTACATCATTAATGAAGATGTTAAATAGTATTGGTCGCAGTACAGACTCTTGCGGGACACCATGTATCACTGGTTTCCATTATGACATGGAGCCGTGAACAGCAACTTTTTGGATGTGACCATCCAACTAATTCCTTATTCACCTCTTGATCCATCAAGCCCCTATCTCTCCAAGTTAGCAGCAATAATGTGGTGGGGGACCATATCAAAGGCCTTGCAGAAGTCCAGTTAGATGATATTCATAGCTCTTCCTTTGTCCACTGATGCACTCTGTCACTCTGTTGTACAATGCCAGAAGAATTGTCAGGCACGATTTGCACTTAGTTAAGCCATGTTGCCTTTCTTTAATCACCTCCTTGCCTTCTTTATGTTTAGAAATGTCTTTCAGGAGGATCTGTTCCATGTTCTTACTGGGCACAGAGGTAAGGCTGACTGCTTGTTAATTCCCGAGGTTCTACTTTCTACCCTTTTTAAAATTCCATGTCATATTTCTCTTTCTTCCAGTCACTGAGGACTTCACCTAACTCCCATGACTTTTCAAATATCATGGACAGTGGCTTGGACACTATATCTGCCAATTTCCTCAAGACTCTGGATGCACCTTGTCAGGTCCCATGGACTCATGTATTTTCAGGTTCCTCATGTGTTCTCAAACCTGATCATCTCCTGCAATGGGAAGGATTTCATTCTCCCAGTCACTGCCTTGAAGTTCAGGGTTGAGGCATGTGGCAAGAGAGATTACTATTGAAAACTGAGGCAAAAAAATTGCTGAGTATCTCAGCCTTCTCTGTATCAGTTGTCTCCAGCTCTCCTGTGTTATTTACTGCAGGGTGTACATTTTCTTTAATCTTCTTTTTCTGGCCGCTGTACCTGTAAAGCCCTTCTCGTTATTCTTCTCATCCCTCACCAAATTTAGCTCCAACTGTGCCTTAGCTTTCCTGGTCCCATCCCTATTCAACTGGACAGTGTCCTTATATTCTTCCCAGGATACACATCCCTGGTTCCACTGCCTGTGCATTTCCTTCTTACACCTTTGTTTGACCAGAAGGTTCTTACTGAGACATGTTGGTCTTCAACATGATTACAGACAAATCTGCAACACTTCATGTTCTATTCATACAGAAAAACTATTTCAAACTACTATTTTCTCACTCTCCCTTAGCCTTGCCACAGAACCAATACTCAACAGGGCATGCTTCCCCAAATAAACTATGCAATGCATTTAGCTTTTCCATCCCTACGTCTTTTTATTTCCATTATGAATTCTTTTCTTAACTAATTAAAATATCTTAGCGAGCTGGAAAGCACAGCTTGTAAAATGACACACTTAGAAAAGACGAATTTAATACATAAACCCTTGGGCTCCTTTCCTCAAAAAGGTTATCTGACACTAATTTTTTATAAACTTTGCTTGGAAAAAGTTCCAGAATGTACTTTCCGGAATAAAGTACAGTACATTATCTTTTTTTTTAATATTGATTTTATTCTTTACAGACAGGCCAGCTTGCCATCTCAGCTGAGTTCAAGACACTTCAGTTGAACCCTGAGGACATCAGGTCAATCTAGTACAACATTTCCAAATAGTGATGTGATGTAGCGAACAAAGTGCAGATAAGTCTCCCTGCCCTTCAAAGAAAATTAAAAATTATAAAAAAGACATTACTAGAATTTCTCAAAACTTAGAGGATCATCATTTAAAGGCAGCCAACTTACAGGAAAACTCTTAAATAAGTAGTCACATGAAACACTTTCCATTGTGCATCCTATAGTGATTGTAATCATCTTCTCTGCCTTGTCTTCTCACAAGCCACAGCTTGAAGGCTGTTGAACCTAGAACTTTTAGTGATGACAATGTGTTGAGATATTGCACATTCAGAAACCAGTGTCAGATCCACAAGATCCACAAGATCCCATAAAATTTGGCTGAAATCTGAAATTAGAACAGTAGTGGTCAAACTTGTTTACAAAATGTAACTTCAGGTTTTTAACTATGCTTTTATTGTCCATGGTCTTAAATGTATTTTGTAGCCTACAGGACACAGCTCAGAAGTAGAAGTAAATAATCCAAAACAATAGACAACAAGTCATTCTCAGCTGTGTATATTACACACCTTCATTAAAAGTCAAAATGTTATTACACCCCCCGAATACACTGTTTAATATCTTCATCAATGACATAGACAGTTGGATTGAGTGTACTCTCAATCAACTCTGTAAGTTCACAGATGATACCAAGCCAAATGGTGTTGTTGACACACATGAGGGATAGGATACCATGCAGAAGGACCTGGACAAGCTTGAATATTGGGCCCACGTGAACGTCTTGAGGTTCAACAAGGCTAAGTGGGGCATCCTGCACATGGGTCAGCGCAACCCACAGTATCAACACAGGCTGGGGGATGTAGGGGTTATAAGCAGCCCTGACGAGAAGGACCTGGGGATATTGGTGGATGAAAACATCAACATGAGCCAACAATGTGCACTTGCAGCCCAGAAGGCCAAAAGTATCGTGTGCTGCATCAAGAGAAGCATGGCCAGCAGGTTGAGGGAGGTGATTCTGCCCCTCTACTCTGCTCTGGTGAGACCCCACCTGGAGTCCTGCATCCATCTCTGGAGCCCCCCGCAACACGAGAAGGACATGGAGCTGTTGCAGCTGGTCCAGAGGAGGCCACAAAAATGATCCAAGGGCTGGAGCACCTCTCCTATGAGGACAGGCTGAGAGAGTTGGGTCTGTTCAGCCTGGAGGTGTGAAGGCTCCGGGGTGACCTTCTAGCAGCCTTTCAGTACCTGAAGGGGGCCTATAGGAAAGATAGGGAAAATCTTTTTAGCAGGGCTTGTGGTGGCAGGCCAAGGAGTAGTGGTTTTGAACTAAGGGAGGGTAGATTTAGACTGGATATCAGGAAGAAATTTTTTACAATGGAGGTGGTGAAACACTGGCACAGGTTACCTAGAGGGGTAGTGGAGGCCCAGTCCCTAGAAACATTCAATGTCAGGTTGGATGGGGCTCTGAGCAACCTGGTGTAGTTAAAGATGTCCCTGCTCATTGCAGGGGGGCTGGACTAGATGACTGTTAGAGGTCCCTTCCAATTCAAACTATTCTGTGATTCTGTGATTGCTTCCTGAAACTATCCCGGACACAGGCAAAAGTAAAATACATGCTTCTGGAAACAGTAATCAGATAGTGAATGATGTATTAAGTAGAAAAGAGCTGCTACAATTGGTGATAAATGTGAATAGTTTGGCCATCTTTACTGAATATTCGTTTTTACTTTGCACGTTGGAAGTATTTTCAGTTTGACTGATGGTCCATGAAATTCCATTATTTTCAGTTAATATTTTCAAGTGAAATACTGCAGTATCTTCTTCAAGACATTAAAATGTCATTAACTTTTCACATAGTTTTATTTTTCTATTAATTTAATTACTTAGATATATTGATTTTAAAAAGAAATTATAAGAGTGTGGCAAATAAAAAGTGCAAAATGAAGCTCTCAGAGAATTACAGAATATTATTTTGTACACCTTAGGATAATCATTTTCTGCTTGCTGTGGATACACCCAGTAGAAAAACAAATCCTACTGTAACTGAGAGTGAACTTAATGGATTTCTTCCCCTTCTGACCAATTAAGAATAGTACTCCATATAATAACTCACCAATAATTCTTGGCTAACTTCCTGCAAGTAACCCCGTCTAAACCCCAATTCCTTTGCTCATCATTAGTTTTTCCAACATTATTTTTCTCCTCAGCTATTACATTGGTATTTTAAATCAATTCAACTTTACTCCACTGATAAACTAATAATTCAAAATGTACCTTCTTGCAGTATATCCAAAATAGAAATTGTTCTTTTCAGAAGAGCACTATTAGGATTTGTTTGTGACTATTTACAGAAGGAAAATGTGGTTGTTGTTACGCACTTTGTGTATGTACTTTCAAAAATAAATACAGGTTATTTTGAAAATTCATTTTAAATTAACCTGCTTTTAAAAATACAAGGAATACTTATCACTTGAAGATCAATTCGTCTTAAATTTATGTTGAATTAAATCCTGATAACAGGGTCTTTATTTTTTCCTTAGTAGATAGTAACTCCCAAAAGCTTGGTGGAAAGGAAAGTCTTTATGAGTGTTAGGGAGAAAATGGAACTCGCAAAATGGAAGATAGACAAATTTACAAAGAACTAAGGCAAAGACTTACAATAACAAAAAATGAAAATTCAAAATTTGAACTCTTCATCGCACTGAAACTCAGCAGACCTGTTCAAATATTCTTATTTTCTGCTCTTGGTTTGTGAATCATGCTCCTAGAATATTAAGAATCTTTGGAAATAAAATTTGCTCTGATCCAATACAAGACTATAAAGTTGATTTCTTGTAATTAGTTGAAGAAGTATTTAATCTGAAATTCAGGATTTGTCATGTGACACTCAGGTGAATTCTTTGTTATGTTAAAATCAATGCATCTTTAATATCTCCTTTTGCTGAAATGTAAGTTTACCTATCATATCTACCCACAAAAGGAATAAGAATTACCTTCGGCTTGTCATTTTAACAGCTAAACAGTCAGAGAACATGGACAGTGGGACTGAGTGCACCCTCAGCAACTTTGCTGACGACACCAAGCTGAGTGGTGCAGTCAACACGCTGCAAGGAAGGGATACCATCCAGAGAGACCTTGACAGGCTGGAGAGATGAGCCCAAACAAACCTCATGAAATTCAACAAGGCCAAGCACAAGGTTCTGCACATGGGTCAGGGAAGTCCCATACATAAATACAGGTAGGGTGGAGAATGGGTTGAGAGCAGCCTCCGGGAGAAGGACTTGGGGGTGCTAGTTGACCACAGGCTCAATATGACCCAGCAATGTACGCTCACAGCCCAGAAAGCCAACTGTATCCATGGCTGCATCAAAAGACGGGTGGCCAGCCCATCAAGGGAGGTGATTCTGCTCCTCTACTCTGCTCTGTTGAGACCTCACCTAAATGTGATCTATGTGGACCTCTGTAAAGTCTTTGACACAGTCCCTCACAGCATCCTTCTCTCTAAATTGGAGAGATATGGATTTGATGAGTGGACTGTTTGGTGGAAGAGGAATTGATTGCAAGGTCGCGGCCAGAAGGTAGTGGTAAATGGCTCGATGTCCAAATGGAGATCGGTGACGTGTTGTCCCTCAGAGATCGAGTGCACCCTCAGCAGCTTTGCAGATGCCACCAAGCTGAGTGGTGCTGTCAACATGTCTGAGGGATGGGATGCTATCAATACAGGCTGGGGGATGCAGGGGTTATAAGCAGCCCTGACAAGAAGTTCTTGGGGGTACTGGTGAATGAAAAGCTGGACATGAGCCACGAACGTGTGCTCGCAGCCTAGAAGGCCAACTGTATGATGCGCTGCATCAAGAGAAACATGGCCAGCAGGTTGAGGGAGGTGATTCTGACCCTTTACTCTGCTCTGGTGAGACCCCACCTGGAGTCCTGCATCCATCTCTGGAGCTCTCAGCAGAGGAAGGGCATGGACCTGTTGAAGCGAGTCCAGAGGAGTGCCACAAAAATGGGCAGAGGAATGGAGCACCTCTCTTGTGACGAAAGGTTGAGAGAGTTGGGGCTGTTCAGCCTGGAGGAGAGAAGTGTCCAGGGAGACCTTATAGCAGCCTTCCTGTGCCTGAAGGGGGCCTACAAGAAAGCTGGAGAGGGACTTTTTACAGGGGCACGTAGTGATAGAACAAGGGGTAACGGCTTTAAACTAAGAGAGAGTAGGTTTAAATTAGATATAAGAAAAGAATTCTTTACTATGAGTGTGGTGAGGCACGGAACAGGTTGCCCAGAGAAGCTGTGGATGCCCACTGCCTGGAAGTGTTAAAGGCCAGGTTGGTCAGGGCTTTGAGCAACCTGGTCTAGTGGAAGGTGTCCCTGCGTATGGCAGGGGTGTTGGAAGTAGATTATCTATAAGGTTGCTTGCAGACCAAACAGTTCTATGATCCTATGATTCTATGATTAAATTATTTCAGAGGCTGAGCATAGTATATTTTATCAACGGAAAAAAAATGAGCTTCTTAAACTCGTCTTGGCAATAATAGGATTGTATAGGTGACAGATGAGATCTTCTTGATCTTGAAAATTATTTCTCTTCTTGATCTCCTAAACTGTAGGTCTGATATTTCATGGGATGTTCTGTCTCACCTTTCTGTTCTGCTCTCCTTTCTACTTGCAACGTGACTGAATGGTGAGATGAATGGAGATTGTTTTTTATATGACTGAGGGAAGTATAGACAATGTTTGGCTCATATCCTGGTCTCATTCCGGTGTGGCTTCTCCAGGAGTGACACATGAATAATATTTCATACAGGAATGCAATTTTATGCAAATTCTAAATGTATCTGGAAAGGAACATCTAAGCTACTTAAATGTGTACAGCATGGATCTTAAACTGCACAGATTTTCCTTAGAGACGGTGATAATCCTTTTGCAAAATACATCAAGCAGGATTTCTGCAAAATTACTTTCTTGTGACATTTCTAATCGTTTTATCTTACTAAACTTAAATCCACTTTCTGACAGCCTTACCATATACATAAATACATCCGCATGGTACGTGGCCTATAACCTCCAGGCACCTGACTTGTTTGCTGTCTCTTGTCACTCCATCATTATTTTCTGGAGTGGTGGTTCTGTTTTCACAGACTTGGTAAGGACAGACCTTGTGGATACAGCTGGTTTTGAAATCCAAAAGAAGAAGTTCAGTTACAAATGCAGCAGTAAGGAAGGAAATTTAAAGTGCTGTCTTATCACAGTATATAAACTAGGCTGCATTAATTATATCCAGTAGGGAGAAATAGCATTTAAAGATTGTATGCTGTACATGATGTCACAAAAAATCATATATTGTTTGTTGTATGCATCTATTGGATTTTTGTAACTAGCTGAAAATAATATAAATGATGTTTTCACAACATTAACAAAGATTTGATATCTTTGGTAATATAGGAGGTAGATACTTCTCTTTCTTCTTTGTCTCATAAATCTTGCTGAGGAAGATGTAGTTACTTCAATACATTGTTGATTTTTATCACCGTCTTTTGGGCTCAGGATAATGAGTTACAAAAATGATATTGATCTGATAAGAGCTAGGTAAATCTTACATGACCTTGTATTTTCTTTGTTTCCCCCTCATCCCCTGTCCCCTTTTGTTTGTTTTATTAGTCTTTCTGATACATCCTAGAGTAAGCTGCTTTTTGTATACAAATGATTCAGGCAGTCTGAAGACAAAACAATCATGTTACTTCTGTGCTGTACTCCACAGAAGTTCTCTGTACAGGTCCTAAAAGTTCAAGCAAGTTCAATTACTCATTTTTTCAAGTATATTCTTATCCTTGTACTGATGTTCCTTTACTCCCATCCTTTCTTTTTTGCTTAAATGAACTTTAGGAAGTAGAATAAAAGGAGCATATTTATCACAGCCTGCATAAAGATCTCACTTTGATCTTGCATAGTTATTCTGCAGACTTAAATTCTCTCCAAGATGGATGGAAGTAATGCTGTTCCTTTTGATGAAGATATTACTGAGGAACAGAACACATTTTATTGTCCACAGTCATAAAGCAAACACTTGCCTTGCTACCATATTTCCATTGGCAGACCTTTTGCTTTTTGTGTGGAATCTCAGTAAGGGTTGCAGGACTTCTCAGTGGTTGCAAGGATGAGCTGAAGAATCCAAAATCAGAAACAAAGTTCAGGTATCTGCTGCAAATAGCGAACAAACAAACAAAAAATCACATTAAATTTCAAGGCGTTATCTTGAACACAGGAATTTCTTCTGTGTTCATGCAACTTTTTTCTCTCCCCATCAGCAATTTTTCCATAAAAATCCATATTTTCTGCAATCTTTAGTTACTTGATAGGCAGTGACATTCACCTATGTCTTATCCCTCTGAGCTTTATTAATATTCTGATTGAAGTAAAAAGATTCTTTGGTGTAGGGTGTTGAGATAATCACAGGCTTATAACAGTGTGGCTAAGTACAATGAAGACTATTTTTCCAAACTTCCCTTACTGAACTTAACCAAATTCCTTATCAGCTTAATTTTCCTATCTTCGCTCAACTGTGTAATATGCCTAGGAGTTTCTGACAATTGCATTTTCTCTAACATGATACTGAACAGGATGAAATTTGATCTTCCACAGCATGAAAATTTATTCTGCTATTACCAAGTGTGATGAGGAGTCAGAATCTTCACATTTTGCCTCTGTTTGCTGACATTTCCTCTTTTTTATTTTTCATTTCATTATTTCTCCTTCCCTTTCTAAAGGCTATGACACACATACAAGTATTGAAAAAATATGGATTATATTAAAATGTAACCTATCTTTATGCTATTACTCATCTATGTTTCTCCTTCTAAAAGTACCGTGTCAAGATCCTTGGTAGAGAACAAGATCAAGTTATTATTTCAGTATTATTTGCCAGCTGACTGTTACAGGTAAGAGGTAGGAAAATTAAAAGTAAATGAATGGGGTTTTTTGATGATATTTTTGTTTCCTTCTTGTTTATAAGTCTTACTTTCTATCCTTCCTGATAAGGCTTGAAAATAATGGACATTCTCTACTATTTCCTGTTTCTTCTTTTTTTTTTTTCCTGTGGCAATATATGTTTAAGACTTGGGTAAAGACAAGGGAGTAAAAGATTCTTCTAATGTGCACTTCGAACAAACTCATCAAGACCAAACAATACCCCTAGATGAATCATTATTTGCAGAAACAAAGCCACAAGCACTTTTCAGCAGCTTTATTGGAAAAAACTTACATCATTTTAATATATCAATCATTAGTCATAATCAGCATTATTATCACTAAAAGGGAGCTCTGTATTTGCAAATGACAACTCGTACTCACTAAAATGCCATTATTAAAACTCAAAAACAGCCAGGCAGTTTTAAAATTAATGAACGTGAGCAAAGGGACTTTCAAGCTAACGTTATGGAACACAGAAAAGAGGTAGACCTTGTTGCCAAAGTCTCATATCTATTTAAAAATAGAGACACAGTTAACATCAAAAGCTGGGCAAATCAAATTCCTTAAAACAGCTACAAAAATTTCTTAAATTTAGTGGCCAGTTCCCTGCCTACAATGTTCCCACAGCTCTTATTGACCGGTGGAGTCATTCATTGACCAAAACTAACATAACTAAAAGCTGTTCCTGTATTGTAGATTGCATTTTGTTCAGGTCACAAAGTTGACAAGTTCAGCAACTGCAGTGAGACAGAGAGAAGTATTTTAAACTTAAATGCTTCATTTTAATGAAATTCATTTACATGCTTCTGATAGACATGTGCTAACCTGTGTCTGGCTAGATCCCTGTAAATTTCAATGATTTTTAATTATGTTCACCTAAACAAAGGGCTCTACTAGCCCAACACAATTTCAGGATCAGAGCCGAAACCTTTTGCCTGCATATGTTAAACTAAATTTTGCTGTTTTCTCTTTTGCTATCAAACACTTCAATAGATTTTACTTTAGCCGTATCTTGCTTGTATTTATAAGTGTTGTATCTTGACTGACATGCGTGTTCCTTACACAAATTAATATGGAGATACAAAAAAACTGCATATAAAATTCTTGATTGGGGTAGGGGTGTATTAATCATTACTTTTAGCATTGGTACAACTTCCTGGATTGTAATGATCAGTCTCATATATTATTGTGATCCACGAATCTTAAATTACATTGATTAATTTCTATAGGGGAAGAGTAGTCCAGATGTATGATGTCAGTTTCAGGACTGGTACATTTTTTATCTATATTTTTATTATGTAAGTCAATAATCAGTGTTTTCTTCTGCATTTTCTTTACAAGTAATAATTATACCAACCTTAGAGTATAGCAGAACAAAACAAACAAATTCTATCAACTTCCTAGAGTAATTTTTCTACCCTCTAAAGAGAAGTATTTTTTTCCAGTCCATTCCTTTGGAAAAACAGTATCTCTCAAGAGTATAATATTTTGATTACTATATAAAAATATACAATGTTTGGCTTACATATTGTCCATATCCTGTGGTAAATCTAAATCTAGTAAAGTGATTGAGCCATGAGAAAAAGCTGTATCAGTCTTCTGACACTGTGATACAATGCAAAAAATATTGGAAATTCCTTTTAGGTTCAAAATTTACATCAACCTCGTTTTTTCTCACAGAGATGTTTAATCTGTTCTATATTGTCACTTTCATGCAAATCAGTCCTGCAACAGGCGTATAACAAACACCGCACAAGATGCCTATGAGTTGTAGATATACAGATATATTAAGAGTATTTTAATTTGGATTTTCTTTCAAAATTTATTCAGTAGACTCCAAAATTTTCTGGTTTCTAGATCTGCCACTAGAAAAGTGAAGATTTGTCAGTCCACGTGTTTAGAGCTGTGATAGTACACCGTGCTCATGACACAAGAATAGCAGGCTACCATACTGATTCTCCACTCTTTACCACTAATTAAGAAAGTGAGCTGAGACAGGTTTAGGTGTTATGCTTCACAGCAGAAGAATCATTCAAAGCATAGGAATAAAAGGTGTTCTTTTGACTTGTTCTTTCATTGGGTCATATCCTGAGGTTACTCCTTGATACTTTATTCTGTAAGTTGATGTATTCATTTAGATGGCTTGTCACAATGAAAAAAGCCACTAAGACTGTGGAATTCTAGTAGCCTGTATCCCGATGTGATATTGCTAATGCTCAAATAGTGATTTTAATGGTGTGTTTATAAAAGGTACAATTTTAAATACAAGTTCTAGTCAAATGAATGTCAAATGGAATCTTGCTTGAATTAGCACTCAGTAAAGATACAGAAAGTACTTCATGAAGTAGTATAATTAAAAGATAAAAAAATATTGCATTATATGTAAAAAAATTTGTCATTGAATAAATGCCATTTATAAATAATTTCCGTAGTGTTGAACGTATATCATAGCTCTATTTACCCAATAGAAAAGAAGCGGTCTCTGGTAATGGAAGTAACATTATGCAAGCTGTTGATTTAAAAGGTCTGCAAGGTATACTGAGCTAGCTCTCCCTTTGCTGCAATAGGAGTTTTGAAATTAACCAGAACAACGCTCCTTTAAAAACTTGCTATTTCTATGCTACTGTTGCATGTTGAGTGCGGAGACATTTAAACTGAAAAGGCTGAGCTTGTGAACACTCACAAATCCTCAGTCCTGAGCTGCACTTCAACTAATAGATACAAACTAAAAACAAACAAACAGGCACACACAAAAGAACAAACAAACAAAAAAACTCCCTTAATAAATATTTAAATACTTCAGTCAAAATTGGGTGGACTTCAGGCACTTCAGTATCAACTTGCAGTCCTGAAAACCTTAATCAGCAGTTCCTTAGCCTGGATTTCTGATGACTCAAGCTCATTCACATGGATGAGTTTTTAAACTCAGCTGACCTCATACAGGCACAAAGCTGTTGAGTAAGACAATAATAAACACCATCCCCTCACATGCTACTGGAAAAAGTTGTTTTTCAGAACCAGTACCTTGCTCTCAGTGCATACCTTCCTTACCACGTGGAACAGTCTTTATAGCCACTGATCCTGGCATTTCTCTAACACTATGGTAAACAAGACCCATTTAGTGCTGTAAGACTCAACTCCACAGCATAACCTAGACACGCTACACTGTCCCACACAAGAACACAGTATAACATATCTTGCTCCTAAAACCTGATATGCACATGCAATTAATCGGAATTAATTTTGCACATGCATTTGGAACACCATGCTCAAATTTTCTGGAACTTCAGCTGATTTGAGCATATAGGGTTTCACTTCATGTTTCCCACCTTCCCTTTTCACCTATTAGCGTAGCCTAACGTTCCTAGAATCATAGAACCGCTTGGGTGCAAAAGGACTGCTAAAGATCATCTACTCCAAGCCCCCTGCCATGGACAGGAACATTGTTAACTAGATCAGGTTGCTCAAAACCCCATCTGACTCAACCTTGAACGCTTCCAGTGATGGGACATCCACAACTTCTCCGGGAACTTGTTCCAGGGTCTCACCACCCTCATGGTAAAAAATTTCATCCTTAAGTTCAGTCTAAATCTACCCTCTTTCTGTTTAAAACTTCAACCCCTTGTCCTTCTTTTGTCTTACAAGTAGAGTTTGTTACCCAGTGTGCAACATCCAATACACACACAGAGCCAAGATGTCAGTTTATTTCAAGTCTGTGCAGAGAAAAGTGCTAGGTGGTAACATCACAAAGCTAGCACGCCTGGTTACAATCACATCATAAATGTATACAGTTAAAAATACTAGTTCCACCTATTAGCCATATCGTGCTAACTATGACTGGTTAGTTCTATTCTCACTTTGGTTTAACAATACAGTACTCCTAAAATTTACTATGCTTACTCAATTGATGAGGGCCTCTGCTTGGGCCGGGGTCTCCAGCTCAAGGGGTGTGATTCATAGTATTACAATGAGGATAACTCGTTTTAGGGCACTCTTTGTCATTCTTCTGATGACAGTTCCAAGCTGTTCAAAACCATCTAAGGTAGCTTACATATTTTTCCAAAATATTCCACGGACAGTAATTCCTGATGAGATGTTCCTGTATCAAATGATCTTGTCAACATCTTGGCCTTCTGTTAACCCTAGAGTACATATTCTAGCTAAATAATTAGGTCAGACTGACCTTCTATGTATATTTTTGTAATGCTGACTTCAACCGACTACCCTGTCACTACAGGCCTTGGTCAAAAAAATCTCTCTCCATCTTTCCTGTAATACCCATTTCTATATAGAAAAGCCTCAATAACATCTCCTCAGAGACTTCCCTTTTCCAGGAAGGAAACTTCCTTCATAGAAGGGGTGTTTCAGCTCTCCTCTGGACCCACTCCAACACGTCAATCTCTTTCTTGTACTTGGGACTCTGTCACGAATGAGTGGTTAGGTTACTTAGATGATCACTCAAAGATTTTGCAAGAAAAGATTTTGCAAGAAAAGATTTTGCTGAAAATTTAGAAAGTGTGAGCTTACAAAGTTTGTTGGCAAGGTTCACTCTATTACTTACCAAATTAATGGAATACAAAATCTAAGGAGGTTGTGAGTGGAAAATGATTTATGCAGAGTGAAAGAAAAGTGTAAGGGGTAAGGAAGATCCTCCTGTTGAGTCACCGGCTATTGACTGGCCCCCCTTGCTCTCTAAACTCTTTCTCAGAGAGGAGGCTAGGTGCGGCTGGATCCAGAACCGGCCTTAGACCACAACAGTTCATGTCTAAGGAATATGTTTAGCAGCAATTCAGGGTGAATTCACAGTTTAAGGAGAGAATCACAGGAATTTAGCAACTATTAATCACTGGTTAACTTCGCATCAATTAAATTAACAGCAATTCAGGGTGTGTTCAGGGTTTAGAGAGAGAGAGAATCACTGGAATTTAACAGCTATTAATCATTGGTTAATGTAGCTTTTAGAGAGTGATTAGAAAGAATTTACTATTACAATCACAGTAATAGAATACTGTGCTTTGAATCAGTTGATACACACACACACACACACACACACACACACACACACACACGCAACCATAAAAGTTCCTCTTGAGTTCAGTGAAATACTCACTTCAAATCAAATGATTTCTCAACGGGCGAAGGTTGAGATCAGTTGTGAATTACTCTGAGAGGTGTCCCACTCAAGAGAGAGTTACTGGGCGCAGCTCACTACCGACTAGAAGAGCTCAAAGGGCCTTCCTTGGTACCACTGTTTATAGGATGATTGACTTTAGGCATCAGTAATTTTCCATAGGAGGGGCTGCACCACCACAGACCCCAGAGCTGAATGCAGTACTCCAGGTGGGGTGCCCTGAGAGTAGAGGGAGAAAGTCACCTCCCTCAGCCTAATGCTGGCCACACTTCTTTTTATGCAGCTTAGGATACAATTGGCTTTCTGGCCTGCAAGCAGACATTGCCAGCTCATATCTAGGACCTTCCACTTGGCCTTGTGTCCTGTGTTCAGCTGGGATGGGGTTAATTTGTGCAAGAAGCCAGAAGAGCTGACGCATACTAGCCAACCAAAAGGGATATTCAATATGATGTGATGTCTTACTTGGTATTTAAATGGGGGAGCTGGCCAGGGGAGGATAATTTGCCACTTGGGACAAAGCTGACCTTCAGGTGGAGAGAAAATTTTGCTCTGTATATTCTTTTTATCAGTATTATTGTTATTTTCTTCTCCCTTTGTTGTTCTGTTAAACTGTCTTCATCCCAGCCCAGGAGTTTTGGCTTTTTCTTCCAATTCTCCTCCCCATCCCATTGTGGGGGGAGGAGCAAGAGAGCAACCGCGTGGTTCTTTGTCGCTAGCTGGGGCTAAACCATGATACCTTGTTGTACTTCATGAGGTTCATATCAGTCCACTTCTCCAGTCTGTTGAGGTCTCTATGAACGGCATCCCTTCCCTCAAGCATGTCATATACCATCCTTTCCCTTTTTCTTTAACAGCTTGGGTAAATGTACCCAAGAAGTCAGTTAGTTCCCATTTTAGGCAGACAGGCATTTGTTCCTCCGGTTCCTGGTGTGAAAGAGAAGTGCAAAGGAAGAGGACATTCCTGATGCTTCCGTCTAAGCACACACAGTCTTTTAATTCAGAGGATAGCTACTCCTTCACTGAAGGTGTGAGAAATACCTTTTATGCAAGACAATATTATTTCTTCCATCAAAAAGAAAATATGTTTCTCTTATTTGAGGAGAATATCAAATTTTTAACAGGTAGAATTTCTTGGTACTCACAGAATCACAGAATGGTAGTGGTTGGAAGGGACCTCTGTGGGTCATCCAGTCCACCCCCTCTGCCGAAGCAGGGTCGCCTACAGCAGGCTGCACAGGACCGTGTCCAGGTGGGTCTTGAATATCTCCAGAGAAGGAGACTCCACAACCTCCCTGGGCAGCCTGTTACAGTGCTCCATCACCCTCAGAGGGAAGAAGTTCTTCCTCATGTTCAGACGGATCTTCCTCTGCTTCAGTTTGTGCCCATTGCCCCTTGTCCTGTCGCTGGGCACCACTGAAAAGAGTCTGGCCCCAACTGCTGCATGATTGGACCACGGACACTAAATCAGTCTGGTTTTAAATATGGCCTAGGATTAAAAGAGTATTTGGAATTGAAGTTATTATTTTCAGTATCACATTATTTCTTCAGGGTAAGTTGTTCATTCAGATCCTGGTATAAATCTCAGCATTGCTAGGAAAGATACAGCTTTCACAAAGTGACATGGTAAAGAAAAAAACCACGATTTGCTTTCCTCAGGTATTAAGTAATCTGTAGTTTTGAACAGTTCTATCTAAAGTAGAAGACTTATCCCATAGAAACTTTATTCTGTTTCTGCAGTTCAGTTAATACATACTCTCAGATGTGACTATATCCCAGCTTCTTTTTTACTAATTTCATCTATCCTGGGATTTTTGTAGGGCATTATGAGACAAAATAAAGAACTAGAATAGGATACAAAGTAAGGCCTTCCTTCCTAAACACCTGTGCTGGCAAATAGCTTCTTTCTTGCTTGGACTTGATAATCTTAGAGGTCTTTTCCAACCTATGATTCTACGATTCAGTAGCACCAGTGACCAGCTAGATGTACAATGCTCTTGATGTACTTTGCAGTTCTGAGACTGAAGAAATAACTGAATCCAGAGGACAGTCATAGGACCATAGATATAATCCAAAGAAAATTAATTGTCAATGCTAACTCTGAAATTAAAAAAAAAAAAAAAAAAAAGAAGAAAAAAGCAAGAGACAGGAGGGAAACTTAGGCGTGGGAGAAAACATAAGAAGCAGACTTGCTATTTGAGTTCTTTCTCTTTCCCTGGTAATAGGGCATTCACAGATTTGCTCTGAGACCTCAAGGAACCCTTTCACCAGTGCACCTTTCAGAGTACAGGAGCTTTCGGTGGGCAGATTTTAAAAAGTTTCTGAGATGTTCTGATTCAGGAACAACTGGTCTTACTTAAGATATTCTGATAGATGTAATGAGATGGAAATGCATTCAGAGAGAAAAGAGATTGTATCATATATGAGCTAACCCACAATTTTATAACATTCTCCATTTTTTCTCCTCAGTATACAAATGCAAAGCTGAGTGTATTTCTAAAGATATTATCACCTACAGTACTGTTTGAAACAGTGACAAGCTGTTAGTAAAACACTTTTCATTACCGTTTTTTGTGTATTTCTATTAGTTAGGAGATCCTGAAAGCACATTTTCAAACTTGTAATCAATCTTGAGTTGTCTTAAAAACTGTTAAAAATAAATGTTGAACACCACTCTTTGTTCCATACAGAAAAAACAATACATCTGAAATATACACCACTCTTCTGGAACAGAAGTTCCCAGGATCTTAAAGCTCTGCATAGAGCAATTCATTAAATCTCATGTGATGTAGCAAGTAAGCATGACGACTCCTGCGGAATTTATTGGGTGTCTTCATTGTCTTATATGTGCAAACAAAATTCTCACTGAAGTACATGAAATGTGCTAATGAATGATTTATCTGAAGGGCATCAACATCCTTTATCCCCATGACGACAAGATTTTTCAGCAGTACAGCTTTCTTGGGTAAAATGAGGGAGAAAACTGTGAATATCCAACCCAGAAAACAAAGAAAAAAGAGGCACATTATCTTCCCAGACAAGTAATCAGACAAATTACTATGAAATAACAATTCAAACTAAATGGTGACAAGTAAAAGATCACGAATACAAAAGAACATGTCTGTAAGGGAACAAGTATCAGATAGGTAAATACAACCTTATAAAAATTGCCAAGAATTGGAAAGGTCAATAAGGGCAGGTACAATAAGGGGCTTATGCAGTTGAAATCTAGGCAAAAAAGGTGAGTTGGAACAAATCTTGGCTTTAGTTTCATATGATTAGCTGTTGATCAATAAAGCCAGTTGTAAAGAAAGTTAAGTTTGGTGTGAAGTTTCTGAAAATATGTTATGGATTTCTCTTTATCAAACTGCTGGATGCAGTCCTCTACAAGTCTTGCCTTACAGTCCTCCTCCTCTTATTCAGACTGTCTCTGGCAGTTTCAACATTAATTTTCATCCCAAAAGAGAATTTTGTAATTATTTCTCTATTCAGTGTCCACTTTTATGGCATTTTTCAATGCTTGGCAGCTTTCCTGGGACAGTATTTGTCCACCTGTTACCTGTTCCACTGCTGAGATGTTTCACTTCTGTATTTTTCTTGGTATTTTCAGTGTCACCTCCTGATTTAGATTTGTTACTACATGTCGAGTTATTTGATTTCTTGTCTGCTAAGATTTTTTTATTCTGGTGGGGTTGTGACTGGTCTAAGTGAATTTTTACCTTTCCCCGGAATGTCTTGTCCTTAAATTCACAGATTATAGTTTAGACCTTCAAAATAAAGGGATTATTTATAAAGCATCTACTATTTGCAAAGTATAACACTTGTGTTAAAAATGAAGACTGTTTTATCCCTTGTGTGTGGTCATATGACATAAGTTTCCCCATCAGCTGCCATTTGAGATTTTGTGCCTGTTTTCCAAGGCTGTTATGTATAAAAATGAAAAGATGAGCTAGTCTATATTTGTAATAGAAAAGGAAGGTTCTACGTTGTCACATATGGTTGCTGCAAGCAAGTGTATTCGTAAGGGAGAAACATAAGGGGAATAAATCAACAGAACCTCAAAACTCAGTAACTCTTAACAAAAATTTCACTAAATAAAAAAATGCATTGAAAAGCAAAAAAGAAAAAGACCTATTATTTTCTCTATGTCCCCTTCTCTAATTTTCATAAAAAATGTGTAAATATAATATAAACCTTAGATCTATGCAACTGTACTCTGTTGGTGGGGTCAGTTCGATTTCAAACAGACAAGTATTTCTCAAAGATAAATCCAACCTGGCAAAAGAAGAAGATTTACTCACCAGAGTAATCTTTTGCTGGACTAAGCCTTTCTTTTTAAGAAGCCATTCTGATTGTGCTGTATTTGTATGTTTGCTTTCTTCTCTTTAAAAAGGAAAATAAGGTCAACCATTGCAGGGAATTTGAGCGTCCTCAGTGTTTATCTAAGTCCTCAGTGATATACACCTTCATGATCAAGTGAAGACAGTGCTCTGTGTTTCCTCGTGCACTCTGAGCCAACTCTGCTGTGCAAAGACAGTTGCCTGACTTCAGTGCAGCAACACCCAAAAAGTTTTGTAACTTCCTGTGTACGAGAATGTGTGGTGTGAGTGCGGAATATCAGTACCCAGCTGTGCAGATGCGCTCCAAAATGTTCAGGAGCTAAGTGGGATTTTCCTTTCCCACATATTTCCTATTGTATTCAAAGGCTGTGTTTTCATTCTCTTTATGCAGGCAGCTGTTACATTCTAGGAAGACAAAATATAAAAGTGGGAAGGAAAGCAGACTTCAGTATCTTGCCAGTAAGGAACTTGTAGGACCTGGATGAGAAATAGAGGGGTCAAGTGCAATCATAGGGTCTTCCAAGTATCAGGACTAAACGGCTGGAAAGGCTTGGAAGTTCAGCAAGGGTATTGAGATCTGCTGGAAAAAGAACTTCAGTGGTCCTTCTCATCAACTCATCTTCTTTTATTGAGAGCTTAAGATTACCCAGAGAAGTAGGCTATAAAAAAGTGTTCTCACTGTCAGTATAATGATTTTTGATTGCAAGGTGTGGTACAGCAGGTATTATCTCTAATATAATTAAAGTTTACTTCTCAAGCATCAGAGTGGCTCTACCCACAAGGAGGGGATTGCTGTATAAAAAGAATAAGAGTACTGGTTACAAATATTATTTAAATAACTCTTACCTCTTCCTTTAAATTATATAGGAGCGATACAGTTCTATGAGCCTTGGTGAGCTGGTGAACGTGGAACTTTAATACATAGTTCAAGTACAAAAACCTGCCTCAGCGATCCTCTTGTACACCTTGATCAATGACTTATATTAACATAATCAAATTTTCCCAGGGTTTTATTCAAATGTTTCTTCCATCTGGAACAAAAAAACAATGTTTAGAATTGAAAAGTGGCCATATTATTAAACAAAAAGGTGTTTAAAACCATTCTTGACTGCTCAGTTAAGGATTGGATTATGAAAGCAACACATTTTCTGCTATAATATTTGTAGAATGAACTAGTAGCTTTCTTAGAGGAAGTTCCCTATTTATTCTGTTTGGGAATGGTAACAAGAGGGCTTGAAGGAACACTTAATCTTTAAAACAAGGACATTAAAATTCTTTACCACATGTTGTTAAATGCTAAAGCTGAAGTTTCCTGTGTTAATTCACATAATAATAATGTCATGCAGAAGATTTGTCATAAACTCCAAAGTTATTTTCCTACAATACACATTCACCCACCCTGAAGAGACACCTTAAATGATGTCTGCTCACTCTACTAATGAAAAAGAAACAAGCATTCTAGCATAAAATAGTGGAAAAGGGTGAACCACATTTCAAACACAATTCCCTTTACAAAAGAAGAAACATTTAGGTAATTTGTCATGCATTTTTGCATGCTTGTTTATCTCATCAGAATACACGTGAACAGATTCCTTAAGGAGTTACATTTGTTTTATTTGGATAACGTTTGTAGAGCACTTTGAACAAGTAAAGTACTGTGTAAGTGCTCAGTATTATTCAGCCCAATCCTCCGTCATTAATCAATTAGAACTCCCAATACATTCTGTTATTATTTTATTCTGGTGTAGCCTATTCTCATACAAGATAAGAAGAAATAATTTCAAAATTGTATCTCATGCAATACTGTGACTTAGGTCTATTAAATTGCAACCATAGTAGAGGGAAGCAGAATATCAGACTAAAAATCTCTTCATCAAAGAAACGAATGGGAATATGAGAGGGAGAAGACTTGTTCTGAGGGGTTTTACAATTTTGATTAAGAATCCAGAGCACATATATAGGTCACAAGTTCAGTTTCATCTGGATCACTAATGACTGGAAAGTATTACCAGCAGAAAGTTATTTACTTGCCCATATGAAAATACATTAATTTTCTGAGCTTACAGAGAAGAGAGAGATGCATATTTAACACCACTATTATACTGGGTAGTACCTACATTTGGAAACGGCCTCAGGATGCTGATCTTTAGCCCAAAGCACTCCTGTTCCGTACCAACATAAATTAAGTTCTGAATTATAGCCTCCTAGCTAAAGTTAGTGCAGAGTCTTCGAGGTTAAAGACCAAAGAGAAAATGAGAGATTAATTATTAAATATCAGGGGAAAATAAATTTAAAATACTACACATTAGTTTCCAAAAAGAACAGAATTTACTCCTATAGGCAAGGGAAGTAGCTACAGTACCACCCCTGACATCCATATTGCCCTTCTTTAAACCAGTGGTAAACATGCTGCAATCAGAAGAGCAGGAATAGCAAAAAAATAACTACTCTTGAATAAAAGATTGAAATAGTAGAAGAGATTCTTTTGTAATATCTAACAAAATGTACAGTGCCTCATTTTCTGACATCTCACAAAATTTGTCTTCTGCAGATCAGTCATTCTGGGTCATTATGATGAACATTCTTGTGTTCATTATGGAGAGAGACTTAGGAAGTTCTTACGCTGGATCTTTGTGAAGAAACAAATTTGAGAATCTGTTTCCAAGTGAAGCAATCATAAAACAGGCATCAAATCAAACTGAAAGAATGAGTAGCAATAAATTAGCAATATTATGTGATAGTCAATATTTTTAAATGAGCTTTACAAGACCACGCAAACATCATGGTCAGAGAAAGGAAATGTTGTTCGGAGGTCTGTGTGGGGACCTGTACTCTTCAAAGCATTTACACCTGACTGAACGAACAGAGACAACACTTAGGTAACAAGGTTTATTGCTATTGCGGAGTTACAGAAAAAATAAATTTGACACAAAAGAGCTGCATGAGAATTTCAGAAAACTCAGAGACTAGCTGATTGAATGAAATTCAATGTGAAACAGTACACAGAGTAAAACAAACATAACTATACACAAACAAAAGTAAAGTCCGAATTAAATATCGCTCAAGACAGTTACGGTGAGTAGGTCCTTCATAGAACCATTCAAAACATCAGTGTTCAGCAGTGATAGAAAAACCATTCAGAATTATTAGGAGAGGAAATTTAAAAAAAGAAACAGAAAACATCACTTGGCTACTGCATAAATGTTTTGAACTTGAGCATTCTTGGTCTTCCGGCAGAGTATAATGGGGACACATAAAGAAAAGTTACAAACTTAAGAAAAAGTTTTAAATTTCTGTACAAAGACAAAGTCAGTCAACTATGGGCTTAAAAATGTGAAAACTAGGTGGAAGATATAACTCAAGTTTGTATCATAATTAATGAGATTTAGAAAAAACACTCTTTTCCATGATTCAGTGTTTTCCGCAGAATATGAATTAAGGTCCATCAAATGAAATAGTCATGTACTAGTTTAAAAGAAACAGAATAAAATATATTTTCATGTAACAGATAATTAAATTGCAGCATTTGCTGCTCAGAATTTTGTGCATGTTAATGGCTGAGATGGGTTAAAAAAGCAATTAGACAAATTCATGAACAAAAAGTGTATCAAAACACAAAGATACAATTTCTAGTTCTAGAAGTATGTACCACAGACTGATGAAAGCTAGAACTTACCCAAGAAATTGTCTTAATATAGAAAATTATCCCCCTACAAGGAATTTATAGGCTGTTTTCCTGGTGGAAAAAAAGCTCAAGTAAGAATATGAATTATAGTATTTCTGTGTAATGGTGCAGTATTTTAATATGAAACAGAATGGAAGAGAAAGGAGCTTGCTTTACTTTAGATTAAGGAATAAGGGGGTTGGGGTTTGAGTTGTGGGTTATTTTTTTTTAGCTTACCTTACCTGAAATAAATATCTTTTTGACAGTAATATATGTACAAAAGTCACAGCTTTTCTTCAGAAAAAAATTTGTATCAGTTTTGAGACTATTTGATGGAAGATAAACTTAAAAGGGCCTATACTTTGCTACAAGGTGCCAAAATCCAAATGCAAATCAAATACAGTTGGAGTGAGATCAAGGTACAGACACGAAACTTAGCTCGGTGGTTCCACGGCATGTGGAGAAGAAAGATTCTAAGACCCCACAACAAGTGCACACTGTCAAGTACTACTTGACTTCTCTTGACATCTGTTTCTACTCCATGAGTCAAGCATATGACCAGATATTATAGTGGAAAAAAAGAATTTTAAATAGTCCCATTTTTATTTTTGAAAGGTGATGTTCAAGCTCCTTTCTTCTCAATTTACACTATAAAATAATCTAAACTTGCTTCTGTTTTTCCCTGGAGTCATTTGTAGATACCAGCCCTCAAACTGCACTCGTTCCTGTGCTTCAGTGGTTTTAAAAACCTTTGTTTTCATCTATTGCCATTTCACACGGTCAGTCCTCAATGGGAGATTATTTTATACTCCATTACCTTCAGGTTGAACTTTGACTGAAGTATCGCTATTATGAAACCCTACTCAAAGTCACAAATTTTCCTATCATTTGAAAAAACTGAATGCATTTTTCACTCCTTGGTTCTTTCTCTGGCCCTGCTGGTTTATATGACCTTAGAGTCTCACAATCCATAATGGCACTGCAGTTAAAATGAAAAAGTATTTTTAAAAAAATTGTATTCAATTGAACTACTTCTGCAGCTACTTCAGATAACAGTATGACCTAACAATTTCAGCTTGATTTTAAGAGTTATTTTAAAGCAAGTTTATACGATTAAAGTTGTTTAAAGCCGACAGGATTTGAGCTCCTAACCTGGCAATTTAACAAGTCATAAAATGTCCTGTTCTTTGGTGACATGCAGCAAAATGATGCCACCTTTTTTCATAGAGATGCTCTATTGAATTTGAACTAAAAAACACAGGGAGCAGGGAGAAAAATCTTACTGATTTACAGGATTACTGACAGGCTTTTAAAAAGCAATTTATAGTTTGAAGTCTGAAAATTCTTAGTAAACCAGAATCCCAAAAGTCTTGCAGATCAGCTAGGATATTTAAATGCTGTTTCACCATAACACTAGCTCTTTGAGCTGACTTACATTAAAAACAAGCAAAAAAGCAGCTGGAGAAGATCCGTATTTCTTTCGATTTCCAGATGGGACTTTAGCACTGAGAACATACTTCACTTGTCCTTTCTGAAGTATCAAAAATATAGAAGTGTCAGCTTATTTTAGCTAAAAGGAAAGAAGCTTTGGGAACATTCTCAGCATAAAAAGAAGGAATGTATCCATGAAATCAATTTTTCCTGTTACCCAGCGTCACCAAAATTGCAAGGTTACAGGCTTTAGATAAACTCTGCAGCCAGAGAACACAAGTAGCTGATCCATTTTTTTTCCCATGGGTTTCCTACCTGTGTATTTCCTTTCTTTACTTATGTTATCTTGACTGGCTGACGTTCTGAAGTATTTTTTCATATTCTGTAGAAGTCAAGGTGCAGTTCTATAGACATCTCCTTGGATAATATGAAAAAAATACTAATACAGAATACAGATGGACATCAAATCCAACAACCTTAGACTCCCTCCGTGTGCTTATTTTAATGCGTTCACAAGTGTGCTATTCTCAGCTATGCTCTCTGAATCAGGCCAGAAATCTTCAGTAAACAGTAAATATATCAAACATACCCTTTCAGTCATCTTGGAAAATGAAAGAGAGATTCAACAGGTAGATCTTCCTGGGGAGACAAAGGGGTGGAAGTCATAAAACTGCAAGATTTAAGGCATACGTTTGCACCAGTATTAAGAATTACTCATTAATTTAAAGGAACTGTTAGTGAAGGGTTAGGATACCTGGCTTGTTTTTCTTTCTCCATAAAATAGCATTGAACAGCATCAAATGGAAAATATGAGAAAGTCCAGCCCCAAAATGTAGTTTCTAGGTGATTTCATACTGTCACCTTCTTCTGTGACGTAAAAGAGAACTAAAAAGGACTTGAATCTAGAGCACCCACATTCTGGACTGGTATTCTGACCTGTCTGGTGTTGAACAAAAGAAATACCGCTGCTAGTTTTCTGAATATAGACCTTCTAACTTGAAAAACAAGTGCTGAAATGTATGTATATTTCTACCAAAAACAATTTCTTTATACAGTAGAGAAAAATGTAGATGTGGCATAACTTTTGATCTAAAACCAGTGTTTTTCTGTGATCTTCTTCTGATGGCAGCAGGACTCGAACCAAAACTAGACTAAAACAAATCATTCAAGCCTGCTTATCACCCACTATTCCCTGGAGCTATATGAATGACTGGCACTGTGCTTTCATCCCCAGGACCCATCAATCACATAAGAAAACATGCTGGTCAGCGGTGCATATGATCATCATATATTCAATGCTGGATTTTATTTTTCAGTTAGAAGTACCTCCAAATCAACAAAAGAATCTCATTTCTTTGTTGTTAATCCATTGTATGATACGCTGTGCTAAATAAGTGTCCAGAGTAAGCATGGTTGTGTTTAGTCTGTGTTTTGGTAGGACATTGTGACCCTAGATTTTCTTGCATCTCATCCAAGAAGGATCTCCAGCAGACCTGACAGTCTTTCTATACTTGCCTGCAGGTATCCAAACCTTGTGGTGCTGTACTAATGGCATACTATGCCTCTGGGTAGGCTTGGGGGTTCTACATGCTCCAGAAATTTCATATTCGCTCTCTGGGATCATAGGAAAGGTAACCGAGGATAACAAAAAATTACAGTACTGATGTATTCAATAGGCCCGAGATCATCTTGGAAGTAGAACATGAACAGTATGGCAATCTTTTTCTTTTACTAACATCAGATAAAGTCTTGGGTAGCAATGATAAATTCAGATTGCTGTGCATGTTCTAGAAACAAAAAATCCCTCCAAACCTTGTATGTTAAACCAGTGAAAAGTTGGTATTGCAGAAATCATGATTGTAGAGGCTCAAACAGTTGTGAGACGTTAATACAACTAATGCAGCTTTCCCAGAGAAGATGAATGTGAGCTTTGTTCAAGTGGAAGATTAAGTTGCCTGTCCTTATTATATTATTGTTTCACAAAAAGTGTGCTTTGTTACCTACTACATTAAAACTTTTAGATACGTGTCACTGAAACACTAAGGAATTAATACACTAACAGAAATCTACTTGCAAATTGCATCACACAGAGGACATGACTTACATATCAACCTGGCAGCTGTCTTTCCATTTGCTATTTAGTGAACCCAGCAGATCCATTTATAATTTTTCATCCTAATTTTATTATGTGAGCTTTCAGAGACCACACAGAAGACTGCCTGCAGGAAAAAGTGGATGGGGCATTTAAAAGCCACACACGGTTGTTTTCAAAAGATCAACTCCTAGTCAGTATTCAAATTTTCTTTGTATACGTATCAAGTCACTCCAAAGGAGTCTATGAAAGAAGTAAGTATTTTCTTCTAGCGAAGATTTAATTCAGCGCTATTCACTGTCCTTGTTAATTGGGAAAACATACATCATAGAACTACATTGTCATCTGTTAGGAAAAAGTTTTTTAAAGTACTGTTTTAAAATTTTATATTACTCATTTCTGCATTTCCTTAATACATTTTTGCATATCTTTTGATATGATCAGTACTATAATTTATTTTCTCAGGATTCAGTGTGGAATCGGTTTTACACCTTAAACCTATTAGGATGCACAAATAAAGCAGATTCACACAAGAGAAATGACAATGGCCACTACCACAGATCTTGGTGGTATGAGAAGTCACTTACAAAATTAGAAACTAAACATAGTCTACTGCTTAGTCATGCATCTTTTGAAAATGTTGAATACCATGATCTCGTAATACTAACTGAAGATGCTGTTTTATGTAAGGATTTTTGGCTGTAAAAGGAGGACCGTCACCATCACGCTTTCATTTTCACTGTTTTTTCCCTGCCATATCCCAGAGAATGACTTAGGCATGTTCCCATTCAGCCTAGGCTTTTCTAATTCCCTTCCCAGACACCTTGCCACTGTATCAAACATTGTCATGGACAAAACAGACTCAACTTGGGGAATTTTACTTCATTTAATATATTGTCAATTAACACCAGCTTCTCATAACTGATTTGGGGGGGGGCACACACAGACAGCAAAGAATACAGTTGACTTCCTCCTTTCCTAATCTCACTTTCTCTTGTGTTTGATATGGGCTGCACACTATCTATACTCATTCATTTGGTGAAGCAACAGACAGCACAGGAGGTTGGGTTCATGTGTGTATTTGTTTGTATCTGCTAAACTGATCCCCTCACTGGTTCTCTCCCACTGTTTTGGGCTTCTTTATTTTCCTCTGCTCTGGCATGTGTTGCACATTGGACACAGTCCCTCAGGGTTGTCCCTGTCCCAGTGCCAGTCACTCACAGCTGCAGTCCTTCAGGGTTATGTCTGTCACAGCATGGATCACCCATGGCCACAGTCCTTCAGTGGTCTTTCTGCCTTAACTTGGGTCCTCCACAGGCTGAAGTTCCTTAGGAGTGTTCCTGCCTGACTTGGGTTGCCCACAGCCAAAGTCCCTCAGAGGTGTCCCTAATCTGGCATGTGTCTTCTCCATCTGAGATTGTATCTCCAGCTGTGACCTCAGCTATCTCCTCATCAGCATCTTTTCTGCTGTGTCTTTCCAAGAGCATGTCCATCTGCATGTCTCCACCAACAGCATCCAGAGCATCTCTAGTCCCTCAGGGTTGTTGCTCTTCCTTAAAAATGTCTCAGCTGGGGCACCACAGGCTCCCCTGTCGGGCTGCACTTTAACAGGAGATGGGCTGCTCACACCAATGTCAGACTGGGCTGGTGGCCTCCTCCATACAGCTCACATCTGCAGCCCCCAGCTTCCAAAACCCTGCTGTTTCTTCTCAGTAGGGTCATGGTGGCTCTGGATATGGCTCTGGATACTAGCCACATCAAAGTTACATACCGTAGCACATATCAAGATGCTGCAAAAGTCCCTTCGTCTTTCTAAGTCTTCTGGCTGATTTTCCATACTATAAAGTGAATTTGCTGGTGTTTTCAAATCTTCCAGCTGTCTTTTGGAGCTCACTGTTCACCTAGCTGCTGTATACTCAGATGGCAACCATATATGAAACTAGGACAGAGTTCTGAATTTTCCTTCTGCAGGTAGCTTTTACTGTCAATCAACCAAAGTTAATCACGTTAATGACATTCACAAATAAAGTTAAAGGAGAATGAAGAACAAACACCTTCTAGCAAAACCAATAAATAAGAGTTCAAAAACTATTGTAAAAACACAGGATGAGAAAAACAAAAGGAAACTTAGCTTGGAAAAGTCAGGCTAATTCATCTGAAACAGCAAATTTGAAATGCTGACACTTAACATGACATACCTTTGAGAAGCCGTAACATTTGCAAGAGGCCATGGACTGACGATGGAACTGAACATCAGGCTAAGAGCATCCTGAATCAGAGACATAACAGTCACTTTATTACACTGTGATGCAAGGTGGGCACTATGCTGTAAAAAGATACAGCAGAGTCTGATCCCTGCAAGCCACTCTGAAGACCCCTGAACAGAAACCTTTGCCAGAGAGCTACAAGGGCAGATGAAGAAAGAAAGGAAGATAAAACTCAAAAATCACCTATGAAGAGGGATTAGGTTAAAACAAAATACGTGTGCTTATTTATTTGTTTATTTTAAAGAGAATATAAACTGTGGAAGAAGTTCTGCAAGAAAAATAAGATAAATCATTTTCCTGGATTATGCCTTTAAAAAACAGTGTGGAGAAACATTACATTTACAATCCAAGCCCTTTCTGACTGGTAACTGGCAGATTACCAGTTGATTGCAGTACGTTGCTCAAATGCCAAGATAAGTACTTGTATCTAAATTTCTTTGACTTTATTTTCATATTTCTCTCCTCTGACAACATCTGAGCTTCAAAAAAAGGAACTTCAAGAAAAGAATCAAAGAAATCTCTGCATATGTTTTTATCACCTTATAATGGGTACCAGCCTGCTTATGCAAACACACTGGAAAGCTATCAATATTAGGAAGCACTTAAGTGTCAGTCTTTGCCTAGTGAAGTTTTAGGCAGGTACAGGACCTGTTATATACTGTGGGCCAAACCCCAAGAACTCTGTGACACTATTTTAGCTGATCATTGTATGGATGACCTCAGTCACCCAGATGTTGAATCGCCTTAGAACAGCAGAAGCGCTGGTGCTGATATCAAGGGAACATTGAAACCGTAGTAGCGTGGAAAATATCTGTCCTTCCTCGTTCAGCAAATATTAGCAGTAAATCTTTAACTGAAATGGACTTCTGCCAAGATGTCTCAGCTGAAACCGGTACACTAAAATGTAATTTTAGCACTGCATTACAGTGAGGAATCTGAAATAGTTCTGTGCAGGTGTAGTGGTTGCTCCGTTTAGTGGCAGCACTTCTCAATAGCTGCCACACCATGACATCTGCAACAGCACAGTGCTTTCCTGTTCCAAAGAGGAACCTCTTTTGGTGTCTTCTGTATCAGTGTGGAAAATGTAGCCTTTTATTAAGCACAAATTACTGCACATCATTTACAAGGTGAAAATGGTCATTAGATCAAATCTAACCTGACAGTGGAGTATTTTACAAAGCCATTTCATAACGGCAGTCAAAGATTATCGAATAAAAAGGGAGGAGGATACCTGGATATTACTATATTTCTTGCCTTCTCTATGAAAGAATGCCACTATGCTTTGTAGGTTTGAATGGATTGCAGCACTTACTGCTGTTAAAAATCTACTGATGAAAAAATGAGTAGAGCTGTTTTCACTTGGTCAGTACTTGCCAATTTACAAGTGATATTATAAAATACTGAACTCCAGGGAAAGTGCAAGTCTCAACACTTCTGTCTGAATCTCTGGGTAAGTCACTAGTTTTGTAGCCTCTGCTTTCACCTTACTTGCTAAACCCACAATTTTCAATAAAAGATAGTCAGTACTTCTTCCTTGTTTCTTAGACGCTGTGGTAGGTGAACTTCTATAAAGTGTTTGGAACCTGCTATTTTGCTAGTAAGTAGAAGGTTGCAGCATTAGTATTAGTTTTCATCTGACAGTAATTCACAATTGAAATCTTATCTTTGTCATTAAAGTCATTAAAGGTTATATATCTTGTAAAAAAGTGTAGAGGAGAATAAAATTCAAAACACCAGATACATTTTGCAGTGCAACCATTGGCCCAGGTTCCATCCATCCCACATGGGCCTGAAGGGCCCCAGTGACAGATGTAAATAAATGGATTAAGTGTTATGCACTATTTTTTTTCATCAGAAGGAAATGTGGGTGTTGAGTGAGCCTTGAATATCATGAGGATTTGGTAGCTTGGTAGCCTACACAATCTGAAAACATTCTCTGTTCTATGAATGCAACCAGAGTAGTACTTACTCCTGTGCAAGCAGGACTGGTTAATCGTTAGCCCACACAGATTTGAAAGACATGATAAAATGAGGAATTTTGCTTAAGCTTCTGACTCAAGCCCATAGAATAAATTCCTCTTCACAGAGAATTCCCAACAGTCATCTCGAATGTAGCAACTTGTTCGCATGTGCCACCTGAGCAGCGGCTGTATAACTCTCTACACAGACAGATTTGAGATTACTGCTGCTACTGCTGACCCTAGCCAGCCCTGGACATCCAGACCGTGCAGGACCTCGTTTAAGGGCCAAGGAGTAATATACAAAGAGCATGCGGGTGGTGAGGTAGGTGGATTGTTGTTGACGTAAAAGAAAGGAGAGAACTAGAGTCCTAGTTCTGGGAAAAGGTCACTGGTAGGACAATAGGAGAAGCTGGTGAGAAAAAAAGGTTCTGCAGATAAGATTATGTAGGTAAGATTGAGGAAGGAAAGGGATTTAGAATTAGGATTCAGTTTGGGGACGTGGAATTTTGTAGGAAGTGCAGCAAGTGGAAAGCTTGGATTTGGACCTTAGAGAAGCATGATGTATGAAAGGATGCTGAGAAAGGCAGAGTATAAGATTAAAGTCTAGGAATTCAGTGAAATATTTCGTTAAGAATTCCTCTTCTTCATATCATATATCGTATCATATCATGTCATACCATAATCATATCTTATCATATCATATCATGTCACTCATTAATAGTTGCAACTGAAATGTTTACATTTCATTAAATTGGATGTTGACCTAGTGGCATGCTTTGTGCAGACACACAGAGCTCATGATAGAGATTAATGTGGCTTTAGCCACTGCCATGGTCACCACTGGTCATGCTAAGTTTGGGAACTCTCTTTGTTAAGGAACTCAGTCCTTTGGGTTATTTTGAAGTGTTTTGTTTTGGTTTGTTTTCCTCTGCACTGCCAAAGATGCATACTAAAGAGAAACCTTTAGCCAATCCAAATTAAATTCAGTTTCAGGAATGTTATCTATCTTGCCAAGTCTTCTGGCATTGTTCTACAGGCCAATCTCAAACAGTGTAGAGAGACAAAGTCTTGATTAACGTGTTTTCTGAGCCTACAGACAAGGAGACAGAGAGGAGCCATCCCTGGCAACAACCTTCCAGTATGAAAAAATTTTTATAATGTTTCTGTCCAGTGGCTTCTAAGTGCTCTACTTCTGCATCAAAAGTGAAAATGCTGTCATCAGTAGTCACAGCTGATTGTACTTGTCTTCTGGCAGCTTTTCCTATCAAAGATAAAAACAGTGTCAGAGGTAGCGAAGTTACTTTCCAATTGCAAGGCATTTTTTACAAGGTTTGTTAGGAAGATCTTGTGTTGCTTAAATTTCTTGGATGTGTCACAGCATCCATAGAAGTAAAACACATGTTCTATGAGCCTTTTCCAGAAAACAAGGAAAAAAAAAAACCAGAAAAAATGCCCCTAAAAGCTACAGAAATGTCTTCTTTTTCTCAGTTACAAAAAGAGTTCTTTTGTATGGCAAATGCAACTGGTATTATATTACTTGACAGACCATTGAAAAATTCTGTGATAAGTGAGAAATTTAACAATTAAGGCAACAGCTCTATTGATGGAATGTTCTTTTGTATAATGGAGTAAATGCGAATCTTGCCTGTTAGTTCAGGTGGAACACCAAGTGAACAAGCCAGGTTTCCCTGAGGTCCTTCAGCAACACTGCTATGAAGTTGAATCCCTTATTCTGAGCAGCAGTTTTGAACTGCATTCAAAACATCTCTTATTACCAACAAGAAAAGAAATATTGAAAACCTTGAGTGAAAATTCTGTTACTTATTGGAGTAACACTCACCTGTTCTACACTGCCTTCCTAGTGATGACATTTTTCCTAACGTCTAATCGGTCTTCCCAACCTGCAATGTGTGACCATTGCCTCTTATTTTTTGTGTGACATTTGTTTGGGTCTGTCATCCTCATAACTACTTTTCAGATGTTTATTGTTCCCTCTTAGCCCTTCCACCAATCTTGACGGGAATAATTTCCTTTAGCTGTCCTTGCTCCTGAAGTGACCTTGGAGTTGCTCCAGTTTCTCCACATTCCTTTCAAACTAGAAGCCCCAAATTGGAAAAAATATTCCAGATACAGCCTCCCCAGTACTAAGTGGGAGGACATAATATCTTCCCTCAGTTTGCTAACCACAGTCTGCTTTCAACCCATTATGCATTTCGGCTTACTTATGGGGACAGAACACTGGTAGTTCGTGTGTAAAACCTGGCTCTTTCTCAGCATGCCTGTTACTCAGCTAGTTGTTTCATGTACAGATTCATGGGATTTTTCAAGTTTTCTGCTGGTTCCAGTCAAAAAGTTTATCATGATCCCACTGGACTGAATTTGTATCATTTGACACAACAATAATTTCTCCTAATTTAGTACCACCTTAAAATGTGCTGAGGGTACTGTCTATTTCTTAATCCAGATGAGAACTGAACAATATCAGTCCAGCACTGATGCTTGGGCTGTTTAATTTGCAACCAATTGCCAACAAAATATCAAGCCACCAGCTGCTACCCTTTTAACCTGCTGGTCCAGCCAACATTTAACCCATCCAATAATCTGTTCATCCAGACCATGTTTTCTTAGTTTTCAAATGAGAATGCTGCAGGAGATAGTGACAAAAGCCTTACTGAAGTCAAGGTAGCACAACCAGTCCTTTTCCCTCACTCACATACTCACTTTTTATCGCAGAACACAATCAGGCTGGTCAAGAAAGGTTTGCTCAGATTGACTCCCTGTTTGCTGTCTTCTGCTTAACAATGCTGGAAAATAATTAGAAGAGGATGTTCTCCGTTATACTGCAGGGACTGAAGTGAGGCTGACTAGAGTTAGGTGTCCCTCTTGTCTTTAATAAAGACAGGCATAATGTTAATCTTTTTCCACTAATTGAAGACCTCCCATCAACACCACAATTTTTCACAGAGTATGGCCATACAAGTGTTCCTGCAATTACATCTGTCAAATCTTTCAGCACCCTTTGGCAGGTCCCATCTGGCCTCAGAAATTTAAGTATTTGCAACTTCCTTAAGCAGTCCTCAGAGTGTTACTTTCCCACTGCTGACTGCCTCTCTCCTTCTGAAACCAGACCTGCGTGCACGAAGGTCAGGGAGCAAGTTTCACCTGTGAAGGTTGATGCTAAAATGATGGTACCCAGCCTTTTCTGTATCATTCATCATGGAGGTTGTGTCTCCCATTCAACAGTAGACCATACTTTCTCTCAATCTCCTTTTGCTACTTGCATCCTTACAGAATCCCTTCTTGCTCTTCTTTGTGTCTCTGACCAGTTTTAGTGCCAACTAGGCATTCCTTTTTCTCATCTTGTCCCAACAACACCAAACAAGGTTTGCATCCTCTGACTCTTGCAATTTCAGCCTATGCAGACACTGTCTGTTACTTCTCAATACAGAGGAAAATCTGATGAAGTATGGGGTTGTTTATTATGGTATACTAGTACTCTAGTTCATAGGTTCACTGCTCCCTTGATTGAATGTTTTAATTTTATCCTATGTCTGTAAATTGTGCTTACCTCAAGCCATCTTATAGTAAACGTGCAAATATCAACATTTAGTATCTAAAATAGACAACTGAGTGATAAATCTTTAGAAAAGAGGGAATGAAAAGTCTACATCCATTCAAATGATCCTAAGGTTGCATCAGAAGGTCCGTCTCTCCGTCACTCATGAGACTTACTCTCTCTTAAGAAACTACACAGGAACCAGACTGTATATTTTCTCTGTTATAGTGGACTATGTTGTGTTTGATAATCAATCTATCCTCTGAAGTCTTGTAGAGTATCTAGACTAGTTTAATATTTCATCCCTCAGATTTGTTTTACTTTCTTCTTAAGCAGGAAGCAGTCTAGCCAATCTCTTATTAGAATAAAGGTTCTTTCTCTTCCATAGATAAGTAAATCTCTCTTTGTTGTAGTATTTGTTATCATTTAGCAGTTAATAGAGTAACAAAAAACCCTTTGCTTCAATGAAGTGTTAAAACTCTGACCTCCATCATCCTCTTTCAGAAATTATTTGGCATTCTTCAGTGGAGAAGGAACAGTTCATTGAACCTCAAGTTCTGCACATTTTTCCTTTACATTAAAAACATATATAATATATACAGTTGCAGACTTACCATATGCGGTATATAATTGGATTTTAATTGAGACCAGACAAACGGAAATCAAATTACTTAAGGTAAAATCCCACTAGAGTGATTAAGCCCCAACATTTTCCTTTTAGACATTTTATAAAACTGGTTTATATCCTCTCTGTAAATGAAAGATTGAATAATCAGAGGCATGTTGCTACTGTTGATCAAAATGAGGATGACTGATTAGATGAAACGTATTACAGAGTCAGCTTGCAGACCGGCAGGCCTCTTGTGATACAATGTGAAGGCTTTAAAATATTTTTTCTGAGTTTGAGTCAGATATGACTTTGTTTATGATTAGACCTACTATAGAAGATAGAAGTTAGGTATAAAAAAGGTTGTAAGTTTCTCAGTGAAAGGACGCTCACCTCAACCAGTCCTTGGGATACAAACATTAAGGTAAAGAAATATGCTTCTTTGAAAAAAAAAAAAAAGATAGTTGTAAACTGTACTTGATATGAGAAAGATAGTAGATCTCTAAATTCTAATTAAGAATATCAGAAATGTCCTTCTCAGAAACAGACCTTCTGGCAAGTAAAATCCTCCCTCTTTCAAAATCAGACAGCAGCTTTCTTCATTGCTCCAAGAGCTGTGAAAGACTAAACATTTTGCTGTAATACAGTTTAATAGTTCAGATCCCTGAACGGGAATGAGCAAGATGGAGGGAGAGGAGATGGACAGTCCGAAACTGAAAAGGTGTACATTAAGTACTTGGGCAATACCTGTCTGAGACCATATCTTAAGACAATTACCTCAAAGCTTGTTTGCAAAGCTTGCTGCAGGACCTCCTGGCAGGCCAGCAAAGCTTGTTTGGAGCCCAACTCAACCTCCTGGTGGGCCAGCTGAATACAAACCAGACAAGGAATAAACAAGTACCCAAAACCAGCTTTGAAGGGAGTTGGAGGACTGGTACCTCATTGTGGAAAAAGTGTCTAGACACCAACCCCCTCCACGACCTGCTGGAGCCAGGACTGAGAAAAAAACACATGCACGGGACTGGGGGAATGTGGGGTACATGCCATTGTCTAGTGAACAATCTTCCCGAACACCTTATAAAAGGCCGTGCGACCAAATGACAAAGAGACTCCCACCAGTGACGCTCACAGGAACTACGGAGAGTACCACCATGGACGCACACAGTATCTACGGACTGGCGGGACAATGCTGAATCCATAGTGGTGACTATCCCTTGCAACTCTATCCTGACTGCTTGCTAGGTTTCTTTCTTTTCTATCTTTTCCTTTCTTTCCTGTCACTGTTTCCTCACGCCTTTGTTTAAATAGGTGATCAATAAACCTGTTTGACTGGTGGCATATGACCTCATTTGTGTCTTAATCTCACTTTGGGAATAACAATGAATCTCTACAGCTCAGGTCTTCTCAGACCGTAACAATATCCAAAGATAAATTGAGTAGAGCGTAATAGGTCATTATTAAAATACTTCCTCTCTCAACCTGCATGACAGGGAGGAAAAAGAATATACAGGGAAATATGATAAATAATATAGATATTACAGATATTACATATAATACAGATATAGATGTAAAATGGCTATTTGTTCCTTTTTTTGTCTTCAGTGGGAAAAAGTGGGAAGTATGAACTGAGGACAAAGGGTACAAACAAAGCCAAGACCATTACTGGCAAACACATATCTTTGTCTCAAGAAACCGTTCAGCATGAAGACAAGCATCTGAAAAAGATCCATAAGAACACTAAAATATAAGAACAAGTAATCCAAGAGCTTTTCAAATCCCTGTCATTTAAATCTGCATTTTTAAGAACATTTTATATATATAGCTTTCTCTATAGTTTATTTAAATAGCTGAAATACAGACAATAAGTATAAGTATAATGACTCTTTCAGATAAGTTCAGAGCAATACAGATACTTGTAACTGTCAAGACTACCACAGTTAATGATATATGCTTCTCTGAAAGATGGGGACAGCGTTGCATCAGGCATTATACAGAACTAACATGCAACAAATTTTGGATAAGCTCATCAGCAATGACTTGTACAACTAGAACAGAAGCCATGTAATGTGGTCTGACTTTTTTTCAAGGAATTTTTTTCCTCATTTTGGTGGATGCACAGAAAAGCATGTTTAATAAAGGTTCCTGGGATTCAGGTAAACTGACAATGATGACAAAAACAGTGATGGCAGGCTAAATTGACAAAATAATGTTCTGGAGAAAAGTGACTCTGCTTTAAAAAACCCCAAAGAAACAAAAAAACAAAAATAAGGTTTGACAAGGATACAGTGAAAAAATTGACATAGAAGGTAATATTGTCCAAGTAAATATGGGAAAGATTATGCTCTCTTTTAAAACACTTTAACAGAGTTAAGAGAAAGAGGGGAAATATAAAGACTGGCAAAAGGAAAGGTCATATTATAAAATGTGAGATAAGGACTTTAGGGCTCTTGTTTCTGCTATTGATAAAAAAATGGACTTCAGATATTAAACAGGGCAAATCAAAAAGGTTTAAATGAACAACCTAGACAACTGAATCAAAAGAAAATCCCATCATTATCTTAAACCATAAGGAAATCAGCAGCCATTTCACATAGAAGGAATACTAGTATCTCTGTGCAGCACTGGAGCCAGACCCCAGGAATTTTACATGGTAAAACATTTCAGCTTCCTTTGACTTTCCTGCAAATTTGGAACTCAAAGTTACAGTGGGACCAAGTCACCTCTTATCATTCATAAGGGATACAAACTTGGTTTCTATCCACAGTTATTTCCTTAAATGAAAGGAAAGTTTCTCATACAACAAAGATTAGAATGTGCTGAAGCTTTAAAATGTGGGAAATATTACAAGGCTGTGGTAAAGTTATGGAAATCATCAAAGCTGATCAATTAACTCAAGTGTGCAACTGTTTGCTGACTATAGACCCCATGAGAGAAAAAAAAAAAGTTAATAGAATTGCAGAGGTTTATAGTACAGACATTAGAGGAAGACTGATCTTGATGAGCTTTTGGGATTAATTAGAAAAAAAAGTAATATACAAGGAATCACTTATTAGCAAAATGTTTTTGCTTACTGTCAAGACACCAAAGCAGAGTTACTACTTCATTAAAACTGTGATTGTGATAAAATAGGCATTCTACAGCAGTTATTGCACACATGTATGTATCTCACGTGGGAGACCATAACGAGATTTTCCTGGTGTTATTTCAGAAATGTTTTAGATTTACATTAGCTTTTGGAAAAATTTGAGGAAATTTCTGAAGGAATGTTTGTACAGCTATTATGTGATGTAAAATGATCATTCAAAAGCTCTTGATTTATTTTATTTTTCTTCATTTAGATGAACTGAATCACAGAATCAGAGAATCACAGAAGAGTAGGGGTTGGAAGGGACCTCTGTGGGTCATCTAGTCCAACCCCCCTGCCGAAGCAGGGTCACCTACAGTAGGCTGCACAGGATCTTGTCCAGGCGGGTCTTGAATATCTCCAGAGAAGGAGACTCCACAACCTCCCTGGGCAGCCTGTTCCAGTGCTCCGTCACCCTCAGAGGGAAGAAGTTCCTCCTCATGTTCAGACGGAAATTCCTGTGCCTCAGTTTGTGCCCATTGCCCCTTGTCCTGTCACTGGGCACCACTGAAAAGAGCTTGGCCCCATCCTCCTGACACCCACCCTTCAGATATTTGTAGGCATTTATTAGGTCCCCTCGCAGCCTTCTCTTCTTCAGGCTGAACAAGCCCAGTTCCCTCAACCTCTCCTCGTAGTGGAGATGCTCCAGTCCCCTCACCATCCTTGTAGCCCTCCGCTGGACTCTCTCCAGTAGCTCTTCATCTTTCTTGAACTGGGGAGCCCAGAACTGGACACAGTACTCCAGATGAGGCCTCACCAGGGCAGTGTAGAGGGGAAGGAGAACCTCCCTTGTCCTGCTGGCCACACTCTTCTTGATGCACCCCAGGATCCCATTGGCTTTCTTGGCAGCCAGGGCACACTGCTGGCTCATGGTTAACCTGTCGTCCACCAGGACACCCAGGTCCCTCTCCGCAGAGCTGCTCTCCAGCAGGTCCACCCCAAGCCTGTACTGGTGCATGAGGTTGTTCCTCCCCAGGTGCAGGACCCTGCACTTGCCCTTGTTGAACCTCATCAGGTTCCTCTCTGCCCAGCTTTCCAGCCTATCCAGGTCACGCTGAATGGCAGCACAGCCTTCTGGTGTATCTACCACACCTCCCAGTTTGGTGTCATCAGCAAACTTGCTGAGGGTACATTCTAACTCTTCATCCAGGTCACTGATGAAGAAGTTAAACAAGACTGGGCCCAGTACTGACCCCTGAGGGACACCACTTGTCACCAGCCTCCAACTAGACTCAGCGACGCTGATGACAACCCTCTGAGTTCTGCCATTCAGCCAGTTCTCTATCCACTTCACCGACCACTCATCCAGCCCACACTTCCTCAGCTTCCCCAGGAGGATATCATGGGAGACTGTGTCGAAAGCCTTGCTGAAGTCAAGGTAGATAACATCCACGGCTCTCCCTTCGTCTACCCAGCCAGTCATGTCATCGTAGAAAGCTATCCGATTGGTCAGGCATGATTTCCCCTTGGTGAATCCATGCTGACTACTCCTGATAACCTTCTTTTCTTCCACTTGCTTCATGATGGCCTCCAGGATAAGCTGCTCCATCACCTTTCCCGGGATGGAGGTGAGGCTGACCGGCCTGTAGTTCCCTGGGTCCTCCTTCTTGCCCTTTTTGAAGATTGCAGTGACATTGGCCTTTCTCCAGTCCTCGGGCACCTCTCCTGTCCTCCAGGACCTCTCAAAGATGATGGAGAGTGGCTCAGCAATGACATCCGCCAGCTCCCTCAGCACTCGTGGGTGCATTCCATCGGGGCCCATGGATTTGTGGACGTCCAGATCGCTTAAGCGATTCCTCACACAGTCCTCCTCGACCAAGGGAAAGTCGTCCTCTTTGTAGGCTTCTTGTCTTCCCTCCGGGGCCTGGGATTCCTGAGGGCCAGTCTTAGCACTGAAGACTGAAGCAAAGAAGGCATTCATTAGCTCTGCCTTCTCCGCATCCTCCGTCACCAGGACACCCTCCTCATTCAGCAGCGGCCCCACGTTGTCCCTAGCCTTCCTTTTGCTGCTGATGTAGTTGAAGAAGCCCTTCTTGTTGTTTTTGACATCCCTTGCCAGCTTCAATTCCAGGTGAGCCTTGGCCTTCCTCGTCGCATCCCTGCATGCTCTCACTACGTTTCTGTACTCTTCCCAAGTGGCCTGTCCCTCTTTCCACATTCTATGCACCTTTCTCTTCTGCCTGATCTCCGCTAGAAGCTCCTTGTTTAACCATGCAGGTCTCCTGCCTCCTTTGCCAGATTTCTTTCTCAGGGGGATGCATTGCTCCTGTGCATGGAAGAAGTGTTGTTTAAAAAGCGGCCAGCACTCATGGACCCCCCTGCCTTCAAGAGCCCTGGCCCACGGGATTCCTCCCAGTAGCTCCTTGAAGAGGGCAAAGTCAGCCCTCCTGAGGTCCAGGGTTTTGATCCTGCTTATCGCCCTGCTTCCTCCACGCAGGATCCTGAACTCGACCATTTCATGGTCACTGCAGCCGAGTCTACCTCCAACCTTCACGTCCTCCACCAGTCCCTCCTTGTTTGTTAAGACGAGGTCCAGCAGCGCGCCTTTCCTTGTTGGAATTTAATGTAAGTAAACAGAACTCATTTTCTTTGTGGAAAATTGTGACTATCAAAGGTACTAAATATCAGAAATGAAAGTCCATCAGGCCAACACACATTGTATCCTTGCACCAAGAAGCACACAGGCAAATGAACAATAAATGAGTCTGCTAAATGAAGGTTAAAGAAACCATACGCCCCCTGATGAACAAGAACGCCAAAATCATACCAAGAGAGGAGGAGAAGGCTGAGGTACTCAACAATATTTTTGACTAAGTCTTCACTGGAAACCTCTCTCCTGGCACCTCTCGAGTCGATGGACTGCAAGATGGGGGCCAGAGTGACCCTCCTGCTGTAAAGGAAGACCAGGTTCAGGACTACCTGAGGAACTTGAATGTACATATGTCTTTGGGACCTGAGTAGGTGCATCCAAAAGTCCTGAGGGAATTGGCTGATGTCATTGCCAAGCCACTCTCCATGATATTTGAAAGGTCATGGTAGTCAGGCAAAGTCCTGGTGACTGTAAGAAAAGAAATACTGTGTCCTTTTTCAAAAAGGGTAGAAAGGAGGACCCTGGGAACTACCGACCTGTCAGCCTCCCCTCTGTGCCTGGGAGAATCATGGAACAGATGCTACTGGAAGGTACTCTAAGGCACATGGAGGTCTGGGAGGTGATTTGAGGCAGGCAGCATAGCTTCACCAAGGTCAAGTCCTGCCTGACCAACCTAGTGGCTTTCTGTGATGGCGTGACTAGATCAGTGGACAAGGGAAGAGCTGTGGATGTGATCTATGTGGACCTCTGTAAAGCCTTTGACACTGTCCCTTACAACATCCTTCTCTCTAAATTGGAGAATATGGATCTGATGAGTGGACTGTTTGGTGGAAGAGGAATTGATTGCAAAGTCGCAGCCAGAAGGTAGTGGTAAATGGCTCGATGTCCAGATGGAGATCGGTGACAAGTGGTGTCCCTCAGAGATCTAGTGCACCCTCAGCAGCTTTGCAGATGCCACCAAGCTGAGTGTTGTGGTCAACACGCCTGAGAGATGGGATGCTATCAGTACAGGCTGGAGGATGCAGGGGTTATAAGCAGCCCTGATGAGAAGGACTTGGGGCTATTGGTGGATGAAAAGCTGGACATGAGCCACGAATGTGTGCTCACAGCCCAGAAAGCCAACCGTATCGTGCTCTGCATCAAGAGAAACATGGCCAGCAGGTCAAGGGAGGTGATTCTTCCTCTCTACTCTGCTCTGGTGAGACCCCACCTGGAGTCCTGCATCCATCTCTGGAGCCCCCAGCACAAGAAGGACATGGAGTTGTTGAAGAGGGTCCAGACGAGGGCAACAAAAACGATCCGAGGCCTGGAACACCTCTCCTATGAGGACAGGCTGAGAGTGTTGGAGTTGTTCAGCCTGGAGAAGAGAAGGCTGAGAGGGGAGACCGTCTAGCAGCCTTTCAGTACCTGAAGAGGACCTATAGGAAAGATGGGGAAAATATTTTTAGCAAGACCTGTTGAGACAGGACAAGGAGTAATGGCTTTAAATTAAGGGAGGGTAGGTTTAGACTAGATATGAGGAAGAAATTTTTCAGATTGAAGGTGGTGAAACACTGGAACTGGTTTCCCAGAGAGGTAGTGGAGACCCCATCACTGAAAACATTCAGGGCCGGGTTGGACAGGTCTCTGAGCAACCTGGTCTAATTGAAGATGTCCCTGATCACTGAAGAGGGGCTGGGCTAGATGACCTCTAAAGGTCCCTTCCAAACCGAGGCATGCTATGGTCCTATGATTCATTGTACTCAAATAAAACAGACCCCTCCCTCCGATAGCGTACTGTTCTTACCTACAATACTAGCATGATGGATAAAATACTGTTATCTAAAAAAAATGCTCAGGGCAAACTATTTCAAAGAAAACCAGTGAAGAACCTACACTGAAATAGTGGATAACTTTTTACCAGGTAAAAAATTCCTCTGGGAGATTTTTATTTTGCAAATACTGACTGCATCAGTTCTTCATTTTACTCTAATTATTTAGTAGGCTTCTTGTTCGTGATGACTGGATAATTTAAAAGATTAGCAGGTCATTTGTAACCATGGAAATCATGTTGCCTGCATATCTAATAGACTAATTTTCACATGAAGCGAGTCAGTAGTTCTCTTTATTTACCTGCTTGTTAAATGCTATTTTGAACTAACTTGTTTTCCTCAGGGGAATTGTCACTCAATTTCTGAAAAGAAAAACAAAAAAGTCAAGCTATGTCCTTACACAGCTACAATGAATACACACTTTCCCATATTTTCAGTAAATGTATATTTAACCATATTTGTAGTCACACCTTTTTTTGATTCTTGTCTTTTACATTTTAGATAGAGACTTAAAGTGTTTAGGATTACATGTGATCTCAAAGCATTCGCTCTCTGTTGCTTGATGCAATCAAGATTCAAAGGATTTATTTTTTGCGTACCAGATGTACATCACATCTGTGAAGTACCATTCAATCAGATGTGTCTTAAAAGGTCACAGAAAACACGACTCACCTATCCTCTTCAGTGTTTTCTCCACTTTCACAAGTACAACATTGTCTTCATAACTTAGGTTAAAATCTTTCTCCTGAACACCCCAACAAATTCCCGACAGATTGAACTCACATTGTATTATATTGCTTCTGTCACCAATTTAGCTAAAATCTGTTAATTTTTCCATAGTACTTGCTTAATTTGAAGTTAATGTCATGGCCATTTGACAACTAGCTGTCTTTATCTTCACTAATCTCAAAGCTGTCTACAAGCGCTCATCAATCGCTTGTTAAAATAATCATACTTCGTTGACTTCTTAATTATTTTAATGGGCAAATTACACAGCAATGTGATGTTGAAATATTAAATGAAAAATATTTCCAAAATTCATTTTCCAAACTTCCCCAGTTGTATGAGTACTTGGGAAACAAAAGAGGAACTTGAGGAAATAGTAACTACATATTGGGTTTAACCACAAAGAAATAGTATCAAAATTAAAATTTCCATCCAATCAGATAAGCATACTTAATAGATAAATCAAAATTAACGTCATGTGGAAATCAACCAGTTACTCCACCAAGTAAACTAAGAATACATTACCTACTTCATCAAAATCTCTGTATAAGAAGGAATTAAAATCATTGTTTAAACGTTAAACAACATCAAATGCTTCTCAGGAACAAGAATCCATTCATCAATACTCTCAAAAACACTTTATAACTGATATATATTAATCTTTGCTGTGCTATACAGGTCTTGCACTTATCATACATCTACAATACAGCCAGGTGGTACCAGCAGGCACCTCTCCAGCAAATATGTTGCAACAAATATAGTGACTGGCAAAACAAGAGTAGCCTTGACCTTCCTGTCTTGGGAAAATTTCACTGAGGAGCAACTGCATAGCATATCTGCTACAGTAAAGAAGTTAATTTGTATAAACAGTACTAAGAAGTGGCCACAAATCTTGAGTAAGCATAAAATAAATTGTGCTAGGTTTCATAACAATTTGAAGTAAAAATTCTTATCAATTGAAAAACCTATGACCTACTTATTCTCTGGAAAGCACTACAGAGTTGCCTTAACAAAAGTTTTACTACTTTCCACTATTCACACTGAAAAATAAAATTACTTATTTCTTCTTTCATTAGTTATCTTGTAGTAGCAGATCTTCAAATTACAGTTTGTATTTTAGACTGTCAGATATCTTCCTTCAAAATGGGATGGAGAAGAAAAATTCTCATACAAGTTGCGACTACCTTCAGACTTTTAGAAAACACCCACAAAATGCTAGGCTACACTAAAACTCGCTTTTCTCCTGTGAGACATCCAAATTTTGGGCAATCAAATACAAGGCTGAATTAGTGATGTATGCTTGTTGACTGCTCCCTTTCCAGGTCAAATTTTTTTCGAGATTTGAAAACAGACAACAGCTAGGATCAACTGCCATAACTTCATTCACGTAAAGAGGCAAATATAAATTAGCCACCTCATCTCCTTTTGTAACTGACATAAAAGGAAGGGACTTCCAGAAAGCAACTTATCTTTCTGTAGAAACTATCTTATGGTGGAAAATATTCACAACATAATTCTTTCTGCAGCTGTAAAAGGACTCTAAAGAGGTAAATTACTCCGCACACCTGATAAAGGAATCAGCCAAATAATCTAAGTGGAAAACATTCACAGGCGTTTCCCTCTGAAGTAGTACTCTAAACTCCCTTTATAGCCCATGGAGTTCTATGACAATCAGACTGACCCATTTTAGTCACCCACGGTACATAAATGAGAGATGGTTCATGCCCTGGTCTTCCTACTGCAATCATAAAGAGAACTTAGGTAGTAAGCTCAGATAATGATAACTGAAGCTGGCTTAAAAAATTTCTGTATTCAGATTTATTAATGTTGGGTGAATTGACAAAATGTGATAACCACCTTTTTTTCTGTCTCTAAGGTTATGAAACACAGTTATGACTTGCCTAGCTACATCATGACATCACTTTTGAACCACGTAGGGAAAACTACATTTTTTTATGCTGCAAATTCAGGGAGAAAGAGGAGGACTGGGAAAATTCAGTGAGATTTCAGGCTGTCTAGGGAGGCTGTTTAAGCTCCAAGATTGGATAGTCCATCTTACATCCATAGCCAAACTGAAAAAGGCCCCGAGTAATTTGGTCTCACCTCAGATCTGATCATTCTTTCCGTGGGAGGTTGAACTAGAGTCATCATGAGGTCCTTCCCAGCCTGAGCACTCCTGTGATCCTACAATCCTGCAAAAGAAGATAACTGAGGTCAAGCAGAGACAAAGAGATAAGGATTCTGAAGAATGAGTGAGACTGACATGCGTCACTTCAGCTTCTGCAGAAGCTGGGTGCTTCTTTGAATGGTGGGATCATACTTCCTCTATTGTTATCATTCCATGGGTTGTATGTCTTTATTGTCATTTTATTACTCCAAGGAACAGATTATCTCCTTTCCTCCCCTTTCTCTCTCCCCTATCTACTAGAGTACCTACTACTGAATGTCTTTTCTCCCAAAATTTTCCTGGGAGCCTCCCCAGCATCCAATGTTTTCCTGAGGGAGAAAAAAGAGAATGGAAGGACTGAGATCTGGCTGATGGAAGACAGAACTGGAAGCGGTGCGCACCATGCAATATTTTCCACTGTCATGTTCACTTTAATATCTATCTCAAATGTTCATTGTGTGCTGTGTATGTAAGGAAATAGGGATAAGTAGTCAGTATTTTCATAATTTCTACACCATAATATAATTTGCTTATATGATTCGTTTATGTGTAATATGGATAGTGGATTATAAATCCTGCTGTATTCTGTATGAAGTATGAAGGAAATGTAGTTTACTTATTTCTTTCCAGTCTATGCCTTTGAATAAAGTGATACTCCCAAGACTTGAATCTATATTCAGTCCTGGGAAAGATAAAAAATAAGCTGTACCAATTTTAAGGAATATTTAAAGTTTTGAACTGTAACCATGGTGTAATTGTTACCAAATTTCTCTATTCACTATAGCTCTGCTGGACCAGCTCCTGCTTCTAACCACATATATTATTTCTCTTCTCTTTGCGCTCACATAATATTGTAGAAGCTACAGCAGATACGTCACATAGCATTATCATCCCTTTGAAAATCCAGTCCCGTGTATTACTTTTTCCTCAGCTCAATTAGTAAATGATTACAGAAATTAGTAAATGAAAATGGGTTGAGCTCCGTATTAATAATGAAAGTCCAGTTATTTTTTTTTGTACCAGATTTTCTATTCCGTGAAAAAAATACTTAACATTATTTGAAATATTTTTTTTTTTCTCACACGGCTTATTATGCATTGAGTCATCCCTAGCCACATTTATAAAGATTCCCAATTATTATCATCCAGGTTTCATGTAAGATTCTTTTCTCTGGTGGTGTCAAAAGAACATTGACATTTTATATCTGCTGGACAGGAGGTAACTTCAGTTGTAAGTAATTTGGGTATGTTAGGCCATGCTAGAGCTAATCTAGAGGACAAATAAAACCAGCTATATATTTCATCTCATGCTGTTTGACTCACTTGATACTATTGTCTTGCTCTGTAAGGTCTTTATAGTCTTTTTACTATCTTTGGTCACAGGGTAGAACCTAACATAGTAAGGGCATGCAGTGCCACTATAATATAATTTTTAAATTCTGATTCAGTTCTTACCAGAGAATATTTAGTTTTAAATGTCCTAGAAAGGGATTAGCTGCACATTTCCAGCAAAAGAATTGTTGAAAGAGCTATTTTAAATTATTATTTAATAAAATAAATCTAAGTCCTAATATTTTAGATATTTGAAAAATTTGTATTTTTTTATCATGTAAAGTGCCTTTATAATGATTTATGACTTGCTCTGTGACCTGCACTTTCTTTGGTGGTTCAGATGACAAAGAGACTGAAAGTTATTTTGTGTGAAATCCAAAACAAAAAGACTAATCAAGGGGAAAATAAAAAGTTCACAAACTCTAAAACAGCAAGGAAACAATGGGCATTCAAAGGTGAAAAAAATTTACACCTTTACCTGAAAAAAAATGGAGTTGATTATAAAAGTTCAGGAAAGTGAAAACTTACCATACATTGTAGACAGGTACCTCTGAGGTTTTATAGTGATAATAAAAGTGTGTAGTCTGTTACATATTACAAAATAAATCAAACTGAAGTCACAGTTTCCTGATGTCAGAGGAATAATGAAAAAGAATTAGTGAGTTATAATAAATGGTTTGAATTTCCAAGGTTTTTTTGCTAAAAGAAGGGTATGTTTATTTTCTTACAGGGTCCTGATAGGCTGACCTACTATCCATAATGAAAAAGATGAGGCTTTCTTTTGATTGATTAAGTTGATGTTTTAACATGGACAATAATAGTGACTGCAAATGTAATGTGTGTCTTCAGCAATTCTACTTTTCCAGATACTGTCTATTATATTTTATGCCAGTAATACTGTCTTGAAGGAGACAATATTGTGTTGTTCATATTAGTTCGTCACATGCATTCCTTCTTTGGTATGTATTCTGGGATATGGATAAGAACTCTGGTGGGGTATTGCTATTTCTGGAATATTGGTATTTCTGAAATGATCTCATACACAGAAAGAACTAGACTGAATTTGAATTTGTTGCATATTAGCCACCTTCAAATTGCACAAATAGCAACCTTCAAATAGCTGGTTTTGGGCTGGGTTCAAACTTGCTATTAAAGGCATAAGCAACTATGAAATGCAAAGAGAAATTCGGGAGCTGCAAAGATTGAAACACAAAGAGAATTAGAGATTTCAATTGTTCATGTACACTGGGTAAAAATCAAATCAAGTTGTGATATGAGAGTTACATTTGTAGACATTACAAATTAGCTTTCCTTGGAGGCTCAGAGATACCACAAGAAAAAAAGGCAACTCCTGACACAATCCTGAGTATCATACTAGTTTTAGTTCAAAATGTATCTTCCAGGCTTCATCTGTACAGTAAGCACTCAGAAAATTTCCCACATTTTTTTCACCTCCTTCCTCTTCCTCTTTCTCAACATATTCGGATTTCTCCTGGAAGAAAACCATGTGTAGGAAGGAAGCTGTGAAGCACTTTGAAAGTTTCAACCAGACAGCTGGGGGGGAAGATTCCAGAGAGCACAATGAAATGCACTTGCTCGTTTTCAGATGGTCCTTCAAATTGCTACTTTGTGGACACAATGATCAAAACATACTCATATTTTACATCTTGTATGAATAAAAGGGTTAACAAAGTTCCCTGAAAAGGGGAACTGCATAAATGTGAGAAAAGTAATTATAAAGAAATTCAAAGAGTAGAACAAGTAAGTCTGTCCTGGTTTTGGCTGGGATAATGTTCTTTTACTTCCCATTAGCTGCTGTGTTTTGGAATTAGTATGAGAAGAACGCTGATAACACTGATGGTTTTAGTAGTTGCTAAGAATCAAGGACTTTCTTCAGTTTCTCATATTCAGCTAATGAGCAGATGTGCAGGAGCTGGGAGGGAGCGTAGCCAGACAGATAACCCTATCTGGCCAATGGAAATATTCCATGCCACAGACGTCATGCTCAGTTTATAAATGGAGGATAGCTGGGGGGCAAGAATCCTTTCTTTTTCTTTCTTTCTTATTTCCGTAGATTCGATTCATCGCTTGTCTGTGGGTTCATACTTTTCCAGGAGTGTCGTCCTTTTTGAGAGTTTTAGAAAATTCACAAAATTCTTGAGTTCGGAGTTCCACAATAGCTGCTCGGGGACTGACTGTGAAATCGTCATTGGGTGATGAGAAAATTGTATATAGTTTCACAAGTTTTTTATTATCACTATTAGTATCAGTTTTAGTATTAGTATTTCCTTTCTTGTCTTATTAAACTGTTTTTATCTCAACGCACAAATTTTACCTTTTGTCCATTTCTCATTTCTCCTCCCTATCCCACTGCAGGGGGAAGGGAAGCCCTGAGTGAGCAGCTATCTAGTGCTTAGTTAATGGCTGCGACATAAACCACAACAGACTCTTAAAATGGACTTCACATTTCTGGGGAAAATAGGCCTAAAAAGCCACAGAAATTGCATCCAGACTTGAAAGATGTAAAAGACCATAAAACTGTCAATACAAATTTAAAAACGTAATAATCAGGTCAAAAAATATTTTGAGAATCTTTATGTTAAAGGTATAAATGCTCATAATAAAAGATTTTTCCAACAAATCAAAAGCAGAAGACTTCTCAGAGAATGACAGGGATTAGCAGATGATGGAAGCGTATGAGGAACAGTCATACAAGAAGGTTGGATGAGACAGCTGTGGAAAAGAGAAGTGAATTTCTGCAATTGTGCTCAATTCAAAGGCAATCCAGAAGATTCCCACATCAGGTCTTCATTTCACAGTATGAATTTGAGGAAGTACTTCCAAATTAAGCATTCATAAATGAAATTAAAAAAAAGTCTAAATAAACAAGTACACTGAATAGGACTAAATAATTTTCAACAGACACTTAAAGAACTCTGATACGAAACTGTGAGGATCTTTACTATCGTGTGTAACCTATTTCTTAAATCAGTTCTTGCAGGAAGAGGAATGGAAGGTGGCAAGTATGACAAAGCGTTTAAAATGGCTGTTGGTGAGCAAGAAGGATTTGACTGACATGTACCAGTCTAAGTGGTAAAACCTTTGTAAAGAACAAACACAGTAAACACACAGATAGATACAGTATATTGATAATGAGTTAATATGGGTTTTGTAAAGGAAAATCATGCCTTACAAATCTATCTGTTTTTTCAAAGTGTCACTGAGTAGGTGGATAAGTATGGTCCAATTATACTTCTATTTTCAAAAAGCTTTCAACAAGGTCTTACAAGTATTTATTAATTTTGGACTTTGGCTGCTCGATATACACATAAATGTTTGGAAACATGATCTATAGTGTGGTAGTGATGTTTTCAAATAATTCAGAACTATTCCACGCAGTCAAAATCAAAGCTGTCTTTAAAGAGCTCAGGAGGATTTATCCATAGTCAGTGACTCAAGGATAAAATGATGTATGAAATGCAAAATTAAGAAGCATAGAATAACGCACACAGAAGGAAAAGAAAAAACACCACAAACCTTAGTTATACTTATATAATCATAGTCTCTAAATTGAGTGTACAGGAAGAGGTCTTCAAATAATATAGACAGGTCTCTGAGAAAATATGTTTAATATGCATAGGTAGTTAAAAAGCAAACGGGGTCATGGAGGATACACTGATGGAACAGAGACTAGAAAACTTCAATAAATAACTGAAGTCTGGACTGCTACATTAAAAATATTTTCTGATTTAAGACCAGAGCATGGCAGAACTAGAAAAAAAGTTGCAAAGAACAGTGCATTGATTATCAGACACATGTAATTACTTCCATACAAACTGTGACTGAGTCCAGAAAGGTATGACTGAGGAAAAATAGGATCAAGATCTGTAGCTTTTTGAAAAAGAAATTATAAATATGGTTAGGAATCATATAATCCCTATTTTAACATGGGAAAAAGGGGTGCCCCAAAAAGCTTAGCAATCACAGAATCACACAGAATCACAGAATGGTAGGGGTTGGAAGGGACCTCTGTGGGTCATCTAGTCCAACCCCCCTGCCGAAGCACGGTCACCTACAGCAGGCTGCACAGGATCTTGTCCAGGCGGGTCTTGAATATCTCCAGAGAAGGAGACTCCACAACCTCCCTGGGCAGCCTGTTCCAGTGCTCCGTCACCCTCAGAGGGAAGAAGTTCTTCCTCATGTTCAGACGGACCTTCCTGTGCTTCAGTTTGTGCCCATTGCCCCTTGTCCTGTCACTGGGCACCACTGAAAAGAGTTTGGCCCCATCCTCCTGACACCCACCCTTCAGATATTTGTAGGCATTTATTAGATCCCCTCACAGCCTTCTCTTCTTCAGGCTGAACAAGCCCAGCTCCCTCAGCCTCTCCTCGTAGGAGAGATGTTCCAGTCCCCTCATCATCCTCGTAGCCCTCCGCTGGACTCTCTCCAGTAGCTCTTCATCTTTCTTGAACTGGGGAGCCCAGAACTGGACAGAGTACTCCAGATGAGGCCTCCCTAGGGCAGTGTAGAGGGGAAGGAGAACCTCCCTCGTCCTGCTGGCCACACTCTTCTTGATGCACCCCATGTGCAATAAGATGTACAATAAACTAAAGCACTTTTTTTCCTCACACAGCACATTATTAGTGTGTTGAATTTTTGCTACAGTCGTTTTGGAGGTCAAACGTGCAATTGTATTCGTAAAAGGGATTCAACAAATCCCCAATGCATTCAGGCCTTAAGTGGATATTAAATACAAGAGCTCAGGTGTAAATCTTTAAATAGCTAATTATCAGAAATGGAGAGCTGACTAAAATGAGGATAACCCTGTGCTTGCTACATTTCTTAAGCATTTATATTTGCTACCAAGGACAGGATGCCAAAATATGTGGAACATTGATTTAATTCTGTAGAGCAGGTCCTGAATTCTTTGTCTAACCCATAGACAAGACACGATTGAAAAGAAAAGGGTTAAGCATATGCAGCAAGGCAGTTTAAAAGATCATAGAATCACAGAATGCTTTGGGTTGGAATGGACCTTTACAGGTCATCTAGTCCAACTCCCCTGCAGTGAGCTATCTTCACTTGAGATATCTTGAGGTATCTTCAGCTAGATCAGGTTGCTCAGAGCCCTGTCCAACCTGGTCTTGAATGTTTCCAGGGCAATCTGTTCCACTGTTTCACCACCCTTATGGTAAAAAATTTCTTCCTTACATCTAGTCTAAACCTACCCTCCCTTAGTTTAAAGTCATTAGTCGTCCTATCGCAACAAGCCCTGATGAAAATATTTTCCCCATTTTTCCTATCTTCTCAAGATACCTGTCTCTGCTTCCACTGTCTGTGCAGTTCCCTCTTGCCCTTTAGTTTTGCCAGCAGGTCTCAACTCAGCCATGCTGATCTCTTCCCTTCCTTGCCTGACTTCTTACTCCTGGGGATGGAGAGCTTCTGTGCTGTATGGAAAGCGTCCTTAAAGATCTGCCAGCTCTATTGTACCCCCCTGTCCCTGAGGACCATTTCCCAGGGTTTAATACTGACTAACTCCTTGAAGAGTTGGAAGTTGGCTTTCCTAAAATTTGGGGTGCTGACTATTTTCCTCGCCTTTCCCGTATCCCTCAGGAGTGTGAACTCCACCAGTGCATGATCACTGCAGCCCAGGCTGCCTCCAGTCTTGACACCACCAATGAGCTCACTTGCACTGGTGACCACCAGGTCCAGTGTCACATCCCCTCTGGTAGGACTGTCTATTACCTGGCTTAAGGAGTTATCCTCCATACACTCCAGGAGCCTCCTGGATTGCCTACAGCTCACCATGTTACTTTTCCAGCAGATGCCGGGGTGGCTGAAGTCCCCCAGCTGGATGAGAGACTGTGAGAGTGAAGCCTCCTGGAGCTGGAGTAAGAAGGCTTCATCAGTAGCTCCCCTTGATCAGGCAGCCTGTAGTAGACACCCATGACCAGGTTCCCTTTGTTGCCACTCTCTCTGATTCTTACCCATAGGCTTTCGACCTGCTCATGGCTATACTTCAGGGACAGCTCTTCACACTGTATTGATTTCTTGATGTAGAGGGCAACACCTCCACCCCTCTTTCCCTGCCTGTCCCTTCTGAACAGCCTGTAGCCATTGATAGCTATGCTGCAGTCATAGGATTCATCCCACCAATCTTCAGTAAGGGCAATCAGACTGGAACGTCTTTTTTAACCATTGCACATATGTAAACCTAAAGTCCTTGAGTTGTTAAAGAATTTTGTAACTCAGACTTATCTTTTGTCACAATTTCTCCCTTTCATGAGATGATGAAAGAGCCATCTATTTTAGGGTGAAATGTACCACTCTGTAGGCAGCAAGTAATTACTGTTTACAGTAAGGGAAATCTAAGATGATTAGTATTGACAGCTATATTTTAAATATCTATACTGTATAATGTCAAGCCTGTTCAGAGAACTTTTGCCTTGAAAATGTGGTAAATAAGAGGAGATAAACCTGATGCCGAGACCATACTGAAATCCATTGAAACTAAGAGCTCCATGGACCCACTTTTCTAGGACCCAAACACCTTAGTCTTGGGAGTCAGAGCTTTACAGAACAGCAAGCTTTTAGAGTAATGCAAAACACCTAACAAATATCATGAATCGTTTGTGGCATTGGTTCTTCTACTTTTTCACATTATGAATATATCTGTCAAGACACTTGCTGAGACAGTAAAAGCAGAGTGACCAGTAGCATGGTCTCTTTCTTTCTGAGTGTTGTTCAGCAAATCATTAATGATGAAAATTGGGATGACATAAGGACAACGGCAGAAGAAATTGTCATTTCCAAGTAAAGAAACTCTGGCAGAATCAAAATTCTCAGAACAAAATAAAAATCAATCTCTAGAAGTTATGTGCAAACTATTTTCTGTCTCTTTCAAGCACTGGAGGTAATAAGGTGAAAAGTCGATGTCCAGACATACCTGTGTTAATAAAAAAAATTAGGAGATTATTTATTCAGTCTGTGGTAAGTCAGAAAAATGGAAGAAAACCCAATCTGTGGGAATAATGTTCAGCGCCTGAAGTACGACTGTCTGAAGGTAGGCGATCATTTTCTTTCATGACTAGTGAAGATTGCTATGTATAAGGTGTAAAATGAAGATATAAAAAGATCCATTGCTCTTGCTACAATCACCACGTCATCTGAATGGCAAAATAATGATTTTTCTAAATATTCAAAACCAAATCATCTAAACTATTTTTATTCACAACATTGTAGTCACTTAAATTATCTCTTAACCTTGCTTCTGTTTCTTTCACTTATGCACTGTTGGAAGACTGTAAAAAAATAATTTACATTGAATCAAGACAGGAGTTATCATTATTTTTAATGTGGGATGGTATGAAATGTTTTCTTTCCAATTTATTGTAAAATTCTCTGTTGGGAAGGAACAGTCCTAGAAACCGCTAGGATACCACTGTGAGTGCAGTAAGTTTGACACCTCAGTAATACATAATTTTTTAGTCTTGTACAGCAGTAATGTTTGAGTAATCAAACTCTGTCTGTTTCATGGCATATTTCTGCACCATGAATGACATTCTAGATCAGTGAAGCTCTGTGTTGCTTAATGCTAGTATTTCTAACAGAATATAACTTAACCTCTCAACCCTGAGAGTGGGATAAGAATACTACTACTGTTACAGGAATCACAGAACAGTATAGGTTTGAAAACACTTCTAGAGGTCAGCTAGTTCAACATGTCCAGACAACATAGGGTTTACGTCAATCAGACCTAGCAAAATATGGTTGTGAGATGGTCTGGATATTGTTTGCTAAGCACACATGAAACCAGAAACGTATTCTCTGTGGTTGCATCTATACTAGTAAACTAAGTATGACCAGGACACGGGTCCATGTGTATACAAAACTAGTCCACAATAATCCACACCACTTCATAGTTATCCCATTGACTGACATGATTTTAGCTCACACCAGCAAACACCCTTCTGGACAAAAACTACAATACAAGACAACATTACAACAACACTAATGACCAGGGGACTGCAGAGTCCAGGGAGTGTTCCCAATAAGTAGTAAAGATGTGATGGCCCTCTTTGGGAGGGCGAGAGAATTTGGCTATATGGGCTCAAAAGGTGTTACGCAGCTTGCTCTTGAGTCCAGAGGTGAGCCTTTGGTTTTTCCGGTCACCAGAATAGACTCAACCAGCTGGCTATCTGAGTAACAGGGGAATTTCTTTTCCTTATTGCCAAACACAGTATTATTCTATTTCATTGAACTAGTGCGATTAATGGCATGCTTGCTCACTCGGTGCATTTACTACACAGTTTGAATAAGATTAGTACCATTTTCCACTGCAAAAGTGTTTTTTTCTGTATCTGTATATGTATGTGTTGTATATCTTCACCATCGTTTCTTACAAGATAGCGTTCTGCACTGTGTGAGAAAATGGTTGTACTAGTTAATGGTGTTTGGGGAGAGAGCAGATTTATGCTTAGAGCTGCCAAGATTCCCTGCTTCCTCTTGTATGAGGACAGCTTTATCGAGACACAATCATTTGAATAATGGTACTCTTAGTAGTAAAACTGTTAGCAGTAGATATCGGAGAAACCCAAGCTATTTCTACTCATACAATAAAGATTTCCCTATTTTCCCAGAGCTAAGAAAAACTTCCTTTCCAGCCCTGTTTTGTCTATAGCAGTATTACGTCAACAACACTGACACAAATTGTCAAGAGATATTATCAGAGATTGTAAACTTTCAATATCAGAACTTAAAATAAATGCTTTAACTTGTTTTATATCCGGGCCAGAGAAACTATCCCTAAGATCTTATTGGCTGTCAGCTGCTTAGAGAGTTGAAGATGAGCCTGGCCTCACTGAAGAAAGCTAACGCAACCTGTTAGCCTCAAATCCTGTCTGCTTTCCCGAGCGCTCTTGTTTTGTCCACCTGAATGTTAAGGACCCCTACTGTCCTGTGTCACTGACTACAGATAATTACCTCCTTATAAGTAAGATGCAAGTGTGACTCCACAAGAAGTGGCTATAAAATTATGACTATGGACAACCACCTGTCTCCTGAAAAAATGGAGTTAAAACTTTAATATATCTTAACTTCCTTTTCTGAACAGTAGCAAATTCCTTCCTCAAAATCAGTAGGCAGAGTAATTAATCTTGTACACCAGATGTCCACACTGACTTGGGAAGTTGGAAAGATAAAATTCTGCATGAGCACAAGAACATATTCTCAACATTAACAGAATGAAATAGAGACATCAAGTAAGCGAAAACAGATGTTATTAAAATGTCAAGTGCAACAGATGTGTGGATACAAGACAAGCTTTGAAAAGGTTAAACTTTGATCCAGGTTAGGCAGCAGGAATCTGTGTTAATCAGGTAGAAACACTAATCTACTTTGGAACAGTTATTGCCACCTTTACTGTAATATGCTATTATGTATTACTCTCAGTGGGACTACTTCTGAAATATTAACCAGCTGAGCATGAGTGATGGCAGCATCTCAGCTGTGTATGCTTGATAGTGTGCTCTCATAAACCTGCTCTCAAGAGCAGCCAGCGTGTTGCAGCCAGCATACACTCAGGCACCGTGAAGCAGATACACATTCATAGTTTTGATGTAGCTCATATTTTTTATATCTTCCTTTTAAAAGGCAAATATTTTTCCATTTGGTCTGTACAAAGCTTTCCAATTGTATATTTAGATAGAAAATCTGACTTGGTTTTGATTTCTGAGCTATGACTGGATGTTTCCACATACTCCCTGTGAGTTTTGCTTAATCAAGGAGTACGTTTTTGATCCATGTGTCTGTTTTCAAAGTACCAGGGCCACATTTTGTCAATAGTTACAACCCTGAGCTCATTCTGCTAAATGACTGGTATATATCTGCAGCAACTAAAGGAAGCACTGTACTTCAGAGATGCTCTGTGGTGTTCTCTCCACAGGGGACTGAAAAGCTCTCAGGTCTCATTTCAGTCCTAGATGCCTATGTTCTTTCACTGAACCACATAACACCTTTCCCTTCACTCAGCCTCCATGCCTATGTGCCTTATGAGTTGCACTAAGGCAGTGTGGAGCTAAGGTTCCTCAAAGACTCTTACTGTTCCAACGATGGCTGGGAGCTGGTAGGCTCACCTATGCATTATTTGTGGTGTAAAAACTGCCACAGCATGCTTGCCTCTTTGGGGCATAGCTCTTTCATTTGCCTCAAAATCACAAAGTAGACCTGGTTCTTAAAATTCCCAAAACTCCATGGAGTTGAAATCTCAGTTCCACCATGTCTAGCTTCTCTTGACTTTACTTTCTAATAGCAGAGGGAAGATCATTATTTCGTCAGCTGCCAGGTTCTTCTCACACAGGCAATCTGGATAAGGCAACCTAATGTAACAGAGGTTTAAAATGTGTCCTGTCTCTTTACAGTCAAGTGTTACACCCAGCTGACATGCAGCATAGTAGCAGCAAATTATATTTTACAAATATTGGATATTATTTTCTTGTTACCATTAAGTGTTGTAAATTAAAAAGCACATTCATTTCTACCTTTTGGTGTGTGAATATGATCAGTCCTTAGTTTAGATCACTAAGGACAACAGTCATATTCAGACTTCAGATAATTGAAATCTACAGTAAACAGATTTTACTCACCTGATTATTATTTTTACCAGTCTTTTGATCCTGATTATAACCACTGAGGGAAAAAGAGGTGCAGCAATACCATTTTGACTCATCCTCTTTTTGTGTTGTTCAGTAAAGCTACTTTTTTTTAGGTAAGACATTATACTGAATGAAACTGATGGAGGGGCTCTTTCTGGCATCAGTGCAGCTCTTTAAGACCTCAGCTCATAGTGACCTATAGCTGAATAAAGCTCTAACCTCTAAAAGAATTTTTGATAAATGTTTTTTCTTTTGCAGAGATAACACCTCATAGAGTTGTGTTAAGAGATCAACTTCAAGATTCCCTATTGCTTTTAGGGGCTTTAAAGTCATAATAGAATAGTTTTATTTTATTACTCAGCTCAGAGTCTTCTCATCTATCCCAATCGATTTGATTTACTCTTGGGTTGTACTTCCAAGTTTTTCTAGTGTTTTTATACTGACATTTTGTGTTCTCACAGTATCAACAAGGAAAGTTGAGCACTTAACTGAGGTTTGACAAATAAGCACATTTCTAAGAGGCTAATATTACCTTGTTAATTTTATGTTAATATCTGTTTTAGTAATATTGTTCTTCATTTAGAATACAAGAAAATTGTATTCATAGAAGCATCTAAATACTTTTAATTAATACCTTGTTGAATATGGGTGTCTTTTTTAAATGTCCATTCAAACATGAGCCAATTACAGACCACAAAATATTCAGTTGTATTAAATGTTCTCCTTCACTCTATAGGTGTTTGAAATCTGTGCAGCCAAGAACAATTTGTTTGATAAAGCAAACTACGAGTATCTTTTGGGAGAGGTCGTTAGTTTATTGTAAACGTAGCTACCATATTGAGGATATTATCAACAGCTGAATAGTGTAGTAATAAGCAGAAAAAGAAAAGAAGGCAAATATTGTTTCTTCCCCTTCTTGTGGATCATATCTTCCTTACAATAGACTTCTAGGAGTTCAAAAAATGGCTAGTAAGTCCTTTTTTTTTTCTTGCTTTTGGACTTTCTCTGATGTTATTACATGTCACTATCTGAGCAGCACCATGACAACATCCCACGACATCCCTCTGCCGGGACAAATAAATTTTATAGTTCTTCATTGAGTGGAGGCTCAGGGTCATGACTGGCATGAAAGGTAAGCTGTCTGTTCCTGTTTTATCAAGTTAGACAGTAGAACAGCATTTCTGTTTAGAAAATTCAACTGTGACAGAGGGTATGTCATTGGATAGTTCTTGCTTTAATGTATGTCCACGTTTCACTACACAGTATGAATCACAGAAAACCAGGAAACCAGATTTGAAAAACTCCATGCAGGTACCAGAGTCCATGGTTATGTGAACACTTTGCCTAAGCTAAGGCATCGTGTTTTCAGTAATGCTAATAAGCCTTGCTGTGAGAGCTGTGATTACATGTATATACAGCTCTGGGTCAGAAGGAACTCAGAGTCAAAAACAATAAACATGCATATATGTGGTACTCTGCTTGTACAGTACTAGTATGCTTTTCAAAGGTCACACTCTGCTCTTCAAATGCCCCTTGACTGGAACAGGTCTTGCATAGAACATCCAATTTCCTTCCATTGAGAATAAGAGCAGCCATGAGCATGGCACTATCCAATACACCAAAGAGGTTCAGAAGACACAGTGATGATGAATTCTTTAAAGATATCAGCTGTTATTCTTCAGCAGTAAGTTTCTATTGAGAGCATATAAACTGTTTAAAGTGTGCAATTAAGTTAAATTTTAAATCACCATCACAGATGGCAAAAAAGTCATTCCTGACACAGGAGATAATGACTCCAAAATGTGAAGTTGTTACACCAATGCATAGGACGTTTCAATACATTAAAGCATTTCTCTGGGTCTCAAGTAGTATTTAAGACATGAAAATTAACTTTTTTCTCTGACTTCATGGTCAGAACAGTACTTCTATGGCTGAAAATTTTGAGAAACATTCATGAAGATGTTTACCATGATAATTTTCAGGACAAATAGGAAAGTTTGACAAAGCTGGTATAACAGACAGAGCTTTGCACAGCAGGGAGTATCAGGCAACTCTAAAAATAGAGACTGCTACTAGTTCTGCCTAGAATAACATGCCTGAAAGAAGAATACACATTTACACAGCTGGCTTTACATGACTCTTATTCATGCAATAAAACAAAAGGAAATTACGTCTTCTGAGGTTTTATTTTTTTTATCAGGCATTCATTAAATAATAATTAGTTCAAAGTGTAAATGTGTATCATGAGTCATTTCTACATATGCATACTTATCCTTTTTGAAAGAGCAATTGTCTCCCTGAGGTAAGAACATCAGTGAGCTGTGTACTGAATTAACAGTCTTAAACTTTAGTAGACCCAGTTTCAGCAGTTGAATAACCTTTTTCTTTGTCTTAAACCAATGTAAAAGTAAGGGATTCTTCCTGTCTGGGGTTGGTGAAAGCTGAAATTGGTCATACATAGCTAGCTGGACACTTAAATTCTGTTTAGGTCTATGAAAATATCACTATTTCTTCAACACACTTTCTTCAGGACTTCAGTCTTTCAGGACTTTATTTCTTCCTGAAAGCTCTCTCTCTGACTCTCACATTTATATTTTTTCCTGAAAGAACATCGTGGAGTAATACATCTGTGAGTATCCCCTTGTTCTAAACTGTTTTCTGCACATAGACTATCCAGGAAGACTCACAGACAGTGCATTTCATTTAATTCTTCCCTAGCAAGTCCAAAATGGAATTTAATCTTGTTTCTCTTATCTGTAACCTTTCTACTCCCTTGAGGAGTTTCCTCCTTCCTTCAATACTTTAGAATACTCCCTAGTATTATTATGATTGTAATCTCATTTGTGTCCTCTTCTCCAATTATTTCATACCTGCAGAAATGACAAGAGATCTTTCTGCCAACAGCATTACATAAAAACAAGACTTTATTCTAAACGCACTGAAAAAACTTCAGTCAAATATTGTTTTCATGAGAATTTTTTCTTCATTTTTCTATAATCCTTTATAGCCTTGCGGACAAGAAAAATATTATTGTTTGTTAAGGTTGTAATTTAAAAAATAATAAAAAATCCCAGATGCAGTCTGAAATCTTGGACTGATTTACAGTTATTTTAATTTAGGCAATTTACTTTTTCTTAGATGTTGACTTACTGAGTATAAAAAAACTTTTCATTTCAGGAAACCACAAAAGGGGCTAAAAGACTGGTATGTATCTTTTGGTCCCAGAGCCAAAAGAAACTGAACTAAATTTCAGTTCATCAGTTACTAAGTATATGGTGGTCTTACATGATCTTGTCCTATTTATTTTTATAGATTCATGTCAGGTTCTGCTATATCTCCAAAAATAATCTGGAAAGAAAACTGGGATTTCTGTGTGCGAGGCTTTTTCAGCTAGTGTGTCAGACTTGCAAAATGCCCTCTTTGAAGACAGAGTTGACCTGACACACAATTGTTGCCCTTATCTTTGTTGCTGCTGACACTAGGAGTCTGAACCCTCCTTGGAGACCTAAAAACAATTTTGATGTGACAATCTGGGAAGTTACCACTGGTATTTTTCAAATACTGCAAAGTCACAGATTTTGACCTATACAGAGCCAAGTAAACCTCTGGACGGTGTTGTATTTTATGGGAAAAATGTTTTCATTGATTATGAAATTCTGCATTTTACTGCAACATAAAACAGAGGATTAACCATGAAGAACAAAATTCAAATTACAGTAGCAAAAAAAGTAATAACAGCCCTAGATGTGTTTAAAACATAAGTTGTTGTTTGGTTTTTTTTTCTGGATTCTTTTACAGGTTACTTTTCAGAGTCATAGTGGAAGATAAAATCAAAGGTAAAGAATGGGGAGTAACAAGAATTCCTTATTTGTTAGTATATAAAAAACTGCAAATTGGTAGGTGCAGTCCCACATATTTATCTCTGAAAACCCATACAAATGAAAGCTATTCGTATGTTTCTTCTGTGTGGCTTTTAGTATTACTTAAAAGGTTTGAAAGGCCTGACACTGATCCTTTAGCATAAATCCTGGTTTAGTGTTTAATAACAGACTGATGTATATGTCATCTTTTAATTTTTTTCTGAATTTCTGTAAAGACAACAATTTTTATAACTATTTGCAAAAAGTAAACACCAAAGTTATGTTCCTGATGAAATTTCAAAATATTGTCCAGATATCATCCAAGTTTGTTTACGTGAATAACCAATGGCAGGAATTTTTAAGGCAATTACCTCATAAAAAGAGTGTTCTCATATATATTCATTCTGAGATTGCTATTTGTCAACAAAATAGGTCATTAAATTTGTAGATATATGTTAATATCTAGGGAAGTAAACTGAGATTTTCAGAAATTGCTTTTACTACTTTGACAGAAATTGAAGTGAAGAAGGCAATGAGTGATTTGTCCCTCACACTTGCACAGTATATTGTGTTATTTGTCCTCTGTTCTTCTAGGCAGGGACTTCGCACTCTGTCATAGCACAAGTGTCTGTTCCTTAACCTCCTTCCTGTGAACAGGGAATGCACAACACTCGTTAGAAAACAGAAGAGGTTTAAAACTGGTTTATTTTACAAGCTACTTTAAATATCTATGGAAATATTTTTTCTTTAGGTACACCTAGAGTATTAAAACCCACAGATAAGATTTCCCAAGGCATTTTCCATTATTAGATTATTGTTATTATTTTCCTGTTAATTCAATTAAAGCCTTTTTTTTCACTCTTATGACAGATTTTCCATGTGGAAAGGATTAAGAACTGTCTCCCTGGGCACTAATGTGAGACATCTTCAAAAAATCACAAATATTTAATTTTTGAAAAGTTGTCTTTTTATTGTTTATTTGTTTTAATGTGATGCAGTGCCAAAGCAGGATCTTCCACATTTTTCTTGTTCAGTATGCATGAAGAAGAATTACAACATAACGGATGTATTTAGATAATTATTCATAATAGGAAAATTACTGACAGTATGTAATATCTTTTAACAGCCGACACTTGAAAACCAGGGACTTGCAAAACCCACAAAAATCACAATATTTTTCAAGATATACTGAAAAACTTTACTTTACAAAAAAGTTTTGGTATAAAGTTTTCTCATTTTTCTGCATTTTATTTGTTTCTTCTCTCATTTTGAAAATGAAAAAACAATATGTTGAGGATTTTTACATGTTTGGTGTGTTCAATTGCTAGCTGTTTTAAGTAGAATGTTCAGTGGAAGTTTCCACTGTCATAAAAGTTGTACCTCTGAAATATTTTAGTTTAGAAGATCTAAACCCAAACTCAGAAACTCACTCTGTTCCACACAACTAACAAACCTTTATGGTTTTATTGATAATTCTTGTTAGATCTTAAGCATAATTCAAATATTAATGTTTATTGTAGCACAGGAATCTTGATTTTTAAACATAAGCTTTGTAAAGGGGGAAAAAAATCTCACCCTCCAACAGAAGATATAATTTAGCTGAGACTCATGAATGAAAAAAATACGCATGTGTTTTTTCCAATGTCTGCTAGTTCACTACAGTATGCTATCCTTTCAGATCTAAGGAATTACAAGAAAGCATGTGTTTACAAGATTAACTACTAAAATATTAGGCCTAAGGTATATGGAGTATTTTTACTTAGTCAGTACCATGGTGGCAGTTTCACAGATAAACAAGCAAAAAGAAAGGAAGGTCAAGTGAAATTCTCCAATGTATTTGTCAAAACCTGGGAAAGTACTAAAGAACTTCGGAATTCTGGCCCATAGCCCAATACTCTAGACCACAAAATAAATACTGCACTTAATATATCCACTCCAGCCAAAGTGTTTTAGTGTATATGACAGGGCAACCCAGAACTGACAGGATATTAATTCTAAAATTGATCCCCATTGGTCTTTTAGGCAACTATATATTAATACCTCTGCAAACCATATAATGCACAATTTTCATCTTATGTTTATATTTCATCATGCACACATTATTTCCTATAAAAAAAGTTGCAGTGCTATCTGATGTGAGATTTGGGGGGTTTCTGTAGCTCAGTGCTGCTGCTGATAGCGAGGACCCTTCTCCAAATAGCCCTGTTTAAGATCCTTAAATGAGGAGAGAGAGGGAAGGTGGTAATGGCAAGTGTGGACAAGGCTGAGCACGCAGCGGGAGGGCAGAGGCAGCAAAGTTGACTCACTCCCACGACTGTGTTGTGATACTGAAATGAATTTGTCTCATTCTTAACCCTCAATAATAAAATCAGAGGTACGCCTAGTGTTCTGCCGATTGTAGGACTGTTGCTCATGAGTTTACATTTAAAAAAAAAAAAATGAAGTGAGAGGAAAAATCAAATCCAAATTAATTAAGCTTCATGTAAGACTAGCATTTGTAGATACAGTTAATTTTTCATCTTCTACCAAAGAGATTAGAGTTCATATCTCAAAGGTAATTCAAAACCCATATTTGAAGGAAAGAATTCCCTTGGGTTTAGAAGTAGGATTTACTTAACCTACAATGAATGAAGGAGTGGCACAGTGAGTTTAGCTAATATAACAGCTTTATGTATTTCATATATTTTTCCACTGAAATTTCCCTCCTGCTTCCTGTGTTTGACATTTTAAGGAGTACATTTAGTTCACTTTTTCAATGAGTCTCTATGGTAACAGCAAAAATACCCAATCAAAAGCCTTTTCCTCCTCTGCCTTCTTGCCTGTTCACTCAGCAGAAGCTGCAAAGCAGAGAAGTGAGAAGCACTGGTCCTTTTAAGTGTATTAGTAGTGTGTTACAAAGTAGAAAGAAATGATCTGTAAATTTCAAGACTAGTAATGATCACACTTGTTAGAGAAAGAATTAATCATCTGTCAAGGAACATCTTCAGCATCAAACAACTTTAATGTTTCAGAATTAACTATTTTCTTTTATATTAACCTGAATAATTGATATTTTCCTTTATATTAAACTGAAGGATTGTTCTTTCAGTTTCAAACACTAGGCTATACTAGACCGCAGCAGCAGGTGCAATAGGTTTATAAAGTCCTTTTATTGTAAGCACACCACGAAACAACAAGTTTCTGGCAATGTATTCAGTAATAGCCAGCAACTCCATTTTCACAGCTGTTAAATAAAGAAATATGTTAATAGATTGCCTGAAATCAGTAAAAGATGGAGGAAGTCAGAAAAGATACACAGGATTACACATCAGCATCAGGAAACCATGGTAGCATACTGAAACCTATTAAAGGATTTTAGAGAAGAGAGACTGTTGCAGCAAGAATGGCTTTTCCACCTATTATTGCTTCTTTCACATACCAGAGGCTCACCTGAAGTCTCCTAAAATGTGACTGACTTGGGATATTGGCATTTCTCCTAGAAAGCATTTAGTTATATAACGTATAGAGAGCTACTAAGAATGCCCTGGGACCCCTCCACTGTCAGAGCGGTGGCGCCAGGCTGGAGTCTGCCAGCATCTACACGCCAAGAAAGCCTTCAGGGGCCACATCCTTGCCAGCCCAGCATGGCAGGCTGGGAGCTGGACCGTGTCATGGGTCTGCAGCATGGCCCTGTTTGTGCTGCCCGGTCACGGCAGTTTGATCCGCACAAAGAGCCAAGCGTCACAAAAGCTGATCTATTTTACTATTCTAATCAACCTAGTGCAAACATTAACATGGCTATTCATAGCTTAACCTTTTGAAGGTAACCCATCACTAATAAAAAGTCATACGTACATGAAAGGACACTCATAATTAATCTTTTTGTCAGCAATACAGAAACAAATAGCAACATTTTAGTGTGATTAAGAAAACTTTTCTCTGGCATTTGGTACTTAGCAGACAGCTTCTCAGAAACCTGTCAGTTCGGTTTCTAATGAACCCTGACCATTATCTTTAAAACAGCTGTGAATCTGCCTGGACAGGGATGACCACAGTTTCTTAGGGGGCAAATAGATAAATTGACCATGGACAGATGCATTGTGTCCAGGAGAGATTTAAGTCAATCATTTTGACTTTCTATTGTTTGCCCTTTTCAGGAAGGCCTGAGCGGTACAAATGCAGGAAAGCAAAAAAAAAACTTCACAAAAGATGAAATCTCATCTGCAGTTTTAATGCTACATATCTATTGACAAATAAATAGGGTTTGTCCAGCTTTTAACTGGTGAAGTGGCTTAGTCGAGAGTTGCAGAAGTCTCATCTACAATGTAATGAAAACTCACAAGATAATGGTAAATGTAGTAATGGAGAAATCACTTGGGACAGACTGCAAGTCCCAAGTTACTCCAATTCACAAATACAAAGCCAAAAATTAATGTTTATGATGAAGATTGGACTGAACACATACAAAAGAAAAACTGAAGAAATTTTTTATGTGTGAAAAAGTCACATCCTCCAAGCATGTGCAATAACCCTTGAGATTCACATAACATCATGACTTTTGGAAAATCTGTAACAGAGCTAAAAACAAAATTCAGCTGAAAATGAAAACAGAAATTATTGTTGTATATGTATTAGCATTATGAACAGAGTCAAAGCTGACTGAAAACTTATAAATAGTACAGTTTCATAAAAGAGTCAGTAGAAGGATCACTACATATCTTTTTCAGAGTATTATTAAAAGGACATATGTGAAATCCAGTAGATAAATGACAAATTTCTTCAGGACAGCAACAGCTTCTTAAGGAGTAACATAAATAACTGGAAATTTTTTTAACAAGGTGAAATATTTCCAAATAATATATCAGTAACTATTGATAAAAGATATCAGAAACTGAAAAGGTATTTCTAAATTCCAGTTAACTAGACCTATGGCCAGAGCAGAACTGGTCATGAGAAGTTATTACTGGACAGAATTTCTTATAGGAAATGCTGTTGCAAATGCAAGATCTATAAAATGACTAGCACATATAGATCAAGATGTAATGTAATATGAGGAGGTAATGAAGGAGATAATCAAAAGCATGGTTATAATACAGAACTACAAAGAACTTATGACTCTCATTAGCTTTCAGAAGTAAATTAACAAGCAAATTATTATTAATGCTTTCCAAAGAAATCATGACTGTTTTTTGTACTTACTTTATTTACCTCATGAAAGACAGTGTAATTCACAATCGAATCCAGTATAGTATGTTAATGATATAAATACTTCATCACACTGTAGCTATTCAGACACAAGGAAGAGTGATGTAAAGACCTTTGCCCACCTTTTTCCATTTTTTCAGTCTACCTTCTTGTTGTGGTTCAACCTGAGCAGGTAGCTCAGCCTCACAGAGCTGCTCACTCACTGCCCCATGGTGGGGTGGGGGAGAGAATCAGAAAGATAGAAGTGAGAAAACTCATGGGTTGAGATAAAGGCAGTTTGACAGGTAAAGCAAAATCTACACTTGCAAATCACGCAAAACAAGGAGTTCATTCACCACTTCCCATCATCAGGCAGGTGTTCAGACATCTCCAGAAAGTCAAGGCTCCATCATGCCTAACAGTTACTTGGGAAGACCAATGCCATCTCTCCGAACGTCCCCTTCCTCATTCTTCCCCCTGCTTTTATTGCTGAGCACGATGTCCTATGGTATATATCTTTGGTCAGTTGGGGTCGGCTGTTCCTTTTTGTGTCCCCCCCAACTTGTTGTGCACCCCCAGGCTGCTCTCTGGTGCAAAGGTGTGAGAAGCAGAAAAGGCCTTGACTCTGTGTAAGCACTGCTCAGCAACAGCTAAATCATCCCCATGTTACCAACCCTGTCTTCATCACAAATCCGAAACATGTCCCATATGAGCTACTGTGAAGCAAATTAACTCTATCCCAGCCAAAACCAGTACGATACCCTGATGCCATACTATTTATGTCATGCTCAGGTCCCACACTATGCAAGGTGAAAACCATTCTAGATACCTGCCCATCTTCTCCCACACACTCTGCCACCCATGACCACACTACCTCAGGGCATATCCATGTGTGATTTCCTGATACAGGTTGATAACCTTAGGAAAAACCACAAAGAGATTCTCAAGACACAACAGTATGAGCATTCTGATTACCCAAGGACATTCAAAGTACTAAGGAGTCATTGCAACAAGGCAGAAAAAATCTACGCCACAGAAGAAGGGGAAAGTGTTTCCTCCACAAACTGGCTTTTGGAGGAGAACAGGGAAAAAATGTAATTGTTAATTGTTTCTGTGAGGTGGTTCCTTAAAGCACTGAGACAACGGCAATGCAGTGCACAAATATCAGATGTGATGAGGCACTGAAGATTCTCAAAAATGCTTTAAGATATTCTTTCCATCTAAACAAAGGAAATATTCACAGCAGCTATATAGAATATTGAACCATATGTTTGGCTAACTACTTTTAAATCAAAAACGAAAAGAAACCTAACACCAAGACCTCTATTCAAACACCTCTACAACTACTCTGTCTCTTGACAAGAAAATAACAAAGATAAGTGAGATACTCCTCACAAAAAAGGCTTGTCAAGGCATCCATCTACTTTGTATAATACTGATGATAACTAATCTGAGATTCAATGTCATATCATTTAAAATGAAAAATTTTGTTAGCTATGTGCCAGCAGCTAAGCTGTGTATCTGTCATAGATACATAACATTATAAGAACCTCCTTGAGCAACAAAATACATTTGTTGTTGTAAATGAAGATTAAAAGTAATCATTTCCTGTATCATCAGGTTAGAAGTTCAGTGTATGAATCATGGTAACTCAAGGTTAAATAGCCTTTGTAATGCAAGACAATTGATCACCCTGTATTTCATGTTGTTAGAATACTGCTCCAGTGGACTTAAAATAGGAAAAACTGAACGCAGACTTGCTTTGACAGGTTTTCACAAAATAGGCATATAGGAAAGTGCATGATGTTTGGGGTTTTTGTTGTTGTTGCTTTTAAAGTGTCGATATTCAAACCTTCTGTCAATCTGTCTCTTAAATTCTCAGTTTGCATCATACACAGGTCAAGCACCAAGAAGAGATATTAATAACCTTCTAAATTAAATGACCATCTCTGCAAGAGATCCCACTCCTCTAACAGCATGCAGTTAACGGATTACTGGAGCATTACTGCAGCAGGCAAGCAAAGTCTAGGTATCAACCCCAATAGCAGAATCCTATGTAAACGACAATTTCAGCAGTAAGCCATATGGGTCACAAATGAAGTAAGTAAACCCAGAAAATCCTTTCAAGGCAATTATTTCCCTCAGCACTGTCCTACAGAATCTGAAGCTGAGATTAGTGAAATGGTGTATTTTACTGAATCCCTAGAGCGTCATCATTTCATAGTATTTCACAGCTACAGTACATCATCACATTATATTATACTCCTTGTCACCATGCAAACTACAATACCATGAAGTGATAACATAGTGTAATGAGACATACAATCCAGTGTAATGTGATATACAAGAAAGTCAATGCAGCATATCTCCAAAATTACCCTCATTTAAAGGGACACTCAATGGATATTTCATATAAATATACAGGTCATTCATTTTCTTCATTTTTTTTAATGTGTTTGATCTCTGTGCTTCTTGATACTTCCACAGAGAACTTTAATATTGTAGTCAGAAGCAATCATATTTTGCTAAGAAAGCTGAAATCATAGAATGAAAACCATTTTGTATGCAACTTTATGAAAGGAATTTAAAAGACTTTGAAAAAATTTCTTTTACAAATAAAGAGCTAAAGAAATCGTCTAGGAGTCTCATGCCTTTGAGAGGTTGTATACGTGACCATTAACTATGTTATGTCCACAGAACTGAAAATCAGGTTGTCTGGTGCTAGTTTCCTCCACACACATGTGCATACTAATATCCTTCTACCTTGGTTATCCCATAAGTATGTTTAGGGATAGATATCTAATCTTTTCTAACTACTGTTGGAGATGTAAGTAAGAGAATAGTGTCTTCCCACAGCAAGAGACAGTCAAAAACTAATAATAAAACTTCTCAAGAAAAAGCTAATAAATCCTCTCCAAAGAAAAAACATTCAGGTATAACCAAATTAGAGAAAGGTTGTACGAACATTACACTCTTACGGAAGTACAGTTATCACTTAAAAAGGAAGCCTAGATGAGATAAGGCCATAAAACACATACACATCAGATCTCCCCAATAGATGAGTCAGCCGATTTTGCTGTATCAAAATGAATGATTTACATTGTCACTTCTTAAAATCTGCAGTAAGACTTTCTGTCAAGTTAGCCTAAAGGAGCTGATTTTCTCTCACATCCCTCCACATTTCTCTGGAGCTATATGAATCTGCAGCTTACTCTCTTCCAGCTTACAAAGCTAGGTGCTTACCACCTTCTGTCAGCTGAGAAAAGAAAATTTAAATAGCGATGAGAAGAGAAAACTATGCAGCTATCCGCCCCACAGCCACCTCCCACCTTCACACATGTGAAGAGATTTCCTTCAGAAAACTGTGTTTCAGTGAGAATCGGAGGGTCAGCAAGAGGACAGCAGGAAACGAAACTTAGCCTAGGGAAACTTTTGTTCTGTGTCTATTGGAAACTAACTTCACATTGATATTATAATACAGATGAAGCTAGAATATGTTTCAGAAAAAAAATAACAAAAGTGCACTTTCAGTCTTCTACCTTGGTAAAATAACTATTTGGTGTCCTTGAACACACAAGTAATATTTTCACCGCATTTTTGCATTTTAGCTCAGTCTTTTAACAGCTCCTAAGTATCTATTTTACTAATTTGAAATCAAGACATGATTTGCTAATTCTTACTGTTCTGCAAAACTTGTACAAGTAGCACTATGATTGAACCAGATTTTCTGAATGTTCCTGAGACTTATTAATTTAGTGTTATTACAGTCAAGAGTGAAATATGCTCCTAAACATGCTGCTTCACATCACAAAACTTCACAGCTGAACTGGCATTCCACTACATCAAACTAGCAAGTTATCTGCACTTTAAAGTAATCAGTAAAAATGACTATTTTTATGGAATTTAAGGCTGCCTATTCTCAGTCAGAACAACCTCAGAACACATCCCCCACCCCAGAAGATTCAGAGTGATTACGAACCGCATTCTCTGCTTTACTAATAATTTTTTGAAATTTAGGAAGATAATGTTATTTCAAAAAAAACCACGTGCAGAAAATGTTTTGATCAATTTATTTACAGTTTTTAACAGGGTGGGTGGTTAGACTGGGGTTTTTATATAGAATTAACTTCTGTGGTTTAAATAAATAGAATTATATGCGTATAATATACAATTTTTATTGTATACGGACAATTACAGAAAACAAAATTTAGCCAGAGGCTCACTGGCATGATAAAGATTTCACAGCTAGTGCTCTGCCATATGGAAAAGAGGTCATCTAAGACAGCATGACTTGAGCATCAGATTTGGAAATAAAAAAAATACAAGTACAGAATTCTTTAAACTTAAACCCCTCAAATTTATACAGCCTATTAATAAAACAAAACAATAGGGATATACAGGATGGAAGCTAATCTTACAGTGAAAACATTATTGCAGGTTCCGTTTGGGTTATTCACAAATAATCACTCTCGTAGGGTTTAGATGGCTTCCCAAGCACACTACCACTCCTGTTCTCAGCACCTTTCAGTGCAGGTGGCTGAGCTGCAGAGCTGAAGCTGAGGTGTAGAGCCTGTGGTCACTGTTCCTCAGGATTTTTATCCACTGACAGTAAAGCAGTAGACAAGCTATTTCTGTTAAAGTACACTGTCTGAATGTCTTGAAAGCCAGACTGGGTAGTTTGTTAAAGCAAGATATCTTAACTATTTTTAACACTATTAAAGGAACTAATGAAGACAAACATAGTAGGATTTACAAACACTTAAATTTGCAAATACACTAATGTATTATTAATGGATTCATAGAACTAAGGAGGGGATGACAATTATCACTGAATCCCTTTAAAATATTGCTACTGTGGTCTAGAAGAGTTCCTTTTCAGAATTTAAAATGTATTGCCTAAGTCATCTTAGCTATATCACTTGAAAAGGCTGCACATTTTTCCCTGTTCTGGCAAGACCTCTAACATCCTCATGAAACAGAAAAAGATTTCTTTAGCTTTAGCTGTCCTTTATATCTCTCAGAGGATTAGGATTAATCCTCAGAGATGAACGTGGCCAAAGGCACTAGATAGAAAGCATAGTTATTACTTTGGCAGGTTGTTAAACTCTTTTATTTGGAATCTAACATTGTCTCTGTTGTTACAAGGAGCAGTGTTCAGCATTCTTGTAGTATTTGCTGCATTCTAGTTTCCTGGCATATAGCTGTTTTGTAAGGAGTTCAGAGGCTAGCATCTGTGCTAAAAAAGGATGTTTTATGTTTGCAATATGTTCTTTCTGCCTAGAGTCATGCTAAGAAGGGGAATGATATATGCTGAGAAATTCTAACAGTGATACCTGATTTCATTCTTCTCCGTAACAGTGTAGTTGTGAGGGTTTTGCTCTGTGTATCTATCTCCTTTGGAGGAACTCCCAGTATGTTTCCACAAGTCAACCTAAGAGACCCGACAACTATATTGTAGTGTTGGCGTGGGTTACGGATCCGTTGTAACGATGTGACCCCAATATGAGTATGATCGTTCACCTTTATTAGTCAGCAAAAACAAAGTTTATATAGCAAAACTATTACAGCATCTGAATGGTTAAAACCCCAATCCATATATAGGCAAAACTACTGCAACTCGTTGTGATTGGTGCAGAGCTGCATCTCGAAGTGAAAACAGTACTGTGGCAGGAAACAACAAAGTGGCAGGAAGGAAGTGACAGTGTGGCAGGAAACGGTGACGTTCCCCCTGCTCCAGTGTCCCGAGCTCGTCGCTCTGCCGTCCCAGCAGGGTTCCGTGTCTGCCACTCCCAAGGCTCACTTCCGGATCAGAACCTGGGTTGCCCAACGCACCAAGCTATGTCCCCTCTCATCCAGCCAGGACTCCACATGGTAGAGCAGAGATACTCAAGTAGGAACAAAATAGGAAGGATGAGACCGTGTGAAAATATAATTAAATGATTAAAAGCAGATCCTCTTCTCCTATAGTGGCAAAATTCCTACTGAAGCTTTTAGAACTGCATTTTTTTCCAGTTTGTTCCATTTTGTTCAAAAGCATTTGTTCATTAACTCACAGATATATAGCATTCATTCTGCATGATACTAACAGAAAGTAAGAAATTAAGAAACTTTTTATTTATAAGAAGTAAATTTATTTAAAAGAAGTTATGAAGAAACGGTCTCTAAGGTGGATGTTCAAATCCTGGTGAAGGAAGGGGTTAAAAGGGATTTTAATAGAAGAGGCATTACCTAATAGTTGCTGTGCATTTAAAAAAACTGATAGTGCTTATCTATTGTCTAAATTAACTGAAGCAGAGAGTCTTGCATCTCCATACAAAGGGGTTAGTTCCTGATAGGGGCTGGGAGTCACCTAGAACCAGTCAAGACCGACCCTGCTGTATGGATGGGAGCCAGGAGAGAACTGAGTTTGCACAGAAACAAAGGTCAATCAGCGGACACCGTGACGAAGAGGATGGGCCTTCATCTTGGGACCCCCGCCGACCACCACTAGGAGGCACTGCGCAAGTGCAACTGGGAGGAGTCTATGGAAATTATTTCTCGGAACTGATTTTGATATGCAGTGAGGATAGATGCATATGTATAGGTGTACTGAGAAATCTAATGTATATGTAATATTTGATTGTATAAATTGAAGAGACACGTTGCTGCTCGGGGCGCATGACTTTGGTGGGACTACCCCCCGTGCAGCCCGGCACCGAATAAACATACTTACTTTACAATCTTACAGATTGTGGAGTCTGCTTTCCACACTTCACTGGAATGTAATATTAAATTAACATGAACAATCAAAACGCAATCAGCTGGATTATTCCTTAGTTTACACAAAATTTTCTAATCCATTCAATGCAGAATGTCTCAGTCTCTACTTTTTAAACCAATAGTTTCATTCATTTCTCTTTTCTGCACTCCCTTTCATGTATGCCCTAAAAATCCTCCCAACATAGTGTAAACATAAATCTTAATTTATAAACTGTTATTTATTTCCGGCACTTATTTAAAATAAATATTTTTTTGTAATCTGAAGAGTCATTTTTCAGGATGAATGACAGCAGATTTGAAAAGAACGGAACCTATCTTTGTTTGCCTGTCCGTTACTGAAGTAAAGGAGTAGACCACTAAACCAACATCTCTAAAGAGATCAAATAAAATTTCTTTCAGGATTAATGGTCCACTTCTAGGGTAAAAAAGACTGAAACTAGAAGTTAAGAGACAAGAGAGTCTAGGGTAGCCCCACGGTTCATTTCCATGGAACTTGTCATAGAGCAGAGCCAAAAAGTCAAGCATCTGGGCAAATGGGTCAACATGAAATCAGTTACTGAATGCTGTCAGACGTTATGGTCAAACACATCTGTTGCACAGTTAGGCAGTAGGTAGACTGATTTAGCACTGCATACAAATCATTGAGATTTTGTGTGTTGGTACCAAATGAAAGGCTGGCAGCCATAGGATTGCCAGTCACCAAGTGTCACTTCTTCATTTACATCACATTGGTATTCAGACAGTGGCAAGCAATGCCAAAAGTGAATTTATTGGTGCAAGAAAGTCAATATTTTACAATAACTGTAGGAATTCTGAAGCAGTAATTTAAAGACTACTTTGTGCAAACCATTTATTACTTTATACACATGTATATTGCTATTCATTGCCATGGATACCTACAACCAGAGTAATTTTGTGAAGATTCTTAATTTTAAACACTTGGTATTTTACAAATTAAACTGCCAGTGTTTAGTTTAGTTAGTAAAACTGAGTTATTAGAGATATCCTTGACTTTCCCAGAACAATTATTTACTGTACAAGGTTCATTTGTCTCTCCTTTTTTAATTTTCTTGAAACAACATTTCATTAGGGTTTTTCACCGTAAAATGAGCCATCGAGCAGTCAAATGAAACCATCCCTTTTTCTTTGGAAATATCAGTCTTGCAAAGAACTACCTTTCTGAAAAATACAAGCAAGTTGAGCCAACAGAATGAAAAGGAAGGAATGTTCAAATTTTTTTCCAATTTCTTTGTAGTATATGAAACACCAAATGAATTTAAAATTTCAGTATCCTTTCAGTAATTATCAAAACAGAGAAACATTCTAATACACACAAACACACAAACTATATAACATACTGTTTTTCTCTGGAAGTACCCAATTCCCTAGACTTGGCAAATATACATCTGATACTTGGCATTGCTGTAGTTCAATTATTATCATATCACATGACTATGATGCTTCACCTGTGTTGAATTGTTCTTATTTATGTAATTTGTCTCTCATACTATGGATGAACTCAGTCTTCTACTTGTCCTTCATATACATATTAATCAGATGTTTTTCAACTGAGATTTTATAAATTGGTGGCTATGTATGATATTTGGGAAAAAAAAGTCTTCATCAAAGCCACTAATCTATCCAACAAAATTTGAATTCTATTCCTTATATATATTTCATACCTATTTTCTATTTCTGTCTCAAAGCACATTTCAGTAGATGTTTCTGCAGCTGCAATATAGATGCAGTAAAAGACAGAAATAAGCCTTGTTTTCATTAAAGTTCTGCAATTTGTGCAAGAGTACATTCATTTCAGACAGAAAAGGGAGCATTTCTCAGCAACTAATAATGGTAGCTCACAAGCCTGATTATGTCACTGCTGGCTCCTAGAAAAGACCAACCGATATAATTGATCTTGTAACATTTAAAGGCTCTTCACTTCAAGTGTATTTTATTGCTGCCTGGCTACAATTATGTTGACCAGAAGTGAGGCCAGAGCTGAGGTTCAGAACTCAGAGGAAAATCAGTTCAGCGTGTAACCACTTCACTCCTAATGGCAGAAGTTGCATGGGAAATTAATTTTCAGGATCACATTAAGTCAGACTGCAGAATCTATTGTGAGATTCACTTGGATAAAATTGCTCTAGCTGCTGGAAAGATGAGTGTTGGTAATGATATTTATTAAACAAAATGAGTAACGTTTGGAAGCCATGGAAACCAGAGGACTAAAATTGGGTAGATGCACTAAGTGCAAGAGGGCATCAAGAGCTTTTAAGACAATCAAGGGATTTAGAGTACAAGGGCAGATTAGATAAATTCATAAGCATTTTTATCCACCTTCTATCTCATAGAAGATAGTAAAGTAAAATTAACACAGAAAATACCAGAATGTATAATCAAGAAAATAAACCTCCAACCCTGCTGTAGGAGAATATTTCCATCCTTTGAATACCAGCCTCAGTGAAGATTCCATTCTTTATATGACTAAAAGACCAATTCATTATCTAGATAGACTCCAATAAGGAATTAAAAAAAAGAATAAAAAAAAAAAAGAGGCTTGAAAATATCCCAGCTAAAATTGAATTCTGTGAAAAATGCATGGAAGAAATATACAAATATAATTCATAGAGGTGTTAACCATCTAAGTAAAACAAAAGACATTTGACAGAATTCAAATTAGAAATGGCAATGGGATAGAAAAGATTTACAAAGACACGTGGCTCTGAATGACAGGGGGTTTTCTTTGATTTTTCTTCGGAAGACTACTATGCTCTAAATCTTCCAAAAAATTCACTTCCATGTTTATCTTTATAAAATATTATTAGTCTATTTGACTCATGGAACTATATATACTGTATAAAGTTAAGCTTTTAAGTCTACAAGTGAGCGAGAAGTAGAAGAAGGAAGAGATACAAAAAAGCCTGGGTCTTATGTTTTCTAAAAGGCCAATAAAGACCACTGCTTTTGAAATGCAGAAAAATATTTTTATTTTCAACTCTGCTTAAGTAATTCTTAATAAAAGAATAAAAAATATATCACTATAGTTACTAAAACAGTTCAATACATTTTGTATCTATTGTACAATGCTAAAAGAATAAGTGATAAAATTCATGCACACAGCTTTTTTTAAAGTGATGGTCCAGTTGTTCAGCATATCTGAAATTGGAAATGAGATCTCACATTCTTTCATAGTGCATTTTGCATTGCTTTATGGACAATATAGCACTTACTACACTGAAACCACTGTATCATTAGTCATATTATCTGTATGGATAATGGTATCATGCATTTTGCCTTAAAAATACATGTTTAATGCAACTTTATGGATTGATATGACTAAAGAAAAAAAGAAGCTTATAGATTTAAAAAAGCAATTAGTCTATTCAGATTTTCTCTGTAGCAAAAGAGCAAAAATGATAATGTTTCTTCCAGCAGGAGTACTCAAAGTTAGAATGCCATCTACGTATGTTTCATTTGAGGCCATATTACATTATAAGGTGCAAATACAGTGAGAGTTAATCAAGCATATGTAGTATCTAATGCAGCTGACAGCTCTCTAAGATAACAGAAGTGGTTCATTTTACCCATTAGTGGGAACATCGTAAGGGTGAAAATGTCCTTTAATACTGAACTTCCATAAATAGGCCATCTGTTTTCCATTAGATCAATATGAATAAGTACTGAAATGAAGCCATATTCTTTCATTTGTTAACAGAAACATCCTTTACTATCCCCAGAATTAGTTAGTTCACCTTCAGAAACTCAGAGCCATATTTATGTGCCTTATTCCCTTTCTTGGAACACCTATATTGTGCAGCATATCCGTGTATGACTGCACTGTAAACAGCTCTGCCCTAAATGGACACAAAACTTAAGGTTAATGTGTGCGTGCAGATAGGGAAGAGAGCAGCAGCTGCAGCTGAGGTGTTCAATACTTGGTGGGAAAAAAAAGAAACAAAAAGAAAAAACGACATTCTGAATGGCAAGATCACACTTCTCTCAACTGCTTGCCTCCAGGATTCTCTCCCGGCTCCTAAAATTCTTTTTATTATTTGGATAGGCAGGAATTGATATGACATTTCTCTTTTCTTCCAAGTCTTTCACAGACATTAAGATGACACCATTCAGAAGAGACACCAGTCCCATGCCAGTTCAGAACTTGCAGTCAGAGTTGGGTGAGTCTATTTCCTTTGTACGGAAATCACTATGTCCACATGGTGCCACAGATTTGCAGTGTTGTTTGTCCTTGGTTCACTCCAGGGAATCTGTAGTATTGTCTCCATAAAGAATGTCCTGAATAAATCTGTTCAAATTATCAAGCATCTCATTGCACCCACAGGCAGGTTTAAGGACAATAGCTATAGAAACATCTTAATAATATAAAAGACGTTCTCCATTTTATACTTTGTTTAAGTCTGTACCTGAAGTTATTTTTAAAAGCTTTCTGTTGTGTTAATTGTAGAGGATCTGAACAGGTGTTCTTTTCATTGTAGTGATGTTTTTTTTTGCCTGCATATATTACACAATTAATTTGTGCTTAGAAAAAAAAGAAAATTCTAAGTCAAACTGATGCAATACTTTCCATGATTAGTGAGGAACTAACTACATAAAGGGTACATGTTACCAAGTGTTATTATTCTTGTTTGATGGTTCTCTTAAAATAAAGCCATTACCCTAATCAGGTCAGTGGTTTATGATTGTTTTTTATTTATTTCCTTAATGTTATCTCTTTAAGGACTTCAACAGGTCCACTTAACAATTGCTTTCTGTGAAAACTGGATCCCTGCAACATAGGTAGAGAAATATACATATACTTCTTGTATATATAAGAGTGTATACATCTATGTGTATACAGATATATATATATAAGGCCACAAAGTGTAACTAACTGTCAATGATAGAACTGAAAACAGAAAAGAGACATGCAGGTGGTAAGAACCGAAGTAAAAGTGAATGTCTCCTCATCCTTAGTGAAGAGATATTCATGAACACAGTCCCTTTTCCCCAAAGGAGAAGAATCCTCATGAAGTAATGCAAAAAGTAACTAATTTTGTCATTGGTTGTAGCCACAAACCACCAATATCTTTTTACACTGGCCAAGCTGCAAAGGCTTTGTCTGATTCTTTCTGTGGTATCTTTCCAGACGGGCATCTGCCTCTGTGACAATGATGCCTGATTATTGTCACTCCCTGCTTTCAAGCTTGCAGCTTGCTCAGAGTGCTGTAACATGATTGTTAAGTGGTTTAGGCAAACCTGATGCTAATGTCTGCATCCTTGGCTTTTACTATTTGTCTGAAGATTATCTGAGATGTGTTAATGTACAATCAAAGCCCACACTGCAGCATCCTTAAACCTGTGCTGCACAGAACAAGTAAGAGTTAGCCTTTCCTTCTGTCTCTAAAGCACAAAAATTCTGTTTTTTCTGCTTTGCCTCCCCTCCCCAGCCTGGCTTCCTTCTTGGACCCTGCTGGATGAGGCAGCCCCTAGATACAGCATGCAGGTTTAAACATTGTCTGACAGGAAGCAGCTGAAGTCATTATTATACATGCCTTCCAATTTATATTTCAATATGGAGCTGATAAACTTCATGGGGCAGCTCTTCAGCTGATGTAAGTCATCATAGCATCTTTAGCTTCAATGAACCTTTTCAATTTTACAGTAGAGGAGATGGCTCTTCTGCTGTTTACCATATTTAGTACTGCTATTCAGCAACTCAAGTACTGCTTTTGAAGCTCTGATTGAAATTACTGCTCATTACAGCCTCTGCTATTTTTTTAAATACAATCATCCACATAAATGCACAAACATTTTATCTCTTCCAATATTATTGCATTTTAAGTTTTTTCTTCTGTAAGATTCCATATGACTTGATTCATCTCATTCCACGTATTAGCTATTTACTTGGCCAGTTCTCTTAGCTATTCTCCGTATCGCAGTGCAGTATTTCCCATTTTATGAGGAACCCTTGCCTCTTATCATTCCTGTCATTTTAATCCTCAGGAAGTTCAATTCAGAACTATATTGAATTATACCTATCCACTTTTAAAATAAAACAAGTATTTTCTCTAGATTGCTATCATTTAGTGGGAAAATGGTCTCTGCTAACTTTCCAACTGAAGTTCACATGTCCAGTCTAATGAAGTCATCCAAATACCCCTGTCACCAATAGAAGGAGAGAAGTTGAATGTTGACATAAATCGCCTTTCAGGGCCATCCACCCCTCTCCATCTCCATTGACTATACAAGACAAAGACATCTAGGCAAAGGCACAATTTTAAAAAACAGCAAGGGAACAGAGTATAAGTCTCCACTGTTGCCCAGCAGCACACTGGTCAGTGCATTTAATGAAGGTTCTGTTCTCACCTTCCCAAAATCACTCATCTGAAGTACACCATTTTGCACTGAAAGAACAAATATAAATCCAAGGAGGTGGTACACACTGCTGCATTTAACAGTCCTAATCACTCAGTCAATGACTCGTTCTCATTTTTTTTAGTCCAGCCTTAGGGACTATGTAAATGTGCCGAGCAAACTTTCAGTCACCATGGTAGAATAGGTCACATGAAGATCATCCATTCCACCATCCTTCTCACTGGAAAAAAAAAAAAAAAAAAAAAGAGCAAGCAGCTCCTCAGGAATTGGAACCCTGAGGTCTCACCATAGTTGTGAGCAAAAGATGCTGCCTGAGAGGAAGTAGGAGATGGATCCCTGGCCGAGGAACTTTTCCCCCTGTACACATGCATGGCCCACCACAGTGCTGACCAGTAGCTCTTGGGGCTGCAAGCACTGCTGCCTCCTCAGCCCCATGTCCAGAGGGAAGCTCCCTAAAGCAAAGTCTCTTCCTACTGGCTGCTAAGGCTGAATGACTTGGATTTCAGGAGCTGAAAGTCCACTGATACAGAAGCTTTTAGCTTCATGAGAGTTAGTGACTCTTGATCTTTGCATTCTGCATGGACCAAAAAGCACAGTTTGAACAACTTTGGCTGAATTACATTATTTTTATTTTACAATAAGTGTCAAAGTACATACACAGAAGCCAAGTTCCTCTGATTTTTGAACTTTCTTAGCAAGATTGCCATCTCTGCAGGCAACTAGACTCACAAACAAAATTAAAGCAAATTCTCTATAATAAACAACTTTAAATGTGGATTAATTCTGAAGCAAATTATTTCAGTGGCTGCTTGCAAAGTCAACCCATTCATTAGGAACGTCATTTTTCTCATTTTATTTTTTATGTGCTGTCATATTGCCTTTCTCTGCTGCAAAATACTTGTACTGAGAGAGTGAAGATTTTGATAGACTGTAGAAACTCTGGGCTAACATAAACATTATGATTTTAATAAACTAATCTTTTTCAAAGCAAACAAAATTACAAAGTTCTTTTGACAACTGAAAAAAATGTCTATACAAAAAGGAACTTCAGAGCATACCAGATAGAGGCCTAGACTCACTTAATAAAAACTCAACACCATTACCACAGAATAGGGTCATAACTGTCAATTTAATTCATTTCTTCTCTCCTTTCTAGACAATATATTTATCAGGTAGGAGGAAGAAAATACAGTTAAATTTGTTAATTCTTGGAGAAGGCACAACAAATGCAGAAGGCCTTGGTAGAAAAGGTAATGCCTTACAACGGTTCTTGGCCTAGCTATTTAATCTGTTACCTCACTCTAGCTATGTATAATCTTAAATTTTGATGCTTAATTTAAATAATTTGTCATATTCTATAAAGGTAATTATGGGAAATACAAAAGCAGAAACTGTTAAAATAAATTCTGCAAATATAATCTGTCTGGTAATGGTATCAGATGCCTCACATTTGTAAATCATGGATTCTTAGATGACCAACACACATTTAACCTCCTATGGACATAGACATATCTTTAGGACAACAAAAAATTAAAGGTTCAATCTAGTTTTCATGTAATTAAATAACAAGGTGTGTACCTGTCACAAAATCCTTGTACATATCACAAAATCCCTGTACATATCAAACAAAACAGAAGCTCCTAGATCTGAAACAACATTTATCCTACTTTCTGTGGGCCTTACTTGCCTTGTCATGGTATGGTAGGAATTATTCCTGTCCCTGGAGTGAGCTGAATTTGCCATGGCAAGATAGAAAGTTTTGTATCAATTACACAACAAACTCCATATAGTGAGTTAAAGGACCAAGTCTTCAGCATTTCAGGGTGTAGGATAGACAGGCATTACTCTATTTAAATGTGCAGCACAAGCATTTCTGGCCTTAAGCGTTTTTCATCCAGGTGGAAGAAAAGAAGTAAAAACAGCACTGGTGCACTGAGGAAAAACTTGGCTTTACTCTGCCATTAATTTTAGCTTTAGATGGTAAATTATGAGATGACAGCTCTCCAAATCCCCAATGCAGAGACTCTCATTCTACCAAGACACCTTTTAGATACTTCCTAGTCTTGCTTGCATCAAAGACACCTCAAAGGTTACTTCTTTAGTTCCTTACAAGGTGGGACCTCTACTTCCTGCTTTGCCCTCGCTCACCTCTGTTCCAAGAAATAGCAACACAAGCTCATGATACTTTCTCACAAAAGAAAAGGGAGGCAGTTTGTGCCTGTGGCCCACTTCCTAGCTGGGCTTGCTCTCGTCTTAAAGCACTTTGCTATGCACCTGAAAATTACTTCAGCAGCATCCTAGGCAGGTACTGGGACAGTAAGAAGACTGAGAGACTCTCAAGTAGGTTTTCGGCCAGCAGACCTTATTATGGTCACTTTTTCACAGATCTCATTAAATATAGTACTGTCAATTATTTCATGCCTTCTGTGCCTGAAGAGATGAATTCAGAACAAATATGAAGGAAAGAGTGCCACTTGCTGTGATATCAATAATATTCCCTTCAGTACTCGGGTAAGGGAGAAGTCCAGTAGCTGAAATGCAAACAGAATGAATTGCTCAATAGTTAAGAATAATTAGATCAGAGAGGAAATTATCACTTGCAAATGACATTATTGTGAAGGTACTTTTTGATTAAGTTAAAGAGGGATTTTTATTAAATTTTCATTGGAATATTAGACATGGTCCTGTTCTCCATCACACTGTAGTACATGCGTCTTTGTCGTGCTGCTTCCTTTATTTTAGCAGACACTGAAACCAAGTGCTTTCGGACACGACATCTATGTAGTGCGGCGTACGATATGCATGTCCCTGTGTTTTGATGTCTCTTTCACTTTCTGCTGTCACAGAGCCATAGTACATGTTTAGACATTTTTCTTCCACACTACTAGCTCTGTGTTCTTGACAGAAAATTGTTTTTTCTCATCCTGATAGATGAACCAGAATAAATGTCTCGCCTTATTCCTCAAGAACTTACTATACCATCAACCAGAGCTTTAGAGTGTGGCATTAGAGACAGGTGCAGTAGAATAACCATGAGCAGACTGAAGTATTTTCTTTATTATAGAATAAAAAATACCCATAGTTTTCTGCTGATAACAAGTTACAGACATCTATTCTTTGCTGCATTTACTGTACGTTGTCCAAAGTAAAAATTTTTTGCTCTTTCGAAATAGTATTCAGAAATACATCCTACTGTAAATGGCATGTCATCATGCTCATCTTGAGGCAAGATGGAAATCCACATTTATTTTTGCATTCACTTCTTTTGAAGTTACTTGGAATTGCAGTACTGAAAACTGACTGCTTGCAAGATGAGTTTTTATTATAAGCTGATAGAGATGAATGCTGTTCTTACCTCATCACACCATCATCATGACCTATGATCTGTTACTTTATGGAAGACATACAGTGACTTACATAGAACCTGCTGATGGCTTCAGATAACTTGTTGCAGGAGAAGTGTCCACATCACATACCTACAAACTAGAACTATTCTTTTACTGAGTTGTCTCTAGGAAACTATTCCAAGACTTAAGTCGATGAATGTTGAGCTCGCTCTCTCTGCAAGTAGACAGACAAGTCAGGTATGTAAGACATTGATGTATGGTGCTGAAGAGTGATGCACGACCTGGACTACCTGTGCTTCTGTGTGCAAGGCTACTGGAGATTTTAGCCCACTGAAACTCTCACAGTAAATCTGTTTCTGTACAGAGAGAAACTTGCAAAGGTTGCAGCTTCTGTCATTGCTGTCCTGGAAATGAATGTTTGTGAAAGACTTTGTCCCTAATAACACCAGGTGATGCATGTCATGATGTCAAGGCTTTTACTTATTTTTTAAATGTAAATCTTATGTAGTGAGACAGAACAATTATGAAGGTCTCACTTTCTGAGGCAAAGGAACATTATATGTTGCTCCTGTAACTCACAGTTGGTTTAAAATTCATTTCAGCATCCCCTACAGGTAAAAAATTGAAGGTTTTAGTACTGTTATATTAGTACTGTCATTGCATTAGTGTTGTAACTTCTAACAGTGAAAGACAACAAGGGAGAAGAAAGATGGTTTTACTCTTAGAGGAGTTTCTACATGTTTTAATTTATACACATTTCAGAGAACTAATTAGAGAAGAACTTCAAAAGATGAGTCAAAAGCTCTCTTCCTACCAACCAAGCTTTTCTTTGCCCAAATCAAAGAATGGGGATCCATTCTGTAAAACAACTTATATTTCCTCCAGTTACATAAAGGTAGAGGTACTTTTCACAAAAGTGAATAATGTGCCTTTTGTAACACATCGTTTCCCAAATTTATTCGCAATTAAGGTAAATTCTTAGATTTGTGGAATTTTCTGTAATGTTTTTAAAAGTGCAGTATTATAAGTGACATTGATTTGACTAACAAGCTTTATAATTACCTTGTTTTGTAAGTGATAAGATTGCTAGAACTTCATAAATTAAAAATTAATTGGTAAGAAGGTCTAATTTGAAAGAAACCAAACCTACAAAATTTGGATTGCTTTAGTGTGTTAGACCTTAGAGCAGCAGGTTGACCTTAAGAAAATATTATTTTAAATTATTCTGTGTAGTTTTGTATCTAGCCAACAGTGGCCTCCTTTGAAAATACTAACATACAATGTAAATCAGTTGGGTTTACGTAATTTCTCTCTTTTCCTCTCTTTCAAGCATCAAAAAGTGTTTTATTTCACAAAATTCATTTATACTTAAGCACAAATCTTTCTTCATTTCTCACAATCCCAAACTCACAGCTATCTGTATTAATCTGTATTTTTGTTGTATACAAAAATATTTAGGGTATTTAAAGCAATCAAGCAGAAAACAGTGTTGGTTCACTCAATAGGGACAGTTTCATAGCTATTTTCCTTTCTTTTAATCACTAAATCGAGATAATTCTTTGCTTTAATATTGCTTCCTATGCTTGATTTTATCTACCTTGCATAATTATTCCACTGGTATGGGAATGCCATTAGTAAGGTATAACAGCCTATGTTTGGTGACTGAAAAGGTCTGCAAAGTGGAAGACACTTTGCTGAGATCCGTATGATTCTACACTTTGAAGATGGTTATGGGGGAAGGGATAGGGATCCACAAAGCGTATAATAATATTTTTTCTGTACATTTTTTTGACTAATAAATTTAATGAAACAAAATTAAATATATCATCACAAGGGAAAAAAAAAGAAAAAAAAGTAAGCCAGTGTATTAGTCCTTTCTTTGATACTAGCACATAGGGAAGAGTGAAATTCTAAAAACAACCAAAGTTCTTACAGCTGTGTCCAGTCAAAACCTTACTGCTCTCAGAGGAGCTCCACTCTACGCATGCAGTTGGAGAATCATAACCACTGAAAGAACTTTAGATCTATATACAGGTGCACACTCAATTCAGTTAAACATTTACCATATTTAACCAGTATCTAAAATAGTTTTTGAATTATAAAAATAACTAACCAGGAAAGTTAATGTCACATATTAACCAGGTTATTATGTTAGAAGGTAGCACTATGTACAAGTATTGTCCTGAATATCAAAGCAATATTATAGACTAATCATATTTACTTAACTCACTGATGTAGTTAACTATTTTAATATGTTTACTTATGAAACCTCTGACTATAATATTCAGTTCCATAAACGGATGATTAAGTCCATTTTCTTCCAGTGAAGACTATCCAAATGGGATTTACCTTCCGTTAGAGAAATAGTACAAACCTTATGAAAATTCCCATGACCCCAGTAGTCTGTGTGATTTTAACTAGAGTTATTTATACCTTGTTCCATTTTCCTAGTACAACACAAACAAGAAAATGCACATTTAAGTCATGCATATATGCAGAATTACCATGCATTTGTTGATCCAGAGTTCTGATGAAGATTTTGTTGCTCAAAATATTTCCTACACAATTTAAGTTTCACACAGGTTAAGTTTCGGAAAAGCAAAAACTACACAACTGTGTAATTGACACACGAATGATCCCAATGAGATGTACCTATATAAATCAAAACAGCAAACCAGATCCCATTTTCAAACTCGGGTGCCTATAAATAATGAAGAACTGCTTTAAACATTTGTTCAGCAGCACTTCTACAAATCAGACCTTGTAGCATAAGTCTTCATAAACATTCATAGATGAATTTTGTTAAATTTTGCTTCAATGCTCTAAGACATCCTAATTTGAATGTTTTGTCTTACATTTTTCCTTTTCTGACTACGAAGATAACCTCTGTGCGTAAGTACTAATGAAGCAACTCTGAAACTCTGAAGTTTTAAAAAGATAATCTGCACGGCTACTTTACAAATACTGTGTCTGTAGAAACATGAACCCACTGTGCTTTGAAAGTTTGCTTAACTTAAAATTCACTTAATTTAAAAGAATGTTTTGTTCAAGTGAATTTCAAGTTTTGAAGACACAATTACCCATTAACTTAATTGCCTCTAAGAAGGCAAAAGGCAGCACCTTCTACCTTCTTGGGATAAAGGCATGCAGCACAATCATCACACAGAGAGGCACAAAAGCACCATCTGACTTTACAGGATGCTCTGACCCACTCAATCACCAGCACAGGATTTACTCTACCTACCTTTAGATGTGCACGTGCCTGCATGTGAGCTGCACACTATAGTCTCTCTTTATTGTCAAAGACAAGAATCAAAGACTCTTTAGGACATGACTAAGCTTGTAACGTAGATGATTGAAATAGGTCAGATAAACCATGGCCTAAAATGTCTGTTTCTTCTCTTTGGTGTGTGACTGCTTCAGATGTAGACATCTACCATTTAGGTATCTATATTTGATCAGACTAATCCCATCTGTAACAACAATTAGCATTTGATTTTTAAGTATAGTGCCTTCTGGTGCACTGTGTCATGGCAAGGAACGCTGCTGCAGCCCCCTTTTAATAAAGCAATAAGATTATTCTTAATTACTGTGGATGTTAAGTGTCTTTTCTGAGGAAGAGAACAGACTAAGAGCCAGTGAAGAAGAGAACAGAAGAGAATTGGAGTGATGCAAACAGCTTAGAGAGAATGAAGGGGTATACACCTTGTCTGGGCATAAAGTCAAACAACAATAAAGACTAATTTAATCACTTGTCCTAGCTGATGAAAATCCAGAGGAGAGCTTGAAGACTGAAAGGCAAGGCATGCACTTTCTGAACTGATCTGTAAAGTCATTACTGTCTTCTCAGGCATATTTCTCTTACAGGTCCTCTTCAACCACAACATGTCAGATGTCACTCAAGATGGGTCTTTCTAGATATAAAAGAGAAAGCAGTCTTGGCAGTGCTTTCTCAGTGAAGTCTCCTTAATCTGAAATAGCACAGATCTAATGCTCTTGAGGGTATGCTGCAAGACATATCTTTTTCAGAGAGCTGCTGAAGCGGCAAAATTAAGCTAGAGGTGATGTATAGTGAAAATGGAGAAACTTTCATCTTCTTTATTTATCTGCTAAATGGTGATTGAATATTATTAGATGTTGTAGCTTATTAGTTTCAACACACTGATTGGTTCTTTTTTTTTAAGTACTTATCAAGAACATCTAATGTGTTAAATGAAAGTCTTTTGTCACTTTACAATTTCAAATCAGTGCTAAATATATAGCCTCCTGGAAGAGTGTAGCTGAAGTGTTGGCACAGGAAAATTACATACCTCTAACATGATAAAATATGTTACTAGCCTGTTACGTGGATAGGGCTCTGAACAACCTGATCTAATTGGAGATGTCCTTGCTCATTGCAGGGGAGTTGGGCTAGATGACCTTTAAAGGCTCCTTCCAGCTTTAACTAGTCTATGATTCTATGATTCTGTGATTATATAGCCTAACATGGCAAGCTAACAGATACTTTTATTTTCCCTTTCATTTTCTGTACTGTACCTATCTTTTGATCCTGCAAATAGTTACATATATACTTGACTACTCAAAGAGTCTGCCTAAGTTCTAAAGCTATGTATGTTTATTTTACTAAATTGAGAAACATTCCCAAGTTCCCTTGTGCGAGTGTAGAATTTAGCCTTACTCTAATTCTGTGTGTGGAGAGGAGAGGAGGGCAGTAACATGAGCACTGTCTTCTCCATGCATGAACACGTACACGTGTGTGCATATGCACAGAGTGGCTTCCACAGGAAGAAAACATCGTCTGCACAGTTGCTGCACGCTCTTCCCATGCGCTGTGGACACTTTCTTCTAAAGTAACAGCAGTGAAAGAAAAGACCTCGTTCAGATAGGACTTCTTGTCACCACAATTCTGTGATGTCTCCATTCCCGCACGTGTACTGAACTCAGAGGCATCAGGCTGAGACATCTATACACTTATTCCCGTAAGTCCACAGATTGCTGTACCTGCTCACTACATTTCATGTTCATGTGCAAAGGCCAGGAGGAAGGCAAAAAGAGCGGAGAAGTAGACAAAGCAGAAAATATTTAAATAATACCAAATTTACGTTGGAAATTGGTATGAAACTGTGAACTCCTCCAGATGGTACAACTTGACCCCAAATGCAATCAAGGGATGGGAGTGGGTGTGGGGTGGGGTGGGGTGGGTTGGGTGTGTTGGTTTTGTTGCTAAGACTGTTTGTTGCTAAGATTTTGTTGGTTTTATGTTTTTTTATTTGATTGTTGTTAAGATTTTATCTGGAGCTTCATTTAGACCCGTTCCTTCAGACACCATTGTAAGGTGGAGAGAGATTCACTCAGAAATAACTGGAATATTCAAGTTAGTTACTTCAAAATAACACATTCATGGGGACAAAATAAAACCTTTTTTTCTTTAATATTGCAAAACTACTGAGCTATTTTTGCTGGAATTTTCCAGAATGATTCATCCTAGAATAGGCATCTGGGATGTGGCATATCAGCCTGAGAAGTTTAAATATGGCAATTATAAGGAATTCAAAACATGGTCTCAAAGGAAAAAGTTTTGGTCAACCTTAGCTAAAAGCATTTAGTAGAACTAAAATAATAAGAATCTGTAAAATTAAAATCTGTATAGCATATAGTTGAATAGACCTGTATGATTTCCTCAAGGCCTATTCATGTGTACATAATTAGAGTAGTCAGTTAGAAAACTGCCTTTGAAAAAAATCTTTAGGCAAAAGGCTTAAAAAGAAAAAAAAAACAGTGAAAGCCGTCATTTTTTAGAGCACAGCATATCTGCTTCTTCTAAATTTATTTTCAGAGTTCAAAAGACAATCATTGACTAATTATCTGCCAAATGCCGCACTATTGTTTGAATTGTAGGCATCTTTACTTAGCTGAAAAACACTTTTGTTTCCTTAATGGCTTCTCTAAACTTCAATATTTTGTGCCATTTTGTAATAAGCTACATAAAAGCTCCTGTATGTAATAAGAAAAATGAATTTTCCATTTATCTTAGGAGTCAAAAAAATTTTAAACTTTAACAGAGGATTGGGCTGATTTTCAATGGAGGGAATTTGTCTCTGAGTTTTTAGTAATTAAAAAAACTAGGAGTAAAGATTTGGAACTGTAATGTACATCATTTTCAAGGCAATCTGAATCCTTTTTATTGAGCTATTCCCAAATTCTTTTCAAAGGGACACAAGAGATATCTTCTGGACACTTATGTCACATGTCTACAAACACTTCACCTGGCAAGGAGTATCAAAATTAGTTTGAACTCATTTCATAAATGTAATGGTTATCTTTGAAACTTTCACGAAAATAAGAAGCTATGTTTTTCGGACTCAAAAGATTTGCATTTACATCCATTCATCAATTGCCCTGTGTCTCCTCCTGTCACACTAATCACGTATACACCTATGCTTAGGGAACTTCTTCTAGGTCTTTTCTGAAACAGTAGCTACTTTAACCAACTCATGTCACGTTTTACCCAGGCTAACTTCATGTTTGCTAGAAAAATATGAAGCTACTGGACTGCTGAGGATTATTTTGATATCTAGTTTTGGTAGACTGTAAATAGGTCCTGTGTTTTTGAGACCCAGACTTGTTTGAAATGCCATAGATAATCTGTCGATTTTTTATATACTGCTCAGTAGCAGAAGCTGGTTAATTCTAGTATCCAGGATAATATTTTCACAAAATACAGAGAGAATCTTCAAAGACAGAATAAAAAGCCTCAGCAGCATTTTCATCTTAAGCAGAAGAACACTACTGAAATAATGACTGACTTGTCCACCTGTGATGTCTTTAGGCAGAAATCAGTACATTTGTTTTTACACTGGAATATGAAGAAAGGCTATGAAAAGCGAGTTTTGTTGGTTTGGTTTGGTTTGGTTTTACCAGGTACATACATATGAAATATTTCCACTATGAACTAAAAACCTAAATGTCTCTCACAAATCCTCAGCACTTTTGCACAGCTGGTATTAAGGGTCTTGAAATGAAAGAAATAGGATGACTGCTTCTCCCAATTTAAAAATGGGAAACATCAACAGAAAAAGCTATTTACTGGGCCTACAGTGAACCAGCACACTATACTGTATAGGAAATGAATTTTAATTTTCACAAAATTGCTTAGTAGGTTGGTTTGCTCCGCCAAGTAATTCTCCTGCTTAATAGCTTTTCAGGAGATTTTGCTATTACAAATATATTGGAATTCATATTCTGCAATAAAAATACAAATGTTTTTTAATTCAAGACCTGGTTAAAGCAATTTTGGTACAGATGTAAATATTGCAGCTTTTTTCCAGTGATTAAGGTTTTAGGTGGATCCCTTAAGATTTAAAATGGATCAAAAATATTCAAGATACGATTCCACAAGAAAAGTCATCAGGCATTTTCCATCTTAATCCATTGATATGTAAATATTTCATGGCAGCCTCCACATTTTGCAGAAGTACATTATATTTTCAAGGTGCTATTAAATCATGTGTGAAACCTTCTCATGGAAAGCTTTGTAGAATCTCAACTACTGAAAACTAGGAAATAATCGTTATGCCAAACTTTCATCTTTACATGAATATAAAGCGAAAGGATTAATTATTAATTATTTTTAGACACCAAGATATCTGAAAAGCTTTCACACTGGCATCGGGATTTTTGAATGTTAATATCCTAAAGTTTTCTTAATAACTTTAAGCGTGGGGGATATTTTCTCTCTCCCAGGGACCGAATTCTATAATCACAGTGTGCGCTTTTACTTCCTTCTTCGAATACCCTTTTGGGTTTATATTCAGACCTCATCTCATCCTAAAGTAGACATCTAATATGAGCCAGGAAAATGCTAAATGTGCCTCAGGTGATTAGCTCAGATATAGACTTCCATGTTATAGATGTTTAAAGTTAAATGAGACAAATGCTTCTCTGAAACAGACTTCTAGATGATCAGATCCTATAAAGGGGAAGAAATTTTTCATGTAATTTGCTGCTGCATAAACAATTACAGTATTCATTCTTCTGACCCTTGTGATACAATAGAATATACGTATATCATGTGCATAACACCATACGTGGATTTTCCACTCTAAAATTAAAGCATCCAAGATGTATTCATTTTGTGTGTTAAATTATGGCACTACTTCTTTTTCAGCTGCATTTTGCTGACAGTGTTGTTAACTGTATTTTGGAATGTAAGGTTTGCCTAAGCAAGTGATGATACCTGCATTTCATAAGAATTCAATCTATACACAATTCTGTTCCAGGAATATTGCCTTTAAAAACAGCACAAACTGGCAAAACTTACCTTGCTTTTGCTAAAACTTTTAATATGCCTTCATTTTTCCCAGCTCCTACACCCCTCCCATGCATTTCTGATTAAATGTAAACCATTCAGTAATTATAAGTGGCTTTGATGTCAGGTGTTCTTTGTTCATACATTTCTTTACAGACTTGCTGATCCAGGCACATTTGGGATATTAATGCCTGTTTTCTTTCCATGCACATGAAACAAGTGGCCTTTTTTCCTACCATTTACCTTAACATTGTTTGCTTCAAAAGAATGAGCTTAGTGTTCTCAATATTATTGTGTTTTGAATACTATCCACCTTTACAAGATTTTTTCCTCGTATACTGTCATTTTCACTTGTAAAAAGTCTCAAACAATATTTCACTATTTTCCCATTTCAGGAACACAGTAAAATTTCAGTCAATCTGTTTGCATGAATTATTGCTTACCAAGGGAACAGAAAATCAGTCACTTACGAACTCCTGAAATCACTCGGGTTATGTAATACAGTTTTATTTTAGCTAAGAGACATAGAGTGTTTCCAGACACAGATGCCCTACCAAAAATGTCTCTAAACATTTGCAAGGTTTTGCAGTTTCCCTAGTGGTTGTTACAATAACCTTGTTTGACTTTAGGTAATGCACTTCAAATCAGGTTTCAATTTCTCTGCCAGTGCAATGGCAATAATAATACCTCCTTTCCCTTGTAAAGCGTTTTAGGAGCAATATGTTAAAAGTCAGTCAAGAAACAATAACCAACAATAATAAATTACTGTCAGAAGTAATAGTTGTCCTCCAGGTAAATAAAGGTAAAAATACAAAATATGGTTAATATTTTTTCACTGCTAAAATAATTTTCCAGAAGTCTTAATTTGGAAATTTCTAAATGTTTTGTTCCAGTATGTCAACAAGTTTTCTCCCCCAGAACTGCTATAGAACTTCTTAGGAACTATAATTCAGGTATCTTGGCTATTTAATGATGTCTCACTTAGGACAGGATTCCTGGATTACACGTTCCTGGACAGTATGCTCATAGTTCGTTACAATGATTCAGCCTGAAGTTTCTCAGGTATATCTATGGTGAAATGCCTCCAGTTCACCAGCAGGGGCAACAAAAAACCGTCCCTTTATCTCCTCCCCCAAAACTGCCTGAGGTCTACCAGTTAATATTGCTCACGAAGACACAGCCTGAAGTGAAGAATTCTATTCACTACTTCCTTCAATTTGACCTGAAAAAAGCTGTTTAGGAAATGGTATTTTTATAACCCTACCCTCATTTCCTTTGGCACTTTTGAATCTAAGTCAAGAAAAGGGCTACCAACAGCCCACCACAAACATTGTTATCAGAATTCTCTGACTCAATTCCCAATTTGCATAGTCCTAGCTCAGAGAACTTTTAAAACACTAGATACTTTGGGAGAATGAAATGGAGGACTATCTTGCTTGTGATCCCTGGTATCTTAGTTGAAAGTGAAGAATTAGCTGCCTGTTACTGTTGTGTTTTCCTTCGAATGGCAGAAGTTATGGAATCATAGAATCACAGAATAATTAAGGTTGGAAAAGACCTCTAAGATCATCAGCCCCAACCATCAACCCATCACCAACATGCCTGCTAAACCATGTCCTGAAGTGCCATATCCATGTTCCAACCTTAATGATTCTCTGATCCTATGATCTACATTTTTTTTTAACACCTCCAGGGGTGATGACTCACCACTTCCCTGAACAGCCTGTTCCAATGCTTGACCACTCTTTCAGTAAAGTGATTTTTTCCTGACACCCAGTCTGAACCTCCCCTGACTCAACTTGAGGCCATTTCCACTTGTCCTATTGCTGGTTATTTGGGAGAAGAGACCAACACCCACCTCACTACAACCTGCTTTCAGGTAGTTTGGCTTCTACAGACCTGTCCTACACAAAGTCTCCTCTGTTCCTTAAGTGATACTCACACAGGACTATGCGTATCTAAATTAAGACAGCTAAAATGACAGTCATACATCCTAACTTTGAGCATCTAACTTAGGTGTCTAAGGACACAAACTCATCTGCTGCGTTTAGAGTAATTTAAAAGCTATCTTTCTAAATCAGCCATTATATCAGAGGATGGGGAGGAGATTCTGAAGTAATGCATCTAAAACTGTCTTCAACATTTATTTTAAGGAGGGTTTAGCTAGGCTAGACTGCAAGCAGCTGGATTGTATCTAAAATTAGGTGCTTAGCGGATCCAGTTCAGGCATTCTGAGTCATTCTCTGAATCTTCCTTTTCTTCAGTATCAGACATATACTGAGTATAGAGAAAAAAATTTAAAATTAAATGTTTAGCTTTTAAATTCTTGAATTCATGGCAAATGTATCCACATCTGAGTAATCTCATGTAGGTGGCATTCAGTCATTTTCCCGTAGAGGTCATGGCTTTGATGGTATCTGCAAGGAAGCGTGTGTCTCTGGGAACAGAGGAAAAGGCACATTTCATCACATCTGTTTGAGGTCCCTGATAGATTTGCACCTTCCAGACAGAAGACATCTATGAGGAGGATTCAACCTGATAGTGGTACTTGTGACTCCAGGGCTACGGTGACAAGGAACAACAGAAATGGTCACAACTAGATGTATGGATTCACTGTCACTGCTCAGTGTGGTCCTATCGCACTGACACTCACACTGTTTTTGTAAGTTTAATGGAGGATGACATAATTTCTTTCTTTTTTTAGTACATATTTTCATTATTGCTGGCTTCATTTGATCATTTCTTAAAGCATAATTTTCAGCCACTGTTCACACCTGCAACAAAGAAGGGGTAAATCTCTATCAAAAATGCCATCGTCACCTAAAATATCTAGTTAGTGAGGTTTTTCTATGTGGGATAACTCAAATAAATAATCTTTTTTATTATTATTGTGTTAGTAATCCATTCAGAAGGACATGAAAATCTCTTTAACACCATCACTTCAGGCAGACCATGAACTCAGTATACTCAGGATTACTTTTTTTCTTATGTTCAAATTTTCAAGCTCTAATATGACAAGAGCTGCATCTTGATAAAATCCACACAACCAAATCCAAATAAATCATTATGAAATCAAGGACTCTATTTAGATTGGCCAAGTTCATAAACCTTGAAGCTGTTTGAAACATAGCCAGGTATTAATTTAAAAATAATCTTGCAGCAGTAAGTTAATTAAAATAAAAGATCAATACAATTTGAAAGCTAAATATGTATATAAGTGTGATTGCATGTAATTGTTATTAATAAGTTACGTCTTTCATAATAAATGCCATACATCATTAATTACATATAGAAATCATAAAACTTGGAATGGTAGTAGTAGATTGACAATTCCATTAATCTCAGCAGGTCTCTCACATGGGTGCACTGCCTGCTTAGGTGCAAAGGCAGATACATATATCTATCTCCCACGATACCAGCTGGAAGAAAACTAGAAACTATTAAAAAAACAAACAGTCTTCTTGTGCACAGAAGAAGAGAACTCTTTAAAGAGAAGTATGGCTCTGCGCTCATTAGGCATAAAAACAGATCTTAGATAAGGATTTTTGAACATTGCCAAATGATCACATATCTGTATCTAGGAGAGCATGGACGTCCCATGTTTGCTCAGAAAAAATGACAGAAAGACCAGGATGAATTTCAGTTGTGTGCCTTTCAGTTTCAGTTTAAATGTTTAAAATTGTTTAGAAAATACCTCATGTTGTGAACAATGAAGATCAAAGGTATCAAAGTGTTTTAATACACTAGGCCTTTTTCTTTTTCTCTGGGAGACTAATGTTTACTTCTGATTTATGATATACATTAAATTAATTTGGTAGTGGTCTCCATTTTTCCCTTGTCTGTATAACTCCAGATCCCAAAACCACTAAGTAATTTTGTGTGATTGGCAAGCTTTGCTCGGGAGAAACTCTGGTCAAGGAAAGTGCATTGCAGGCCACTACTGATCTGAACTGGCAGCACTTAATAGAGAAAGCTCACAGCGTTTGCCTGTGCTCAGCATGAGTCTAGGCAGAAACACTAGTGATCAATCAGAAGCCCCTGAATTCACCATGGAACTTATTGACCATAACTCACTGTATTTTCCCTATTTTCAAAGTCTCTTGGCATTCGAGTTGATTTCAGTAAACTCATGTTAGCATCATAAGAGCAAACTACTTTACAACATATTCATAAAAGCAGCATATTTTTGCTCCATTTCAGGTTTTGCTACTTTAGATACTAGCATAAAGTATATTCTCCTATTCATAAAACAAACACAGCAGATGTCACCTAGTGTTGTAGTGAGATGATTGGGCTGTTATTTTTATTCTTGATTGTAACTATTATACCCTTATTTTATCTGTAGCCTTCCAAGGTCTGTTTCATTTTCTAGTACTGGGAAAGTATGCTTTCTGGTTTTGTGAGCTTTCTCTTTCAGGCTTGTGACAGAAACAGCTTAGGAGAGCAGTTTTCTATCACCTACCTTGCCCAATAGCTGAGATACTTTGAAATAGTTTCTCTTGACTAAATTTTTCAAGTTCAACTCATTTTAAATATTAGCTCTTCACTAAAGTTCAACTAGTCTTCATGGGCAGCATTTCTTCTTAACTGAACGACCTTAGCGAAAATCAGGAACTCCTAGTTACTCACAATCTTAAAGCATTTGGCCCAGTTCTAGTCTTCTATATGTCTTGTTTGTCTTTCAGAAAAGGATTGTCTATTTTAAGTGCTCGACAGTTCGGAAGATGCTAATCTCCAGCTGACTGGCAGAGATCTTCTGTCCTTCAAGTGGATCTGTTAATCTTATTACACAGGTGAAGGACCCATTGCCAGACAAGCGGTGGTTTCAGAAAATTTGTATTTCGGCACAACATCCTGACCAGTGCACTCAAATCAGCTGCGGAGTGTGGAGCCATCTTCATCACACCGTGCTGCTATAGGCAGGCTACTCTGCACAGTTTGAATGTCTTGCTCTTAAATGTATGGCTATAGTCAGCCCTTGCCCTTGAGTATGTTTTGTCTCTATAAAATATTGCGTTCTCTCCATAAAGAGTATTACAAAGCATATTAAGCTTGTCTTGCAGTCAATTTACAACACAGAAAATGGCTCTTTTCTTCTGTTGGAAAGGACAGATGCAGCAGCTGATTTATGCAAAATCATTACCTGGTTGTGGATACAGGGAATATAGTTGTGAGAGAACCCCTGTCAAGGTTTTGCTTGTAGGGCTAAAACTGTCACATGAGAAAGATCTGGCGTGGTCACTAGTATGGGTCACTAGTATTTGCCACAGACAGGAAATATAGCAGGAGGTGTAACAATGAAACGAAAGCTTGTTTCACGATCTTAACTTGGAATTAAGGTAAGTATAAAAAGATTGTACATGATGTAGGTTTCAGTGAATACTGAATGTAAGAAATCTGACTTTGTATGTGAGAAAGACCTCCCGTTTTTTTGTTTGTTTGTTTTTTAATTGTTAAGCAGTCAAAAGACTTTTACGGCACCACACTGTCTCTGTACAGCAAGAAGTTTTCCACAGACTTGATTTATTTTTCAGTAGCAAAAACCTGCTATCCTTGCTTCCAGGGAGAGACTGATTATCTTAAATTTCACTGTTTTCTAAATTTTACCTGTAGGAACCACTTCTATTGCATCTTTTCTTCTTTAGAGGAAAGCAATAGCAAGAATATTATACGTATAAAGTAGCAGATAAAGCTGCATCTTTGTGAACCACAAAAATAAATGGACAATTTAAAAAATATGTTTCGATACTCACAAAGCAGATGATAGGTATTTAGTGGGATACTTAACCTCTGCTGCTCCAGTATCATGACATGTGCCTGTATTTTTAAATACATATTAACAGCTGGCCTAAGCTGGCCTACAGGAGTAGCAGCTTGGTCTACCACCAACAGTAATAATAAACACAGCCACAGGTTCACTTGAGGGGACAGCTGTTTAAATGCTCATGTTGCCACTAGCATGCACTGTGCCTAGTGACAAAACAACACGAGCAAGCAGAAGCAGATGTGAAGGAAACCATACCCACACAGTGTGGTGACACAAATGGAGAAACACCTAGCTCAGCTGGGCAGAGAAATAGCATACAGCAGAAACTGCCAAGAGGCTAAAGACAGAAAATGTTATATGCAATGCCAGAAGTGATAGACAAGGGGAAACTATCTACAGAGCTGCACAAAGTAACATTTTCCCTTCCCTATCCATGTAATTTGTGGAGTGCATACTGGCAACTGTGTTTGGCGGCTCTCAGAGGGAAACTGAACTGTTAGTTGCCCAGAGAGATGGTAGATGCCCCATCCCTGGAAACATTCAAGGCCAGGTTGGACGGGGCTCTGAGCAACCCGATCTAGTTGAAGATGCTCTTGCTCATTGCAGGGGGGTTGGACTAAATGACCTTTAAAAGTCCCTTGCAATCCAAACTATTCTATGATTCCATGATTCTATAAGCATGTACCATTCACCTAAGAAAGGAACTCTCAAAACTCCATCTTTGCCTCTTTATGAGCCAAGATGGGCACAAAAAGCAGCTTTGCCTATGCAAAAAGCACGTCTATAACTATCAACCGAGTAAATGGATATATTTCTCAGGGAAGCTATGTACCCATTAGTAATAGCATTTGACTGTGAGAATTTCACAGATTTTACGGGTGCCTTTGAAATGCTCTGTTTGATGATTAACTGCAGTATTTCTAAGAGGTTTGAACTTGTTGGCGGGATATATATGAATAGCAAAAGCTAAAGTCAAAGATGGGTATTTCTGAAAACACAACCCCCTTTGTTTATCGGCTTGTTTCTGTTTCTTTCAATCTTTAAGTGTTTTGTATTAAATTTCCCACATATTATATGTGCTTTGACTTTTGTATGGTTTTCCTGAGAAGGCTAGATGCTGAGATTTACAAACTTTAAATATTTCCTTAGAAATAAGTAAGAAAATAGCAAATAAACATAAGACTCTGAAGTATTACATGAAGAAAAGCTAGACAAATTGCACCATACTACAATACCTGCAGGTCACAGTCTTCATGGTACACGGGGACTCACATCGTTTGGTAATGACCAGCAGTCTCCTATATGAATGGCAATAAATATGTGAATGCACTCAATAAGACATAAGAAATGATATCAAAACTGTGTTTGTGTTTTTTTTATCTGACACTCAACATGAAGCAATTGTGAAAGAGTAACAAACCCAGTATAAGGTATTGCTGTGAGATGAAATAGTGTAATGATGAAGGAAGAATTCACAAATGACTTTTAACATTGTTGTAAGACAGAACAGCAATTATTAGAACTGTTCAGGACCACTCCTTGGATACTTGCTTGGTTACTTATCTAACTTGTTTTAAAATTTCTCAAAAATTTAGAGATCCTTCCTTCTTATATACCAGAACAATAAAAATCAAGATTATACATGCATTAAAGGTGTCTTCAGATGTTGCATTCTTTACAGCACCTTACCCAATAGGGCCTTTATATTTGAGTATAGCAGTGCAATACAAATATATAAGTAAACCAATGTATGAATATATATATGGATAATATTTTAGTCAGGATTTCTGCTGTTCAAAAGAGAAAGTCTAATACTTTGCAAGCAAATTGTATCCTTGCTAACTGTTTAAACTTTTGGTTCCACTTCCTCTCTTCTTGTTGATTCAGTGATATTTTCTGGAGCACCTACAACTGCACGCTATACAAAAGGGAGAATTGTTAAGGTACAGTTCTGGTTTTTTTTTTTGGTTAATTTAAAAAATAGATTCTTGCCAGCATATACTACCAATCACATTGACAAGAATCGTATTTATGAAAGCAAGTTAGAAGTAAGTCAAAGAATGAAGACGTGGAATAATGTTAATTGACATGATACATCAAAATACTTATAGATGAAATAAAACAGGACAAAGGTAAAACTACTTAAGAGTTAGTAATATGGGAATAGCTTAACAATCTAGAAAGTACACAGACACACAGGAGTTTGAAATGTGGCCTTTTTGACATATCTTTATTATATAATCAACTGCAATTCTCTTCTCAAGTCAGTTTAATCAGAAATTATTTTTCATAGCCTAAAGTATAAAAGAAACCATATCAACTGCTGAGTTTTCTAAAGTGCAACTGGACAGCCTAAGGGGGGAAGAATAATGTGCTCCAGTGAAGCAAGTTCTGAGATATTCTATAGCAGATGGAGTTTTCTCTAGAACAACTAGAATACAGACTGCATTGTACCTTAAATGTGTACTGTATCTTTTTAATTTTACTTTTTTTTTTTTATGTTCATGTTCCCTGTAAAAAGGACATGGGAAGATTTTATTTCGATGTTAGAATGCACAGCATCACATCGCTTATTACAGGCAGAGCATGTAGCCATTTCTAGAGTTAAGACTGTCTGATTACTTCTATTTTAAAACCCAATATTCTATTTCATTCCATATGTCTTTCTCAAAATATTACCTTGGGCTGAAAGTGTCATTATTACCAGATTTTCTAACATTATTATTATCAATATTATGAGAAAGGAAATTTCAAGAGAAGAGTTCTGCCATTTTTCAGTAGAAGGCTGAGCTAATGTCACTGAGATGTTTCAGTGCCTGCACTCTGTAGAGGCAAGAAGATCACCTTATTTCATTTCTACAAAAACCTGCCTAAAATTATTTAATATAATTTTCCTTCTCTGTAATAAACATAGCATGTATCGTGAAGTGGCATAAAAAATATTAGCTTGCACATTTTTAGAGTTTTGGGACAAACTTCTCTGTGAAATTTCTTGGCATTTAAATGTTAAATATGAAAACAATACTCACTAAGTATACTGTCTTGCATTATATAAAATAGTTTAGGTGAAAAAAAAAGTGAATAATCTTCTAATATTTTTATCCCATACGTAATTTTTACATTCCTAGTCTATGGGTGGGCTATTAACTGTCTTCAGTGAATTATGGGCTGGATTTATGGAAATGCACTTTATTTGTTCACATTGCATACCACCCATCTTCACACTATCGTAAATGAGGTGTTAATAGAGTTGTGGGACCACGTCTTCAGAAGGCCTGTTCCCAAAGAAACGAGGCCAGTGGAGGTTGTCCAGCTAATTACTACAGAAATGGCTGAAGCGCAGCCTCCCATCGAGGCAGCGGTGTTTGTGTTTAGGTCTTGGAGAGTCAGAAACACCTGTACAGGGTTTCAGCTGTGTGACTGAGACTAGTGAAACTGGTTAACCTTGTAATATGGTACTGCCATTGCTAGCAACAGGCTGTAAGCTTTCTACTGAGTTTGTGAAGCCTCAGAACTGATGCTTGTCGGGTATTCTCTGTCTGAGCATTTCTTGACCTGCCTACTGCTGTGTCTGACTTGGTTTAGCTGTGGCAGCAATTTCTGTAATCGACCAGGTGTCCACAGCTAATTTATTTTACTATTGTCTAACTTTGTGTGGTATAAAACTCATAATTTTTTACAGATACCAGTACTGAGAAATTACTCTGTGTGGAACAAGGTATTTATGACTCTATCACAATATAATGTAGAGAAAGGCAGGCCTGGCACAACAACAGAAGTCTTGAGAAGGGGAGACAGGGGGTGCGGTATAGGCAAGCACAGTCATGGGCTGAACAAAGATAAGGTACAGACTTACCATGGGTAACCTCACAGGTATAAACCCTTCACCAGTGATCAGTTAAAGAAATGCAAAGCTGGTGGTGGACAAAATTGGGTTTAGAGGTAATAAAAAAAGCAAAGAAATTGCATCTATTGTGCATAAACGGGACCTTATACATAGCAAACTCAGATGTAATTTCCAAACGCAAGTCTTCTAACCAGCGAAGAAGAAAAACTTATAAAACCATGTTAGTAAAAATGTTAAAAAAAATAAACCCAAAAAACTCACCCCTACATGGAACCTAAGGTGATGACAAAGAAACTATCATTGTGAATATTATATTCCTCCCACCAAAGAACTCCAGATGCTTAGGAACTGCTGTTATACCTCCCACTACCACCACCAGAGTGAAACCACCTAGCTTAGGACATGTAGGAGTAAGGGAATAATATAGGTGTATCTATCACAAATTTAACTTCATTATTATCGTTTCTTTTCCTTTAACAAATAGATCTGGACTAATAATGATCAGATTCTGAAGATTTCAGTTTTACCATTGGTTTACTTTTACATAAAGTGTGCTGCTTCTTTGCCTGTGAGTAATATTTTGAGTACAGCACTAAAGACCCATTGATTGTGGTGATAGATACCTGAAAAACAGTCTGATTCCCATAATTCAGGAGGCCGATAGGTGCTCCTCTAATCTTGAATTATTTCTGCCTTTGGATAACTGGAAGACATGTAGTCCTTTCCTCCTGAACTCTGATATGCAGGTTCTCACCTTTCGTATGTTTGTGAAATGGAAAACATTGGACAGCAGTCTATCTTGCTATATTTCTAATAAAATAGCCACATATATAAGAAATATAATTTAGGATGACATGGAAATTAACTTCATTTTGTTGTTTGCTCTTTTTTAATTTGAGCATGAATCAAAAGTCAGATGGAGTCATTCAGGATAATGATCCTTCTCAGGGGCAAAATTCACTGCAGTTACTTAAAGACCAGGTAATTATGCTTGAAAAAGCATAGAATGAATTCCAGCCCCCAGTTCATCTGCAAGTCCCAGAGCAACACTACAGCCCCTGTGCTGTCACAACCTAAATCCATAGTCCAAGGAGCTATTATAGTCTCTTCCATGGAGGTTAAGTTTTCCTTTTCCTTTTCTTTCCTGTGAAGTTAAAAAATTGGCAGTCAGCTTCCTCCCTTTCTCCTTCTGGGCTCAAGACTGGTTGTAAAGTAAGATGACAACATATGTACTACAATTGGTGCTCAAACGCAGCTTTTCTAAATTAATACATTTTGTAAGAGTGGGGATAATGTTCCAGTAAAACAGATTCTGAAACGTTCTAGATAGGATTTATTAAACAAAACTGGAAAGAGAGAGAGTTGGTTTTTGAGCTAAGACTGGTTTGCCTTTTCTAATAAAGCTCTGTCATAAAGAACAATATTGTGTATACATAATGCTCTCTAACTTAGTTCCCATGACCACTTCTCTTGACTGACTATGTTGGAATCCCAAATTCATCAACCTTAGGTATAAGGTAGTTTGAAAGAGTCACCCTTCTCTTGAACTTTGGTCCACAGTAAATTAGATATAAATAACAATTAATCTGAATATAGATAAAAGTGATTACCTTTGAGATTTTTGCAAATACCACCAGTAGACAAATGTCTGGAAGTTTCTAAACATACTAAAGGGTAATAAGTGTGCTAAAAACTGTGAGAAAATACATGCCTTTGCTGCATTATTGTGTCAGTAACTTTACAGAACACAGTTTTTTAAGAGTCTGTCATGCAAGTCATCCAGAATAACTGCCCCTAAGTAAGTTATCAAAGAGTAATAATTATTTTCTCACCAGTGCCATATGTTACACTTCTAACCAGCCACCATGCAGCAGGCTGAGAAGAGACAATTATAAATATCCTGCAGAGTACCTCATTCCACTGTTGTCTCTCTAAATGAAGGACAGAGCTCTTATAATCGGGGAGTGTAACCTCTAGAAAATGAGGCAAAGCACATCCCCTCAGGTAACTCCGACCCTGTTATTCAATCACAGAAATGAGGCAATATAACTTTGAAAACACCTTTGCTCCTGTCAACCACAGTAGCACTTTCCGTCAGGAAACAGCAAGCTTTAAAAAGTGCTGGTTTATATGTGAACAAACTAGCTTGTGGAAGAGATGCTACTCACTTGAAAGATACGGTAATTTTTAATACAAACTTACCATGTCAGCTCCGTAACAGCAGACCTTCCAAGATGACACCATTTTCCTATACAAATCACTGCAGAAAAATACAGCCTAATTCCTTTTTTTGCACAGAAAAGCTGTCACTTCTGAACTGGAAAAGAAGCCATACTATAGCTCTAAAGTAAAGTAAATCAAGGACAGAAATGTTTTGTTTTGACTGAAACAAGCAAAAGGATATCTCCAACAATGAGATAGCCATCTATATCTATCCCTTGATGTGGCCAGTGAAGGTCAGCTTTCCAAGTCCTTCTTGAGGTTTATCTCAGATAGTGGTGTGAGGCTAAAACTGCCTTGTCTCTGTTTTATTCTACATGGAGATCACAATATTGATTTAGCTTCCTCGAGCTTATAACAACCTTATTTTTGCAGTAAACACTGTCTGAAGCAGTGTTTTTCACTTACATGAGATGCCCTAGGACCTTCAATAGCGTTGAAGAAAACTGGCACCCTGAATGTTCGATCTTTATCTGGTGGACAAAGATTGCATGAGATCACCACACTTTCATATTTGAAACTGGAATGTGGTAGGAGAGTCAGATCCCAAAGCAGGAATCTGATGCAGTGCCAGATGGATGGAGACCATAAAAGTACAGGGAATAGCAGGCTTGTTTCCCTGATCATGTATCCTTTTCTTGGCGTGCACTACTGGCCGTTGTTGGGAGACCTTTGGTATAAACCAGTCTAACCATTACAACTTTCTACTGCATATGCTTTTAGGAAGAAGAAAATAAACAAAGTTAGGTGTGGAATTTATCTTACCTAAGTTTAGCCATGTGAAAGTCAGGTATTTGGCTTAAACCTTGTTGTCCAGACTTCATCTATAGTTAGTGGAAAGAGAGAATCAACTCCAGGAGAGTCTATATATGAATATTTAGGATAGGTAGGCCCAGAGTTGTGCATGAGTGTCCCTTTCTCCCTCTCTTCCTCCCTCTCTCTTCCCTCTATCTACAGAAGCCAATTTTTTTTTTTCTGAATTTTAATCACAGATTTCAGTAGAAACTGCATTAGACTTAGTTCACCAAAAAGTGTATGCATGTGTGTCCATGTTCATTCCTGTTCTGGGAAGAACATTTTCAATGTAAAAGACATTATGTAAAGATTTGCATCATATATATTAGCACATCCATGACAGTGCTGTTTTATTTGCTGGAGGATTTGTTTGGTTTTGACAAAAAAAGGCGAAAGCAATTGTTAGCTAGATACAGCATCCCTGGAAAAGTAACATACAGTGTAGTGTAACAATTTCATACTTCAGACCTTCAAACTCATTATGGTAATTCTAGTCCTCTTTCTATTCCAAGAACTGCATGTCTATTTAGCATGATCAACAAATTAAAATTATTTATTTCTGACAGCTAAATTGAGAACAAATAGATGACAGTTTAATTTGTTATACCTTTCTCCATTTAGTTGATACTCATGAGAGTCTGTTTCTGCAGTCTGTCAGACAAGCTTGCCCTAGAAAGTCCCTGAGAAACCAAAAACTTCTTGCAGAACAGATAAAACAAAACAGTCTTCCATCAAAATGCAAAAGAGCTCCTAAGCAAGAGTTTTTAAAGGCCTTTCACAGAATCACAGAATCACAGAATAGTAGGGGTTGGAAGGGACCTCTGTGGGTCATCTAGTCCAACCCCCCCGCCGAAGCAGGGTCACCTACAGCAGGCTGCACAGGACCTTGTCCAGGCGGGTCTTGAATATCTCCAGAGAAGGAGACTCCACAACCTCCCTGGGCAGCCTGTTCCAGTGCTCCGTCACCCTCAGAGGGAAGAAGTTCCTCCTCATGTTCAGACGGAACTTCCTGTGCCTCAGTTTGTGCCCATTGCCCCTTGTCCTGTCACTGGGCACCACTGAAAAGAGCTTGGCCCCATCCTCCTGACACCCACCCTTCAGATATTTGTAGGCATTTATAAGGTCCCCTCGCAGCCTTCTCTTCTTCAGGCTGAACAAGCCCAGTTCCCTCAACCTCTCCTCGTAGGGGAGATGCTCCAGTCCCCTCACCATCCTTGTAGCCCTCCGCTGGACTCTCTCCAGTAGCTCTTCATCCTTCTTGAACTGGGGAGCCCAGAACTGGACACAGTACTCCAGATGAGGCCTCACCAGGGCAGTGTAGAGGGGAAGGAGAACCTCCCTTGTCCTGCTGGCCACACTCTTCTTGATGCACCCCAGGATCCCATTGGCCTTCTTGGCAGCCAGGGCACACTGCTGGCTCATAGTTAACCTGTCATCCACCAGGACACCCAGGTCCCTCTCCGCAGAGCTGCTCTCCAGCAGGTCCACCCCAAGCCTGTACTGGTGCATGAGGTTGTTCCTCCCCAGGTGCAGGACCCTGCACTTGCCCTTGTTGAACCTCATCAGGTTCCTCTCTGCCCAGCTCTCCAGCCTGTCCAGGTCACGCTGAATGGCAGCACAGCCTTCTGGTGTATCTACCACACCTCCCAGTTTGGTGTCGTCAGCAAACTTGCTGAGGGTACATTCTAACTCTTCATCCAGGTCGTTGATGAAGAAGTTAAACAAGACTGGGCCCAGTACTGACCCCTGAGGGACACCACTTGTCACCAGCCTCCAACTAGACTCAACGCCGCTGATGACAACCCTCTGAGTTCTGCCATTCAGCCAGTTCTCTATCCACTTCACTGACCACTCATCCAGCCCACACTTCCTCAGCTTCCCCAGGAGGATATCATGGGAGACTGTGTCGAAAGCCTTGCTGAAGTCAAGGTAGATAACATCCACAGCTCTCCCTTCGTCTACCCAGCCAGTCATGTCATCGTAGAAAGCTATCAGATTGGTCAGGCATGATTTCCCCTTGGTGAATCCATGCTGACTACTCCTGATAACCTTCTTTTCTTCCACTTGCTTCATGATGGCCTCCAGGATAAGGTGCTCCATCACCTTTCCCGGGATGGAGGTGAGGCTGACCGGCCTGTAGTTCCCTGGGTCCTCCTTCTTGCCCTTTTTGAAGATTGGAGTGACATTGGCCTTTCTCCAGTCCTCGGGCACCTCTCCTGTCTTCCAGGACCTCTCAAAGATGATGGAGAGTGGCTCAGCAATGACATCCGCCAGCTCCCTCAGCACTCGTGGGTGCATTCCATCGGGGCCCATGGATTTGTGGACATCCAGATCGCTTAAGCGATCCCTCACACAGTCCTCCTCGACCAAGGGAAAGTCGTCCTCTCTGTAGGCTTCCTCTCTTACCTCCGGGTCATGATTGCTGTGATTGCTCCTTTCCTGATTGCTGTGAAAATCCTTTCATGATTGCTCCTTTCCTGATTGCTGTGAAATAAACATAAGCTTTATTATATAAACAGAATTTCAAAACTATTGGCTGCTATTAAACTGATTTCAGAGGATTATTAAAATGGTAAGTAGCATGAGTTGAGCTAAAATGGAGATGAATCCAGACTTACATAATTTATACTTAGAACGATCTTGCTGAAGACTTCATAGAATGATAGAATCATAGAATGGTTTGAGTTGGAAGGGACCTTACAGAACACCGAGTTCCAATCCCTCTGCCAATAAGTAGGGGCACCATCCACTAGACCAGGTAGCTCAAAGCCCCATCCAGCCTGGCCTTGAACACTTCCAGGGAGGAGACCTCCACAACTTCTCTGGCAGACCTGTTCCAGGGCCTCACCACCCACAGAGTGAAGAATTTCTTTCTTATATATCTACCCTATTTCAGTTTAAAGCCATTATCCCTTGTCCTATCATACCCTTGTAGGAAGCCCCTCTCTAGCTCTGTTGTAGGCCCTCTTTGAGTACTGAAAGGCTGCAATGAGGTCTCCCCGCAGCCTGCTCTCCTCCAAGCTGAGGAGCCCCAACTTTTTCAGCCTTTCTTCACAGGGGGTGTGTTCCAGCCCACTGATCATTTTTGTGGCACTCCCCTGGATCGCCTCCTACAGCTCCATGTCTTTCCTGTTCTGACGGCTCTAGAGCTGGACACAGGACTCCAGGTGGGATCTCACCAAAGCAGAGTAGAGGTAGAATCACCTCCCTCAACCTGCTGGCCACGCTTCTTTTGATGCAGCCCAGGATAGAGGCTTCTGGGATAGCAAAAGCCTATTGGGCTTAAGTCATTTAATAGGTGTAAATAGCCTAAACCAAAACATATGGGCTCCCCAGTATGAAAGTCCCTAAGTGCTAACTGAAGTGTGAAGTATTTCTCAGATTCAACTCACTCATGCATAGTAATTTTCTAGGTAAAATGATCTTAACCTGAATTCAGTCTGTTTACAGACAGCACATGTCATGTTTCAGGCCTCTAAGAAAGGACCTCCAGCTATCTCCTCTCTCTTTCAGTGGACCCCTTATAAATGAGGGTACCATGAAGGAAAATGGGATATGTAAATGTGTCAGGCAAAGCACAGACTTGGACACCTGCAATTGTATCTGCAACCACCAAGTTGCATCTTCACGTTAGATTTACAGAGAATGTAAATCTAAGGTTAAGGCTTGGGTTACTCCAGGACTGGACTCAGCAGCTGCCCACAAAGCACGAAATACAGGTAGTCAGTAAAAATGTCCTCTGCTTGGGGCTGCTCCTTGATTTCATGGTGGTAGTTACCTTAGTGTCTTGATTGGTGACAGCAAATTGTGGCTTTCTTTCATCAGAGAACTCAAACACCTGTACTTATACAATGTTTTGAAAGAAACAATCTTCTTCAGGTGTCCTTCTGTTGCAAACAGAACTTTATTCTAAGCCTACCTTCCATTTCAACTGCTGTGTCTTGCCTTCAGTTATCTACCTTGAAGCCTGTTTAAGGGAATGAGATATTCTTCAAATTTCACAACAGTGTAGTTATTGAGATTCTTTTTTACAGGATTTGCCTTGTACCTGGCAACTTTCTGAAACTTTTTAATTTATAATTCATGTTTTTTCTTAAGCCATTGCAACTATCCCTGCCACTTCTTCAGCATATGAAATGTTTAAATTAAATCTAAGACGTTTTCTCTAAATTTTATGTCAATATAATTACTAGATAAAATTTGATGACCCATTCTATAGTAGAGCTATTTTTAGCTGATCACTCTGATTTATTCTTATTTTAAAATTTATGAGAAAGAAAACTACTACAATAAAATTCCATAAGTATTGGCAGAATGCTACCTGCAGTTTTAACATGGCTGGAGCTTGTGCTAGAGTGAATTTCATATCTGAGCTAATTTAATTATTACTTAATTTGAATGGAATACTGCAGGTGAAGCTACAGAAATGAAATGCCCTGCAGCTTTCTAACACCATCTCTCCAGCACATGCTTAAACAGATGAAGGTCTCTTCAGGACTTTCCCTGATGCACCGTGTCTCGTGACGCAACATAGAGCTTTGATTCATTGAGGGGATGATCTAGGCAAAAACGTTTAGACTTCTGGAACGCATCATTTTCTGTGGGCGTGTCTAGTTTCCACTCACAGTTTCCAGCAGTCTGAACAGACTACAATTAGACTGTGCAAGTAACGGGGCTGCGCCTCCCACCAAAGCAAACTTTGATGCAGTACATTAAGAGACATTGCATAGGAGGGTTACAATACACACAAACATGTTATGAAATAATATGGATCTGTTATCAAACAGCACCTGCGAAAAGGGGTGACTGAAGAAAACTGATGTCCTTTTGCATGAGTAAGAAGCTTCTGGGCATAACAGCAGGCAATTCTGTAACTGTAGGACACTGCTGGGAGGTGTTAACATGTGGCAGGGAAATACCCAAGCTGTAAGTCCTGATCCAGTTGCAACACTGCAGAGTGGACACACTGCCCAAGACCAGTTTTGATTGTGGTTCACACCGCTCGGCGAAACAAGTAGATTAGGTCAAGTGACGGATCAACTATGCAGGCTTGAAAATTTTTTTCTGTGACATAGTTAATCCAGAATTTTAAAATATCCACCTGTAGATGCAGGGCTTCTGTTATGTTCTTTGCCAAGAACATCTTCAGAAGAGAATTCTGTCTTTATTGTAAATGTGTACTTGTTGCAAAATCTAAAACAACGTAATTCAGTTCATGCACAGAAACTTATGGAATTTTGTGCCCCTATGTATCTGTCGATACTTCTGTTTATTCAATACATGTGATACTTGAAGTTCAGTTAATAGCGTGGTGAATATTAAGTAAACATTAGTCGGTTTATGAGTGCAATGCATACATAGCTTTACTGATTTAAATTAGGCGGACAGCTTTAAATATAAAGCCCTATAAATTGACATCTGTCACACATGAATAGCAGAATAAAGTATAAGGAATTAAAACTTAAAGTCTGAACTTTTGCAGTGCATTTCAAGGAAGAAAAACATCTAATGGAATTAAAAAAACCCTCACACTTCAGGGGTGAATTCATTGCTGACTTTCTGTTAAAAGTTCAGTCACTTAGAAGACTGAAAAGCATTTGAAAATTTACTACTAAAGTAGATTATGGTGAAATCTAGAAAAGGAGGCAAGAGACCAGCATGGATGAACAAGGAGCTTCTAGCGAAGCTCAGATGGAAGAGAAAGGTCCATGGAATGTGGAAAGAGGGACAGGCCACTTGGGAAGAGTACAGGAATGTTGTCAGAGCATGCAGAGGTGCAACGAGGAAGGCCAAGGCCCACCTGGAATTGAATCTGGCAAGGGATGTCAGAAACAACAAGAAGGGCTTCTTCAGCTACATCAGTAGCAAAAGGAAGGCTAGGGACAATGTGGGGCCGCTGCTGAATGAGGCAGGTGTCCTGGTGACGGAGGATGCAGAGAAGGCAGAGCTACTGAATGCATTCTTTGCTTCAGTCTTCAGTGCCAAGGCAGGCCCTCAGGAATCCCAGGCCCTGGAGGCAAGAGATGAAGCCCACAGAGAGGATGACGTTCCCTTGGTTGGGGAGGACTTCGTGAGGGATCACTTAAGCAATGTGAACACCCACAAACTCATGGACCCCGATGGAATGCACAGATGAGTGATGAGGGAGCTGGTGGATGTCATTATTGAGCCACTCTCCGTCATCTTTGAAAGGTCTTGGAGGACAGCAGAGGTGCTCGAGGACTGGAGAAAAGCAAATGTCACTCCAATCTTCAAAAAGGGCAAGAAGGAGGACCCAGGGAACTACAGGCCGGTCAGCCTCACCTCCATCCCAGGAAAGGTGATGAAGCAATTCATTCTAGAGGTCATCATCAAGCAAGTGGAGGAAAAGAAGGTTATCAGGAGTAGTCAACATGGATTCACCAAGGGGAAATCATCCTTGACCAATCTGATAGTTTTCTACGATGGTGTGACTGGCTGGGTAGATGAGAGGAGAGCAGTGGATATTGTCTACCTCGACGTTAGCAAGGCTTTTCACACTGTCTCCCATAACATCCTCCTAGGGAAACTCAGGAAGTGTGGGCTGGATGATTGGTCGGTGAGGTGGATTGAGAACTGGCTGAATGGCAGAACTCAGAGGGTTGTCATCAGCGGCGCTGAGTCTAGTTGGAGGCCTGTAGATAGTGGTGTCCCCCAAGGGTCAGTACTGGGCCCAGTCTTGTTTAACATCTTCATCAATGACCTGGATGAAGAGTTAGAGTGAACCCTCAGCAAGTTTGCTGATGACACCAAACTGGGAGGAGTGGTGGATACACCAGAAGGCTGTGCTGCCATTCAGCGTGACCTGGATAGGCTGGAAAGCTGGGCAGAGAGGAACCTGATGAGGTTCAACAAGGGCAAGTGCAGGGTCCTGCACCTGGGGAGAAGCAGCCCCATGCAGCAGTACAGGCTTGGGGCGGACCTGCTGGAGAGCCGCTCTGCAGAGAGGGACCTGGGTGTCCCGGTGGACGACAGGTTGACCATGAGCCAGCAGTGTGCCCTGGCTGCCAAGAAGGCCAATGGCATTCTGGGGTGCATTAGGAGGAGGGTTGCCAGCAGGTCGAGGGAGGTTCTCCATCCCCTCTACTCTGCCCTAGTGAGGCCTCATCTGGAGTACTGTGTCCAGTTCTGGGCTCCCCTGTTCAAGAAAGGTGAAGAGCTACTGGAGAGAGTCCAGCGGAGGGCTATGAGGATGATGCAGGGACTGGAGCATCTCTCCAATGAGGAGAGGCAGAGGGAGCTGGGCTTGTTCAGCCTGAAGAAGAGAAGGCTGCAAGGGGACCTAATAAAGGCTTATAAATATCTGAAGGGTGGGTTTCAGGAGGATGGGGCCAAGCTCTTTTCAGTGGTGCCCAGTGACAGGACAAGGGGCAATGGGCCCAAACTGAAGCACAGGAAGGTCCGTCTGAACATGAGGAAGAATTTCTTCACTCTGAGGGTGACAGAGCACTGGAACAGGATGCCCAGGGAGGTTGTGGAGTCTCCTTCTCTGGAGATATTCAAGACCTGCCTGGACAAGGTCCTGTGCAGCCTGCTGTAGTGACCCTGCTTCGGCAGGGGGGTTGGACTAGATGACCCACAGAGGTCCCTTCCAACCCCTACCATTCTGTGATTCTGTGATTCTGTGATTCTGCGGATCTACTGCTAGATTTTCTACAAGTTTGATGTCATAACACAAAAAACAATTCTTTACAAAACAAACAAACTGTGTATAATGAAGGGATATTTAGTGGTGCTTTTCAGAGTATGACATTTACACTTTTAGGAAGAAGCTGACTGTGTAAAGTTGTGTTCTTTGCTCTGAATAAAAGAGAATTTCACAAAGACCACAGGAACAGATCAAAATGCTTGACTGTTTTAAAAGCAAACCACAGTATTTCATCTGAATGCTGCCTTTTTTAATTTGTATACTCTGTCTCCCAATAAAAAAAGATAAAATAAGATGTGCCTTAGGAAAGCTCCTTCAAAGTAGTAATGAAAGCATTCTGTTCAATAGGTATATATTAATAAGCACTGTTGGCGCTCTTTTACTGACTTCATTTTCAGAAAAAAAATCAGTTAAATTAGTTTTACTTCATGAGGTTTTTTAGCTTTGGTAGAACTGCTTAGTCTACTGGCTTATGTTTCTCTTCACATTTCTCTGTCAAACTTTTATCCGAAGGGAGAAACAGCAGTATAGCTTAATTTCTTGTATACATTTAAGTTATAGAGTATCACTTGTAAATATTACCAGTAAAACAGTTTAGATAACCAAGAGATTTCCATTCTTCATTCTTCTTACCCTGAAATTTTCTTTCTGAAAATTTAAGTCATGAAAGTTTTCTACTGCAAATTCATATAAAAAATATCCTTTTAAATACATTTATATATATATATATAGAGAGAGAGAGAGAAATCACTCTAATAAACAAAATAAATTAATAGCTTGGAAAGATGCAGAAAATTATTTTTCTGAAGGAGCACAAAATCACCCATTTCTCTGTAGTGACAATGTTTATATGTGTTTAACAGAATAATAGAATCATCGAATGCTTTGGTTTGGAAGGGACCTTTAGAGGTTATCTAGCCCAACCCCCCTGCAGTGAGAAGGGACATCTTTAACTAGACAAGGTTGCTCAAAGCCCCACACCACCTGGCCTTGAAGTATTTCAAACTAATTGAAATAGTATTGCAAACTAACTGAATTAATCCAGCCGACATTTAATATAAAATTTGTTGTCCTTTTAAGAAAAGAAATCCTCAGCATCTTGATTGTTTTCTTCTGGTAGAAACATGCATTTTTGTTTGGGTTTTTTTCTGCTTTTATACTACAGTTTCACATTTAAATGAAAAAATATCAGCTGCCCTGGAATCAGTTTTTTTCTGACTCTAGAAACTGTTTTGTTTTAAACCAAAAAGAGAAATAATATTAAATAAAATGCATATCTCAGCTTAATAAGAATTGGTGGATGCTCTTGAAAACTAAGGCCTTATTTAGACTTTTTTTTTTATGTAATGAAAATTGAGAATTTTTTAAATTTTTAAAAATTGTCCTATAACTCCATGATTTTGTTTAGTTTTTAATTCTGACCACATTGTCATCTGTAGATGCAGTTATGTCTAGCCCTTCATTTCAGAAACTTATACTGCCATCAGTGGATTATAGAGCTAAAAGAGTTCTGAAAGAGGTGAGTCAGTATCACCAGAGAAGGGAAATAAGCAGGATGCAGTCACGAAGGTGTGGATGAACAGTTGATGGAAAGTCAGCAAAATTTTTATTGTTTAAAATTAAAGCTGATGCCAGTACAGGCTTCTATCTCTGCAAGTTAAGTTATATTAGTTGTTATATTATGATCATGTGGTTTCAGTAAAGAACAAGAAAAGTCAAGCTGAACAATTTCTCTTCTATCTGTCCATGTTTATAAATTTGGCAGGAGTGAATATGGAGGAAAAAATCTAACAATATGAATTTTATTTCTTTTTCAGTCAGTTTACTTCATTTATGCTTGCCACAGGGCATTTTCTCTTGCTCTCCCATGAATATTCCAATATTTCTATTTGAAGTAAATTATTTCTTGGCATCAGCTGATTACTAATTTATGTCCTGGGAAAAGTTCATCATCTTTAAAATTTTATCTTAAAAGCTGCATATCACATTCCTATAAATGAAAAATCCCTAAACCATGATTAAAACTCCACAGAAAGCTCAGGCATAGTCTTAAGAACTGAATGACTTTTGATTTTTTTCTTTTAAAGAATTTGGTCAGTAAAGTGGGATTCAGAAAAATTATTTCACGTGGAGAGCTTAGGAATATTTTTGAACAGATCAAACTGCAAAACCGCAAAAGCCTTCATCTATGTTTCTTCTAAAAGATGCTTTGATACGAGATAGTACCACAGTTCTCAGTAACACATTTATAGCCTAGCTGTCTACAGAAACAATGTTATGAGTCACCTTGTCTATCTGTCTGTTCTTCTGTCTGTTCTTCTGTTGCTTTCTAGGAACATATGAATCCTCTGGTCATTTTTAACAAACTTGGAATCCCAAGAAGTTTAAGGAGTGAAGAATTTAGGAGTGAAGAAAAGAGCATCTACATGGTTGTAGTCCAATGAGCATCTCAAACTAGTAATAAGTTAGTAATGAAGCTAAAAATACAAGCCCTGCTCTTCAACTATAGAGGACATTTACTTTCACCCTGTCCCTAGCCACTGTTGTCCCAACTTAATTGTATCATTTGGCCTTTCAGGTGCGCCATATGCATTTTTTTCCAAGGACCTCCAGGGTCAAGTTGTGCACAATAGCTCACATCCACACCATTCAGAGTTTGTGCTCTCTAAATCTGACTGGGCAAGTCTACGCCATATGGTGCTTCTCTTGGGATCCAACATGCTTTTGGGGATCTAAATAGAGCTAAATGTGGTGCAGGACTTCTCCATAGTTTCTCATGCTTGAAACAAACAACTCCTGATCGACACTCAGGCTTTTTTCCTGAGAGAGAATCATTTAGTTTACTTTAAACAGAGTCTCAGGCAAAGTAAGAATTACCAGAGGAATAGGGCTTTGCTATGAACAGGGAGCTGTTCTTTGGCAAAATATTTGCACCTAAATGAGTGAGCTCATGGCAGCCCACAGACAGACTGGAAAAGGAGATTCCCAACCACTGCACTGCCCAACAACTGACAGATAAAAGTCTTGGACAAGGAAAGAATTTCCTTTGCGATCTTGGTGTTCTTCTGAGTGCCTACGAGGAAAACTGGTTTGTCTGCAGAAAAGTTTAAAACAGGGAGCAAGCAAGGAAACTGTGAACTTCAATAGGCCAGACAGGAAGACTGGAAAGGGTAGAGAAAAAACAGAAGGTGTGAAACTGATAGAGGAAGAAAGATGCCATGCAAGCTGGAGAGATGTATTACTGGGGAAAGAGAGAGATCAAAGGGAATACGAGAGGAAGCAGAGGAAGCAAGAGCACAAGACCTGCAAAGGAGGAAATAGAAGACTAAGGATGGAGGTGACTGGATAACAGTTGAACAATTCTTTCAAAAATGTAGAGCTCATTGCAGGATGTTCAACCACTGTCTCTTTTTTAGGTATGGTGGGTGGACCCCAGCCAGCAGCCAGACACCGACTCAGCCTCTCGCTTGCTCCCTTCTTCCGTAGAGTAGGGAGAAGAAAAAAGGAAGGTGGGAAAATCTGTGGATCAAGATAATAACAGTTTAATGGGACAGCAAAAGCTGCTCTTACAAGCAAGTCAAAAAGAGGAATTAGTTCAGTACTTCCCATCAGCAGGCAGATGTCCAGCCATTTCCTGGAAAGCAGGACCTCAGCACTTGTAATGGTAGCTTGGGAAGAAAAATGCCATCACCATGAATGCCTTCCTTCCTCCTCCATTCCATGAGATTTCCTTGCTGAGCACACCATCACATGGTATGGAATAGACCTGCAGTCAGTTTGGGTCCACTGTCCTTCCTGTGCCCCCTCCCAGCTTGTAGCCAACCCTGAGCCAACTAGCTTTGTGGGGAAAAGGGAGGAAGGGAGAAGAGAAAAGGCTTTGATGCTGTGCAACTCAGTTCAGAAATAACCAAAACTTCAGCATGTTACCAACAATGTTTTAGCTACAAATGATAGCCACAGCAGCATACAGGCTACTACAAAGAATCTTCACTGCATCCCAGCCAGCACCAGTGTAGCTGAAAAAAAACTTCATGTACTTGTAAGGTACATGTTTCTAGTAAAAATTTTTACTGTTAATAATTATTTTATTAGTTTAAGTGTCAGAGGTCTCTGCTGTGGTGCTAAAGATCTAAATCTACTGGCAACCTAGATTTTTGTGTAACATAATTTCAAGGGACTGATATTCAGGAAGGAGTTAGTATGCGGATTAGAAAAACAGAAAAACACAAACAAAAAGAGCAAAATTGAAATAATTTTTAAAAGTTGTAAATAAACTCCAACATTTAATAAATAAATCTGTTTTCACAATTAATCTTGCCTTGACAACCTTAATCCCATCTTTTGCATCAGTATTATCCTGTAGTCTTCAGTTTTATGGTTACATAATTATTTACAGGCCAGTTCTTTACTCTTCACACTAGGGAAAATGATTGTTTCAGCTGTGTACATGAACTGTCTACTCCTGTTTATCTGTGTGTGTGACTTCAGAAGTTAGGTTCTGATGTGTAGGATCTGATCCCTAGCTGTCTGCACAGGTACAGTAGGCAGCCACTTTGAGTGAAATATTTCCAGAGAGAAGAAATGGCCTTGTTTCTGACTCCTGCTCTGCCTTTGCCTTGTAGCCCAATAAATAATAATTTTGTCATTAATAGCAGAAGGCCATAGGTTTTGTACAAGTTGAGACTACAAGGCCTCAAGACCTTTGTCCCAACCTACGCTTCTTTTAGTTATGATGGCAATTGTCTACTAGTCAGGTTTGATTTAAGATAATTTTAGTTTATAGTGTTAAAAAGTGTATACTGAACTATATCTAGAATAAAAAGTGGTTTGCAAGTGTGAAAAGCAGGAAGATAACAGAGGTCCCGCACTGGGAATGCAAATCATGATGGTCCTTACAGGAGTACAAACTTGTTAAACCAATGCAGAGGTAACAGAAAGAACAGAAAACTAAATGACTGAGAACCAATGAAGAGAAAGCAAACGTATGCAGACAGTGTTAAGAAAACATACACAAATAAACCCAAGCAGACTCCAAGACCACATGGGAAGAGATCTCTACCACCAGCATCAAACTCTTCCTGTAGAGGAGCTCAGGGAGCTGATGAGTCCCTCCAGCCTTTCTAATGGAAGAAGGCTGGCTCTGTCACCCTTGAAGTCTGGGAGAGAGAATGCAGCACAAGACTAAAGGGGCAGCTGCAACAAAGAGTTTTCTTTATAATTATGTTAACATGTTATCGGACTATTAATGACAGGAATATCATAACTGGACTAAGAATTACTTTTTATTGTATTTTGGTCAGACTGTCAAGTTAGACTGACAATGAAATCTTGGATCTACACGTTTACTGCATGTTCCCTTTTGCCAGTAATGAGACTTTGAGTGCAATAGCTGAAAAACTGAGAAACCTAGGCTGCTGCTGTGGCTGTTTCCTTTGCATCATGGTTCAAACTCTGTGGGGAAGCATGTGCTTCTGGGAAGCCGGAGGAGGAATACTTTATCTCCCCAGAAATGTCCATCCCAGCTCTACCTGTATTTCTCACTGCAGGCCTCTGATTAGCAGATGTGGCCACAGACAGACCATAGCCACTCACCCTGTGGGCAGCACACTCTGCTCAGAAGCTGGGAGCCATTTTTGCTAATTGTTAAAAAACACATCAGGAATTAATATATTACAAAACATAAATACTTTAAAAGACTAACTCTGCAGCATCTTCATCTAGATCAACAAAAGCAGTGGATATTTTGAGTTTGCTTTGTCAATACCTCTATTCTCCATCTATAATATCTGTGAAATCCTTACCTACGTTTTTGAGCTTCAGAAGTTATAGAGTTTAGCATTATAGAAAACCATTTGAGAAAAATAATATTGTAGTGTGAATAAGATCTACGGTCACAAATAGAGCAAAGTAAATCAAAGCCCTATCTATTATAAATATGGAATTACACTGGAATCCTTTAGAATACAATTGTGGATTATCCCTTTGTCATAAAGGAACTCAAGCCTATCAGCTGTTAGCTGATAACATCTGATAACAGTCACAAGGCTATTATTACAAGGGAACTCACATATACAAAGTAAGAAAATGAAAGTAATCTTAAATCTCATGAAGGTTGACATGCAATGTTAATAACCTTTTTCAACACAGAGTTTGCTTCTGAATCCACTTCTGCCTTAATTAACCCAAAAAAATGCCACCTCTTTTCTGGGCTACGGCACTGTAATATTTCTATGTATCTTGGTTTCATTATAAATGCCACTGACACATTTTGAAGTGCAAATCTATGACTAGTTTGATTTGAAATATGGATGAACTTTTCTGAAATATCTTACCTTGTGTCTTTTGGTTTTTTCTCACACAGTGTTTTTATTTATTCAGCAATTTTTTATTAGTGTCAAATAATCTTTGCAGGAAACACAAATTATAAAATCTTTTTTTTTTAAAAATCTACCAGGTGGCAACTCTCTCTGACAGTGCTTTAACAAACATAAATCATATTCCTGCTGTGTTATCAGGCCACATCCTAGATGTCAAATTCAGTCTCTTTTACAGGTAACAAGTAGTATTCCTGCTCAGCAATTCTAGAAGGGGTATGAGGTCTATGACCTCCAAAAATACTTGTTTCTGAAGTCTGGCACAGACAAAAAGCAATCCTGGTCTAACCTTGGAGAAATACCACAGGCCACAGTCATTGATTTTTGTAATACTTCTGATACATTAACTTAAAGGACAGGTTATTTCCAAAAATAGAGATGCCATTTTCATACAGTGCATTTGGCCTCTAGAACAATAAGCTGTGACTCAAGGGATCAGAATTATGATAGAAACTCCAGAAGACTGTAACTGCAACCAATTTTGGACTTGTAGCTAGGGAGAAACTAGAGCAAGAGAAACAGTTTAATCTAACTACCAATTGCCATGAGACCTATTTGTAGCAAAGCATGTACCAGAGCTGGATGCCAGGCCACAAAGGGCACATATCCAGGGGAAGCTGAGTGCATGGCCAGCCCCTGCATTGAGTAAATTGAAGAGCGAAGCAGAAAGAGTAAATGGGTTTTAAACCTCAAAGGTGGAAAAGAGAGGACGAAGATCAAGAGGAGGCATAAAGACCCAGGCTCCTGAATAAAACCGCCTTGAGGTTTTTGGTATAAGAATTTTATTCAGGTAAGTTAGTCAGCTCCTTTGGACAGAAGAACATTCCAAAATTCATCCTGTTGCTTACTATTCTGTCCTACAGACTCAAGGAGTCAAGCATCCTTTTCTGTCCTCATTATTCACCACAACTGGTTTTGGCTACCCAGTTCTCTTGTTTCATTATTCACCTCTGTGGATCCTCCTCTTGGCTCTTATTGGTCATTCCCACTATTTCAAGCACCAGGCTGCTACTTCTTGCTTCTCCTCTTGTTTGTATGGTGCAACTCAAGTCATCAGGTGCTGTGGTGCCAAGAGTGGTTCATGACTGCTGTAGTGAGCCACAGGCAGAAAGTTGCTACAATACCAAGAATCCTTTTTCAGGAGGCATACGGAGCTCTTTTAAACAATAGCTGGAAACACAAGGAAGGAAACAATCCTGGTGACAGGTCTCAAAGCACTGGGCTTGTAGCTAGGCAGAAAACTCTGGAGCCAGAGACACGTGGCCCTAACACTGAAATGAAATAAAGCTTAGCAGAACAAAACTGGTTGGAGGAACAGTTTTGGAAACTGTAAAACATGACAGCTGCAGTTTGGCAGGGAAAATAGGGCTATGCCCACTCTTTGCAAAGAATTAGGCTTGCATGAAAGAGAAAAACAATGTCCTCACTTACTTCTCCTTCTTAAGCCCTCCAACTTCCAATAATAACTTCAACATTCGAATTGAAGAGAGAGCACTGCTGTCCTACCTGACCCAACATGAAAACACCATTCAGTAACAGCTACAAGAATTAAATTGACTATACAAAACTGTATGGTTTGGTGGAGAAGCAGATCCTAGTAGCTTGTTATTTCTGAAAAACTCAAGCCTACACTTACAGTTCCTTTTCCAGCCATAATTCTGCTTCCTTCCCCAGCCATCTTTTGCACCAAACAAGGAGACGGTTGTTGTGTAATCAAATACCACACCACATACACATTTGCAGAACTGAAGAACTTATGAGAAAAAAAACTACTCTTTCATTTCCAGCTACAGTGACTGATTTAAGAAAAGACATTTTTCTTCTCTTGAAATATTTTTTTAAAAACCCCACGAGATTTAAGGTTCAATAGGCAATTCCCCTTTGCCTTTTTTTTGTGATCTCAAGAACTTTATTTTAACCAACTTAAATAAGGTCCTAGGAAACATATCTCTCTGAAGAAAGTAATAGCAAAATTACATAACTATAACTTTATTTTGCCATCAAGATTTGAAACCTGAACCTTTAGTAATCTTGAGAGACAGGACTGCACATGTTAGCTAAAAGCAAGTGACAGTTTAACTGAGAAAGACAGAAACCTCAGATATGGTACGTGCCTGGGAAGAACAGTGAAGAAGAATAAACTGCCTCTTCTCTTTTCCAGCTTCAGAGGTAGAAGTCAACTATGAACCAAAGGCTCTGGAGGAGGCTGGAGGAGAAACATTAGGAAGACAAGCATTCACTGAGGACCTGGGAGAAGGACTCCTGTCACTTGCACTGTTGGGTGCCCTAGGATCTCCCAAGCAGTAGGAGATCTCTGCTGCCGTAGGAGTGGTGGTGGTGACCTCGGTCCAGAACTTTGGGGCATTTGTTTGCTGACCCACAGCCAACACTTGCATGGTGCATGTCAATGACAGGAGGAAAATGACCGTCCCTTAACTTAGGTCTGAGGAAAAGTCTGATTCAAATTTTGTGGGACAAGGAAAGGGAAATTCCACAGATTAAGTTCTCTCTGATGAATATTGGAAGGCCTGATGCATAGACTGGAGAAACATCAGCTTCTCAAAATAATAGGTATGCAAATCTTTTACAATGAAGAGTTTTGTGCAGCATAAATACAGAGCTTACTACTAACTAGGCATTCTGTCTTCTTTTAAAAAAACTGGCTCTGTATTCTATATTTTTCCCATTTCCTTAATTTGTTTTCGGTGGTGGCAGTGGTGGTTTTTTCTTTTTAAGCCATTTGCTAGGACACCCCTCCTTTCCCCATTCTCTTCTCAGCTTGCAACTCCACTTCTAATTGAAACTGAATTAGCTATACACTTAAGTAATGAAGACATCAGTCTCTCAAATCCCATCTGGTTTTTTTTGACTCACATATACGCACACATATTTTTGTAAAAAAAACCCCTTCTTGACACAAATTAATATGATTCTTCTGATTTTAAGGAAAAACTTTGGTGTTTCATCTTGTTCCAATTTAGTTGAAAAGTCTTTGTGTTAGTTTACATGAAAAAAATTTCATCTTCTTTAATAAGCCCACACTAAAATAATGTATTTCTCAAGTATTCACGTATGGCCGTTTCCACTGAGTAAAACAGTATTGTCTGAATATGACACAAGCTTTTTACCTCAAGGGCTCAGAGACAGCACTTCTCTGGGTGCAGAACTACGCGTTTCCTGCTAAAGAGAAACAAGTGCTACAAAACAGGATGCATGCTAAGTGCATTTTGCTATATTTGCACCCAAGCACCAGTATTTGAAGGAGATAGCTAAAAAGAGGATAGTAGAGGCTCTTCACCATGGAAAATCAGCCAGAAACAGTAAGAAGTCACCAGAAGTCATCCCTACCTCCACTGCAGCCACCTGGAGCCACAGGCAGGCAGAGGAGATCCCTTGGCTCTTGCAGCAACTTTCCCCTCCATGAGTCTTTGCAGTACAAAAATGAAATGACCCGGACTGAATGACACCATATCATGCCTTCATTGTCATAAAACATGCTTTCTCAGTGAGGGAGGAACAACTGAAGCAAAACATGACTATTTTTGACCTGGTACCATAAAAATTATTCTCAAGCTTCACCTGGTGGTAGGAAACTGGCCCTTAAGGTCCGGTGCTTAGCACAGACAGTAAACCTCCTCCTAGGTTCAACTGACCTAATTCATAATACTTTGCAAGTAAATGCCCTATCTGTGTGGGACTGGAGAAAATTACTGTGTTGTTAATATTATCAATACGACATGTCAATAGTGATTCCATGGACTGTACACACAAGGCTGACCATTTTTTTCTCCAGTTCTAAATAAAATATATGCTTCCATACCACATAGAATTTATGTCAATTTACAGAAAGATGTTGTATGCTCTGCTGTTAACAGCAAAATAATAGTTTCACTGCTACTTTTTAGAAAATCATAACAATTCTTACTATAGTACAAAATGGTGAATCTTCCAGTCTCAACTTCCCCATACATACTGACAGCTTTGTCCTCTGACACTGACGACATCTACCCAGATCCTTCTGGAACCACTAGTCATAAGTCTGCCTCACACTGTGAGATTTGTTCTCTCTTTTAAAAAGCAATCTTAAAAAGCAAGGTAAAAATTTTGTGGTTGGGTTTTAAGAATTGCAAAGCAACACTTGTAGCCACAAAACCTTCCCACATGTTTGTTGTTCTCTTCTCTGACCACATAGGTAAGGACATAGCAGGCTTCTCTCTCTACAGCAGCACACCAACCAGCAGCAACCTCAAAGAGCTGCAGTAATGTACGCCCGTCCCAGAACAACAGGGGGAAATAAAACAAACATTGTGCATCCACACTGGGTGCTGTGAAAGATGAACACATTATTATAAATTCTCTATAGTATGCTATTTTTTTCCAAGAATGTTGCAATGCGGTAATGAGGCAAAAATCTCAACCTCATCTTCAGAAGCCAAGAAGACAGCTTTATTTTGTTTTGATACCCCTAAGTCTAAGCGGGCTTGGGGGGGGTGTTATTGGGTGGTAAATTTTTTCAGTCCTGTATGATGACTGTGCACACTGCCTTTTTTCCCCTCCCAAGATCACATTAGTATTTATTGTATCAGCAAACAGTATCAGCACTCTGCACTACAGAGTGAGCAAGCTAATGCTTCAGTAAATTGTTGCTGCCTCCTGTTACATCTGTTCTGCTCTGTTCACTAATTGCCTGTCACAACCACTGAGCCATGGTGCCAGCCATGCTGCCACTGCTTCCTTGGTCAGCTTGTCGGCTCCTATTAATCTGAGCCCTGTTGCTTTTTCCACAGCCAATGTTTTCGCACTCTGGATATAATGAAAATCTATTACCTTGGTGTTATATGAAAGTGCCAAAATTATAATTCAAAAGAGAAAAAAGTTAGTGACTTTTTGTGTGAAAGTTGACAGTTTCTTACCATAGCAGAAAATTATTTTCCTTGATACAGCTTCACTTTCAGGACTATATATATCTTTACGTATCTTTCAATCTGTTGCTATATTATTAATATAATTAATAATTATTTTTTATTATTATTGTATTATATGGAAAGGAGCTTCTAGACTCTAACTTTGTGAATGTGAAAAATAAAATCTGAGCATAAGAAGTAGGGATATCTAGAACATGACAGTTTTAAAGGCAAGTCTGAAGCGCACTACTGAATTTTATGCTGAATTTTGTCAGATTTTTTCTTGGAGGAGGGAAGTAGTTGATTTGAAACTGATACAGATTTGCTACACTTGATAATTCTTCTGAAACAATTATGTTCTCCACTTTTTTATTCAATAGCTTGGAGTACAGAAATGAAGGATCATGCCATTACAGATAGGCATGTGCACACATATATGTACTATCAACATCCGTACGCATCTGTATACATATATTTCCAGGTATGTCAACTACAGTGATAGTAAGAACCATCCCTGATTTATCTTCAGGACCCATTATCGATTTTCACTTTCCAGACAGCTCTTCCCACCCCAAGTTCTGGAAAATGAGGTCAATAAATCTCCTCTACACAGTTTCTCAAGCTCCCCTTCTTTGTGTCTGGAAGAATATTTAATCTGCACAAGGCAAGGTTGAAAACTTCTAGGCAGTTGCTTCGGGTTCTACAGAGTCTTACAAGCAGCAGAGAACCTGCTTAGTTTTTAAAATAAAGTTTCTTCTTAGGAGCTGGTCATTACCACCTGTCCTGGGACTCTGAAAGTAAGGATTGTCGTGCATGCTGTCTGTTCTGTTGGAGAACTCTGGTTTTGCATTTGTATATGGAAAGAAAAGAAGTCATGACTCGGTGACACCTCTATTATTTCATGTGCCGTACAAACACAGGACAAAAATACTGTCTCTATTCAGTAATATTTACAGTCTAGTTTGACACACATGGCTAGACAACTATTTTTTAGATAGCTGGAGGGGTGGATATGACCATCATGACAGATAAATGATCCTAGTGTGAAAAGATCCTTGACTGGTGTCAAGTATTCCGTGAGCACCATGGAGACTTTTAAAGAAGATTTGGTATTTTGCTATTGCACAAAATAAACTTAAACAGGCACACAAAACTATTTTAAAAAAAGAGAAAGCTGCTAGTATTTATAGGAAGCTCCTTCAAACATAATTAAAGAAAGCGACCACAGCAAACCAATCAGACAAACGAGTTGACAGCTTAACAAGAACAGGATAGTTTGTACGTAGTACTGAGAAAGCCTATGGAGAGTCTTGAAAGAGCAAGAAATTAATTCTGCAAAAGAGAAGGAGACCAAAGAAGAGAATATGAGAGAGAACAAATTCTGTACAAGAGCATGCAGATGCATATAGACAGTTACTTCACAGGGATCAAACACAGGAACAAAATTACCACAGGGAAAGATGTTACCCAGCATTCATCATACAGCCTGTATGCATTTTCCTCCCCCCCAGTGTCCAAGATAAATATGAGATATTTATCTGTGTTTCACGCAACAGTGTGTTCACCAGAACAGCTTCTGATTCCCAAAAGGGTTCCACAAGGTAAGGCATGCACATGGACCGTTACCTCTGAGCAGCTCAAATGTAGCAAAGCAGCAATGTATTCCCCTGAAACTGTTTGTCATGCATGAAGCTTTTAACAAAACACAGAGATAATATGTCCCTTAAGGAAACGAGAGCTCAAGGTGACATGTAAGTTATAGGACTGAGAGCCTGAGTGATGTTCGCACAAGTAGTTAAGAGTGTCTACAGCAGATCTTCCATTTTAGAAAAAAATACACTTTTATTTTTTTTAAATTATACACAGAGGCAAAACAATAGAAGTATCTTTTCAGAATAACCAAAATAATTTTGGTTCACAAATTTCCAAGTGTGATTTCATATTGGAATCAAAGTGCTAAATCTTCGGGGTCAGGCATATGCTCCCAGGCTGTACAAAGCTAAAAGACAATTTCCCCGGGCAGTGGATCTTGGCTGTCTGTGCTACCAGTTCGCTGGACCCATCCCTGACCTTGCTGTGGTCTGCATGAACTAGCATGCTCCCAAACAGTTCCTGGGCATGATTCAGGGGTTCGGATGAGTAAGAGGCCTTTGTCAGACCCACTCAAAGAGCAGGAGTGAAATTTTATATTTACAGTCAGATTTATGCCAGTTTTGACCTCAATGGTAGAGAACGGCAAGGAGCACCTTTAGTTTACTAGCAGGTGTTTATTCTCGGAGGCCTAAAAGAGGAATGACAAGGCAAAGCTGTCTTTTTGTTCACATTTTTCATTCTTCCCCATGAGTAAGGAGCTCTGGAGCTGGAGTTTCAGGATTCTCGGCTCTGTGGCAAATGCCATGGAGCCTGTGAGAAATCCTGCCCCTGTGCTCACCTCCACAGTGACCTGCCTGACTGCTAGGCTTTCAAGATACTTTCCTGCTTGACATAGAGATATTAAGACTCGGGGAGAAACTCTGTCTTCAGTAGTCTGGTAGAATCATAGAATCATAGAATCACGGATTGGAAAAGACCTCTAAGATCACTGAGTCCAACCATCCGCCCAACAACAACACGTCTACTAAACCATGTCCTGAAGTGCCACATCTACATGTTTTTTAAACGCCTCCAGGGATGAGGACTCAACCACCTCCCTGGGCAGGCTGTTCCAATTCCTGCCCACTCTTTCAGTAAAGAAATTTCTCCTAATAGCTAATCTAAACCTCCCCTGATGCAACTTGAGGCCATTGCCTCTCGTCCTATCGCTAGTTACTTGGGAGAAGACACCAACACCTGCCTCACTACACCCTCCTTTCAGGTAGCTGTAGAGAGCAATAAGGTGTCCCCTTAGCGATCTCTTCTCTGGACTAAACAGTCCCAGTTGCCTCAGCCACTCCTCATAAGACTCATTCTCTAGACCCCCTCACCAGCCTCGTTGCCCTTCTCTGGACACGGTCCAGCAACTCAATGTCTTTCTTGTAGTTGAGGGGCCCAAAACTGAACACAGTACTCCAGGTGCTCACCAGTGCTGAGTACAGGGGCACGATCACCCGCCTACTCCTGCTGGCCACTCTGTTCCTGATACAAGCCAGGATGCCATTGGCCTTCTTGGCCACCTGGGCACACTGCTGGCTCATGTTCAGCCGGCTGTCTGCCAACACCTCAAGCTCCTTTTCTGCCACACAGCTTTCCAGCCACTCCTCCCCAAGCCTGTAGTGTTGCATGGGGTTGTTATGACCCAAGTGCAGGACCCGGCATTTGGCCTTGTTGAACCTCACACAGGTGGCCTCGGCCCATCGCTCCAGTCTGTCCAGATCCCTCTGCAGAGCCTTCCTAACCTCCAGCAGATCAACAGTCCCACTCAGCATGGTGTCCTCTGAAAACTTACTGAGGGAGCACTCAATCCCCTCATCCAGATCATTGATAAAGATGTCAAACCAGACTGGACCCAAAACTGAGCCCTGGGGAAGAGCACTTGTGACCGGCTGCCAGCTGGATTTCACTCCCTTCACCACCACTCTCTGCACTCGGCCATTCAGCCAGTTGTTTATCCAGTGAAGAGTACACCCATCCAAAACATGGGCATCTAGTTTCTCCAGGAGGATGCTGTGAGGAACAGTGTCAAAGGCCTTACTAAAGTCCAGGTAGATGACATCCACAGCCTTTCCCTCATCCACTAGGCGGGTCACATCATAGAAGGAGATCATGTTGGTCAAGCAGGACCTGCCTTTCATGAACCCATGCTGACTGGGCCTGTTCCCCTGGTTGTCCTTCACATGCCCAGTGAGTGCACCCAGAATGAATCGCTTCATAATCTCGCCTGGCACCAAGGTCAGGCTGACAGGCCTGTAGTTCCTAGGATCCTCCTTCCGGCCCTTCTTGTAGACGGGTGTTACATTGCCTATCCTCCAGTCATCTGGGACCTCCCCTGTTAGCCAGGACTGCTGATAGATGATGGAGAATGGCCTGGCCAGCTCCCCCAGCAGTTCCCTCAGCACAGTTGGGTAGATCCCATCCAGCCTCATAGACTTGTAAGTGTCCAGGTGGCAATCTCATTTGAAAGTTTCTGTATTTTAGTGATTACAAGAATTTCTTGCTCCTTCTGTACAGAATATACAACTTTATGATCCCTCTTTACATGCCAAACAATAAAAAAAATATACGTGAAATTCTGTGGTTAGGAGCCAAATACTAATAAGGCATTTTGCAGACAGCTGTCCAGTGGTCATGCCATTACTGAAAAGGTTAGCATGGATGTTGATACCCTGCAACACTGAAAAAAAAAAAGAAAAAAAATTAAAGAAAAAGAAACAAATCCAAAACCCACAACTTTTATACAAATCAAATACAAAAAGGCATAAAAAATCTTTACATCTGTATAATTATCATGTCAGATAAACTTGTTTGAACTTCTGATACAAAGCACATACACATACACAGAAAAAGCAAGCTGAAAAAATGAGCATTTTTGAGAGACTTCAGATGAAGTAAGACTTATAAGTAATGCATGCTCAAGAAAAGAAGCCCATGTGAGTGAAAACATGATGGAATGGTAAAGAAGAGCAAGTTGCACGACATGACACTTCATTTCTGGAGGACCTGGGAGATCAATACCTTAGTCTGTGTAATATTCTCCATATCTATTCAGAAAGTGTGACCTGAAGAATGAGTTGATGTACATCACATTTTCTTTGAAGTAGCTGGGGTGTAATGCAAAATCTGTAGACAAGATTATTGATTTTTTTGCTCCTTTAAAAAATGTCATATTATGATGAAATTCATCTGCAACATGACTTCAATGAAGTTATATTTGGGATGAATTCCTGCCTGTGAGTTTACTTATTTAAATTGGCATATATATTCTTTATTTTTTTTCCTTCTTCCTGAATTGAAAACTTGAAAAAGAATTGCATTATACAAGGACAACTTGATTTTCAGTTAGTGAGTTCTTGTTCATTTTGAAAAGTAGAATCCCCAAATATTGTCTTTCCTATTTTGCTGGTTAAGCGCTTAGATTGCCACAAGGCTGGACTGAAATTGTTCAAGACATGATGAAACTCTGGATTTCCATGAGCTTTATCAGCCAATAAGAATTCAGGCAAGGCAGCCAAGGTATTAGAATGAAATGTCAATTACAACGCTCTTCACTGTTACAAGATTCCGAGTATGACTGAGAAGTAAATGCATGATGGTTGGAGAAATTACTTTCTCTGCAGTTTAGCTGTAATACTGGCAACCGACAAAGGGAGAAATCTCATTTTCTGTTCAATTTATTTATGGGTCTGCACATCTGTGCAAAGCTCAGACAAGAAGACACACTTCCTTAACCAGGCTGAGGTACCAAGCCAATTCCTGCAGTAATGTGCCTTGCTACTATTTTCAATAGGATGTCTTTCCATGTAAGAATTACTTCTTCTGGTAAAAAGAGAGCAATGCCTCTAACATTTATTTCTCTTGCACAAATTGCTTCCACAATATTTATTCTCCCATTGAATTAACATTATCTTAGCTAGAAATTAGAATTTCTTTCTATTTTAATGAGATCCTAGCAAAGACAAGGTGTTAATCTGGAATGACCTTACTACGACATCTCTTAATTGTTGATGGCAGCAAATGAAATGTGAGTGGACACAGAACAAATTACTTCATTAGTGATACAGTCTATAATACCTAAGGAACTGCAACCCGCATTTCCAATTCATGGGCCATTTCATCTCATCATTTAACTCCCACAATGAGATTGCACTATCCGTGTTAGCTAACAATATACTTACTTGTTACATTATGAGGATATGCTATTTCGAACCTTATAGTAGATATTAGTAATTGTGTAAAATACTGCCTTCACTTCCAAATACAGAAAGATCAGCATATCTCAAATATATGATGTGGCTCAGCATATTTTAAAAATATGATATAACTGAGAAGATATGAGAAGGCCACATCAACAACAGGATTTCCACTGATAGATCTCTGTGTTTGCTAAGTATCTTATTCAGGGGTCTAATTTTTCACATTGTCAGTAGGGCATCATGGGTCTCATTGAAAAATAGAAATGTCAATGATCAATAAAAATATTAACTATAAAACTCATCTAATGATTGGAAAAGAAGTAACATTTGGGTTCAGAGTCTGCTATTTACATAATTGCTGTTGAAGTGTGAAAACTGTAATAGTAAAGCTCTTTCTGGGAGATATTTTGTTCAGCAATTTTGACATTAAATGTATTTATGTGTGTGTGGCACTGTGTAGCTTTGTATAATTAACTTTATTTTAAACATAATTATTGAATGAAATACTTCATGCCTCACCATAACCACAAGCCAAGCACACAGAAAATAGGAAATGACAGAATCAAGCTCCCTTTGCAGCTTCAGTTCAGCATCCTTGCACTTCTAATAAGTTCTTAAATAAAATTATGTAGTAAACGATGACAAATCCATAAAGGCTGGTTAGTTTTCATCTTAGCTACAAATCATATTTGCTTTCATTACATTTCGGTTTTTTATTCAGCATCCAGGCTGTGCACTGAATAAAGGAAATTTTAAAAATATAATGAGAACAATTAATAGATTATCAGTATTTACATACACAAAGGCTGAAATAAGATGGTATATTTAATCTCAGCTGTGGGGGGTAAAACATCTCTTAAAATAAAAGTAGAGAAAGGAAAAGGAAACTTAAAAAAGAATAACTGCCTGCAAATAAGGCGACAATTCCATATTTCAGCATGACGTTAGAAGTCAACGGATTTTAATTCAGATCTTTTAAATCAACAGCCTAGACCAAGCGCTTTTGATAAAAAGCACAGTTGATGAAGGCAAGCTATTCCTTGTGTGGATCAACTACCAGGGAATAGGGGCAAGAGGAGAATCCAGAATTATTAGCAAAACTGCAAGAAAGACCTAAAACATCTATCTCCCAGCCCTGCCCTGCTGCCCCAGTGCTAAAGACATGGTTTCAGCTGCTGTACTTCATCTGTAGCTCAAGGTCTGTTAGACTTGGGAACTTGCTCTGCACCTGAGCGTGCAGAAAATTCAACAACAGGCTTCTTGATGGCACACTTTGCTGTATATGAGCATGTGGCTTTTCAGAGTCTAATAATTTGTTCCAAAATAACTATATTTTCATGAGCATAGAAGAAAAGCATCCTGACAAATGTAGTGCTCCTGCTCCTGAGCCCAAAGGCACTAGACCATTTCAAAGAAGAAAATTGTTATGCTATTTTTAAAAGCAAAATATTTTTCTTCTCCTAAGTTAATTTTTATTTTAAATGACTGAGACATTTTTACTGAAGCATTAAAATAAAATAACTACTCAAGAGGTGGAAAAACTTATGCCAAAATTATCGGTGTTTGGGGAAGTTAGAACAGGCTTATAATGAAAAATACTATACACCAAACCTTACTCATAATAATAAGTGTCATTTCTGCTATCCAGGCTCAAGATAAGAAGCATCTTATGATAACCCTCTGTGCCTGGGAAGATCGTGGGACAGATCCTCCTAGAAGCTATGCTAAGGCACATGTAATACTGGGAGGTAACTGAAGACAGCCAGCATGGCTTCAAAAAGGGCAAGTTCTGCCTGACCCAACCTAGTGGCTTTCTATGATGGCATGACTACATTAGTGAACAAGGGAAGAGCTACAGATGCTGTCTATCTGGACTTCTCTATGGCCTTTGACATGGTCTCCCACAACATCCTGCTCTCTAAACTGGGGAGTTACAGATTTGATGGGTGGACTGTCTGGTGGATGAGGAATTGGTTGGAAGATAGCAGCCAGAGGGTAGCGGTCAATGGCTCGATGTCCAGTTGGAGATCGGTGACAAGTGGTGTCCCTCAGGGCTCCGTATTGGGACCAGTACTATTTAATACCTTCATCAGTGTCATAGACAGTGGGATTGAGTGCATTGTTAGCAAGTCTGCAGATGCCACCAAGCTAAGTGGTGCTGTCAACATGCCTGAGTGATGGGATGCCTTCCAGAGGGACCTGGACAAGCTAGAGAAGCAGGCCCATGTGAACCTCATGAGGTTCAAGAAGGGTAAGTGCAGCATCCTGCATCTGGATCAGGGCAACCCACAGTATCAGTAGAGGCTGGGGGATGAAGGGATTGCGAGCAGCTCTGCCAAGAAGGACTTGGGGATACTGGTGGATGAAAACATCAACATGAGCCAACAATATGTGCTTGCAGCCCAGAAAGCCAACCATATCCTGGGCTGCATCAAGAGAAGTGTGGCCAGCAGGTCGAGGGAGGTGATTCTACCCCTCTGCTCTGCTCTGGTGAGACCCCACCTGGAGTCCTGCGTCCAGCTCTGGAGCCCTCAGCACAGGAAAGACATGGACCTGTTGGAGTGGGTCCAGAGGAGGCAAAAAATTATCCAAGAAATGGAACACCTCTGCTGTGAGGATAGGCTTAGAGAGTTGGAGTTATTCAGCTTGGAGAAGAGAAGGCTCTGGGGAGAACACATCGCAGGTTTTTAGTACTTAAAGGGTGGGTATAAGGGAAATGAGGACAGGTTTTTAGCAGGGACAGTAGCAATAGAACAAGGGATAATGGTTTAAGCTAAAAGAGGGTAGATTTAGACTACATATAAGGAAGACATTTTTTGCAATGAAGGTGGTGAAACACTGGCACAGGTTGCCTAGAGAAGTGGTAGATACCCCATCGCTGGAAACATTCAAGGTCAAGTTGAATAGGGCTACGACTACCTGATCTCGTAGAATATGTCCCTGCTCATTGCAGGGGGGATTGGACTCGATGACGCTTAAAGGTCTCTTCCAACCCAAACTATTCTACGATTCTATGATCTGAATAGTCATTATATGACTATTCTGTTTTTTTAAGACACTGCAATGTAACAGATATAATAACTGAGTGTCCTCTCAGGCTGACGGCTTAGCAGTTCATGTCTGATTGCCACTGAGCGTCCTCATTGCACTCAGTAGTTTCTTTGAGACGAAACCAGGTATGGTTGAGGGACAGTTTGTTCTAGTCAGCAGGACTGCGGCTTGTTGTGATAACGCAATTGAAGCTCATTCCACAGCCCCCACTGTCCTCCAGGGCTATCCTAGGCACCTTTCTATCCTCAAACACCCCCATGTGCCATCATACTACATTTTGAGACACACACACTATTACAATTTCTCCATAAAAGCATTACAAGCAGACTGTGACATCTCTGTCTTTATGTATTTCAAAATGAAATGTCATCAAAGGTCTGTTGGGTCACTGGGCCACAGAGGAGAACTGGACCAGCAGATACATGCTGTAGGTGTGTCCAGCCCAGTGGAGAACAAGGTCATGCTAGGCGGTGAGTCATCCTGCACCACCCAGCCTGGAAGCCAAGGAAATCAATCCCTGAGCAGGGGCTTTAGTAGCATTGGAATAACCAGAATCAAGTTTGCATTGATTTAGAGAATGCAAGGATGGTGAAAATACTAATTTTTCACTCGATCAGGTCTACGAGTATTGATTCAGAAAGTGAATGTTTATAAGTGGCTCTCATCCTTTAAAAATATGATGTTAGTGAGATGAAAAACAGCATGAGTAATAAAGGTTAACAGGAAAAATGCAGACGAGTAATTACACAAAAATCTATACACCTCCATGCAATCTCATTTGAAAACACTGTGGACAAGTTCTTGCAATGGACATTCCTCTCTCTCTACTGGGGGTAATAAACCTTGGAGATTAAATGAAGTAGAAAAGGAAACGAGCCATTTACTGCTATTAACTATTCTAATCTGAAACATACAGAATTATATAGTAATTACTGTTGAAAGGTAGAACACATCATTTGGATAGGGCAAAAATGGTCAAGCAATATCAAACTACTTCTGCTAATTTCAAAACGGACTGTAATCTCTTAGCACTGCCAAATTTAGGAAACTTGCCAAGTCACTGAGGAAGCTGAATCAACAAAATAAATTTTTGATTGATTAGGAGTAAGTCATGGTGTTCCATTCTTTCAAACACAGAGATATTGAGGTTACTTAAAGGTTATTAAATACATTCTTCTGTGTGTATTTAAGTGTTACCTTAATCTCAGCTACTGTGTTCAATAACAGAGATTTCTACTATAGCTCATGAAGATTTTGAAGTCCTAACTGGGTATTTAATGATCAGTTTATAGTTTGAAGGTCAAAATCCAAAACGGCTAAATCAAAAATGTCACTATTTGCAGTCGACTGTGTGTCCTATTTCTACCACCATTACTCAGACTGCTAGTAAACACTGTAAGCTCTAGATCTGCCATACAAATTCAAGCAACAAAAAATTTTAAAGTTTAGAGGCATCATGCAAAGTACCTCAAGCAGCTTGAATAAAAGAGTCTGCTCACTGCAGGATATCAGAATTTGGCCCTGTCTAAGCAGGCATCAGGTTGGTAAAGGCAGTTTCAGATAATAACCTTATCTCTGTGCAAGGTTATAAAAATTCTATTAAATATCACTCTGATCCTCAGGTACAAGAAGAAATTAATAAAAATAAAAGTCAGAATTGAGTATGTAGAGGAGAAAAAATCCCATAAATGAAAAATGACCCAGAACTTACAGGCCTTGAGTCATTTATCTGACAGCTGCAAAAAATGTCAACAGCAGTAGAACATAAAAAACCAGCAGTGATTTCATTAATAGTACTCTGCTACACTGAAAAGGGAATTGTGCTAGCATACACTCGAAGGGCAGACATTCCCTTAAAACTTCACATAAGTGAACTAGAGCTTTTTCTTGACTTCAGCCTACCTGCTGTTATCTACACAAGTGAAACTGACCAACTGGAGATCATTAATCCATGGTCTCTCTGAATCTTTCATTTTCTCAGTAAGTGGAGCACAGCATGTTGGAGAACATTCTGCTCACAGCAAGAGCACCTAAGAGTCCAGAGACTCTGGAGTAATGATTGCTATTTATGCTAATTCTGCATTTACAGTATCAGTCAAAAAACATCCCCCACACCACTGCAACTTGAGAACTACTGTATGTGTGTCCTTGAGCTTTTTGTTTTCCAAATGTTAGTACCTCTGGTTAATAAATTAACCTGTCTTTAAAGCAGCCTCTGAAAAACAGAAAGCAAATACACTGGCTGTGAAAGGAAAAAAAATATCACTGTGGTTAAGATACCAATGACTCAGCAAATCTGGATTCAATATTTAGCTCTTCTCACAGAAGCCAACAGAAGTAGTGTGAGAAAAACATTTAACCAAGGCGTATGGAAACAGTCTTGTTTGTTTAAAAGCAAGTTGCCTGAGCAAAGATGTTGTCTTTTCTTACCTGCAGGTATGGAACTTATACACCAGGGCATCAGCAGGGACTTCTGGATGCTACTTTAATACAGTTTTACACTATAGCAAAGATCAAGTGATATTTAGGGATGCAATAAATTGAACATTGTAATGTCCAGACTGCCTGAAAGCAGTAGAATTCTTACAGTCGTCCATTCACACAGTGAAGAAGAAGTTGCTGAGACACAGGGCTGACTGCAGAGCTCTGGCCACACCTTTCTCTTACCAAGGAGCTCTCCCATGTAACACCAAAAATCCAATATGCTGATCAAGGCTAAAGTAATCAAAAAAGTTGAATGCCTGAAGAACTGAAATCCAAGTACAACCTGGAAGGATTTCTAATAGCTAAGATCTCATTAAAAGATAGTGTTTGCATGGAAAGCCAGACAATAGTGAGATAGGCCTTGCAGGTTCTGATTAACAGTGCATCTGCACTCTCCATCCACTAGAGACCTACATGTTTATGGTTCAGTGGCCAAGGGGGTGACATTGCTTAATTTTAGACCTCAGAAATGAAGCACAATACTACAGTTTCCTTCTCTTGTTTTTCTTGCAGCAGAGGTGACCTTATTCCATCAGGATATCGACAATGAATGCGGCTGCTTCAGATATTGTTATTGAAGTTAATTTCTGGTGAAAAACTCCCTGTGTCCTTCCAGGCAGCAACAATTGCTGAATGTCAACCTAGATCTGTACTAAATATTGTGAAAGTCAAGAGTCTTGTAGTGGCGGTTTGACAGGCAGAAGGTACATTTCGTTATTCTCACTTTTGTGTGATACATCAAAAGAGAATAAAGACATCATTAAAAAAAAAATCTGTATTCAGATTATCTACTATAGTTGCCTAATGTAGGCAGAGAGGATGCATTCTACTGTCTGTACTTGAAGTGAGTCTGGCAATCCTAAATAACAGATGGTGTGAAATTCTCATCTTTCGGTCTTAGACTTCCAAATATATCTGAGAGTTACTTTGGCACCTACTATAAAAGATCTGAATAAAATCTCAAGTTAAGTTTAAGAGATTTCTTTTCAAGATGCCCAGCAACAGAATAATGTAAATATCCAAAGAAATGGATGCAAACAACCCTCTTAACTCTAGAGAATGCTCTCCAGCTGATCAAGAGAGCTTCAGAGTATGAACACCGGTTTAAGACAAAACCAAAATGTTTCAGAATTTTTCAAGAAAGGGCACCAAAGACAAAGGGAAGGATACCCCATATGCCAGCTGAGTGGCAATTGTCACTATCAAACTTCCAACTGTACTTACATGCACACGTGCCCCTCTTTCTTCATCTTCGCCTTCCCAGCTTTATTACAGAGATTTCAAGAGAGAGGAAATGAATCATTAAATAGTTGAACTACAGGAAAAGACAGATCTTTCATACACCTGATTTCTAAAACTGAAAAATTTTATTTCCACTAAATTCCTCAGACATGGAATCCATCATTCAAGTCCCAAACTTTTTCTGAATTTTCTCAATCACTGCTAAGAACTGAATCATTTTATAAACAATCTGAACTTCAGTCTCAAATAAGTTTTCTTTTGTCTTTTACCTCCATTTGAGCAACACCAATGGTATTAGTAATAAAACCTGTGACAGTAAGAAGGTAAAAAATTAACTCTACAAAGGCCATGATTTTCATTTATGCAAGAATATTACAGATCACAAAAGCAAAATAGGATTGTCAAGACGACACTTGCACATCCTGTCACTAACTCTTCCATAACGGAGAGACAGGTAATGGGTGAGGCACAGGCTACCTAACTTAGTCACCTCACCTTGCAGTTACATCATTACGCCTTTAAAACAGAGCAGGTCATATCCTGGTATGGACAGCAGTGAAAAAAAGATACCTTATCAACCAGATTTAAGTGTTAAGATCACTACTTCTCTGCTAAGTTGCATTTCTTGCCCCAAAGCATCTTGGAGTGACTTGAAACATTCAATAAAAGAATCTGCAAAGGAAGGATACACATATGTCACACAAATGCAAAAAGTAAGAGTAAAATGTTTAGTTGACACTCATTTTCCTTCCAAAGTCAAGGCTCACCTATTCCACCTCATCACTTTTACCTGACAGGAGACAAAGTTTCTCCTAATTAATTCAGTTATTGTTTGGATACTAAATCGTCGCTGAAAATCAGTTAGTCTTAAGAAAACAAACATAACTCAAAGCAAACAGGCCTCCTCCTTCCTTCCCTAAAAAAAGGGTCATCTGATCTTTAATGCCTCTGGAGTTGTAAAGAAGTATCCCACAATAAACATCCCAGTGTCATGCTCTTACCCATGTTAATCACTGAGTTTTCTCTGTATAATCTATAAATGTTAATGTTGAAAAATGGTATGTACATATATGAATGTATATGACTCTATATGTATGCTCATATATACATAGATATGAGTACCTTCCCTAGCCTACCATTCTTATAACATCATTTCTTATTGCGACCACTTTCAGGGACAATACAAAAGCTCTCTCCCATCAGCTGAGAAACTTTAACCCTGAAATCCTCTTGAATTCATTCCTCCCAAGCAACAAAATAATCAAAGAAAAACACTGAAAAATGTAATGGAACACATTGCATTAAGCTGTAAGATGCATGCAATGCAAATTAACTAACTATAAGACAATGCAGTCTTGAGATATGGGAGATAATTTTCACTCTATCTAAAACCTTGGTTAGATTCAAGTCGGGTATATTTTTTTCTTCTCCTGCAATTTCAAATAATTCCCACAAACTACACAAAGTGCCTGCCAGTATGTGACCTTTAAAGATATTAGAGTGACTGAGAAGTAATAATTGCCTTTCTGTTTTCTTTTCCAGTCTCTTAGCTAAAATAGAATCAAAACTTTGTAATCTATTGAAAATAGGCAATAAGTGTCTGACCTCTAGTATTTTCTAAATCTTTATTTTTATCAAAGGAAGAAAACGATGCAAAGGCCTCTATACGGTAAATATCCCAATGCTCTTTTACTCAAGACATCATTGAAAGCCCTTGAAAACACCACAGAAGGGGGATCAATGAACCTCTGATGAAATTCTTCAGCCATCCTCCCAGCCCCAGGGGAAGTTCCCTTTCTCACTGACAGAAAAGCTATACAAACATCCATCTTTTCTGTTGGTCTCTCAAGCAAGTCCTGTTTCTCATTTCCCAAAGCTTGAAAGTCTGCAGTTCTTCTAAAAAACTGCTGCTGAACAGGAAGAATGATTTATTCCTGAGGGAGCTGGCTTGTAGTTTTTCTGAGCTATCCTCAATATGCCAGCAGGGTCCCTACAGGGCAGCCCCCGACTATGGTGGCATAGCCCTACTATGTCCCTCTACATTCTCCTTGTTTTATACCCTTTAAATAAAAAAGACAAGCCTGCCCAGCATTTCATCACCAAGGGATTTGTAAATCTAGTTTTAGTCTTCATTTGCTTTTAAATTTCCTGTGAATTCCACATGTTCCATATCTCTCAGCTGGCTATGGAGATTACTCAAACAACTAAATATCATATATGTTCCCCGAAAGTAATGTGATGAGGCCACCAGGCCTTCCTTAGCTCATCTCTACTTTCCAGCTGGGAAGCACAAAATTCCTAGTCTATTTCTCCTTCCATGAGACAATCTTTTATCTTTCTAACTGGAACTATATAACTGAGAAAGCAGCTAAGAAACTACCAGTAATGCAGTCAGAGATTAGCAGCCTGTAGGCTTCTGTTAGACTGAGCAGGGCTCACAGAGGATATGTACTCTTTGGAGAAATTTTCCCAATTTTCACCCAATTTTTATCTATAAAATCTCTGGACACCAGGTGCCCACAAAGCGGCTCTGTCACTCCCCCTCCTCAGCTGGACGTGGCAGAGAAAATATAACAAAAGACTCATGGGTTGAGATACGGACAGGAAGATATCTCAGCAACTACTGTCATGGGTGAAACAGACTCATCTTGGGGAAATTAGTTTCATTTATTAACAAGCAAATCGGAGTAGCGAATAAGAAATAAACCCAAATCTTAAAAAACACCTTCCCCCCACCCCTCCCTTCTTCCCGGACTCAACTTCACTCCTGATTTTCTCTACCTCCTCCTCCGCCTGCGCAGCACAGGGGAACGAGGAATGGGCGTTCCGGTCAGTTCATCACACGTTGTCTCTGCCGCTCCTTCCTCCTTAGGGGGAGAACTCCTCACACTGTTCCCCAGCTCTAGGGTGGGATCCCTCCCGTGGAACACAGTCGTCCACAAACTTCTCCAAAGTGAGTCCTTCCAATGGGATGTAGTTCCTCACAAACTGCTCTCGTGTGTGTCCTTTCTACACGCCCTTTCCACAGGGTGCAGTCCTTCAGGAACAGACTGCTCTCGCATGAGCCTCCTGCAGGGTCACAAGTCCTACCAGCAAGCCATTCCCTTCACTTTCTCTTCTCTCTCACCTTCACGAATTATTGAGCAGCCCCATAACAACAGTAGATAAAGACTATCAAGCAGGTTGCCCAGGACCATATCCATCCAGGTTTTGAATATTTGCAAAGACTGAAATTCCACAGACTCTCTGGGTAATATGTTCCAGTATTTTAACTACCTTGCAGTATTTTTGTTTTCTTATGTTTCAATGGAATTTCCTATATTTCAGTTTGTGCCCATTTTCTCTTGTCTTGTTACTGGGCACATCTGAGTCAGCCTGGCTCCATCTTCTTTACTGCCCCCATGAGATATTTACACACACTTATAAGATGCCCTTGAGCCTCCTCTTCTCCGGGTTGAATAGTCCCAGCTCTCTAGGCCTCTCCTCGTATGGCAGATGCTCAAGTCCTTTCATCAGCTTCTTGGCCCTTTGCTGGACTAGAGCTGGTGTGCCTTTGTCCCTGTTGCACTGGGAAACCCAGAACTAGACCCAAATCTCCAAGTGTGTCTCACTAAGGCTGAGTGGAGGGCAAGGATCACCTCCCTTTACCTGCTGGCAACAGTCTGTCTAAAGCCACCTGGAAGGCTGTTGTCTTGCTTAGCCATAATGGCACATTCCTGGATCAAGTTCAAGCTTTTGGTGACTAGGACCCTCAGGTCCTTCTTTTCCAAATTGTCTTTCAACCAGTAGGCCCCCAGTGTGTATTTGCACTTGGGGTTATTTCTCCACAGAGGCAGGACTTTGCATTTACCTTTGTTGAACTTCATATCTGTCAGCCCATTTCGCCAGCTTGTTGAGGTCCGTCTGCACGGCAGCACAGTCATCTGGTACACGAGCCATTTCAATCACTTTTGTTTCATCTGCAAACTTGCTGAGTGTACTCTCTGTCCTAATGTCCAGATCAATAAAGAAGATATTAAAGAGTACTGGCACCAGTATAGACCTCTGGGGTACACCACTAGTGCCTGCCACCCAGCCAGACTCCTTATCACTGGTCATAACCCTTTAAGCCCAACAATTCAGCCCATTTTTTAATCATTTTACTGTGCATATTTATAGCCCTTATTTCATCAACTTGTCTGTGAGAAGGTTATAGTAGACTGTGTAAAAAACCTTGATAAAGTCAAGACAAACAAGATTCACTGCTCTCCGCTCATCCACCAACCCAGTCATCTCATCATGGAAGGATATCATGCTGGAAATGCATGATTTCCCTTTCATAAATCCATGCTGACCACTCCCAATCACCTTCCTACTGTCCATATATTTGGAAATTGTTTCTGGATTAGTTGTTCCATCAGTTTCACAAGGTGAGACTGACCAGCGTGTAGTCACCTGGATCCTCTTTCTTGCCCTTCCTGAAAATAGAGTGGCATTTGCTTTCATCCAGTCCTCACGGACCTCCTTTGATCACCATGAGGTTTCAAAGATTACCGAGAGTGGCCTCTAAATGACACTGGCCAGCTCTCTTATCACTAGTGGGTGCACCCCATTGTCCAATGGACCTGAGCATGTCCAGTCTGTCCAAACAATCCCCAAACTGCACCAGGGATAAGCTTTCATAGCCCTGGACTTTGCCACTGGTCTCTTAACACTGCAAAGATTGAAACAATGAAGGGATTGAGAGTACTTTGGCCTTTCCACGTTGTTTGTCACCAGGTCCTCCCCCCATTCAGCTGCAGGCCTGCATTTACCCTAGTCTTCCTTTTTTATCCAGTGAAGTACTTGTAGAAGCCCTTTTTTTTGTCCTTCACGTCCTTTGCCAGACTCAGTTCCAGGTGGGCTTTAGTCTGATAATGAAACATCTTCTCAATAAAAACGAGAATATGTTAATTTCAACAAAACTCCACTTTTAGCACTAGATGTTCCATCAGAAAAGTTGGCTGCAAATGCATTAGTAGTTATACACTGCCAGCATCCTCTGGCCCTGAGACCCGTCAGTATCATTTGGCTTCGTATGTACCATCAAGCTCTCTTAGTCTTCAAAAAAGGTGACTATATGTCCGTTCCAAGTGATCCACGGGGACAACTCCAAAAATATGACTGGGAATTGTTCCTCATGGTACTAGTAACACAAAGCAAAAGCATGGCAGAGAATGTTCTAACAATGCAATAGCAAGTGTGAAAGTCTTCCAGTGCCTAGAAACATTTCCTGGCATAATTTAATCTATGGCTTATGCATACATTTGTAACTCAAGGTGACAGAATACGTATCTGAATGTATTATGATATAGCACCAAAGTGATATTCAGTGGATCATACTGAGTTATGTCACACACAGATGCAAGACTATGAAACATTTGTTAAAAATTAGGTGGGGTATGTATATATTCCTCTGACTATGTTACCAGTTGGGACACATTCTTTATTCTGTAGAGTCTAGTTCAAGTCCCTTTGAATCTACTGGTTGGATGTTTGTCCACCTATCCTAAGTTTGGGGCAAGGTTTCTTACCCCAAAGTACAGTCGTACTAATCACATAGTTTATTTACTGCTGGTTTTAGCCTTCCAGGCATGTCCTGCTCTGAAGTTTCATCCAAGCTGTGTAAGATAACCAAGCTTTCTACAGAGCAGAAGATGAATGAGACACCTGCTTGCCCTTTTTACAATCAGGTTAAGTGTTGAAATAAGACAAGTACTTGCCTTCCTCTCCGTGCTTGGACCTACTTACATTGACAATGAACTCTTGGTAAAACATCACATAACACTGATGGAATATTTTCACAGGTTTCTACAAACTTGTGGCATTCAATGCAATGGTACAAGTATAAAAGTATAAAAACAAGCATACATACCCACACGCCAAAAAAAAAAATATCCCATGTCCTCTTAGGCTTAGAATCCTTCAGATGAAAACTGGAAGGGTCAATGTAACTGTTACTGTGGGCCCTGCATGACCCCACTGAAAATCGGATGTTGCACAGAGCAAATGCCAGTGCTAAGCTGGGTCTAGCACATCTTCAGAGGTACACATTGCATCTGCCCATAGTTCAACCACAGGTCTGCTGCAATTTCATCTGCGATTCAGCTGCATTTCCTCAGCTGTGTGAACAAAAACACTAGTGAGACTAGTTCTCCCTGCAATCCTCTGTGAGGTCAGAGCCTTCAGAGGGCAAACTCCAGCACGCATCAGGGCTGCTTCAGCCGGTGACAGTATGTGTTTTAGAAGTACGAAATACAGACATGGCTCCATTCTTGTGGAAGGCAGGATGGCACACTGATGACCACTGTTTGCCTCCTGCACTTCTGTGTATTCTGATAGGTGATTACAATTTCTTAAAGAAAACTATTTATTTGTGCAAATGGTAAATTATGACTCCCTGTGATTTTTTTTCAAATAGGCTTCAGAGCGTTTTATACATATTACATTTATAATATCTTAGTATTGTAAATTTTTACAATAAACTAATCCTGAAACTCTAAGATAGTCTTCAAAATATGGTAAGTCTGATTAGCTGAGGGTTAAGGTTGGTTAGGTTAGAACTAGCAGAAACAGGCATTAGGAAATTTGATTCTAGAGTCTCCCTTGCTCATAACCCAGTGTTTACGTCAAACACTTATTCTATCCAAGGTCTTTCAAGACAGCTTATTAAAGGTCATTGCTAGATATAAAGTTATGACTGAGGACAGAAAATAGAGGAGTTATACTGTTTTTAACTGAAGATCAGACCTGGCTTAGGTAAAAAAAGATCAGGAATGATGTCTTTGTCACTACTCCAGGTACGGAAGATGATTCAAACTATCCTGTAGTCAAGTGCTGCATTAGATAATAAATGCTTCCTAGCTGCAATACTATGGCTCAGCAGTGACAGCATCCCTTCATCACTTGCAGCTGTATGATACAATCTTACTCCTTTCATTAAACTTGTAGAAATAAAAATGGAAGAACATATGTCCTTTAATTATTGCTTAGATAGACATAGAACATACATTTATGTAGATCTAAGTACTGCAGGGGTTTTATTTATTAGGACAGATGCAGCGGAGAGAAAGTGCTAGCTTTTTATACTCAGTAGGGACTAACAAAGCATATCCTGCTCTCAGGAAAAGCCAAGGACTGTTCGTTCCATACTGTTCCAAGATAATAGGCAGAGGAGGTGAGGAAAACACCCTCTCCATGGAGTAGCAGTTCGAGGAAGTGATCTGTTTTGAAGCACTCAGTAGTCGTAAATCCCCTTTAGCTTTAACCACTTGTCTGTGTAGAGATCTGAAAGATATAACCATTCCTTCAACCTCCCTTGAGACTGAATGTTTTTTCTTTTCCCTTGGTTAGACAAACGGGCTACAGCTAATCAATGGAAGCACTTCCTGACTCTCTGTGGTTGGTAAGACCCAGCCACTTCTCAGTCCCTCAAAAAAGTGAAACCGCTTTAGCTACGACTACCAAAAAAAGAGATACAGAGTGGACACTGACAGACTCCAGCAATTAAGTGCAGATGCAGGAAGAGCTAATGCCCTGTAATGTGTTTCTGCAGGGAAGTTCAGTATGGCAAGCAAGCTTACTTATTTTCCACTTGCAGACTCTTACTTGATGTCTGTATCATAACAAATTACAGCGAATTATAAATTTCTTGCCTGGTTACAGGAATTAGCTACACGCAGATGTACTGTAACTGGGTAGCCAGAACAGCAGCGTGAAGACAAAGTCAGCAGTGACTTAATTCTGCCCTCTTTGTTACAAAAGTACTGATTTTCTAAAACACCTTCCTTCAAAGGATCATAAAATCACACATACCCAGAAATTAAAAATGAGAGAAAAGTGTCTTTAAAGCAAAATAACAATGTGTTGTCTTGAAGGCAGAATTCAAGATTCTTGCTACCCAAAGTTATAGAATTATGCACAAAACCATGATCTCCTCCACACTTGAGTGACTTTTTTCTCTTGAACATTTACAAACAACCTTCAGTTAAAAAAATATGTTTTGTCAACAGTGGTTTACTCTGAACGTAACAGAAAATACAATAGGTACTACAAGAAATCAGTCTGTCCTCTGTCAATAGCATGTTGTCTTTGGAACGTCTGCTAGACCTACAGTCATAGCAGTTACACACAGAATGTATGCAATATTTGGTTGTTTTACGCTCTGCCAGTGTATACTTGTAGGCTAGGACCAACTGGGAAGGAAAGCTACAAAAAAAATCTTTTTAGAAAAAATTTTGCAGTCCCTTATACAATACTAATTATCATTTTTATAGGGAGTTGTGCACTCAGAGTAATGAAGTTGTGTGAAATAATTAGCAAAGTGAGGGTAGGGTTTTTTCCACTACAACGTTCAGAACCTCTTCTTCCCTTCTGGGGTGTGTGTATAATAGTTTCCAAAATATCCTGCCTGAAAGTAGTCTTCTGAAGTTTACTATTTTCTACCTAAAAACATTTCACAGACCTTTAAGAAGCAACACGTAACAGATATTCAGTCCATCCTAACTAGCTGCACTTCCATTTTACCTGGATTCACAAGTACTCCAGCTCCAGGAAATGGTTTGCCACGCTAAGAGATAAAAATGTTCTGCTGTTGTATGACCATTTCCTTCTTGCAGGTTGAAAGCATATGCACTTTCAAATATTAGGCCAAAGGGGAATGAAGACTACAAGGACATTGATGTGCCTTCCTGTCCCAGCCCATCTGCTGTGATTCCTTTGCAAGATGAAAGGATTTAGCTTGGGTTATATCTATTTACTGTGACAGGATAATAGGTGTGCTTATGATAAAGAAGGAAAAGATTCCATTAGCATACATACACAAACCTGAGTTGTTCTAACTTTTCAGGTGAAGAGTCAATATTCACGCAAGATATTCTGCCATTGGTACTGGTGTGTTTTCACGCAATCTATAATTACTGGAAGGCAAAGGCATATCTGTACCAATCTATGGAAACAGTACACACAGTACACATTTTTATATTTCCCTTTACTATATAAATAATTAAAAAATATCTTTCAATTCCATTCTGTCTATCTGATATGCTATAAAATATTGCTGTCATGGATAAAAACTATTTGGCATTGGGAATCATAATTTATCAACATCAGCTCTGCAAGATATTTCTGTAAATGGACTGAGTACAATGAGAGCAGTGCACTGATAATTCCGCTTCCTTTATATATAATTACTGTACTGTACTGTGTTTCTTCAAATGGTAAAATGAAATTCTTTAATGGATCTCCTAATTGCCATATGCTCTTTTAAGAAGCAACAGACAACAGGATTTACTAGACGTGTTCCATTAGAGCAAGACATTGGACAGGGTCGGTCATAGCACCTGGCTGCTTCCAACACGGTCTTGGTAACTTTGTCCTTGCAACTCTAAATAATGCAGCAATTACTAACTGCTCTGTGGGTTGCTGTTGTGAAGACTCTTGTTAACCACAGGCCTTGGGAACTGCTTTGCTGAAACTTCATGATTTCACTTTACAAATTAACATATGGCTGGAAATATTGGTAGGGATCTTTATAAAATTTAGTTATACTGTCAGCTTTCACATGACCTGACATTCAGAAAATACATCAAAGAGGTATGGATTTATTGTTTACTGTGTTTTTTAACCATCCCACACCCACAGCTAACCTTATTATAATGTTTACAAACATTATAGTAGTTAATAGTCTCCATGATTATCTCCCTTGCTATGTTCTTCATGTGGATCCAGCTTTACACCTGGACAAATATTCAGCTTGGACAAATCTGTATAACTCAAGTGAAGCCAACAGGTTTGATTTTGATTTGATTTAAACCAGCTGAGAGTCTGGCTCTTAATTGCACTCTGAATTTCTTAAGCAAGTCTTTGATGTAGCTTGATATACTCTCCACTATCTGGTTTATCCATTCCTAGATGAATGGCATCTTCTCTCTGTTGCTACCAGAATACCCTACCTTCCTAAAAAAAATCATCCTAAACCCCCTGACTTTCCAGCATAAGGTCTACTTCTTCATTACGTTGTAATTCATGTGCAATTATTCGAGACCCTGTAACAAACTGTTCTGTGTGTTTATTTGTTCTAACATTTTATCAGTCTGAACTATATATCCAGTTCTTCCCCAAGTGTATAATAGTACTGAAAAGATTAAATATTGATTTTCCCATATTAGTTTAAATTATTTCAGGAAAAATGCATTCTTTTGAAATTATGGCTTTCAATATAGAGCAGTCGATTTTATTCAGATTTATTTTGTACCTTGTTTTACAGTATGAAAATACTGTGGACACTGAACAGTACAGCTTCAGTACAGTCTTTGCATTACTCTGTTGACCATGTAGTAAGAACAGTCAGAAATTATCTGCTAAGAAAACCACATGATTTTCAATCATGGAATTATATGGTTGGTTTTTTTCATTGGATTCTACTGCAAGCTAAAAAATATAGCCACTGAAGACATAGAGTCTGAATGCCTTCAGTTACTAATCGAATCTATATGACACAGGTTACTCAGTGTAATCCCACAATGCTACTAGTATCTTACTGTGCTGCACTTTTATTCAAAGAGTATGCCTTGGGATAAAAGGCTACTCTACTCTGCAGACCACCTCCTCAATTTGCCAGTCAGATTTTGGCTGACACTAACAACAGAGATGTCCATTAATGGCATTTATTGTGGAAAATGTATAATGCAGTCAGTCCTGCTTTGTAATGAGGCCATCGAGGAATGAACATCCATATCAAGTGAAAAAAATTTTCAGTTACTTTTGGCCTGGGGTTAGATTGGAAAGGGTGACCTTGAGGTGAAGAGCTCCTGATCCTATGACCAAGCTCCCAGTAGCACAGCCTTCAGTCCCACAGTCCAGGGCAAATTATTGCCTATGCTGTGCTGAGGATTGCATTCCTTAGGATACGTTTTCTTAATGTTTGGTAACTAGAGTACTTATAACAAGAACAATCTAAAATAAAATACTGTCACTACTGCTCTATGAAATAAGCGACAGAAAATCTGCAGATATACACATCATAAATCATGAGATAGAACCTCAAACAACACAAAATCAGCCTCAAAATCGCTCTGAATTCGTACCATAAAACTCAAATTTCCTCTTAAGTAGTTATCATGACTGTAAAAGGTCCAGAAAGGTAAGTAATTTCTATAAGAAAGGTGTATATTCTATATTTTCATGCAGGTCATGCCCTCTAATATATATATATATCACATTTATTTAATGATATTTTTAATCTTCTTTCTTTCTATATTTTATAGGAGTTCTAAGCTACACCACAAAGTATTAAGGCAACAAAGAACAGAGAGGTTGTTAATTTGTAAGATATGGCTGTTCCCAAGACCTCCAGCTTTGAGAAAAAATAACTATAAGGGGCATTCTGATAGGGGAACTTTTCAGTTATCCAGTTCACCGGGTACCCAGAGGCACAAACACAAGTGTTTAATATACAGTATTTTGGTCACAGCTTCCTCAGTCCTTGCTGCTACATCTTCTCTGATTGCATAGAAAGAGTAAATATTCATTGCTCTGGAAAGTTTGTGGAAGCTTCTCTGGGTATTCATTAAATGGTTCCCTCACAGAAGAAGAGACATGGGTTCCACCTTCCATTTAGTGACATCATACAGTATTTAAACAATTCCAGACTTTCCTTGAAATGCTTCATAAGTGCATTTAAACAGGTTTTAATTGTGCTTAAGCAGGATTCTGTGTAAAAATGAGGATCTAATTAAATAATATTTAAGTATTCAGAAGACAGTATAGCTTTCTCTCACCCTTTCCTGCTATAAAATAGTGTACATTATTCAAGAATATCATCCAGTCAACATTTTTTCCTACACAAATGTATTTTCATATATTTTATTTCTGGAACTTTACTTTTGTACATAAATTCATGGTCATGTTAGGACAGGCTTCATTCTTTGTTTTTTCTGGAAAGGATTTATTTTGTTTTAAAACTAATTTTCTAGTATATGGTTTGCAATAAGCATGTGTTTGTTCATTTGCTCCCAGATTCTTCCACTGTACTGTATGCAGCCAGCTAAAGTACTTAAATAGAGTCTTGCCATATCATTGCAGCTAAATATTCGTCATTCAGAGAAGGTGAAACTCTATTTCCATTCACTGCAAGAAAAATTTGGGTAATTGTGTTTCTTGGTTCTTAATTCTTAATCCTGCGAGTCATATGTTTAAAGTTATCTGGCTTCGAGAGTTAATTATGATAGTGTTCACACTGAACTGGGCAGATGCAGGAAAAGACTGTGTTACTGATTACTGGAATATCTCTGTGATCGTTACTGAACTGGTCCTGGTCAGTGTAACACAACCACTTTGGAAGTCCAGAATGGGAATATCTACAAAGTAGTTAATCTCTTGGATTTCCAGTACCCTGAGCAGTGCTTTAGGAAGAAAAAAGTCTCTGCAACAAAAGGCAGGGAAGGGAAATAAAGTTGCTGTGAAATGTTGGGGACTGGAAGGGAGGGAGAAGACAACTGGATTATTTTTTCACATTTAAAGATATACTACTTTCTCTTTTTTTTTTTGCTTCTAGTCATCAGCACAGTTTTCCATAGGAACAATTCAGAGATGAAACAGTAATTAAAATATATTTATAATATTATATGGGCCAAATACTCCAACAAACATTTATTATCACATTATTTGTTTTATGCTATATACTCTTCTTCATGAGAATGGTTTAAATATGTTGCTTTACAAATTAACTTCAGATCACGGGGCCAGATTACTGCAGTGATCATGACAGAGCTTATTTCTGTGTTAAGCTTAAACAATACATTGCAAAACGTGGCTTAAACATGTTAACATATCAGTACAAATAATAATGAAGAGCAAAAGCACACAACTAGTTGATGGACAGAAAATATTCTAGAGCTGAAGAAATCTTTCGTATAAAATACTTCGTTCCAAAAGAAAAGTCCTGATTCAGAATCATGGACACTTTTCTTCAAAGTAGTCATTTTCTTTTGCTGGTTGGTGTAAAATCTTCACAACACAAACCACTTCTATTTCAAAGCAACTTTGACCATCTATAATAGTTTAAAATCATAGTATGTATCCATGTATTTAATATTGTTGCAACTGTTTTAACACAAGCTGCAGTGTGAAGATTGGTTTTCAAAATGAGTGAAAGTGATGGAGAGTTACCTTTGGGTTTTGGTTTTTTTTTTTGTTTTCCCCCAGTTAGTAGGTCACTTCAGCAAAAAATAAAGCAAAGAAGAGTTCGCACCAAAAAGGAAAAATTCTGGGCAAAAGTGACCGAAAGTCAGGATTTCTAGTTCACTTAAAATACTTCAAAATAGGAAAAAAATGTTTCTAATTATTAAACATGAAAATTTGAAATTGAGTTGTGGAAACACCCTGAAACATCCTTCACTGAGCTATAGATGTGACCAATGAATATTTACATTCTTCATTCTTTTACTGCTACTTTTGCTGCAAAGGTGTTGTTGTTTAGCCCCAGCCGCAACACAGAACCATGCGATTACTCTCTCACTCCTTTTCCCCCTGGTGTGATGGGGAAGAGAATTGGAAGAAAAAGGTAAAACTCGTGGGTTGGGATAAAAACCATTTAACAGAACAGCAAAGGGAGAAGAAAATAATAGCAATAATACTGATAAAAAAGAACATACAGAGTGTGATTTTCCCACTGCCCGATGCTCATCTCGCTCCCAAGTATTAAATCACCCTTCCCCGGCCAGTTCCCCAATTAAATACTGAGCATGACGTCACATGGCATCAAATGCCCCGTTTGATCGGCTAGTTTGGGTCAGCCCACCCGGCTTCTTGTGAAAATTAAACCTGTCCCAGACGAACCCAGGACATGAAGGTGAGACTGCGATAAACTCAGCCTGGGGCACTTTGCAGAAGGGAAGCCAAACTCTCGATAGCCAGTATCCTTGCTCAACAGTTGGAGCTTGAAAACACTTATGTCTCCACAATTTCTGACTCCTACATCTGTCAATTAAACCACAGAGGTGTGACAGAGTAAATCAGAGTTAGGAGTGTTAAGATTACAAAACTCACTTCTGTGGAGTGGAGGTGCAACCTCTGAGCACTGTTGCGGCTCCCAGACCCTGAGAAGTGTGAATGCCCTGGATGAGACTGCTCTGAAGCCACATTCTCTATAAGAACTCTGTATACTCTTAATCTGTGTATGCACTACAGTTCATGTGGTCTAACACGATTAGTTAAATACATTTAGTAACTGGAAATGTAAATAAAATTTAAGGAAATAAAGAAATTTGTCCAGCACAAAAAGATCAACTGATACCAACTTTTGAGGTCTTTACAAGGGTCATTGAGTTCAGAAAAAGTAAATTTTACCACACAGACTAAAGGTCAGAAAGCACTCGGTTGTTACGGTTAACCCAGGAAAGTATAGGCTACTTATTTTTCCAGTGATCGATTCAAAAAGAGCCTGCATTAGTCAGACAAGACAGAAAGTTCTGCAGCAATGTTAACAGCAATATCTACACACTCTGATATTCGTACTGGTGTGCCAGGTTTCATAGGAGTCAATAAAACTGCAAGCCTTCAGGATTCAATTTGCCAATGACTTTAGATTCAGCAATGACATTTTTCATCTTGATTTTTCTTTTCTCTGTCCCTTATACGCCATTCTTCTTTCATCTTCAAGCACATGCATTCAAAGTTATCTTCTATTTCATGGACATGAGTCCATGAATTCCAATATTCATCCCTTTTAGGTGCTGTCTTGCAGAAGGCTTTACACAGCAACAATCAAGTAAGAAAAAAGGCCTTATAAAATATATCCTATCCACAGCAGATATCACCTGTGTCCAAAATGACAGATACATAATTTTCAACATTTTCAGACACTAGAATTCACAGGGAAATCTTGGGTTTCTTAACAAGATTAGGCTTCAGACAAAGTAAAAACAAGGTTTTACAAGAAGCTGCTAAGCCAACAACTCATGCACCCAAAAAAGACAGAAAGGCATAGCAGTTTCGAAGGGGCAGAAGGGTAAAGAAAAGAAACTTCTTTTTTTGTTGTTTTGAAGAAACAAAAAAATACTCCTGCAGAAGGCATAAAAGCTCCCAGCTGCAATGGATTTCCAGGGCTGCATGAGCACTGGAAGAGCATGTATGTACTCACATACATGCCAAATATGGCCAGATCTTCCCTCTGCAGTAAGCATTTTAATCCTAGTCAAGCAGGGCTGCCTGGGGTACCCTGAGTGCAGTACTTGACATGACATTCAGTGAAAGCAAGCCCACAGGAACACCCAATAAATGCATGCCAAGAGAATGTTAAAATAGAAACTTCTATGTAGTTTTAACTCTAGGGAGGTACGGTTGGTAGGAGTAGGTAATATCTTTTATTAAATCAGTTGATATGGTTGAAAAAGTAGGCAAACTTTCAGTCTCAGAGTCCCTTCATCAGGTCCCTACAGGTCCTCCTATAATTCACATATTTTTATCATCCACTTACATGAAAACAGTTGAAAAGAATGTTCTCGAATGTCAGTGAAGCATGATTTTTCCTTTTCGCCATGTTCAGGCTTGTGTTTTTAACCTTGAATGAAAGGAAATTATAAAGTAGACTAGCACAAAGAGTATAATAAAAATATAATAAAAATATAATATAATTGAATCGAAACTTTGAAAACTAAAATATTTTAATTTTGCTTTTGGACCATATAAGAGTTGCATATGAAACATAATGACCAAAAAACACTGACTAATAAATGTAAAAAAAAAGAAGTTCAGCACACTAACTTGAGAAATTTTCACAAAACATGTGATGCATAGATAAATTGGAGAATAAAATGAGGGCAAAATATGACCTCACCATTTTAGTAGGTTTTTCCCAGGATTTATTATGAGTCTTGGCAGGTTGTGCTGACAAAAGCTTTGAGTACTTATGCATATATATATTCACATATCTATCTCTACTGCAATCAGGATTCACTGCTGCCTGGGAAAAGGTTTGCTTTAGCTCAAATTTTAATCTTTGTTTAAAACCAAAAAGGCCCAGCTGTAACTCAATCCAGAAATGATCCTTCTCTCGGAAGTGATCATTTAATATCTCAAAGTGATTCTTTCATCAAGAACTGAAATATGAAATAGTCAGTTTTATTTGAAGAAATAGCCAAGATTTAGCTTTTTCTCTACATGCAGAAATTTTAAGGATAGTTAATAGAAAATCACAGAATCTTTCTTATTAACACACAGAAAAAAGGAAGGTTAACTTAAAGTTTACAAAGTTTTGAAGAGGTTCTTGGTGACTGATGAGTGGAAAAATTAATAGGTTTTATTTGGTAGGCTTTTTACAAAAAAAGACAAGTCACAGCACTGCAAACAAAGATGGAAAATTATTCTGAGACAGCTGATGAGGGAACACCTGAACAAGCACACTGACTATACATAGCAGTATATAAAACCAGAGTATTACAAAAAAGTCAGTCATCTGAGGGGTTTGTTTTTCAGCACATGGCTTGTACATACTGCATGTGGAAGATTTGGGCAAGCACGTGGAAAACACAGAATCAGAGTTAGCCTTTGTGTAAGCGGTCAAATTCTTCAGTCTGAATGAAGGTAGACAGATTTATAGAAGGACTTAGTCCTGAAAAAGATGTCTCAGAACAAGTTCCGTAGAAGTAAGGAACTTACCTGCACCAGGAAGTAAAAAAAAAAAAAAAAAAAGCTGATGGAGACCAAAATAATTCAGTATGTTATGGCAATGCTTTTTTCTTGTTCTGATGAAGCACCTAGCCTCATCTGTGATGACAGTGAGCAGTGCTGTGCAAACTTTAAAGGGGCTTTGAAAACTTTCTTCTATTCATCCAGCTGCTGAAGGGTAGACCATTTTGATAAGGAAAGCTCAACATAAACAAAGTCATTCTTCTCTTCTAACCTTTCCCAGCAAAAGTTTTCAGAGCTGTAAATAGAATATGAGGGGCATCTTATGACAATTATACATCCGAAAATTGTAAGGAATTCAGAGCTATCTTCATCTATATGGCTAGAAATCATTGCAACTATCTCAGAAATAATCTTGCCTTACATTTATGTCATAATGGAGACAAAAATAACTTTCTTGTAACATGGTCTGAAAGTCATTCAAAGAGATATTTAGAATTATCATCAAACTTCATTTACACTTTCAAAGATCTTTCTCTTTAGCCTGCTGATTACAAATGTCATGTACCTTTCACACTCATGTCAGAAAGAAAAGTTCTCTGCAGCAGACTTAATGTTCTTTCATCCCTTAAAAATGATAGACTTCCACAGCAGGAGATTAGAAAATTCATCTAACATCGAAAAAAAGTTATTTTAATGCCTGAACAACAACTTCTTGCAAAGAGCAAAGCCATTCATAGATAACTTTTTATAATGGTAATAAGCATGTGTTATTACTACCCACAGCTGTACCAGGCAGAGTTTTCAGCATTTCTTTGGTGATATAGGTAATACTCTTTAGCAGCTGTTTGAAAATATGAAGTTTTCAGTTGAAAGCAGTGCGCCTATTACCTAGCACCCATAGCCATGTCAGTCACTTAGACACAGAGATCCGTCATGAATCACTCATCAAGGATTCAAGCTTTGAAAGGTATTTTTAGAGAAGAGTTGAAAGAAACAAAAGATGGTGTTTATCTGTTGTTTCATTCTAACTATGGCTCCACTATTAACACAGAAGAAACACCAATGGACTCACCAGGGACAGGGCAAGAAGGACCAACAGACAGAACTCACTCCACTGCTCTGTCCCAAGTAAGGAAGTGCTGCCTCAAAAAGCGTTAAGACTGAATCTGGAAAGCTATTTACAAAATGTCTATTTGAATGTTGAAATCCTTTCAGACTAATGAGTCCGCTCTCATAAGCTAAAACAAGATAATGATGTTTTAAATATATAGTGTCGAATGGTAGGCTAGTGAAAGCTGTCTGAGCACTCAAAAGCTTGAATGGTTAAGATTATTTAGTGGTGATTTGCAGTGGTCCTGCCATCATTTAACATTGCCTCTATCAGCTGGTCAGGATACAGCACAGTCTTACACTTTTTGATAAAGGTTATATCATATTCTTCTATCTTGCCATACTTCATTATTGCTTGATTTCCTGTCTTCAAGGTACAGCAGTATCTATGAAATGATATGATCTCTGCGGCATTAAATCTCTTCCCCCTACAGTACAAGTCTACAGCCTTAAACAAGTCAGACAGTGCAACATCCCAGGTATTTGCCATGACTGCAGTAGGCCCAGGTAAGCTCAGCCTCTGCAGCTCTTGCCTTTTGGCATGTGCATTGAATGACCCAGACAAGTTTGACTGTATCTTAGCTGAAACAAAGCAACCTTTAATCTCAGCAAGAAAAACCAAACACAACGCAGCAAGGATGTTAACGAGCAATCTGCATGTGTATCTGTCTCTCCTGAGATCGAAGTCAGTATCTTCACACGTAATCTAATGTCCACAGACAGTGTGGGCAATGACACCCTCTTTCTCCCTGTCTCCCTGCTTCCCAAGCATCATTTTTTTTACCCACCTCTAGGTTCATGAGCTTGTCCTTTGCCTTTTCAATTTGCTAAACTTTTTATATCCACAACATCTCCCAAGAGTCTGTAGAGAAGCTGGAGACCTTGCTTCACCAAGCAAAATTTTCAAGTGATTGGGTTTAGAGTGGCTGCACACAGAGCAACCTGAACGTACTGTCCAGTTTCCAGGCTGCATGCTGTTTGCACTTCTCAGAATTAGTCCCTTGTACCCACAGAGCAAACCACACAATGACAAATAGATGAGTGCATAGTAATCACAAAATAACATAGCCATCATCCAAATCTTCCTCACTGGTACCCACAAAACGGAGACAGTGCCTGATGCTCCCAGTCTGGCTAGAGACGCAGCCTTCTGTCTGCTGATAGGGAAGGTTGCTACAGGAATGTGCAGCAGAGGCTAAAAAGTACAATAAGGTGCAAAGCGGGAATGACATTGAGTTAGATAAGTACTGCTCAGTCTCTAAAACATTCAATGTTCATGATAATTTTATCCTATCAGCAAACAAGGTGCTCAAAGCACTGTGCCTCCAAGCAGAGGAAAAAGTGTCTTGCTTTTAGCTCCTTGATACCGTGTATTATTTCCAGATTTCCTGATTAGAGGATACTGAGGTTTTTTTTTTTATCTCCGTTGCTTTAACTGAAGCTGAGCACTCCACTGTTTCCCACTGCAGTCACTTGGTTATTTTCCTTCCCACAGGCATACCTTGGTTAGTAAATCCATGCGACATTCCTGCTGCTATGACAGGCCTTTCTGCAGTCACAGCTATCATGCGATGCAGATTTTGACTCAATTTCTTAGCGTTTCAGAAAGTATGTCCGCGTTTCCCTCATTTAGTTTGCATACAAAGAAATACAGAAAAAACAGCTTCACAGAAGATGCTCCGTAGTCTTCATAAAGGAACAAACTGTTGTTTTCTGAACATCTGCCTATTACAGGCAGCTTTTTGCCCTACATCTCCACTCAGTGACCTGACCTGTGCTTAGTACCGTGATTCTGCTACATTTTACCAAGCACTCAGGAATTACACTGGAAAATGCAATCCTCATCTCATCTTTCTGAAACATTGATGGCAGCTTACCTCTGGCATTGCTCCTTCCCCCAGGGTCTATCAGACCAACCATAAAATCTAGATGCAATTATCCATTGTTACCCCATGAAAAAATCAGAAATTACATTTGACTTATCTGTAAGAAAAAGATCTGTGCCTATAGAGGATGCTAGGAACACAAATTACTTTAAAAGAAGCTTTCTTTCAGTTCAAATTCTGTCTTGCTCGTAGCAGCCAGGTGGAGGAAGTCACATCCTCAAGGTCCGTTTCACTGTTGGTCTTATTACTGAAATTAACAACAATAATTTCAGCCAACGACTAGAGTACCTCCACGGTATAACATAACTAGTTGATTATAACAAATTCTAGTCAGATTTTCTTCTTCAGTCTGGGTAATTTCCTCATTATCTGATCTCTTTTCCTCTTGATCTTGAAAAATTCTGAAGAAAAATGGATGGTTAAAAAAGGACAGACTAAAATTAGACTTCTAAATAAGATTTACACTGCTGCTAAGTGCTTTCAGTTTGTGAACATCTTTGTTTTATTCTTTCTTTTGCTGATGCATTATAGCTGCTCTAACATTTTTATATTAGTATCCACAGATGTTTACCTTCACACAGCCCTGCTCAGTGACACACCAAGTAGTATGTTTTCCTGTATTTCACCCAACAAAGCCACTAGTACTCATTGTAGTAGATCTGGTACTCCTTGTGGTATAGGTTACAGCATAACATCCAGCTACAGCTACTTAGTGTAAAGTCACAGATTGGTTTGGGTTGGAAAGGACATTTAAAGATCACGTAGTCCAATCCTTCTGCCATGGGCAGGGACATCTTTCACCAGATCACAGTGCTCAAAGCCTTGTCCAACCTGACATATTGAACACTTCCAATGATGGGGCATCCACAATTTCTCTGGGCAAAGAGTTCTGGTATCTCATCACCCATATCATCAAAAATTTCTTCCTTCTGTCCAACATAAATGTGCCCTCTTTTAGTTTAAAGCCGTTACCCATTGCCCTGTCACTATATGCCCTTGTAAAAAGTCCCTCTCCAGCTTTCCTATAGGCCCCCTTCAGGTATTGGAAGGCTGCTACAAGGTCTCCCTGGAGCCTGCTTTTCTCCAGGCTGAACAGTCCCAGTTCTGTAAGCCTTTCTTCATAGGAGAGGTGGTCCAGCCCTCTGACAATTTTTGAGGCTCTGCTCTGGATCCTGTCTAAAATATCCATGTCTTTCTTGTACTGGCAAATGCAGAACTGTCAAACACAGAAAAGCTGTGGATGTTATCTACCTGGACTTTAGTAAGGCCTTTGACACTGTTCCCCGCAGCATCCTCCTGGAGAAACTAGCTGCCCAAGGTTTGGATGGGTATACACTTTGCTGGATAAAGAACTGGCTGAATGGCCGAGCGCAGAGAGAGAGGTGGTGAATGGAGTTAAATCCAGTTGGTAGCCGGTCATGAGTGGTATCCCCCCTGGGCTCAGTTCTGGGGCCAGTCTTGTTTAATATCTTTGTCAATGATCTGGATGAGGGGATTGAGTGCTCCCTCAGTAAATTTGCAGATGACACCAAGCTGCGTGGAACTGTTGATATGCTCAAGGGTAGGAAGGCTCTGCAGAGGGATCTGGACAGGCTTGATTGATGGGCCGAGGCCAACTGTATGAGGTTCAACAAGGCCAAATGCCAGGTCCTGCACTTTGTTCACAACAATCCCATGCAATACTACAGGCTTGGAAAGAATGGCTGGAAAGATGTCCAGCAGAAAAAAACCTTGGGGTGTTGGTTGACAGCCAGCTAAACATGAACCAGCAGTGTGCCCAGGTGGCCAAGAAGGCCAACGGCATCCTGGCTTGTATCAGGAACAGAGTGGCCAACAGGAGTAGGGGGGTGATCGTGCCCCTGTACTCGGCACTGGTGAGGCCGCACCTGGAGTACTGTGTTCAGTTTTGGGTCCCTCACTACAAGAAGGACATTGAGGTGCTGAAGAGTGTCCAAAGAAGAACAATGAGGCTGGTGCATTTTCTTTTCCAGGTGTATTTTTACCTGATACCTGTAAAAAATTATTCCAGTTACCATTTATTCTGTTTCATCCTCTTTTCTGAAGTTAGACAAATTATTTACAGCAGAAAATATACTTCGCTGACTCTCTGCTGTTTGTACATAATTAGATTTTAACAGACATGCTCAACTTTCAAAAATTTTGATGGATAGCTTATATAAAGGTATTTACTTCCGTGGTCGGCCACGAGTCATCTAACTAATTTCTTGTTTCTGATACTTTCTCTGTATAAACAGGTTTGTGACTTTTAATTCGCCCTGCAAATAGCTGCACAATGGTGAACAGGAAAGTAGGAGTACAAGCGTCTTTCATAACCTGCCTAGGAGCAAAGATTTCATTGTGACCATACAATAAAATAAGCGTTTATTGTTGCCACCAATGCTTTTTCAAAGAAAGGGGAATACTGAATTCAAAGAATAATGGTTCCTTCTTTAAGAGTGAACAAGATGCAATGTGGTCTTTGCAGAACTCAATAACAGAAAGTAAATACCCTCAAAACCTATACCGAACTTCTCAAAGGGGGTGAGAGATTGTGATTTCTCTTTCACCCACCTTTCACACTGAATTTCCAGTTAGGAAACACAATATTCTTAAGCAACTGTGCAACTAGAAATTCAGTATCTTTTTTTTCAGAGTAGAGAAAAAATGTTGTCTGTTGTGTGCTGGTGAACATTTAACTGTAATTAATTAACTCAGTACAGAATCACAATTGGCATAATTAGGTATCCACTGTCCTGGGGACTGTCCTGGGTTTGGCCAGAACAGGGTTAATTTTCACCAGACTCCAGGAAGAGACACAGCCGGGGGGGTGGGGGCTGACCCCACCTGGCCAAACAGAGCCCGGTATTCCATACCATGTGACGTCATGCTGGGTTCCGGTGGGGGGGGGGGGGGGCGGCGCAGCGGAAGGGGACTCGCGGCTTGGGGGGACGCGGCGCCGGCGCTGTCTGGGTCCTGCGGTTCGTTGTTGTGTTTTCTCCTTATTTGTATCGTTGTTGTTCCTGTTTTCCCTCTGTTTGCTGTTCTGTTAAACTGCCCTTATCCCGACCCACCAGTTTCTGCCTCTTTCTTTCCATTCTCCTCCGCACGCCGGCGGGGGGAGGGGCGGCCGCGTGGCGCTTTTGTTGCCGGCGGCAGCCGAAACCAAAACATTAAATTGGCGCCCAAGCGTGGGGCAGGGATAACGGCAGGGCTGAGCAGTGGGTGTTAAAACTGCTTTCTTAGATTTGCTTAAATTTTGTTATACGCATTTACTGTGTTAGTTAAAGTCGCCGGTAAAAATGTTTCTGACTTTGATCAAATATCTCTGCTACGTAAATCCTTACTTGCTGTATGTGTTTGCGGCCGTGCTGTTTGTTACCTCGGGAAAAAAGATCAGGATGATGATTTTGCTGTACTGTACGATATCGACTTATGATATGATAACATCACTGTGCATGAAATTAGTCTTGTATTTGCATGCGGCACTGTGGTCATTTCCGTACCTGGGATCCTATGTCTTAGAATTTGTTAATAATCAAACCCAGTCTGTGGGGAAAGCCGAAGGGGATACCTTCCCCCATTCTTTCGCCCCCCCTCTCTCCCTCAGGCTGGTCCTAACTGCTTTTGAGAATTTCGAGTACCCGTGGGATGCTCAGGGCAGAACTCTCCTTTTGTTATGCCTCCTGAATGGGTTGCAGGTTTTGTTTAGGGTTAAGCAAGTCGTTAAGAACATCGTGCAGAGACCTGCCCCGGGGCCGGATAGCTGTGAGTGGTTGGGTGTGTGGGACAGCATGGGCAAGTACCTAGGGCAGTGGGCACCACCAGTGTGTTTTAAACTCACCCCTGAACAAATACAGAATCCAGACAGTCTACTAAAATATCTGCAAAGAGTGTGCTGCCACCCTGGGAACTCCAGAGAGACACAAATCACTGCAACGTGCTGGGGTCTGGCCCATGCCTACCGAGCCATGTTCAACACTGTTCAGTGCCTTAAAGGGGAAAGGGGGGGAAGCGAAGCGGCAGGCACTGCGCCTGGGGCTGCCCCCCCAGCTGGCCCTGCAGCCCCTCCAGCCCAGCAGGCAGTCACAGCCCCCCAGACCGGCACCACCGCTGCAACAGCTGCAGGGTCTGCCTCGGTTTCCCTGGCAGGCACAGCAGCTGCTCCAGCCCCAGCTCCAGCTGCAGGCAGCGCGGCTGAGTCCAATGACCAACCTGTGCCGGTAGCAGTCGCCCCCGTAAAACTAAAGAAAGACGCAAACAGAGCAGATCGCTCCGGGAGGGATGACGATGAGCCAGGGTCATCACGGGAGATAGAGACAGAGATCATCACCCGGTCCCTGTCCCTGGGGGAGCTGCGAGACATGCGGAAAGATTTCAGCCGCCACCCAGGCGAGCACATTGTCACCTGGCTGCTGCGGTGCTGGGATAACGGGGCCAGCAGCTTGGAATTAGAGGGCATGGAAGCCAAGCAGCTGGGATCCCTGGTCAGGGACGGGGGCATTGACAAGGCCATTGGGAAAAAGGAACAAGTCCTCAGCCTCTGGAGGAGACTTCTCTCAGGGGTGAGGGAGAGATACCCCTTCAGTGACGATTTTGTATGTCATCCTGGCAAGTGGACCAATATGGAAAAGGGTATTCAGTACTTGAGGGAATTAGCTGTGTGGCAGCTGGTTTATAATGAACCAGACGATGAGCAGGCACCCACAGACCCAGATGAAGTCCAGTGCACAGCATCTATGTGGAGGAAGTTTGTGCGGAGCGCACCCTCCTCATATGCCAACTCACTGGCAGTTGTAAACTGGAAGGGTAAGGAGGCACCAACAGTGGATGAGGTGGCTGTCAGACTCCAGCAATATGAGGAAAGTCTCTCTTCCTCCCTTGTCTCAGCTGTGGAGAAACTGGCCCGGGAGGTGCGGCAAATCGAAGAGAACATGTCCTACTCCCCACCTGTACGGGCCAGTGTCTCAGCTATTAGGGGCAAGCGTTTCTCTGCTCAGGAGAGGGAATACAGAGGCTATACACCCCGGGGCACCCTGTGGTTTTACCTGCGTGACCACGGAGAGGACATGAGGAAGTGGGATGGAAAACCCACCTCAAGTCTAGAGGCACAAGTGCGTGAGTTGCGAGGTAAAACAATCACAAAAGGGGATTCCGTTAGGAAAAGTGCCGCTCCAGTTTCCAGAAGCCAGCTCTCCAGACCAAGTAGACAGTTTGACCTTGACTCCGATCCTCTGGAGGGGACCTCCAAGTCATTCTTACAGCAAGTGAGCAGCAAATTGTCTGACGAGGATTAGAGGGGCCCTGCCTCCAGCCAGGTGGAGGAAAGGGACAACCGTGTTTATTGGACGGTGTGGATTCGGTGGCCTGGCACGTCAGATCCACAAGAGTATCAAGCTCTAGTGGACACTGGTGCACAGTGTACTTTAATGCCATCAGAGTTCAAAGGGTCAGAGTCCATTTGCATTTCGGGAGTGACAGGGGGGTCCCAAAAGCTGAGTGTACTGGAGGCTGAAGTGAGCCTCACTGGGCAGGACTGGCAGAAGCACCCCATTGTAACTGGCCCCGAGGCTCCGTGCATCCTTGGGATAGACTATCTTAGGAGAGGCTATTTCAAGGACCCAAAGGGGTATCGGTGGGCTTTTGGCATAGCTGCTGTGGAGACGGAAGAAATTAAACAGCTGTCCATTTTGCCTGGTCTCTCAGAGGATCCTTCCGTTGTGGGGTTGCTGAGGGTTGAAGAACAACAGGTGCCAATCGCGACCACAACGGAGCACCGGCGACAGTATCGTACCAACCAAGACTCCCTTCTCCCCATTCATCAGCTGATCCGCCAGCTGGAGAGTCAAGGAGTGATCAGCAAAACTCGCTCACCCTTTAATAGTCCCATATGGCCAGTGAGAAAATCTACTGGAGAGTGGAGACTGACAATAGACTACCGTGGCCTGAACGAAGTCACACCACCGCTGAGTGCTGCCGTGCCAGACATGCTAGAACTTCAATATCAGCTGGAGTCAAAGGCAGCCAAGTGGTATGCTACAATTGACATCGCTAATGCATTCTTCTCCATCCCTTTGGCAGCAGAGTGCAGGTCACAGTTTGCTTTCACCTGGAGGGGCATCCAGTACACCTGGAATCGACTGCCCCAGGGGTGGAAACAAAGGCCCACCATTTGCCATGGACTAATCCAGACTGCACTGGAAAAAGGTGAAGCTCCAGAACATCTGCAGTACATCGACGACATCATTATATGGGGCGACACAGCGAAGGAGGTTTTTGAGAAAGGGGAGAAAATAGTTCAGATCCTTCTGAAAGCCGGTTTCGCCATTAAGCGAAGTAAAGTCAAGGGACCTGCGCAAGAGATCCAGTTTTTGGGAATAAAATGGCAGGATGGGCGCCGTCAAATCCCAATGGATGTCATCAACAAAATAGCAGCTATGTCTCCACCAACCAGCAAAAAGGAAGCACAGGCCTTCCTGGGTGTTGTGGGCTTTTGGAGGATGCACATCCCAAATTACAGCCAGATTGTAAGTCCTCTGTACCACGTGACCCGGAAGAAGAATGATTTTGAATGGGGCCCTGAGCAACGACAGGCATTTGAACAGATTAAACGGGAGATAGTTCATGCCGTAGCCCTTGGTCCAGTCCGGTCAGGGCAAGATGTTAAAAACGTGCTCTACACCGCAGCCGGGGAGAATGGCCCAACCTGAAGTCTCTGGCAGAAATCACCAGGGGAGACTCGAGGTCGACCACTGGGGTTCTGGAGCCGGGGATACAAAGGATCCAAGGCCCGCTATACTCCCACTGAAAAAGAGATTCTGGCAGCATATGAAGGCGTTCGAGCTGCTTCAGAAGTGGTTGGCACTGAAGCACAGCTCCTCCTAGCACCACGGTTGCCGGTCCTGGGCTGGATGTTCAAAGAGAGGGTCCCCTCTACGCATCATGCCACCGATGCTACGTGGAGTAAGTGGGTCGCTCTGATCACCCAGCGGGCCCGAATGGGAAACCCCAGTTGCCCAGGAGTTCTGGAGGTAATCATGGACTGGCCAGAAGGCAAAGATTTTGGAGCATCGCCAGAGGAGGAGGTGACACGTGCTGAAGAGGCCCCACTGTATAACCAGCTGCCAGAAGATAAGAAACAGTATGCCCTGTTCACCGATGGGTCCTGTCACATTGTGGGGAAGCAGCGGAGGTGGAAGGCTGCTGTATGGAGCCCTACACGACAAGTCGCAGAAACTGCCGAGGGAGAAGGTGAGTCCAGCCAGTTTGCAGAGGTGAAAGCCATCCAGCTGGCTTTAGACATTGCCAGTCGAGAGAAGTGGCCAGTGCTCTATCTTTACACCAACTCTTGGATGGTGGCCAATGCCTTGTGGGGGTGGCTGCAGCAATGGAAGAAGAACAACTGGCAGCGCAGAGGCAAACCTATCTGGGCTGCCCCATTGTGGCAAGATATTGCTGCCCGGCTAGAGCAGTTGGTTGTAAAAGTCCGTCACGTGGATGCCCACGTCCCTAAGAGTCGGGCCACTGAGGAACATCAAAACAACCACCAGGTAGATCAGGCTGCTAAGATTGAAGTGGCTCAGGTGGATCTGGACTGGCAACATAAGGGTGAACTTTTTATAGCTCGGTGGGCCCATGACACCTCGGGCCACCAAGGAAGAGAAGCGACATACAGATGGGCTCGTGACCGAGGGGTGGACTTGACCATGGACACTATTGCACAGGTTATCCATGAATGTGAAACATGCGCTGCAATCAAGCAAGCCAAGCGGGTAAAGCCTCAGTGGTATGGAGGACGATGACTAAAATGTAAATACGGGGAGGCTTGGCAGATTGACTACATCACACTGCCACAAACCCGCCAAGGCAAGCGCTATGTACTCACAATGGTGGAGGCCACCACCGGATGGCTGGAAACCTACCCTGTGCCCCATGCCACAGCCCGGAATACCATCCTGGGCCTGGAAAAACAAGTCCTGTGGCGACATGGCACTCCCGAAAGAATTGAGCTGGACAACGGGACTCACTTTTGCAACAGCCTCATAGACACCTGGGCCAAAGAACATGGTGTCGAGTGGGTGTATCACATTCCCTACCATGCACCAGCCTCTGGAAAGATCGAACGTTACAATGGGCTGCTAAAAACCACTTTGAGGGCAATGGGGGTTGGGACTTTCAAAAATTGGGATACCCATTTACCAAAGGCCACCTGGTTGGTTAACACTAGAGGGTCCACCAACCGGGCTGGTCCTGCCCAGTCAAAACCTCAGCGCCCCGTAGAAGGGGATAAAGTCCCTGTAGTGCACATGCGGAACATGTTAGGGAAGACAGTTTGGGTTAGTCCTGCCTCGGGCAAAGGCAAGCCCGTCCGCGGGATTGCTTTTGCTCAAGGACCTGGGTGTACCTGGTGGGTAATGCAGAAGGATGGGGAAGTCCGATGTGTACCTCATGGGGATTTAATTTTGGCGAGAATAGTCCATAAATAAATTGTATAAAGTTAATTGTTAAATAACCCTGTCACTGTCTGTTATCACTGTTATAATTGTTATGTGTTGTACCAGTAGTATCGTAGTAAGAATCATCCAGATTAAAGAAGAATGGACTTTTTCAATGAAAACCTAGCAGAGCACAGTGATGATGGAACTGGACCTGGTTTTCAACAACTGGCATCCAGCAACTTCATCAAGATCAACATCTCCTGCAGACTGTGGGCACGGGCCGCACCAGATACATCAGCCATGAGCTCTGGATGCAGCAAGTGACCGCCCACCACCACACATCACCTCCCCTGCCACGGAAGACCATAACGACAGATGGAGTCTGAAGTCATGGATTAAATGAACTCAACGGACACTTTAGAGTGATGATCCATAGACTAAGGGAATGATATCTGGAGACAGGAGAAGTGGTGGTGATCAACTGGACAATGGGGGACCTGTGCATGACGTAGATGGTATGGAACAAGGGGTGGATAATGTCCTGGGTTTGGCCAGAACAGGGTTAATTTTCACCAGACTCCAGGAAGAGGCACAGCCAGTGGGTGGGGGCTGACCCCACCTGGCCAAACAGAGCCCGGTATTCCATACCATGTGCCGTCATGCTGGGTTCCGGTGGGGGGGGGGGGGGCGGCGCAGCGGAAGGGGACTCGCGGCTTGGGGGGACGCGGCGCCGGTGCTGTCTGGGTCCTGCGGTTCGTTTTTGTGTTTTCTCCTTATTTGTATCGTTGTTGTTCCTGTTTTCCCTCTGTTTGCTGTTCTGTTAAACTGCCCTTATCCCGACCCACCAGTTTCTGCCTCTTTCTTTCCATTCTCCTCCGCACGCCGGCGGGGGGAGGGGCGGCCGCGTGGCGCTTTTGTTGCCGGCGGCAGCCGAAACCAAAACAGGACTCACAAAGCTGTTATCTCTGTTACACAAATAATTTCTTGGTCTTTATACTACAGAAATCCATAAAGATTTCTCTTTAATACCTATGTAATTTGTAAGTATAAGTAGACTGAACAGAGAAAGCATATTGTCTACTTTGCCTACCAAAGAGGGATAAGAACTGTATTTTCTTAGAAAGTAAAGGTAACGCTTATTAGTAGTGGTTCAGACAATGCTTTATGCCCGTTAGTGTCTAATATTGGAAAAAAACTTGTAAGTTAAACATTTCCACTTTTTTGGGGTATCTTTTCTACTAAATTATTTTTTAGTGGTTAAGGGATGTGTTGCATTAGTAGAAACAGAAGCAAAATGTCTTCAGAGCAAAGAATTTTTGCATCTAATTGTCGCGAATGGGTGGTTAGGTCACTTCAATGATCACTGAAAGGTTTTGCAAGAAAAGATTTTGCTGAAAATTTAGAAAATGTGAGCTTACAAAGTTCGTTGGCAAGGTTCACTCTATTACTTATCAAATTAATGGAATACAAAATCGAAGGATGTTTTGAGTGGAAAATTATTTATACAGAGTAAAAGAAAGTGTAAGGGGTAAGGGAGACCGTCCTGTTGAGTCACCAGGTTGGGACTGGACCCTCTTGCTCTCTAAACTCTTTCTCAGAGAGGAGGCTAGGTGCGGCTGGATCCAGAACCAGCCTTCGACCACAACAGTTTACATCTAAGGCATATACTTTGTGGCAGTTCAGGGTGTGTTCACAGTTTAGAGAGAATCACAGGAGTTTAGCAGCTCTCAACCACTGGTTAACAGCATTTACAGAGTGATTAGAAACAATTCACCATTACAATTACAGTAATAGAATACTGTGCTTTGAATTTATTCACACAAACACACACACGCAATCATAACAATTCCTGTTATGTTTTCGGCCCATGGCCAGCAACAAAGAGCCACACGGTCATTCTGTCACCCCTCCTACCCACTGGGGTTAGGAGGAGAGTGGAAAGAAAAAAAAGGCAAAAACTCATGGGTCGGGATAAGGGCAGTTTAACAGAACAGATAATGAAGCAAAGAGGAACAACAACAACACTGATAAGAAAAATATACAAAACAAACAGCGGAAATGCACAGAGCAACTCTCACCACCCAATGCCCCGCGCACTCCCAAGCCGCAACTGCCTTCACCCCAGCCAGCTCCCCCACCAGAACCCAGCATAGCGGCACATGGTATCAAATACCATATTTTGTTTGGCCAGTTTGGATCAGCCCCCTCCTGGCTTCTGGTGAAAATTAACCCTGTCCTGGCCAAGCCCAGGATAATTCCTCTCAAGTTCAGTGAAATGCTCACTTCAAATCAAATGATTTCTCAACGGGCGAAGGTTGAGTCTCGAGGAGATCAGCCAAGGTAGTTTGCGAGTTACTCTTAGAAGCGACCCACTCATAGGGAGTTAATGGGCGCAGCCCGCTTCGGACAAGAAGAGCTCAAAAGACCTTCCTAGGTACCACTGCTTATAGCGTCTCAAGATGATCGACTTTAGGAATCAGTAATTTTCCATCCTGGTCACAATACACCTGATGCAATCCTGATATTTACACAGCAACTATACAATTCCAGTACTATCTAGAGTGTACAGTTCTGACATTTACCAGGCAGGTGCGACTCCAGGCATCAGAAGTTACAGGTGCAGTCAGGGAGCACCTGATCAGCCCTACTCTCTGCTCTTGTACGAAGATGAAGAAAGTGCCAAGTCATCCCAATTCACTGCACACCAGCTAACTCTTACAATGTTGGCTGGTTCTGGGATTGCCAGGTGTGAGGAGGGGCTGCACCACCACACTGATAGGTGAGAAACTTATATTTTAGATCTTCAAATCTTATCAATTTGTATCATAGCTAGCAACTAGTTGCCATAAATGACATGCAGCCACAAACATAAAGATAAAATTCCCATGGAATTAAGTAGATTTTCCAGATTTAGGGTAACATTTCATTTCTTCGTGATCACCATGCATGTAAACACGTATGCTGTAGAACCAAAAATACCTTTAATTCATTCAAGATCAACTGCTGAAAAGTTAGAAGTTTCTTACTGTAAATAGTGAGAGTTTTTTAATGTTTTGCTGACAGTGAAGATACATACCTCCGTCATAATGTTTCAACAGTTATTTATTTAAACTTAACTGAAGAAGGTAGGCTGAGAACAAGTTTGTTCAACTCTGTTATTAACTGTTATGACTACTCAATTTTGTATTTAGACGCTTTGGAATTCATTAAAATATATTGTACTTGTCAGGCACTATCTTAGTGGGGTTTCATTCAAAACAATATTTGTTACAGATTGGAAATACTTCCCCACTGAGAATATTATATTGTACTTGGGGATAATTTAGCACAATTATTCCATAAATAAAGTGAACTTGTTACAAATTTTTTACTTTTACAACATGTTGTATAGATCCAAAGATTTTTGTAACTGGTAATGAAAAAATAAATAGTTTACAGCTCAACAGTATCAGTAATTAGTTACTTGGTTACCACAGACACATTAATTAGCAAGTAACAAAACAGTAATTCTCTTTTTGTAGGAAAAGGCCTAACCAGATTCTAAAACCTCTCTTTCAGACCTTTCAAGTGGAAATCAACTGTAAAAAAATAAAAACAAGAAAAAAGTGGTGTTTTTTTCCTGTTAAGAGATTACAAGTATAGTTTTTTTACATCTAAGCTAGATTCTCTTTCCTTCCCTCATTTTTCAAACTAGTCACAATCACTTCAATTTTTCGGTAATTAGAAACTAGATAACTTTACAGTTATGAAATTATTATGGTAGCAGCCATAAAATAAGTAGCATCACAAATTTGAATAACAGGTGAATAATCTGAACACTTTATGCGTTTATTACTGTTATGTGCTAAAAGGATCTAAGAACAGCCCATGTAAATTATTTTGCATATAGGCATTCTGAACAGAGATTTACCTGAGGAAATAGTACAGATTTTTAATTACATTGTTACTGAAATTCATGACAAATGGGGAAGCATTTCCGTGAAATGCTTACAAAACTAACAAGAGCCATAGAGGGCATTTTCTTCAGTTCTGGGGAGAAAAAGCAGGCAGATATTAACTGAAAGAACTTTACAATTTAATTACCTAATTGCATCTGGAAATATCTAGCACAATTCTCTCTTTAAAGAAAACAGGTAATCTTAACAGGTCATAGCGCGGATTATGAAATGCACATTTGAAACGATCACTCTATAATAAAAATAAATACATTGTAAATTTATTTTGACTTACTTTGGAAAACACTGCATAGCACTGCTCTCATCTTCAAACTTTGTGAGCAAGTTAAATGCTAGACTGAGACAATTGAGATCCACATGACTGGTGAATGATTTTGTGAGAAAATGTAACTTCTAAAGATTCATATCATAATCAGAGGGATAACTTTTGACCCCTGTAACTTATGGTCAATAAGATTTAATTTGTCATTAATTAAATCACAAGGAGCAGCTGATGGAACTGAGGCTGTTTAGTCTGGAGAAGAGAAGTCTGAGGGGGGACCCTATCGCTCTCTACAGCTACCTGAAAGGAGGTTGTAGTGAGGCAAGTGTTGGTCTCTTCTCCCAACTAACTAGCAATAGGACAAGAGGCAATGGCCTCAAGTGTTGCCAGGGGATGTTTAAATTGGATATTAGGATTCATTTCTTCACAGAAAGAGTGGTCAGGCATTGGAATAGGCTGCCCAGGGAAGTAGTGGGGTCACCATCCCTGGAGGTGTTCAAAAAATGTATAGATGTGGCACTTCAGGACATGGTTTCGCAGGCATAGTGGTGTTGGGTGGATGGTTGGACTTGATGATCTTAGAGGTCTTTTCCGATCTGTGATTCTATAATTCTATGAGTCTATCACAAAATTCTGTAGACTATAAGACTATTTTTTAATTATTTCAGACTGTGGAAATAAAAGTCGACATTAGATGTAGAGATTCATTCCTATTTTAAAAATATTATTTATTGCAGCCTTGTTCTTTGATTAATGTAAAATCTATTTCTATTGAAGTGAATGACTTTATCTTTAGTTAATACTACCAGACAATTTAAAGCAGCCGCTCCATATAATTTGAGAATAAATGCCATTGCATGCAGTGCTACTGCGTTACATATGTACGCTAAGTTTTGTTTAAACACGTTTTTGTTAGCATCAGCATTTGCCGTTCCCTGGTTGTGATGGTTAATAACTTTCTGTATCTGATGTTGGTTCTGCTGGACACCAATACCTGATTTGTGTGCAGCTGGCATAGTGGAGGAAGGATTGCTTGTAATATTTATTATTTTACATGCTGTAATTTTTTTTATGACTGTCAAGGGTTCCCAAAGCCCAGGAAAGCTAACTGAAAAAGTTTTCTTTATAAATACAAACAAATGCTCAGAGCATAGTCTTTGACCTCCCTCTCAGAAGTCTATGCTGGTATCAACACAAGTAGGTCTTGATGTAGAATTTTTTAGAAGAGCAGAAGAGGTAGCAACAGGACCATTGGCATTAACAACTTGTAATGGCTCAGTTCTCTTGCTCTGTGAAGCCAACGCTTCTTCCGCTTTAACATTCAAGGACTAGGCAATTTTAAGATTATGATCTCCATAAGTTCTTCTAAAGTTGCAATTAAATCAAAGGACCTGTAAGTCAACATATTTAAAGAAGTGTTACTACTTGGTATTGCATTGGAATGAAATACAAGAGCTTTTTGTGCCCTATTTGCAACACTTTTGACGGTATGGTCACAGTTTGGCCGCATTTTGACCAGTTGCTACTCTGGAATATCATATTTTGAGATGTGTTTATGAAGAATGAAAAGCCATCAATTCATCCATTTTGATACACAGTAATTATGTGAAAAGAAGGACTGTTTTTCCTACAAAGTTCCTTGTGTTAATTACTGAAGTGTTTAACTTCAGCCAGAAATAAAGGGAAGCTAGGGGAGGATTAATTCGCTGCATATTTTCTCTGTTTACATTGTGCTGACTCGGTGGCCTGGGAAAATGAGCAGAAATTGTGCAGAGTAACATCATTACTTGTGAAGGTTGATGATATAGATTCATATAAATCAGACACTTTATTTAATTTTAGTATAGCATTTATTCTAAGTAGACAGCCTCTTTACAGTAAACCAAATAACGTATTTAGAGAGTTACATGAGGAAAAGCACACTGCTAAATTTTTAATAGTATTGATCATTCTTGTTGATTAATCTAGTTTAGAAAAGCACCTGAAACAACACCAGCCCCTTCTTCCAAACCACATAAATATTTCTTTTTGGTTCAGGGATTTGCATACAGCAGAGAAGACAGCAGCGTGTGAATCAGGGGAAGAGGAGGTGAGTGAAAAGGATGTACACCCAGTCCCCCTGTTGACCCTGCAGACTTCATTGGGAAAAGATAATAAATATCAGGACATTGTCTCTATTAAGGATTAGTCCTGGTGAAAGCTACTGTGACACTTCAGAGCAGTTACCATGGAGCAAACCAGCTGCTTAGGTGTTGCTATGGTAGAAACTGGATGTGTCAATGACATTAATTATTTAGGCAGCAATTTGAATATGCCTGTTGGTCACAGGCACAGGAATATCCATGAGGAGAGAGTTGGAGTTCATAATGCACAAACTGCTTCTCATGGTTCCTTCCATTATCACAAATTTTGTTTCCAGCATGATGGCTATTGATGAGCATTGTCTATTGAAAGCTTAAAGAACAGGATTCCCTTATCAGGTTTTAATTTTTTTTCCTTGTATTCTGTAGATTTTTTTTCCCCCTAAGAACTTTACTTTATTCCTTGTAAAAAAAAAAAAAAAAAAAAAAGGCTATAACTCCAGATAAAAGAAGCCCTTATAAAAGTCACAGACCTGTTTGTTAGATTTTGTTCTTTATCTTTAAATAGTCACAGTCAAATTAATATCTTTTTCCTGTCTTTTTCCATTTTTTGCTTCTACTTTCACTTTCTCCAGAGTAGAATACCTCCATAAATGAAACTGAAGTCCTAGACAGACTGCAGACAGTAGTTAATTCCTTATCCAGCACATGGTAAACATGCTTCTGGAGAGCTGTTCCAGAAGATGCTCATGACATTTATTTAGATGCATGTTTTATAAATGGAAAGCAACTTTCTTTTTTTTTTTTGAAATCTACCACCATTTATTTTTCAGTTTTGTAAATGTGTAATGGCAATGGATAACAACCATCTGATTGGCTTAAGTATTTTAAAGACTGAAAAGACCTTTGATATAGCTAATCATTCTGTGCTGGAGAGATTACATTCATACCTGACATTGCTTCCAAACTAAACAACTGGAAAAGAATGGAGATTTTTTTCCTTGTTTAACTATGAGACCAGTCCTCCCACATCTCAGATTCCATAGTTCACATGTAAACTCTGTTTTTAAATCCACTCAGCAATGTCAAACAATGATTTACTTGATACATTAAAGCACTTGTATATAGTTCTGAATAGAAGAACCATAGAAAAGACAAGGAGTCAGAATAATATAGTGTATATTCTATAAAATGCCTGTATGCAGTCATATAAATGATACAGCTTCACTGTGTCTTCATTTCAACTGACTCTTTATACCCTGAATAAACAGAAATAATGGGTGGAAAGGAAAGTAAGAGAAGGGAGTCTTAAAATTGAGCTGTGAATGAATAGCATTTGCCTCTGTACTTATTTAAGATAACAGATGTCTTTTCCCTTTTTTATGTGTATGTATATTCATACACAAGGAAAAAAGGTGAGGATAGTAGTGGTGCCTTCCTTTGTTTAGAAGGGAGAGGATGAAATGAAATGAAAGAAGAGTCTCTCGAAACGAAAGAAAGAACAACCAGTTCCGTTAATTTTATGATCACATTATTTTGATTCTCTGAAGATAAAGAGGCCCCTCAGTACAGGGCAGCCAGATAAAGTCCTTTGCATAACTAATGGTAAAAGACTGGAACAGCACCAGAAGTTGGTTTATGAAGAAACCTGTGAGATTATATTTACAAGCTATAGAGGAGTAGCTTAGAGGCAAACATTCTTCCTTACTTTGCACTTTGCTTTTTATATTTACAAGGGACTTTGGAAGTGCATTATGCACTGCACTGTAGTATTGTCAGTGGTTGTTTTTGTGGTGCTGTATTGAGCCTGTTTTGCCTTTAGGATACAAGTCCTCTGAAGCACTGACCTGAATGTTTGGCAGTTCCGCTATTGTAAAAGAATCATGTACAGGTAACAATAAAGTTATAATAAAATAATGTGCTGGTTTACTTCTAACTCTATGCTCTAGACTCCATAAAAATAAATTTTAGCCCACATTCAAGTGAAAAATACAGTAATATTGTGGAGTCCTGGCTGGATGAGAGGGGACATAGTTTGGTGCGTTGAGCAACCCAGGTTCCGATCCGGAAGTGAGCCTTGGGAGCGGCTGACACAAAACCCTGCTGGGAAGGCAGAGCGATGAGCTTGGGACACTGGAGCAGGGGGAACGTCACCGTTTCCTGCCACATTGTCACTTCCTTCCTGCCACGTTGTTGTTTCCTGCCACAGTACTGTTTTCACTTCGAGATGCAGCTCTGCACCAATCACAACGAGTTGCAGTAGTTTTGCCTATATATGGATTGGGGTTTTAACCATTCAGATGCTGTAATAGTTTTGCTATATAAACCTTGTTTTGCTGACTAATAAAGGTATACGATCATACTCATATTGGGGTCACATCGTTACAACGGATCCGTAACCCACGCCTACATAATATACCCACTGAATGTGTAGTAATACAAGCTTACTTAGCCCGATTTCAGATTTTTCTGTGTTACTGAAATACAATATTAAGAGAGAATTTATTAAGAGTGTGATGTTAATATTTCCACTAAATCACCAGGATATATTAAATTTACACTGAAGAAGTTGCAGAACTATAAATCAGAGCATTCTTGGCACTAGAAAAGTGTTTCTGTTGCTAGATGAGTGGAGGCCATAGGCTGTGCTTTTTCATTACTTTCTGATGCTCCATAAGCAGCTATTCTATCTATAACCAAGATGTGTTGTGGTTCAGCCCAAAGTTATAGGTACGATGCAGGAATCAAGGTAGTGTTCTTTGAGCTATATTGCATCAGGGATCAAACTAGAGACATATTACTGGCCTTTTGTCCCAGACACACAAGGAGCAACAAGACAAAGAGATGGCCTAACCCAGTCACAACTCTACGAATTCAAATCATCTAGCAATTATCAGTCCTTTCTTTACTTAGCAAAGGCTATCATTTCCTTTTTATCCACCACTCTAGAGGTGCCTGCTTTTAATCCCTCACATCCGTCTCCCCCCAGCATTGCTTCAGAGCTAGTCCCTTGTCCTATGCTAGGACTGCTTTTCCTCTCCTTACCATGTCAACTCTCAGTGCCTAGGCCAACCCAGCCATCTGAGATACCTAACTTAGGTGCCTGGGCTCCATCTCTAGTCAACAGAGAGAAAGTCTCCCTGTTAAGTCATCTCTTAGAACTACTGAATGTGCCTTTTTCTTCCTACTGGCCATGACACTTAGGATCACCACACAAAGCACCTCAGCTGGAGTCATTGTCCAGAGATGAGAGCCAGAGCCCAGGTGCTCTATTGCATCACATTAATGCACATCTTTCCATAAGGCACTTTTCATGGCTGTATCACAGACTATGAACACATTTGGAAAAAATATTTGCATACAAATCCAGTCACATGATCTTTCTGTTCAGCTCATGACTCCTGTTTTCTTCTTGTCCCTTTTTTCTCCTTCTCCTAACTTCATCTGCCTGGAATTGAAAACAAAAACCTTTCCCATTCTTGAAAATGGTATCAAGTGCAGTAACCAAAGCCAAGTGAAACCTGACTCTTATTTAAGCCACAGGTAGGAAATGATGATGCAAACAAGAGTGAAGATCATTTGGTGCGGGCAAAGCCTGTGTATATACCCTGGTTTTGGGATGTCAAGACCTCCTCCCTGGCAGCTTTGGCCTCGCTTCTCTTCTGATCCTAGCTCACAGGAGGACAACACTTGAGGCAGCCACAACCTCTTATATATACAGGTCGTACTTTCTCGTCTTTGAGTTTGCAGGTGATGTATTCTGGCTCTCGTGACTCTGAATCCCTCCCTTTCTCTCATTCATCCCATTCTGATTCAGAAGTTACTGAATGTTACACGTGTGTAATTAACATACCCGCAGTATACATACTTGGGAAGCACATATCTTTTCTATTTGCCTCTGCTGTATTTCAGAATATCCTGCAATCTGAACTGAGCCTCTCTTCAAAAGATCCTGTGTTTGAGAACTCTACCTTTTGAATAGGCCTTGACCACAGGCAGCAGCAGCACAGACAGTCTGGTTGCAAGACCTTGAAGGTGTGCACTACAGCTGGCAGTGTTAACATGAGGTCTACAGCCTTCTCATTCTCTCCATATCCCAACTTGCCCTCATCACAAAAACCTGAAGGAAAGACAAAAGGCGGATAATTTCATCTTTGATCCTTTTAGGCATTTCTTAATTCTCTGAAAGAAAAATCTGTTTGTTTCTGTCTAGAATATACACCAACAAACTCTTTGTTCTCTTTCCAGAAAAAAACAATCGATGAAAAGACAGAACAAAACTCCAGCTAAAGCAAAACTTGAACTGTCTAGTGAGAATTCAAATATCTTCAGTTTTTCTTTCAGGCTTTTCAAAATTTGTAAAAAAATAAGGAACAAAAAAACAGTGTTAGCTCAACAATTTTGCATCTACAGGAAAATACAGTGACTTGATTTGGGGAAAATTTCAATATATTTCCTCATTCACCAATTTATTCTTCCCTATTGCTCTTCTGTTCTGTATGTATCTTGTACCTAACAACATGCACATCACTGTAATATGCATTGTCATTCCAGTTATGCGATAAATAATGTGACTAACATCTGTCTTGTACAGTTTGTTCTCCCATCTCCAATTCTCCCAGGCATTTCACATTTAAAAAAAAAAAAAAAAAAAAAAAGAAAAAATAATAAAACTTCTCGTTTTATATCATTCATAAGAATATGGAGTTATAATGTATACATGACCTCTTTGGCTGGTATAATGAATTTTGCAGGAAGATCTGGAAATCTATATTCTGTGATTTTTTCCTCATTTTCCGTTATGCTCATTGTAAAATTTAAAATAGCTTTCTAATCTCAAGGCTTGCAACTTCAGTTTAAATAAACCTTGTTAGGCACTAATAGACCAGAAATATTTTATGTGACTTCAAGTCAGACATCTGTTTTCACATCATAATTCATACTGAGTAATATCTAGAGAGAGATTGTGGTATAGCATTTCGTAGGTGAATATCAGTAGCGTGTTCAAAGTCCTTTGTTTCTTTACATATGAACTATTTAAGAAGGAAAAGACAAGTCTGAGATATTAATTCCTCTCAAATAGCATTGCCTTTGAAGCCCACTTATCCATATCTTAGTTCATAATGTATTGCATTACATCTGTCTACTTAGGAGGACTGGGAAAACCTATAACTTGCCCATGTTCCTAAGATGCAAAAAAGGGATGATTCACATGAGCAGACTTGTAAGAAATCTTAAATTAAAGTCTAAGGCAAAATCTAAAATGATGCATGTGGGGGTTGGTATATGCCGTAATTTCTCATAGGGTTTGCATTTGTCAGCCAAATGATACTGTAATGCTCTGCATCCTAAAGTAAGAGCATCACTTTGCCATGAAGGAAAAATAACAAAACCCACAAAATTCCATTCCAGGGTCTGACATAAGGTGCTGTCAAGTACAGAGCTTACAACTGTGACAATGACAGCTGTTCCCTTTGGCAGAAAAACATCTGGGAAAACTATGTGGAATGAGAGTTGTTATCTTCCTCACACACCATGATCTGAATGGAAGGATGCCCAAAATATTAGCCATGTGGAAGAAAGAAGCTTCTAGAGCTGGTAACTGGATTACGTCTGCCTTGTTTGCTTAGTCTGTACATGTTAAATGGAGAACGTTGACAAGCTGAGAATTAAAAAATATAATTTTGTATGAGGAAAAATAATTTCATCAGCGCTTAATGCAAATGCACAATTGTGTTTCATAGGGTCAGCTTGCCTAGTCCAAGGGCATTCTGACCTAGGGAGGTTAGATAAATCTCTGAAGGGGTTTCACTCATATAAGCCATCTGGTCTCTCCTGAAGAAAAATCAACCAACTTTGGGCTGTATAATTTATTTTTTTCACAAGCAAATACAGTGTCTGTGCAAGACTGGCTGTACTGTATGGGGAGTTCAGTCCCTGAACAAGCTCAGCAGCACAAGCGCAGGTTTTCCCAGGCTGTGTTGTGAATAACAGTGGACCTCTCTGACAGGACTGGCACTAAAGGTGAAGAGGTTCTTTGGTTTCCAAATCAATGATTTCTTCTGCTTGACTATGATCTTCAACTCATTTTTCACTAACAGCCATCGTTTATCTACAGCTTTCTGTCATTACCAGCACAGATCTGATTTGAAGAAGTGAAATAAAGGTGAAAGACTCCATAGCTGTGTGCTAATTTTTAAGGTATTCATTGTGACAGATTAAACATCCTCTCTGCTGACTGGAACGCATTTAGAATTTTTATATTATTGCTCTTGGACAAAGCAACTAAGAATGACTTACCTGAACTGCTGTCTAAATTGTACAGTCTCTCCATAAAATCAGCTACTCAGTCACACATCTTCAGGTGCGTAAATATTTAGCTTGATCATCCTTACATGGGATGCAAAGCATGTTTTCTGCAAGTACAAATCTTGTAGGACAAAATTTAACACACAAGTTGAACTGACACTGTTGAAGTTGTCAAAAAACTCAGCATCTGTACCCCTTTCTCACCCCCTTCTTACAGTCACTGACTTCTGCCTCCATATCAGCCACTGGATTTCATCACTACAAGCATTTATGAACTGATTCCCCCTGCAAACACAGTCTGGGAAGCTTAGCCCCACAGCCTGGCTCACTGCACAGCCTGCACCATGCATGAAGAAATGCAGGGCAAAGGCAGGAACACCAGAGGAGGTGTTCAGCGCCTCACATTGCAGTGATGCCAGATCAAAATGCACCTTAAACTACAGTTTAGCTTGGAGTTTTACCTATGATATAGTTCTTTAAAACTTGAGGACCAGAACAAAGCAGGTACTAATTATCATGGTGTATTCAACTAGGGACATAGAGGGTCTCTAGTTTGCAAGAGTACTTTCAATTTGTACAAAAAATACTAGGTTCTTACCTCCTCAAAATACCCATCACAACTTGTCTAAGGAAAACTGATTTCAGTGTTTACAGAAAAAAAAAAAAAAAAAAAGAAAATTCAGGGCACACAGATTCACAGGTAGTAGTACAACATTAGGAAAACACCAACAGAAACCTTGTCCATAACATATATGTTATTGACTGGTTAGCTAGGCAGATTTTTCACAAGAGAACAGGCTGTAGAATTTTCTGTTTGATTTTGCTAGATGTGGATTAATGCCACTGTGGAGAAAAACATTTTCAGATGTGCAACTCTGCCATTTTGTTCTGCATAATCTCGCTCTTTTTGGTGTGCATGCATACTATTAGACCAACACAATTGTGTATGGAGTATGTAAAACAAATTTATGATATCCAAAAATGATATTAAGAAGTCCAATAAAAATCCAAGTATACATAAATCAAACCTATTATTGATATGTAAAACATTGCTATGAGTACTGATGTCTGAATATGTTCTTTTGTTTTTCATGCTTAATATAAATTCTATTGAGTAGAGTTACGAAATATATGCATATTAACATTTCCACATGAAACTTAATAACTAGCTATTAAAATAGCATTTAAAATGTATGGCAAAAGAAGTAGAAGGAATACAGGGTTTTGACCTTGCAGATCTCTTTATTCTGATTGACTGAATGTTCCATCCCTGTCTGCTGTTCTGCAAACAGGCCGTAGTCTGTAAACAGCCTTAAATAGTCAAAGCCAAACGATGCAGCAGTACAAAGATCAAAGCCGTTCAACTCTCATTTATTCCATTCATGAAATACAAGATTTTTCCATAGCAAAAATCCTTAGCCTAGCAGAAAAAAAAGCCTATAAAGAACATTTAACTGTCCTGTATAAATCACCATTCAGGACAATAATTGTGAAAAGACTGAGAAATAGCCCCAATGTCACCAGTGTTTGTTTTGATCCCAAAACTACAATCATATGATATTTAAAAAGTTAAACAGAAAACTAGAACCACCTGAAAAATTATTACTAAAGTTTAAAATAAATCCACAATTTCAAGAGAAGAAATAAATATCTTTATTATCACAAATACACCCTAGATTTGTTGCAAACTTTTTTAAAGAAAAGGAAAAAAAAAAAAAAACAGGAAAGAAAACAGAGAAAAGCAAGACAGTGTTATTACAACAACTTAATTAGTTTGATGCATAGAACATGTATAAAATATAGAGTGTGTTCTCATCTAGAAATTTCCAAGATAGCCATACAGAAAGTTTGGAAAAAGACTAGTTTTACAAGCCCAGGCCTCTGTCGGCAATTTTTCCTTCCTGGTAAGCTTACAAGTTTCATAGAAGTGGAAAGAGAGGGCAAACAAGTTACATGCACTGGCAACTATCTTCTGATAACTTCTTTGCTGGCAGATATTTTTAGACTGCCTTGCAGAATTCAATGCAATTTGGAAAAATTAATAAAGCGCTTTGATTAAGGTTATCAGAAACTAGTTCCCAAAAAGTTACATTAGAAAAAAATTGTCAAAAAATGGAAAGAAATTAATCTTTTGATCAGTCATTGAAGAAGAATGTGAGAGACCCTTGCATACACATGCTAGTCTTGTTATGCAAAAACAGATCCAGAAAAACCAGCTGAAAATAAAAAAGCTGAAAATGTGTTTTATATCTTAAAATATTCTGTACCCCCAAATATCTTAACCATAAAGTTTTCCTACAGTCTTATCTGGTGTTGTCATATGTGTCACAAATTATAACCACACGCAGCAACAAGTGTTGGAAGGAGAAAACCTACCGACTCTACTTCCCATAATGTAAAACAGAGCCAGATCCTTTATTTGGATCTTGCTTCATTTTCCAAGATTGTGAAGAAGAAAAAATGCAGTCACAAGATAAAAGGATCACAGCAGACCCAAGTTGCTGTAACTCTGAATTATTGAGAAATATCCAGCCATCAATGAGAGAACAAAGTTAAAGAAGAGATACTTCAAATTAATACCCAGATTAAACTTTCACAAAATTTCTACTGACCATAAATTAAATATAATCTGTCCTTCAGCATGTATAGCATTTATCTGAAGAACAAAAAGAGTTGTCAGACTTAATATACTATCCCATGATCCCTTCCAATTTATTTCCACAGTGCTGACTGTGTTTACTGCATTGAAAATCATTCCACATTAAAGGCCTTACCAGGGGAAAAGTTAGCAAGGACTTTGGCACAATACAGACGACTAGCTTTGTAAAATATTTCTCATATCTTTTCCCCTGGTGGCAGATGAACTACAATAAGAGAGAGGGAACAACTGATTACTTCTTGAAATAAGAATATGAAATGAAGCTACCCTGTGCAATTATTATTGCACCTCAACTTTTTTTTTCTGTCATTTTTAAAGCCTGTTTAAGGCATAAGTAATCCCAGATTAAGATGTAGAAACCTCAGTCTTTTTTTTTCATACGCATTCACATGTATGAAGGAAACTCTAAAAATTAAACTCAGTCTTTCTCATAAATTACAGGTTCTGAAACCTGACTTCTTTTTCTTTGGATTTCAGTGTTATAAATACAAGATATAAGGGATTAATTCATCCTAATTCAATCTCCTAAATGGTAGATATTCAAATCCAAGGTGAACTCTTCTAGAAGGGAGAAAAGGGTAAAAGTAAAGAGAGTTTCATTCAAAAAATAGACAGTCAAAAAAAATTCAGATGTCAAGCTTAGTCTTCAACTTCTGAGCATTATGTGGCTAAAATTCAGCAAAATACTTCCAACCCAAGGTGACATCACATACCTAATGAGAGGATAAAACAGGTTGCACTTGGGACTAATCAAATTTGTGGGAATTTTGTGTACAAAAGAGATAAACATATTGAATACTCACTCCCTCTGTACATACGTGACTTTTAAATCTTTATTTTCAAGGGTATTTCATTCTCTCTGAAGTTCCCAAATGTACTCTGTGGGCTGCAGTATTTACCTCCAACTTAGTATTTAGCAATTTTAGGTGTTTAAAATTTCATCAGGAATGTTGCCAAAGCAGCCAACTTTGGAAGTCTTTGACTATAAAGGTTTATAAGGAGCAGGGGTTTCCAAACATTCTTCACGTATGAATTTTGCATCACCAGAAAAGTTGGGTCTTTAAACCTGTTCATTTGCTTTATTAGCTCAAGAGACTCTTTAAGATTAGATTAGGTAGCAGACTAGCTATATAACATATTTAATTGTCCTTAAATGCAATTTTCCATCTGGAAACAAGAAGGTAAGTTACTTCCTAGGCACCATCAAAATTTCTGTGGTCCAGCAGCAAAAGTTTCACAAAATTGTCAGTGGTAAACACATTAAAAGTCAACAGCTACGTGGGTAGTACAAAGATAGTAGTACAAATCATCTTAAAGATGATTTGGCCCAGTTATGATATAAATCACTCTTTGGAGTTTTTTTTATTTCTCTCTCTTCACCATAGCAGGAAACTAGGGTAACAAACCTTCTAAAGACCAAGCCTAAAGATGGGGTCGTAATTCCAGGCTCAGAAACTAGTTTTGAAATAAATATTTTGATTATGAAACTATTCCTGACTAAATGAAGAAAAGCTGTGGTTATGTACAGAGAACTTTATAGTGTTTTCTCCTGAGAAGTAAGAAAAATACTGACAAGATAAAAAAACCCTCCTTGTCTATTAAACAAGAGACATCAGAAGAGAGTGAATAATCATTCTGTGCACTGGAAGAATTTCCTAATAGCTAAAACAAGTTTGTTATGGTACTGAAAAAAATTTATTGCACCATTAGTTTCTAAAAAATAATGACTTTGTCCACAAAAGCTACTTTCATAAAGAATTGTCACCATAAAGGAACAATCAAGGACAAATGAATGCATACATTGAGTATGCTCACTAAAATACTTTGAAATTACACTAATATCTTCAAATAATCTGTCTAGGATATTATTTTTCATTCTGACTAATCCACAAATTTCGCATCAACAGTAAAGCAGAGATTCTCTTTGTTACATTAAAACTGTTATAAAATACAACACCTCCTTAGAAGCCTTCCTGCAAATAAGAATGGTGAGTTTTAATGAGTTTTACAAATTGATTTGCACTTCGCTATACTGAGAGATAATCCGAACAAATATAAAAAAAAGGCATCTTATACCCACCTCAGTCTTGGCAATTTGGTTAAAAGCATGGAATTATAATTGTGTTTTTACAGCACTTTCCTGGAGTCTATTTGCTAAATGTTGAACTTTTATTTGAGTGAAATGCTATTTACATTTGGTAAGAAGTACTTCCCAGTGTTTCCTGGATATGTGAGACAACAAAGATTCAAGATGTATGCCACTAACAGAAGTCCTTATTTTTAGAGGATCCAACACATCTGACCATGGATATATTACTTTATCCACTCTACAAAATTTACTAGATCAAAAAATAGATTACTGCTTAGCTTGAGCAGAGATGGGGTGAATATGTTGGCTCTTACTTTCCATATACTGTATTGTATTTAAGCAGAATGCAGATACTCAGTGGGATAAAGATCCTTAGCTAGAAGTGAGTTTTGGTAGAGGTAGTATTCACAGAGGAGAATGTCTTTTTCATCGCTGCTGTTCAAAAATATTTGCAAGCAGAGGTTTGGCATGAAGGGAGATCCCAAGAAATATAACTGTTCTGTTCCAGAACTATCTCAAAACTATTGGGCAGTGGCATTCCATTTAACAAGGAGGAGAAAAAGCTAGAATACCTCCTCTATCATTAAACTAATCACCTTAATCTTCTGAGAGAGGAACAAAAGAAAGAATGCGAAGTCCTTGGCTAGTGTCTTTTGCATGTGCTGTTCAACATTTGCACAATGAGCTTGGCGACATGCAGCCCCTACATCTAATAGAGTTCCTTTAATGCTTGTGATCAAATAATAATAACCATCAACCACCAGTAACAATAAATAAGGAGCAAAATAAATAATTAACAAATAATAATGTATTAATAAATATTAATGAAGAGGAATAATAATATATTATGGACTATCACAAATTCAGGCATGACTTGGATAGTTTGATAGTTGTCTTCACACATTATGAAACATCAGAGTGCTGGTTCTTATGAAAGTGGGGTCATAGCTTTATCATCCTGAGGGAGGAAATGCAGTCCAACATATCAAAACATTTATTCAAGCTGCTCTATATGTATTCAGGTGGGCACATGTCTGTGCTGGTGCATGTATACATGCGTATTTCACTCACTGCGAATAAATCTCTATCCCTTCACACAGAGGTGTTACTGCACATGGGCTGGCATCATCCTGAATCTTGCCTGGCATAAGAACTTTTTGTTTAACTTCCACACAGATGTATGAAAATGTTGTAACGTTCTTTGACAGAGAAAACTAAAACCTCCAAACATACAACTCCAAGCCTTATAACTCAGTCTTCATAGCACAAGAAATGATTCATTTGCCCTAATTTATGGGTCTATAGGTTAGACACCTAAACTTAGGATAGTAATGTACACTTCTTTTTAATTATTATTACTATCCTTTTTATTACTGGAGGGAAAAAGACACCTGTGGAGAACATTCATTCCCATTTGAAAATAAGTATCTAAGATGAGCAAAAGCAATAGACTTCCGTTGACTATAGAAGGAGTTTAAGTGACTGGCTTGGACTTAACAACTAACTTTCAGACAGCTAAAACTGGATAAGACAAACCCCACCTCCTGCAAAGATGAGAAGTCCACTGATACAGGCCTAAATAACAAACAGCTTATTTTTCCAGATCATAATGCTGTAAGCAGTCAATATGCAACCTCTAGGTAACCAAAATGTTCCAAGGTGCCTTGGGTAACTGTACTCCTCAGCATGTCTCGTACATTACCCCTGCAGTCAGAGAGAAAGAGTAGTTGGCAGGAAAGGTCTCCAGAGGGTTATTCTGCACAGGAAACATGATGGAGACAGAATGACCCTCCAAAGGCCTGCAGAGCCCCAGCGTGGGACCATGCATGGAAGCATGTATTTCGCTTCACAGAGGGCTTCATCAGGAGCCCAAGGAAAAGGATGCATAAATTAGGCAGACTGGGTCCTAGTCAAACATTGCTCAGCAGAAACAGTTAGTTTTCACTTTCCTGTATCCACCCTTGATTATACTACTGTGACACAAATACTGTTTTTATAGCTGAATTATCAACCCCTTAAAATTCATGTTTCAATAATGGGATTGGTGACAGCACCTCAACCGTAATACTATAACAGTACCATTATAATTATCATTATAGGAACAGATCTTACAGCAAGGCAGTGGTTCACTCATTAATTTCCTTGCCTGATGCAGCCAGGATTCAGATACAGCTCCCAGCCTAAAGGTCAGAAGTCATATCAATCTGCTCCATAAATGTTTATTTTAGCAAGATGCAATGTCATAGGGGTATGACAGAGAAAATCTTATGTGCTCATATGGTAACCCTGAAGCAACAAATTGAAAAAGTTAATATCCATTTAGATTAATTTTCTATAACTTTTTGTTTAGCATAATGGTGATTAAAAAAACTGAAGAAAAATCAGTGCATTAACACATGATTAGCACATTTAGCAATGGATTTTTTCTTACGGCATTTAGAAAGTCTTCTTGTAGGAGGCTATCGTACATATTAAAGCTTGCTGTTACTTACAGAATTGGTTCTGTGTCAATATCCTAACTTTAGACTGCAATGTCAATATGCAAGGACCTGATTTTTTACCTTGTGGGCTTTAATTTGCAGTTCCCTTCTTGCTTCAGGAATTTATGTTCTCTCAAAGCTTGTGCATTTAAGCTAACTGTGAGACAACTCATATAATTCGGATACGAATTAATTTTTAGTTTACTGTGTGTCTTAATGATTATATGACATGACAATACTTCGGTTTTTATTCCTGTGGTGGTAATGAATGAAGTGATAGCTGAACACCACCGTAATAGAACATTATACTGTTTGATTAAAGATATACACTGGAAAACTAGTCAACATTAAACACCTGTAGCAAAGATGTCAATTAAACTTCTCCATACATCAATATACATTTTTTTTTCTTCTGTGTATGTGCTTTGTCTAGAAGCCTGGAGTAACTGCAGTTAACTTTTGCTAGACCACCACTAACTGATTAGAGTTCTCAAGCTTGATTAACTTGAACATTTGAGAATGAAATCCATTATTCCAGAAAATGAATGAGGGGAAGAGAGAATGTCCTTTATACGTAAATCTGATAATATCATTACATGATTAATGTCAGGTAGTTTGCTCTTTTTATTTTCTTTCAGAGATGTCAGCACTCGCAACTGGGAACCAAATAATAACAAATCAATACTGTTGTTCCTAAATGTAATTAGGCACTAATATTTGGAAAAGAATGATACTGTATTTTCTAGAAATAACACTATTCAATATCATACTTTCAAAATTTATTGCAAAAAACTCAAGGATCTTAGAATGCAAAGAATGCAAATATCCAATTGCATCTGAAACACTGAGTGCACTGGAGATCGGAAAACAAAAATGCACTTCTTTTTTTCTTTTCAACATGAGCAAAACCATTTTTTTTTTTTCAAGGTCTCCTGAATTTCTGAAGTTAAAATGCTTTTAACTAAAAATTAACAGTAAAAGGTCAGTCACTATGCAGCCATCACACAGGCGTAAAACTTCCACCCACAACAGTGATGTTGAACAGAAGAAACACTATCATTAAATAAGTATGTCTGTAAGTGTCAGGAATGAAATCCAGAAAACTAAATTGTAGACAAGCTCAAACTGTAGGAGCAGGCAGAATGAAGTGTTTCTGAACAACGGACAGGGACAACGAAGAGTCAAATCACTGTAATACTACCTATTCCTGCGGAATAACAGGAATTCTGCAGGATATGTAATTCAGAGGTATTTCACAAGCAGAAAAGGTATGGTGTGCTGGGTAAGAAAGGAAAAAAAAGGCATCTACGTTTTGGAAGGATCTGTAGTTGCAACATCTCTTTCCAGCATTAAAGTAAAAATTCTGAAATTGGGTACCAAAGTTCAGCATGGTAGTGTTGGTTAATACACAGAAAAATAGAAAACTGATTTCCTCACATTAAATATCATCTCAGAGGAGAAAAAGATGACTTACTACAGACTGTAATTTTTTTTCTGGATTTTGATTAAATTAAATGGGTTGCTGAGATTCCTTCAGTAACTTTAATAGTTCTAAAATTAAATGATGTGGAAATTAAAACATCACTTTCTCCATCATGAGGGAAAAATAACAGATATGAAAGAATGATGACAGTACATGCCGACAAACCATGTGTGCAGAAGCAAACTGTAGAGCAGTGTTCAAAGATATTTTTTTTAAAATCCATAATGTAGCCTGAAAGCACTTAATAAATTGACCTCTTCTGAGCAGAAATTTCAACTAGATATATTCCTACAGCAATTAACAGAATAATAATGGCCCCTTAGTTATCCAGTAATCTAATAAGATTTAAAATAGATTTTACATTTCTGGTTTTAATTATTCCAATTTTAGACACCACCCTTGGAATGGAAAAGGTAAATTTCAGAGACAAGTATTTTATCATATAAAACCTTCATTATGATGACCCTTTGCTTACATTAAAATATTACAAACCCAGACAACACAGAATTGCTGACCATGGTTTTAACTAGGTTCTATGAAGTCCATGTAAAGAAAGAATATTGTTTTACGAGTATCTATTACACCTTAAATTTATGATTTACATAGAGTTCTGGATCCTAATGTGTCTATAGCTATATGCACAGATGGAAGTATGTCAGGCTCTGTGTGTTTATACCTGTATAATACCCAACCTATCTAATTACCTAACAAAAAATTACTTATCCTCTACTAATGGGAGCTTTTTAAGATTTATTTTTCATGCACTTATTCCACTGCTAGTGCACGTGTACCTCATGGGAGAGAGCTTAAAGATTTGAGGTTAGTAGTATCCTTTCTGTGCACATGCATGCCACATCTTTGTATTTGAAGAGCAAGGCTTACAGCAGCTCACTGTGACCACATTCCAGCTGTCCACTGACCCCAGACACGGAGCCATGCAAGGCTACAACGCAGGGATGGATCCTGGATTAGCTATATGATGTAAATAAAGCCAGCATGCCTGAGAGAACTCCTGTTACTCTAAGCTGAGTAGCTTTTTCTCTTCTGACAACCACCCATATGTACACATCCCAATTAGTAGAGCATTTAATCTGGTGGTGTAATATCAGAATCCCAGAAAAACAAGCAAAGCTCCACAGTGCTGAATGATGCCCTGGAGACAGACATTTCACAGAGTATTATGTGACCACTGGAAATATGAATATATGTTTTCACATTTGTTTCTTGCCTGCAGTTACAGTGGCTGCTGTTCCATCTTGTATAGAAGGACCAGTTTTAATAGCCTTCTTTCAGATAAACTTAAATACATAGCCAAAGCACTGAAAAAAAATTTTGCTCTTCGTTATCTTATTTGTTACACAGCTGACACTTAGTGATATGATGTATTGCGAGCCAGATCTAGGTGACTTTCCTCATTGTTCCGACTTCCTCATGGTTCATTCACTGCAGACGAGAAAATGAAAGAAACTCAGTTTTTACAAACTCTGTGGACCCTCTCCTAAGTGTGACAGAAGAGCAGCCTTTGGCATGGTTTGCCTCTGTTGGTGAGCAGGTGTCCAAGTGAGCATCCCTTGTGTTCTCCAAACTGCAGTTTTCTAGGAAAGGTGTGGAAACTTGCAGGCTCTTCCCCTCTCTTGGGTAGTTTCTCCTACAGCAGCTGACACAGTTTGTAGCTGTAGCTTTGCAGACCACTTATTTCCGCTTGCCTTATTGCCAAAAGCTGATCCCAGCTAGGCTGCAGGGGTTGGGAGCCAGTCTGCAGGTTTAGATTCACAGCGGTCATCATGTAGGCAAGCTCAAAAGCTGAAGCATATCAAAGCTAAACTAGTCCCCAGATAAATTCTTTCCTTAATTAATTTTTTTTCTTTTTTCTCAAAACTCTCATTGTGGTTCCCTTGCTTTCAGAAAGTAATACAGAGAGTTCTCTTGTGACTAATTTCAGCCCTATAAAATTTGCTCAATTACCACAAAGTGCCTTGTAGGAGAGCAGAAAATGTTTCTGTATTCAAAGGCATTTAGTTCAAATTCTACCAAAGTTCTAGTTTTCATTTAGAAATGCTATAACCTCTCCATCAATTATATTGCCAGTTCTACCTTTTTAAAGCAAGAAGTGGACAGGCAGAGAAAGAAAGGTCCAAAACACATGACTTATTGATCACATTTAGCAACCATCTCTTCAGCTGTAATTCCCAGAAAACCCCTTTGCTATTGTCACTGTTATTTCAAGGTAAGTATGGGCTGTGGAGGAGATGTACTTGCTTCAGACTGAGAGATTCAGCCTTCCTGAATTCTTTCTGACCCACAAAGACAGGGTGGATCTATACTATGAAACACTTAGACCACTTCAGAAGTTTTCAAGAATATTTTCCACTAGCTTTCTTATAAGGCATTGTAGCGTTTGGAACACACAGCATGGCAGACCAGTAGTGCACAATTAATTCACAGTCAGAGGGAAGCTTACTGCATAAGGACGGCAGGATTTGGCTTATTATGAACCAGATAGCTACAAAACACTTTTTGGTGGCTTTGTGACCAAAAAAAGTGAGAAAAAGAAAGAAAACTCAAAACAATCTTTCCAGTGATTAAAATAAATTACAAAAATAGTTTTAAATTTTGGTGGGGCTGACTTTAAAACTAGTTTCTAGTCTAGTTCAAGGCAAATTCTACAGACTGATTACAAAACCAATGAAAATCAGATACTGACACAAAGTCAACATCAGAGTAATAATTGCACTGCTGTAATAATCTGTTTAATTGTTGTTTATTGTAATTAAAATCTCATGGCACACCAGAGTTGTAATTTTCTTTTCCATGTCAGCAAGGTTTCCTTTTATAGAACAGCTTGCCCAAAGCAACTAGTGATGTTACTAGACAGATATTAATCAAAGGACCTTACAAAGATACACCTGGTACCCTTGAGGCAAAATGTTTGCCAAAACAGAAACCCCACATAAATCGGAGCATGGTGGTTATGGGGACGTTGTTATGCTCAAAAGCAAAAATTTTACAATTCATTTTTAAGTATCTATTATATGAAGGAATATTCATGAGCCAATATCATTCACTTAATGACCAAAATACCTCTCACTGAGAAGACAGACAGCTAATTATAATTAACAAGACCAATAATTTTCCCATATCCTTTTTCCAGATGTTAATGTAAACTAGATTGACAACACTGACAGCTATAACAAAGAAGTCTAAGAGAATTCATTTGCACCTGCTCAATATCAAAACATCATAGAGATCAGCAGAAAATTCAGAGTTAATTTTAAGGTTTTAGTATGTTGAAATGATATCTGGACTCAATGGAACATTGAGGGCAAACTCAATGAAAATTTATACACGTAAAAAAATATGGATTAAAAAAAAGAACCCTAAAGATAATTAATATCACTTTTACATAGTGCATCAGTAATGCTGAAGCTTAATGTGAAATAAACACTTGAGTCAAGTTAGTCTGGTGCTAAGATGATTGGGTAATTTATTACAGCTTAAGAAGTACATTGCCACCAGAACAGGAAATAAAGGTTTTAAAACTTGGGGTAATTATTTTCAATCAGAGCTGTTTTCAAGGTCAAATGTTTAACACTAGCCATTATTTTCTCTCTGCTAACTTTGGCAGGCATTTCACATGTCTCATCCATAAATAATTAAAGTAACTGCTGCATTAGCGTAACCTTTGGAGAAAAACTTGAGTGTCCAAGGCAAAGATTTTATTCAGTTTTAAGTCTCCCCAAAAGACCGCAATATACAGTTTCTGTGGCCTAGAAAATACTGCCTACTGCTTTCTAATGCAACAATATAAACATATCCTAATAAGCTTTCTTCATCATTTATTTTTCTATTTGGACCATACTCAGCTATTTCAGCAAACTGAGACAAGTAACAAAACCAAAAGCTCTCTGTAAATGCAACCTGCTAACACAAAAGAAATTAAATGGAATTTAAGCTGCTGGCAGGCAAGAATGAAGTAATATTTGACATGGTTTTTATTCTGCTAATATTGTAGCTATTTGAAATGAAGCAATATTGGGAAGAGAGTGGAGGTATTAGGTTTGTTTTCAATTTGCTTGTTGTTACACAAAGGTCTATATCTAGCAATGCCTTTATATTAGCCATATATATATATCAGACTATACAGCATGACTGGAATGTTGGTGTCAAAGAAGACAAAAGACAAGTGAGGGAAACCCGTGGGTTATAACACACTGTGCTGTTAAATTCTGAAAACAGCATTACTTGCTGAGCATCAGCATCCTGCACTAGAGTGTTGACATCCTCTGTATTAACCATATTTGGCTTTTAAGATCATAAATTCAGTAAAGATTCTATACATCTAAGTATATATATTTCAACTGAGTGAATGTCAAAGTATATGCTTGGCACTTTCTTTAAAGACAAATAAAGGATAAATTTACATGTGTTCTAACACTAAGCAAACTATTAGACCTTTTTCTGTTTTTGGTGGGGTTTTTTTGTGAGACTACTTGTATTCAAAGAAACGTTCTTTGTGGATACGTGTAATTTGGGGAGTTAACCAAGGAAGCAGTGTTTTACAAGTGTATAAATATAAGTTGAGGTAAATTTTTACACTTCAAAACTTCAGCAAAAAGAATTTATAAATTGAAAGGAAACCTTAGGTATAGTAAGAGACCCCATCCTAAATTAAAAGAAGTCATCAAACACAGTATTTAGATATACACATATACAATAATGCTTTAAAAAGGGATGGGGGGAAGTAGGAATTCTCTTCCGCATTGGTGAAAATATAGGGCATTTAAAGACAAAAGGAAAAGTTTTGTGAAATGTAATATCTACATCCCTTTAAAATGTGGTTTTGAAAATTTTGCACACCAGTATTTTTACTAAGGCCCTCAGTCAGCAAAACAAGTAAGCAACCGTCTAACTTCAACACATGTACTCCTTATTGAAAAGTAAGAAAATTACAGCTAAATCCCTCTCCCAGGAGCCCTCAGCCTTATAAATCTACTCATTCTGTTTGGTTTGGATGATTTTAAATTTACTCAGATTTTTTTTTTAAATACGTTATTATACACACAGAAGAAGATGTCTAGTCAAAGTTTCTTTGCATTAACTTGAATACTACAATATTTTCCAGTGTTTCTCAAGCTCAGCGTTTCTTGTTGAACCTCATTTAATGCATTTATGTGAGATGTGGCTACTCACAAAGCAACTATATAATTGCCTACAACAACAAAAAAAAACAAATTGGAGAAGGTGTATGGATAAAAATTTCCAGCCTGCACAAACTCTTTGCTTAATTGCCTTCTGCTAAAAGGAAAGCAGAACAGTTGTTAAAACCTTTCTCTTGGCTATGGTCACAAATAAACAATGTTCACACTTACAGACATTCTAATGGATGTAATAGCTTCTCTATTGCACCGTAGTAGTCAGTTATTATCAACTATTAAATCAATTATTGAGAACTGACTTTTGAAAACTAACTCTTGTACATAGCACTCTAAAACTAAACACCTACTGGTTCATATTACTGTAGCCATTGGGGAATACACGTAGGCATACCACTGTCTAGATTTATAAAAAGAACCTCACATCAATATGGTGTCTGTTGAGTAATTCTGTAGGATGCATTACAATTTCAATCTTGAGGACAAGGTCAAATGCAGAACCTTATGTTCATCTTTTTCCTATCTGGGACATGATAATTTAGAAAGAAGTTTACTTTGCCCCAGGAAAAAAAAACTGTGCATAGAGTTTTCCATGTGTCACCCCTTAAAAATGTTTTCTTAATTTAGTACAAAGTCCTCAAATTAAACTGAAAGGTGTATTTTGGTAACAATCTCTGCAAATACATCGGGTTCCTGCAGAAACTGCTCCCATGTAGAAGACATGCAGTTTTTCTCCAAACCCTTTAACAATTGCTCCATAACCTGAAAGCATGTAACACCTTCAGCTTTCCAGACCGGCACCATGCAGAGGCAAAATATGCTAAAACACTTAATGGAGAAATATTTTATCTTGCTATTGGGGAATTGATAGTCATAGATGAGTTACATCTTTGTTATATTTTTCAGTGACATCAAAAAAGCATGGACCAGGAAACACAAATTAGCCAGTATGAACAAACTATCAATGTAGATGATCTTGAATTTTGATTATAAAACATCATATCGTATCTCAATAGACTGAAAAGACAGAGAAAGAAGTTTGATCAACAGCTCTACAGCGTACCCCTACATTCTTCAGACAAATTCAGTGCCTTGAAAAATAGGATGCCTGGAGGCTCTGTCGTAATATATTTGCAATGATCCATCAAAACAGAAACTACTTGATTCAGCTTGTAGGGAAAGCAGTGCAAAGCCTCTTCGCCTTTCCTTGCTCACCAGTTTGCAGCCTTTCATACCTTATCAGCTCTGCTGGAAAACCACAAGCTGCACAATTGTAAACAGCTGGATGCCAGGTAACACAAAATTCCATGTCCACGTGATAAACCTACATCTTTATGTACTCAGATAGGTGATTCACTTGACCATAAATATACTTCATAGCTTCAGTCGATGGTAGAGGGAGATTGGAGGGGAAGGATGAACTCAGAGTTTAAAATTTTGAGTTAACATTAACTTCTAGAAAAAACTTCTCTGCAAACAGATGAACCCTAGTTATAGGCCTGTCGTTAGTCCCACCCTCCAATGGCACCTCTTCAGTTCCTCAGAAGGGAAATCATTTTGTCAATGCCTTCCAATTTCAAGCTTCTTTATTTTGTCTAATCCCAGATGTCATATCTTTCCAGTGCCATGGAAGAGCAGAATACTTTTACATCATATTTTAGCAGATGGAATCCATTCCAGCCAAATTTATCTCTGCCAGATGGCTGACCCTTATTTACTGAGGAAAACTTAGACACGGAGATAAACTTCAGTCAGTTAAAACATTCAAATTTTCTGTATGAAAATGGCAGAGTAGTTCTTCCCTCATCTTTTTCACCAGCACCAACAGATCATCAACTTCCAGCAGGTCAGTCTCCAGCAATAAATCAACAGACCTTCATGTGAGATTGTAACTTCTTCTGATTTCAATCATAAAATTAGCCAGCAAAGGATTTTGGTCTTTCAGAAGGAATTCATAAGGACTATATTAAAATATCCTCCAAAGGCACTAATTTTATATTTGAAATTAACCCATTTTTTAGTGTTTGCAAGATAAAAGCAAATGTCCAATGGAGGGTCAAAAGGGTTTGCAGGTGATGAAGATACAAATAGTACATTGCATACATTATTTATCATCTACGTTCTTAGCTGAAGAATAATAATAAGCTCTGGAACTACAAAGCTTGCATGGAATGAAAATTTCAATATCTAGGTAAAGATGAAGACCATCAGTATCTTACCAAAGGATTAAAAAAAAGCTAAGCTTGTCTACAGAATTTATAGGCTGTGTTCTGTATTTAACAGTTTAGTAGTGGGGTTCTGCTTTTGAGATTGGTGTTTAATCATGCATACAAAGAGGTTTAGAGAAGTGGAAAGGAAAGGTGCATTGAAGGATAGACACCAGGAAAATAGGTAATCCTGAGCTGGTGATTCGTGGACCTGAATTATGAACTCCAACAAGAGATGTAAGTGATTCTGCAAATAATTTGTAAACTGTGCCATATAAAGCAATGTTGCATTACAGTTCCCTGAAATACCTCTGACTGAAAAATAACAAACCAATGACAAAAAAGTTGTAACACCAGTGCGAGCCTTATTACTCTCTCCATCTTTGCCTGTAAAAGACTGAGATGTTCTTTTAAAATTCTCTTACTCTCTATAGAATACCATGTACATCCTACCAGTAATTCACCTATTACCTGTCCCATTTCACAGAAAGACATTTCTTAGAATCTCATGTGGTAGCTAATGTAATTTTTTAAAAGCTCAGCTCCTCACCTCAACTAACGAGAGCAAATGCACATAGTATAATTACTTGTTTGCTGTAATTTTTCATGAATGCATTTCAAATGACAACAGAAATTTATCTTACAGAAAGAAACTGGAATCCAACTGTTCAATTCCCAGTCTCTCAAAATGTGTCTGCATATTAGAAAGGATTAAAATTCATAGAGGGCCTAAATCTTCATGCCTACACTGTAAAGTAGCTACTAACTAGCTGCCTGGCAAGTAAGAAGCTTCCTCTGTGGTCATGATATTTAATAGTTGTCCACTGCTGGTTTTCTTACACTTTTTACTGGACCATCTGGGACTGGACACCGGTTGAGATGATGTGCTGGCCTAGTGGGACTCACACAATGTGCAACTTCAGTATTGCATATGGCTTAAAGAGAGAGTGTGCTTTCCTAATCCACATAGTATACAGATAGCACAAACAAAATGATACTGTCAGCATCTCATGAGAATTTTACACCTTTTTCAGAAGTGTGCAACAACAACTACTGTCAGAAAAAGAATATAAATTAGGATCAAACATCTGATCTATTAAGGCCATTTCTACCCTCAAATTACAAGATCAGAAACAACATGCAGTGTTATATATTAAATATATAAGAACTACATATATATTTCATCTTTAGTGAAATGTACATATATTTCGTCCTCACTGGCAAACAATGAACCAAATATTACGTAAAGGGACAATAAATGAAACTTAGTAGAAATTAAAAGGCCTTATTTGTTTTCAGCATCTTTAAACATAGAATGGATTAGACCGGAAGAGATCTTTAGAAGTCATCTAGCCCAACCCCCCTGCAATGACTGGGGACATATTCAACTAGATCAGGTTGCTCAGAGCCCCATCCAGCCTGACCTTGAATGATTCCAGGGATGGGGTATCTACCATCTCTCTGGGCAATCTGTGCCAGTGTTTCACCATCCTCATTGTAGAAAAATAATTCCTTATCTAGTCTATATCTACCCTCTTTTAATTTACAACCATTACCCCTCATCCTATCACAACAGGCCCTGCTAAAAAGTCTGTCCCCATCTTTCCTGTAGGTCCCCTTTAAGTACTGAAAGGCCGCAATAAGGTCTCACCAGAACCTTCTCTTCTCCAGGCTGAACAACCTCAACTCTCTCAGCCTTTCTGCACAGCAGAAGTGTTCCATACCTCTGATCATTTCTGTGGCCCCCCACCTGGAGTACATTCAGCTCTGGGGTGCCCAACATAAGAAGGACACGGACCTCTTGGAGCAGGTCCAGAGGAGGGCCACAAAGACGATCAGGGTGCTGGAGCACCTCTTCTACGAAGAAAGGCTGAGAGTGTTGAGGCTGTTCAGCCTGGAAGAGAGAAGGCTCCAGGGAGACCTTATAGCACCCTTCCAGTACCTGAAAGGGGGCTAGAAGAAAGTTGGAGAGAGACTATTTACAAGGGCGTGTAGTGATAGGACAAGGGGTAATGGCTTTAGACTGAAAGAGGGTAGATTTAGATTAGGTCTAAGACAGAAATTATTTACAATGAGGTTGGTGAGGCAGTGGAACAGGTTGCCCAGAGCAGCTGTGGATGCCCGCTCCCTGGAAACGTTCAAGGCCAGGTTGTATGGGGCTTTGAGCAACCTGGTCTAGTGTAAGATGTCCTTGCCCATGGCAGGGTGATTTGGGCTAAATGACCTTTAAAAGTCCTTTCCAACCCAAATCATTCTACGTGTTTTGGCAAAGAACACAACTCTTCCTACTACGGTGACATAAAGCCCACATGATCAGACACATTGTTTTAAAATTCTGAATGAATGTGCGAAATATTGTTTTTCTTTTTTGCTTTCCCTTGACTTTAGGAAGCAATATTCGTTCAGCCACATGCTGAAATGAAAAGAGTACTGGAACACCTACGTACTGGAAGAATGCTAGAACAGAAGCCTTTCTCTATGTGTGTGATGTTGCATCATCGGTGGGTATTTCTTATCTCAGTTAGGCACACTGAAAAGTTGTATCTGCCCCATAACTGTATCCATATCTGCTTAGTTTTTCAAGTGACATAATAAAGAAATGCAGAATCAAAGCATGCACATGTGCTAAAGACAGAGCTTTAATTATCAATGAGACATATTTCATTGATTTCTTTAGAACTAAAATGGATATCTAGGACAGGATTAGATACCATAAAAAAACAAAACATTTCATTTCTAGGCAGAGCTACATAGAGCTAAGACACTCAATATTTTTCAGAATGAAATGACGTGTAGTATTCTCCTTTACTTGCTGTCTATGAAACACCAAATTGTAAAAGTTAAGTAAAAATCTTTTAAAAATCTTTTTTTTAGATGGTGTCTGTAACTGTACCAAGTAATTCAACCCCCAACTTCAGCTTAAATAAAGTTAGACATTCAATAAGGAAATGACTGGTACACACAACAAATAATAACAGCTAGTTCAAATATCAGCCTTAGGATAACTTCTTTCTTGAAAAAGTAGTTTGAGATGAAGTTTCAATTTTGTTGCTTATTTTATCAGATAGCTTTTTACTACAAAACTTCACTGCTCTGTGGAATACATTTTCACAGTAAAGATTGTTATATCAAGTCTATCTTTAGCATTCACACTTTGCAAGATGCATATTTGTCAAAATAAATGTTGTAAAAGAATCCATTTACAAACTTTAGTAAACAAGTCACTCTGGAAGGAGGGAAAGTACATGCAAAACCACATTCCTAAAATGAAGGCTGCAAGACCGGTAAGAATTATTTTAAACTGATTATCAACTGAGATTCTGAAAATTGTAAATTGGCTTCACCCATTATTTTTATGTGCAGTAGTAAAGTGTGTGCCAGTGTTGTACGGGCAATTAATACAGCAGCACTGACTTGCGAGAATTTCTTCATGCAAGCAGGTCTACACATTTTTCTTTAGAACTTAACCCTCACTTTTCCTCAGGTTAGTTTTCTCCTTCCTACTGAAGAACTTCAGTTTGCACAATTTATTCTTCCAGAAATATAAAAAAACAAAACAAAACAAAACAACTTCTTTACAGTGTACATGGAGCTCTACTGTTCTTTGTTTTCCCTTTAAATTATTCTTTGGATATATCTTCATTAATAAGAACATCACAGTAAGAACTGATCTGTAGAGCAAAATTTTTAGTTCTGAGAACCAATGGCCACATCTGGTCTGTTTTGGGGGCCTTTATTCCAACAGGCTCTGCACTGGACCTGACCACTGACAACCACCAGCACTTGGAGTGCATTAGGAGGAATCCTGGAGACCATGTTTTGATATAGTTTCGTACAGAAGGTATTCACATAAAATGCTCTAGAGCTGGTTTGTCGTGTGAAAGAGAGCACAGACTGTGGGAATGACTGGGGAATCCACTTCAGAAGCAGACTACACTCATCCGAACTAAAATCTTAATGCAGATGTACCCTATAACTACTCTCTCCTCATTCCTAAAATAACCCTCTCTCAAAGGTCTATCAGAGCTTCCTCTTTTTGTGGGTGTAGCTAGTTCTCTTGACAATGGAAGGAAAGGGTACAATCCAGTCATTACAGTTGCCATGACTTCATCCATCTCCACACAATTTCGCTTCAGTGTCTTAAGGTGTGTGATACAATAATAAGTCCAACTGAACTATGCAACTGCTTTTCTGTCTCTCCGAAATCCTAAAGTTTCAGAGAATAAGAGACAACCAAAAAGGCTAAAGACTTTAATAATCTTTAATGAGCCATTTGTGATCTAAGATTCTGATTGCATTTGGTCGTTCTCTTTCTGAGTTACCTATTTCAATGTACTTTCTTCTCAAGTTCCCTCTCCTAAAGATGCTAGAGTAACTCCCCTTTTCATTATATTCATCTCACTAGAGTATACAATGTTCCCCACATCCTTCCTCCACTCCTCCATGGCATGTCCATCATAGTCCACTCTGTTTTAGGTGATGAGCTCCCTGTTTTCTTAACAGAAGGACCTCTTCTCAACCAGTATTAAGCATTTGTTCTTCCTGCAGACTACACTATCCTGAATGGCTGTTTTTCAAAGCTGAGATCAAGAGCAGCGTAGCAGCCTGCCATAGTGACTCACCATTTTCGGGTATGTAGTTCTTCAGGTAAAAACATTAGAATTACACCATTTCTATCAGATTTTGGACTTGTTCAATTTCAGTGAAAATGTCATGTTTGCTACAGGGTACTACAGACCTATTAAAAATGCATACAGAAGGGATAATTCACAATTAAAATCTACACAATATTAAAGTCATTTCTACCAATACCTATTATATTTCCATTGAATTTCATAGGTTAAATCCTTATTATGAAATCCCACTGTGGCCTTGTGTTCTAGGCAATAAAACGTATGCACAGCATGTATAAGTTTTGTGTTTGTTGGCTTGAGAGAAACAGAACTGCTTAGAGAAATCTTTAACATGCCTTCTACATCTTTCCTTCTACCTTCCCAAAGGGCTGTTAAATTATGGTGCACTGAAAGAAGATCATGACATGCATGCATTTTCTAGCCATCCACCATCCTCTGTTTCGCAGTCTTCTTCTGTACTGGTCAGTTTTGCCCAGTCATTGCCAGTCACAAGCTTTTGCCAGCAGCTGCTAAGCTGCCTCTGCTTTGGGCATCCTTATCCACCAAGGTGTTGTGCATTTAAAGCATACTGAAATTTTTTAATATTAGGTCTTCAGAACACATGGGAACAATCCTGCTGGGTGTGTTAGAGACCATACAGAATCTTTAACACATAGCAATGCAAAACTGTAATCTCCTTCTCCCCTTAACAGAGGCAGCATTGGACTATCTATATTTCCACAATATATATCACAGACCTGAATATCTGCTTAGATTCTTTAGCCTAGTATCTTTTTGGTGGTATGACAAAAAAGAAAAACCACACTTTTTTGTTAAAAGTTACAGTCACGTCTGCCAACAGTAAGAAAACTTAATCTGAATAATTTTCTCACAAGATTTCTTCCAAGAAGGAGAAATGATACAAACAGGTAAAAATAAGGATATTTTCTGTCAAGAGCATAAACACTGATTCACATTTCCAAAAGTAGCATGTGGTGGAGATAAACATATAAATCTAGAAAAAAATAAGACCATGTTCAAAAAACAAATACTTCAGCACATTTTAGATCATGTGTGTGATAAAGTTGTTTTCCTAGACAGACTAAGTGTGAAATTCTTGTCATGGTTCTTAGTCTAAATCATTTCAGTAGGTCACCATTCAGCATGCAGCCTGGAGCATAGCTCTTAATGAGATGCTTACCGTGTTCTACTACACAGAAAATGTTTCCTCTTGTCCAGCATTTTCCCCTGATGAAACAAAAGTTTAGTAGGGTTGAATGCGTTTCTTTGGATCAGTCTGGCAGTTGTTCAAACACTTTGCAACTTGTGAACATTTTACTGTTTTTCAAACATTTCTCCTTTAGTATTCCACCTTTGATCGACTTTATGTCTCCCAGTGTCCCCCCTCTTCTTTGCCCCTTCGAAGACCGACATTCCTTTGAAAGCACCTGAAGACATTCTGAATGTTGTATGTCTCACATTGGCCTTTGCTTGAGGGCAAAAGATTAAATACCCACCCAACTGACAACTCCCTCTCTGTGAAAACCTATTTTCCTGCAGATATGTCATTTTTGCATATTCCTGATTTCTTTCTACATCATTTCTATTTGCCATTTAATACATGTATGCTTGTTAGAACTCATTTTCATAACGGGGTGCTAGGGCACCAGCAATTAAAGAGAAATTGTAACATCACTTTCACCTACAAAGGACACAACATTTTTACTGACTTCAGAGAGACCTCTTCATTAAGACTACCAAATGTACAGAATAGGCACAGATTTCTCTGGACTGTGCTCCTGGAGACTGAAGATACGGGAGCCAGCTCCTGCCCGTCAGTCTCACAGCTGTGTCAGGTCAACCCTGTAGTTTGACTAATGTCCTCTTATCCTGGAAGCAAAGGTGGAGCTAATGCTCCAGTACACAGACACACATTGAGTGTCCCTAACTTCTAACCTGGAACATATTCTCTGAGATGTAATTGCAGCAAAATAATGAGACAAGGACTCCAGACTTAACCATAGATGTACTGTGCATGGACCTGCCGGACCTATCTGGATGCAGACAACCATCAAGCCTGGCATTAAGCACCAGGCTGTATGTACAGTGTGTGTCCTGCAGTCCTGGGCAATCAGAACCTTCATTAGTCCAGTCTGCACTTTTCTGTGAACATCTGATCTAAATTCCAGAATGGCTGGATCAAGCCCAGACCTCTGGCAAAACTAATTGCATAACCTTGACAGTGTCTAACTGTGGTTCACACTCCTATTTCCACCCATGCCCAATGACAGGATGGCTTTAGCCATTTCCATTACCCAGATTTTGTACAGATCTTGAAGGTATTTAGATGAAAGCTGCTGTGCCATGCAGCGCTTCACACAGTGAGAGTACTATACAAATAACAATTAAAAATATGTTCTTATTTCATTTGGCCATGCCGTTGTCTATCTGAATTGGGTTTACTCAGGAAAGCTAATTGCTTTTATGCATGGAAGCACATACATACACATTTATAAAATGTAAGTAATTAAAACTGTCTTGTCTCTCTTTGTCCTTTCGACCAACATACTGTGTGATTCTGTGTGATCAGTGGTATAAATGAAAGTGTTTCTCTGTGTGTCAGTTCTGTTATTGTACCTGAATCATAATTCCGTTGTGACCTTGTGTACTGTCTCTGCTGCACCAGTAGAGATACGTACTGGGCAAGTCCCAGACCAAGAAAGTCTAGGATCTTTCTAGAGATAGTCCCAGTCTTGTTTTGCTGGTGGGAATACTGTCTACAAGAAGAGCTGAGGTGCCCACAAGTTCTAGGTGGCCTCCCCTGCTACAAACCAGAGTTGAGTTGCACACAGGCACTCGGACATTTGGTTCCAAGTCAAAATTAAAATAAAAAATTCTAAAATTCTCAGTGAAAAGAGGGTTGAGGCCTAATTCCAGGGTCATCTGCTGGGAAGGCCAGGGAGGCTCCGCAAACCCCAGCCCTGTCCTAGCCACCTGCCTCGCTGGTTGGGCAGGGCAGACTCTGGGATCTCTCCTTTCCAGGCAAGCTGCGATCTCCCAGATAAGTGTTTTCAGTGACAATTCTGCACTTTTAAACCACCAGAAGGTGTTGGGTCAGCCTCAAACATCTTCTCCTTGGTTAGACTATATGTAATTCTGACAACTCAGATCTAACATGGTATGAATAGGCTATTGATAACAATGAGACGAGAAGAAACCTACAGCAACTATTTCATGGTACAAATATTCCAGCAGTAGATTTTGAAACTTTTCAAACCTTGTATCTCTGTATTTCAAGTGGCAGAGTGCAGCCCACAATGGGCAGTTTCCCTGTATATTTCTGCTGGCACCCAGTCGGTTTAACAACCTTTATGCACACCACAGTCCCAGCAAATTTGGTTTCTATGGTAAGATTCATATGCATAAGATTGTGTCAGAGCCTAATTCCTATTTGAATGATTTATTTCAGCAGTCTCTTAGGTGCCTGTATTACAGCTAGGGACCAAGAGGGCTTGGTGAAATTGTTGTTAAATATTTTCTTTTCATTAGACATATATATATGGCTGAATCCAACTGCAATCGATGAGGTAGGAAACTACTATACTCTCTTATTTGCACATTGTGAGAAGGCATCATCTACTGCCAGTCAGCAAAGATATGCAGAAAACTAATTTTACAAATGAGACATCGGTCATACATGCAGAACTTTCTCTTCTACTTGGCTAGGCAGGAATAGCCAGTCCTTAGCTTAGTCTCTTTATCTTCATTTGCACAAATAGCAGCCATTAACCAAGGAGTGAATTCAATCAGCCTGTCTCCAATGGGAGATAAAGCTGAAACCATCTGCTAGTTCTTAAAAGCAATGAGGCAAATTTTATTACAGAGTGATTTGGTTACTGTTGCCCTTGTTTCAGCTCACACATTGAAGGTTTTCTCTTCTGAGAGGTCTCGCCTATGGTCCAAAATGAGACTGGTATGTCCAATGAACTGTTTGTAAATATCAGAAAAAAAAACATGGAACTACTGGAAGTTGCTGTTCAAAAGTAGTATACGAGTCTTTCGGGTCAGAATTAACATAAACAGCCAGAGTCCCCAGAGGAGTCTTAGAATGTATTAATTTTCTTTGGGACTTTTTTTCCGCTGTCATTATCCCGTCTTTTTTGTATATTAATTTTCCTGGAATACAAACAGTATTTTGCATTAAAATTGACATGAAAATTGCACATTACCTTCTGGGTTGGATTCTATTACAAAAACCACAGCATAGCCAATGTTACGTACAACAGTATTTAGACATCTTCACTGCATTCACCATAGCTAGGTATATTTTAAATAAACCCACATGTGAATGGTAACTCAAATCTCTTAAATATTGATACTGTCATCAGTATGAACATCCTTGTTAACTCTGCATTTTTATATAGTCTGAAGAGATCTGGACTTACTTATTCCAACAACAAATGTATAGGTGGAGCTATGTGCATCCTAAATTCTCATAAAAATCTTCAAATTCTTTTCCAAATCACCCCCCAAATGGTTGGATGAAAATAGTCTTTTAACTATAGTAGATACACAATGCTAATGTGTAGTGTATATACTATGATATAAATGCATGATATATACCTTATACTACAATAAGATATACAACACCTTCATTACTTTTAGGCAGATTAGATAATGAAAGTTTATCAAATTGGAAATCATGAAAAACAACACATTATCATTCACATCCTCATTCAATATCAGGCTACAGAGCTCAGAGTTGTAGTGGGGTAGCTACTCAAATATCAAGAGGTCTACAATTCTTTCTGCTCATTAAAGTGAAGTAAATATTTCAGATTATTCTTCACAGATCTATTGGCCAAATCTGTGAGTTACTAACCAGTTTGCCATTTGCTGAGTGCATGGGCTGGGAAGGACTGGGGGGTTACAAGTAGAAGGGTTATACTAAAGAAAAAGGTTTGGGCATAGACTCCCTAAGCAAGAGTTAATCACACAAGAGAGAATTAGAAACCTGAATGCACTGCAAAGACTTGAAAACTGCAACCTTGTTCTGCTAAAACGCTCTGACATGAACTGAACAGTGAGCACACTGTTGGTGCTAAAGTGGCTTCTGCTTATAACTAGATAGTTCTTTCTCTTCCAGGATGTTTTCAGTGGTAGGTAAGGTTAAGTCTAAGATCCAACATTTCATTTGTTTCACCTACTTTATTCTCCCTGTCATACTCCGGAGGAAATAAAAAGTTCTTTTGTAATAAACTTGCTGAACACAACAGTTGTTGACTTTCTTTTCTGAGTGACATGGTTGTGTAAGATCATGATCAATTCTTATTTTTTTACAGTGACACTACTTTTGTAGAAAGCATTACTGCCTATTTGGACATTCTGTTCTAGCAATACCAGCAAAGAAATAAAATTCAAACTCCTGTCTGCTACCTCTGTTGTAATGTTATGACATTCAGATTTATGGAAACTGTCTGAACTTCTATAACAGTAATTACCTGGAAGCCTTAGAGGGAGTCGCCTTCTGCTTTCTTTTCAATGCATGCATATTATAAGTAATTAGTGATTTGGGTCAACTGCTTTTTAGAACAGATTTCTTAGTCTGAACTTCATTTAAATTTTACACCATGCTATTTTATTTTTCTCCTTCTTCACCAGTTCTGAGGTTAAAAAATGACAAAAATCTACTAAGAAAAAGACAGAGTTAACTTAGGCAGCTTAAAAAGTTATTTCATAATAATGGAACATTTCCATCACTTTTTCTGGACCAAGGAAAAGTGTGGGAAATGTGGTTGCATTTACAAGACGGAGTCAACTTTTACTGGGATTTTAAATAATATAGGAATGCCTAAATAAATTTAAAAAATTAAAACTGCAATTTTATTCGTGGGAAGAGAATCTCTTGGGTAAAGATAAAAGCAACTTGGGAGGGGCGGAGCTTATAGAATCAAAAAACATCAGGTCCAAAATAAGCATGTCCTGTAATAAAAAGTAGAATGGCATCTGTTTTATGGATGAAAATATGGATCCAATACACTGTTGGCAAAATGTTGAATATCTGTAAAATATGGGAGGTAGAATGCACTTGTAAATTAAATACGAATTAACAAAGACCCCAAGTTTTGTGTTTTTATAAAGCGATTTGATATTTCCAATAATTAAAGCAGATTGCTTACAGCAGTTTCAATCTAGGCAAAAAAATTACTATTTCACTTCTTCCTCAAGAAGTCACCAAATGGCTTTGTTTTGTTTTCCTTCTTTTTTTTTAAATTTATCAGGGATGATGGGCAGAAAAAGGAGTCATACATGTAATTCTGGGTGAATAAAGAGCTAAGCAGAAAGATTTTGTCATTCAAAGCAATGGAATCAGAGGAACTTAATTTTATGCAAAGCAAGAATTCAACACATGTGGCCACTAAGAGTACATAAAGGGGTAAATGTCTATTTTAAGATTCCAGGTTAGCACATTTTAGAAGGCACATTAATCACTCTACCCCAAGGGATGAATTAAGCACTTAATAATCTTAGCAATCTCTGACTACGTGGTGCATGTAGGGCACAAAGATACTGATAACGTCTATGGAGCCAGAACTCTCTTCAGGTTTCAAGTTTAAATAAACCATTCTAGGCAATCATCTGTAGAAAAAAAAAGCCTGAGTTGTTACAGAGCATTACATTAGTGTATCTGGCTGATGCTGCAGCAATATCAAATATCTTTCAGGAACCACTTGTCTGGAATAGTTTTTCCACCCTCACTAGTGAAAAAAAAAAAACAAAGTTGAGCTAAAATATTTCATTGACTTCTGCAATCTTTCATTCTCATTGACAAATATTTGTCTTGCATTGTGTGGTGTTGTACCATAAAGGTTATGGATCATCTGTAAAGAGGTGGAGTGTAGCAAGGGACTAATGTTTCCCAGTCTGCATTTTTTGGTATATTTCCTATACATGAATAAATTCTAACTTCAGAATTTTCCACACCTAAGGAACTCCATAAATTATTAATTCATTTTTAGCCAGTGTTTATTATATGTACTTTATTAATGATTGCAGACCATTCTTAACATGCAGGGTCCATTACAAGTATTTTGGGCTTTGAAAGGAAATTGGGAGATCACAATTAAAGAGGAAATACTTCTAAGAAAAGCTGTGTTAAAGGATACTCTGTGCATATTATACACCTAACTCTTTCTTTTAGCAAAACAATACATTTCCACTTTCCTTCCCTAAGTTTATGTACTTATACTTTTTTTTTAATCCCATTACTTTCCTCAGTGCCCACGGAGTGGAGATTAAGCTCCATTTAATGTGTCTAAGCCCATCACTCTACTAAATTCCAGTGTCACCAGTATTTTATTTCACAGCTACTTTAGGCAATGTTATTAGAGAGGAAAACAGAAACAGGGCAAGCCTAGCTTCCACATGGAGACATGGATCCTCTGTCAGTGTCTATGATACATCTTTACCTGCCAAAGGTTTAATGAATGTCCCTGACCCCACAGGCTATTGGGCTAGCTCAGAAATGTTTAAGAAGTCAGAATGCCACAGTTAGAATTTCTGGAGCTGTACATAATAAGTAACCAAGTAATTTCAAACATCTTTGAGGAACTCAACCATGATGAAAACACCGGATTGTAGCTGTTTAAATAGTAGCCCAAATTAAGGTCAATAGAAACTGAGTTGTCATAGACACATAGGACTAAACAGGACCTCAAGAAGTCAGGTAATCCTTTGCAATAATAAAATGTAGGATTAATTATGCATATCTCATTTAAGGAAGATGTTTGCCTAAGCCATCCCAAAGAAATTTATTGAATTGTGACAGCAATGTATTTTTATCTTTCTTAATTACAAAAATATAAAACCAGGAGATGATAACCTTACTGTTACCATTCAGAATAAAACCTTGCTCTAAATTTTTGAGACAGCAACCACCTGATTGACTCTACAGGGAAGGAGATCTTTCCCCTTTCTCTCAAGGAGCTGCCACAAAACCACTTTGCAGAACCTTTGCATAAGCTTAAGGAAATATCACTTAAATGCAGATGAAGTCTCAAAAAGAAGATGTGGCAAGGCGGGCAAAAGATTTTGAATCCGCAGACCTTGTGTCTTTGCTGGAATTACACACCGTTCAAACACTATGCTCTTCCAGCCTCTCTGCTTCTCCAAGAAGAAGCTACTCATTGCTTGAATGAACAAACAAGATTTCTCCTCTGAAGAAAAGCATTTTTAATATGTGACAAGGTAGGAGCTATGTGAGATAGAGTAATTCTTAAAATTAATCCTTAGCGCCTATATCATCATTATTCAATCCACTGTTCATTAAAATGTATGAATGATATATGCAAAGAAACACTAAAACAGGTGTTTTCACATATTTCAATGCTGAACAGCTAAAAATTTACAAGTTAATTTCCCTGAAATGGCAATACTTTTTGTATAATACATTACTGCAACTCTCTATCCAAACAGAGTAACTTCAGGTGAGATTCAATAGAATGCTAAATTCAACCCAGTCACCTCAGGCTAGTTCTAAAGACAGTGAATCAACAGATACCTCATTTGGTAACAAAGGAAATCCATCTCATTCTGAATGAGTCATCTAAGATCCCTCCTCAGAATGTTTCATTTGATCTACTTTTCTCCAAACACCACATAGAGAACCCACCACGATTTGCTCACGCTTAGACATGCAAAATCCAGATGCCTCAAAAGACAGAAGAAACCATGTAACAGATTGAGGAGGTAATTTAGAAGCTGTGCCTCCAGCCAACCAACATTTTCTTAGAAGGATAGTTGAGTGCAGTCTTCCAGCATTCACAACTTCGAAGTCAGGCAGGCCCCAAAACTCATGGCAGGGGCATTATCATCAGGAGATGAAATATATATCCTGTAATACACGATAAAATTAACAAGTCCGTCAGCATTAACTCAAAGCAGTCTGTGCCTGATCTTCTAATCCCCCTACATACAAATCCCTCAGCTTTCAGGTGGGTACATGTACTATCAAAGAGAATAAGAATTTTCCTGGTGTAGATTTTGTAGATTTTAATTTTGCCTTCTATGAAATGGTAGAGTACAGTTATTGTCACATGAAAAATCAAACTGCTGCTGTCATAGTTAGCAGTTTACCACTAGTAAACTGAATAGCCTGGTGCATTTTAACACTAATTGAAGTTTCTCCCTGTTGAAAACCAGGCATGTTTATTGCAGGACAGCATGTGTAGGGTAATAGAAAAAAGGAATTCTTTTTCTTGATGTCGAACAGAAAGTGGTTTGGCTGTCAGAAAAGCAAGATATCAGAAAGCTACCAATTGTGTTGTTACAGCATATGTTATCTGAATATCTTACTATTTCAAAAATATGAAACTCTAATGCTAACATAGATGTCATTTCTAGTGTGCCTTACATTTCTGCCATTGTGCGCAGAATTGTAATTGATTTTACATTATTCCTAAGTAGCTTCATTTATAAGAATCTATGTCTGAATATATTCCACAGAAAACTTTAAGAAATTAATGATGAAGGAAAGCAACTTTACAAAGAAGCATGATATTATGCTTATTTTTTGTCATTTATCCAGTAAATTAAATAGATGTGTCCCAAAACAAACTTTGTAAGGTCTGTCCCATTAAAAACTTACTTAAGAGAAGAAAAAATTGTACAAGGCAGATACCATCCAGGTTAACAGTAACTAGTCAGATCAATAGAAATTCTCATGAGTATAAAGTACATCTCAGTCAATGATTTGAAAATCCTTTCCATTTGAGTTAACTAGTATTTCTATTTAGTAAACAAGATCCTGACGCTCCCAAGACTTACATTTGCAAGCACTGCCCTGTACACAGAACTGTGACTGAAGTCCAGTATATGTGTATTTACAGGATCACAGCCTTTTATGAACCACTTCTGCCAGAAACTAGTTCAAAAAGCTGATGCACTAAGTGCTTGAGCATTCCTCACTTACTTGTTGCTGAACTTTTCAGAAGAGACAAGTTACGACACGTGTCAGTATAAAAAAGATCCTAGAATGAAAACCACTTGTAATACTGTCTTCACTGAAAACAAAACAAAATGCCTTTTAATAAGTATTTAGGAAGTTTCTTGTTCCCAAACAGCAGAAGTGAAATTAAACAATCCTCCCAAGAAAAGATCCGCCGTCACAGGTATCTTTGTATTACTGCATAGGCGCTGTGAGCCTTTTCAAGTGTGCAGTGAACAGATGGAGATTGTTACAAGCTTTTCAAAACAGTGTTTACTGCAAACTTTCAGGCAATCTGTCATGGATTTTGTATTCCCAGGGACTTTTTAAGTTCTTGAAAAGGGACCAAAGTCATAAACGGTCCTCACTAATCCACATCTACCTAATTCACCAGCAATCTTTAATACTCAGTATCAAAAACACTCTAAAAAAGGTGAAGGAAAGTATGTGATCTTCTCAAACACATCAAATCACTTTTGAAGATGGAGCTATATTCATTGTTGTGTTCAGAGAAAGCAGACATTGTGAAAAAAAAGACTGGTTTTTCTCCTAGAGAACAAGACATATTTTTTCTTCCAATTAATGGCCAGACTTGTTGAATACAGCAGTAGAATAATATGCAAAACTACAAGCTTGGTTCCCTGCTGTTCAGTCAATGAGAGTGTTCTCTGAACCAGCTGAGACCTGTATTAGTTTTAAATTGGCCAAGCTAGGGAGGAAAAATTGTTGTGCTCTTACTGCCAATATACTCATTTTACCTCTATCTAAGCTTAGATTGTAGGTGCTCATCTACATATCAATGCAACTTGTCCCCTGACATTTTTCATAGTGACAAACAAGCAAGAAATTAAATGTCTCCCTCAGAGGCACTCATGGAAGTGTATATTCTTTCAATCCTTGCTATTTCTTATAAATAATAACTGCTACACTTCTTTTTAGTAATATAAAAAATACCTTCAGAATTTACATTACTTCAAACTTTCAACTTCTATACAGTCAGATGATGAGTCAAAAACTGGAAAAGTACTGTGTGGTCAAGAACAAATTTGTCTTCCAAATTTCATAAAAGGGAGCAAAATATAGCTTAAATTCATGTTCAGATGACACTTGCAAAATTCCTGAATTCTTTTTCTCCAAATGGTTTCACTAACGAGTCACTATATCTGTCAGCACACAGTGCCAATTGTAATTTGCTGACAGGCAACAATAACAATTCAAGAGGATTCTGCCACAGGGTTTCCTACTCTTGAGAACATCATCATTGATATCCCCAGTGGTCTTTTCTACCTGAAAGGAGAAAAGGGTCATCAGATGAATATTTTCATTTGTCTAACCAGCAACAAACAGTGACCATCTAATTGCTAAGGGTACCCTGACAGATCGTTTAAAAAATTCCAATTGGTAGATCATAACCCATGAAACCAACAAAAATGCCCACAGCACACTTGAGGCCAGCCCCTTCAAATGACAGAAAGGTTTGACAAACGAAAGCAAAAGCTGTCAAACCTGAAACCCACAATAATATGTTATGAGCACCTGTGTAACACATACAGTCAGAAAAATGTTTGTCTTTAAGATCTTTGCTATAAGTTACATGGTGTTTCACAGACTGGACATCCTGGGGCTTTTTTAGTTTCTTGTATTTACATTATCGTTCAAAAAACCCCAACCTATCGCTTTTTTTCACCACACTCTATCTTTTGCCCAAGGACAACCCAATCTACTTTGTGAAGCTGCAAAGCAAAAGTAGAGCCAGCTCACACACTGAGCAGGTGATGAAAGTCAAACTTTCTCATCAATTATTTCTAATGCTTACGGGGATACAGTCAGCTTTGTTGCTGGTGACAGAATGTCGTCTGGGCAAATCTGTCCTACTGGCCCAAGGGTAAACTCCCTATAATAACCAAGCAACCAAAAACATAAGGCAACAGCATGTGTGGTCTTGACAGTCTTTCAATTCGCCAGTCCCAAAAGGCTAAGTGATTGACTGCCCAAAGTCTTTGAAATTTGCCAGGTAATTCAACATGAATGATGCAGTTCAGCCTGAGAAATTATACGGATTCATCCCAGAAAGCAGCTAAAAGATATTCAGAGCGTTCTGACACTGAGACAGCATGACTACAGGATGAGGAGCCGTGAAAACTGTCCAGCAAGGCCTGCAGAGCTCACTTCAGAGATTTTGCTTTTCCATGGGATCAATAAAAATCACTAATAATGCATTAAGTTATACAGTAAATTGATAGAATTCCTATTTTAATGTACAGTTTTTACAGTTCTAGGAGCAATAATCCATCTAGCACGTAAAGCCCAGGGAAAAGCTTGGCAGCCTGCTAGTATTTTAGTTGGTGTTGCACTGTAAGGGGGTTTTAAACTTCAGTGAAACTACATTGTTACCTGAAGCATGTGAACCTATTCAGAAATCATTTCAAAAGTCACTCATCTGTAGATTTTACAGCTATGAGAATATCACAGGCAGCTGAGGATTTGTATTGCTCGATATTGTGCATCATGATAAATTTCAAATGGACACTTGTTTTCCAAATGGTAAAAGTAGAAGTTTTGTTAAGGGTATCAAATGCCTGAAGGTCCATAGATGTATTAACCCATTTGGTTACCAGACTTTCCTGAACCCTAGGAGCTGAAGTCCACAAAATTATTAGGTACCTGACCAAATAAAATCTTCTCCTCAGCTGCCTCACAGTGTCTGCCTGAAACGGTCCGGCTAAAGCTATGTCTGTGGGCTGGCAACACTGCAGAGAGGCTGCAGAAGCTGGCCGGTGCAGAGCATTACCGTGCCTGCAGGCACTCAGCACAACAGAAGGAGAATACAATGCATGCAGGGGGTTTCAGCCAGGACCTCTTGGGGAATAAATAGGCATTACACACATGCCTATCCACGACCACGTGCGTATCCATAATTCATGAAACAACAGATAGCTCTAGCTGTATTTCAGATGCTGACCATTTCTGCTGAGCATCTTCTTAGGGATTGTGGCAGCTTGCTCATATAAGTTATTTGTCCCCTATGAAACCCTTTCAGATACCATCTATTTACCAGGCAATACTCCAGTCAGGAAAAATCTACCTATCTGCTCCACAGAGTAGCAATAAAGAGGAGTATTATAAAGAATATTTAAGAGTTAGGCATTGACCAAAAATGAGATTTAATAAGGATATAATTTAATATATATTTTAACACATTAATAAAAAGGCATCTGGTTCTGGCCATCTATTAAACCCTCAGCAAAGAAGAAAAAAAATCATCTTTCGGTGTACTGCATGACTATGGTCTTATTTTCTTTCATCATTATATTTTTTAAGCTTCATTTTCAAGTACCACATGATGACTTCTGGAAACAGAGGGCCCACGAAAGGCCTACAGAGAGGTTACAGAAGTTTTAGGAATATGAGTATCCTAGTCCTGCAAAAACAGTCTCCACCAAAAGCTAGTAGAAACATCTGCATTTGTCCAACTTTGAAATTGTTTATTCAACAAAAACAATGTCCTATATCTACTTAGAGAAAATAAATATGGGAATGTGACCACAGCTCTGATATGTGAATCTCCTGCACACAATACTTACAGCAAAGATTGTGTCTAGGAAAGAATAAATCTGTTCTGGAACCACTATACTTGAAAATTCCTCAAAGAAAAGCAATTTTCAGAAAAAAACAGATAATAAGGTTTCTAGGCTTTTAACACTAGTACAGTAGTACTGAGTCATTTTACTCACAATATATGTTTGCATACTGCTCCAGCTACAATATGAACCCCCTTTAGAAATTTTCTTAAATATTTAATTATTTTATACATTCCTCTTCCTGTTCTCTTTCAGTTCCTGAAATCTCTTGACATTTACTACTTGCTGGAATATTGTTATCTCTTTGATGAGGCTTTATATTTACTCTCTTGTTTTACAGTTAAATATATATGCTAGTTTTTCTTTGTAAAGTAATTTCAAGCATTACAGTTAAGGTCAGAATGTAAATAAAGAAATTGATTAAATGTCAGTTTGCCTAGATTAGTTACATCTTCAAGGATTCTCAAGAGATTGACAAAATATTTTTATGCATCCTAAAAATAAATAAAAGTAATGCCTTTGGCAGAGTGGGAAGAAAAATTGCAGAGTATGAGGTTTAAACTGAAAGCCTTCTTTGATTTACAAATATAAAGGAAGTAAAAAGGATGTTCAGAAAAGCTGGATAGCTGGCAAGTAAACAGAACCCTCTTACAAAACTGGAAAATTTAAACTATTTGACATGAAATAATTGTCCTTATGACAAAGCCATCTATCCTTTATAACATTATTCTCTCAAAGAAAAGGGGGTTTTGGGGTACAACAAAATCAAATGCTGGAGAACATAATTTGTGGTGCAGTGCAACAAGTCAGGTCCCTTTGAGTACAAAAGTCAAGGAGTCCAGTTTGGATCATGCCTCTGTTTTAAGTGTGCATTATCTACATGATGATAGAAGAAAACTGGGTCACCTTGTACATTTGTTTCTATGCTGAAAGAGTAGGTCCATTAGAAACCCTCTCTATTTAAGCACCATCATGAGGGAAGAGAGAGGTGATTAACAAAGGCAGTTAACAGATCCATGGTATTTTTTAAATGATACCGATCTGGCTATGCAAGAAACACGAAACAGACACCTGACTAGTTTTCAGAACTAGACTGTTTTGCCTTAACACCACTCATAGCTACAAAAGTTATATAGATTTTTAGAAAAAATACCTTCCACTGTTCATATCAGGTGTTGCTTAGAAGGAACGAGAGAGTTAACCACAGCCAGACCACTGGGCAACAGAACTCTAGTTATTTATGAATGCTGGTATAGTAGAAAGAAGAGCTAGAAGAGAACATGAAGGACTGTCTATGCTATACCTATCAACACGCTAATAAAAACAAAGAAAACAAATTGATGTATGTATTGTTTGTAAATGTCTATGTATATTATTAATCTTGTTTGTCCGGAATTTTTAGCAAAGCCTGGGAGACAGAACTCAGCTGAGCACACATGTAGGAAGACAAACTGAACACACTTTTGATTCATGGAAATACGGGAACAATAACTGAGTAGATTCTGTATTTCCCTGGCAAGGACACTTGAATTCATGCAGCAACCTTCAGAACAATGCTCTGTTTGGTAATGGGCCTTCCAAAATAGTAAAACTCAAATAAAAATCCTTTCTTGTGAAATTAAGCATAAACATTCTTGACAGTAACATGACAGGACTAGTCAATTAGCTCTGAGGTGCTAATCCAAGCAACTACAAGTCTTCCAGGGTAAAAGCACTGAAAGCAAAACTGTTCAGGTTCCAAACATCCCTACTTCTTCAAAACAGCTATAATTCATGAGCAGCTAAATAATGACACCTGTTTCTATCTCTTCCATCTGCTTAGAATAGATATTGGCTCTACCTTGCGTATCAGATAACAAAGTCAGCCATATGAACGTCATTAATTGTGTTCTTATAAACCATTTATTTTTTCTTTACTTTGTGGAAAAGAAAAAGAAAAAAAAAAGAAACTTGGCAACAAGAGCAACAACTTGTATGACAAGATATTTTTAACACAAATGTATTTACCATTGCACTGCGTTGGAGAAGTAAAGTCAATCAGAGATTTGTACTAACTAACATATGACAGGAAAATGTGTATCATGACCTTACAAGAGGGAAAGTGCCCAAAAAGGGATTGTTTTCCATTAAGTTTAGAACTTAATCTCTGAATGTACTACTTATCTGCCCATGTAGTTCCTAAGAAGATATTCCCACTGGGACTTGTTAAAGAAGTTAAAATTATTTGTGTAAATTACGGTAGCAAAATCATGCTCTTAGGGAGTAATATAATACTGATTGCCGTTAGTACAGCTTTTAACATGATGAAAGGGAAAAAAAATATCCTTTCCATAAATAGACTTAAGTAAAGATCTAATGAAGAAGACTGTTTCCTGAATCCCTACCAGGGGCTTTCAGCTGCTGCACATAAAGGAAGCAGCTGGGGACCTCCTTAACCTGACAGAAATGAATGAACAGCATGTGGTTCACATGGCAGTACCCCATTTGTGATTTACACCGAAGGTGTAGCTCACAGTACTGTTTTCCAGCAGCAAACTTCGCCCATCTATTCCTTGGGTCACCCATCTCAAGGCAGTTTTTCTTACTGACCTTGCCACATGACTGCTCCATATGGGAGCTGCTTCCCATTATAGTTAGCCTGATCAAGCACAAGAGGATTTGCTTCTCCTCTGAGCCCACCCACTGGTCCCCACCTTTTCCTTCACACCTGTGCTGACCTCACCATGAGCCTGCCAAGGATCCCAAACCAACAGGGAAGGATGTGCTTGGAGCTGTTTGTTTGGAGTGTTAATTTTTTTGCTGGTTTAGTCTCCAAAATCAGTTATTTGGTCTCCACGAGTGCAAAACCAGAGACAAAGCAACAGGTTCATTAGTTTAGCAGAAGGTTTATTTAGATTGGGCAGTAGCAAGCAACCTAATCCTTCATCACGGGATTCACTTTGTTGTGGGGGTTTGCTGTAAACCAGAGCAATGAAAAAGGATTCAGGATTAAAAGCAGGAAAGGGTATGAGCTCTACATAATATGACTTGTACTTTTCAGAGAAAAAAATCTATAAACAGTTGCATTGGCACAACAAAAGAGATAGTGATTTATGAGTGGCAGAAGAGAGGAAAGGAGCTGAAAACAAAATGGACTAAGACCTGCTTAAACTAGGTTTGCCTTTGCCCCAGAGAAATAATAAAGTGAAACCTCAATTAAATGTTTTTTCAAGTGTTGTCTTTCCATTACTTATTACAAAGATGTCATATATACCATTCTCAGTCCTTTTATCAGGAGATTTGATTCATGTTTGTGCACGTCCTACACACACAAGTGAAACACACAGGATTTCCAGTGAAATTCTTTATGCACATAGCAGGTCTGTTTGCCTGTTATCTCCTGGTCTGTTGAAAATGTATTCTGTATTTTTCTTTCCTTCCCCTTGTGCCCAAGCTGCTGAGAGCGAATAGCTTGCTGTCGATGCCATTCCTTTGTGCAAGGGCATGGCTCCGAGCTCATCAAGTAATAGCTGAGAGTGAACAACAGCAAAAAAAATCTCTATAGTTGCAGCACATTTTCTCCTGCTCTCATCACCCTGGATGTAACTCAGAATTGCAGCTTCCGCTTCACCCTAAGGTTTAAACTAATATCGGAAAACAGAGGATTTTAGGATTATTGGCAGACCCTCAAAGAAACATAAATAAGGGCACCATGAACATATGATATACTGTTTCTGAATCTACACTATAGCTATATTTCATTTGTGCATTGCACTGAGACCTGGTAACAAATTATTCACCCTCTGCCCACTCTCTCTACTCCCATTCACCATGTTTTCTTGGAGAAGAGTCAAGCTGTACTCCAAGAGATCCCTGACACCATACAATCTAGGAGACAGGATAGTGGTGCACACCACGAAGTGCATCCACATGAAGCACAGACACAGCCATCAAATGTCAGTTGACCTTAAGTCTGTAAGTGGCCTGCGTGCCTTTTAAAACATTTACTTGTATACCTATCAGTTCCTACAAAAGAACTAGAACTAATCCTAGCCTGCATTTGCACTGGAAGTACAAGAAAAATCATCATAGCCTGCTTCCCTCTGTTCATAAGAAAATAAGCACAAGGTAAGCCTATACAAGAAGGCAATGTCAGATACTAAGAGGATTGTTTTTTTGGATTATGTTTGTATTAAGAACCTGGCTGTTAGTGGAAATTACACCAGCAGAAGTGCCATCATCAGTGTTTAGTTCTGTTGCAGAGTGGTTGTTAGTTGCAGCGTATTCTAACCTACAGAATCCCCTTACGATTTTTCCACTCATTTAACGGTTTTTCCAAATTTCCTCTATCACTTAAGTAATTCTACTTTACAAAGAGTGAGGGGAAAAGAAGACGTGAAGTCTCTGTTTCAGTGTACAAGTGATTTGTATGTGAGCTTCCAAAAAGCCTGTCATGCCTCTGAAACCACAGTAACTATTTATTAGTTCCTTTAAGTGTGCAAAAAATCTGGAAAAAAATCAGGAGGAAGAGTGCCATAGAAATATTCAGTTCTTACAAGAAATCTATACAGCTTTAAATATAGTAAGATCCAGGCCTAAAATTTGCTTTCCCCCACTATTTAAGCCCTTGTAAACAAATTTTTCTAAATGCACCAGTTTCTAGTACCATCAGAAGCATGGGGTAATTTTTTTTTTTTTTTTTTTACCCACCTGAGTTTATTTTCTGCCAGGCTGGTGAGTTGCATCTGCTCTGGTGGGACCTGACAAGTGCCTGAACCAGCTCAGGCTGACACGCAAGTACATACGGGTAGGCAGCAGGGTGGGGAGCTGGACCTCTCCCTCCCAGCAGAGGCGAGATAGATCTGCCCAGCACCCTGAAAAGGTACACCAGTCAGGTGTCTTCTTGCTGAAATGACAACAGTGACCATGAGGCTGGAATTGAGCAGTCTACTAACAGCATTCATCATGTAATTGCAAATTCCTCTCAGGATATAGGTCTACCACGCACATTTTTGTTTGAGCACTGAAGGTCTCAGCTCATAACACTTATGCATGCACAAAAAAACGTTGATACCAATGGACAAGATGGAAGCTCTGCTTTCCAGACCAGGACGTACAACAAGTGACATTGTATATGAAGGCACCTCTCATGCTCTCTTGCTCCATGCAGGAAAGTAGGGTGATGTATCTGCACATAACTGACTAGACCTAAAAGCTCATTGCTGTCAGAAGAAAGCCTTCCTGCTCTCACATATTCCAGTCTGCGGGGTCAGAAAATCATCTGACCCTTCAACAAGTCACTTCAGCTCACTAAAGAGACAAAAGCACCTTCACATATTTCTAGGTTAATCTCCTATACTTTAAAATTTTTGTTAAATTTCAACTGTTCTCTGTCACAGTTTTTTCTCTTTTCTATGTATATATGCACATATTTACAGTTTGAATTTCAAAGTAGAGTTAATTTAAGCATAGAAACCCTGGCATTGTTATTTGTAAATGTTGGATGTGTATTTTTTATATAAATGTATTTTTTAGATAAATACACTGTTAAAAAACCTGAAAATCTCTCTCCTCTGTGACTGATTTTTTCCACAGTGCTTTCTAGCAAAAATGTTTTGTCAAACAGTATCTAACCAGTTATATTCATAACCTATTAAATCATTGAATATTCTTCATGGATTTGTCCTGGTCCCTAGTTCAAGCAAACCCTTCCAGTGTCATTTTGTGTATGTGTGTTTCTTTGCAAACTGAAAAAAAACCACACCCAACAGGTTTTTTTAGGCAGTACTATGAGTCTAACAGTTAAGCAGCATTTTTTAAACCATACAGGTTGTGTAAACACACAGCAACTCATACGTCTCACCTATATCTAATACAAAATGTCAGCTACTTAATACCCCAAAGCTTTGAAATTGATAACTGCAATATACACACATTGAAAAGAACTGCTCCCCTTTGGTAACTGATTTCTTCTACAAACGGGTGCTTCACGCTTTCGAGTAAAACCAAATGCCTGACTTCACCACCGACACTGGTTAGAGTCTGTCTATGAACACGTAACTAAGTGTCATGTCATTAGCATCACGGTGTTTTGGGAGGACTTTATTTTTATGTGCATTTAACTACTTTCTTTGAGTCCACTAATTTACAGCTACATTCCCTCCAGATGGAAACATTTAATCTAATCTATGCTCCATTTTCTACACTGCTCACGACAAGGCTTTCAAGGTGTTTAAAAAAGAGGAGGGGGGAAAAAGTGTTCTGTGAGAGTTTGTGAATGATTAAAGTCTCTGCAACTCCAGAAGGAGCAGGAGGATGTTTGGTAGGCTACTTATGCCTTTTATTATCAAGCAAACAGCAGAAACAAATTCCTTTCTTTTGCACTACTTTGGGTCCAGTAGTGTTCACATGGAAGCCTTGTGAGCAGCGGTAGCAGGGGTAGGTTCAACACCTGGTGCAATGCTTCTTGCTAGTCTCTGCTGTTTTCCCCTGTGTACCTCTACCGAGACCAGAGTACAAAGACTGAAACACCGGGGCTACCTCTCTCCCATTTGTTGCCTTTTGTCTTTGAGCTACAGGTTCGTAGCATAAAAAGGAGATGAAAACCATTGTCTCATCTATCAGCAGCATTTTTAGGGAGAAAGGAGCCTGGGACAATCTGGGAATATGGGGAGGAAATTCCAAAACACCATCTGTTCTTCAAGGTATTGGCCTAAATCCAGATGAGACTGAACCTTTCTTCACTTGTACCTGCCACTGGTGAAGTGCCAGTGTTCTGCCTATTGTAAATCCCATTTTGAGGCATCCACGTCTTGGTAGTTAGTACAGAGGTTCATAGATATCTAAATCAGGTTTGCAGCCTGGGACTCGGGCTCTCAGGCAAGGGGTAGGTGTAGCAATGCTGAGTTTCATGGTGCTTATCTTCCAGGGCACCTTGTTGGTCAAAGAATAATGCAGCTTTTAAACAATGACTGTTTTCAAAGCACAGATTTAAGTAACCTAATCATTAACATAACATATTACACTAGTCACACTCAAGAAAATCTGTACTTTAAAGTATCCAGATTACCTGGGTTCCATACGGAAGATTAAACCATTAGTTAAGAACCGAGGATTAAATCAGTTGTTTAACTCTGCTGTGGGCAGTTTCAGCCTCCACGTTTCTAAGAGGATAGACTGTTGTTGGAAAGGGCACAGAGAAGTACAGCTAAAATGATTGAGGAGATGGAGCAGCTGTTTTGTTTGGAAAAGTTAAACAGGCTGGAGTTGGAGGGGAAATGCCTGAAGGGAGGCAAGGGAAACATTCACAAAATCCCAAAAGTGCAGATAAAGTGGGTGATCTGTTCTTCCTCAAATGCTGATATATGAAGAACTACCATAAATGTCCACTTCAACATGCAAAGTTCCTTCCCAAAACAGTCAACAGCTCAAGCCTGAAGCCTGATGCATTCAGGGAGAAAAGGTAGGATCAGAGGCTGGTAGATTCTCTGAAAAAAATGCAAGTCACCATACAGTCAGACATATAAAATGCTATTTTTGCTTTAAAGCCAATGTGAAAAATAGGCATCTTGCTTACCATAAAGCAAAGCTGTGTTTTGATAACTAAGACATAATGCATGAATTATGAAGTAAGTCACTTCCAAAAGAGAGATCATTTGAGGCTAATGGAAAGTTCACAACTACTTGATGATTGCAGAAAAGACTAAGAAAACTGAGGTAAGAAAGGGCAAAAGGAAAACAGCCCTGTTAATTACTGATAGCTGCTCTTTTTTAAGCGGTCAGTGACATTCCTGCTCTTTTATTTTCTGATGGCTTTCACTTTGATCCTAGAAAACATAATCATCAGTAGCCTAACCTGACAGGCAATGTGTTAAGCTGTGCATTTGGTTTTTCTCTCTCCTGTTCGCTAAACGTTACAGAGGCCAATTATATTGTCTGTACCAGCGTCAAACACAACGTTGGCCCATGGTTCAGTATGCTAGTGATTATAAACACCAGACTATACTTTGAATAAGGACTGTGCTGTGGAGTTGTGTTTCCACTTTACTTGGACTGGTTTTGAGTAGAAACACATTGTAACTTTCAATGAAGGTATTTTCTCAGGAGTATTATTGCTAACTACAGGAAGACACCTGTGTTGTGCTTTCTTCTCTAATTACAAAAGGTCAAATAATTCACCATATATGAGTCTTTCAGTTCTTGTCATTTCTTTGACATCATGATTAAGTATGATCTACGGTTCATTCATTAAAGCCATTATATAAATAATAAATATAACATTCTGTCAATGTTTGATAAAGCTGCTAAAAAATTCTGCTTGGAAAAATTAAAAACAGAGCACATTAGTCTCAGAAAAAGTATATTGACTTTCCATCCACACACAAAAACTTTATAATCATCTGTTTTACAAATGCATTTCATGCAATTTCAATGTTAAAAAGAACTCAGTTTTCGAGCAAAGACAGAAGCGCTGCAAGAACAGAGAACAGGAAATTGAATGCTTCAGTGAAGAACAATTAAGGTTAAAGAGACATCCGTGATAGTGTATTAGGGGTAGTGATAAATGAACTTCCTTAAATTTTTTACACATGGAATTTTTTCTCATAGTAAGAGAGTTCTAGAAACTAAAGCAATGTTTTAAAATAAAGCCGTTTACTATTATAGTACTGCTCATTGTTAATTTTCTACATGAAATACACATGACATTTTAAAAACGAGGCTGAACGTTAAAAGTCTTTCAAGACAGAAGAAGTGGGTATTTCTAAGAACACTTTAAATATTAGCTGAAGAAAATTATTTTGCAAAACTTTATCTGACCTTTCATACCTGACTCATTCCTGAAGAATCATATATGTCAAAGTTAGTTTGATGTAGCCACATATGATTGTGTAACAGTGGACAGGGACTGTGGAAACTGTCTCCCACACGGCTAATTGAAGGAGTCTGGGCATGTGGGACTTCACACAAAAGCCCACATACTTTACAATATCCTCAACTGAACAGAGACTTTAGGACATCTGTATAAGGTTAAAAACACTCAGTCAGGGATATGGATAAAATTATCTGTTTGGATTTTCAGGCTTTTCCACACCCCTTCTTCACAGGAAGGAGGGAGGGAGGGAGGGAGGAAAGGAAGGAAGGAAGGAAGGAAGGAAGGAAGGAAGGAAGGAAGGAAGGAAGGAAGGAAGGAAGGAAGGAAGGAAGGAAGGAAGGAAGGAAGGAAGGAAGGAAGGAAGGAAGGAAGGAAGGAAGGAAGGAAGGAAGGAAGGAAGGAAGGAAGGAAGGAAGGAAGGAAGGAAGGAAGGAAGGAAGGAAGGAAGGAGGGTGAGTGTATGTGGTCCTAAACTCCATCCTGCACACGAAGGAGAAAAGTAAAGGATGTCCCTCCAACTGCTAAAATGAGCATCATAAAAGTTTATTTCAGGTTCGACAGTACAGCAGAGGGGCTGAGGGACCCAGCAGCCTGGCAGTGTCTGAAGGCTTCGAAGTGGGTAGCCAAGGAATGTGTAAATGCCAAGATCAACAGAAAAATTCACCCTTACAGTAAGCAACGCAATTTTGCTAAACTTTTCATCCCAGTCCAGAAAAGGAGCCTTTATGCAAACACTATTGCTTCTCCTTGTCCAAAGGCATAGCTAATGTCACCCTGTACTGAAAACATACAAGAAACGGTAGAAGAGGTTGAATGACTTTAGCCAACCTGGTGTGAAAAGACTTTCACAATGGAATGATGCAGCGAGTGCTGTTTTCTGCTTTTGTCTTTATTCATGTCCTTTAACAACAAAAGATAATTAAATACTGAACACAAGGTGCAAGAGAATGAAACGTCTACCAGGTGGGATGAAAGATTTATTACAAGCACTTACAGAGAGAGATCTTTGATTACAGGCATCCTTGAGAATCCTTGCAAAGAGCGAAAGGACAAGATCTTCAGCCATAAATCCCAAAAGACTATTATATTCTACTAAAAGAGACACTTGCTAACATAGTTTGGCTAAACTAAGCTTTTGTGGCCTTCATAAGGATAAACGGCCCAATCAAGGACTGTCCGTAAGCACACTTGCAATTTCTTTATAGAGGCTATCAAGAGAAGAGGAACTTTTCAGATTTTTAAAGGCAGGTACTCCTGAGCACAGACAGTCAGAAGCCCACTTCATCCTCCACGAATTGCTCTGGAAAATAACAGTGTGCGGTCAGACCAGGTGCTCAGAGGCTGCGATCCCTGGGCAAAAATTTGTTCATACTTTGGGTCCTATGCAGGTACCTATTCACTACATAAATCATGTAACTGTAATTGACTCGCACACACACAGTAGGTTTTCAGACAGGTGCAGTGCTCTCCGCAGAAGCGTCACACCCAGGTCAAGTCCGTTCAAACACAGGATCAGCCATGCAATGGGAGGAGAGCTGTAGCAAACAGTTCCCAAGCACTTTCATCTCTGTCTCATTGCTGCTTTGTATTGCACTTAGTTGTGGGATTGTTGGATCCTCAATTACTTTCAGTTCCAGTTCCTTCTTTTTTTTTCTTCACTGAGATGTTGCTTTTCGACCTTCCTGCCTTCCCTGAGCTGCTTTCCCTTTGATATGCCTTCAACATCTACCCTTCTTCCCCACAGGAGGCCTTCTCAGAATGAGCTGGGTCTGTTTATACTGCACATAGATCTCTTCTTGCTCCCACCAGCTCTTGAAAAGATAGGTGGTTAATTGGAGCTGGCTGCTCGGGATTTTTTCCACCTATGTGGTAGCTCAGTCTGTCACAAAGAGAGATGACAGTGGGAATAGGCCATAAAAAAAACCTTGGAAGTGAAGACAAGCAGCTTACATTTGATATACAGAAGGGAAAGCATGTGGAGGAAATCAAAGAGAGGGGCTGCATGGTCAATGTGACAGACACGGAGAGAGGTCTTTGCTGTAGTGTTGGGGCAAGACTGCTTTTGTCAAGGGAAAAAGAGGCTGCAGTGACTGAGAGGCAAGGTGATTGGAGCCCCATGATGTGGTTTAGCTCTGGGAATGGATAAGAGAACCCGAAGGTGACAAACAGTATTCAGGAAGGATCAGCAAAATTTAAAGAGCTCTTTGATGTAAGAACCAAAAAAAGGAGATTAACAGTTATGCATTTGCCAGACATGACTAAAAATTTAGAAGGAATAATGAAAATACTCCAGATCCGCAGACTGATGGTGTTACGAACATAAAGGCTCAGTGTCTTTCTCCTCCCCTTTTTCTCCGCCCATTTAACTCCCTCTCTTCATTTTAGCCTTTGCTTCTGAATTCTATAGTCTGTGATCAAGCAGCAAGGCCAAAATGAGAAATAGACTCATTCTTTATTCTGGGAATAAATATCCACTACTTAACATTGTGGTTTCAACAGTGTTTCTTTAGAATTTCAGAAATAAATATTAGATTAAAAAATGTACACAGTCTTTTTCACATTTTGCTTATATAAGAGGTATACTCTAACATGTTATAATAGCATGGCAATATACATTCAAAATGTTTTACTTTCAATGATAACTACAGTATGATATTATCTCTGCTGCTTATGTCAGTCTGCCATTATAATAATATGGCTTTAAGCTGAAAGAGAAAGAGAAGAGAGAAAGAGAACGTGAAAGAAATTAAAAAAGGTAAATAAAAGGAGAAAAGAGAAGAAGGAGAAGGGGAAGGATGAAAAGAAAAAGGAAAATAAAATGGAGAACACTCTCCTTTCAGCTACTAGAGGCAGGCTTTGTATGCTCAGATGCTACTGATCTTGTGTGCTGAAGGTAAGTAGTACAGCCCACACAAAAATTTCAGGAAAATTGCAGGCTGCTACATAAGCAATTTTTTTTCAGAGTAGGATGTAGCTTAATCTAATTACCGACTGCTGAATTCAAATATCAGCTTTTATGCATTCTGTTTATTGTACACTTGCCAATTATGTCTAATAGAGACAGACAGGAACATTCACAGGAATAACTCAGAGAGTTAAAGTGGGAATCACCCAAATTAGCAAAACTGTATGGCCAAATAATAATGCCAAAGAAGTCAAAGGAAGCTTTGTTTAAAACGCCGGTGTGTTTAAGATTGGGCAAATGAGTATTTCCTAAATAAAAGAGGAAATCTCCAAGAAGTTTATTTAAAACCTGGTTTCATTTAAGTCAAAAGGATTTTTACCTTTTTTCACCAGTAAGTTCAGGTTGCTATCCATCTGGTTTTTGTTCTTCCAAGAATATATCTGAAATGCATAACACATTCTGTAACTTCACATCATGTCTGGAAGAATACACACAATGCACATGTAAATACACCCATCTGTTTCCCCGAGCCACCTGGCCTGGTGTTCTCTGAGCTTCTAGAGGTAAAATGAGCTCAATTTAGGCAAGATCTATGGGGTCCCTCAGCTGGATCCCCTCAAGATCAGTGGGTTATTGTTGCAGCACTGGTATCTCTCCCAGGTGAGATAGAAACCCAGAATGATCTTGATGCATATTGAAATTTCTGTGGCACTCCTCCTAAGACTAGGATTGTTAACTTCAACATTAGTTCTTCTGTCCTGGCTAAATTCCCATTCAGGTGAAATGGCTTTTTAGATTCTCCTTACACTTTGTAGTGCTTATGGCTGAGCAAGTTGTTTTGCACCACTAAGCAGCTACTGAGATTCAACTTATGGTGGCTGCATGTTAAGGCCAATAGAACTCTCTTTACCTATTCCTTACCTCTGACACAGTGTTCCTATTCTGAGCCTTAACAAAGGTAGGTACATATTTAATTTTTGGGGAAAGAAGATAAAGAAATTTATGAAGAGCATCTGCATCCCACTGAAAGTCAACCAGGCAAAATTTTCCACTTTGTGCTTCATTTGGATGCTTTCAAAATGTATCAGCAACTTACCATTGTAAATTTAAAGCTATGTCTGTATTAACAAGTAATATGGAATAGAGGAGAAGCAGTATATAGACGCAAGTGATCACAGAATCATAGAATCACAGAATCACAGAATGGTAGGGGTTGGAAGGGACCTCTGTGGGTCATCTAGTCCAACCCTCCCGCCAAAGCAGGGTCACCTACAGCAGGCTGCACAGGACCTTGTCTAGGCGGGTCTCGAATATCTCCAGAGAAGGAGAATCCACAACCTCCCTGGGCAGCCTGTTCCAGTTCTCCGTCACCCTCAGAGGGAAGAAGTTCTTCCTCATGTTCAGACGGAACTTCCTCTGCTTCAATTTGTGCCCATTGCCCCTTGTCCTGTCACTGGGCACTACTGAAAAGAGCTTAGCCCCATCCTCCTGAAACCCACCCTTGAGATATTTGTAAACATATATTAGGTCCCCTCGCAGCCTTCTCTTCTTCAGGCTGAACAACCCCAGCTCCCTCAGCCTCTCCTCGTAGGAGAGATGTTCCAGTCCCCTCATCATCCTCATAGCCCTCCGCTGGACTCTCTCCAGTAGCTCCTCATCTTTCTTAAACTGGGGAGCCCAGAACTGGACACAGTACTCCAGATGAGGCCTCACCAGGGCAGTGTTGAGGGGAAGGAGAACCGCCCTCGACCTGCTGGCCACAATCCTCTTAATGAATCCCAGGATGCCATTGGCCTTCTTGGCAGCCATGGCACACTGCTGGCTCATGGTTAACCTGTCGTCCTCTAGGACACCCAGGTCCCTCTCTGCAGAGCTGCTCTCCAGCAGGTCCACCCCAAGCCTGTACTGGTGCATGGAGTTGTTCCTCCCCAGGTGCAGGACCCTACATTTGCCTTTGTTGAACCTCATTGTTCCTCTCTGCCCAAATTTCCAGCCTGTCCAGGTCACGCTGAATGGCAGCACAGCCTTCCAGTGTATCTACCACACCTCCCAGTTTGGTGTCGTCAAGTGATGCTGAGGACCCTACATCTTTGCTTGGTTACAGCTGAGGAATGTTACTTTACAGGAGGTGTAACCCAGTTCCCTGGGCTGAGGAAGCTAGCGCACAAGTAAAGTGAAGCTGTCCACAAGACCAGCCATCAGGTCAGAAGCCTTTGTCCTCACTGAGGTTGAGAGTGCATTTGGTACACAACAGGATGGCAACTTCCAGTGTAGCCTCTGCAGGAAGGATGTTGCTAACACTCACCCAAACCTCCCCGGAAACCAAATCAAAGCACATCAAGTGAGGAAAACTGGGGGAATCACTTCAGCAGTGCATGTTTGCCCCAAACCTGAATGCTAGAGTAGCTGCAGCCTGTCAGCCAAGACTCTGCATTGAAAGCATCGATGACTGATACAGCTTGTCCTCTTTGTTAGAAGTTACGGAAGGTACTACAGAGCTCGGTTTCTGTTTCTGTCTCTTTGTAGTGATGCCTTGGCGAATGCTTATGTGTAAAGATCTTAATTTCAATAAACCTTAAGTTAATGAAACTAGCTCCCCTGTTTCCTAATAACCTATTCTGTTTTGTGCAAGATGAGAATGGGACTTCTAAAAGTAGGTTTTCTATTGTTTTTCTGTAGTGTTACAAACTGCTATGAGATTTACCGAATATTATACCAAAATTATGAAGGGTAATTACAGAAACTATTTGATCCCATTGTTCCTTAGACACTTCAAAGGCTGACAGCTCAAGCTGAAAAATATTCTGGTAACCATTATTTAAGTAAAAAGTTAAAACGCAAATATTTATCTTTTTTTTCATTACTTCTGTCATAGTTTGATGTCGAAAGTAAACAGAACTATAAACAACAGGTAAGACTGTCTTTCTTTGTAAGATTTTTTCCCTTAAAGAGTCATATTGATTTCTTGCTGTTTTCATCTGTGAAGACATGGACTAGAAATCCTGAACTCTATTATATGGTGTAAGTCCAGAGTAATTCTGTCAAAAGAGCTCCCTTGGAGTAATTCCGGTTTGACACTAATATAATCAAGACTGTCATATCTTGATTGTTAATGAAACCAGAAGAATTAAGAACTGACATAAAAAGCAGAGTGCAGCACTCTGTTTCTGTACAGACAAGCATCCATTTACACAGACACTTGCATCCTTGTATTTAACATTGTTATCTTCTTTAAAAATCCTGGTTATAAAAATCTGCTGCACAAGCGCATCCAGGAGGGTATAAAGTTGACATTGACTTCTTAGTCAGAAAAATGTTGGAGTGAAAGTAAGAGAATTGTCTCTGCAAAGAAGAAGAAGACTCTGCAAACCACAAAACAAACCCTCTTATTCTTCAGGTCAGAAAAGAAGTTAACAGACCCACGGAGGAAAAGAAGAAAAGCACCTTAGTTTATGTCAGCCAGCGGGGAAGTCCTTAGCAGTGAAAGGCAGAGCATGCATCAGGGCCAGAGTTCCATTTGGAAGTCTTGTTCCTTACTGTTTTTATCCAAGGACTATGGGTGTTGATCAGCTTGATGAGTCTCACACTGTTTGTTTCCCCCTCCCACATCAGAGTAAACTGCTGAAAAGCTTTTAGCACCATGTAAACTGAGCAGCATCTGAACTGTTTCTTCTAAGAACCATTGAGTTAAAAATAAAGCCTGCTGTCAGTTTGCTGCATATACATATTATGACAGAATAAAACACATATAAAAACTCATTGTTTATAAACACTACTACTGTCATTTCTAAGCTAGTTCAAATTAGTCAGCATTTTTCATAGCTGGTTTAGTGATACCTTGTTGTCTTTTTTACTAGTACAATACCTAGCTTTCAACCCATGTAAGTGTGCTATTGGCTTCTGTCATAACCAGGTGACTCCAGCGTACTACAGAGATACCATATCAGGTCACTAAACCAGTTAGCTTTTAAAAAATACATATATAGATATGAAATAATTAAATATATATCAACTGTAATGTCTCTGATAACAGATTTTTTCTTATTATTGTTATTATAGGAATTCTTTTAAATCAACCCGTTACATTTAACAATCTTTTATGATAAAGTATTAACACATTCATGAAAATGAAAAGCTTTGCAGCAATTTTTACAATAATTTTGTTCTAACCAAGAATTACTATACCGATATCGAGCTTCTGTCATTTCAAGGAGAGAAATTAAGGAGTGCTGTGTGCAAGACTTCTTTCTTATAAACACTTCAGCATACAAGTAGCTTTTTATGTATACCATCATGGGATAATGTGTACAGGATCATGTTTCATTTTTATAAAACCCTGCAATTTACCTCTTATTAAATTCTACAAGCTCTTTCTGTTCAGGGAAGAAAAATAGCAGCACTTGAGACTTCCAGTCCATTAGCAGCCCAATTAAGACCATCCAAGGTCAGTCCTGCCCCCATAAGCTTGTAGATCAGGGAATTTGGTGGAGCCCATCAGAGTGTCCTCTGTGCCAGTGAGCCTGGGCTTTCTCTTGCTGGCAGACCTGGCACAGGGAGGGTAATGGGAGAGGGTAAGTGGCCAGAAGGGATGAGTCTCACAGTTTGGACTGTCCAGTACGTGCCTCACTCCACGGTCAGGCAATCGCAGTGAGACGGAGGGAGAGTCCATGGCCACACTGCCTTCTCCATAGCACATGCACCTTGAATAGCAGGGACAAGCCCACAACTGGAAGAAAGCAGAGATACCACTGTTATGGTTACCTTCAGTTATGGCCCACAAAGGCAGTCCAATGCTTTTGGATGCTCCCACTCTTGAAAAGCCATGGAAATGATCAATATATTCTGGCTCAAGATCTCTCTTACTGTGGCTTCCCTAGAAACATGCAGGTAGAATTTGTTGGGTTTTCTGACACTTGTTTAAACTAATAGGCTCCTTGCTACACAACATACTGCCAGGACCCATCCCAGGATAAGGCGTGGCATAACAAATATATTCATATGTGAAAAGCTCCCTGACTGATCAGCAAAAGCACAAAAAAAAAGAGAGACATAATCTGCCAGAAAATCTGGATAGACTTTTGTGGGTTTCCCCAGTCATGTGTGTTACCCTGCAGAGCATTTACTGGCTTTCTGGGACACTGCTCCAGGACATCCATGGGCATCCTTCCTTCCCTACATGAACCTCTGATGAAATCTCATCTCTGCTCCTATGCTCTCTCTCTGCCTTTCTGATTAATCAAGGATAGTTTCTTTCCTCTTGCATCCAGGGAAGAGGCTCATATTCCTGCTCCAAACATGAGCTGCCATTTCCCTTACTGCTATTTCATAAGCATTGCCACTTCCACAGTGACAAAGCTGCCGAGAAGAGGCCATGCCCTATTCAGCAAACCTGGGATCCGGGCTTTTAAGATACACCATAACCATTTTGCATCTCTGTCACAAACTTAAACCTCTGAACTAAGTCATCAGACTTCATTACGGAGAATACTAAAATATACTCTAGGAGCTAGAATGACTTTCCAGTTTGCACAGACCACACAAGGATTATGCTTTTTAAACTATTTCTGGAAATAAATAAATACAAAAATGATAAAGTAAATAAAATGTCAAACAACATGACAGATTCAGAAGCAGCCGAGACCAGACGCGGACCATCACAGCATTGATAATGAGCACACTCACCCAACCAACAGGTCTGCCTTGCAGGTGGTGTGTACCTTTTCTGACAGTGTTGACACACATTATCTCAAAACTGACATGAAATCATAATGCAGCTGAGCTCTAAAAGAAATGGGGAGAAAAATCTGTAATAATAGTGTTTTGTTTTTATTGCCTAGCAGTTAAAATAACCACCTTCTCTGTTTGGTACCCCACTACCAACAGAGCAGTAAAGCTTCAGTGTAACTGCATGCTGTAAAATCTAATTGACTGTTGTCCAAACACTGGAGGTAAAGTGACATGCCACAAACTTGTCTCTTGTTCATTTATTGCAGTGCTCGAGAAGAGCTGTAATGATTTACTGAACAAGGTGCTCTTGCTTATTGTCTATGATTTACTCTGCAGCCATGCAGAACATGGCAGGACTGACAGATTTCAAGAAAAGTTTGTCAGCCTTTACCCCCATGGGTTAGTCAGCAAAATATTCTGGCTGGTGATAAGCAATTCTCAGTGGAACACTTTTTTTGTTTTATTCTGGATTTTATTGTCTTATCCCCCCAGTGTTTCTAAAAACTGCTTTTTAAGGTTTTGAGTGAAATATTTATTGGTTCACATAGTGTGTAATTCACATTCTCCATAAAAGTGCTGAATGCTAACCAGAAGAATTAGATGAGAATTTTAAAAAGCTATATTTGAAATAACCTACCGAGGCATTCAGGAACACAGAAACACAGAAAATAAAAAAAGGACAGCAAATACACAGTGTGCTATAAAGTGTCGTCTTTTAGTGGGGTTGCTCAAAGACCTGTTTTCCATTTGCATAGAATTACAGAATTAGCTACTACAGGGGAACAAAGTAAAATATTATTATTTAGATTTGAGCTAAGCTGCTTTCCCAAACTGGGGCAAGGTTGGTAAGACATTCCTTTGTCACTCAGGTGCAAGGATTATCTGAGGGCTTTACATGAGCTTTTCTTGAGACTGCAGCCATAGTACCCATATTCAGAAGAGGGGTGAGAAGAACATTTAAAGGCTGCCGGTGCTTCAAGCTCAATGGCCTAAAGGACCAACATATCATGCCAGATCCAAGGTCAGTCTACTGACCAGTGTCGTGAATCAGACAAGGCTACACGCGTGATAGGGCAGTATAAGATCATTACCCCAATATAGGCTTCTAGCTTCTCATAAGCAATACTTTGAGAAGACAGCATTGCCCAGGATTCTCACAAAAATGCAAGTACTATTATTCCGTAAGCAACAGACTCACGAAGTCCCAGCCTGGTCCTTTGTTAGTAATACTAATAGCAATTCACATTTCAAGAGCTCTCAGAAATGCCAGACCCGTTGGGCTACGCACTGCCCAGGAGAGACAACTGTTGCCTGAAGGAGACTCCAGCCTCTACAGGTAGGTCAGACCCGTACAGGAGAACATAACGTGCTAACAGCACTCTCTAAAAGGCAAGCAGATGCTACATTTTATTAAAAATATTGTTAAGTAGATATTAGAATCTTCAACTTTATTAGAATCTTCAGCTTTATTGTATCTTATTATATCATGTTACATTAAATGCATCCCAGGGCAAAATAAGTTAAAAGTAAATACAAGCCTGGAAAAAAAACATTAGGGAAAACCCACCGTAAGGAAAGAAAAGAAAGGCACAGAAGCTAAAGCTTGAGCAAAGCTGTAGGAAGACACAGAAGAACAGGATATACTGTGTTCGGGTGAGTAAAACACAAAAAAAAGTTTTGAAAATACAATAATATGTTAGTGGCAATGTCACTGCACTTATGAAGGTCTAAGTGAAAAAAAAATAGACTAGCTAGTCATATTTTTGGAAGAAAGGAGCAAGCTTTCAAGTCATATATGCCCCTGCTCAGTGTCAAACAATGCCTGAGGCAGGAGCCTGTTCAGCTGCCAGCCGAAGCCTTTCTCTGGGGCAGTTTTTCATGGGTATTCTTCTCCTGCCCAAGCTTACCAGAGAGCAGCCTTACCAGACTTTTGCAGATCCTCTGCATGGTGTAGCTGCAACCTTCTGGAGACGTGGTATTCACTGTACGGCACATGCACAGGAGGCCCAAGACTTCACAGTAACACCAGACGTTTCGTAGGTGAGCAGCAGAGTTCAGCTGATGCGTCTGAGATTTCCAGATATCCAGCAGCATATCCAGAGTAAAGGCAGCTGGAATTCCAGGTACAAGAGACTCAGAAAAATTACTTCAACCTCAAATTCTTACCAGATAAACTTCCAAGCAGAGGCAATTTTACTGTCTGGGGAAATCCAGATTTGAAGTTAGGACAACAGATTACAGAAAAGTCTTTTAATCATTTAGAGGTTCCTGCTCAGACACCATTCTCATAACGAAGTATCAGAAGCCTGTGAAGTCTTAAATCTGAAATTAAATTAGAATGACCTCAGATAAAAATACTTTCAAGTGGATTCAAACAGTTCACACAATGTTAGCTTAGAAAAATATGTCCAGTGAGAGAAGAAGAGCTGGAGTTCTTCATGGATTTATTAGAAACCCATATAGCTGTGGGAATTTGAAATACAAATCCTCAGAGATATTAACATTAGAACTGAGGCAGCGGTAATGCTGACAGGGTCCCACCAGCACTAGATGACAAAAAAATTAGGTATGAGTCAGCTCTGTGATTCAGCCAGTGGTAAATCTATGGAGAACTTAAGATATTCTGCTGGCTTTAAGTTAATTGTTAATAACTTCATTTCTCCACCTTGCTTTGTGATGTTTATGAAGAAGTAATGAATTCAGGTGACATCTAGGGCCAAGGGACGTGGTGAATGGAGAGCTCTGTGATTCTTTGTCTTGCCTGGCCATTCAGAAATAAAGGAGGCAGTCCACACCAGAGGGGCATAAAGTCCAGGGGAAAGGAAATATCTATCCCCCAGCTGTGAATTTCTAACAAGGAATCTGTCCCTAATCTGCATCAAAGGCATCATACCATCCAAACTTCGTTATGAGACACAAAGAGATGAAACAAGAAAGTAATCTCAGCTAACGTTAGTCATGCAAAGGCTAAATTCCCTCTGCAGCCAAAAGGCAGTGTATTCAGGGATGGGTGTCTGAAGTTGGTGGAATAACTTAAAGCTGGTAAGGCGAAAGTCACATAAACTGACAAATTTCTGCAGAAGGTCAAGTCTTGGCAAGACACAAACAGTTCAAGTTTTTTTAAAATAGTTTTATTCCTAATTACTCCCATTTCTTTCTAAAAGGAAGGCAGAAATGAATAGGAAAGAAAATTAATTTTTTAAAAAGATTTCAAGACTATTTAAACATCTTCTAACAGGAAATAACAATGTTGGAAAGGATTCTACAAGGGTGGGGTTTTCAGGGGAATTAAAAAAAAAAAATCCCATGTCCAGGAACAATTTTTTATGAAAACTAAAGTAAAGGTGAATCCAAGCATGAAAAGTTTAAGTTGATCGAGAATTGTTATTTAAATTTCTAGTCACTCTGTTTCCAGAATACCATTCCAGAAATAATGCTTTTTTGAAGAACTGAATGTAAAGGAAGCCAAAAGCCCATGTTCTTTACTGGAATTATTTCTTTAGAAATTTTTAATTCAAGTTTACAGAAGAAACATAAAAGAGGGCTGAATATGAAAAACAGGAAAAATATTAATTTTTAAATGTGAGGCTAGCAATAATGGAATAAAGAATATTGGATTTACTAGTATTTTGGCCAGAACTGAACTCATCAGGTGCAGAGAGATGCATTTGCAAGTGCTTGACACTGAGAAACACAAGCTGAACAAATCCTACAAAAAATATAATAAAGATGATTAAAAAAAACAGAAAATAAAAAAAAAAGATGCTTTCTTTTATTAAGCAACAAAAGCAATCGAGGAAACACCAGTCTATCTCAGACACAATATCCGAGCAATAAAAGGGGTTGTGATCTGTCAAATAAATGATCTGTTTAAGGCTACTCTCTCAATTGAAGTTGTAGATGATCTGCAGCTAGCTTTGGCTGCAGTTGTTGCTGTCTTACTTTTCTCATTGGTAGTTACTACAGATGAAAAAAAAAACTCATGACATGTTAAGTGTCTGTTAAAATTAGATCATGACCTTATCATGGTATGTGTTAGCTAAGGACAAACAGAGTGCATTCCAAGTACTCACAACTTCAGATTCCTCCGGAGCTTATCATAGAGTCATAGAATCATAGAATCATAGAATGGTTTGAGAGAGAAGGAACATTTAAATGTCTTCTAGTCCAGCCATTCTGCCATGACCAGGGACATCTTCAACTACATCAGGTTGCTCAGAGCCTCATCCAACCCAACCTTGAATGTTTCCAGGGATGGGGCATCTACCACCTCCCTGGGAAATCTGTTCCGGTCTTTCATCACTCTTGTAAAAAATTTCTTCCTTATATCTAGTCTAAATCTACCCTCCCTTAGTTTAAAACTGTTACTCCATGTTCTAATGAAACAGGCCCTGATAAAAGGAGACCTTCTTCCTCCACACATTTTCCTGCTTCTTACTAATGGGTCAGGTTGTTCAACCTGCTTTCTGTTTATATACATCTCACAGCACTTTTATCTCAGATGAGCACATCTCATTACCTTTTATTGTGCCATTTAAGGGTCACTGCTTAACTTTTCCCTTCTCATGCTCTTTATAGGTATAGGTACTCACTTACAGAAGAGTAACAGTCCCAAATTACCGGAGACTCATGAATCAATTGCAGTTCACAAATAACTTCTGGAAAGTCAAGAACCAACTTACAAAATGGTCTGGGTCCAACAATTAGAAATCATATGGCAGAGAAACTGGAATTATATTTTCAAAACTGCTTACCCATGATGTATCCACCAAACCCATTTATGAATCCCTTATGTGCAAAATCTTCCCATGCATGAGGAACGTAAGTAAGCAGTCACACAAAGAGCAACTTAACACAATGTGCATCTTGCCTATGCAGATGTGTAGAGACAAACTGAAGGGCTGGAAGTTGGAACTGAAGGAATCATTAACTTTCTGGGCCAGTACTAACATAGTGCAACAAGGTCCCTGGCCTGCACCAAACTACATATATATTTCTATTTATAGAAATGTAATAAACCAGGAAATTTAAAAATGCTTAGCCAGGAAAATCCACCTTTACATATTTTAATTCATGGATTTAATGTTAACATTTTATTTTATTTCACAGAACCACAGAATGGTCGGGGTTGGAAGGGACCTCTGTGGGTCATCTAGTCCAACCCTCCCGCCAAAGCAGGGTCACCTACAGCAGGCTGCACAGGACCTTGTCCAGGCAGGTCTTGAATATCTCCAGAGAAGGAGACTCCACAACCTCCCTGGGCAGCCTGTTCCAGTGCTCCGTCACCCTCAGAGGGAAGAAGTTCTTCCTCATGTTCAGACGGAACTTCCTCTGCTTCAATTTGTGCCCATTGCCCCTTGTCCTGTCACTGGGCACCACTGAAAAGAGCTTAGCCCCATCCTCCTGACACCCACCCTTCAGATATTTGTAAGTATGTATTAGGTCCCCTCGCAGCCTTCTCTTCTTCAGGCTGAACAAGCCCAGCTCCCTCAGCCTCTCCTCACAGGAGAGATGTTCCAGTCCCCTCATCATCCTCGTAGCCCTCCGCTGGACTCTCTCCAGTAGCTCTTCACCTTTCTTGAACTGGGGAGCCCAGAACCGGACAGAGTACTCCAGATGGGGCCTCACCAGGGCAGTGTAGGGGGGAAGGAGAACCTCCCTCGACCTACCGACCACACTCCTCTTAATGCACCCCAGGATCCCATGGGCTTTCTTGGCAGCCAGGGCACACTGCTGGCTCATCGTTAACCTGTCGTCCACCAGGACACCCAGGTCCCTCTCCACAGAGCTGCTCTCCAGCAGGTTCACCCCAAGCCTGTACTGATTGCTTAAATTATATGAAATTAAACTCACACAGCCAAATGTCTTCAGATAATTCAGATCAATTATATTTTCCTTTGTGTGGTTTTGTAGGAAAATGATTCCCTACTTGGTAGGAAAAGTCCTTTTAAAAAGAAATCCTGCAATTCAGAAAAAGAGGTAGATTCACAGGTTCTTGACGTTGATGTAAAATATCCTGTTAACTTTGCAGGAGGTGGAACTTCTGGGAAAAATGTTCAAATGAAGGAGTGCTACTGTGTTTGCTGGAGCTTGTCCCTGGCCCTGTGGTTCTCCATATCAGAAGAGTATGCTGTCGCATCTCCTCGGTCCACACGCTTCAGTGCCACAGGCGACAGAGGAGAGACAGTTACGTTTGCATAGCTAAACTGTGCCTCAGAATAGCAGTGAGGTGTTGCCAGGATGGTCACCATGACATTGATCTAAGAAGTTCTCCAGGTCTTGTCAATGTATGGATGTCCACTAAGACTACTTGTGGTAAAACACTAGTCTGTAAGAACAAGGACATCTTACTTGACAGGACACTGACCTTGTCCAAAGTTATGCCTACCAGAGTACTGTATTTTATTAATGTAGATCGGGCTGGCAATTTTTTCAGTGCTTCTTCACCTCCTATTTGAAAAATCCTTTTTCAGCGAATCGGTCAAAAGGGGCTTAAGAAAGAGACTGACCTCCAAGAAATCAATTAGATCTTAAATTAAAGCTCTTTTGTAGTCTTCTTTTTAAAAAAAAATAAGCAAAATACAGTTTACCTTCAAAAAAACTATCACCAAGTAATTGTATTGTGTAACAAAAGATATATCACTGTCTATAGTTATAGATTTTCTATACTAGCTAAAGTCACAATGATCCATGAGCTTTCACCCAGGTTAGTTATTTCCTATTTTAGAAGAATAAAAAGAATAATTTAAATTTAATTATCCTTTTAAACTGTCATAAACTAGGGATTTAGCCTTCCAAGAAATCATTTTCTTTAAACTTGCCTCGGAATGGGGTGATCATGCTGCTACAAACAGCAAATTCTTTCAGAACATGGTACCTATTATGCGTTAGTGTGATCAGTAATCAGCCCATCAACGTGTAGAGCTTTTGGAGTTCCATTCATTCAAGGGACATACATCTGTGTACTAAATTCTGATCTCCAGTACTGCCACTGTCATAGTTGCTGGTTCACTCTGTGCCTAGTTCCAGAATTTCATTTCCCAGAATCTAATTACTAAGCTAACTTTAGGATGAGCAACTAAAAACTAGTGTGGATAAATAAGTTAAAATAAGATCCACTGAGAATATTTGCTCCAAATCCAAACTAAACTTATACAACATCCTTAAGGTTCAAAGCCTTTGGCTAACTTTGCTTTGAATTATTTTTGGTAAGTTTCACCTCTTTGAGCTCTGGGGATGAAAGCGTCAAAATACCACAAATCAGCTTCCTCATAAGAGATTTCCATGAAATTTTGCAGACACAAGAGGTTCAGAAAGTTTAAGAAAATTCCAGTTAAGAGACCGTAACTTGCCTGTGCTCACCCTACAGCACTTGTTAGATGTGAACACACACATGCACATGCACAGGCATTTGGTGATATCAAAAGTGTTCCTTGTCTCAGTTCAGCAGGAAATGGAGTTTTATACCACCTGAGAGGAAAAAAATCAACAGAAACACTTGCAGTGGAAATGCTCAATATCTGAGGAAAACAGTTAAATACAATCTGGTCTAAAATGCTGTCAGAGACCTTATCTCAAGACAATTGCCTCAAAGCTTATTTGCAACCCAGCTCGCTGCAGGACCTTCTGGTGGGCCAGCCAAATACAAACCAGACAAGGAATAAACAACCACCCAAAACCAGCCTCGAAGGGAGTTAGAGGATCAGTACATCACTGCGGAGAATGTGTCTAGACACCAAAACCCTGTTTGACCTGCCGGAACCAGGACTGAGAAAAAACACATGCACAGGACTGGGGGCATGTGGGATATGTGCCTTTGCCTAAGGAACAATCTCCCCGAACACCTTATAAATGGCCATGTGACCAAACGACGAGGGGACCCTCACCACCGATGTTCACTGAAACTATGGAACAATGGGATGCTACTGGATCCATGGTGCTGACAATCTCTAGCAATTCTGTCTCAACTGCTTGCTAGGTTTCTTTCTTTCTTGTCTTTTCCTGTCTTCCCTGTTGCTGTTTCCTTTGCCATTTTGAACAAGTGATCAATAAACCTGTTTGATCAGCGGCATTTGACCCCATTTTTGTCTTAGTCTCACTCTGGGAATGACAGTGAATCTCTATGGCTCTGCTCTTCCCGGACCATAATAAATGTGATGTGATCTATTCTTTTGGTTTCTTTAAGCTCCAGTTTGAGAATGTAAATTGTCCTTGTACTAAAGATTTTGTGTAACCAGAATGAAGTACAGTGTAGTATGAATTTCAGGAAGCCTTTTCTAAGGCAAAACACACTTACTATATGTAGAATGTTTGCCTCAGTGATAAGACAAAGAAATAACTGAATAAATAATAAATACCTGAACGGAGTCCCATTAAAAACAATTTACATTGAAACAACTTTTATAATGGCCAAGTGTTCACTTACAAGTAGTGAAGAATTGCTTGGCTTCAGCACAATCCATGACAATATCTGTATCTATTTCAGTAAAGCCAGAATTTAAATTTATCTATAGCGAGTATCATTAAGGCCCTGTACTCCTCCTGCCTTGCTTACCTCTAAATCGGCTTATTCATCAGTAGTTCATTTGTACCCTGTTGGCTTCAATTGTCTCCTCTTCAAGGCAAAAAAAAAAGTTCCTAGTTCTTAATCCAACTATTGCCAAAAATTTTCATGTACTGAACCAGCACTGAATCAATTATGAAAGGGATGACATGAAGTGTCTTCCTGAAACACAGGAGGGCTGCATTTGATGACCCCCGAGGTCCCTACTAATTGCTTTAATGTCAATGAAACAGGGATTCATCATCCAAAGACAACAAATGGCACATTTTCTAGATTTCTGTACTTTTCCATATTTCCCGCACAATACGTAGAAGACGACTGCTGAAATTATTTCTTTCCCATGTTTCCAAACAGGATGTTTGAGCTTTCAGATTATGTGGATACATGCAGATACGTTTGTGTCAATGGGCATAATTTCGGGTTTGCTGTTGCAGCTTAGTCCAAACCTTTCTATGTGAATGTCCTTGTACCTTGGTTCTCCACCTGTAAAACAGAAATAACATTTCCTTACCTAATAAAGCTACTGCAAATATCAATTAGTGTATATGAGATGCATGATGTTATGGTTATTAGAACTGCGTGGGAAAATAGAGAGAAAATGTTGGCTTTATAGTTCTTTCAATTTAAATTGCAGGCAGAAAGGCTAATGGAAAGCAAAGATACTAAAGTTTAGATCTAAGTCCTCTGGTCTGTTTATTGCATTTCACTATGATCTTAGGGTCCATGAATCTAGGGAGCAAAGCAGAAAATACCTGTGTCTTGGAAGATATAAACCCTCCTGACTATCACTCAGAACAGTCCTCATGTCTGAAGTGCTGTCTTCAGTGTCATTACAGGAAAAGATTTATGGGATTACATATTTCTTTTCAGAGGTATTTCTTCCTCTGAAATTGACTTCTAGAACTCCAAGTGTTATGCAAGAGAGTTTTCTCCTCAGTAACTTACTAATGCACTCCTAAGTACTTTACAGTCTTGAGAGACTAAGCAGGAGAAAAAAGAGCAAAACAGAGTTTTAGCAGAGATCTGGTTGAGGGCCTTTGCTTCAGATATTCCAAATCTTTTTATAACCTGAAATTCTTGACCTACTTAATACTGGTGTACGGAGCTTTTTTGCAGACATTTTTGGTTCTCAACATAAAACATGACTTCCCCATAAGTATACCTTAGAATGGTCCTAGCAAATTATAAAAATTCATTTTAGGATTTCTGCCACTGACAGAGGCCACAAAGCATTCATAAAAGCCTAATTTGAAAAAATAAACTTGCTTTTCAAATAAACTAAAAGCAACAGCTGAAAGAAAACCACATTATGGAATATTTTCAGCCAGTTCCCCCCAACACCTGTTTACACATCTAAGTTACACATCTGCACAGTCTGACAAAATGAGATGGACTGCAGATCAGAGTACTTCCACTTCCAATTACCTAACTGAGAACTTCTGTCTTACACACATATCTACTTTTAGGGGAAATACATCTTAAATGCAATGCTATTGTATGCCTAAAAGGCGGAAATAATGGATTAGTCCCCCAAAATCCACTGTCAATCCAGGGGTCTTCTGTGGCATCATGTCTGGTCTCAGTCAAAGGCTAGTAATAAACTATATACAGTTAAGACTATTGGCTTTTCAAGTATATTTTTAATGTATAATTTGATAACAGAGTAAGGTCTAAGCATGATACATTCCTCATTGAAGAATTAGAAGCAGTCGCCAAAGTGAAGGAGACTATGGAAAGGAAAAAATACCTCTTTTGTTTTCCCTTAAATCTGGTAGGAAACCAGACTGTCACTCCTAGAAGGATAAAACAGAAGTCACTGTGGAGAGAAATAAATGCATAGTCTGGACCCCTGGAAGATTTGATTGAAGAAAATGAATAAAAAAAAATAGAATACTCCACCAGAGGAAAGAGATGGCAAGCACAAAGCCTGAAACTCAACCACAATCTTAACAAGAGAATAAACAATTTAGAGCAGGAAAGGAAGACCTTTCTAATCTAATACTAGTGAAGTAAGCTGAACGTAGCTTTTCTTTTATTTCTTCAGCTATTTCTTCTATGAACATCTGTGGCTGTGCTGTCCATTTCTAATGTTCTAAATAAATGATTGCCTATTTGTTTAACCTGTTTTGAATAGGCATGATTTTTAAAAAAGAAAATCTGAGTAAAAACAATGCAATTCTCAACTAAACAAGTTCCAAAGGTCCACAGGAAATTTTGTCCAAATGGTAACAAGATAGGTTCCTATTCAAGCTTCAAAAGTAGAGCAGAGAGTAGGTGACAGAGGTGTCAGGAGGTTCCCAGCTATCTTCAGGTGATGGCTGGTGGGACGCTGGAGGGTCTCTGGAAATCAGTAAGATACAGAAATATCTTGAACTTGAATGTTAAGGCTCAAATGGAAAATGTGACAAAACACGGGTCCTAAATGCCCTAATATCAAGACAACCGATATTTTGGATGCAGGGTGGATAACAGTCACTAGACATTGCCTGATGGTGAGGCAGAAACAAGGACAAATATATTTTTCAAGCATATAGTAGCACCGATAATATGTTGCACTTTTTGTGTGTTAATTACAGACATCATTTCTAGCAAGAGAAGACACTGATTTTTCCATTTGTCCTGAGTCCGGCCAACACAGGGTTAATTTTCACCAGAAGCCGGGATGGGACAGAGCCAGACAGGCTGACCCAAACTGTCCAAACAGAACAGGGTATTCGATACTATGTGTCACCATGCTGTGTTCCAGGGTGGGGAAGTTGGTGCAGCCAGGGAGTGTGCTGGGCACCAGGTGGTGGGAGTTGCTCTGTGCATTTCGCTGTTTTGTTTTGCATATTTTTCTTATCAGTATTGTTGTTGTTACTGTTTGCTTCATTTACTTTTCAGTTAAACTGCCCTAGTTCCCACCCAGGAGTTTTCTTTTTCCTTTTTCTTTCCATTCTTCTCCCCACCCCAGCAGGAGGAGGGGTGACAGAGCAACTGACTGCATGGCCTTTTGTTGCCAGCCACAGGCCAAAATTGTAACACGGTTGTAACACACAGTTCTTAAACTGAAGAATTTTAAGACCGGAAAAAAAAAAAAGATATTGTAGTTGGGAGTCTACACAGAAGAAGATTTCATAGAGAAACTGCAGTTGCTGCAGTTCTACTGCATGTTTCTTAGCTCTCTCACGTTCCCTTCAGATGGTAGAAAACTGCAGAAAACCATTTTTTACAGTACTGACATCGCCAAAGATTCAAGAATCACAAATTAAGCACAGAAATTATGAGATTGACTTTAAAAACCCTGAGATTTTTAAAAACATTTTGGTATCTTTTTTTGCCTTTTCAGTATGGAGGCATTAGGCTTCACTTGGGCCATACAAACTCTTGGGCATGACCAGAAGGCTGTGAGATGAAATCTGAGAATTTCAAATAAACACGGGAGCTGGTTCAATACAGAATCTATCAAGCATCACAAGACACATCATAAAAGTTACAGACATTGGCAAACATGATTTTTAAAGCAGTCTTTTTTTCAAGGAGACTCCAAGCAACAATGAATTCCCTCCTTCCCTTAATAGTCTGTTCCAGTGGCTGATTACTCTTGTAAACTTTGGGTTTTCTTTTCACTTCTCATCCTGATTTTTTTCCTAACTTAGCTGCTAGCCAAGGGGGGGTCTTGTTATGGCTTCATCACATTAAGTCACTAAAATATTGAGATCCACTTCTATTTTGAAGAAAAAAACAAGCTTTACAAATATCCTTTGTGGTTCTGTGAGCTTTTCATTGCTGTTTGCCAGACTAGATAGTTCTTGTAGTGGACTGGGAGATGGGAGATGTATGCAGACATTGAGGCAGCCTTGCCAGTTCTTTTCTCCTGGTGAATCACACAGGTGCAAAGGACAGGTCCGACCACAGAGCACACAGGTCATCAAATTGTGTTGACCACATGCATTAGCAACATCTTCACCTCTGAACCGCAACTAGTCTGAGCAGTGAATACAGAAGGATATTATTCAGTATGATTTGCAATATATTCCAAATATTTATTCCTCTTTTTTTTCCTCCATGGATTGCAGTCTTGTATAATAAAAGCAGCTGCAATAAGTTCAGTTTCATATAAGTGAGTAGTTCACCTAACCCTGCTGGAAACTAAACCACACAGCCCTCAGAAAAGCAAAATTTTGCTATCCCAGTTTACACAGCATTCAGATATTACCATAAAATACAAGTTAATCAACCATAAAACAAGTCGCTATCATGCAAATTTGATTTTTTGAAATAATTTGTTAGTGTAATCTCTTCCAAATGTCCAGAGGATGTAGAGGAAGACAGTGAGAAGAAAACAACCAAAAAATCCTCTGTAACTCACCCAAATGACTGTATAATGTAGTTATTCACATTTTTCACTCTGTTCCAACACATAGGAACAGTTCAGAGGACTGTTTTGCCTGAAAGCATTTCAGAAGGAGGGGTGTGTTATTATTATCAGCATTAGCCCAGACATCTGCTTAAGGATTTAGGAGATACCACAATGTATTTTGTGTTCAATATTTTTCTGTTGTTATTCCTTTGTCAGGACTTCAAATATGTCATTAAAAGACAAAGTCATTTGTCAGGAAGAATCAAGGAACAGCATGAATAGGAACCCAATAAAAGTTTCTTGCTAACTCATTTTGTTTCATCCATGAATGAAGTCCGAAGGCCAAATATTCCTGTTTGTTTATTGTCAGAATAACATTTTTGCAACTATGAAGCCTCAAAAGGCACGTGCAGTTCCAAAAACGTTTGCAGCATACAAAGTAAGACCCTTGATTAATGCAGAGGATAGTGTTCATCTGAGTGTTAGTTTTGTTTTTCGAGTGATTTTTTTTTTTGCTAATGAGTTCTTCATATAATGAGATCTTAAAAGCTCAAAGAACTTTTCAAGTTTACATGTCAGGAATATAATGCATGACCTACAAGAGGGAAAAAAAATCTTTCAGTGCTTATGATACATTTGAGAACAAAGGGAAAATCACGCATCTGAGAAAATGTGTTCACAATATCTTTACCTTTGCTTTTCAGCAGGATAAATATGGTGTAGAACTGAAGCAAACATCTTCCAGGGGATTAAACAGTAACTAGTAAAAAAGCAAGCCAATCATACTGAAATAATATGAACAATCCTGAAAGTATAATTCAGCAAATAATTCAGCTAAGTAGAAATATTTTCTAGGATGCCTAAATGTAACTTTAGTCTCTTTCATCTGGCATGGTTTTTATTTGGAACATTGAGATTAAAGGACACAATTTCTAACCCAATTTGTAGAGAATGAGTTCATTGCTTCTGGTTCTATTTTAATTAGGTGATAGATTTATAGATGTTATGACCATGATACATTTTTCCTGAAAGACACAAAAACCAAAGCCATAAAAAGTAAGAGTTGAATTCTTTGATCCATTAAAATCTGACACATTGACACTTCACATCTTGTATACTTATGTACAAGTGCTTATGTCTTTTGAAACCAGCTAGTTTTTATCTCAGCTACTATCATCAGATTTGTGAGGTTCATCAGTCTATTAATATGTCTGCCTGAAAGATATCTAATATGAAATTTCAGATCCTGAGCAGGAGTTATGTGCTGATCAGTGGGCCCCAATGGTACCAGGTGTAAGTATAGCTAAATGAACAAATCATTAAGTAGCAGATAAAGAGAAAAGAAAGAAAAGAAAAATGTGTGTGGTAACATTGCAGTAAAGTACAGACAGAGCATTCAGTGTCACCAGTTTCAGCTTTCTTTCCACAGGCCACCACACATTCCTCTGTAATTATGAAAACATTATTATGGCACGCTTAAATCCTGTATGATTTGGCAGTGATGCTGTGTATTTACTGTTCTGGCAGTTCATAACACTGTCATTACATGTACAAACAGCTGACAATACAACAAGGAATTCCAAAATTTGTTTTCCTTCAATGCAGTGACCCATTCACACCTTTCATAAAGTTAATGTTGACTGCATTCTTTGGGAAAATGTACAATAATTATTTCCTAGATAAATACACTATTATTCTTTTCGTTCAACTGTCATTTTGACAGTTACTTCTCCTCCTAATATTCTTTTTTAAGAAAGGCATATATTAGAAATTAAATTTGAAAAAAATCTTACCATGTTTCGATTTTAAAGCAGGAAAACACATGTTTATATTCTCTGGAGACTGTTATGCATTTTAACTCAGAAATTTTTAAGAATAAAACTTTGTGGAACTATTGTTCAACGTTCTTTCCTTAGAAAATGTAACAGCTGAGAAAACAGAGAGGCTTACATAACATGGTAGGCACAGCTGTCTTTTTTTGCTGTATCTTTTCAAGATTGTGATCAAACAGCCTATCAGACTTGCAGTTCTGGGATTTCTCTTAGCTTCTTGCAGTCTTAATAGCTGTCAGGAATATGTGCACTATTGAGCTGTTTCATTATTACTAGCATCCTGTAGATTTTTGATAGCTCAGTTGCTGCAATTTTGAAGGGGTTCTTTTCTCCTAATATTATAGATATCTAAGAGACACATATTGTTCAAGCAGTGCTTATGATTTCAAAAGACACTTTTTTTGTAATTCTGCAATGAAAAGCTATGTATGTCTTCATAGGGATAGCCTGATTGGGATGTAGCACCAAGTGCAAAGACATGCTCACATTTGATCCTACAGGAGCACTGAAAAATGTGTTTAATTGGAGCATATGATCAGTCTCCCTGTCCCTACGTTTAAGTGGGTTATTTTGGACTAGGCGCACAGTCCCCTAGGCACTTAATAGTATTTGTGCCTGCATAAACAGTCATAATAGCTGCATGGACAGGGAGGGGCGAAAAGTCTGTACCATGCAGTGCAGCACTGTGTGGAACTACCCAAACCAGCTTTGAAAATGCTGGCATGTCTACACAAGATTGGCTTACTGCAAATTCTTCTCTGCCAGCTAAAGTCACGGACCAGTTTAAGGAGAAGCCTGATGAGGTTGTATTGCAATGTAAGAGAGGTTAGGATGAGATGTAACAGAGGTTAGGATGAGACCACAAGAGCACCACCATAAATACTCCTCTTTGCCAGTTCTGTAATGTAGAGTCATGCAGAGATACTATGTTTTTGTCCCAGAGGCAGGATTCCTATGGCAGCAATGTGCTTGGAAATTAGTCCTGCTTTTCTAAAGAATCTTAGCTGCATTATAAACAGATTGCTTCATGTTGCAGCCTTTTTACAATGTATTTTTTTAACTAGGCTTACACATTGCTGCCTAAGAGCGGCCATTTCTGTAGCTTCCTGAATTACAGGCCTGGTGTCTGACTTACAGCAACCATTTCATGCAAACCAACTCCAAACAAACTCAAAGTTAGGTCAGGGACCTAATTCTAAAAAGAAGCCATATAGCTATCTATAACTGCAGCCAAATTGGCACCTTTTTCAGAACAAGATACCATTTATTAATTGGAACATAACCATACGAGAATCTCGAATTTAGAATGAGAAAGTCAGCTTTAAGGTAGAGTTGATATTTGCAAAGCAAATTCTTGTGTGATTTATCAAAAAATTGTTCTTTTTTTCTCTTTCTTTCATTATGTGACTAGTCACTGTAAATACAAGGAAATCGTACAGAGCAGACGACTCTATCACAGTAAAGAATGATTGCCAAGGCTATGCAATAAGAAATGTCTCCTCTCTCCCACAGAGGTTAGGCCAAAGTTTGTAGAAGAGTATAACTGTTTACCTTGCAAAATTAAATTCTAGAATTTGCAGCTTTTCCCTTCCTTTATGGAAGAGAAATTACCATTAAGAAAATTTATTGGACAATTCCTTCTGTCAGAACTTGTCTTGGACATCTGACACCATATTTTGTCAGGCATCATGGTCCATTGTGACGATCGTCCAATGGTTTATTGATGACAGAATTCAGGGGCTTTTCCATAACTGCAAGTTTTTAGTAAAGTTGTCCCACCTTTCTGTTGCCCACCTGCTCCTGGGAACATGTAAAACGCTCCATCTATCTGTCATAATATACATAATCCCAAAGAAGTTTGATCTGTCATCCTTGGCTGATTTAAGATGTCTTTGCAAGCCTGTTGCTTGATTGTCTTACAGGTTAAGATGAGCTACTACCTTCAGTTTACATAAAGCAATCAACACTTTCATCAGCCAGAGTTTCAGAAAAAGTTTATTCAGTTTCGTTGCTGAGACCCTGACAAGGATTGCATACTGGCAGATGCCCAACTGTGCAGGATTTCTCCTCGGCTCTCTTGCAAGGAGCCTGCTGATTCACAGCTGCCACCAGTCAAAAAGAAATGTTACTTGGTGCTCTCGTCTCTAATGGCTATGAGGTACTCTGCCTCTTTTCAAGAACTCTTCCTCTGGTACATTATCGATTTCTTTCTTTCTGTTTCATATTTGGGGTGGTAGTGTCTCTGATGGCATCTGATGTCCAAAAAAGTTTTATTTCTTTAGTACGCAGTATGGCCAGTACTGGCTCTGCCTAACCATAAATCCTTGTTCAGTACAGGCAACAATATGCCATTCATAGTGAAGAAACCTCTAGAATTCAAGGAGGAAAAGAAAACACAGTGTATTTTTTGTAGATAGGTCACTGTTCTCTTTCTGGCCACTGCAATATTGATCACAATAAGGCACCTAGAAAGCCCGACACATCGCTTAATCAAACTTTTTTAGTTCTGTAGCCACTCTGTTTTCTTGAGTCTGAAATTGGCCTGGAAGGTAAGGTATGTAATAAATCTCACCATTCGTGCCCCTCTTTCACTAATCATGATTTAGGACTGACTTGAGGCACAGGAGAGGCTGACAATCATCCTGAGCAGCGGAACAAGTCAGCAAAATCGTGGCACCTCAGGCATGGTGGGGGGTAAGCTCCCACCCTTTGGCAGACAGCTCTGTGCCCAACCCCTTCTGCTCATTGCTGGGATCCAGCAGGGTGCCATGGGCCCAGCCTCAGCACTCCAACAACACACAGTCCCTGGGGAGAGCCAGACAAAACTCACAGCCCGAAGCCTCCGCTCCTTGTCCAGGCAATCATACAGAGGAGGCAGGACCAAAGATGTGGTCCTGGAGAAGGAGGTCTTCCCCTACAGTGTGGCAAATTGGGATATCAGAGGCTGGCACAGGCACAGGAAGCTATAGATTGGAGTAAGGTGCAGAGGCAGGGCAATAAATATCCTCTACCAGGGCTCAGGCACTCATTTAATATTTGTACATAGAGGGACTTAAAGAGAATATTCTGTTGTTCCACTGGGCAACCACAGGCTGGACACAGAGTCGGTTGAAAAGGATGGATCTCTGCCATAAATGTGAATGTTACTTAACAATCCCCAAAGACAGTATTACTTTACTTCATCCCAAGAGCAAGAAAATTGAATTTTATTGTATTCCTGAGATAGCTTAGGCTGATCCTGGTGCCAGCTGGATTAACTGGATCACAACCAGATTTATCCCACTTAACTTCAAGCACGTCACTGTGGCGTATAATTCAAAAGTAGACTGAACCCACTGCATTTCCTCTGTAATTAATGGAAAGAGAAAACTGGCCTAAAATTGACTACTTCTGTCTTTGTTGATTGCGAAGTGAGCTTGACCCCAAATTAAGCACCTTTATTATGTGTCTGAAGCTAAGTGGGAATGAACCACTCCTCTGAAACTCCAAATATCAGGTTTGTTCAAGTCTACAGTCTTACAGTCTTAACATCTTTCCAGCTAGCTGCTGTGCCAGTGCTTCGTTGAACACAGTCTATGTTTTACTGCATGGGTTGATCTCCTGCCGCAAACTAAGAGGGTTTTGTAAAGGTCATCTCATTAATGCCCAGCACCACAGGCAGATTCACAGAGTGGGTTTTCATTCATGTATGCCTCCATCTTCTGTGCAACCGTCATCAAACCCACGCTTAGAAACTCACAGTAATTCTGAAGGAAAAGTACTTCCTGAAACCATGCTTCTGCCCTTCACCTCCCATAGATCTACTCCCTGAGGATTTTTCCCTTTAGATATTTTATATTGTATTAGTATTCAGAGCTTTTGCTGCACACCTGGCAGAATGAATATATTCAAAATTCCTTTTTGCATCAGTGGAACTCTGAGCAGAAAGTGTTTTTCAGGCTGGTTAGGAAAATCATCACTTCTGTTTGCTATACGGCTTTAGTGTGGGACATATAACTCATCTCCATCCAAGAGTGTTAATACCAAGAGTAAACAGATGATAAAGAAAAATCATTGGGATGGAGTAAAACGCCAGATAGCATGAATTACACCAACTGATTCGAATCCAAGGATTGATTTTATGTATTAGGGTTATTCAATTCTTTTGTTACCTCTGCAGTGCGAAGGAACTTGGTTATCCACAAAGTAGTATTAAGTAAACCTTAATATTATCATTCCCTCCAAAGTCTCCCACTTCTCCAATATGCGTACTAGGGGTTTGCAATACAAGGGTCATAATGCTTAAAGACAAAGTCAAATAATATATTTTAAATATTAGTTCTGGTGTGTACATCCTTTTGGCAGGAATATAACTAACCTTCTGAGGAAAGTAAAATATTACCTAAACAGACTTCATAATTATATTCATTCAGGAAAAAAAAGTTTCACTTTGCTTCTCTGGCTAGTCCTATCATGGACAGCAATTTGGGTGTTTTTTATTCTTTAGGAATGGATGGCTCAAAAGATACAAAGAATATGTTTGAAAGCATGCTGTCAATCTTGAGTAGATACAACACATGCCTTGGGCAGAATTTGACTGAAATATGAGGGAGAAAGGTAATGAGATTAACTTGAATTGCCACTTACAGAGGACTGTTTTGAAAAGAATTGCTTTATACTAAGCTAAAGAAATTGTTAGCTGAATGCAGACAGTGAAAGAAGTTCTATAGTCTGAACAATCGAGAAGGTCAGGCTAGCTGAGAAAAATGGTTCTTCATTGATCTGTTTCAATAGATTATCAGTTTAGTGATCACCATTGATAAAATCTAGTTTTGTTCTTTGTCTTAGAGACAAATTTACAACAACACAGTGCTGATTTCAGCTAAAAGCTGAAGATATCACTACAAGCAAAAGCAACTTCCGTGGATTAACTCTTTGATCTATTTCTGTTTTCTCTGGAGCTCCTAGTCCAAGAATCACCTTCTTCAGTTCATGTAGAATTTCTAGAACTTTTCCAGTGTTGGACACATCTTCTAATACTGCTTACTACAGGGGAAAAACATCAGTCTTTCTGCAAAGCAGATAAATCACACAGATATTGCAGTTACAAAATGATATGTACAAAGTATCAATTTCCGAGTGACACAAAAAAAGGATATGATGTTAGTTTAATTTGCAGACAACCAATAAATATATTCTCTCCATCTGTATCCCAGACACAAAATTTAGAAAGATGGAATTCTGTGACAAGAAGAAATTACTTCTGAAAATGCTGTGGTTAGATGTCAGAAATAGTACGCAGCTTAAGGGAATATGATATAAGTAAGAAGCAGGTTTGTATGCATTATCGCTGTCCCATAATTTAAAAATCAGGTGATAGCATGGCAGTGAGATTTTTAGTGTATTGGAAAAAGAAATTTAATAATTTCAGGTATAGATCAGTGGTCTATCTAAGAGACCTATTGCTGTGTTACAAACTATGAAAGCAGTAAGACCAGTCATGCTATCCTACCCCAAGACAGAGCCAGAAGGGATCTTGTCAGACTTCAGTTGAAAAGCCAGTAACAATGGCAGGCACTTTCTTCTTCACAATGTCTGTCACAACACATTTGTATCTGGAAATAGATGGATGCCGTTTCTGGTGGAGCTATTCAGAGTAATCTGCAAAATTCACACCTACCTAATTCCAGAAACCATATTTAAGTTTTTTCACAGATAAATTTTGTCTAATATAAAACACAATATTTTTAGTGATGATATCTTGAGGCAACAGTAGTAGAATTACTTATCATATCTATCTAAATGTGTCTGTTCAGAAAAATCTAGTTGGTTAAAAAAAAAAACACATTAAACAGAAACTTCACCTTCCACACTTTCAGCTCAATGCTACTCAGTAGTCACACATTAAAAACTTCCTTATTAGCATTATATGATTTGAAAATAAAAGATTCTGCAGTAAGCTGTACCTATGTGTGTACTGGAAATTGGCACCACAGGAGGAGGCAGGCAGGCACATGACATTCTGAAACTCAGTGTTTTGTTACAACCTGCCAAATATGGTCAATTTTAATATTTTTCTTTCAAACACACTAGTTGTCACTCAAGCTGTGGTGATGCTCACTACGCATTCTGCTTTATCAATTTACTGGTAGAGGTTAGTTAATTTAAATGCAGGAAGAATAAATTGCATGACTATTTGTGGGATAAGATCTCTAACATTTACTTGTGGACATATTCTTCTCTTCAACCATACAAAGAAATGCCTAAGCTACAAGAAGAAAACATTCAAAACAGTCTAAAGAACTTTGAAGGTCTAAGTTTCAATTTTTAAATAATTCGGGCTCTAGGAATTTAAGTTGAGTGGGAAAACCACTGACTTTGGCTCTTTGATAGTTAGATGGCTTTTGAAAATACAATGTGGTCATCTTTGAAAATAGGAAGGACTTGATCAGAAAGCAACTTTGGCCAGAAGTTTAGTGCCATCATTTAGCAACTGAGCACTTCATATGAATACCAGTCAGGAATATGCAGAGTTGAAACCCAAAGTACCCTATTCCAAAATAAAAACAGTTACACCAATGATACATCCTATACAATTTATATACCTTATCCTACCCTGTCTTCTACATCTAGGTGCCTGAGTTTTAAGGTAATCAAAACTAATCTGCTTTTAAAAGCATATGATAAAATACTACTCTAAAGGCATGTACAGCACAGATACAACAGGGAGTCAGGAAGAAGTATTTTACTTGCTGATCCCTCTGCCGGTATGACTTTCTACCCAGGTACATTTTCTGGACCTGATGGGTTTACCGAGACAGGGAAGGCAGCTGCCTGGTGCAACATGTGCACTCTGAGTCATACAAGATGGCACTGGCAAATGATGTATTTCCATGCTCATGAAAACCCTGCCTCCTTCTCACTGGAGTCACTTGGGTGCCCTGACCTCAGAGCTGGGCTACTGCTTTCTGTAAAGACCACAGAAAATTTGCTGTCATTATCCAGATATGTTGAGAATGTAACAAACCAAACTGAGTGATGGGTCCATGTAACACAGTCCATGGAAAGTGGCTCTGAAAAATATGTAACCACAGTCTGAAATCTTTACATATTTCCCCCATTAAACTCATTGAATCTGCTCTTTTCATCATAAAATCTTATCAGGCTGATCATGCATGACTTCTCCGATGGACACGATTGATCAGTTATTGATGGCCTCACAATAATGTCTGTCAGCTCCCTCAGCACTTGTGGGAGCATATCATCAGGGCCCGTGGACTTGTATCTGTCCAGTTTGCCTAAGGATTCCCTGACCAGAGCATCTTCCATCAAGCATACATCTTCCTTGCTCCAGACTTTCCTTCTGGTGTCTGGAAACTGTGGTTTCTGAAGGCTGGTGTTGCTGGTAAAGATTGAAGCAAAGGTGGCATTCAGTACCTCAGCTTTTTCCTGTGTAACCACATCACCCGTCTTATTGAGTGATGGGCCTGCATTTTCCCTATTCTTCCTTCTGTCACCTGTGTACTTGCAAAAGCCTTTCTTGTGGTTTTTAACACTTCTGGACAGATTCAATTCCATTTGGGCTTTGGCTTTCCTAACCTCATCCCTGCATGTTCAGACAATATATGTGTACTCCTCCCAAGTTACCCGTCCTTGCTTCCATCCTCTGTATGCTTCCTTCTTGTGTTAGAGTTTGGCCTGGACCTCCTTGCTCATCTGCAAAGACCTCCTGGCGTTTTTGCATGACTTCCTACTTGTTGCATGGAGGAGGAGATTCTTGAATATTAACCAGCCTTCTTGGGCCCCCCTTTCCTCCAGGTCCTTATCCCATGGGACTCTTCCAAGCAGATATTTGAAGCAGCCAAAGTCTGCTCTCCTGAAGGTCAGGGTTGTGAGCTTGATTTTTACCCTTCTTCCTCCCCTCAGCATCCTGAACTCCACCATCTTTTTGTCACTGCAGCCAAAGTCACCTTTAACTTTCACATCCCAAAAAATCTTCTCTTTTTTGGTGAGTGTGAGGTCCAGTAGAGCCCCTCTCCTGGTTGGCTTCTGTATCACTTGGGACAGGAATACATATTGCTCACTGGACTAGCCTTGCTTTACTTCCTCACATTATTAATACATCTTTCCAGTATAGATGACTACTGGAGAGGAAATAATTGTTCTGAAAAAGTTCATATTCACCATACTATTTCACATGTTAGAGAAGAAATTTATCTAGCTTTCATGGATCACAAAAAAACTCTGGAACAGGAAGTGGGGAAGAAAAGTGTACTGAAGACAAAATGCCACCAAAAGAAATTCACTAGCAAGCAAAAGGATAAAATATCAGAGGAATAGCATGACTCTGAATTGTAAATCACAAGGAAAAGCTAGGTAGAATACTTGTTCACCTTTCAAGGGATCAGCTCTGAAATGTTTACCATACAGTTTGACAGCTATAAGACACTTTTATTTTCCCATCTTTCTATTTTCTGAAATGTGCAGGCATTTATTGAAATAGAAAAGGCCTGTAAAGTCTCATGCTGCTCTATATTGTTTTACAATCAAGGTTTCAGATTTTACCTTTCTTTTTCACAAAATGCTGTCATTCATAAAAGACACATCTTTCTGCCTTTAGCACTTAGTTTTCATTTCCTTCCAGTTAATGCCAGCAATAACTAGTGCTTCAGCATCCTAGTATTCATTAAATACTCATTTAAAACACCTCTTCTTCTGTATACTTTGGACTTTAGTGTTTTGATACCTAGAGGCCTTTTACAGTATAAGACTTTCTTTTTTTCCAAAAACAATCTAGCTTGATTTCTTTAAAACAAGATTTTTTTAATACACTTTATTTTATTTGTCAAATTTCCAGGCTTAGTTTTAGTCAAAGTGCTTAACAGAAAATACGAAAATATTACTTCTATATCCAACAAAAGTAGTGAAAAATATTATCCTATAAAACAAAACTTATAAATATAGTATTCCAGTGCACTTTTACTAGACATTCTGCGTCTGCCAGAAATAAAAATTAAAATATTTCTGATTTGAAGTTGTAACCCAGATTCTCTAAAATCTTGCAAATGTACCAAATGTACGATCACAGTACCTTTAAAAATAAAATGTTATACACTTTATTAATCTATTCCTTTTTAACATGGCATGAATTTGGGTTCATCAGGCATCCACAATCCTTTTAGGCACCTGTCTTCATTGTCAGAATTCAGCAGGGTTTCTGCTCAAATGTTTTTTATACTGGAGAGGCTCTTCCAACAGACAATTCAGAGCAGGAGCCTCTCTCGAGGAAGACACTGGTGAGACTGCTTGCATAATTAGGTAACAGACTTATTTACCACTATATTCCACCTTTTCCTATCACTGTGTTTTTCTACTGCATGCAGATAGGTAGACAGAAATATACTTTTCAGGAATGGTCCTGGGTATCCTGATAGACAACAAGTTGAACATGAACCAGCAAAGCACCCTTTGCAGTAACAGAGGTCAACAGCCTCCTGGGCTGTATGAGCAGCTGTATATTTTTGAATGCCACTACCTGATGGGAGTATGTGGATACACAGAGACATACTCTTCCAGAAAGAACACAGTGACATGATATGGGGCACCAGACACAAGCTGAAACCCCAGAAACTCTGATTAGGTGTTAGGAAAAAAATTGACCTCATGAGAGTGATCAAATGCTCCACCAGGTTGCAGAGGGGCTGTGGGACATTCATCCTTGGAAATATTTAAATTTTGACTGGACAGAAGCCCTTCGCAGCCTGGTTTAACTTCAAAATCAGTCCTGTCTTGACCAGGAGTTTAGACTAGTTGACTTTCAGAGGTCCTTTCCAACTTAAATTATTCTATCTTTCTGTCAAAATGACAAAGAACTTAAAGCAGTTATATGCCACATCGGCTATGTCTCCATATCAAGCTACTGCCAAAGCAGAGGCTACTAATATTCACAGAAAAAAAGAAAAAAAACACTAAAAAATTCTTCTTTTTCTAAAATTCTTTTGAGCACAAAAGGGTATGATTCTGCTCAGTTCAGTTTAGAGAACAACAATGGCTCTAAGAGTCTCCTCAGGTGCAAATGGTCAAAGCTGCCAAAGGACCTCCTCCTGTTCCTCTCCATTTTTAGCCCAGATATATTGCCAACCAAAACTCTGACTTGTGTATTAGCGAAATACGAAACAGACTGAAAAGACCAGTAAAGGTCTCCCAGTGAATACACTCTTGTGGCCAGAGGAATGTGACTGTGGGTGTGGCACATCATCAATTAAGTCCGATTTCCGCATTTGTACACTGATGTTGCTTTAATTCACTTGAAAAGTGTCTTAGTCACTAACCTACTTCAGAACGACAGGCATAACAGATGCAAATTTGTACCCTGTAACACATATTGCGGGTGATTAAAAAACACAGTACAGCAACTAATGTTAATGAATGCTGCATACCATAAATAGTGAATTATCCTTGTCAGTACAAACATTCACAAAGGCAAACCTTGATAGAAAAGAGCATCAAAGAGAAACAATTACGATCTCCTTTCCAAAGAGGCATTACAAAAGGTTACTCACACAAATCTGCCTGTTACTCTTGACTTTTAACTGCACACCACGGTAACAGTCTGCATTTGAGATACCAACTCCTGTCCACAGTCTGAAATTTACAGCACTCACGGAAGGATCACCAGCATTACATGACTCATCCCTTCCACACACCTGTTGGCTTGTGGGAGTTCATAACCTGGAACAGTTTGGCCCCACATTGGAATACCAAGACATGAATCTGTCATTCAAATCTTCTATAAAACACGCAACATTCCTGTCAATGTAAACCCCTCTAGCACATGGAACAGATCAGCCTTCGGTATTTCAGTATTCATAGATATTTAGTTGCATGCAGGACAAAACAAAACTATCAATTTCCTTGCAAACTGCTATATAATGTATCCTCCTAATTTATGTAATATTACTGACTTCACTAAGCTTATATCCATAAAGTAAGGGGCTTGGGTTTGGGGTTTTTTTATTGGATTTATCCACAGTCCCTAAGCTAGAAGTTAGATCTGCTTGCTCTATGGCTGTTACTGATATCCATACAAAATTTTCTGAATTTTTGTGTCAATCTTTGAAAAGTAGGTATTCCATTTTTTACATTTTAATGAAGAGATGACAAAGGCTGAGGTTCTCAACAAAATGCAAAGGAACTAGGTGTCAAGCATTCACCGAAGAACATTTAGGTACGAGACATATGTTTAAATTCTACAACTTTTCATAAAAATACAGTCTAAGAGGAAAGGAATACCTGAACAGGTTCTTAGTATCACATCTAAAATTCTATGCTCAAGAGCAAAGGAAGAGATTATATTTATACATCCACTACATAGGCCTAATCACAATACTAAAATTTTACTTCAAGTTTAATGACAGACTTCTCCAAAGTTTATGCATCCTGGATGCTTAAACGTCGGCTAAATATGATGACCTGTGATGTGCACAAACTCTGATTTTAGGTAAATTATCAAGATGTGAAGAGAGCCCTGGGAAGCAGTTCTAAATAGTGCATAAAGTTCTGTTTAAAACACCCCAAAACATTCAGAATCTTTTTAATTGCATTCGGAGGATCTTCATACTGTCACAAGACATAGCGTCCTTTACAGACATCTCAGACAAGTGTTGGCATAAGAGCATTAGAGAATAACATGCATATGTTCTTGTAATGTATTTACAAAAATGCAGGAAGAACATATGGTAGACACTATCATGAACGTTACAGGAAAAAAAATGCTGTGTACCCCCTTCTCCGTTTCTGATGACAACTGCACATAAAAGCAACATGGACAGAGTAGTACACCAAGAGACAAAACAGGTATTGATACGTCAGAAAATGGCAAGACAACAACCATTCATCCAATTGCTTTCGAGAAGTGTTACGATACAATGATTATGAAAGACAAAATGGATCTAAACTACAGCTGCTTTCACAGAGAAACCTTTATATGACTCATGCAAGAATAATCACTGTTTAAAATAGACATTTGGCTGAGTTAGGGGTGTTTGTCCTTCATTCTGTGGCACTTGGAATATTCAAGACCATTTTTGTTGCTCTCTGAGTTGAATTACATCCCCAGTTCCAATAGGGAAATTCAATGAAATTAAATTAATGACATTATTCTAGCTTTACACAATGTTCATTGAGAACAAAATTTGACTGTACAACTCTAGGTATTAACTATCCTCCAAAAACTAGATATAACTACTAGCGTAGTGTAAATCTATTAGTACTGCAACTTTTGCCATTAATTTCTTGAAGAGTTTTCATATCACTTAGGAATATCTGAGGCAAGTACATGGAAATTTGTTTCCAATTTTTCATCCAAAAGCTTAAAAAATAAAAAGACAACTTGCATTTTCTTTGTATTAACAGCGTAATTTTGACAAGAAACATTCTGTTTCAAATTAATTTGGATATTGAAGGTCAGGGAAGAAAAAAAACTAGAATTTTGACCAAAAAAGATACCATTTTGATTCTTGAACAAAGGAATCTGGGTTGTAGAAAAAAAATGGTGGTTAGAGGAGAAAGGACAACAGGACTGCAAGAGATGAAGGGAGAGAAGTCATAGTCTCTTTTTCACGTACAGAATCCTGAAAGAGTTTTTAGTACAGTTTAAGAAAAAGAAAATTCTTTCATTGTCCTGCAAATGTTCATGGGTATACATTTTAGAGACTTTTTCACTATAAGTGCTCGAAGACCTGGATTTCACATGAGTTTTGATAAACCTTTTCTTAGAACACACTTCCAGAAATTAAATTCTAACTAAATATCAAAAAATAAGGAATGGTGTACAACAGCGTTCTAGCAGAAAAAAGGATGGAATAAAATGTATTTTTAAGACTACTGCTATAAGCCAGATGTAACGAATTACATCACAGATGCCCTGACAGACTCAGTCTTATTAAGAGTCTCTTAGAGTGAGATTCATTTGATCAGTCACACAAGTCTGAACCAGGACGCTAGTCTGAAGTTGACCAAGGCTGCCTACAGTCAGCGGAGAGAATGGTCACTTTCAGACACCATCGGTCTCTTCCTAATTTCAACACCTAAAGTAAAACTGCCGCAGCTCGTAGTGGGAGGTGCTGCTGAGAATCCTCTACCAGAGCTATCAAACTACTGCCAACAGTTTGCACATTTATTTTCAGGACCTCAAATGCTCATTGCAGTTTCCCGGATGCTCTCTTGGCCTGCAGGTCCTCTTCCGATAAGCCACCACACCCAACCTTGTGGAAAGACCAGTGGCTGAGGTTAGAGGGAGCAGAGTTTCCACTTCTATAATTTACTGATGACTGATGGCAAAGTGGGCTGACTTTTCTGCTCATTACAGGTCACTGAGGCCACTGCTGCCAGGCCCACACAGTTCCAAAGAAAGAATTGTGTCATTTATATCAGGAGTATGTGAAATAATTGATTTACTATACATCAGGGAAATATCTCTGCAGCTCAATAGATCTCTGCATGAAAAACCCCTCTTATAAGATGGTGGTTAAGAACATAATACACGATACCAAAAAAAATGGTTTTATATATAACCTAAGCTACCAGTGACTTGGGAAAAAAACAGTATACGGAGCAAATACTAGACAGGATAAGGATAACATTTAACAGTGTGCTTTTTCTGTCCATAGCCCCTTTTGAAAATGCTGATGTCTTTTCAGATCCCAACAACTGAACAGACTTTAGCCATAATTTGATTGTTATATCATGCTAGGATAAATAAATCAAAAGTACTTGAGACAATACATGAACCAAAAGAAAAGAGAAAGTACAGATGTTGATTTTTTAAAGTGAAATATGTCTGTTCCGTATCGCGGAAGAGAAAAAGAGAACCATCCAGTGGTCATTATTATGTAGTCTTTTATGTTGATCAGAGCTACAAAGATAGCTGTACTGTTATGTCAGTTTTACTGCAAAATATGTATTTCTGCCTATATAAACAGAATCTGCTTTTAGAAATTTAAATCAAGCAATGTAGAAACTTTTGACTTGTAGTACAGTCCTAACTAATAACCACGCAGAGATGCAAAACTACCTTTATGAGAACAGACATATGGCTTCCTCCTAGATATATACTTTATTGCTCCAAAATTATTTGCTATTTTTTAAACAGACAATTATTGTTAAAAGAGCATATATTTACAACTATATTGCTAATTTTGACATTCAACCAGTACGATTTTGGTTTTATTGTTATTATCACATAAGAAAAGCTTTTTACACTGTTTGAATCACTTCCATTCTTCTTATGTATTCAGGTTGTACCCAGTACAGCCTAATCAGCTGTGATAACCAAGGCTTGCTTTATTTCTCAGGATACTGCTTTCTTAATTGTAAGAAATAAAATTATTTGCCCCATCATGGCAGCAAAATGACAATATGAGTTTGCCTATTTATGAGCTACAGAATTTGCTGCATTGAAATTAGGAAAACCCAAGGGTTTTCCAACAGGTAGCTGCACTTTTTGTCCAGATCATATGCTTTTCATTTGTGAGAAACCATCAACAGCAAAAAACAATAACATAATTAAAGCTTGGACCTTAACAGAGTGTTTGTGTCAGAGACTGAGATTTTTCTGGTTAAGAGACAAGCTATGCAACACTTTTTAACTCAGTGTGACAGTACGAAGAAAGTTGAGACATATCTTGGTAAATGCACACTGCTGCATAACAAATTAGGTCCGCAGTCTTTAATTTGATATTCTGCAAACTCACGCCATGGAACAGTTGAAAGCTGTGGATGTTTCCATGTGAGTGTCTTTAACATACACTCACCACAATAACACATATGTGGTGATAAGCAAGCCTTGTTTATGTTGGATGAAAAATCCCTGGTGTTTAATTCTGAGCATCAGCTCAAGCTTCTAACACTTGAATTTTCTTTATCCCTTGGAGAGGAAGGTAGCCCCGCTTCACAGGCTTGAACTCAAAAGCCATAATGGCCTTGGATCAGCTGTGTGCCTCCTTGTCCCACAGCTAGTCCAAACACAGGATGAGGACATATGTGTCAGGACAGGCACGGGTTTGAAAAGATGTCGTGCACTGTTTTTCCTTGCACACCCTGGAAATCAGAACTCAGCTGAAGGAACTTGTGCTGACAAAGCAATGCACATCAATTGGCAGCTCTGGTGGTCTCCTCTACTCCTTTCCTACCTTATCTTTCTGTGACTATCCTTGAAGATAAAAGGCTGTTTTAAAGCCATCATGACCTAAAAGAGGGATGGTTATTAGCTTTCACATTCCCTCCTCAGGCTATACTGTTTAACATTTCTGCTATGGCTGTCCAGGAAAACAGCACCATTTTCATCTGTTATACTTTCTTGCCCTCTGCTGGAAAACCTATCAAATACATGTGCAGAACTGAACCTTTTAAAATTGATTTTCCAACAAGCATGAAAATTACTTTCTTTACACAGTCTTTGCCCCAAACACTCATAAGAAATATTAAAAAAATTAGTTTCTAACTAAATGACCTGATTCCTATCAATTAATCTTGACCCCACTTCAGAATCAGACCAAGTCATTGAAAGTACCAGCTTGTCTCCAAGATCTACTTGCTTCAAAACACAAGGATAAAGTTGGGAAGAGTGGAGACAAAACACACGAGAGGAAACTGGGGAACAAATGCTTACATTTTTCTGTAACAAAACAGAAATGGAAGTGCTGGTGTTAAATGGGAATACAGATCAATATTATTTTCTGCTTTAATAAATTGTATTGGGTTTGTGATGGTTTAAGTGAGTAAGTGGGTAGCAAGTGTTATTCAGTTGTCAATAAATGGCTTCCATATATTTTCCTACTCACAACCAGAGAAGAATTCTTCATAACGGAAACTGAATTTTCCTCCTGCCATTGTACTGTGACTGTGGGGACATATTTGGGAGCCTTTTGAGAACTTCTGGGACAGAATTTTGCTTCTGGGTTTTATGTGTTCAAAACCTAAGCCTTCTGATTTTCTCCAGATACATACAGTTTCTCCTGAATAGCAGTTGGAAAAGCAGTCAGGTTCATTGGCTGTATTGTCACCATTCTCCTTTTCATCAAAGAGTAGTTAAGGTGGATTAAAAAAGTAATGTCACTGTGTCAGAAAGAAGGAAGGATAGTTCTTTGTCAAGCCTGCCACTTGGAAGGACCTCTCTGACTTTTAATGCCTCTTCAGGCCTTTCAGGCAATCGTAGTTCCCTCCTGTGAGCCATGAACCTTTCCAGAAAGTCTTTCTGTCATAAGTAACCTTCTTCTTTCTGTTTAATGACCTTAATCTTCAAAATGACAGGACATTTCCATGGCATGGAGAGTTTCTCTTACACAGCCTTACCCAGCGTGGAATGGCTCACATGAATAAGCGTATCATATTTAGGAAAATGGAAATTTTCTTTCAGCTATTCTTTTTTCAGTGAACACTTTCAAAGACTAAGCCTTTGCTTGATACTGCAAAAAGTAGCCATCGCTGCTGGAGTAAAACAGATGGAAAATGGATGTGAGTAGGACTCATGTTTCTCTTTTCAGCTGCAGTAAGGTTTCTGCTCAGATAGTCAGTTGTTTCACAGTGACTGCTTCCATTCATAGTCCACTAATATCCACAAGTTGCCAGATTTGTTTCATAATGTGAGCCAGATTTTAAAGAATTTGTTTTGGGAACTACCACGTTTCCACTGGCAGTACAGAAAGCATCTTCATCGCTGCTGCTGACCACCTAATAACCTTACCTTAACCACAACAACTTTTTACTCCCTGTAAGGTCAAGTCCTTTTAGCTTTTTAAAGCAGCATAACAGCTGGAAATAAAAAATAGATCCAGAAAAATTCAGTCAGCAAGTCCTCAGCAGACTGCTGGAGAACTACACATTACAGATTGAGATAAATTGATCCAGACTGCATTTATATAGATTTTTACATAGGGGTGTTTTATAAATACAGCTATAGAAAGGCAACATCCATGACATCATCTTCTGTCAGTGTCAGCTTCCACACCAGACTTGCAGAAATACAGTTTCCTTTTGCCTACATTTCTTTTCAAAACCAAAAATATAAGAGATAACATGTTAGCAGCATAGTAGGGCCCAGGGACTAAGTAATGGCATGCAGAGCTTTCTATTTCAACAACATAAGTTCAAGTTCACCCTAAGCCAGTAGAGGCGTGAATGTCCTATTGTGACTCCTCTAACAACCTATTGAAAATGAGTTCATTTTCCAAATCCAATTATGTTGATTTTATTTTCCAGATCCGGGGGATATGTTAAGATCACAAATAACCTCAGTGTAGAAAACAGTCTTCTCAAAGTTGTGAGTGGAAAGGTCAATGATTAGATGAGATTAATAAAGGTGTATCCTCATTCGCTTCGGGTTTTCCTCCTCTGTCAGGACGCCAGCGCAGAGAGGTTCTCCTGGCCAGTTCCTCCAGAGTGGTCACCCTGTTATGGGCTCCCATTGCCAAAAGGGGAACAAATCAAAGCACTCAGTGAGGAGTCAGGACCTGAATTTTTAGATCAGTTCAGAAACAAGTTAGTGGGGAAAGGAGTATTACCCTTTTTTAACAAGAGCTGTGTCACAACAAATATTTCTGACCTCTGAAGACAGAGCTGCCAAGCAGCCCTGTCATACTGCTTTCTTTTTGTCACACCTTGTGTGTACACGGTTTTATGCACATTTCAGAATGTGGGTAAGGGTTCCTGTGCTACACGTTTAATGCAGTTTATGCCAGGAGTGATAAAAAGTGAGTTTAAGGAGGACAAGTTATGGTGCCCAGCAATATTTACTTGATATCCTTTAACAGAAAAGAGGAGCAGAAGCTCTTGAAATCTAGCTTTAAACTGAAAAGGTAACCTTCATTTCTTATCCCTGTTTTTTCACAAAAAAATCTTCATTAGATTGGTGAGTTTACATGCAAAGCAGTTTACACGAGCACCCTCCAAAACGAACTTTCTCCCAACACCAGTAAAGACTACAGAGCAAAATATGGCACTTCAGAACCAACCTGCAAACTACAGTTCAAGACTTTTGATGTATGCCGATGTCATTACTAGCAATTTTTTTTCAATATTTTTTCCAGACAGGGTTCGACTCATCTGTCAGCTTTTTCATTTTCATAGACTTTTTCACAAGTAAACCTGGTTGCTGAATGTCATACATTTTTCAGAAGTAAAAAATTTTACACTTACTTTGCTGCAGTTCTCCCTGTGTTGTGGCAGGAGACAAGTCACAGTAGAGTATGGTCCAGTCAGTAGCAGTTACCTAAAGCTGTTCCTGGATTTGGACAGTGTGCTTGATTTACGTTTTCTTTGATGATTCTGATGTTTCTTCAACAAGTACACAGTCTTGACATTGATACTATTTTCCCCTATACCAACCAGTAACACATTGCGAGTTCATTGCCCATTCATGTTGTGGTGTTTTGGCAAACAAGTGACATTTTCTTAATGAGACAGGGTTTTTTTCCCATCACTCATTACGGTCTTACTCTATCCAGCAGAAATGGAAAACAATGATTCGCAGGTGTCTTCAAATTCCCACAGGGAGTTGTTTCAGGATTTTAGGTGTGTCTACAATTCACAAAAAAAAGTACGGTCATAAACTACATTATCTAACTTAGAAGAGTAACTAAGAGAAATTCAGTTTTAATAGAGAGTGGTAAATCTCTTTAAGCATTACTTCAAGAGTTAACTGTGATTACTGGAGTTTAAAGTCAAGTGAAGAAGGAGCCTTGTCTTGCAGTGCAAGGTACACTCATATCCTCAGAACTATCCTTCTTTAATGCATTTTTTCCCTTAAGGTCAATTGGAAGAAAAGGGGAGAATCTACCTGTTAAAAGCATCTCACCAAATACAGATGGTTTGAAAGCATCATCTGGGACTCACCTCCTTTTTGTAAGGACACTCTGCAATACCAACCACCTTGAAGATATTAAAGGAGAGTGCTTTCACCCACATTATACAGTCAAGAACTCTTCAGATTGTCTTTACCTTGCATCTTTAGTCTTTAATTTTAGTTACTTCTAATGGGCAAGTCATAAAGTTTGTCAGAATATGTTCTACAGAAAGTTCTGTAGACGTTTTTTCCAGCAAAGTTCCTTCAGTCAGCACACAGCAGCATTAGCCAACATGAGTTTCAAGTTCTTCAGTGAAACCCTTATCTTTTACAACTAGTTTCGTCAGTGCCACCACATAACTGCAGCTCTGCATCCATTCTGTTCTGCTGGCATACATAGACATGGTACACCTACAACACCAGGGAGCAGCTGGAGCAGATCTGGGGCTACGAGCTGGGATCCAAGGTGGTGGACCTCGTGTAGGCAGGGCAGTGGCCCCCGGCAGGGCACAGTCCCAAGCACTTGTGCAGGGCCAGTGTGGCAATGGTGAAGGCTCAGTTGAGCGCCCTGGTTGATACTGGCAGTGAGTTAGGTCTGGTGTCCATCAGGGGGGTCCAGTCAATAAAACAAGACAATAAGACACAAGACAGCAGCCTGCCTCACCACCTAGTGCTCAATAACAGATGAGGAGACATGTATTGTATAGGTTCACAGGCGACAGAAATATGTAACGCCTGTGCTTGCCACTGGCCACTGAAATAGTAATGTGTACATGCAGACTTCATAAAGGCCTTGGAAAGCCCAGGATACAGTAAGGATGAAAGTCAATGTTGAGTAATGGAGTAGGAACCGTGGTAGTCCTACAGAACACAGAACACAGCTTCAAGAATGGCATCTCTCATTGCGGTCCATCTAACAGGAGGGTAAACCATAATCCAGAAGAGCTATAAGTCCCTTTTAACGTTCAATGAAGAGAAATCCAAAACTAACAAAGAAGGGAGATCACCAAATATGAGGATACAGACTGACTCAGACCAATCAATAAGAAGGAGCTATGCTTTGCTCGGCATTCCTAAAGATTTGAGTGTTCATTTAATTTTTATATTTTTTTCTTCCACTCAGAAGAACACCAGATTCATTCTCATTACACTCCATTTTTAATTTGACGCTCACCAGTGCAACCCTGGCGTAAGATCCTTATCTGTAAAGTAAATGCAGCAGAACTGCGCCCACACAGGCTTTCAGCTGCTGTCTAATCCCTGCCTGCAGCGAATTATGCCGACTCAAACTCTGCAGGCTCACCAGGGAAATTCCAGGGCAGGCACTCAGACTGAGGGCAGGGGTACAAAAGGAGGCGGAGGAGGGAGGAAAACTATCCCGTATTCTGAAATAAAGTGCTAATCTGGAGTGGAAATACATTTAGTCTTTCTGTCATGTCTGCTAGAAACCAAGTCAACTGGTGTCACCTCTAAGACAGCCCATGGTATAAGAAAACTTTTTTTGCTGAGATCTTTGTGGACATGGTTATTTTTATTGGAAACAAAGACTTTGAACATGGATCATTATGACTTATGTTTAAAATAGAATGAATGTTATTTGAGTCACTTCCAAATTAACATGATTGTTTAAAAATATATGAAGTGCTTCACTGAATTTTAATCTCTCTACTGCAAAAACAATTTTAAAAGATTACAGCCTTGTACATTTTTAGAAGGATGTAATCACACTAGCTAAAACATAAATTTCATACACCACAATAATTTTTAATCATTCTGCGCTGCACATACACAGCATTCAAATGTCTCTTTCAAATGTCAAAATAAAATTAATATTTATTACCACACCTCTGAACTAGCACATTCACAAAACTGAAACTCAGGACATTTTCTACTAAGCTGTCTAAGCCATTTTGTATGTTCTCAGTTAAATGCATTTTTTAGAGCTATTCCTCTGCCTCAGGGACTTCCAGAATTTCTGAAGCACTTTATGGCTTTTTTCACTAAATCCTTCAGGAAAAAACACTCAGGTCAAGCCAAGAAGGGGATCCCAATTCCAGAGGTGGCTTTTCTATGTTGCTAGTTTGCTGTAAATAAAGCCATAAGAATAATTGACATTGCTGAACCATACATACACAAAAGGCAGCACCTGAGCAAATACATCAAATTAAACACAGATAAGCCATGCTCAAACCAAAAGCCTTTGGCTTTGACACATCCAGGGCACGGGGGAAGTTCACAGGCTCAGGGCGGGATCTGCAAGAACAACAGCTCCCCAGCAGGGCAGAATAAAGTGCAGGTCCTCAATACCTCCTAGTTTGGGGAAAAAAATGTAGCTCCAAATGAGAACTTCATGGGCTCAAACCCACCTGCGAAAGTATCAAACAGACCTGTGGGATCACATCAGAGAGAGCTGTTGTTCCCAGTCCCTACCGTGATCTAAACACTGGGGAGTTTCAAACTTGGATCTCTGACTTCTGCAGCATAGGGCATGGAGAGCAAGGAGGTCCCTATACCCTTCTCTTTGCAGCTCCTTTGTGCGATACCCTCACTCTAATGAGGGCTGTAGCAGATCAGGTCTCTCTCCAGAGAAATGTGCAAAGGATTTTGTGTATCCTCCATGACCTGTGTGCTGAGTTTCTTAGACCTCCCAGGATTTTTTTGACTGTGTTCACACTCTGCAGCCAAACCTGAGGCACATAGAAGACTTTGGTGGAGAAAACAAAAATCATGCCAAAATGCATTCCTGATACTAGCCATGTGTTACTTGGAAGCACAAAACAAACAGACCCACTAGCATCCATGCTCCTAAATCACTTCACTGCCTTTGAAAAATCCCATTCTTCCCATAAAAGCACTAGTCGACAAAGATCACGTTGTCAAGCAGTCTGCACGGAACAAAAATCCAAGCAGATATAATTGTTTGTTACTGCCTATAAAGCAATTCATCTGGCTTTAGATCTCTGACATAGCAAGCCATTCAAAGAGCGAAATTACAGGTACACCTGCCGTGGTGCACCAGGGAGGAGGGAGAGAAAGAAGCACCTTTTACTATGTTGAATTCAGCCGACTGGAAGCTGCTATTCGGATGTTCCATATAGCACACTGCCAGTAGTTTTTATCAGCCAGTGTTTTACAGCAGGACCCCCTAATACCTCACAGCACCAATACTAGCCGGTGATGGCTGCCTTTTTATAGATGTAGCAAGACCATGGCATTTATTACACCCCTGTACGCTGTATCGCTGAGGCTGTTACACTTTGTTCAGTCAGGGAGGCAGACAAAGTCTGCACAAAAAACATGAATTAATAAACTTCTAACTGCACTTGTGGCCCTTCTGAGTTTATCTTCTGTGAACAGTTTAAACAATTGAGTGTGACTGGAGGGACTGTTCTCAGAAACCATGACACTCATAAACACCAGCTGTCCCACTGGAAGCAGAGTTACTGCTCATCCAGTGTGGCAGCGGAAACAAACTGCTCGGTGTGTCAGGCTAGGCTGGAAAAGCCGCCACTGTTGCCCCATAAATGCTCATAACATAATGCTTGAAAATGCTTCCAGGACAAGAAGTCTCCTCTGAAATTATTCTGGCAATGATTCGTTATCGCTAAGATGTTCAGGAAAGTCCCTCTCCATCTGCAGACGAGGTACGCAGCTAGCCCCGCTTCGTGGCGTGACCTTGCTCATGCAGCTCCTGGCAAACAAGCAGCACTGTCGCACTATAATTATACAAGTATGCTAAACAGCCATACCAAAATTTCCCAGAAATCCCTGCTACTTCGCTGATGTCAGCATGAGGAACCAAAAGCTGTAATTAACTTTTGATTGAACTTTGATCTGTCTGAATGGATACAGCCTGTGGGCAGTACCCAGGCTGGGAACTCTGCCAAACTTGCAAGTTCCTATAGGGAAGAGAATCACAACTTAATGGTTATCCCTGTCCTCATGTCCTGTCCCCAGGTATTTGCTGCCCTCCCCTGTCAAGGGCGGGAGTCTGTGCTAGTCTTTGGCCTTGCTTGGCGTGGTTTCTCTTTCATTCTAGGTATGTTAATAAGAACTTCTTTAAAATCCTAGCAACACCCAAGCAAGGTAGCTCAAAACATTGGCAAGTCACAGGACAGAAGGTGAAATCCCTCTCCTCAAAATTTATCGCTACCCAAAATCGTCCTGTTCTGCGTTAACTCTAGCAGGGTGTGGGGCCCCATGACACGGACACGAGCTGCCTCAAGAGGGACAGAGGCTGGAAACAACTGCTCCAGGTCTATCGCACGGACCCAGTAACCCCAGCAAGAATTTGGACTGGAAATCTGGCAGGGAAAAACTGCATCTTGTATTTCTTCTGTTAAACATGGTTTATTATTAGTGTTATGGTAATTTAGGTCACCTAAATGGGCTTTGCATAATTTAATAAATATAATGATTTACTTAATAAAAGATTGAATTTGGCTGGGTGTCAGTCAGCCAGTTAAATAAAGATTGACTGATATCCAGGGAAATAACACTCTCTAGAGTGAAGGGACCCCATCACAGGGTTATGATGCCGAAGTAGCTTTGTTAGACAGCCATGAGGCTTTTGGAAGTAGATATTCATGGTTTCAGATTCAAGATCCCCAAGTTCAGCTCCTGCTCTCAGTGATCTTCCCAGGGGTGTTCTGTTACATGCAGACAAAGAAATGCATGAGCTGACTAAATTATTAATTAAAAAACATTTGTTCAGCTTTGCGGAGACACTCTGCCTCTCTCCCCTAGGGCAAATGTCTTACACTCAAATCAATCCAAAGTGCCAGGAGAAATGGATGATTGTTTCACTTGCCTCTGGTCCACTTCAGGAAAAAAGAATGCGGCCAATTAAATGTGCAGTGCCTCCAAAAGAGACATCCAGTGTCAACTGGCATTTACTTCAAAACATAACAGAACAATCAACCAAAACAACAACAACAACAACAACAAAAACGTGAGGCAGGAAGACTCCTTTTACTTTAAACCTTCAGAGACGCAACTTGTCTCCATCTTTTCGTTTTTCATTTGTCTGTATAGACACCTTGTCCTTGAGGAAAAGTTATGACAAATGTATACCACAGTACAACTTTGTTTTGTTCATTAATTTAGTTGCAAAATCATGTGGAAAAAGAATAGCTATTTCAATTAGTGTAATATCCCTCTTCAGGAGGTCTTGTAGATTCTTCCCTTTGTATGCTCAGGTTTTTATATACAGAAGATCAGATTTTGTGGCCAAAGTCTTTTGGCAACACAATGTCAGCAGTCAATCTACATCAAATATTACCATTACTGTAAAGTAATAACTAGTTTTTATCCCTCAGCTGGTTGTCAACACTGCTTCACTTCTGGGATGGGTTTCTTTCAACCAGTTGTAGACATTTTTGTCTGAGCTGGTCATCTCAGACTCCATTTAAACTTACACGAAAGGATATGGCACTTTCAGGGTACAGCTCCTTTCAGATCTATTTTACTAAACATGTAGGCCTTTATTGCGGAGTCACCATGTCTACTTCTGAAGTTGGTGGAAAGGTGTACCTTCATAAGGCAAACACAACCAACTACCGCCTGGATCACACCTCGGAGATGCCTTGTCCTCTCTGTTGATTAGGGTGAATGGGAAGTAATAACTGTATCTATACTGTACTTTCCACGCTCCTGTTTTTTGACAGTGTTTACAAGAATAATTGCCAGACCCTTCACCCAAAAGAATTAAAGGTTTGCTCCTGAACGGTTTTGTCCTTTTAGCAGAAGAATGCTTTACAAGTAACTGAAAATAAAATCATTTTCTTTACAATAGAAAATTTTAAAATACAGTTGTCTTTTTATTTTGATTTGGAATAAAAATAAATTTTGAGCTTGCTGCAAAATATATTCTCTGATTTGTTTGGTTTTAAAAATTGTGTGTGTCTGTTTCTGAAATTCTATTTGAATTTTAGTTTAGTTTCTATCTAAGATGTTTTTGCTGTTTTGCCTGAGGTCATGCCATGTCAACAGAAGTTCATGTTAGCAGCATCGAGGTGGAAATAGGCAACCTCCAGACGTCCCTTCCAACACAAGCTTTTCTGTGATCAGTATACAGTAGTCATTATTACATTTTAATATCACAAACCCTAAAAGGTGTATTAATCTGCATTGATCAACATTAAAGCTTATTTAATGTTACAAGTTTTAAACAGTACTTTGTGAATGTCTAGAGAGACAGAAGTGTCGCACATGAGCAAATTTAAAATTCAGGGCCCTCTGCTTTCTCTTGTCATTCTATAGCACCCAAGAGGGAGGAGAGCAATTAAGTATTTGACTAATTGAAAAGTTTTATTTGCCTTTCTTTGTTCATGCTTGACTTCCTTCTTTGCTGTTCCTTCTTTCTGCTCCTGTTCCTGCTTGCTGTATTTGAAATGGACTGAGTATCCTCATGGATAGTCACTTAAAGAGGAATGCGTCCTTGCTGAACAATTATTTCTAAAGTCCACGTTGCCTTTGGGCAGGTCTTCTTAACATCTTTTTCATGGATGATATCATAAACTTCAAACTAATCTGTCATGTACAGCAACGGACTTACATGGTGTTAGTTTGTTTTACTTTGAGCTAAGACCTTTAAACCTGTAAAATCATTTGAGGGTATATTGAACAGAAGTGTGACTTCCCTTGAGCTTTGTCAATACTACTTGCATACTTTTCTAGAAAATATTCAGGGATTTTCATGAAATAGTAAATAATAAGCAATAGCTGTGCAACAATTGTGGGATGAAAATTTCTAGTTCAATTAGCTATGTGCTTTTCTTATACACGTATAACTGTTATACACATCCTGCCAGGACTACAAGACACATGAAACCCCAACAAAATTCGCATCACCTTGAACCTAAATATTCATAACAAACTTCTGACATACACCAAAGTGAGACTGAAAGCACTGAAGTGAAAGAAAAATTGTGTTGCTTTTCAAAGTAAATATGAAAAGAAAACTGTCAGTAAAAGATATAGAAATATTAAAAAAAAAATCTAGCCGGAAAACAGACATACGCCTCTTTTCTAAACTGATAATTTTGCTGTCTCTTATTTTTATATTGGATTCCTGTCTAGACCTCAGACAAGAGGCTTACTGATTACCCAGTTTGGGACAAATTAGGAGATTAAGTCCATTGTGCTACACAAAAGATTTTATTTGTGGCTATGCAGCTGGCTAAGAGCAAAACAGTCAGAGGCAGTATACAGGCCATTCCACCTTCCTGAAATTTCAGTCCATAATAAGTGCTAATTTCCCAGGCAGATTTCTAGTCTTCAGTTTACTTACTCTACAAAACAGATAATGAAGCAGAAATCAAGTATTCTGTCATCTGAAAGTTTTTGGCTGTCATCTGAAGGATTTTTTCCTTCATGGAACACTATGCAACTAGATTCTACACCCACGGATCCTTAGGAGATAAAATACCATTGCAACAACAAAACATTTCTTGAAAGACTAACTCACTCTCCAAAAAAGAGACTACTGGAAGATCTGTCTGGTAATATTTGTTGCTAAACTCTAACAGCTTTCCCTGGATCTCCTTTCACATCTCACTAATAAGAAGAAGATAATATCTTCATCTATTTCACCCTAATTATTGGACAACAGCCTGAAATAAACAGGAAGAGCCACTGGAATACAATATATAATCATTCTCACACACTTCCTATACCACGACAGATAGAAGAGTGTATTTTGACTGCAGTAATTAGAAATACTTTAGATAATTACGTCAACCTTATCGTGGGCTGCATCAAAACCAGAGTGGCCAGCAGGTTGAGGGAAGTGATTCTGTCCCTCTACTCTGCTCTGGTGAGACCCCATCTGGAGTCCTGCGTCCAGCTCTGGAGCCCTCAGCAGACGAAGGGCATGGACCTGTTGGAGTGGGTCCAGAGGAGGGCCACAAAATTATCCGAAGACTGGAGCACCTCTGCTATGAGGAAAGGTTCAGAGAGTTGGCGCTGTTCAGCCTGGAGAAGAGACGGCTCTGGGGAGATCTTTTTACAGGCTTTCAGTACTTAAAGGGGCCTACAAGAGAGCTGGAGAGGGACATTTTAGAAGGGCGTGTAGTGACAGGACAAGGGGTAATGGCTTTAAACTAGAAGAGAGCAGATTTAGATTAGATTTAAGAAAGAAATTCTTCACCATGAGGGTGGGGAGGCACTGGAACAGGTTGCCCAGAGAAGCTGTGGATGCCCGCTGCCTGGAAGTGTTCAAGGCCAGGTTGGTCAGGGCTTTGAGCAACCTGGTCTAGTGGAAGATGTCCCTGCGTATGGCAGGGGGGCTGGAACTAGATGATCTTTAAGGTCCCTTCCAACCCAAACCATGCTATGATTTTATGATTCTACATAAGAATGCTCTCTGGCAATCGTCCTAAATATGATTGTTTCTTGCATAAGCTCTTCAGCAAATTCAATAGATTGTTTAAGCAACATCTGAGCCATGTAAGTGGATGACATATTTTTTGTATGCATCCTTAACACCGATAATCTACAGTTAATGCATCATATTCAGTAAAATGAGTTTAAGTGATAACAGGTGTTTAGCATAATGGAAACTGCTGCTAGTTGGTCAACATGTAAATTAATTTTGTTATTTACAGAACCAGATGGTGAATTCTGGAGCACCAGCATGGGTAAAATTAATAAGCTTTCTCACTGCAGATCATGATGTCTCACCTGCAGCTTCACCAGTTTCTAATTTCAGCTACCGTGTGAATTGCAGGAGTACCCCTTTGACTGAAAGATTAACTGACTGTCTCTCTGCCCAAGAATACTACACCATACATCAAGTAAAACTGGCTAAGGGTCATACAAACAAACTCCATGAGAGATTAAGAGAAGTGGTAAGAAACAATAATGTTGTGTTTTTTCATTCTTGTACTCTGTGCTGCTTACAGTGTCAGTATGATTTGCTATTATTTTCTTCCTGCTTTCTTTCTTGTAACAATGGTTTGGTATTGCAGAAAATGCAATTTAGCTACAGAGCCCAACTCTTAAGCCATTTACATTCTAAGACAGAGATTGTTTTGTTATGATATAATGTTAAGTTTTTCTTCAAAAGCCCTATTTGAGAAACTCAAGGTCTGATTTAATCTGTGATTCAGAAGAAACCTTTTTTTCCATCCATAGTCAAAGCTTGTTCGAATGACATCAGGCAGTTACACATGCATGCAGAACTAAGAAATCCCACTTGTGTGGATTTCCTGAACCAAAAGGGATAGTGAAGACTTCTGGCACTATAGCCACGCTCCTCAGGGTAACACACCATGCCCAGCCTCCCACTCGCTGCACAGGACATGCGCAGTAATTGTGATGCAGATGGTGCACATCAGAGCCAGCACACTCCAGCTGTAAAACTCATGCATCCACACACTACAAGCACCCAACAGTAGCTCCTGCCACATTGCCAAGCACTAGGAAACCCTGAGCAAGCACCCTCTTATCCTTGAATTTCACTTGGGCAAAGCGTAAAGACACCAAACAAAACCACTTAGGGGAAACCCAGGCACAGAGTAGCCCTGCACATGTCATCGATGGGACACATCTTTCTGCAGAAAGTACTGTCTCTGCCTCTTTTAGACACCTCTCTCCTCACTTGTGACTCCCTGCCGGCATGCCGCACAGCACTGGTCTGTCTGCCCAGGGACAGAGTGACAAGGTGGCAGAGAGGAAGGCTGGGTATGCTCACAGCCCCTGCAAACTGCAGAGAAGCTCCTCAACCCACACATATTTCTGCAGGGCCTCTGCTCACATGTGCCCTATGCATTCCTGTTACATATTTTAAATTTATATTAATTTATGCATGCTGGAAAGAAATAGTAATTGATAATTTTGTGCCTCAGGTTTTCACTGGAGTGGGTTTCTTTGACGAATGCAGACAGAAGTGCAATCACTGCACACTATGCATTAACACTCCTCTTATCCACGGTAACTTACTTAAATTGAAGGAAAACATAGCGAATATAAACATAGTTTCAATACTAATCTGTACCTATAAACATTCAGACCTTATCCAGAGCTTGAATCTCTTGCTTCCTTTTCTGTGTGCATGCTTTTTTTTTTCTCCCCTTCACTACCAGGAGGTTATGTTTTAAAAATGAAAAACCTTCAGTGACTTACTGAGAATTATCTTGCACATATGAGCCAGTTTTGGAAATCAAGCGACATATCTTGAAGCTGCATGTCATACTGAATTATTCAAGTAAAGACTACCATATTAAAATAGGTAAAATCCAATGAGTCCTGCCTGTTATTCTAAGAAATCCTGTCTATTTTAGAAATATTTCAGTCTGTTAAGAAAATAAAAGCGCACAGCAAGGTGAAGTAACAGACATTTCTATGACTGCTTAGATCAGTCGTATCATCACATACATCAGTCCTCTAATCATGTTTACAGTGCCTCAATACATTAAACTTTACACTACCTGTGTTATACAAAACATTTCTGTTGTCAGCATGCTGTGCAATGTGTGAGACAACAAACAAAAGAAGTCATGGAGGAGTTTAAATTCCTTTTAAATATGTATGTATCTCCAGACATTTGCAAAGCACTGCACACTCACCAGCTACTTTGTCTTCACAATAGCAAGTGTGTGGGGCATTAGCTTGCCAAGTTCATAGAAAAGAGGAAATCTCAATAAATAAACAGGTAATTCAAATATATTTAGGTCACTAGCATTCAAGTGAAAGTTAGTCACCAAATTCAAACTAATAACATGTACAGAAACTATCAAGGTTCTTAACCCACAAAGCAGTAGCACACATTTGCAGGGAAATAAATGTTTTCATCATTCCTGCTCAGGTGATTTGACTGAGGCCACGTAAATCATTAGCAAGGGCAGAATTAGCGATCCAGGCTGGCGTTTATGGAGGCGGCACTTTCCAGTAGTCAGTTACAGCAAGTTTGTGGTGCCCTGTTTTATCGAGTGCATATTGTATGAATGCTACACAGATCTTGGGAAACAAAACAGGGAAGCAAAACAGAAACTGCAGGTACGTATATCCCAGTAAACACCAAAGGGAAGGGGAGAGAGCTTTCGATTAGGAGGAGTCCCTACATGTCCCAGAGAGCTCCCCAAACAGGTCATTAGAAGAACTGAGAAACCTGCATGAAGTGTTGTGGGCTGCATTCAGCCAGGCAAGGTGTTGCAAACTGATTGGCACGTCAATTAACAACTCAAAAACATGTATTTACAGCCTGTGTCTCTTCAGTGACCCAGTCTGCAACACAGCTTCATTGACTATCCTATTGTTTTTGCTTTATTCCTGCTACTAAAATTAAACTGTGCTTACAAACAAGTACATAGTGATTTATTAAAACATTCTGACCATAGACAACTGGATGTACAGCCGCTGAACTCCACAGTATCTGACAGAGATCCAGCTTTGTGGTGGTGAATACACATGTCCAATGATGCAGGAGCACCATCCCACAGCTGCACTTACCGACCAGTGGAAACCTGTTGTCCCCTCATAACATGCCTAGCAAATCCCTGCGTGGTACAGGGCAAAGGCAATTGATTTACAAAGTTCAGACTAAGAATGAAGATCATTCCTTCCCAGGGGAGCGAGAGGCACATCACCTGACATTTGCTGGGCTGTATTCTGACACCCCACTGAAGAAACAGAAATGCAATGAGTGCTATACACATAAGACACCATTTTCCACTGGGTATCTATATCCCACAACTGCACCACCTACACTGGAGAAAATTTTTCCTCTTAGTGTCAAAACACTGCTCTATATTTGCAGTGAATCAGTACAAACTTGTATCAGTAAAGCTGCATAGCTTCCTTCAACATATGTCCCTGACTTTTGTCCTGCAGCTGGCAATTTGTTTCTATTATTTAATACCAACGCTGATATGCTTGAATAAGACTGTAGAGTAGTTTAATTAAAGTATTAGATAAACAAAAAAATGCCTCTCTCTTGGAATCCAAACAGAACAGTCAGGGAATAAAAATTAAGAACGGAGGAAAAAAAACCAAACAAACAAACCAACAACAAGAAACAATTAACAGACACCAAACCTCTGATAAACTATTCAAGCAAAACAAGCTTCTCCCAAATCATAATGACGGCTCATTATAGAAAAATCTAACGCTGCACAAGCCACAGGGCTTTCAGTAATTGCGATCATCTTACTTACCTGCAACTCAGCAACAAAAGAACAAGAGGAAGGTGAAACTGTATAATAAATTGGGTAAAGCATGTGTTGTTCTCCATTATTTGTAGAAAATGAGTAGTCAAATTTTCCCCAGCTGAAGTGCCCAGCTAAAGTGGATGGGCCATGCTCAAAGTTCAGGATAGATGGAGGTGGTTTGGCACCAGTCAGCACAGGCAGAGCTCCCAGGCAGCTCTCAGGTGGCCGTGCTTGTGGTGCGAAGCTGAGCTCAGGATCCTGAGCAGACTGCACACACGGGCCTCGACAGCAAAGCTTGCAAAAGGACGGTTAAGGGCAGTATAGTAATGTCAGGAGACAGAGCAGCAGCTGGGTACAGGAATATCTTAATGTAAAGATGACTTCTAAGCACTCAGTAGGGGTTAGAATAAGTACCTGCATGCAGCAGTGCAGCACAGAGAAGCAAGCTCCCAAAGTACTTTAAATATTTCTAATGAAAACTAAGCACTTTTTCCATCACTGCTTCAGGACCGAATGAGCTCTAGTACAAAGAACAGGAAGGAAAAGGGATTGTAATCAGTTCACCCAGGAGCACGCCAAGACAATGGTTGCTTTAAAAATTAAACTGTGTGAATACTGTAAATTGCGTTTAGGTAATCAGAATACAACATCACTACCATTCCAGTGTCTTAGCCACAGCAAGGTATTAAATCCTCTCAGCTGCTAGAAGCAGAGAGTTCATCATCTTTCTCTTCTATCTCAGAAGCCAGCAATCCAAATAAAAACAGGCATACCGATGAGCTTGTAAAACATGCACGAAAATGTGACAGAAGGTCAAAGTCAAAGAGGCTGAATAATACTCCCATGAAGACCTAAATTTTGAAATATTACTACAAATCTAAAAGTATGAAAAAGCTTCTGTGATGTATGAGGAGGTTTAGTAGTTGGTAACTGTTTGGACTAAGACTGCTGTTCCAGTGTGCAAAGCAGTTTTGCCAACAGGCAATTGTACTAGAAAGAACTGAGGATGGAAGCCAGATTGGAAATTAGGTGATAGTCACGGACAACGTGAGAGGCACATTTGAGGAGGGAAGTCTCTGTATGCTTCATAACATCAGCCTGCAGTTCTATTGCACTTTTCTCTAAGGACTTCAAAGCGCTCTACAAGCAAGGTGGCTTGAAGTCACACCTTGGCAGGACACCAAGACCTTCTCTCTCATTCCATAGATATATTTTTTTCTTAAGAAAGCTTTCTGGCCTGTAAGGCTGTCATGTAAATTGGTGAAAGAATATCTAGTTGAAACAGACAGTCAAGCACCAAAGTTAATTATCTTTTCTTGGTCTCTGTGGACACCTCACTATCAAATTATGGCAATATTTCTAAGAGAAATCTGATATCTGCACACTGTGTGCACTGCAGATTTCAACTCCTCAAGGACTTTTAACTAGCGGAGGTCTCCAAGAGGAAGAACAAGAGAAACTAAGGAAACCAAAGGGTAGCTGCATAGCTTAAGAGTTTCTCACTTCAAAGTCATTTATGATCTAAGGGTAGGTCCTCTGCATGGGTTTCTATCAATATAGTTAAGCTAATGTAGGGTAGTAAGAGTTTTTATGTCTGACCGACATACTATGTCAGTAGAGTTCTTACGTTAATGCTCCTTGATCAGTACATCTGGAATCTGAACAACTTAGCTTGTCCCATTCAGAGGGTCACTTAATGTACTGGTGCTGACTTCATATGCATCACTTTGCAGTTCTTACTGAATTTCCTTTTGGAACACTTATCTGCATTAGAATATTAGTATTTCTATACTAGGAAAGCACTACCAGTGCACGCATAGTCTGCATATCATTTAAATTTAGTGGGACTTGATTTCTCAGAACTACATTTCAGCGATATTTAGGCACCTAAAGATTCAGCTAGCCGCTGAGGTACTTTCAAAAAATTCAGTATTACTTACACACATCCCGAGACATATGATTTCTCTCCAAATGAAGACCCCTGTGAGTTATTTGCAGTATGGCTACCAAATTAATTCAGGATTTCTCTAGGTGCTATGGGAAATTCATAGCATATCCAGAACTGGAATCCAGGCAGAGTAATTCAGAAGTCTTTACAGTAACCACAGAAGAATCTTTCTTCCCTTTAGCTACTTATCTCTTTCTTCAAAACAATACATACTGGTCGAGAACTACCATGCTTCAAAAATTAAATTTTCTTAAAGAACTGGGACAGCCATCTCTACAGTCTGATAGAAAAGGGAACACCAACCTTGTATTTTTATAATCTTTGTAACTTTAATTGTATTTTACCGAGACCTATTCCCACCTATATTCTAGCCAACTATTAGTAGTAATTTTTGACTGGATGTGTATGCACACTTATTTCCATTCACACGGCAGGTTTTGTAACTTTTTGCAAAGTAAGACTCTTCCATTTAACATTTTGTAATGCTAATGTCTTTTTTTAATTGAAAAGAAATTTTAATAACGTTATAACATATACTCCTAAGGGACAAGCAGCATTTTCATAAGATACTGAGGGAGACAATAATTATTTTCACAGGCTGTGTTATGCCCACAAATCTATATTTTGTTCAATATTGTAAATTGGTAGCTTTATTTAGTGCTTCTTCTAAAGATACTTACACTACTCGGGATTCATTATACTGAAAAAAAACCTACAAAGACACAGCAAATTAAATTTCAGGAGCACTTTTTTTTCTTAATTGATCGAAAGAATTATGGAGCGCTGTACAATTGTAACAGCCATAGGTCTAATGGACATGTCAGCCCGTCTGGCCTTCAAATGACAGGAAAGTCACTGCATCAAACAAGCCAGCAGGCTAAATTTCACTGTCACTACACTGAAATAGATGAGGTTGGGCAACTGTGCTTAAAAGCAGAGTTTGACCCATTGACTTTAGTAGAAATTGTGCTAGTGTATGTAAAAGAATAAATGGATCCTATTAGCTTAAACATGGTAGATCAAGAGCCAGGATTATTATGTCATTTACACTGGTAGGGGCCATTTGCAGTAATGCTATTGTGGTAATGCAAACTGACATTCGTCCTGTCTTCCCAGCAATTTATCAGTCTGGTGCTATGTATATTGTATATAATATGTATTGCATTAGTGAGTAAAAATATTCACTTTAAATACATAATGTCATGCATCTGTCTTTATTAAAGCCAAAACAATGAAAGTCTACCATCTCACTCTACAATCAATCCTCTATTTTTTATTAAAGACAATTCCATTATTCTGCAATAAGGGCCCTAATACATGCCCTCATTTTGGTGAAATTACTAATGCAGATTGAGTTTCCTAGAAGAATTACTGAACTTCTGTACTTTTTGAGATTCTAACTTAATTCATACACTTATCATGATAATGTGCTTTATTATTTGTTACACCAAGCTGATGAATTCTCCCTAGGCAATGTGTAATTATTAGGCAGTACCTATTACACGAACATTGAAAATTGCTGTTATATGGTGACTCCATGCAGTTTACACTGTTCTTTTTCTATTTCATCTCCTGGCTCAGAGTCGTCATTGTAATCTGTCTGTATTAATTCAAGGACAAAAGTTCTATTAAAATTTTCAAATTATCTAATTATGGTGCCAATTTCACATTAAGGTATAGGGAATTAAATAAGGTTTGACGTTATTTTATTACTGTAACATTTGTGTACTATCCCAAATCCAATCCACTAAATGCAGCTTAGCCAGTAACAAAAATTTAGGAAGCTTTTGGTGAAACTGGGTTAAGACATTTCTACAGAAGAATAAGCAAAAAGGCAACTGTAGGTATCACTTTTCTGTTCACATCAGCTTATACATGTTCCATATCCCTTATCCAAACAAAAGCCAGTAGATTCATATATTAGAGAATCCCACAGTTTTATCGGCTAAGCATTTCACCATGGCTGATTTTCACTTTACTTGCTGTTTTATTTGAGTTTTTATATCCGGAGTTTTAGAATACCAGAACTTTTCAGCTACAGTTAAAAATTTACAGTCTTGTCTCATAAAAATATGGAGAAAAGCTTAAAGATCATAAACAAGAGCACAAAAAGAGGACAGCAGAAAATAAACCCCCACTTTTCCACACGTATTTAATTTTCTGTACTTAATATTTTCTTATGCTAAATTAGTAAGCCTCATCTTATGTCATCTAGACAACCAATAAGTAAACATACTCCTTTGATACAAGGCTGACCAGTTAGAGATCAGCAATTTCCAGTGCCTGAGGGATCACAGAAGTAATACAGCCCAGTCCTGGACAACATTACCTGTTCTAGCTAGCTCAGCTGGTCACAGAAATGGTGGTCTCTCAGCAGCACAAAATCATCTTTAGGTCCTGGTCGCACTTATACAATGCTGATTTATAGCGCAGTTTCAAAGTTATCATTTCCCAAGCAAGGGAAGGTTTCTTCTAGGTATTTTTAATCAAAACCAAAACACTTAACAGTAGTCAAAATGTTTACTGAACTAAATGAAATCTTCCACTTAGAGCCAGCTCGATATCAAACTGCACTTCGTGCATTTTGCGCTTCGTGAACCCGGCAGGTTTAGAGTAGAGTGCCTGGAGCCCAGCAGAGGGGAGCTGCTTCCCCCTCTGGTCTCCCGTATGGAGGAAGTTCTCAGCAGTGTGAAAGTGCAGAAACTTTCCGCAAATAAAGCATGCTGCGTGGTCATGAGAGAAAATGTATTTAATCTTTAGGAAAAACAGAGTTAATGTGTTCATTGCACTGCATTTCCCTTGTTAAGAATTATTCCACCCAGTTTGTGGAAGCCATAACAGTGAATTAGCCAAAGCAACAAAACGAGTGCTGTATTTACTACATTACTAAGCTTAGAAAAGAACTTTTAGGATCTCACAGGTCACCATGAATATTTTGCATTCCATGGCTGCTATGGTAATGTGGTTCTGGTTTTGTTTTTCACCAATAGAGGAAGATATTTCTTCAGTGTACACTTGTTGTGCCAGTGTGGAGGAATTTCAGTTTACATTTCAGTGATGAGTCACATCAGCAGCGGCAGATGGTATTTGGAGCACAGTGAAGATACAAAGATATCAGGGGAGCTGGAAGAGAGGATCTGAGCATAACAAGCTTCTTTATAAGCCCTCCCTGCAGAAAGCATGCACTTCTAAACATGTTTACTTGCTAACATTGTTTTCACTTACTCTGTATAAAAGGATAACAATAAAATACTCTAAATATTCTTTCAGAATGCTGGAATAAAACACACCAAAAAGAAACCCCATAGTATGCTCATGGGTTTGGTCCTTGATAATTTCCTCCTTTATGCATGCTGTATTCCCTTAACAAAAAAGGGTATTACACTGGTCTGGTAAATACGGAACTGATTTGCAGAGGAACAGGGAGAGCCCCACTGGAAGCCTGTAGTACTGCTAAAAATTCACCAGAAGTCTCCAAGGTCAAGCTGTAACACTTTAACTGTGATGATGTCTGTTGCAGAAACCAATAAAGGGTGAGTATTTGAATGTGGAGAAAACCAGGAAACAAGCAGTAAGCAAGATCTGGTGGGAGTTTAGCAGTTTGTCTTTGGAATGTGCTACAAGATCATCATGAGCTTGAGTTTCACAGGCCAGTTAAGATAACTCAGGAGATGTCCAAAGTGACCCACATGGGGTGAGTGTCACCTAGGATAGGTGACTGGGATCCAGGATTGCTGCTGAAAGCTCAGTTCTCTTGAGACTTACGTGTTGGCAATGTCGCTCTCATGATACATGTCACTCAAGTGCAGAGTTAGAGAGCTTGCAGGGTAGAGAAAAAAATAGCTCAAATTTTGAATGCAAACAGGTGGCCGATAATTGGGTCATGTGTGGGGATGGATGTCACAAGCTGAACTTCTGAGCTCTCCTGCAGAAACCTGCTACTTTCTAGCTGCAACCAGTATGGGTTACTTGTAAGCTTTGATAATACCTAGAATAAACAGAAGAGGCACATCCTGAATCCTCCAGTTAATAAAGGGACATGAGGCAAAAACAGCAGTTAGGACACTGACCATGCATTGTGCTTCCCAGCATAGACTATTTAGACCAGGAAAAGGTGGGGCTTTGAAGATTAAAAAGTAGGTGGTGAAGATCCTGTGTGAAGGAAGTGTCCTAGCAGTGGGGGAAGTTCCTGGAGATCAGATCTACGTGGAGATGAATGCAGGGGCATGGCCAGTGACCTCGGCCCCTAACACCCAAGCTGGGTCACAATGAGCAGCAGCACAGTAGGAACCAAACCAACTTTCTGACCAACAGTGCCAGGCCAGCAGTGACCTCCCTGCCAGGAAGGTACAAGCAGATCTATTGGCCATAGCATGGGGGAAACTAGGGAGCAGGTGCCTCAAATAATCAAGCAGCATAAAACTCTCATCTCACTAGTTCTTAAATAAACCTTAGAATTCAGATCCATTGCAGGTTGTCACTCACTCTGTCTTGCCTGTGGCATCACAGTCTCAGAAGTACTCCCAGATCCCAACTAGACATGGCTGTGGTGATTTAAGCAAAGAAAGTCAATTTTTTGACGTTTTATCCAGGCTCAGACTAAAGAGAGGTAATGAGGTTCTCAGACAAGAGAACTTTAGGTATGCAGGTACCTAAGACACTACAACAAAGGCTTTGAGTAAGATTTTTTACTGTATATATTTCAGCTCTAAGTCCTACATTCACCTCCTAAATTCTTTACAGTCTTTGCTGTATGAGGACGATGGAGGAATCCTGGAGTTTGTGAGAGCCTCCACTGCAAAAACCATCCAAAAAGCAGAACTCTATTTGACGTCCCATCTGCCATTCCAGATTTCAAAAGGAAGAAATTTCTCTCTGCCTGGGATGAAATAGACTGATTGTTTTAGCTTAATTATTCTTAATCTGGAGAAGGAATTATGAGACAGCTTATTTCAAACTGCAAGCTTGTCATTAAGTAAACAAGCAACACTAACTGCGAATTAGTGATAGACAAGAATTGCCTGGAGGGAAGCTTGGAGTTGACGAGAAAGGTTTTAAATTTTTGTAAATCTCACAATGAAACCGAAACAAGGAAGAATCATTTGAATGGAGTAATGGACTGCATATTTGGAAAAATCCTTTATTCAAATAGATGAGGAGAACAGAAGTTTGTTTTTATCCACACGGAGCGATCAGAGTAGTTCACCTCCTGTAGCTAAAATATTGCAAAATAAGGACTCTGACTGACAGAAGGAGATGGTTATTACCACCTCGTTTGCATGCCGTACCTAGAGGAGGTTCCCACATCCAGGAGGTTCATGCTACCACTGCAGAGTTAACTGAGTTGTGAGAGAAACAGTGAAACAGATATTGCTGATAGCTAGTTTACATTAAAGATAGAAACTTACACCACTAACAGGTTAAAACCATTGAACTGTTCAGTGTAGAATCACTGGCAGATTACTTTAATTCCCACAGGGTGGGTGGGAACTTCTGTGAGAGGAGTGGGACAAATATTTAGGGGAGCTGGAGCCAATGTAATCTCCTTGTCTGTCAGCAGCAGTCTGAAGATCATGGGTATTTCAAGAACATATGCAGTGAACAAAGATTAATTTCTAAATTATAGAATTTTACCACCATTATTTTTTCCTTTGTGTAATGTGTTTGCATTATGTTAGCACCCAGGAAACATAACCAAGATGAGGATCCCAATGCCTACACATGAACATTTGGTGAAACAGATGGAGCAGATGAACATTTATCACTTGTTCAACACTGCAGTACTCCAGTCATTGGGTTTCTCTGTAATTCCTCAGCAACCGTCATGTGGTTAACTCCTCATAGGATCTGACTTCTTAACAGCACCTTGTGAGGTCCCTCAACCTCAGAGGAATAAACACATACAAAAATTACACCATTCTGTCTCAATTCATAATTCCCAGCATGACTGTCCAGAACATTGAAAATCTGATTATATTATTGCTTTAACTATATCCTTGCAGCAAAAGTGAGGCTGTTATTAATAGGTGAACCTGCAGTTTATATAGGGCATGAAAAATGTCTTTTTTTATTGCATCAGAATGGTATTAAAAACATGCTGCCTGCAAATACGAGCTTACAAAATAACAGATGTTTTTTCCATAATTTTGTTTTTTTAAGCATGAATTTAATTCTTATTTTCACTTTTTTTATTATTAATCAGGAAATTCAAAGCATTTGAACCACATACTTCCTCATGTCCTACTACTACTTTATATGTTCCAGGTTATATACAGATTATCGTAACTGTTTTGTTTACAATATAGATGTAAATAGTATTTAGACAAGTTAATGCATGATCTAATGCTAATTAAATCAAGAGAGTTAGAACAAGAATGAATTAAACCCTTTTGAGTTCTGCTCATATTTGCAGTGTGCATATGAAATTAAGGAGTCTTTTTTTCAGTACAGTCTACATCATAGGTCTAGAAAATTCAAGATTATCTATATTTATATTCTTCTAATCATTTTTATTAATGAGAGCATGACAAAATGACTGCTATTCCAGTGTAGTCTGAAGTCATCCAGGAAATATTTTTCTTCTGTGTCACAGGCAAAGATGACAGGTTTCCACAGGGTATACGTCCAGCAACCCACACTCCCTTTCTGTCCTCCAAACAAGGCTTCATATTCTCTCTAAGGATACTGAAATAAGAAGGTAAAATCTGGAGGGAATCTAAAGGCTGCAATAAAGGGAAGAAAGGAAAGGCATCTTTATTATCTTTATGAAAGTTTGACTCAAATCCCTACATCTGTATTGTTAACCTTCCTCTCAAACTTCTTTAAATTAAAGCCTGCAACTTCTTACAGCCATGCTAATGTGTACGTTCTGCTTTATTTTTCTGAATGCTTAGAGTTAACCAGTCAGTAAAACGCCATTGTCTAAAAAAACAAATGTAATACATGATATAAGCATACATGCACAGACCTGTGACAAAACTGTAATGTATACAGTGGATGTCGTGCTTTTTTAGTGCAGGTATTGAAGCATATCCTCCCTGGGGGTTTTGAAAATTGCTGATCTTGCAGCTCCCCTTGCTTTGTAAGAATTAAAACTTACCAAATTTTGATATTAATGTCTTAAATATAAAATTGCAATCTTACACGTGGGAATAATAACCAAGGAAACACCTATACCAAGAGTCAGTGAATTTTATCAGCAATTTCCTGACAGGAAGTAGAGCAGATTTATTTCTGTCCAACCAAGCAAACTGATTTGACCTTAAAAATAAATACATTACTTTTACTTATGCTAATACCCTGGGACTTGATCTGTATAGTACTCATTTGCAATAACATTTTTTTGATACTAAGAGACACAATAGCACAAGACCTAATGAGGGACAGATTCCACCCCTTCAAATCACTGTCAGTGTCTACTTCTGTGCACGACGACTTGTGGTAGCACTTGTCAAAGGGAAGGTTTTGGGAGTGAGAGGTCAGTCACCCCAACTCACAGTTGCTCCGAAAGGAAGGACTGCCTTTGAGGCTGGTCTCATTCACCATCTGAAGGCATTAGTCTTATGTACCTGCTTGTACAGTTATTAACACATTGTGAAACATAAGGAACAATTTATGTAAATGTTTCATACAGAAATAGTACATGACCTTCCCAGACATGGAAAAAATCCCTGGAGAAGCAACGGTTCTCCATTTTGCAAACGTGGGAGTTGCCTGCAAACCTTGTGCCTTGATCCTAGCAACTCAAAAGCAAATCAGAAGTAGCCAGGGATAGTTAGTACTCCAGAAAGTGAAGGTTAAATATCCTTGAACAAATAAAGATCTTGACAGACTCTGTTTAGACTTCAAAGAACGGTCAAAATCTCAAACTATGTGAGTCTCCCACATTGTGGGACTCAGCTCCTCTTCTGTGTATGCACCCAAGGCACACAACAGGACTGAGCTCTCAGCCACTTGCTCACAACAGTTATACATTCAACAAGATGTAGACATTGAGGCAAAGAGAAAAATTTTCAGCTTGTATCTTGGAATCGGTAGATTAAGCTGATGTTTGTCCCCTGTATCTTTATAAGCAGTCATGATTCTCTCATGTATGTTGGATATTTAACTACTGTTCTCTTCCAACTGACCTTGACTTGTATAAAACTTAATTTCAATGTCACTAGCTAACATCAGTATGGTAATCTTTAAATAAAACAGGCTACTGGAATAATTTCATGGTAGCAAACATACTAATACATGCCCTCCAAATAAATGGCCTGTACTTTCATTTAATCGTTTAGGATGCTCTGAGCAGTGGTAATGCGAGGATGAGAAAGAAGTGCCTTCCAGGGACCTGCATTAGTCAAAAAACTGCTCTGACATATGGCAGTAGAGATCATGCTTGGGAGCCAAGGGAATTTTTAACATTTCTTCTTTGATGATTCAGAGGGACTTGGTTGGTGTATAATTGGAGCCCGTCAGCACATATCTACCGGCGAGAATAATCACATGCCTGTGTTCAAATCTTCAGCTTTCCAACATCTTTGCCAGATAATCTCAGTGTGGCTGAACTAAATTGTAACTTTTCAAACACCAAAGGTTAGTTAAGCTTTCTGTAAGTCCATGTGTTGTTGTTTCAATAGCAATCTTTGGAAATATTACCACATAATCTTATATATTTTCATATCAATGTGGTTTATAGTAGGATCAGCAGTTGATTTCAATATTTATTGCTGCAGAATACAGATTTTATTACACTGTAAGACTTCAGAAGGTAAAAAAATCAGAAGAAAATGATTTTTAATTAGAAATACTTCGCTTACTTATTTTTATCTCTGTACACTGAAGTTTTCTCTCTGCTACACTTTGTACTCAAGGCCTGAATAGAAATGCTGAAGTTGAGAACTTGCATACGTCTCAACTCTGTGCTCATCTGGATGGAAAACGCTGGAGTGAGAAACGCTCACACAGTGTTCTCAGTCCCCTTCAGAGCAAAGGCTAGAGGCCTGCTTTCTGGAGAGGAGCTGCTGTCACTGTCACCAAGAAGGATGGTGAAACCAAGTGACAACAGTCCTTCATCAAACAGACATTCAATGTTCACCAGCTCTGTTTGAAGAATCATTTTGCAAAGCTAGTGTAAAGTCTTTTTGTCCTGTGCATTTTAACTATATATTTCATAGCTGAAGCTCTGTCCAAGACTGGTGCATATATTTAATAATTTTCATGTAATTTTCTGATTTCATATACTTCTTTGCTAGTAGCAAAGTAGACAGATTACTTCATACAAAACCCAATTCAAAGGAAAATGTTTAAAAAATATGCATTTCTAATTACAATTCCTATTTGGTAGTATATTGAAATTAACAATAATTAAGGATTGGACCAGATGATCTTTCGAGGTCCCTTTCAACCCAGACTGTTCAATGATTCTATGATTTAACGTTTCTGTAGAAATGCAGACACCCCACAACTTAAATACTGAGTAATAAAAAAATTTGCTTGGCTTTTTTCTTCTTTTTTTTTCTTTTTTAGTTTTCATAAATTGATCAATCACGTAGACTTCAGTCACCATCTTTACAACACGCAGTTAATGCAAAACAAGTTTGTTTTTAAGTAGAAGATTCAATTAATGAAAAAAATTCAGGTGAAAAAAAAAACTAGGAAGGAATTTTCCAACTATCTAAACTGACTAGTAACAAATCTGTTGTTAAGCATAACTCTTCAGGAGCACAGGCTTACTTTCATCTTGTGGCATTTTAACATATCTGAATTCAGATATTACAATTGTGATAAATCTCACCAGAAAAGACATGTACTGCCAAATATGCTGCTAGTAAAAACATGAAGACCCTGAGAAAAAAGTTATTACAGACCTCTTTAATCAACTACTGGAACAAAAATAATTATTAGAAAATGTTTTCATAATACTTAATATGATTCATTTTAGCTGTTGTTTATTTAATCAGGACTATGCCGACCAAAGTACTATTTCATAGAATCAAAGACAATAGAATTCAAGACTTCGAAATGGATTTACTTTCAAATCTACATTTCAGGTAGCTGTTTGTTCCTCATACAGGCCTCGAATTTGCAAGCAGTTGTGAGAGTACCCCTCTTTCTTTTGTAAAGATGTAAATCCTTGCAGAACTGCAATCTTGCTGTGCATGGAATGTTTTTTTCTTCTGGGCTTTTTTTTTTCCTTAAACTATAGACTTATAGGCTGTCTGAGGCATTTGTATGTTAATATTGAGCTCAGAAAATAGTTAAAGAAAAATGGCTTTAAACTGATATAATTTTAGAAAGTAACAAAACCCTGAAAACAAAAAATGGAATCTTTTTATTCAACCCCCTGCAAAGAATTTAGACTTCTGTTAAGTCTAGAAAACCAGAGATGTATTTCAGTCTTCTCATTCCTTTGCTGTTTGAATTAGCTTCTTGCTTTTAGTTCATCCAGAAAACTCAAAATGTTCTGTGTACAAGGGGGAAACTTCTGTTAGCTTTTCAAATAATATCTAGGTTTGAGTACAGGAGAGCTATTTCTATTGATATTGCATATACAGCTTGTGAATTACTGTGAAAGACTGAATTTCAGCACAGATTCACCTCTGTTGTGGGACACATGTTAAAACAACTTACATCTGAGTACCTCATATTCTCTTCATCTCCCATTTCTGTAAAGGCAAGGAGAAGAGGGAAGAGTATCACAGCTAATACTTAATTCAAAGAAACATTGCAAGGGTTGTTCATCATAGGCTCTAAAAATAGATGTTTATTATAAGCATATGTTAAAAGCTTCAAAGGTTTCTGTAATGATTACAGTGTTTATATTTTTTGCAGTATGTACTAGTCTTGCACTTCTGGTATGTGTTTATTGTAACAAGAAAAATCAACCACGGCACCATGTCTTTCTTTTGTTCTGTTACTCCTACAGGTGCGAACAGCAAAAGATGTTAAAAGCAATCCCTCTTGATTTTCTGGTACTTTATTTTCTTTTTTTTTCATGGGTCATGAACCAACCACACCTTCTACTGGAACTTTCAGGCTTCGTTGTTCTGAAACTTATGTTGCGATAGAGATAAATTTAAAAAAAAAAGATCCTCAAAATCTGCAGTTTAAACTCTCAACTTCCATTTTAATTAATTTGACATAATATTCTGTATTTCAGTGACTAGCCTTGGAATGTTTACAGACACTATTTACGGCAAAAGAGTTAACCTTCGCTAAACATCTATAGCCATTATTCGCCATTATGCTTTTCATCCAACATAAGAGAGAAGAAAAAAACTATGCTCCCAGCCAAGAAAATTATTTTTTCATTGTTGTTGGGGAAGAGGGATGTTAATTTATTATATTCAAATACTTCCACAGACCTTGAAAAGTGTTTTTCATAGAAGTGCTAGAAATTCTGAATTAGATCTAGAGAATTAAGAACTCGATGTACTCCTAATTTTTTTTCAAAGCAGAAAGAAAAAATTGTAGTTGATTTACTCGGGACTCTGAACTTCAGTTTTAACAGCTGCCCTTAGGCAAAATATAGCTAAAAATTTGAGAGTAAAATGCTTAAGGCACATTTCTTGTCCAAGAATTCTACTCCACTTTAATGATTCTGTTCCTCCGGTGAGAACTGAAAAACCCAATTAGGTCACTGAAGAAGCAGGATGACCACTTGCATAAAAGTCAAGACCTTTTTTTCACATATTAAAAGCTTAGACTGTTTGTTACTCTGCAAGAACATTTTGAGTTAATTAATCCTTCAATATTCTTGCTAATCACTAATTAATCCTGTCCTGATAATAATAATTTATGAGATTTGTTCTATAACTCACCTTGAATGATTCCAAGAAGTGAAACTCACATGAGATTTCATGCTGCAGTGACCACTGATAGAAATTTGAAACATCTGGACTGTCTTGGCTCCTCACTACTTAATTCTTTGAATAGGCTGCTAATGTAAGACCCATATGCCTGCGAGCATGCTTCACATCTGTAATTGATGTCCTGCTGTCTACTGGAACACTCTTCTGTACCCATTAGATATTAAGATGAATGCTGCAATCATCTCTAGGGAATAAAATAAAAATCAGAAGTCTGTAATTTCTTCAACATCAAGCAAGCAGTTAGCAATGTTACGCACTAACACAGTCTGGCAAACTGCAGGTTTAGTTCAAACACTACTTTTATATTCAGGTAGGAAAGAGAGCCATTGAAAACATATCAGAAATTGTAATGAAAGCCTTAAGGACAGCATAAAGGTTGGGTAAGATATAATTAAGAAATTTTCCCAAATCTCTAGTGTTCTGTGTATGGAAAGTTGTGTGTTTTCCATGCAAGTCTCTGCCAGTCCCAACAGCACTGTACTTTCCAATAATAAAGTGTAACCTAAATTGGCTTCAAAGGGTCCAAACTCTTGGCCTTCCACCATGGTCAAAAACTGATCCTGTGGCAACAGGACAGATTTGCATGTACAGTTTTCTCAGGTTATGGATACAGAAGACCGTGACAGAAAAAGAACCCATCTCTGCAGGTATGGTTTAGAACTCAAGTTTATCTTCATTGTCTTTATTTCCTGGAAATTAGCTGTCAGAATGATTTAATTAAATTTTGGTGTTCATTTTCATGCAAATATACTATAAGTCATGTGAAATAAAATTTTGTAAAAAAATTTTTGTGGAAACCACTTAATGTGTAGTATATACCCCATTCTTCCCCTTCAGGTACATCAAGAAACATTTACAGGTCTCCTGCTATGCACGACTAAGTAGTAAAATACAGAGAGCAAAAGTAAGCAAAGCATACATTCAAACTTCTGAAGAGCATATGTGAACACCACTGAGCTTCATTTAAGACAAGTGCTGAAGGGGACTTGTAAACTTGTAAAACAGTTGCTCTGTTTTACAAATGAGCTTATGAAAATTATCTTAGAAAATTATTAAATTTGAATTCTGAACCCATATCTATGACAACTAAAGAACATCAGGGTGAATCTGTATGATAACGGCCATCTGATTTTATGGGCAGAGTATAGAAACACTTTGATCCACTACGGTACATACTGAACAACAAAACAAATCATTGCCTTTCTGCATGTGCATCTTCCTTTTTTCTCCGGCACTGCTAATGGAAGCCTAATGGAATCTATTAAACCTTTTTAAAGCCGTAAAGGGCATTAAGCCCCAAGCATTACGCATAGGCGACTCTAACAGACTCATCTAAAAATTAATGTGTTAAAATAAATATGTTTTAATCAAATGATGTCAAGGTCTATCCATCCAATTTTACATATCCAACTTTGAAGTCTGTTTTAGTAGCCAGCAGACTCGGGCTTTTAAACAGACGTCTTATTTCAGCAGCCTGTGGCTTGGAATCACTCCATCCAACTGCAGACTCCTGAGTGATGCACCAAAGTTGGAAACACAGCTATTCTATGTTCCCTCTAGCATCCATGGTGGAAGCTGGGCTTTGCCAGATGGATATTCAGCTCTTCTATGTCCTGGATATTTTGCCCCTCTCTTGATTGACAAGAAAATACTAGTAATTTCAAAAAGCCTTTATGACTGTGGCAGCACAGGAAGCCCATCTATATTCCAAAGAGCTGACATTTAGAAAATTTTTGTATCACTGAGCACATTTCAGCTATCTCCTGAGGTGGCAATGGTATAGAATTACTAAACCTGGGTGATACTCCATTATAAGAAAACAACTTAATACAGTCCACTAATAGAAGAATGATAATGTAAGTCAGCTAACTTTGCCCTTAGGTAGGACACTTCAGGTAGCAGCATTTTCTCCAGGAGCAAGAGAAAGAAGTCAGGCATTACAGCTGGGTCTTTGAAACCACAGAGGTTATGGATGCATCAACAGAGAAGTAAAGCTTGAGACAAAAAGCCTGGAGCAAATCACACTGTGACAGCTGCATCCAAACTGCACCTTGTGCTTCTGAGAGCTCTGGTGAGCGTGCTGTGCATCAAGAGGAAGGGTACTTTCAAGCATGACAAATGTAGCTGCCATTTGTTCAGGAGTCAGTTGGCTACTGCTGCGGCAAGATTAAATTACAGCTGGAGGTGTCCACATCTCTAAAACAAGAACAGCTAGATTTGCTGTGGATCAACTTGTGATGTGTGTATATCTATTTAAAAGCTTGAGGGGTAGGTCAAGAAGCCCAAAAGCAGGTAGTTTGGGCACAAAAGGAGGAAGGAGACGTGTGCTTTACTGGCAGAGGAATCCTGTTTCGCTTCTGCAGGTAGAGGCTGGAGCAAAGAGCACAAGCTCCAAGACTCAGAGGTCACGTGTAAGAGAGAAAATTGCAACCACTCAAAAAAAAAACAGGAAAAAGAAAACGCATAAGGTTTTTTTTAATTGCTTAAAAGCATGGGAAAAGACCACTCAATAAGAACCACTACTGCAAAGTGCTCGTGAGGCTGAGGCTCTAGAGAATGAGACACTTAGCCTACCAGGGTTCCTGAGAAGGCAGAATTGGTCCTGAAGGCAAAGGGTTTTAGATGACAGGTGCCATTTCCATAGCATGTAATGCTCAAATCCTCCATGCCCAAGTGGTCAGGGTTGCCTGGAGCAGCTGGTGAAAGGGAAAGTTAATGCAGCCACATGATTAGCTTTGAAATGAGCATGTCCTCCAGGCTGCATATGAAAACTGATGAAATCTAAACATATTAGATCAAATTATGAGGATGCAGAAAATGAGCAGAGAAGCAGACAAAACCCAACAGATAACATGTGATCCAAAACTAAAGATGACTTCTCTTCCTTAAAGACACAAAAACTGAACATAAAAGTGCAGTTATGTGACCATAAACTCTCCCTGCAATTTGAAAGTTTTATAGCCTTCTAGACTTTAATTGTAGAACTAACTCTAGAACTTTTCCAAAAGCCACAACGAAGCAGAAAGTATACATATATTCCCATATACTTTGAGAGGCATTAATTGCCTTATCAAGTTCACCCCTGAAAGTGCCTGAAGGAATTTGATCAAACTTCAAAAACATCTTTCAGGTAAGACAGAATATAAAGTATAAATATAAGTTCACATAGCTATCATTTGAGATAATTAGCAGTAACTGGAAAACCTCTTTAAAAAGAGAGCACTTGGGTAGCTGTAACTATGTACGTTGCTCCACACTCCACAGAAATAATTGCCCTAAAATGCTTGAGCTAAGGCTAACAACCTATAAATACTTTCAAGGTAGGCCAGCTTTTAGGACACATAGTCTCAACGTTGCCTATTAAAGGTTGTTTGTTCAGTGATGCTTCTGTGTCAGTGAAAAGGAAAATAACTGCAAGATATCACTCAAAGGACTTGTTATACAAGACTGGCCCCTGGTCCAAACCAAATACTGGAGTCAAGTGAAATCAGCAAGACAACAACAAAAAATAAATGTTAATAATGTAATATAATGATCTTATCATTTATTTTTCTGTAGTTACTGTTAAGGATGCAGATTATGATTAATTAATCCGCCTTAAGCTAACAGTCACAAGGATTCATAAAACTTCCAGTAGACAAACCGTGTTTCATACAAATCTACGTCAATTATATATAATTATATAGTTTACTAATTTAATTCAAAGAAAGCCCTAAGCTAGGAAGAATTATGTAACTGCCTTCAGCAAGTGAATAAAAAAATCAAATATGAGCTATGAATGAATGAACTACAATTAAACATGAAACATCTTTCAGATTCAATATTCAAGTAGTCTCTTCCTCTGTAAACAAAACTTGCCACACTTAAATCTGTAAGACTGAACAAGACATCATAGATCAGAGCAACAGCAATCCTAAAACTACATTTTGAACAAGAACAGGCTGGGTTACATCTTCCTTTCTTTTTTTTTTTCCTTGAACAGTATTTACAGTGCCATTGTACTCATGATTTAGTTTAAAACATATTAACCTCATTAACTACAGTTAGAATGCTTCTCTACATTCATGTGTCGTGGGTACATTTAGAGTTTTTTTCCCTCTACATATTACCCTCTCAAATTAAAAAAAAAAAAAAAAGAATAACCAAAAAAAAAAACCCAGGCTCTTGCAAGTTAGAAAAGAAGCAAAAGCAAAAAGACCATTTGATGGTTACGGTCAAAATCTCAACAAAGGATAAAAGGACCAGAGCAAGGTCAGGTGTCCTCCGGGAGAACTTTTCTGCAGGGCATGCACAAGTCAGCAGCTCATCCTCCACCAGAGGAAGCACATTGCAAGTCCCAGCATAGTAGCAGTGTTCTTGGGGAAACAGCAGGATGCAGGGCACCCCAGGGAGACTTGTTGTTTTTGTTATATCTGAGGATTTTTCGAGGTTATGCTAAAAACATCAGCGGCCTCCAAAACAACCTCAGTTAGGGGAACATGAGCTCTCCAGTGCCTTCAAAAACATGTAGAAATTCTTTTCCCTTTATAAGTAAAGTAACATATAAAATAACTTGATGTTACAACATGATGACTTGCAAAGGCAACTGCCAGATATTGTCTGTTTTGCTATTGGACACAGAAGAAATAACTCTCTCTGTGTTTGGAACATCTGGTGATCTGGACTTAGTTCTTCCACCCCAATCTCTGAAACACAAATGTATTGTTTTCATTACTAGAGGTAGGGTGCCCCATGACAAAGAAAAATATTGACAAGACACTGGAAGAAATTTGCTTGACACAAAGCAGATCAAAAATACCATTCCTACCTTCACAAAGTCCATCATAAAAGAAGGGATAAATGGTCATGACTTCCTGGGTGCCCCCTGAGCCAAAAGATAACAGTTAGATATTAAAAAGAGACTAAATAAATCAGGATTTAATAAATCATCATTTTGGAATGTAGTAGCTAAGCTCCTACAGATGCAGAGCTCCTGCCTGGGGTAACCACCTCCCCAAGACCCTCTAAAACAAAGAAGCCATGTATTGCTTTCCCCACCAGTTGTCATCTCAGCAGCTCTGCCTCTCCCACTCTGGAACCAGGATTTCAGCAAGACACCATGGATGATAAATTTCCAATATAATACTGGACTGTCGCTTTTGTCACAGCCAGCTTAATCTATAAGACATATATGTTAGAAAGAACAAAAACAGTCATGGTAGTTAATGTGATTAATTGCTGTTTAAATCAGCAGACCACTGGTAGTGGTCATTCCAGTATGGCATTAGTAATGGGTCAGAATCTTGTCACTGGAATGCAGCTAATGAAGGTGATTAATGGCAGAAGGGAGTGACACACTGGTCATTCATTTTTCCTTAAATTTACAGTGTTAAGCAGTTTTACCCACATCCTCAGAATGATAGATACACTTAATCAGTAGTAGTAGAAGTCCCATTAAGTTCTCATTAAACTTCCATATCCTGTGTATAACCTTGAACAATACATTAGACACTAATGAGTATATTCTCCTTTCACTGTGCACACGACTTTTATTAAAGCACTCCACTGCCGTGGCAAGGAGTGTGGTGTAAATACACAGATAGAGACTGTTGGAGCGGGTTTTCTCTGCAAGTCTTGGACTAATTTCTTTTGACTAGTGGAAGAGAAGCAGTCTTAACACTAGCTGTACAGACAGCCTGTGTGTATCTATTTGCATTGCACTTGAGTCCTAAAAGCAGCCCAGGATCTCGTTTTATTACATGCTGTACAAACACCCACAGAGGACACCAGAGCTAGACATGCTCTAAAAATAGCAGTGTTACAATAGTCAGACTCTAGCTCTATTGTTCCTTGATTAATAGGCTAGGTGCAAAGTTAAAAGATGAAATGCGGTGTCTTTAATAATATTCTGCTTAAAATTAGTTAGTACCACATTTAAGGCTATAATTAGTTGTATAGTGCAATTTTAAACAGTAACACATCAGCAGGCAAATAAAAATAAGTATTTCACAAGCTGTTTCTCATCAAAAAATATTAGTGTTAATGTTATAAAGCATCAAGAATGACTGAGAAATCTCAGTGCTTTCCAAAATAATTAGGTCAAGCTGATAGTATAGGGATTTCAGCTGTGATCAGATGAGTTACGTGCTCAAGAGCTCACATAAAGCCTTATTGGTTTCATTAAGCCATTGAGTTGGGTTTCATTGAGCCACTGAGTGCTTGGGAAAACAGTAACATAGATTTCCTATTTTATTCAATGCACAATTTAATTATCATGTAAGTAGGAAGAGACTGGTTTCCTTCTTTTTTCTTTTTCTTTGAAAATTTATCCCACAGCTTAAAAAAAATAAGGAAGGAGTCACTTGGTTTAACGCCTATCAGTTAACTCTAAAAAAGTGTTAAGTATATCCTCAGATGAAAATTTATCCTGTTTAGAGAAAGAGTTTGAAATCTAATCAAAGGCTAGCAACCTGCACTCTCTTCAGTCAATCCAGAGAAGCATGTGGTGATTCATATCATGCAATGGGTAATCTTTTTCTTTCCGGGGGATAAAAGGGAGCTTAGACCAATATAAGTTAAGAAAATTGAAAAACTGCTTCAAAGTAAATCTGGAAAGATCTGGAAAGCAGTGGAGGGGGGATCACAAAATCTCAAGTGCTTAAATTAAAAGGTGTTCATTTAGATTAAGAATGTGCTATTCTTTCAGCTACATTTACAATGTCCTCAGCTGGGATATAAGAACTGGTTGTATTCGTCTTCTAGCACTAAAAGTCAGAGCTTCAGAAAGTGAGGGTGACTTCTACAATTAATTGTCACTTGAAATATTTTGAGTACTTTCAATAACACATTTACCATTGCAGGACAAGAACTATATATAGAACATAGTACATAGAACAGCACAAGAAATTACTGGAGAAGCCAAAAGCAGCACTGCAGTAATAAACAAGTGAACAGAAGAACAGCATCATATGGGAGAATATCATTATCTGCATTTCTTTTTCTGAAACACCTTATTCCAGTTTGCCTTGAAACCTTACTTTCTAAAAGATTCCTCCCTTCCTTCTAAAAGATTCCTTCAAAAGACGTCCTAAAAAAACTCTTTTTTGTGACTTTTTAGCCACATTTATGTCTCTTGAAGATGATACTTTTGCATCAGAGATAAAAGCAGCCTATCACTTTTTCAAACCTAAGGAGATAATACATTCTTTAAACAATACATTTTAATGTAATTTATCTGATTTTCATAGCGGGTTGTATGACCATTTTGACAACAAAGATTTATGATAATGATTTTCAGTTTAATATAGCTATTCCATAAGATGACCTTCAATGAGCTAATAGAGAGTTCGGGGGAATTTCAGTTTCTATAATTCAATTTGTAATGTAGATTAGGAACTGAGAGTTTGCATGTTTTATATTTTTCTAATGCTTCTGGTTTTCTACCTTTACTGTAATGTATTTCTACTTCTACTATAGATTCACTATGATATTTGATATTATACGCAGTTCTGGAGTGTCATAATTAAGCAGCAGATCTAAAAGATACTAATATGTTCAGGCTGATTTTTCAATGTTTCCAGCATTTTCAGTGGTCCTATAGAATTTTTTTGATAGCTTCTCATCCTTCTTCAACACTGTCAAACAAATGTTTGTTCACACTCTTTCGCAGTTTATTGGAGAAATAGCATAATTGTGCTTCTGTGAAAAACAGTGCCCTAATGAGCTCTGAATAAGCTTTGTTCTGTGCAGGTAGCTTCTGTAGTCTTAAACAGTCTGAATGCATCATAGATATATGTACATTTCACACGAAATAATGCAGTCTAGAGCTAATTCATGTGAGTCTTATCAGTTCTTTTGTTTAAGCTTTATCATTCCCTGGGTGTTGGGCTGTGGCATGTACTAGCCTTCAGAACTAGAGAGCAGCTGCAGACAAAGTGATGCTGGTCTTTTTCTTCTCCAAAAAATTATAGCTCATAGACTTCTTGATTTCAAAAATTACTTCATATTTAAGATCTTATTAACTTTTATACAAGCTAAGTTAAAGTTATAAACTCTATCCCAAATAAGTTCTATCACAAAGATCTTTGTTGGGAGCAAGTTATCCCCAAATTCATCCCAGATCTCCTTTTTGTACACTGTAGCCAACGCAGTTGCAGATAAAACACCAGAACCTGAGGCACAAATCTCTAGCTTAAATATAGATGGAGACCTTCCTTTCCTGAGATGCTTCCCACCTGAATCCATCATTTCCTCCTCCCACTGCCCAGGATAAGCAGTCTGACAAGACACATGTGGTAACCGCAGAAAGAAATTATTGCATCCTTTCTGCAAATAGCTTCCTAAAATTTTTAACTTACTTTGCTCTTGGTAACTGTGAGTCCCTTATGTTATACTATTATTGCCCAAAGTGCGGGACAACTGAAAAACATGAATAACAATAGTCTGTTTCTGTGTCTTGGACAGTCTGCACAAAGCATGTCTTCTACTTTAATATAGCCAGAGAAATGAAAAGGTGTGAATAATACATATTAATAATGATTTGAAGTGGAAAATTAAAATAAGATGGGATCCATTTAACAAGGATGATTTTTCTCATTTGCACTTTTCTTTTAGATCATGTAGTACTTTGCAATAAAGTCACAAAACACAAAGTGTTATGTTAATGGACTGCTTAGACACCTATAGGACAGGCAGCTCATCTGCGCAATGTTAATCTCCCTTGTTTTGACTGCAGTGTTAGTTATGTTAATATTCAGGCATAAGAACCATTGCAGGCATTTGTTTAAATCTCTTTTAAATAGCTGTTTCAAGAGTGCTACTGACATATGCTACAGACATTTCAGTTGAGATCTAACCCTGCTCCAGGACATTTGGGTAGCAGAGTCGAAGAAGTAGCAGCTGTGGACTTCTAAGAGCATACTCTGTCTTAATTCTGTTACAGAGAGATCTCAGGAACAAATAAACGCTTTTCCAGGCAAAATCATTGTCTAGGATTTCTTTCAGCCTGAAGTAAATATCTAAAGAGGTGAAATGAATCTTACTCTGAAACTACTTAATTTCTCTCTGTGTTCATGAATTAAGCCAATGATGGCTCATCGTTCACAACTATGTAAAGGTCCTTCTTGCACTGCATCTAAATTCAGGCCAAAAGTTTTCTACGCACATTCAGGAATAAGTGTTTCAATAACAAAGAGCTAGAACAAAAAACAAATATCAAGGAGCTCTGGGAACAGGCCATGAGGTAGCTTGGAGTCAAATGGAAATGTACTTCACTTTTAAAACATGGAGAAACAGTCTGTAAACTTGCAGTGGGAAAGAGGTCAAATGTTTAGCTGAGAAGCCATAAGTACAAACTTTAAACACACAACCACAGCAAGAAATGCCTTGTATATATGATCAGATTTTGAACAAATTAAGACACTTTATGGGTATCTTCATCTCAAGTGAAGTGCCATTGGTTTGGCTTGTTACCTGCTTATGGTGTTGTATAAATCATCTGTGATTAAAATCAATAGAGGTACATAAATGAAGATGCACTAGCAATTAAGTTGATGGCTGAATAGGTCTGGGATGGAGTCCAAAACAGATTGCTTGGAGTTTCAGTTCACTAGGAAATTTAGCTGATTCATCCAGGCAGCTAAGTAAAAGTTACCTAAAGTCAAACCTAAAGCCATCCTTATTAATTTTCTAAGCATATGCTCCATCAGAACCTCTCCCTTGTGTTAGCTGGAAGGCATCCTGAAAGCCTGTGTGTTACTGGACCGAGTCGGGGAAGAAGGAAAAGCATAGCTTAGGAGATGGAAATGTTTCTCAGTCTTTTTGGTCACCAGTTGTCTCACCTCTCTACAGAGAGAGGCCTTTAAAAGTTCTAGCAGCACATAGTGATTGTGCAAAATTCCTGACAGCGTACCTAGAAAAAAGAGTGTTTATATGAGGTATTTCTAAATTGCAATAAACAGCAAAAAGAACAAAGGCTTTCTCAACACTCAAACTTGTATCAAAAAAGCAGACAGTTGTGAACAAAATTGCTTGAAGATTTGGGTTACTTCCATGCCAAATCTAAATATTCTTTATCAAACCCTCCACAAGAACATGGCCCCAGATTGTAGGTGAGTGATGTAGATCATTATCACTGCTTGAAATAGTGCCAGACACTCCTCATGGTTGAGGGGGAGGAAGGTTAGTAACTGGATCAATATAATTCATAGGCATTGCAATATTGTTCACAGGCATTAAACAACTTTCTTGACAGAAGGGTGCATCTCTGAATTTATACCAAAAGCTGTTGAACCAGATAATGTCCACGCACCTTTGAAGAAAAAGAAAATCTGAACATATCAGTTCCTAGAATTAGATACTCATGCTATAAAAATTTTAAAAGCTTAAGCTGTACAAAACAGACACAGTATTCAACATTGGTATTTTTCATCATTTCAAAGTCCTACAGTAAATCTCCATTCTGAATTAGTAAATAAAAGCTGAGATTTTCAGGGAATATTATGACCACTGTCCCATCACTTCCATATATGACAATGCTACGTGTCTCCTTCAAAGCAATTTGTATCCAGTTCACTGTATACGTTTGCGTTACAAAGCAATTTCCCACAAATAAGTACTTTCAAAAAGGGTCATAAACCAACAAGCCTTTAAGTGTAGTAACTGCACAGAACACTGCATCAAAATCCAATCCTCTCTTCTGTGAAACTTAACATTAGAAGGAGCATCAGTATATTTCTTCTCAGCAAGCAGGTCTTAAAAGCCAATCACGTTGTCAAAGCCATTCCCAAGGAATTTCTGTGATGGGAACTGGGTGTCACAAATGATTTTCAGATGGCAATCAGACAGCATAGTTTCTAAGGCACCACAAAAGAAATGTATCAGGAAAAAAAAAAAAAGTGACCAAATAATTACCAAATAATTCCATATCCAGGACAAATTCAAAAACAAAGAAACTTTTTGCTTTACAGTCTTCTAATATGTAACAACACAGAGAAATTACAGTAGTGTTCCTGCATTTAGCAAATGATAAATGTCAAAACAAGGAAGGCACTAAATCCATATAGGAGCATGACAAATTGATTTTGAAATAATGTTTTCTGCAATCAGATGCTGTTTCCATGATTGATTGTTTCAAAATTTTATGCAGGTAGAAGGTCTTAGGCTTATGTTTTTGAGAGAGGAAAAGCAATTCAGCAGTTCCAGAGAGCACTTAACATAAACTTGCATTAGTTTTTCTTTTTGTCATCATTACCAAAAATATGATACTTCATGGAGCCCAACAAAATCGCTAACTGACCTAAATTTTTATATGCGAGGTTGCTTTATGCTTTTGATTTCACTTGCAGATAACATTTTTTTTTTTACCCTACTGGTTATCTATTCCATAATAGATACCTTTGAGAGCAATGCTGGTTTCTTTATTTGTAATGACTAGCAACTCTTTAATAATCTTTAAACATACTGTTGGGTAATAGAATAGAAACTAAAAAGTAAAACTTGTACTTTGCATAAAGCTAAGTTACCTTTCATTTGTCCGTCAGATCTTGAATTAAATTGAGCCATTTTATGTAAGCAGAGGAGACAAGTTAAATGTGCAGGGCTATCATGTTCAATTTTCTTTAATGAGAACAGTGAAAATAGTAATGGAATATATTTTAGTCAGGCATTTCTGATCTACCATATAGAAAAATAAAAAAACATTTGTAACATAATTCACAGTATGACAAAATTCAAGATCAAGTGTCCAGTCACCGTACAGGATTGCCCACAACTAATTTTTTACAGAATTAGCATACTGCAGAAGAAATAATGGAGTTCATAAAGTTGAAAAGCAAACTGAATAATTTCCCTGAAACTTTTTCATAGCATTAGGAACCAAAATTTTTATATGTAGAAACTATTGCCAGAAATTAAACTGAAAGACATTCTCAAGGAATCCATCTTTCATCTCAGTGTCCATGGAATAAACATGTTTCTCTAACACTATGGACTTCACCAGAAGCTAAGACACAAGGACAGGGCTGTATAGAGGAGTAATATAATGCAGAAAAAGGTGGGAAGGTAGTGATATTATTTTTTACTTGGATTTAGGACAATCTTACAGTTTTACCCTTCATAATGAAATGCTAGATTGGTATTAGTAGTGATGCAAACACCAACCTGTTTCTGTAAAGGTGTATAACCCAGGCAATGAGGGGATTCTTGTTCCTGCTTGTGGGAGGTATCCTTTTCCTCTGTTCCTGAATCCCTCTGGGGGCTATTGAGGTGGGGCTTGTGGGACGAGCAATACCAAACAGTCAATATCACTAATTTTCCATAAAATTGTCATTTCTGACAAGGGAGTTCTTTCATAACCAAAAAGCATGACCAACGCTGTTCAGCTTCATTCACATACTCTTTTCTTCCTTTCCTGAGCTAAAATTTTGACACAACAACTTAGAAGTCCCTGGTGAATAGGTAGAATCTTCTTGATGTAACAGATGGGAGGGGCAAGTATCTAGACCAGAAGCTAGACAGAAAACAGTACTCCACATGGATTAAAAAATAACTGTTAGGTGCTTAACTAACTAACAGTTAGGTTCATGACTAACATTAATGTGACCAAATAAAAAAAAAAAAAGGGAAAAAAAGAGTTCACACCCACTGAGACAGGTCACAATAACCAACAGAGCTATTGACTCAGGATAAGGTCTCCTTAGTCTGTTCTTTCTCTTCCCCCTCCTCCACAGCTCAGTGACACCAGTAGCTCAGCGCCTTCATACTGCTTGGGATGACCATGGCTCTCAAGATGAAAAAAGCCCCAGCCAAACTTCCTGTTACATTTGCTACCTCTACAGATTCCACTTCTTCATAAAGTACTTATCTTGAACTACCATAGTGTGTTTCCAGATTTCTTGTGTCTACGTACATCTTCATAGTTTTGTCACTTGAGATTTTTTATATCAAATCAAGGTCTGTGATAGCAAGGAGCCTCTGACTCACAGATGGACAAAAGCATTGCTGTAGAAGGAATAATATCAAAATTCAAAATTTGTATTAGAAAAATAATGTAAAATATACACTCAATGTATTTTTAGATACAATAAAATTCACATTCAAAGACACCTAGATACACATTTGCTCCTACTGCCTCACATTTCCTACTAGTTTTCAGTAAAATTGTCAAAACAATTGAAGAATGTTCTGTTTATTAAACTACTTAGGTAACATCTAAAAAGTTTATCTACTGAGCTCTCTTTGTCCTCACAAGCAGCAGAGGATTTGTACAGTTTATTGCAGCTCAGCAGAGCTCCCTTGCAAAAGCTTTTTTGCACTCCTCTACACCTGACATGTGGGGAAGGGAACTTCCTCATCCACTATTGCAAAAATATGAATATGCTTTTCTCTCAGGAGGTAAAGTGCTTTGAGATCCAGATGACTTTGCTACAGAGCAGTAGTTTTCAACCTGCCATTCTCAGACCCCAAAGAGGTCATGAACTGCTTCACAGGAATTCAGAGAAGCTACTTTGAACCAGAAAAACTCAGAAATAATGTCACCATTTCCTTTTTATGACAAAAGAGTGTAAAAAAAGCCTGGTCAAGTGTTTATCTTTTCCAGTATTTGCTGGTGATGTAGTCATTCTGCTTGATGTCTTCCTACTGCTGATAATATTTTAAATATTTTCATAAACAAAACTGGTGAGCTACTTTTACTGTCAGTCACACCTCTTACCAGAAGTTATGGACGTGGTATGCTCAAGTGGTCCAGACTCCCAGCCAAACTATCCCAGTCATAGAAGATGGAGAACTGCCACACAGATATAACAAAATATTATTTTAAGTACACGTGCACTACCTTGAAGACTGTTAACACAACCTGAAAATTATACCTATGGATGTTTTCCCCACTCTTCTTCCCAATGGGCTTGGTGATACTAAACTAAAACCTGGAATTTCTTCATGCTAGAAGTGTTGATCTGGATGGACCCAGAGTGCAGGCCCCTGCCCCATGGGGCATAATCTTTCTGGGACAGTCATTTGAACAGTGTCTCTCATCACCACGCTATTTGATCACTGTTGTTCTTTCCACCTTTTCTTGCTGTGCAGTGTTGCTCAACATGAAAACCAAATGTTAAACTATAGCTGGTAATTGCCTGCACCTTTAGGTTTGACGGGCTTTTGCAGGCATGTCATGGAGCTTAATTCAAACATCGTCTAGTCAGGACATTTGTGTCACTTACAGTGATTACAGGGGCCTATAATAATAAATACATGTTAAAACGCCAAAGAAGTAAGTTCGCCCTGCCTCAGAAGTAATTAAGTACTATATTGCCCAGTTTTGAAATAAGTAATGGATAATTACCTACAGGAATGTTGTTTATTTATTCTTACCTACAATTTAAGAGATTAAGTTTGAGTCTCCTGAGTGTGCCAGTATATTAACAAATGCTTTTTATTTTCTTTCCCTAGTCTATGAATGTTTCCACTCTCCATATCACTTCCTTACACAGCTTTGGTCGAAGTAGTGTCCCACACAGGGAAAATCTGAGCACACCCATGGTTAGAGCTGAATGGAGTAGTGGATCGTTAACAGCTCTCTGCAATTATTTCTCTTCCATATGCTTGATGTAACTTTCTGAGGAATTTAAAGTCTATTTCTTTGATTTCTTGTAATCAGGCTAGGTTAAAGGCATGAAGCCATCACGGTTCTGAAAGTGTATCAACAACTTTGAAAAAGCGGTAGAGCTGCAGGTCTGAACTTCATTAAAAGAACTAATGTTACCGCAGAAATCAGAAAAACACATATGCTTCGTGGGTCTGAATAAAGCATGTGAGTGAGTAATAAGCATCAAAAGTTATGGATGATGACAGGCTAATAGACGGCTTTTCAGTGTACTCCATTCTTTCACCTAAGGCAAAAATGTCTCTTCATGGTGACATATTGCTGAATAATGACAGCATGAAGAGACATATCCATTTCAGTTTAAGTGCTGAAGAATCAAAGAATGTTGTATGAACTGGCTGTTCATACTTAAGTGTCTGGGATGGAAAAGGCAGTCTCAAAACAGAAGAAACAGCTAACTGAAACAGATTTTTGATTAAAAAGAAATCTGCTCTTACTTATACTTACGTAGCATAGAAAGCATCTTAAAAAGAAAGTCCTTGGCCTTATCAATTTATTTATCTTGCTCACTGCTTGTGGTCCTCCTCAAGCTGAGGAAGAAAGCTTCCACTTCTTTCCAGAAAACCCTTCCACAGTTGCCTTCCCTGATCTGTTTCATGTCACCAGCATGCGTTCACTCCTAGCCCGCAGCCCTACCTGAGGTCTACCCACCACACTCACAGCAAGTTGTTGCCAATGCCAGAGGTCCTCCTGTTACTAAAAAAGCATGAAAAAAAAAAAGAACAAGATGAGTTGCCAGCTTTCTCATCAAACTGGCAAAACCAAAGAGTTAAATTCTCCTCCTTGTGTAGTTTCCAGTAATGAACTGTAAAGCCTTTAGGGCAGAAGAGACAGCTTCTAGCTCAGAGACTCCCAGTTCCAGCCACGGTTCTTGGGAGTCCAGTTAATAGTGTGTGGAGCTGCAGCTACCGAGAAGGGTTTGATTTCTGAGCATCAGAAAGGGAAAATGTCTCATTCATATGTGAAGTCATCTCTTCCTCTCTCACCCCTCCTCTCTCCGCTGTGCGAAAATATGCTGGACCGGAGACAATGGGGGACTTCAGAGGGAGGGCGGGCTGGGGGAGATGAGTCATTAATCATTGTCTATCTGTCTTTGTCACTATTCTGCCACCAAGGACGAACACAGAGGGCAACAGTAGGGCCATTGGATTCCTGGAAAGTTCTGCCTATCAATCACACATCTCACCAAGCCCCATTTGCTCAGGTGTGTTCAGTGCTGATAACACAAGCTCTGAGCAGCTCCGAAAACAAAAGGAGACCTTCAGACTGCTCATTCACTGAGTCACAGAATCAGGAGAAAGTTAATATTGCCTAAGAACTGCTGATGACCTGTAGGACATGAAGAAAGGAGGCTTCCTTATTAAAAAGAGAGCATTTTATCTTTCGGTTGAATATATATTTAGCAATTTCCACATAATGCTAGAGCTAGCAAGTCTGTGCTAGCAAGTCTGTTACTTGGCCTGTCGTGGTCTCTGTCTTACCCAGGCTTAGCTGAATATAGGTGATAGAATTCACACAGAAACATTTTTCCCCTGAAGTTCTCAGCTCCAGTTGTTTACATTATCAGGATACACAAGGTTTGGCAACCACTGGTGTATCTAAAGCCTAGTTGCATTCGCATCCTAGCACTAAAAATTCCAGCTTATGGGGCTTTTTTCTTTCCCACAGTACAATTTGTACTGTACGTATAAACATGAATTTATCTATGTCCTACTTCAGAAAGTGCTTTTAAAAGTCTGGTTCTCAGAACCTACAAAGCCAATAAGCGGGTTTCATCATTCTTGCTAGTGATCAGAGAAGGAGGACTTAGATACTGAAGGAAAGACATGAGGCAGGTTAAAGAGATAAAAGTCTATCTATCTCCCCCACATCTCAGTGTATATCAAATCTGAAGGTCAATGCATAGCTCATGAAAAGTACATGTGAAAAGACAGCCTGCACCGAAGAAAAGCATTGAGCTGCAAGGCCTTTGCGTTGCTTTGGTGATCTTGTCACTGTCCTGCTCAGAGCGCAGTCTGGTTCCCATCACCACTGCAGCCTGCAATACCCTCAAAATGTGTCACCTGTGCCTGGCCTTGAGCATCTGTCCCCTCAGAGGTACCAGGGCAGGACATGTCCTTCAGCGAACACACACACACGATGTTAATAAACTGGCCACTGTTCCTCCACGTAAAAGCTACAGAAATAGCAGCTTTTCTGTAGAGAGGAAATGTAAAAGGAGTTAGTTTAGATTTAGGCACCAAACCTGAGTTATTCCTTTTTTTTTCCCTAACCTTACTCTTGGGTGACCTAAAAAATCTAGACCTTTTTGCTTTCGTTTCCAGTGGGGTTTTTTTACTATTTAAAAAAATATGTACTTCTGACAAATATTTTATAATGTAAATGGACTTCACCAGGCTGCATGCCTAAATTGGAGCTGCGTTTTTATTTCAGCTTGTCCGCTAATGGTATTACTTCAGTCTCCAAGGATCTACCTTGTACTGTTAAGTCTTCCTTTTTCAATATTTTTATTTCCACTTCAAGGTACCTCCTGGTCACATTGGTTAAAAAAAAGGAGGGGAAAGTTAAACCCAGACATTTAGAGATGTAGATTAAAAAATTTTTGGACCGTAACTTTGTTATGTGACAGAAAGTACACGAACTGCTTTAAAAGAGGGCTAATAAAATTTTGAAGTTTTAATACATTTGTTAGTATGGTGCTGTCCCATTTTTTTATAATGAGTCCCAGTCATCAATTTTGTATTCCTGACTGCTGCAAAAGCCACATCTACATTAGTATTTTGTGCTCGTGCACTTTTATTCAAAACTCATTTGAAAGGTTTTTACAGATAATGTTGCGAACAGATAAATGATTTATGTCAGTAACTTATGCATTTCGTTGAAGTTCCACAGTGATGGTTTTTTCCATGCATGAACATCTTAACTCATCATTTCCAGACTTGAAGGAGAGTTCAAAAGCAGCACTAAAGCATAGTCTAAGTGTCCAGGAACCAGAAGACAAAGAAAGCAAGTTCCTCAAGTTAATACCTGAGGCTTTTAAAAGCATTCAAACGTGTTTCAAACATTTCGAACTGCAATACTCTGTATGTAGATAATCATATATTTAGATTTGCAAACTGAAGGATAGAGGGCAAAAGGGATAGACAAACTGCATTGAAACACACAAGAATCATTAGGAGCATAAAAAACACAGTTTAGAGACTGTAAGTCTCCATTTCTGATAAATGCATTTAAAATGACATGGTGCGGGTTTTTTTCTAATTAATGCCACTTGACAGTAAGTCATCACGTTTTTGACTGATCACAAAATCCTCATTAAGAGAAAATAGATGTTACCGAAGTATCTACAGAAGACCTCAATGTTCAGAAATCTAATACCACCTATACTTTTTTCAGCAGCAGAAAAAAAAAAAAAGTAATTTCTTCAGCATGTTTTCATTTACTGAAGGAGGCTAGGAAAGTTTTTAGAAGAGCCACTTCAGTCACCCTAAAACTTGAGAAAACAGGTGTTGTCTCAAACAAAACCCCACCCACCTCCCCACCTATATTTAATTATTATTCATGTTACATATAATTTACATAGAAGTGTATACATGTAGTGGTTTATATATGTTTATATTTACATATTCATATATAACTTCATTTTCTTATAAGGATGGAATTAATCCACTTTTTTGATCTATTACACTCCAAACAAGAGACATTCTGCCATGTCAGAAATGAAAGCAGTAAGACATAGTTTATATTTTCATGGAAATAATTTCAAAACACAGCTGATGGAAATAATTTTTATAAGCATTTTCAAAACAGATATCCACACGAGCAAGCATGCATGCCTCAAGAAGAGACCCTGGTACAGTACTAACAGGCTGCTGCAGCAGGCGTCAGACTCCGGGTGAGATCCTCGGGCTTTCACTGAGCTGTTATTTGTGCCTAACTACGTCCCAGATCCACCGTTACCAACCAGCATCAAGCACAGGCAAGGTGCGCTAACATGCAGAAACCACCTCTGGCATCTCTGCTCTTTTTTCTACCCGAAGATCCACAGGTTAAAAAAACTCACGTAAGCTGGAGGGGGAGCAGAATTACAACTGCCGCCTCTTCCTGGGAGAACCTGAGCTTGCACCAGCCAGATGCCGAGCAATCCATCTGCGAAGTGCTCCAGGCACAGCCGCCGGGCTGCTCCAGGCAAGCGCTCCCTCAGCCTGCCTGCAGGAACCGTGCACTGCGGCCGAACGTTCACCAGGATGGAGAAAGGGCACGAGCAGACGGGACTTCCAATCAAAGGGACCTAGGCTCCAGTTCTTGTGTCTTAGAAGGCAGTGCAGAAGGGGAGCAGGTGCAAGGACCTAAACCCCAGTGTTTTTGACTGATTGCTTTCCTTGTCTCCCACCTCACCATACTTGTTTTGTAGGATCACCTATTTTAACGAGTGTTGCATGAAGACATCAAGTATCTAAGCATGGATTCTCCTAGGCCCCAAAGCCTACAGGCTCAATATGGTTAAGCTTTTGTGTCTTCAGCATTGTACACCCCAGCTGGAACTGAAATGGCTAACTGGAGTCCCAAAGTGTTACTCAGGTTGTATCAAATAATGAAACTTCATTATTGCCATTTATTCATGTAGCTCCAAGCACTGGTCAAGAATTACACCCACTTTTCCACTTTCCTTTGAAACGTTCAAGGCCAGGTTGGACAGGGCTCTGAGCAACCCGGTCTAGTTGAAGATGTCCCTGCTCACTGGAGGGAGGTTGGGCTAAATGACCTCTGAAGGTCCCTTCCAACCCACAGCATTCTGTGATTCTATGATTCTACAAGCCCACAACACAGACACTCACACAGAAACTGCACCAGTCCTATCACCAGCTGCATCAGCACTGTGATACACCAGATAAAGGGCACTACATTCCCCATACTTTCAGCTTCCACAACCAAAAAGACACCTGTCAATTTCCAAAAGTGCATTGCTAAAGTAAATTTCCAATATCCAGGTAGATGTCTCAAATTTCCCAATTGCTGAGAGTCCAGCATCTCCTGGATAAAGTTATATCTACATAGCGCTCTTGAAGGTTTTACAATCAGATTTGACCTTGTAGATATTCAGTCAAATCTTAAAGAACTCTTAAACAGTGTCTCCTGGTAATAAAAGAGATTCTGAAAACAAGCAGCCAAGCAAGTTGCTGAAATTTGCCTTACCAAGAGTTGAAGTTTTAAAGGCCTAAAAACCGTATGCAGTCCCGGCCAGTATTAGCCACTGTAATGAAGATGGGTGTTCTAAGCAAAATAAAATTCAGTTAAGAAGATGGACTTGCAGATAAAATCTTTCCCTGGGGAGAAGCGAGTAATGGTTTTAGATGGGCTTTTCAGAACAGGTGTCTTGTTATATGTCATTTATGTATGCAGTGGATACCCTTTTGCATTTTGATTTTTCTTCATTTCTGCGCCTGTAATGCTGGCATTTTCCCTATGTTGAAGGAAGATGAGAAATAATAGAAAACAGAAGCATTTGGAAGTACTGCTTACTACCACCCTGCACAGTATCTAGCATGAATGGGATCTTAAGCTTGTAACAACTGTCATTATCTGATTCCTCTCCCCCTCACCTCATCATATGCAATCAAAAAGCTCTAGAATCAGCATTAGTTAAATCTTACGTGCCTTTTACCTCAGGTGGATCCAAGATAGTTTTAATGAAGACACTATTCTTTTATATTCACCAGAAAAATATATTTCTACCTGACCCAGAACTCTCTACAAATCTGCAGGATGTGAGAATAGTCCCTGGTAATTAAGGTACAGACATAAGAGATGGCATATATGGGTCTGCCCATGGAGCTGTACAGGTAAAGCCGCTCCTCTGAAGACAGTCTGAAACCAGCACCTCCCAACATGCTATGTGGAAGGCCCAAGTTCAAATCTCTGCTGCAAATAGGAAAAAGAAATGCTAAGAAACTCCCTCTCCCGCATTCACAGACACCAGCCCAATTTTGAGAAGGGGGCATAGCCTTCTCAATTTACCAGTCTGTTTGCTTTCATTAACAAAGCCTTAATTCAAAGCAAAATATCTGTCTAAGAATGGGAAGAAAAGGAAAACAAAACAAAACAAAAAAAAAAAAAAAAAAAAAAAAAAACACCATAAAAGCCTCCACAGCTTTATTTTTGCATTTGCTCTCCTTTGCTTCTTTTTCCCCTTCCCAGCAGTGCTGTTCAGTGCTTACACGAAGCAATTCCTGCTGCCTGGCTTTCCACTCCTATTGAACTCCCTGGGCAAACTAAAAGCAGGAACTTAGCAACATATCCCCTCCTCCAATTTCTTGTTTCTCTGTTCATTGAAGGATGTGCTCTACAAAACCTGGCTCTTAACATCTCCCGTGTAGCTGTCTGCTTCAGAGCTGTCCACATGAGGTTTACCTTATTCTCGGCAGAGAGCCTCAGGCACACCAGGGCACAATTCATCTTCTCCAGTACAGCTATCCAGACTGGGATTCAGCTGTCTAAACACAGGTGTCTAATGGTATTTTCAGTGCACTAGGATGTTTCACCTTGCCACCACCCTTGAAGGACACAGAACTCCCATAGCCTTGGCACATCAGCCAGCCCAGTGCAGACGACATGGATACCCGAAGGTTGCACCCTCTTTGTTGCTTTGGCCTGGAGCACTAGAGCAGTGTTGAAGTAAATCCCCAAACTGTTCCCATTTACTATGTGTCAGGTTGTTTTGCAGAGCGGTTTTGGTGTGTGCAAAGTGGTTTCCTTTAACAGGTTATAACTAAGCCAAAATGCCCACTGCACATTTGCAGGTGTGCTCCAATATTTAATGGGGACATGCGGATCCAAACCCCTGACATCTCCTTCAGACAGTTTCAAGGCAGACATGGTAGGGACACCTAGATCGAGGACCAGGCTAAACCTATTCTGATGTAAAATACCCAAATTACACATAGCAAAATTTTAAAGTGCTCAGCACTAGATGCTTAAGTCTACTGATGTGTTTCTGTCATGCTGAGTTAGTTCCTTGACAACCTACGTTCCATCAACTGACAATTAAATGAATGCATGGGCATTATTCACTTACTATCAGCTTTATTCTACTTTAATTCTGTGCCTTCTGTGCTTTACCTTTACCTCTCAAAATAACAGATAAAATAATTAATTATTTTATTTATTATTATTATTACTATTATTATTATTGTTATTATTGTCAAAAACAAGTCAATCACACAGAATCACAGAATCACAGAATAGTAGGGGTTGGAAGGGACCTCTGTGGGTCATCTAGTCCAACCCCCCCGCCGAAGCAGGGTCACCTACAGCAGGCTGCACAGGACCTTGTCCAGGCGGGTCTTGAATATCTCCAGAGAAGGAGACTCCACAACCTCCCTGGGCAGCCTGTTCCAGTGCTCCGTCACCCTCAGAGAGAAGAAGTTCCTCCTCATGTTCAGACTGAACTTCCTGTGCCTCAGTTTGTGCCCATTACCCCTTGTCCTGTCACTGGGCACCACTGAAAAGAGCTTGGCCCCATTCTCCTGACACCCACCCTTCAGATATTTGTAGGCATTTATAAGGTCCCCTCGCAGCCTTCTCTTCTTCAGGCTGAATAAGCCCAGTTCCCTCAACCTCTCCTCGTAGTGGAGATGCTCCAGTCCCCTCACCATCCTTGGAGCCCTCCGCTGGACTCTCTCCAGTAGCTCTTCATCCTTCTTGAACTGGGGAGCCCAGAACTGGACACAGTACTCCAGATGAGGCCTCACCAGGGCAGTGTAGAGGGGAAGGAGAACCTCCCTTGTCCTGCTGGCCACACTCTTCTTGATGCACCCCAGGATCCCATTGGCCTTCTTGGCAGCCAGGGCACACTGCTGGCTCATAGTTAACCTGTCATCCACCAGGACACCCAGGTCCCTCTCCGCAGAGCTGCTCTCCAGCAGGTCCACCCCAAGCCTGTACTGGTGCATGAGGTTGTTCCTCTCCAGGTGCAGGACCCTGCACTTGCCCTTGTTGAACCTCATCAGGTTCCTCTCTGCCCAACTTTCCAGCCTGTCCAGGTCATGCTGAATGGCAGCACAGCCCTCTGGTGTATCTACCACACCTCCCAGTTTGGTGTCGTCAGCAAACTTGCTGAGGGTACATTCTAACTCTTCATCCAGGTCGTTGATGAAGAAGTTAAACAAGACTGGGCCCAGTACTGACCCCTGAGGGACACCACTAGTTACCAGCCTTCAACTAGACTCAGCGCCGCTGATGACAACCCTCTGAGTTCTGCCATTCAGCCAGTTCTCTATCCACTTCACCGACCACTCATGCAGCCCACACTTCCTCAGCTTCCCCAGGAGGATATCATGGGAGACTGTGTCGAAAGCCTTTCTGAAGTCAAGGTAGATAACATCCACAGCTCTCCCTTCGTCTACCCAGCCAGTCATGTCATCGTAGAAAGCTATCAGATTGGTCAGGCATGATTTCCCCTTGGTGAATCCATGCTGACTACTCCTGATAACCTTCTTTTCTTCCACTTGCTTGATGATGGCCTCCAGGATAAGCTGCTCCATCACCTTTCTTGGGATGGAGGTGAGGCTGACCGGCCTGTAGTTCCCTGGGTCCTCCTTCTTGCCCTTTTTGAAGATTGCAGTGACATTGGCCTTTCTCCAGTCCTCGGGCACCTCTCCTGTCCTCCAGGACCTCTCAAAGATGATGGAGATTGGCTCAGCAATGACATCCGCCAGCTCCCTCAGCACTCGTGGGTGCGTTCCATCGGGGCCCATGGATTTGTGGACATCCAGATCGCTTAAGCGATCCCTCACACAGTCCTCCTCGACCAAGGGAAAGTCGTGCTCTTTGTAGGCTTCTTCTCTTACCTCCGGGGCCTGGGATTCCTGAGGGCCAGTCTTAGCACTGAAGACTGAAGCAAAGAAGGCATTCATTAGCTCTGCCTTCTCCGCATCCTCCGTCACCAGGACACCCGCCTCATTCAGCAGCGGCCCCACGTTGTCCCTAGCCTTCCTTTTGCTGCTGATGTAGTTGAAGAAGCCCTTCTTGTTGTTTTTGACATCCCTTGCCAGCTTCAACTCCAGGTGAGCCTTGGCCTTCCTCGTCGCATCCCTGCATGCTCTCACCACGTTTCTGTACTCTTCCCAAGTGGCCTGTCCCTCTTTCCACATGCCATGCACCTTTCTCTTCTGCCTGATCTCCGCTAGAAGCTCCTTGTTTAACCATGCAGGTCTCCTGACTCCTTTGCTAAATTTCTTTCTCAGGGGGATGCATTGCTCCTGTGCATGGAAGAAGTGTTGTTTAAAAAGCGACCAGCACTCATGGACCCCCCTGCCTTCGAGAGCCCTGTCCCACGGGATTCCTCCCAGTAGCTCCTTGAAGAGGGCAAAGTCAGCCCTCCTGAGGTCCAGGGTTTTGATCCTGCTTATCGCCCTGCTTCCTCCACGCAGGATCCTGAACTCCACCATTTCATGGTCACTGCAGCCGAGTCTACCTCCGACCTTCACATCCTCCACCAGTCCCTCCTTGTTTGTTGATACAAGGTCCAGCAGCACGCCTTTCCTTGTTGGTTCCTCCACCACTTGCATCAGAAAGTTATCATCGATGCTCTGTAGGAACCTCCTGGATTGCGCCTGCCTAGCTGTATGGTCTTCCCAGCTGATGTCAGGGTGGTTGAAGTCCCCCATGAGAACCAGAGCCTGTGACTGTGAGGCTGCTTGCAGCTGCCTGTAGAAGGCTTCATCAACCTCCTCCTCCTGGTCGGGTGGCCTGTAGTATACACCCACCGTAATGTCACCCGTGTGAGCCTGTCCCTTGATTCTAACCCACAAGATTTCAACTCCTTCTTCACTTGCCCCCAGGCCAAGCTCAATGCATTCCAGTTGCTCCCTCACATATAGAGCAACTCCCCCACCTCTCCTTGTTGACCTGTCTTTCCTAAAGAGTCTGTAGCCATCCATGACAGCATGCCAGTCATGCGAGTTGTCCCACCACGTTTCTGTGATGGCAACCAAGTCGTAGCCATCCTGCTGTATAATGGCTTCCAGCTCCTCCTGTTTATTGCCCATGCTACGTGCATTGGTGTAAACACACTTGAGCTGGGCTGTCAATCTCACCCCTGGCCTTGGCACTCCAAGCCTAGGCTCATCCCTAGTGAGCTGGGCAATATCCCCTTCCCCCTTCGAACCTAGTTTAAAGCCCTCTCAATGAGCCCCGCCAGCTCGTGGCCAAGAATTCTTTTCCCCCTTTGTGATAGCTGAGCTCCACTTGTTGCCAGCAGGCCCGGTGCTGTGTATACCTCCCCATGATCAAAGAAGCCAAAATTTGACCGATGGCACCAGTCCCTGAGCCACCTGTTAACCAGGTGAGTTTTCCTGCCCCTTTCAGTGCTGTCCCCTGCCACTGATGGGATGGAGGAAAACACCACCTGCGCCCCTGATCCCTCAACCAGTCGCCCCAGTGCCCTGAAGTCCCTTTTGATGGCCTTGGGACTTCTTTCTGCTACCTCGTCCCCGCCAACCTGCATTACCAAGAGGGGGTAGTAATCAGAAGGCCGCACCAGACCAGGGAGTTTCTTCGCAACATCCCTAACCCGGGCCCCAGGGAGGCAGCAGACTTCCCTGTGGGATGGGTCCGGTCGGCAGATCGGGCCCTCTGTTCCCCTCAGAAGGGAATCACCTATGACAATGACCCTCCTTTTTTTCTTAGTTGAGGCAGTTGTAATACGTGGGGCTGTCTGACTCGTTCTAGGCAACCCCCTGGATGGAGCCTCACCTTCACCCACATCCTCTGTGGCCAGTCCCTCACATTCCAGAGCCCCATACCTGTTGCTTAAGGGCAACTGAGCAGGTTTGAATCATCAAATTCATTTATCAATTATCAAAATAAAAATTTGTAAAGGTGCAGCCCAGTTCCAGGCTTAGACAAATGGTGAGAAACAGCATCAGAACTGCAGGCAAAACAGCTGATTTCCTGCTACTTGCCAGAAGATAAAAGTCATAAACCAGCACAAAGGCAAACAAGAAACAACGTAAGATATTTTTCCTCCTGATGTGAATTAGAAGAGTCACTTCTGGTCCCAAGACAATAAAAATTCCTGTAATTACTTCATTTTTCTTTAACCTTTCAGACTTTAAAATCAATTAGACTTTTAATCTAGAATTTAAACATCTAATCTTTTTGGCCGCTTATCTCAAATTAGGCCTTACTACTGATTAAAATTACAACTTTGAAAAGACAGGTAAAGGCGTGGAAATATTTGCACAGTGTATTAGCCAATGAAGTCTGAAGTCAACCCTTGCTGAGGAACGTGAAAGGCATGCTTTTATCAAGGTATTCCAACCCAACAGAATCATTCAAAAACTTCTACTTTCACAGGTGGTAGCATGACACAGTTCTTTGATTTAGTATGAAATTACCTATCTTTCAGCTTTTTAATCAATACCAGAGGTCACCCTTACTGCCAAGAGCCTGGTTTACACTTTTGGCAGACTGCCGTTATTTTTGCCATAGCAGACAGTGCTTGTTGAACAGCATGGAAGTGCAGTTTTTCCCCTCATACGCATATCAAAAAAGTCTTTAAAGTCTAAGGCTTTTACATGTTCTTAGCTGGAGTTGCACAGTAACTATGCACTTTTAGGATGGGATGTTCTGTTCTATTGAAAATGCTTGCTTTCGTCTACTGAAGATAGGTACACTGGAAGATTGCACTTTCGGTCATGATTTTGATAGGCAAAACTGAAATGTATCAGAAAATACAAATGCAGTACATATTTCTCCTTGCACACACAACATCTACAGTTCTGACGAATCATAGCAGAACCATATCCCTCAAAGTAGCTACTTAGTGTGTGCAGGAGTTCAGTCATGGGGGTAAGGTGCACCTCTCAGGACTAGTACAACAGTACGATAAAATTTGCCTGTAATCGGAGTATGTAACATGTCAGGGTTTTTTTTCCACCTGAGTTCATCAATAACCAAATGCAAGAGCACCCATGCCCTGGATGTTTCATTTGAGACTCAGCTCGAGAGTCAGGCAGAATGTAGGTGTATGCACCCGGCAGTGAAATGTAAAAATACAAATGTAAAGATTCAGTAAGTCAGCCTCACAGTATTTTTCAGTATTCTTTGGAAGCTATCTTCAGCTAGGTGCATTTTAATGCCATGATTTTCTCTCCGGCTGTTCCACTGAGATTTTAATTTCTTAATGTCCTCTATAAACCTCCAAACATGTAGTACAACATTTTTCAAAAAAAATCCAGAAAATCTTCCATTTATAGTTCTACTAAAGTTTAAAGTTATAAACAAGGCCACCAATACGAGGTATAGCTGCTGTCTCTCTTTTAAAGATGGTGGTAAAAAGCAGCTAATTGCCTTTAAGAAATCAGTTATCTGAAAGAAAAGATTCTTCTAACCAAGACATAAATACACTAAAAAGCATCTCAGAGTCTGAATTAAGCAGACAGGGAAGATTCATAAGTCTCATTAAGAGAAACATCACAGAAATAAGCACCAGACAGCCATAAAAGACAAACTGTTAAATTGTCTCTTCCAGTGTGGGGCTCTGTATGCACTGACTGCTGTTCATGTTTTATAACTGCTCGAGTTAATGGATAAATCAATTATCTAATTGTCAGCACAGAGACAGATCCTTACAGGTTTCATCTGCCTCGATTCGTTTGTTGAAGTGACACTGAACTCATTCGCACAAGCTGGCAACCTCATCACCACAAAAATTCAAGAAGACAATTCAGGATAAAGTGACTTGGTAGTTTTGGGATGCAAACGTAATAAGGCTAGTATTTCTCTGCTTAAGTATCAACTGCTTTCATTTCTGAGCTATACAGACATACAGTGTCCAGAATCAGATCACGGATGTTAATCATCACTGAAACACCACCGGGCTTCACTGCCATATTATTCTTGGAACGTTGGTGGCAAACGCTTGAAAACACACTGAACAACACGCACAGCAGGAATAGGCAGAAGATGCCAACTGGGTTCACAGAGCAGTGCATAGTCCATCCTGCCAGTTAAGCACCATAACCCAGGTGAAAAACAGGCAATAAAACCGAAGCTGTACAGCTCAGTACCTCTGACAACCATCTCTGAAATGTTGCTTTCCCTGAGTATGTCAGGGAGACTTCTAGGGAGCAGTCAAATTTGGGGTTGTTGGTCTGTTTTCTCCCACTAGACTGCGTGTGGATTAAATCCCAGAAGCACGCCGTAAAAAGTAAAAAAAACTAGAGAAATATCTGAAATTCAGCACTCCTAAGAGAGCCTCCTGCCTTTTTGATAATACTGTACCTCCTGCGACATACGGAGTTTTCAACTGTGCCTGTAAATATCTCACTGTAAGTAGAGAATAAATTCACACAACCTGCTGACCCACAAGGCCATGCAGGAAAGTAGCTGATGTCCCATCTGTCCTCATTCAAGACCAAAGCCTGAGTAGGAAGGTCTCTCCCTCCACTCCATTTCCAGCAAACTCCAAAATGAGGTGGACTTTCTTATCTCTCAGCAGAGGCTGGAGACCAAGGACAGGAACATCTCCCCTGTGTCATTTCTGGGGGATGGCATCGAGCACCCCTTCTCAACTCAGCCACAGGCTTGGCAGGGGGAGGGAGGAGGAAAAAGCAAACCCCTGTGTAAGTTTCTGCCTGAGACAGACACTGTGAATTGGAGACCCCTCACCTCCTCTCCCAAACCACTCACCCTGGGTTCCCATAGCATCACTGACATTTACAGGTCTAGGAACGTCACCCCTGGCCACGAGCCTTGTTGGAGGTTTCATGATGCTGTAGTCAAAATTTTAGCTTCAACAAGAAGCAAGTTCAAGTGCAAATCCAAACTCTGATGCAGGTTTTACAGAAAATATTAATGTAGGCGTGCTTATAAAACCTAGAGATCCCTTTAAAAGACTTAGACTGAAAAATAAAAGCTCCTAAAACATTCTGTTTGAAAGCAAGGGTAACAAGGAGAATAAGTGGCCTAAGTGAGGTCTCACAGGTTTCTCTTTCTTTCATTGGCTCCTTATTACTTTTCTTGTTGTTCTATCAGACATATCTTAGTCGCACAGATGTGGCACTAATCACAGAGTAGGAGTTGCCAGCTGCCTGGGAGGATAAAACTACTCCGACATTATTCCATCAGGCACCCGACAGTGACTTAGGAGATACAGCCATTTAGCTGACGCCCTTGCAAAGAAACAGGTGCCATCTGAGCATGCTGGGAAAGCCTTTCTAATGAAGTCAGCTCCCCCTCAATTGTTCATGGTTTAAAGTAAAAAAAAAAATAGCAACTCCTATCATTTTGCACACAGAGGTTAGGCACAAAATACTGAGGCTTTCAGTGGGAGTTTTGCTTGCTGAAGGTAGTTGTGGCTTACCATGTTACCCTAGTAGAAAATATTTCTGTATTGAAAACTAAGGATGTTTTGGAGGCATCAATTGCACTTTATGTTTCGGGCTTGATTTTAGTCTAAGATCTACACTTGAAGCTACTTCTGCCCCAAAGCCTGGGTACAGATAAAGATGCATCAAATTTCTTCCCTTGAAAGCATTCCAAATTTTGGAATAAGATTGAGGGGTAAACCGTTGACTAGCCAAAACAACCAATGACTTTTGTAGGATTTTAAAAACTGAGACTGAGATTCGAGTATGCCATATAGTCACTACTTTCTGGTGTTCTGTTGTTCTTGCTGTTGTTGCTGTTCTTTTGGCTTGGAGAACTCATCTGGCTGCTCTCTTGCCTTCTTTTGCTCTTAAAGAATATCAGTGGCATGAAGTTATTTTGAAACCCAATGCATAAATACTTGCACTGTGTTCACCTAGTAGGGCGATAAGCACAGTAAAGATATTTAAGTGATGACTGATATAAGATGTTTTTCCACAGTTTCGCACCCGTGAGAGAAGGATGTGAATCAAGGCAAGTGAGGGACAACAGGGACATGCAGCAGGAGGCAAATACGCTGAGGATGCCGGTTCCACATACAAACAAGGTGCTAGCCATGCCATACAGCATGCCCAGAGCCCATCCTAGAGCTGCAAGACCTGAAAGGAATCCCCAGGAGAATGCCCTGCCTCAGTCTCTCATCCCTTGTGAGCCATGGGGATGATGGAGAACAAGAAGTCCCACCAAAGCCAGGCACAAGAAATCTGTCTCCTAATCTTCATACCACACCAGGCAAAAATGCTCACCTGCACCCTCGCCCCTGGTGCAGATGCTGAACGTGTTGCTGCGTTGAAGGGGATGTGGTCAGCTTCAGCCAGGTACCATGGCTCCAAAGTGGCCCACCATCCCCATTACCCTGCTCCCCACTCCCCCACGCTTGGCTCACAAAACGTGTCTCCTTCCTCCACTGCCCTTGCCACCCCACATTCCTCCTCTGACTGCCCGCTGTTTCCAGCCCAAGCTGGAGCGAAGCGTGACTGCACCAACTGCGCCTTGCAGAAGGTTCCAGGAAGACTGTAAATCTCCACGCTGCCTGAATAAACACGCCCCACGGATCCTAGCCCCACTCCCTCCCTTCCCCTATCCTCCCTTCCCTGGCTGATGAGCTCAGTGTGAAGGCAGATGTGGCTGGGAGCAACACAAGAGACGAGCAGTGAAGAGCAGTCACCAGGTGGTCATCCAGTGCCCAGGCTGGAGGGACATGGGAACGTCAGGGAGGTGGCAGTTCTTCATGTGCCAAAGCCAAAAATACAGGTGACATTTTACCAGACTGCATCACGGACAACTTTGCAGCCAGGGATCTTCAGCATTTTCAGGATTATGGGGAAGCTGAGAAGGAATCAGAAAGATTACCGAAAAGTTCCATTTGGGAGCCAAAAGTGTCACAAATGTGCATGCTGTCCTGTGGTAGAGTTAATACTATACACCAGTCATTACTTCTGTTATACCAGAAATATGACAAAATGAGGATCCCACTACATTCAAACGAGCCCCCGTGTCCTGGTGAATGCTGCACCACTTAGAAAGAGTTGCAGCTTCATATTCTAGCTCAGGACCTCTACTTGTGATGTCTTGTGTCTCGGTCACTCCTTTCAGCCCCACAGACCCCTGTAATGCCAGTGACCGTGCACGCATGAGCGGCTCTCCCAAAGGCATACAAGAAATTCAAAGTATGAAGTCTAAACTTTCTCTTCCTCCTGTGACTCTCATTTTGTGTGCTCAGCTATACCACAAGCCTCCTCTGCACCCTTAATTATTAACACAGCTATTCTCCTGAGGTGGGATTCCTCATTATCATATGAATAAATGATTAATTGTCACCATACTGAGCAAGCGCAACTTTTATAACTATATGAATCAGCACTGTGCCAAACCCTTCAAGAATAGTGACAGTGTTCAAGTATTTATTGCACTTTATTGCTTCCTGGATCATTTAAAAGGAGTCACTGACAAACAACCATTTACACAGGCTTGAAACTTTGCGTCGGATGTACTGAGCAGCTCTGTATTTCAAAATGCAGACATATCTTCTTTCCCAGCAATTTAAAGACGGGTCTTTGGCAGAAAACTCCACAGCTTGTCTGGCAAATGCTACTATTTGCGATGGCACATCTTGTGTGTTACCAGAAAGTAATTTTAATGCAACTTTGAGCTTAGTTTTAAGTATCGTTCTAACAATCATGGTGGCTTTGGTGATGTTCTCCATGGGTTGCAATGTGGAACTTAAAAAATTCTGGTACCACATAAAAAGACCCTGGGGTATTCTTGTGGGTTTCCTTTGCCAGTTTGGAATTATGCCTCTCACAGCCTTCTTGCTGTCCCTGGTCTTTGATGTGCTTCCTGTTCAAGCTGTCGTGGTGCTGATCATGGGATGCTGTCCGGGAGGCACAGCCTCCAATATCATGGCCTACTGGGTGGATGGAGACATGGACCTAAGGTAAGAGTAGTCATGTAGTTCATGTGGCTTTTTACATTGTAAACTTCATATTGAAAAGGACTGTCTGATTTTTTTCTTAGCTTCCTGGCCCATGCACGGTGGAGCTTTCTTCTTGTAAAGATGTTTAGTTACTGTAGCAGTAGTAAACATAAGCAGAATAGCAAATTTCCTTTGTTTGTTGAGGATTCATGAGGAAGATATCACAACTGAAATGTGTATGTTAGAGAATGTCTTCACTGTAAATCTTCAGATCCTGCAGAAAGTAGCACTGATGAAGACTGCTGAGCTACTAAGGATTATGGAATCTTTGTCCAAGTTAGAACTATGTTTGTGATTTTGTTTCTCCCGAGGAAAAAAGGAAACAATAAAGGACTTCAGGTTCTGAATTCTCTGTACAAAATAATGGCTATGCAATAGTTCTTGAAGTAATGTTTCTTGAAAAAGACCACCTGTGGAAAAATATTTTCCCTCATTTTGTGTTCTATACAATGAATAGACAGGCACAGAATTTCTTTTTGGAAACTAATACGAATGAAAATCACTTGCAGTAATGCTATCCGCTACTGGCACCTTCTGAAAAATTTTCAAACTCAGGGAAAGTTTTACAGGCTAGAAGCCATTGACTAAGGCAGCCCTACATTCTGGTGGCAGTAAAAAAACTCCATTGTGGCAAAGTGTGATGGGCTCAGTGACAGGATGCTCTGAACTCAGAAACAGATATATAAAGCACCTGTCACGGTCTAGGACGTCAAACACACAGGAGAAACGAACCCTACTCTTGATGCAGATTCCATGGGGGTTCATTAACTCTAACAGCCTTTAAAAATGAGCCATCTTTTTATTTTTATATCCTGATTACTTTGCTCTAAAATAAGCAGGATCATTTCTCTGTTTCCCACAAAGTAACATAAATTGGAGTATTCATCCAATTTATCATATGCCAGTCTGAACTAGAAATGGAAAAAATAATAGAAATAAGAAAGACGTGGAGCTAGGGCAAATAGACTAAGAATGTTAATATTTGTAGCTTTAATAAGACAATTTTTCCATCCTTTGAAAATAGTGAACTTCTCTGTCACATGTAGGTGTTAATGTAATACCCGATTTCAAATTATGTATGAGGTCAGCTCTGCTAATCACAAAATTCCTCACTGTGGAGGAAAGACCTATGATATTAAAACCTGTAAGACACTTTATTTCAATAAATACAGGTCTAAGAAATCACCAATGGAAAGATGTCCAGCACAAGTCTGAAAATCTGTCCTAATCTTTCCTTGGAAGAACACACTGAGCTAAACTATGCTTTCTCAGCTCTGTATGTTCAGATTTGCACCACTGAAATCAGTAGTAAAAATCCAAAACTATAATATAAATATGAGTAGAATTTACATCTCATGGCACTGGCAAAGGGTGAAGTAAATTGAAAATACCTGTAAAAGATTATTCTTCAGGAAAAGACCTTCACCTTAAGAGGTCGAAGGCTTTTGGTGAGGATCTTTGCGACAACAACAACAGGCACCAGAGGATATGAGAGTTACAGCAGAGATGGCAATACAAGCATCTTCAGTTCTTGATAGAAGAAGAACAGTGTGAGCATCTTGGTTGGTTGCTGCAGTCAGTACAGCATTATAGAAGCCTGCCCATTATATCGGATAAAAGTTTTGCTTTTAATTGGTAGTATTTTATATTTATACATTATAACTCATCAACATTGTCTACAGTCCTGCTTCAAAATGCCCCAGGGCAAATAGACCACAAGTCAGAACAAGAACTAATTTTCTACTCTTCATATAATCACAGGGAGGTGAGGTCTGAGGTTTTATACCTTTCTGAGTACCTCAGATCCAGATGATATCCTCTGAAAATTCCCATAGGGACACTTGTTTTTTGACACCTCTTTGTACTTCACAAGAACAGCTGCTTGTGAAACACCATCGCCTCTCCTCCACAGCTCCCCAGGGAGCTTCTGAGAGCACTGGCACTGGAGTTAGGGAATGGGCAGACTTTGGAGCAGGATGTAGATATAGCGACAGTAAGAAGATGTAGCAAATATGGAGATAGGAAAAATATGCTCTTTCATCCATTTGGGGCTTCACCTGACCTTAATTGTAACCCGTGGCTCTTTTCTTTCTGTGTGTAGGCACTCTCTTACCAGAGGCTCCTACAAAGTTATATTCAATGACCCTGAAGCAAAGAGTGACAGGAACCAAAATTAATGAGGATATTCCCATGGTTTCTGTATTAATTGTTCTAGATTTCTCTGGATCTGCCCAGCTTGTTGGACAGGGTCAGTATTCCCTTTTCTGAGGGCAAATCACACAAAAGAGAAATCAAAAGTGAGGCTTATAAGGAAGTTTATAAAGTCCCTTAAGTAGAACCCTTTTTCACAACTGTTATGTCAGAGGAGTGTGATTTCTGGGCATAACTTTATCTATTCTACTCAAATTCTAAGAATTTTCTCCTTATTTTAGCTGTCTTGACTTTTCCTTGTTCTTCATTCCCGTAGCAGAATGTATCTTTTAGTACAAGGTGTATCAGACCTGATGGTTTCAAGACTATATATTAAAACAGAAATGTCTTTGCACATACCAAGGAAGAAACAATACTTATGCTCAGCTTCACTGACTAAGTTTCAGTATGTACTCTTTGGCCTAGAGCAAAACAAACCAGAAAAGGGAGTTTTATTGCATCACTCACCCTTGATTATGAAATCTTTTTGGTTTATGCTGTTGATTTTGGAGTGAAATTTTAACACTCCAGAACTGCTGGTATAACGGAAAGCTCCATTTGCTGTCCATTTGACCCTGTCCAGCTTGCCACCCTCTCAGAAGCCAGCCAAACCGGCAGCACACAGACAGACTTGCCAACAGACCTTCCTGATGACCGCCTGTCTGACTGCCTTATTTGCACTGAAAGTTATTGTTCTGTGGCTGCAGAACATGTTGATATTATATGTTCCTTTTTTTTCAGCAGAAGCAATTCCTTCCATTTAGCTTTTCTTCTAACCTGATATACAGGATAAATTGACTGCAGTCATTAGCATTTCTTGCCCAGCCTTTCATACGCTGTTAAGTTGAAATAAGCAAATGAGAAAGACTATAGGCTAGCTTGAGATGAACTGTCACTTTAACCAATTTCTTTGCAGCGTCAGCATGACAACTTGCTCCACACTGTTGGCAATGGGGATGATGCCACTTTGCCTCTTTATTTACACCAAGATGTGGACTGATTCTGATGCAATTGTACTGCCCTACGACAACATTGGTGAGTGCAGTGAACCAGTGCTTTCGCTTCTGACTCTCTCCTTTATCGTCCCTCTAGTAACAACCACATTTATACCATCATCCTGCAGAGTCATGAAGAAATGACACCACATTTAAAAAAAAATATTCATCCTCCTACTTTCCAATAAATTCCTTGGGAATTGGGTACCTAGATCACTTCAAGTCATCCACAGCTCTGCAGAGCAAGGACTTGAAGTCATTATAGATATAGTACAGGTACTTAACCACGAGATTGTGCATGTTTTTCTTTTGAAATGGTTTGGAGATCTGCGTGGCACTGGGATAACAATATAAAATAATCCATACAGGAATAGTTGCTTTCCTTGGATGAAAGTATTTGTAACAGCTTTAAGGTACATTCCTGCAAAGTGCTAAGCGCTGAGGCCATAATCTGGCAAAGTACTCAAGCACATGTGGATAATTAAGCAAGTGATTAAAGCTGCTGAGCCTCTTTGAAAAGCTGCAATCTATACCGCCAGGAGTGGCTTCATTTGACTTCCTGTCAAAAATCTCATCCAACTACAAAGAGAAAATAGTCAAAGTATTTAGAAATACATGCTCCAGTGCTTTGCAGAGCTGTGGCCGTAGTGCTTATCAAGTGCGGTTCCATGTTGCGCTAATCTTAAAAGCCAGCAGAGTCACTTTCACATTCTTCTATTTCATTTCCCATTGTCCTGGGGGAAAAAAAAAAAAAAAAAACAACACATACATTGTTTGTGCTTTCAAAATAAATACTGGAGAGGGGAGACCAAAACAAAAGAAGCTCTAAACTGTTTGTTGATATGGTACAGCAGCAAAACACCTGCAGGCAAAATTAACATTTAATATAGCTACTCACATCACAGGATAGCGATGATTAGCACATTCAAATTTCTGTCTGCCTATCTGATGCAGGTGAATGAGCATGTATCTCATCAGAATGGCAATTACTTCAACAGTAATTCAGGCTTCCAAAGAAAACAGACTCTATAGGAAGGCAAATGGGCAGGTGTGGGTAGAGCATGCATGCGTTCTCTGGGGTGTGCATACCAGAAATGTCCTCTGCAGGCTTGCTCCATACATCCAGCTGCTTTACGTAGTGTCTGTCCTCCTTTCTTGAACTTCTGCATGATACATGGTCTTAACTTCTCTTCTTTCTTCTTTTTTACAGGAATTTCATTGGTAGCTCTTGTAATTCCTGTTTCAATTGGAATGTATGTTAACCACAGATGGCCTAGTAAAGCAAAAATCATACTTAAGGTAGGATACGAAGGGCTGAAACATTAGTAATTTCAGACAAATCATAGAATCAGAAGCACCACTGAAGCAGTACATTACTATTCATAGTATTAGTATCTGAGTTCGTAAGAGAAAATTTTCAGCGGAAAACAAATGAGACACTACAGAAATGTATTGCTTTCCCCCTGCACAAACATGCATGAGTTGCATACATTATTAGAAACAATCATTATCCAAAGAACCTACTTTTGTCGTTGGCTACAACTATGTTAGTAATTGAGTTCAGTTTATAATGTAAACTGAAATTGGAAGGAAAGTCATTCAGGTCAACTGGAAGCACTTTCTCTCTACAAAATAATAAAAACTGAAAACATTCTGAATCAAAAAAAGCTTTCTATTTTTAAACCAGTTTATTGATTTTGGGGACAATTTTGAGCGTGAAATCAATTTTTATTATAACAAATTTTGAAAATGTTCCAACTGTTAGAAAGAGTCTAACAAACAGAACTATTCACAAAACTCAACTATCTTTGCAAGATAGTTTCAGATGCATCAAAAATTTGGGTTTTTTTGGCAAAAACTATTCTCACCAAAAAAATAATATTAAAAACAACAAAGCTACTTTTGGTGCTAACAGCAAATTAATCATTTGGGAATTTAGGTTTAAGTTTAAAGTGATTGTCAAACATGCTGACCTTTGATAACCACTCTTAGTTAACACATGTATTTTCTAAATTTTCTTAAACACTTCTCATCTGGAAAATAGTTATTCTACCTATACTGTTTTATCGTTTTTCTGCTCAGGTAGTAGCAAACACAAAGTCCCCTGACATCCAATTCGTTTTCTTGAACTATTAGCTTACTGTGTTGTATTTTTCAATCAATTCACAACTTCCTTATGAACTTGGATACTATTGAGTGCTGGTTTCAAAAGTGTACTATTCCTGTTTAATCACTTAAGGGAAAAGCATAGACTTGAACTCACATGAAAAGATGCGGTACTTGCATTTCGTCCTCTTTCTTATCAAATGTGTGAGCAACCCACAGTAGGGTCCATTCACAGTTTTCTTTATGTAGGACAATGAAACATCAGGTGAAGTTTGAGACACAGCTGTCAGACTAAGGTCCATACAGTGAGAAATGGAGATAAGAACACAAAGACAGTGTGCCAGGTGAAACAGAAGAGTTTGTCTTGGCCAAAGCATGTTTCTTCTTCCTAGGTTCTTGTGGTTAATAGCTCAGTCAAACAAAGTTCTTGTTCATTCAGTGCTTTTAAAAAGGCTTGAGGCAAAGACTGATGTAAGTCAGTTCTACGGGACACACGTTTTAGCTGACAGTTGGGTTCTCCTCAGCTTAGCCCCAGAAGTCTGCTAGTGAGATCTCTGACAATGTATGCCATAAGGGCAGGCATTTCACTTGAATATTGAGAAGAGAGTGAGTTATCACTTTCTTAGGAACGCAGCGGTGAAGATCTCAGTACATTCAGTCACAGGAAATAAGATCAACTCAGTGACTATGTCTATGCTGAAATGCCATATGAGCTCACAACCAGTTTTCAAACACAAATTTTCAGCCACATTAAAGATTTACTTCTCCACTTGACAAATAATTTCCTCTCACTAATAATCTAACACCTAGTTAGCATATGCTATACTAAACCCCAAAATGTGACTGCCCAAGAAGGGGGGAGGAAAAGTGCATTGTACTAGCTATTAGGCTGTCAGTTTCCCAACAACTCCGGGAAAATTTTTCTAAGGTGTGCACCATTCCTCATGCATGTCACACCTGTGAGATTATTTTTAATCTCCACTTTTAAGTACAATTATAACCAAGTCTTCAAGAGACTAGTTTTAATTTTACAGGTATCTGCTATAGATACCTATTATAGCTGTGCCTTGATCTATGTCTGTAGTCACACACTGAAGTACATCCTACATCTCCTGTTTGGGGAAAAATGACAGCTATCTAATCTGTCTGCCTGCTGTAAATTATATTGCCGTAAACTTTAGATTTTATGTTTAATAAGAAGTTTCAGTGACTCAGAGACACTCACAGACATGTTTAACACTATGTTTGATGCCATTAAATTTCGTTGAGGTCTCTTATTCACTCAGACCTTCATCTTTCCCCTCACAGATAGGTTCTATTCTGGGAGCGGTCCTCATCGTGCTCATTGCTGTGGTTGGGGGAATACTCTACCAAGGCTCCTGGATTATCTCACCCAAGTTATGGATCATTGGCACCATATTCCCAGCAGCTGGCTATTCTCTGGGATTCCTTTTGGCTCGTGTAGCTGGTCTGTCTTGGCACAGGTATAGATTTCTCTGTGACAAAGACCTGTAGTCTCATTTCAGCTGTAAAAGAAGATTTTATTTAATGATTAATCAATGCTGAGAATGCTCTTTAAACTTTAGCTACGCTACAGAGTCATTCATTCCCCAATCCTCTTTCTGGGATACTAGGTGTAGGTAAAAGCTTTCTTGTGTGCATTATTATTTGCAGATTCTGACTATATTATTTCCCCCACTCTCTCACACATCTTCTCTATGCATGCCCCTTTCCTGCACTTCAAAGGAAGTGGATAAAACAGATCTGACTTATAAGTGGGTTGGGACTGCAGTAAAATTTCTCATAAAGATGAAGCAGCCTAGAATTTAGAATATAATTACAAGAGAGGAAGATAGTGAGCATTACTGAATGTAACGTGTGGCTTGAAGGTGGAGCACAGTCCTTTACAATTGCTGAATTGCCATAAATTGTGTGTTCTGGTGGTAACAGCCATATGACTCATGGAGTGTTTTGTTGAGTATGTGAGCCAAAGGATACCTTTTTCTCACTTACTCTATGTTTTTTGTTTATCCAGATTATTAAAAAACATAAGGACGCACAGGCTGCTATTTCACAATTGTTTTTGTATTATTCCCTTTAGATGTCGTACAGTGTCTCTGGAAACTGGCATGCAAAACACTCAGCTATGTTCAACTATAGTACAGCTCTCCTTCACTCCTGAACAACTTGAACTGATGTTTACTTTCCCACTCATCTACAGCATTTTCCAGCTGTTGTTTGCAGCACTAATTTTAGGAGGTAAAGTATAGACATTTTCTATTATATCATCATAATTATCATTATTGTAACCAGTCTCATTCTTCATGGATATGGAGAAAAAAGAAGTGATAGAAATAATCAAATGGAAAATAGTCAATTAAATAATGACCCAAATGATTATTGAGCATCGCCACTGTGCTCTGCTCTGTACATAATTAGGAATATACCAGGCTCAGTTCAAGGTTTGGAAGACCCATTTTTTTTCAGCACAAGGGAGAAGATCTCCATCACCTACAACCAGACACATGAGAATACATTGAGCACAGGATTGTTATCACCCTTGGCTGAGGAAGGCCAACTGTGTCTTCTTCCACCACCCCAGGGTGCCTGGGTGTATAACAGCACAGCAGGGCCATCCCCACAGGCATGTACAAATTCCCCCTTTTATCAGGTGTAGAGAGAACAGGTACTAGCTTCACAGCTAATGTGAGAAAATATCTTCCATTAGAGGTAAAGGTCCCTTTTTCCTCCCACATGCTCCCCATGAGTTGCTCTGCTGCTGCTACAACTAACCTACCGAGGGTCAGGACTTTGTCCCTATTGCTCATCCCTGAAACCAGCTTTGACTATTGAGGTCCCACTCCCAAACCAGCCATCTTACCCAACACCAGAGCACTGCCCGAGGGACACAGCCTGCAAGGCACAGCCTCGACTCTGGTCTCTCTGCAAGGCAAAAGCATGGGGACAGACGAACCACTTTGTTCCAGCTCCTGCCAAACAGCACTCACCTAGAAGTAAGGGTCAGTCCCACAGATCCAGCCAAGAGCCCAAAGGCTTCCCAAGGGAAGCCAATACATTTAAAAGTCACTAAACAACAAGAATACAAAGCAGTCAAGCATCAAATGCAGAATTTAAAATATTTTCCTTATTATTTTCTAAATACACTTTTCCAGTAATGAGTGCTGTCAAAATAAAATAATTAAAAATAGCTTTAAAGAAATCATCTGGGGGTGTTTGAATGTTCTAGCAATATAAGGAGGGAAAATGTTGCATGGCTACATGTTACCACAGTGTCTTTTTCAGGTAGTTGTCATAATCTCTTTATTTAGTACTAAATATACCTTTTCCCAGGCTACCGTCTTTACAGAAGACACCGGCTCAAAACAAAGGCAGATATTGAGAAAATAGAGGAAAAAGAGAATTCAAAATCAGCGTCATCGCATGCTAAAACAAATGGAGGATATGTATCAAATGAGACCAAATAGGCAATTATCTCTGTTCCCACCAGCTGAAAAGATTTAAGATGTAAGGTTTACCCAAAACTTTTTTTTTTCACATGCTGCTTCTTTATGGAAATATTTAACAAAAGGGGAAGTTCTGCTGATATTGTATGGTAAGACTTTAAAATTATTAACTTATGAAAGATTTCTACTTTGATTTTGAACACAGCTTCTGCCAAAATTGTAGAATCTGGTTTTGAAGCTAATTCCCTATGAATATTTAGTGGTTTATTATAGCTTATTTAAAGAAAGGCAGAATAAAAGTGGGCTATTGCTAAAAAAACAAGCAGATGTTTGCACTACCAACTCCAGCCCATGATCCTGCAAATCCATCTGCTAGTCTCAGCCCCAACACCAAACAAAGAGAAATCTTGTAAAAGTGCCTGAGCAGCAACAGGAGTTAAGGTGGAAGATCTGATAAGGCTGGAGGATGTTCACTGAACATGTATCAACCATGAAATTGTAACAAGCTAATAAGGAATTACAGTTTCATTTAGGTCAGTCTGGGCAGACTAAAGTCATTGCACTGTCCTAATTGCTTGAAGCATTAATTTATGCTAAAGCTGTAATTTTAACAAGTGCAAGGTAACTTATGAGTCTATTTTTTTTGCCCAAAGTAATAGAAAGTAACAGCTTTGCATCTTCAGTCTGGGTCTTTTGGCTGCTGGAAACATGAACAGAGAGACAAAGCCGAGAGCAATTTTAGTGTGACAGCTGTGTACAAAGGAGAAGGCAGAAGTTTTGGAAGTGTAAGAAGTTATTCACTTCTGCACTGAAAAGGAGGCATTTGAAAGTGGAACAACATTGTCCCTAACTCATCCAGAACTACTTTCACCACTTTTAACATGAGACAATAGTGCTTGTAGACAGTTACATATTTTTGTTATTTTATGAACTTAGTAAATTTGAACTCACCAGGTATCTGTGATATGTAGACATCGATGTAGTTGATAACTTTAACATCTTGATTATGTGAACCACAGAAAGAAATAATTGGATATAAACATAAATTATTTGCCTCTGAAAATTCAAGAGTACGTATGGAAAGCTGTCCTAAGTGTGTGGAGAAAATTAGTAGAATTCTAAGAGAAACAGTGCAGTAAATTTCTTGCAGCTGTAATTTTTTGTGGATACATTCAGTAACATTAGTGCTGTAGCTCTTACGTAAAGAAAACATCCAGAGAACTTCAGATGAAATGAGTGAGTGGTTGGCTGACCAAAAAATTCAAGAATGAGCCAACTATCAACACATGGAAACTATACACCTCTTTGTCATATTCAAGTGAACCTTCTGAAGTGTTGTGAGTTAATGTGGCAGGTTTTTTACAAACACAACAGAAATTGTGGAATTTAAGTTCCAGACATGCAGCTTTCCACTGCTGCAGAAATGTGCCCAGTATTAAACAAAGAATAAGTTATTTCTACCTACATATATGAGGGAAAGGGTCTCAAAATGTTCCAGAATTCTGGGAGGCTTGAAGCTGCTTCACTTGCAGGAGGAGTTCAGAGTGGTCATATCCTTCAAGGAGGAGTTTAACGCTCAGCGGGAGTTAGCACATAACAAGACATGCGATGTTTTATAGAATGAAGGTTAAACAGAAAAATGTAGTGAAGTCTGTTATGGAGGAATCATAAACGTGAAACAGGACATTCATCAAGAAAAGGATAAGCTGCTATTTGTAACATCTGTGGTAAAAGTCTATTGTCTTTATCCTGCGTCCACCAGAAAATGGGCAGCAGAGGTTAGTGAGTACCATGTCTGTCTTATACATGAAGCTGCTACTCTTTCCCCATGCTAAACTTCAATGCTTCCACGCGTGTTTTAAGCAGATTTTGAAAATGTATTGAACAATAATAATTTGTCTTGCTTATACTATGTGTGTGTGTATTTAAAGCAACTGTGTAAACACTGAACTGAATAAAGTCAGAAACTATTCATAATTTTGCCCACTGGAGTAATTAAAGGTGGAAAGAATTGAGAGGGAAACCTAACATGCAGACAAAGTTTATGGCTTTGAGATGTAACAAAAACACCTCAGATTCTGTGTAAAATGAATATGTTTAATAACTATGAAGATTAAATGAACATGGGATGTCTGATGGCATATTTGATACACATTTTCTAATGTATATATGCAATTAGGGCCCCAGATGAAGGATGGAGTCTGCAGTTTCTGCAGCCATTACAATTATATCTAACAAGGGTTGTATTTCCCAAGCTTTACTGCAAGCAAACCCAACTCAAGGGTTTTAACCAACGTATGCCCCTACAAGCACATCAAATCTAAACCAAAACCCCAGAGCTTGTCAATGTTGCCAGAAGCAATGTACATCCATCACCAATGAAGCTGGGGTGGACTACCTCACAGCAGCATAAGGGACTTTTGAGGGAGCTATGTCCTCTTGCCAAAGGTCTCCAGAAAGATCTTATGTGACTTGGGTTGTCAGCCATATAAATGCTGAGATATGAGCTTCTCAGCTGAAGGAGGCTGGTGGCTTCCAGCCTTGCAGTTCCAGTTGTCTTGGTATCGTCAAAAGAAAAATCTCAACTTGCTGAGATCAGTTTGTTTAACCTGCTCAGCGTCATCTCCTCTCCTGTTATCCAGCATGAAAATCCTTTCAAAGAAAGGCAGTATCACTTAGTGACCACTGCTCTTTAAGCAGACTTCTGTCCATTGAAACAACCTGTGCATGGGACATTGCAGAATGTGCAATTTAAAAGTGTCATGCAGTGATGTTCAGGCTAACAGATACCCGATCTAATTAACCCTTACACATAATGGTAATCATGGACTTATCAGTTCAGGCTGACAAGTCATACAGATGCTCTACCAGGTTCTAGGTTAACACAACTAGTCTACTTTTAGATAGTCATTCACGTCCAGAGAGCATGGGCAGTCCCTGAATCTGAACTCTGCTGCACTCCTGGTTTTCAAGCCATTGCAGGTAAAATGAGCTGAAGTGTGTCTATAGACATAACCTAAAAGTTGAAACGACAGCTGAATTAATGCCTAGCTCATCCCAAGGTCTGTAGCGTAAGGGCTGCAAGGATGTGACAAGCACACTTGCCAGCAGAAGTCTGTAGCCATAAATCTGGGTATGAAGACGTGTTCCCCAGTCAGTGAAGAGAAAGAAGCACCACCACAGAGTTAATCATGTCCACTGTCTCAGACTCCTGTTACAGGATGCGTTGTCGTCTGGAATTGTCTGTCTCTATAAGGTAAACTTAGATGGCCTGACTTAGACCAAATACATAATTTTTAGTTAGACCAATTACCCAATATTTAAATGACATTGGTCAGCAGAAGAGCACTTGAAAGCACTCTTGAAAGCACAAATGAACTCCAGCCACTCCAGCCAGTAAGTTAGCTTCATCAGGGGCCCAGCTGAAATGCCTCTATGCAAACGCACACAGCATGGGGAATAAACAAGAAGAGTTAGAGACATTTGCATGCCTGCAGGGTGTGATGTCTTTGGCATCACGGAGACGTGGTGGGATGGCTCTTATGGTTGGAGTGTTGGAATTGAAGGATACACAATCTTTAGGAAGGACTGGAAGGCGAGAAAAGGAGGGGGTGTCACCCTCTATGTCAATGACTGGCTGGAGTACCTGGAGCTCCACCTGGAGATGGGTGAGGAGAAAACCGAGAGCTTGTGGGTCAGGATTAAAGGCAGAGTAGGAACAGGTGACGTTACAGTGAGGGTCTGCTACAGGCCACCTGACCAGGAAGACTGAAGGCTAGGGACAATGTGGGGCCGCTGCTGAATGAGGCGGGTATCCTGCTGATAGAGGATGCAGAGAAGGTAGAGCTACTGAATGCCTTCTTTGCTTCAGTCTTCAGTGCCAAGGCAGGCCCTCAGGAATCCCAGACCCCGGAGGTAAGAGAAGAAGCCTACAAAGAGGATGACTTTCCCTTGGTCGAGGAGGACTGTGTGATGGACCACTTAAGTGATCTGGACACCCACAAATCCATGGGCCCCGATGGAATGCACCCACGAGTGCTGAGGGAGCTGGCGGATGTCATTGCTGAGCCACTCTCCATCATCTTTGAGAGGTCCTGGAGGACAGGAGAGGTGCCCGAGGACTGGAGAAAGGCCAATGTCACTCCAATCTTCAAAAAGGGCAAGAAGGAGGACCCAGGGAACTACAGGCCGGTCAGCCTCACCTCCATCCCGGGAAAAGTGATGGAGCAGCTTATCCTGGAGGTCATCATCAAGCAAGTGGAGGAAAAGAAGGTTATCAGGAGTAGTCAGCATGGATTCACCAAGGGGAAATCATGCCTGACCAATCTGATAGCTTTCTAAGATGACATGACTGGCTGGGTAGATGAAGGGAGAGCCGTGGATGTTGTCTACCTCGACTTCAGCAAGGCTTTTGACACAGTCTCCCATGATATCCTCCTAAGGAAGCTCAGGAAGTATGGGCTGGATGAGTGGTTGGTGAGGTGGATTGAGAACTGGTTGAATGGCAGAACTCAGAGGGTTGTCATTAGTGGCACTGAGTCTACTTGGAGGCCGGTAACTAGTGGTGTCCCCCAGGGGTCAGTAATGGGCCCAACCTTGTTCAACTTCTTCATCAATGACCTGGATGAAGAGTTAGAATGTACCCTTAGCAAGTTTGCTGATGACACCAAACTGGGAGGTGTGGTAGATACACCAGAGGGCTGTGCTGCCATTCAGCGTGACCTGGATAGGCTGGAAAGTTGGGCAGAGAGGAACCTGATGAGGTGTTCAATAAGGGCAAGTGCAGGGTCCTGCACCTAGGGAGGAACAAGCCCATGCATCTGTACAGACTTGGGTCAGATCTGCTGGAGAGCAGCTCTGCGGAGAGGGACCTGGGTGTCCTGGTGGATGATAGATTAACCATGAGCCAGCAGTGTGCCCTGGCTGCCAAGAAGGCCAGTGGGATCCTGGGGTGCATTAGGAGGAGTTTGGCCAGCAGATCGAGGGAGGTTCTCCATCCCCTCTACACTGCCCTGGTGAGGCCTCATCTGGAGTACTGTGTCCATTTCTGGGCTCCCCAGTTCAAGAAAGATGAAGAGCTACTGGAGAGAGTCCAGCGGAGGGCTACAAGGATGGCGAGGGGACTGGAACATCTCTGCTATGAGGAGAGGCTGAGGGAGCTGGGCTTGTTCAGCCTGAAGAAGAGAAGGCTGTGAGAGGACCTAATATATACTTACAAATATCTGAAGGGTGGGTGTCAGGAGGATGGGGCCAAGCTCTTTTCAGTAGTGCCCAGCAACAGGACAAGGGGCAATGGGCACAAACTGAAGCAGAGGAAGTTCCGTCTGAACATGAGGAAGAATTTCTTCACTCTGAGGGTGACGGAGCACTGGAGCAGGCTGCCCAGGGAAGTTGTGGAGTCTCCTTCTCTGGAGATATTCAAGACCCTCCTAGACAAGATCCTGTGCAGCCTGCTGTAGGTGACCCTGCTTCGGCAGGAGGGTTGGACTAGATGACCTACAGAGGTCCCTTCCAACCCCTACCATTCTGTGATTCTGTAATGCCACCAGGAATTAACAAAGTACATTTCTACGTCACGTTTCTAGCTGTTACCAACCTCCAATGATAATGAGGTATGTGAAAAACACCCCATCATTGCAGAAGAAAGAATTTCTATAACTGTTATTAAATCAGTTGAAGAAGAATTGACAAGAAGCATAGAAAACATTGCACTTCTTGACTAAGTAGAATCTACAAACCTAGTAAATGATCAGATTAGGATGTGCAGACTTTTACACCTGAGCCTAGACTTGTGTGTCTGATCAGTGGGGAGAAATAGGGATCCCATTATTCTCAGCTTAAAGACGCATATAATAGATCAGATAAACTATGTTTTAAACCTTGTCATTTCTTTCCCTTGATTAAAAAGGAAATCTAAGGAAAGTAGGCCAAATATAAACCATTAAAGTCAGAAAAAGTTAGTTGCAGTCCAAGTAAGCAGGCTGTACCTTTTGCACAAGTGTGACAATGAAGATTTGTTCTTGTCTCTGCCCTGGGCCAGAGCACTTCAACATATTAAAGAAGTTGAAAACACAGTTGCAGAGAAAATTCAGAAAATTGGAAAATACAAACAGAAATACTACTTGAAATTAACTGAATCTACATTCTAATTTATTCTGAGATGTAGTTATATTACATTAACTTTAGTCAACTTCAGCTTCCCTCTTCCATAGAGTCCTTTCTATAAGCCCCCCTTCTTTCCCCAGATTCAAATAAACATGACTATTTTTAGAGAGTCACTATGTACCAGTCTTTAAAAAAGAATAGAAACTTAGAATTATAGAATAGTTTGAATTGGAAGGGACATTTAAAGCTCATCAAGTTCAACCCCCTGCAATAAACGAGGGCATCTTCAAATAATGTCTGAAAGTTTCCTTGTCAGTTTAGTATATTATAAATACACTCTGGTTGAGACTGTGAAAATGCGGATAAGGATACAGGCTGGAGACACCCTTTATTAGAACCATTTACTGAAGCTACAGCAGTGAGAAGCGTGACCCTGGAGTCCTTTCTGCCCTGAGAGACCGACAGCCCATACACCGGACTGTGTGAAACAGACTTTATTCTGGGATGGAATGAAAGAACACATCAGTGGAAACACGACACAAAAGCCAACTAAATGAAATAGCAGAGGGAATACAGTAAACACAGTGTTTGGGAAAAAATGCACTGATTTTTCTTCAAATGAGATCTTTTTCTTCAAGACTGCCCAGGAATTCGTTCACTCTTTAATACCAAACATTGCTTTCTGCCTTTGAAGTGCTATGGCATGTGAAGGTGGCTTGCACAGCTCTCTGAGAAGAGGGAAGAGGACGGTAAGAAGACTGGACAGCCACAAGCTATGAGGACGTAGAGCAAGTGCAGGGGATGGGGAAGGTATCCCTTGTTGGGACAGGAGCTGCCTTTGTGTTGGCTCTGGGGTTGCAGCACATCACGACGGGTGGCCTCCCACTTGCGAGCTGAGTGGGAGAGAACTCAGCAGCTGTGACCGCGTGGTGGGATGGGGGTGCAGGTCCCACTGGGCAACAACGGCAGAGGGGTTTCCCTTCCACCCTGCTATACATGTACCAGCCACCAAGTTGCTGTTTTAATGACTGGGTGTAATCCAGAAACCTGGGCTTCAGGTGTGAAACAGAAGTGTTTAAGACCACAGACAGGCAAGTATGAGCTGCCCACTGCCTTGTGGAGGGGAAGAATGTTAGAAATGCACTATGTATAAGGGTCTGAAAATTGGCCCCAGACTAGCTTGGTTAATGCTATATATAGAGGTTATGATCCTATTGCCAGCAAAGCCCAACAAAGTCGTGTCCAATGGTGTCTCCCACAAGAAGAATGAGGAGGACCTTTCCCAGTGCCCAGGACACAGCCGTTCTGCAGCACTCTTGGCTGTGTGGGGTAAGCATCACGCGGGCTCTGCGAATAAGCGGGGTGAAGTCTCGCAGTGTGTGCAAAGGCAGTGATCAAGGGCATTTTGTCCAAATCAACAAATAGACCAAGGCAGACTGGCCAAGAACATGTCCAGGAGGCTAGCAACACACAATATTTGCTTCCTCTTGGTCTCTGGGTTGGTGCTTTTATTGAGGCAGGTAAATAAAGACCCTTTAATAGAAGCACGTACATCTTCACAGTACACCATCATTGTACTCTGTATCTATGTTATTCAGAGCTAAAAATTAAACCAATTAAGATCTGGTTTTATACTCCACCTTGTTATCTCGTATCTCTGATGTCAGTTTTCAAGAACAAGATATGCAAAGAAGCAATAACTTTTTCACACATTTTGCAGTAGATATTATTTATGGTCTTCTGTTCTTTGTATGTGAATGTGCTGTGCTGGCATATGCTGCTATGCAGTGAAACTCTCTGATCTCAGGGGCTGATAATGCAAAATGAAACTGGAGCTCAGCTCTCCTGCTCCCATCATACGTCACGTTAAATACTGATATTTTCACATTTCTGTGTAAATATTTCACATGATTTCAGCAGTTTTGCTTCAGGACATAGAATGAAAAATAAGAGGCATGACAAAATAATTTAGGCTAGTTAGGAGAAAGGAAGAACTAATGCAGTAGGACGGTAATTTTTTTTCAGTTGAAATAGTAAGTGATAGGTCTGAGATGACCTCCGAGTTTAAGTCCACAGTTCACTGGGTTTTTTAAGACTGTTGAGTTCATTTAGTGTGGTGGTGTAGGATGAGGAATTCACCCTGCAAAGTCTGCAGCCCAAACCTGCTGTTGTTCTGAAAAGAAAGTAAGCTTTTATTACAGTGTTTCAAGAGATTGAGTACTCACTATCATCCAGACCTGTATGTGAAGAGATCGATTAAAATCAATATAAACTACAATAAAGAATTTCAGTTAGCTGTGTTAAGAACTAAAATTAGTCTAAAATATGAATTCACAAAATCCAGTCACCTGTGCAGAACCTTCCTCCACACAAGAGGTAAGATCTACCTGTGTGTTTTCAATATCAGAGTTAGGGATGAAAGACAGAATCAATTTGTGCAGGCTACCACTTAATGTGAGCACAGTAAGATGGTGTTAAAATATTTTATATTTGCTTAGGCTGCTTTCTAAATTTTGCCCCAAGAATACATAGATTATATTTTCAGCAATTGCAGTACACCACAACTTAATGACACAAGGATGGTGGAGAACGATTAAGCTTGAACTATTCAGCTATTTTGATAAGTCAATTCCTGTGGAAGCTCAGTCTGTGGCATAAATTCAGTGAAACAATGAAACTGTTTTTCAGTGAACACATGAAACTGTTTAATGGGTATCTTTCTTTTTGTGACTCAAAAAGAAATTATTTTCTTTTGGTTCTTTGCAGTTTAACAGTTGTCCATTGCTCACTTGTTCATCCAAAGTGCGTATCTTTTAGTTGAACTCCTGTCTCATATCTCCTGTAATTTATCTGATAAGAAAAGCCATTTTTATCTCAGAAGTCATAAAGATGAGACTCCCTGGTAAAAGTGTATGGCACACCCTATTTGATTCAGCATGAACTTAAAGACAGAATTTCATGGTTTGATGGGAAATCTTGGAGCTGTTACTTAGTCAACAGTTTTGATCTCTGAATTTTGAAGGCACATTTTCAGAAAGAAGAGGAGGAATATTGAGAAATATTCCTTCTTTGACAGTTATTGATGTCAATGTGGGAGGCACTACAAATTCTTTTTCTCCAAAAACTGTTCATACTAATTCTGATCCCTCTTTGCAGTCTTATTCTAGAGCTCTTCTCGGTTGGATTCCAGTGCTGCAATCGACATTTTTGTTTTCCCTTGTGGCATATCCACTTCTGTTTCTATCTGCTCGGGTTCTCGCTCCAGTCAATATTTAATGTAGTTGCTCAGCTTTTATCCACCCGTTATCTGTCTCCCTCATTTATTTTCATTCCTTATAGCGTCCTCTATGTGTATACCTACTTCTGCATTCACATGTGTGTTCCTGGAATAGATAGAAACTTTTTTTACTGCCTCTCTGCTCTGTGGTAGAACAGAGGAGTTCTGCTGTGAGAGGCCTGCACCTATCTCTTTGGCTGTGTCTAAGCTTATCATCCATTGTTACGCGTCACGCGATACGTGGCGTTATTTGCCAAATGCTGACAAAGGGTTGGTGTGTACGGTGGTGCCTTTCTGCCCGCAGGGTTTACCTCCTGCAGAAACCAGAGCAAGGGCTGTCCATGATGGGACTAGCACATGCTGAGGCACGTGTCTGCCTGGGGCAGAGGTGCTTTTACACAGCCAGAACGAAGCGTGCCCTGCTATATAGATAACACTAAAGGAAAGAGAACCAGGGCGTGATTGAGTGATTGATGTCCATACCGCTGTGGGCATGACCTTTGCCACTACCCATCGGTGTCGCAGAAGCAAACAACGGTATGGATGAACTGCAAGCCTGTGCTCTGACTTGCTTCCTGGCCACCTTGTCCTTTAGCAGCGTACCCTTGTGCGCAGGGTAACTTCCACCAATAAGCTGGTGCATGTCAGGAGTTGGAGTGTCAGGGCTGACACTGGTGGTTGCTGACATGCTCTGCTCTGGGATGCAGCTGTGTTGGTCACTAATTGCCTGTGTGACCTTCTCTGTCCATCTGCCAGTTGAGCTGTGCTCATGGTTACCGTCCCTCTGGCCAAAGAGCTTCTTCTTTGGGCAGCCCCAGGGGCAGGGGATGGTGTCTGTTCTGTCACTTAGGTGTACTGCAGTCGTGTGACACTGCAACATTGATGTCAAAGTGCTTTTCTAAGCAGATGAAACACATGCCTCCACATTAAATTTTGTGATCAAAGTCAAAATCCACATATTCTGCCAGCTCAGTTCAGTTATTTCAGTGGGGAGTCTGGAAACAGTACTCTGCTCTATGGTGTTCTGTATGCTCCACCTGCTCTACACACTATTCTCTTATGCTCTTGGATCATTTTTATTTCAACCTTCAACTGAAAAGCAGGAATATAAGCAGTTGTGTTACCTCCAGGGAAAGTTGTCCTGCTGTTTGGAGGACAGGAATTTTGCTTTTGAGAATGACCAGTCTCTCAAAGACGCGACATGGTGGAAGCCAGTCAAGAGCAGAACTACGACGACAGCTTGACACACAGGCTGCGTGCTAAGGATGCTGAGATATGCTGAGCATAAGTGGAATAAAAAGAATTAAGTGATTGAGCATTCTTTAGAGAGTTGGGGAAATGTGATTTAATTCTCCTTAGATAGAAAAGGAGATTGAACTCTGAACCCAGACTGCAGCAAAGGTGAGTTGGCTAATGCACACCAAGAGAGAGAGGACAAGGCAATAGAAAATGGGTCATCAACACCAGCTGCATATAATAAAAAAAGCAGCAGAAACCCACTGTTGCACTAGGACTCAAGCAGGCTTGCTCAGAACACGACTGTTAGACTGAGCCCCTAAGGAGAAGCTGGTGGGGGAACTCCAGTTTTCTGGGGCCTGGCTGGGCTTTGGTGTAAACTTGTTTCTGACCTGAATGGTGTTATAAGGCACTTTCAGAGTCTGCATGCGTGTGTTACTTAAACCGTCTGAGGAACTCCTAGATAAAACTGTAAGGTGTCTCCGGACTTCAGGCATCTTTGCTGAATAGTTTAGCATTAAGTATAAAAACCAGCTTTGCGCAAGTGTAAAGGTGTTTATAGATCTGACTGAGTAGCCTTGCAGCACTAATCCTTCTCCTCCTACCCTGTCAAGATGTCCTTTCTTATCATGTTAAAAATGCAGAAGTGACTCTGTGTCACCGTATACATTTAAGTCACAGATTTTTGAAAAGTGTGCCTGAAGGCATCACATCACGTCTGTAGTTCTCTGCAGTTAAACACAAATAAGTCATGCAATATAATTATCCTTCATAACATAGTAAAAAGTATTTTTACTGTCCATGAAAACTTAATCCCAGGGATCACTTTCATTTCCTCTTATAGCCATTAATTTATTTAACAATAAAAATATATTATGTTCAAAGTGTGGTATAAATGGTACCAAGATCAAATTGTACAAGAAAAGAAAGAACATCACAGCAAAGATATAATATACTTTTGGGATGAAAATGATCATTTTTTGTATAAATGGAGGCTCTGTCCACAGAAGTAGAAATTGCTCTAACTGAAGCATCTACTTTGTTAAACCTTAATTTATCATTAACAGCAGGAGTCAGACCTGTCATAGGTCTACAAGGAAACAATAGGGGAAAATATATGGTCTTTACCCTGAATTCTCCGGTCTCACTAAAGCCAGAGGGTTTTGAGTGTTTAAAGAAAAAAAAAAATGGTTTGGGCACATATTGTTACATCCATACCAGTAAATAAACCAGAAGGAGGGGATGGGCTTGAGGACTGTCTCATGACTGTACCCTTGCTGGTGCAGCTTCAGCTCTTGTGACCTGGCATTCTGGAGTGCACCAGGCTAGGGCTGATGGTGGGGACTATTTCCAGAAGGAAGCCTGAATAGTGTCCCTCCTACTTGTGGGGAAAGAGAGCTGAGCTTTGTGCATGTGAGATGGACAACGCCACTTGGCTTTGGGGTCAGAGACTGCTGCCTGGTTTATTTTCTTTATTAGCAAAGGTGTAGCCTAAACTTGCATCTCTACTGTCATGTTAGCTTGGAGCTGTGCCTGAGCCCAGCCTAGTCTCTTGTCCACACAAGTCTAAGCGGTGACTTGTGGTCTTGCTCTGGTCTGGTGGGAATCAAGTGGGCAAAACCAAGGACGGAGAGTGGTACTGGCTCATCCTTCTGCTCTGCCCTCATAGACGGCAAGAGCACAGCTGGTGCAGTCCAGCTGGCTGGAGAACAAGGGTTGTTCACCACTCCTTGACCACAGCTTCCCTGCCTGGACAACACAGCCATCTGTGACTCCTCAGCACCCAATTCACGCAATTCGACTCCCTACACATTTAATAACACCACAATGTTTCTCGGTAGGTGTCTGCGAAGACCTTGGGGAGGATTTGCAATCTCTGAGTAAACGAGTTGTCATGACTAGTCTGACCATATTCCAGTGATGCTCCAAATACCATAAGTGATCTTGGCATTATAAGCAGCCCAGCTGTTTTAAGTTTTCTAACTGTGGAAGGTTTTTATTTTGTGTACCTAGTAGTTTCTGTGGAAAAATTGTGAAAACGATAACAGAATGGGTGAAGTGGTACAGAACAGAAACAAAGTCATCAGTGTGATGACTGGTCCCTCTGTGGACAGAGAAGTATGTGTTAATAAAATAATTTTCTCTGAATTTTCTCCTGTGTTCCCTATCACTACATTGTTCATTTCAGTATGCACTATTCTGTCTTTCCACTCAGATGTTATTTCCCTTTCAATAGTCAAAATATTTGAAATCAGCTTGTATTTTTCCTTGAATGTAATGTTTACTGGAAATGGCTGCACAATCACAAGAACTGCAAAGCTCCAGTTAGCTTGGCCATGACAGAAGCGGGTGCTTAAGGAAAGGGTGTAAGAGACATGAGCACATATCTCTGCAGCTTCAAGCAAACAACTGTTAAGGACTTTCTGAGCCAAGAATTGTACCCCAGCATCACATTAAATTGCCAACAAAGGCACTTATGATCCACTAATTAGTCTTTTTTTCAACTCTTTATTAAACCCACTTTTTAGATATTATGCATGAATTTTATCCATTCTTGTTGATCGATCATGGGATATCTTAAATCTGAAATATATGTTCTTCTATGTAAGCTGCGTGTTTTGTTATGTTTCCTCAGTAGGTGTATTTTTATGGAGAATTGGTCCATATCAGCCGTGGGTTATTTTATAAGTTCAGGGTATATTTTTAACAAAAGAGCTTTATGTGGAAGGAATTTGTGTTCTACCTACAGCAGATTTACTGATGACATTAGAAACACATCACCAGCACAACCTGTAACCCTGACATTTTCATTAATCCCTTGCAGTTAATTCCACTTATGGGGAATTAATTCTACCATCAAATTATTTAAACAGGGCCTTACCATCTCAGTATGACCTCTGTACATCTATTCTGAATTCAGATAGGTGAAAGTGGTTTCTAAAACCTGTGATGAAATCCCCCAAATGAGTAATACATAAACTCATTGCAGAAGAATGAGACAGAAGGTCTGCAGTCATTTTTAAAAGAATGTATCAGATTACCTTAATGATATCTGATCAACATATCTAATCAGCATACCTGAAGCAATTAAGATACATCTATAAAATATGAAGCAATGTTAAATATGTGTGAGATGGAAACACTGGGTATGTAATTGCTAATATTTCTCACGGTCAGGAACAATTGCAGTAAATGAGAAATTGTGTATGAGCTTTGTATGCTCTAAGGAAAAATAACTAAATTCTGTTTGCCTGGAATAGCAATTATTCCTTTTCATAGCAATATCTAAGGTATGTACTAACCAGTGGATACACCACTTAAAGGAACTGATAAACTCCCTGTTGCAGTCAATAAGAGTTTTCTTCAGTGTTGAGCTTTCTTTTTCCTGTCTTTGGAGTTTTAAAGTATTTATTGTGTTGCAAATGTTTGTAAACTGCAAATTGGTATTAGAAAGGCAAAAATCCAGTCCTTGTGGCTGAATTCCCAAATAATTGAAGTCTGAAAGACAAAGATCTTTATTTCAAACTATTATTTCTGAAGGCTCATGTTTCTTTCCCCTTCTTATCTGAGGGAGATGGCTGATTTATGGTCTTTCAAGTGTTACTGGCAACACAGTTTTGCATTGATTCATTTTACATTAAGTCCATTATGAGCAAGCAGAGATATCACTAATACTTTTTTATGTAGTCTGTGTTTACATAGAGAGTTTGGAATGTCCTCACTGAAATTTAATTCCTATCCCTTTCAAAGTCTGGTGTAGTCCTGTGGAAGGGCTGGGAGAAATTTATGGAGGAGGCATGCCTTTGGTCAGTTCCAAGAGGCAGCTGGAAGTAACACTTGTTTTGTTTGTTTTTCTAAATTGTGAAATATTTGGATTATTAATTAAATAAATTTCCTTGCTTTGTGAGAGATGCCTCATGGGAAGAAAATTGCAAGGGTCTTCTTATGGGCTTGCAATTATCACATGCAAAGTTCTGACCCTTCATCTGACTGTGGAATGGTTTGTATAGATCAGCGGAAACCCTGCGCTGAAGGATGACTTGCACAGAAGTCACGGGGATTCAGCTGCCCAACAGGTGTCTGGTGCCCTTTTAGATGCTGTAGGGCCATGGTAGGTGCAGGCAGCACACAGGACCTACAGAAGACCTGTGACTTTTAGAATGGCAGCTGAGAGCCAGGCAGGACACCCTAAGGCATCTCGTATTACACTAGGTGCCTATGTTCAGGCAACTGAATTTCACACCCAATTCTGCAAAATCTCTTTGTCTCCTTCCAGAATTCCTCCTGTCCTAAACCAGGCTCCTGAGGGGTATGATGGCTTGCTCTTCAGAGATATCTGTCTTTTCTTACTGAGTGTTCATTTTCAGGGAAGGAAGAAGTTTGACCCTGGAAACTTACTTGCAGATGGCTAAATTCAATGGAAATTAAATGGAGATAGTAATATCATTCCACAGCGCATATCTGTTCATGAAAACATATTAGGACTCCTTCAGGGCTTTCAATTATCCATCTTCTGCAATTCCGTTTTGAAGGTTAGCAAATATCCTTGCAAGGAACAGTTATTTTTACATCTGCTATTTGAAGTTAATTTAGTGCTCAGCTTAACTGAGGTGTTGGTGTTTCTGGAGCAGATTGAATATTCCTTAGTAAACGAGATTTACTTCTGCTGCACTTCGGTTCTGGCTTGGAAAGTCCAGTCAGGCTTGCTTGGTTGCTGTTTGGTTGTGGTGCTAGTACACTGTATTTGCTTTAATTATAGAAGTAAGCAAGCCATACAGTTAATCTGGGGAGAGCAGGAGCGTTCTTGTCAAATACTGAGCAGTGAAGGTCTGTGCTTCGAGAGATAGGGTATATTGATTATTGTTTGAGATTTGCATCAAGCGTACAGTATGTTATTTGATTGGACTGCAAAAAAATTTCATTTCTCCTTTCTGAGGATGACAAAAATAATACTGTTGCAAGAGATTATGACAGTGTTTTTTGAACATCCTAACCTGATTACTCTGAAACAAGAAACTCATTTAACATAAACTGCAAATCAATTTGCTTGTTAATTCCATTAAAATTGCACTCTCTTCTGACTAACACAGCACTCTATATGACAGAACCAACTCTTCTACCTGTCTTTTTGTAAGATGAGAAATTAGTTATATGTTTATAGGAGATTAAAATCGCTATATAGATATTTTTGTGCCGAGTTTTTTTTTTTTCCTAATATAAAGATATATCTTCGTGGCTAAAGGAAACTTTATGCAGAAAAAGAAATGAAGACAAAAAGAGGTATTTAATTTCAAATCCACCCCCTGGCCCATCTAGGAGTCAAAAAATTCATAGAATCATAGGATCATTAAATGGTTTGAGTTGGAGGGGACCTAAAAGATCATATAGTCTCAACCCCCCTGCCGTGGGCAGGGACACCTCCCAGTGGACCAGGTTGCTCAAAGCCCTGTGCACCCTGGCCTTGAACACATCCACAGAGGGGGCATCCACAACTTCTAATCTAAATGTACCCTCTTTTAGTTTAAAGCCATTACCCCTTGTCCTATCACTACATGCCCTTGTCAAAAGTCCCATCTCCAGCTCTCTTGTAGGCCACCTTCAAGTACTGAAAGGCTGCTATAAGGTCTCCCTGGAGCCTTCTCTTCTCCAGGCTGAACAGCCCCAAGTGCCTCAGCCGTTCCTCACAGCAGAGGCGCTCCAGCCTTCAGATCATTTTGTGGCCTTCCTCTGGACCCGCTCCAACAGATTCATGCTCTTCGTTTGCTGAGGGCTCCAGAGCTGGACGCAGAACTCCAGGTGGGGTCTCACCAGAGTGGAGTAGAGGGGCAGAATCACCTCCCTGGACCTGCTGCCCACTTTTCTTTTGATGCAGCCCAAGATACAGTTGCCCTTCTGGGCTGTGAGCACACATTGCCAGGTCATGTTGAGTTTTTCGTCCACTGGTACCCCCAAATTCTTCTCAGCAGGACTGCTCTCAATCCATTCTCCTCCCAGCCTGTATTTGTGCTTGGAATTGTCCTGACCCAGATGCAGAACCTCGTACTTGGCCTTGTTGAACTTCATGAGGTTCGTATGGGCCCACCTCTCCAGCCTGTCAAGGTCCCTCTGGATGGCATCATTTCCCTCCAGTGTGTCAAATGCACCACACAGCTTGGTGTCACCAGCAAACTTGCTGAGGGTGCACTCAATCCCACTGTCCATGTCGCTGACAAAAATGTTAAATGGCACCAGTCCCAATACCGACCCCTGAGGAACACCACTCATCACTGGTCTGCACTTGGTCATTGAGCCATTGACTGCAACCCTTTGGGTGTGACCATCCAGCCAATTCCTTATCCACAGAGCGGTCCATCTGTCAAATCCATTTCTCTCCAATTTAGAGACAAGGATGTTGTGTGAGAGAGCATCAAATGCTTTGCTCATGTCCAGGTAGATGATGTTAGCTGCTCCTCCTTTATCCACCAATGCAGTAACCCCACTGTAGAAGGCCACCAAATTTGCCAGGCGTGATTTGCCCTTAGTGAAGCCATGTTGGCTGTCACCAATCACCTCCTTCTCTTCCATGTGCTTTAGCATATTTTCCAGGAGGATCTGCTCCATGATCTTGCCAGGCACAGAGGTGACACTGACTGGTCTGTAGTTCCCTGGGTCTTCTTTTTTTCCCCTGTTTAAAAATGGGGATTATGTTTCCCCTTTTCCAGTCAGTGGGAACTTCACTGGACTGCCACGACTTCCCAGATACGATGGATAGTGGTTTAGCAACTTCATCTGCCAGTTCTCTCAAGATCCATGGATGCACCTCATCAGGTTTCATGGACTTGTGCATCTTCAGGTTCCTTAGATGGTCTCAAACCTGATCTCCTACAGTGGATGGTTCTTCATTCTCGTAGTCCCTGACTTTGTCTTTTGCACTTGGGGAGTGTGGCTGGAGCATTTGCCGGTGAACACAAAGACAAAAATGTTGTTGAGTACCTCAGCCTTCTCCATATCCTGGATCACCAGGTCTCCCATTTCTTTCCAGAGAGGGCCCACATTTTTCCTAGCTGTCCTTTTGTCACTGACATACTTATATCAGCTTTTCTTGTTGCCCTTTACTTTCCTGGCCAGATTTAATTCTATCAGGGCTTTAGCTTTCCTAACTTAAACCCTGGATGCTCAGACAATTTCTCTGTATTCCTCCCAGGCTACCTGTCCTTGCTTCCACCCTCTGTAGGCTTCCTTTTGATGTCTGGGTTTGTCCACGAGCTCCTTGTTCATCCATGCAGGCCACCTGACATTTTTACCTGACTTCTTCCTTATTGGAATACATTGCTCCTGAGCTTGGAGGAGGTGATCTTTGAATATCAACGAGCTTTCATGGGCCCCTCTTCCCTCCAGGGCTTTATCCCATGACATTCTACTGAGCAGCCCCCTGAGGAGGCAAAAGTCTGCTCTCCTGAAGTCCAGGGTAGTGAGCTTGCTGTGCGCCCTCCTCACTGACCTAAGGATCTTGAACTCTGCAGTTTCATGGTCACTGCAGCCAAGATTGGCCTTGAGCTTCACATTTCTCACCAGCCCCTCCCTGTTGGCGAGAACAAGGTGCAGCATCGCACCTCTCCTTGTTGGCACTTCTATCACTTGGAGAAGTCAATGCAGTCCAGGAACCTCCAGTATTGCCTATGCCCTGCTGTGCTGTCCCGCCAACAGATGTCAGGGTGGTTGAAGTCCCCCATGAGGACCTGGGCTTGTGAACATGAGGCTGCTCCTAACTGTCTATAGAAGGCCTCATCGGCTCAGAATCACAGAATCAAAGAATGGTAGGGGTTGGAAGGGACCTCGGTGGGTCATCTAGTCAAACTGTCCTGCTGAAGCAGGGTCACCTACAGTAGGTTGTAGAGGACCTTGTCCAGGCGGGTCTTGAATATCTCCAGAGAAGGAGACTCCACAGCCTCTCTGGGCAGCCTGTTCCAGTGCTCCGTTACCCTCAGAGTGAAGAAATTCTTCCTCATATTCAGACGGAACTTCCTGTGCTTCAGTTTGTGCCCATTGCCCCTTGTCCTGTCACTGGACACCACTGAAAAGAGCTTCAAAGGAAGAAAGCAATGTTTGGTATTAAAGAGTGAACGAATTCCTGGGCAGTCTTGAAGAAAAAGATCTCATTTGAAGAAAAATCAGTGCATTTTTTCCCAAACACTGTGTTTACTGTATTCCCTCTGCTACTTCATTTAGTTGGCTTTTGTGTCGTGTTTCCACTGATGTGTTCTTTCATTCCATCCCAGAATAAAGTCTGTTTCACACAGTCCGGTGTATGGGCTGTCGGTCTCTCAGGGCAGAAAGGACTCCAGGGTCACGCTTCTCACTGCTGTAGCTTCAGTAAATGGTTCTAATAAAGGGTGTCTCCAGCCTGTATCCTTATCCGCATTTTCACAGTCTCAACCAGAGTGTATTTATAATATACTAAACTGACAAGGAAACTTTCAGACATTATTTGAAGATGCCCTCGTTTATTGCAGGGGGTTGAACTTGATGAGCTTTAAATGTCCCTTCCAATTCAAACTATTCTATAATTCTAAGTTTCTATTCTTTTTTAAAGACTGGTACATAGTGACTCTCTAAAAATAGTCATGTTTATTTGAATCTGGGGAAAGAAGGGGGGCTTATAGAAAGGACTCTATGGAAGAGGGAAGCTGAAGTTGACTAAAGTTAATGTAATATAACTACATCTCAGAATAAATTAGAATGTAGATTCAGTTAATTTCAAGTAGTATTTCTGTTTGTATTTTCCAATTTTCTGAATTTTCTCTGCAACTGTGTTTTCAACTTCTTTAATATGTTGAAGTGCTCTGGCCCAGGGCAGAGACAAGAACAAATCTTCATTGTCACACTTGTGCAAAAGGTACAGCCTGCTTACTTGGACTGCAACTAACTTTTTCTGACTTTAATGGTTTATATTTGGCCTACTTTCCTTAGATTTCCTTTTTAATCAAGGGAAAGAAATGACAAGGTTTAAAACATAGTTTATCTGATCTATTATATGCGTCTTTAAGCTGAGAATAATGGGATCCCTATTTCTCCCCACTGATCAGACACACAAGTCTAGGCTCAGGTGTAAAAGTCTGCACATCCTAATCTGATCATTTACTAGGTTTGTAGATTCTACTTAGTCAAGAAGTGCAATGTTTTCTATGCTTCTTGTCAATTCTTCTTCAACTGATTTAATAACAGTTATAGAAATTCTTTCTTCTGCAATGATGGGGTGTTTTTCACATACCTCATTATCATTGGAGGTTGGTAACAGCTAGAAACGTGACGTAGAAATGTACTTTGTTAATTCCTGGTGGCATTACAGAATCACAGAATGGTAGGGGTTGGAAGGGACCTCTGTAGGTCATCTAGTCCAACCCTCCTGCCGAAGCAGGGTCACCTACAGCAGGCTGCACAGGATCTTGTCTAGGAGGGTCTTGAATATCTCCAGAGAAGGAGACTCCACAACTTCCCTGGGCAGCCTGCTCCAGTGCTCCGTCACCCTCAGAGTGAAGAAATTCTTCCTCATGTTCAGACGGAACTTCCTCTGCTTCAGTTTGTGCCCATTGCCCCTTGTCCTGTTGCTGGGCACTACTGAAAAGAGCTTGGCCCCATCCTCCTGACACCCACCCTTCAGATATTTGTAAGTATATATTAGGTCCTCTCACAGCCTTCTCTTCTTCAGGCTGAACAAGCCCAGCTCCCTCAGCCTCTCCTCATAGCAGAGATGTTCCAGTCCCCTCGCCATCCTTGTAGCCCTCCGCTGGACTCTCTCCAGTAGCTCTTCATCTTTCTTGAACTGGGGAGCCCAGAAATGGACACAGTACTCCAGATGAGGCCTCACCAGGGCAGTGTAGAGGGGATGGAGAACCTCCCTCGATCTGCTGGCCAAACTCCTCCTAATGCACCCCAGGATCCCACTGGCCTTCTTGGCAGCCAGGGCACACTGCTGGCTCATGGTTAATCTATCATCCACCAGGACACCCAGGTCCCTCTCCGCAGAGCTGCTCTCCAGCAGATCTGACCCAAGTCTGTACAGATGCATGGGCTTGTTCCTCCCTAGGTGCAGGACCCTGCACTTGCCCTTATTGAACACCTCATCAGGTTCCTCTCTGCCCAACTTTCCAGCCTGTCCAGGTCACGCTGAATGGCAGCACAGCCCTCTGGTGTATCTACCACACCTCCCAGTTTGGTGTCATCAGCAAACTTGCTGAGGGTACATTCTAACTCTTCATCCAGGTCATTGATGAAGAAGTTGAACAAGGTTGGGCCCATTACTGACCCCTGGGGGACACCACTAGTTACCGGCCTCCAAGTAGACTCAGTGCCGCTAATGACAACCCTCTGAGTTCTGCCATTCAACCAGTTCTCAATCCACCTCACCAACCACTCATCCAGCCCATACTTCCTGAGCTTCCTTAGGAGGATATCATGGGAGACTGTGTCAAAAGCCTTGCTGAAGTCGAGGTAGACAACATCCACGGCTCTCCCTTCGTCTACCCAGCCAGTCATGTCATCATAGAAAGCTATCAGATTGGTCAGGCATGATTTCCCCTTGGAAAAATCATTGATCTCAACTACCTGTTTCGTACCTCATGTTCACAGTTTTAGAACCAAAGATTTGGTGACAGGAGGAATATTTCTTTCCCTTCTCTGGGTAAGATAGGAAGGAGCTGCCAGACTTTTTGTGCTACCTCACAGCCCAGCATTGGGCCATCTGTTAGGTACCTCTGGCAATTTGATTAAATAAATTTCCTCTGTTACAGGGACTTGCACCACTAGTAGTGTTTTTATGTCTTCTGCTCACTGTCTGTGATGTATTGCATGTGTAATAAATCATGGTGACATTTTGGGTTGATGTTTTCTAAGAGCTTCACAAAACACCCCTTTTTAGAACTCAAGACAGGTTTTAATCAGATGCTAGTTATATAATCTTATAACTTGTCAGCCAACAAATACTTTATCTGATTTCAAGGAAGAAAACAGAAGAAAAGGAGAAGAGGACTTAGAGGTGAATTACTGCAAGAGTATTATTAAGTGGTTTTCCTATTATGTTACTCATTAATTTTAATAATGTTTTGATTGGCAATTAGATATTATAAACCTTTTACATGGAAAAAAGGAATAAAATTTTACCACAAATTCCACACAACATAGTTAAGGAGCCGTGATAACCCTTGAGATCTTAGGCCCGTGGCACATTTCACAGCAGGACAAGTCACATGTAATCAAGGCCCAAATTAATATGAGAGGCCTGGAGAAGCCAGGAATATGAAGTATTACTTCAGTTTATTCTAAATTGTATCTCCTGGCTATCAGATCTTATTGTAAGGTTTTTTTCCCACTCATTCATGTGTAAATTTTGTTATTGGAGGGCTAGGTGCTGGCAGAACAGCACAAAGGATGCTGCGCACTGTGTGTCACTACCACCAAGAAAATGGGCAACACACTCATTCCCTTCTCTTCACACCAATAAATTCATCTTTATCAGCTCTAGTGATCTTGGGGGCTGTATTTGACCCCTTTTCCTTTGCTCCACCTCCAGCTCCAACTACACATCACCTTGAATGGAGAGGTTTCATTGCAAGGTGATGAAGGGTCTAGGGCATAAGTCGTATGAGGAGCAGCTGAGGGAGCTGGGGTTGTTTAGTCTGAAGAAAAGAAGGATAAGGGGAGACCTTATCGCTTTCTTCAACTACCTGAAAGGAGGTGGTAGTGAGGTGTGTGTTGGTCTCTTTTTGCAAGTAACAATCAATAGGACAAGAGGAAATGGCCTCTAGTTGCTCCAGGAGAGGTTTAGATTGTATATCAAGAAAAATTTTTTTACCAAAAGGGTTATCAAGCACTGAAACAGGCTGCCCAGGAAAGTGGTGGAGTCACCATCCCTGGAGGTATTTAAAAGATGTGTAGACACGGTGCTTAGGGACATGGTTTAGTGGTAGCCTTGTCAGTGCTAGGTTAACAGTTGGACTCGATGACCTTAAAGGTCTTTTCCAACATAAACAATTTTAGGTTTATATCATTCTATAGACTAGAATTTTATACTAGATCAGAAGATATATGAGACCATGTATGTGATGATGTATGTACCTCAGGGAAGTCGTTATGTGTTCTTTCTATCTGATCTGTCTAAGCCTTTATACTGGTATTACTATGACTTCTAAGCATTTAATTATCATAGGTAATAATCTACAAAGATTGCAACACAATAGTACTATCAGATTCCATTGTCATTGATTCCGATTTTGCTGACTCAGATGATAGGAGTCTACCTGGGAGTGTCTTTAAATAGGCATGGTTTGCCATTTGAAGAAGTTCAGTTTCCCATGGCCTATACAGCAACAGCATTTTAATGTTAAAACAAATTCCTTTCTTTAGCAAATTTTTCTTTCTTCATTGTGGTAGTCACCACTGATACTTTTCCACAGGATACCCATGTTCTAATTTAGTCTCTTTCAGGCATGGATTTGTCAGAAGAAGCGAGATCTGGACCTATTTGCACCTCCTTCTGGCTGTACCACATGCATGCCCTGACATGACAGTAGAAGTCTTCAGTAAGGCACCAGCTGCTCTCTCCACTTCCCATTATAATTGCCTCCAACCCAGTTCCTCTTCCAAAGCAGAAGAAAGCTGTTTCTTTTAGTGCCATGTATGAGCCCTGCGCAAGAGCACAGAAGGTTCAACTATCAGGCTTTGGGAAAAGCTCCTTGTAGAGTAGCACAGCCAACAGGCAAAACCAGGCAGCTAGCACTTAACACTCCCACACTGAGCTAAGGCAAAAAGAATGTGAACAGGTCAATTTCCATCCAACTATATTTTATGTTCACAGGCCTGTCCTTCACAGTTTTTTGTTTTTGTCTTTCACGCTAATTGACCAAAATAACGTAAATCAGATCTGATCAAAAACATTCAGCGTGCACTAAACGAGGGAAAGTTGAGAGGGGAAGGTGAGTCATGTGAAGGTGTGATACAGTTAGTGTGAGCCAAGTTGCTAAAGGGTTAGCCCTTTAAATGGCCAAGTTAAATAAGATACAAGTGGTGCTAAGTTAGCTTCCAAGAGCTCCCATGTGCAAGCTTATGCATGCCTGGAGGGACAGGTTCACTTCAGTTGTGCCATATTTTACTTGGCAATTTAAATGGCAAAAGTCTTTTCTAACTTGGCTCTTGATATATGTATCACACCTTTATATGGCTTAACATCTTTTCTGAAGAGGATTTTTTTCTTCACGTTAATTAGATATTGCCATATATGTGTACATAATATTCAGATATATAGACACACACGCATAAAATATATGCATCTATTAGATGTCACTGAAAATGTGCATGGGGTAGGTAAGATTTTCCTACTTCTGGCATGTAACCTATACTCAGATTTTTAGCCCTGAGGAACTGATTTTCTTAAAGCAAGGTGCTAATGTCCCAAATAGTGTAGGAAGAGAGACAAGTGCAACGAAGGCTTCTAGAAAGAGATCCTGTCCAGTTTATCTTGTTACTTTTATTATCTGGTAGTTCTTTTGGGGTTTGTCCACTTCAGGATCAAATCTACCACCAAACACAGAGAACTTAGGTTTCCAGTGATACTCATTTTCCTGTTATCTCCCTTACAGGTTGACAGGAGTGTGCTAAAGATTGGATGAGGTCAGATTGTAGAGCTAAAGCGGGCATTATACAGCTGTTCTGTCATAGGAACCAAAATCAAATGAAGGAGGGATAAAAAGGTGGTGGGATTAAATCCTTCTCAGTAAATCCATCTTTAGCACTGGCATGACTCAGACCAGAAGGTCTCTCTTTCTTAGCTTCTCTCTTAATTTTTGCTGTGATATGCAATGAACCTACACAACTATATGCTATTTTGGTAACCCAGGTGTTCTTCTCTAGGACAGTAATAAGAAAATAATTGGATCTGAGTTGATCTGTATTGAGTTTTTCTAGAATGCCAGCCTCATTTACCCTCAAATTTTAAACTGTACATCCTTGAGAGCTGAAATTAAAACACTTCAACCCTCTGATTTCTAAAGGAGCACTTTTCTCTCCTAACAGCCATCCTTTTCAGATAATACAAAGAAAAATAAATAAATAATTTTTTTTTTTGTTTGCATTGATTTAAATGAAGGAGATCTAGGAAAGCAGAAATGGATTAAAGGGCTGAGAGGGCGTGTGTTTTCTGGCAGAAACAAGCGACTGTTTGGGCACCTTTGGTCTCGAAAGTGTTCCTCCCCAGGCTGGGCTATTCCTTCATTATACATCAGGTTAGAAAGTTAAATTTCATGTCCCCACCTTCTCCCAACAAAACCATTGAGGTTAGAAGGCAGATTACAGGTTAATGACACTACTGCAGGCTGTAAAAGAAACTGCTTTGAAATGAGCAGCCTCACTACTTGCTCCCCTTTCAATAACTTCTGTTTAACCACTGCATTCTGCAACATAAGCTATGAAAGCATCATCTCAGAATGGGTTTTCTCCACAAAATCAGTAGCACATTTTAGGGTTGAGGCAGTATTCTTCTGCCTATTTGAAAGGCACATCATGTTTGGATGATATCACAACCTACAAACAGTAGACTGGGCAGCTTGAGCTTCTAGTCCTGGTGAAGACATCGAAAGAAAGTAAGCAAGTATATCTGTTAGGCAAAGTGCAGGATTTCATTACCTTTCATCAAGTTTTATTGCATTGTCTGTATCATCACTTATAATCCTTACTGTCAGTAGAATGTCCAGTTACAGGAAGCTTCAGATATCAATTATTTGTTTAGGTGGGCCATTGTAGTACTCAACATGACACACCATCTTTTGAATAGTAATATATATTTCAAAGGAGAGTGCATGATATCTCTAGTTGATGTATGTGCAGACATCACCATCCCAAAGCCATTACTTATTTGCAAAAAGGCTGATGTGGCAATGTGATCTGCCTGGATATTTTATGCAAAGACAAGCAGACACTAGGAAAATGGTTTGAAGGACAGTTTCAGAGCTGGATTCAATTTTCTGCTTAGTCAAATGTTTCCTGAGACTACCTGGCAAGTCACTTAGGACTACACCCACAGACAAACAATGCCTGGCTCAGGAAGATGAGCACGCCAAGGTCACTGCCTGAACTCCACGTATGACACAGAGGGAGAGGAAGGCAGCAGAAAGAGGGATTCAGAGCAACAGCCTTCTGGAGTGGAGGAGGAAGTGGCAGCTTAACATAAGTTAACAAGCTGAAAATCATTCGAGAAAGGAATGTACCTAAAATTGTTGCAATGTGGAAATAAGACTCCCAGACACAAATATCAGACTACATTTATACTTCAAAATTGTGTAATTTGCTGTTAATGTACTCTACTTTTAAGATATAGCTGAATGAGAAGGAGATGGTACTGCTGCCATTCATTTTTTGCACAGTCGCTGAAATAGTTGCTTCCTTTAGTGTTTCCTTCAGTTGTCCATAAAGTCAAATGATGAAGAAAAGTCTCTGGAGGAAAAGAAATAAATCATAAGTTTTGCAAATAGGCTTAGGGTTTTTCATTTCTGCAACCCAAAACCATAATGATGACTTATAAAGATTCTGCCTTTTTTTCTAAGGTTTGGTATGTAACAGTACATCACTGCTGTGGATCTTCAGTTTATGTGTTGTATTTATATCTAACTTCCATACTAATTCATTTTCTGACTTAGGATATGGAATGCTACCATTTAAGATACCACTAAGGCTCTCATGGACTTCAGTGTGGAAAGCTTCCTTGAAAATAGTTGGGGAAATCTTATTATATTATACTGACCTAAAACTGAGGAAATTTTACTATGCATCTTTCATTTTGCAAATAGTAATCTTTAGAAAAACAAAATTCATTGCTGAAATTGATTAGGTATAGAAAATATTATGTACTGCTCAAGATATTTTAATGGATGTCCCACATTAATTAAGAAGCTCCATACACAGTTAGAAAGCCACAGTTTGGCACATGGGTAGGTAGTAAAGAAATGGCAGATCCAGAACTGAAAAAACTGTGGGATTTCTTAGGCTCATTAGTCCAACATCTATTGTTTCAAATTCTTTAAATTTTTTGTTTCCAACTAAATTATGCTCTTACATAATTCATCAAAAATAGATAAATGGGAACTTTAGATAGTCAGGCTACATTATCTGGAGCTGTCTAGAGCTATCTGGAAAAGAATCAGGTTCTCCTGCATGATTTTGCTCTGGCTAGCAGAATGGGGTCATGAACCTGGATGGTGCTCCGATCTATTCAGTTGAGTAACAAAGGTGAAACAGAGATGGTTCTTTCTTTTTGAAAGTCACTTATCATGAATGGGCAGCCAGGCAATACAGATGTATAACTGGCGTTAGGCACAGTATTTTCCACAATAGCAACTGGACATTTCTTTTCTCTTATAGTGAGTACAGAATAGGGCTACTGTAGCCTAAGGAATTGCTCAGAACCGGTGTCTCGTAGCATCCCTAAATATCTTCAAGATACGGAAAACTTGTTAAAGCAGAGAGCAGTGCCTTGCATTAGTCAAATTCAAAACACTGAAGATACTTCACATGAAGTGGTAACAGTCACAAAGCATGGAGAGAACCATCTGCTTCCCGTATTTGAAAGAGGTGTTGAAGCATTTTTTTCATTTAGCTAAGCACATGATTTTCGTGAGACCACAGCATATGTCCAAAGTAAGTGAAAATGAGACCTATTGTCCTTGGGATGATGGTCGTTTGAACTCTCATATTCCTCTAATATGACTGGAGATAAAAGAATATAGGTAGGTGAAACAAAGTGCCCAAGTGCTGCAGTTTTATACCAGAAAATTAGGTGTGGGCCCTCTTGCTAATCCCTAGATCCCCGGCATCCGGTGTCTGTGGGAAACACTCAGCTTGGAGCACTGCCATCATCCTGCGGTGACAGTGAGAGACTGCCGATGTCAGGCCGCGAAGGAGTGCTAGAAATAACACCTGCTCTTCTTCAGATGGAGATAACTCTGTGAGAAAACTGTGACAGCTGTTATAGATACAGGACATGACTCTGATGGATAAGAGCATTCAGGGGGCAAATTTTGCTCTAGCAGCTCTGAGAACTCTTGATAACTTCCATAGCACAGTATGGCAGGAGATCAAAGGCAAGCATCTTCTGGAAATCCCTTTCTGTCAACAACACACTTGGATGGTTTCAGCTTTCTGTGAAGAAATTAAAAATAAAACAGAACCTAAATTATCTGTTCCCATTGCTTGGCAAGGTCCTCATGGGAGATTCCCACAGATCTGGAGCGAATGTTTGCTATATACCAATCTGCTTTCCTAACAGAAAGGCACCAAGTCAGCATCGGTGGGTTAGTCATTGCTGTAGAAATACTCTATTTAAAATTATATAATAAAATACTCACAAAGGAACTAAAAGGAAAAACTGTAAGCAGATCTTTAGGGGCACTAATTTCACAGAGATACTTGTATATATTTAAACAACAGGCCTTATACTTCCAGATGGAAAGCAGCTGCTGCTTTCATGCAGCTTTGCAACCTTTTCAGGTATCCAGGACCAAGTCAACATGTCATTAGCGTCTGTATGTTTTTATACAGCCACTTTTCCCAAAGCATTACACAGCGAGAAAAGTTTGCTGTCTTCAGCAAACCCTGAAGACCTTTGTGTCTTCAAGCTGAGCGGTGGATAAGGCAGTACTTGTGTGGAAGACTGTTTCAATTTCTGAAAGAAATAATATATTGCAAAGGTTCATACTCTAGTAATAATGTAAAAATAATTACTAATAGAAGCTTTGCAATTTCCTAAGTAATAACATGCCTTATTGCAAACCTCTGTAGAGTCGTCTTAGAATATACTCTTAATATCAGCTAGGCAAATTTTCCTTTTCTTTTTCTCCCATGTAGGGAATGAATATCTAATCTGATAATGATAACCTTTAAGGTAAAGAATGTCAGAAAGCATGTTAAACATTAAGCAGCTGATGGCATTTGAAAACCATTGTCACTAGTAAGAGCTGTAAAAGGATTCCATAAAACTACATTTTAAATGAAGTTAGAGCTGGAGCCAGGTGAAAAATAGAAGGATCCTGTAATCATTGCTAACTAAAGCAAAGTCTGATTTCAAGAGAAAAAATGTATTTAACATTAAGGAACTATGTTTCCACACTAATTTCATACCTGGCTGTCCACTGCCATGCAGCTTGTAGAACTATTATCACCTGTGACTTCCCATGTGCTTGTGAAACAGATATTCCACTGCATGCTATAACATCACTACCCTAATGGGCTGCAGTACGACCACTTGCATTATTTCAGACACACTGAAGTGAAAAATCATACAAAGATGATGATGTTGATGTCGTAAAACCACACAGAGCTCATCAGATACCCCAGGCTAAGCTCAGGCAGAGGAAAAATGCGTGAAGTTGGGTAGGGTCAGCCTTGAAGCACAGGGACATGAGTCATTGCACACCACGTGGCATGGAGCCTGCATTACCCTACGAGACTGATGCAGATGTAACTATGGAAACTACAAATCATAATGCTGGCTGACTATATTTCTCTGTAAATATAATGCTTGGAATTTATTACCCCACAAACTCTGACCAAAAGGTTATTATTTGAAGGTTATTATTGAAGGTTATTATTTGAACTTTCCAGAAAGAATACTTGCATCTGATACAGAAGTTAAAACTTTCATGTACAAGAGTTTTGTCTTGTTGATATTACAGGATTTTACAAAGCAAAGGAATGTTTCAGCATAGCTTCTACCATAAAAATATATTTATTTATAGAATTCTACTACAGCTGGCATGAACTCCCACTCCTGCTTTGCTTTGAATTGTACCAGTTGGTTCATTGCACTTATGGTCACTGCTCCCAGTTTATGCCTCTGTTGCTGAAGCCACAATTAAGGCAGACAGGTTGCAGAGATTCTGCCGTGATAATTGTTCACCAGCTAAAGCGCTGTCTGTGCTGAGAGAATCCCAGATCCTTAGGTAGGGTTCACTACGTCCTAAAGCAAATCAGTTATATGTTTGTGTTTTGTCTTGTTTCTCTTCTGTGAATAATCATAGAATCATAGAATCATAGAATCGTAAGGGTTGGAAGGGACCTTAAAGACTATCTGGTTCCAACCCGCCTGCCATGAGCAGGGACATCTTCCACTAGACCACTTTGCTCAGAGCTCCATCCAACCTGGCCTTGAACACTGCCAGGGAGGGGGCATCCACAGCTTCTCTGGGTAACCTGGGCCAGTGTTTCACCACCCTCATGGTGAAGAATTTCTTCCTAATATCTAATCTAAATCTGCCCTCTTTTAGTTTACAGCCATTCCCCCTTGTCCTATCACTACACACCCTTGTGAAAAGTCTCTCTCCATCCTTCCTGAAGGCCCCCTTCAGGTACTGGAAGGCTGCTATAAGGTCACCCCAGAGCCTTCTCTTCTCCAGACTGAACAGCCCCAACTCCCTCAGCCTGTCCTCATAGCAGAGGTACTCCAGCCCTCGGATCATCTTCATGGCCCTCCTCTGGACCCACTCCAGCACATCCATGTCCCTCCTATGTTGGGGGCCCCAGAGCTGGACGCAGGACTCCAGGTGGGGTCTCACCAGAGCGGAGTAAAGGGGCAGAATCACCTCCCTCGACCTGCTGGCCACGCTTCTTTTGATGCAGCCCAGGATACAGTTGGCTTTCTGGGCTGCAAGAGCACATTGCTGGCTCATGTTGAGCTTCTCATCCACCAGTACCCCCAAGTCCTTCTCCTCAGGGCTTTCACTCGAGCCACTCTCCGCCGAGCCTGTACTTGTGTTTGGGATTGCCCCGAGCCACGTGCAGGACTTTGCACTTGGCCTTGTTGAACGTCATATGGTTCACGCAGACCCACCCCTCCAGCCTGTCAAGGTCCCTCTGAATGGCATCCCTTCCCTCTAGCGTGTCAATAACACCACACAGCTTGGCGTCGTCAGCAAGCTTGCTGAGGGTGCACTCAGTCCCACCGTCCATGTTGTTGACAAAGACATTAAACACCACCAGCCCCAGTACCGAGCCCTGAGGCACACCACTCATCACTGGTCTCCACCTGGACATCAAGCCATTGACTGTAACTCTTTGTGTGCATCCATCAAGCCAGTTCCTTATCCAATGAGTTGTCCGTCTGTCAAATCCATGTCCTTCCAATTTAGAGACAAGGACATCATGCAGGACAGTGTCGAATGCCTTGCACAAGTCCAGGTAGATGATGTCAGTTGCCCGCCCTTTGTCCACCAACGCTGTAACCCCGTCATAGAAGGATGAGATAAAAGAGATTCAGGGTCCAGTCACTACATAGAAAATCTAGATAAGAGATCTTGGGGGGGGGGGGAGGCGGGCGGGAGCAGGGGTGATGGGAAAGCAACAACAAAGGTCTCTGTAAGGACAGCAGCAGTAAAAGGAAGGCCAAGGAGACTGTGACAGGTAACAGGGAGAAGCCTGAGGTCCCCAATCCCTTTTTTGCCTCAGTTTACCCTTGATAAGGATCCAGGAACTATATGCTACTCAGCCTCACCTCAGCTCCTGGGAATATGATGGACCAAATCCTCCTAGAAACTTTTTCCAGATGTATGAAGTGCAAGGTGACTGCAAACAGCCAACAGGAATTTACCAAGTGCAAATTGTGTCTGATCAACCTGACTGTTTTCTGTGATGAGGTGACTGGTGTTGTGGATAAGGGCAAGGGCAGGTAATGCTACATATCTTGACTTTAGCAAGGCCTTTGATACAGTCTTCGCAGTCTCCATATCACCTGATTGGTAGGATATGGGCTAGATAAACAAACAATAATGTGGGTGGGAAATTGGCTGGACTGCTGGGTTCAAAGATCTGTGATCAGCAGTGCAAAGACTAGCTGGCAGCCAGTTCATAGTGACATCCTTCAGGGATGAGTACCAAGACCAACACTTTAGTGCCTTCATCAACAACATGGATAGCAGTATACGCTATGCAAGTTTGCAGATGGCACCAAATGTGTAGGAGCAGCCAATACATTGCTCTTCAGAGGGACCTAGACAAACTGGAGAAACAGGCTGACAGGAACCTTGTGAAGTTCAGCAAAACTTCTAATGTTTTTATAAATGATCTGGACTCGAGAGTAGAATGTGCGTTAAGTAAGTTTGCCAATGATACTAAATTAGGAGAACCTGTGGACTCCCTTAAGAGTAGAGAGGCCTTAGAGAGAGATCTGGATAGACTAGACAGCTGGGCAATCATGAACCATATGAAATTTAAGAGTCAGATTCTCCACCTGGGACTGGTGATCCTGTATATGTACAAGCTGGGGGACAAGAGGCTGGAGAGCAGCCCCACAGAAAGAGATCTGGGGGTGTGGGTTGCTGGCAAGTTGAGTATGAGTCAACAGTGTGTCCTGGCAGCCAGAAGGGCCAAACATGTCCTGGGGTGCATCCAGCACAGCATCACCGGCTGGTCAAGGGAGGTGGTTGTCCCACTCTGAACTGCACTGGTGCAGCCCCACCTTGAGTACTGTGTGCAGTATTAGGCACCTTAATATACGAAGGACATCAGACTATTAGGGTGTGTCCAGAGGATGGTGACCAAGATGGTGAAAGGTCTCAAGGGCAAGACTTAAGAGGAGTGGCTGAGGTCACATGGCTTGTTCAGCTTGGAGAAGAGAAGGCTTCCCTTATCGCAGGCTACAACTTCCTCAGGGTGGACAGTGGAGGGGAAGAGGCTCTCTGGTGACCAGCGGTAGGTCACAATGAAATGGAATGAAGTTGCATGGGGGAAGTTTAGACTGAAGATTAGGAAAAGGTTCTTCACTAAGAGGGTGAAGTGGTCATCGCCGGAAGTGACCAGGGAAGTGGTTACGGCACCAAGCCCGTCAGAGTTCAAGGACTGTCTGGACGATGTTCTTCATTTAGATTTAGGTAGTCTTACAAAGAGCAAGGAGTTGGACTCAATGATCATTATGGGTCCCTTCCAACTCAAAATAGTCTATGATTCTACGATACTTTGAAAAGCAAATGCGAAGTCCTCCATCTCAAGTGGGGAAAAGCCCATGAGAGAGTACAGGTTAGGGGACACCCATTTGGGAAGCAGCCCTGCAGAAAAGGACCTCGAGGACCTCGTGGACAGCAAGTGGAACAGGCATCAGCAGCTGCAGCAAAGGCCATCAGTATCCTGGATACAAAAGGGCAGACAACAGATCCAGGGAAGGATTTTTTGTAACTTGTGAAACCACAGCGGGAGTACTTTATCCAGTCTAGGGAGTTCTCATTACAAGAAAGAGAAGGACATACTGGAGCAAGTCCAGTAAACTCCTTGGTTAGAGAGAGAGGGAGAGATTACTATCTCAGTTTGAACACCTAAGCTGTTAGAGAGGAAGTCGCATGAATTAGTCTACTGCAGGTACCCAAGTTCAGGACACTTTACTTCTTTTGTCAAAGGAAAGGTATGGAGAGACAGCCTGAAGCATGATTCCTTTTTTCAGAATCCGAAATGCCTTTTGGGGTCTCTTATGCTCCCATTGCCTATACAGGACAACTGAGGGTATTTTGGCATGTAACAGAGTGGCGCTCTCCCTGAGCCTTAACTCTTTTTTCTTAATTTTCAAGACAAAGTTCACAGTTATGTGGAATCATGATTTAACAGCTTTTGAGATATTCAGGACTCTGTGTTCCTATTGTGACACCTGGGTGAGATTTAGGAAATTTCACGCTCCATCTTACTTGTCTGCAATGAGATATTTTTTTGTAGGTAGCCTTCTGCTGCAGTACTGGTGTCAGATTTTCAATGGAAGCGGTTGCCCCACTTGTGATTACCTGAGTAGCTGAAGGTCATATGCAATTAAACTAGTGGTATATTAAATACCATGGATTTGATTTGCCCTCTACTATCAGGCTGAGCCACAGAAACCATGCAAGAGATGGCTGACAATGCTGCCAGGACAAGGAATTTTTACCAGGAGACATGGCCATAGAGTAAATATTTTATTTCATGTTACTACTTTATTCTATTTTATATTAATATTTTAATGAATGTCATTTGCTACAGATTCTTTATAATTATATTTTTTCGTTTACAATGGGATTAACATACGCCAAAATCCACTCAACTCTTAGATGTTCAGTTCCATGTTGGATAAATCAGAAATGGGGACTTCAACATTTAGCCTGCACTATGTGTCGTATTTCTTATGGTGACATGTAGTCAGGCTTTGCTCTCCCTGCATGCTCTGTGAACCCCTGTTTCCTCAGTGTCCCTGAATTGCCAGTCTCTAAAACAGACAAATGTTGACACTTGAGGTATTTTCTACCTGGTTAACTCAATAGCAAGGCAAGTGTCAAGACTCAGTGCAGATCTCCCAGTGGATGCCAGTTTTCTTGTACAGACACTTGCAAGGGAATTTTGTCTCTCCTTTCCTCACTTGTCAGAAATACTGGTCTCATTCTCCTTTGTGCTCAGTCAAATCCCAAGTTCAGTTGCAACTGTGTGCAACTGTTACTGCTGCACCGTTATTTGTGCAAAGGCTGGGGAACGGCAGTCAGAGAGTTTACGTGTAGATAATGACTCCTAAATATCTGTTTAATTGTGGAGCTGGGGGCATCTTAAGGAATATATTTAAGAAGCTGGACCCTTATCATGTTTAAAATAACTTCTCAAAACTAAGGCTGTTTAAACAACAAGTCACTTTTTACCGTACGTTTTTCTTTATTTGCAGAGACCCATGATCTATAGTTTAGCCTAAATAATATATGAAAAATAATATGATAAGGTAAAGTAGGTCTATGGCCAAAGGCCTCTCAGCAGAAACACCAAGAGCTCTGAGCTTTTTCAAAATTACCTGCAACTGATCGCACACAAGACAAAGATCTTTTGCTCTTAATCTCTATAAAAACATTTGTTAGAGAGATAAAGACACACGTTTTCATCTTAACTGCATCCTTACGACATCACTGCACCTAGCAAGCTTGCATATGTGCAATTAACAGAAGAATTTGTTCCGTTGCCTTCTGCCAATTTTAACGACGATCGTTGACCTGTAACAATCCTAATAAAACTATGTCACAAATTGTGTAAGGATATTCCCAAGAATAAAATAGCAAAATATTGCTAGACATATTTATTGTATGTTATAAAATGAATGAGAAAGAATTTACTAAAATACTGCAGCTCATCATAATCTTATCTGCTTAGAGAGACAGCTGGCACTACTTTCCCTTAGCTGCAGTGACGAAAAGCAGTGAGGAGCATAGAGATAAAATATTCACTGAATTATTTGCTTTACAAATCTGTATTAAACTCAAAATTTTGAAAGCTGGATATCGGAAATAAAGGGCCCACACCAATATTTAAACCTCTTTGAGGAAGTGCCCTGGTTTTTAACTGATACTGAATGCCCACAGCTTACATTGGTTTCTCTGAGCAAAAGTTAGGCACTTTCCACTGATTTTGGTGCATAATGCACATGCTAAACATATCTGAAAATCAGACCACTTATACTTAGAAGCATAAAATTTTGCCATGAGATAACAAAACCATCATTCACAGGTACGTAGTATCATTTTTATCACGTTGCTAATAGTCTGCAGAGCGTGAATAGTGATGTTACAAGTCCCCCACTATAGAGAGTTTCCTCCTTCTTTCTTTCTGCTAACTTGTCTTATAATCATTTCACAAGGTAAAGCCCCTTTTTTTTTTTTCCTGGGCCTAATTCCAAGATAAGCCATATATGTAAGACATCGTCATCCCTTTGCTACAATAGTTATTGCATTTTGGGGGTTTGGTTTTGGTTTTTTTAAATGGAAATTAAGTGGATCAGCAACTAAGATGGAGAATATGTAAAAATGAACACGACATTTTTTAAAAATTGGAATAAATGCATGATACTCAGGTAGAGAACTCCAACAGTCTTGGTTTTGGTAAGAATTTTCTATTCCACTGTTGTTAAGAAATTGATCATCTTTTCATTTACTACCACCGAAACACCGTGGCTTTCTTACATCCCCACTTTTTTATTCTCTACCAAATTCCTCCTGTAGCTGACTGTACATTTCCCACACAGAGCTGTGCTGGCACTTCGTGGATCTTGTATTCCCACCAGCCAGAGGGACAAATTGTTGCCTTTGTCAAAAACATTCTCTCTGACCTCAAGAAAAAGAGAGACAATGTCATTGCTGGTTGTGTTCGGCTGTTTCCCTTTCCATCTACAATGCTGTCCCCTTCCTTCCCCTGTAGTTAGCAAGGCTACAGCATGTAACCTAAGGTAGATAAAACTTTTTTTCTTAGGAGGTTTCCTAGCACATTCATTGTCAAAGCTCACATTTTCTGTCTCTTCAGAAGAAGATGACTGGGCAATATTCTCATCAAAGCATTTTCCTGACCCTTGCTTCTTTTTATAACTTCTACAGAGCTAATTGTCTCTGTCTCAGAAGGCTTTCAAGGTGTCAGTACTGAAGTTTTTAACTTTCTGCCCATAAGCCTTAGAACCGGTGACCCTAATAAATCATCCTGAATTGTGCTACAATACTCTTACAATGCTATATATAGTTCTTTTGAAACTTGCAGGACATTTTTTATGTCGAGTTTATTGTACTGAATTGTTCAATAACCAGTTTAGCTTTTCATACTGCACCCTTGAAATAACAAGTCTAAATGACATTTTAAAATAACCTCCAAAATTAGTTACCTAGCTATCACAAATTCACTGGGGATTTCCTACCAAGCACAACACAGTGTACAGTGTGCAAACACACAGTCTTCAATATACTGGAAAACATTTAATTCTGTAAGACTATGCAGATAATCTTTCTTTAATTCAGAAACATTTGCACCTGTCTTGAACTAAGAACAAGCAGAATTCCTAAATTATTTAATTCATCATTGTGTACTCTGAGATTTTGTTTATTATTAAAAAAAACACCCAGTTTCAGCTTCATTAGAATCATTTATATATTGCAATACTGAACACACAACACATACTTAACACTTTCCACAGAATTCTATCCTAATTTTACACGTGTAGTCCAGAAAAGTTAAGCTTGGAAATATTTAGGACTTCTCTACTGGTCATTCATCTGGAGTAAGGCTCTAAACAATGAGCTCATTTTTCACTTCCGGCTAAGACTTTCAAAACCTTATGTAGGAATTAATATTACTTGTATATTACTTTCTTCAAATTCTTTTTTTCATAGCTCTTGAATTTTACTGTTAATAGGTATTTTTAAAATTCTGTGTCCACTGCAAGAAACATCACATCTAGCCTATAATTCTTATTTAATGAAGTAACTATTTTTTGAAGTCTAGAAGGCTTGGAGATACTTTTTAGTAGTTTTTACAATATGAATTACAAGTGCCTATGGTCTCTGTCTACACTAGCTCTTTTTGCCTATGAGTAGTTTAAAAATGAACCCATTAAAAAAAATACAAAAGCAAAAACGAGCATAAAATTATTTTCCTGAAAATATTCCAGTCTAATTTCACTGCTCTTCTGTCATTGAAAATCTTTACCACTCAACTACTGGCACTAAGATGGTTCTTTGTCACCTTGAAAATCACTAGTAATTTTTAAAAATATGCTGATCATATATAAATAGGCATTTACACATGTAAATGCAAGTTGAATGTTCAAACAGCAACAAACAGAAACATCAATTTATTCAATTTAGATAAGAGATTTAAAATTTATGTTTGTAAGTCTCAGAAAGGCTGCCAGAGTAAGGGAGGCAAAGGAATGAGCTAAAACGTAAGAAAACAGTTAAAAAGAAGCATCCCACCACTTGCTGTTCTCAGTGTGACACCTTCTGTCACTACCTTTCAGCAAGGGTGGGATCAAGGCTGTGTACTAGGTGTGGGCAGAGACAGGGCAGGCTGCCACACTGGGCAGTCTTTTGTTCCTGGGGACTCCAGGCCCTCCTCCTTGATCTCATTTGGAGGTGTCAGATCGCACCAGGCACTAGTGTTGGACGCCTGCATGACTGCATCACCCAGCAACATGTGAAAGGATGGACAGGAAAGCCTCAGAAGGCTTTAGCGTGGGGAGCTAGCCCCAACCTCACAGCGCAATGGGCAGGGGATCCCTCCAGAGCCTGCTGTCACACAAGAACCCATCAGGCATTTCTAAGTGAACCTCTGAATTGTATGTAGCACCTTTTATGATTCTTAATTGTCAGGAAAGCAACGAATTGCTATGTCATGGTGCAGTGACATTTTGGAAGAAGTAAACACATCAGTTGCCACATTCCCACACCCCAGCCAAGAGGATGCACTGCATGTATGTGAATTAACTTGCTCCTGGCCTTCTAAATATGAGCATTTTAGCTCATTTTGATTCTTAGTCTCATATAAACTTTCCATTCTCTCTAGATATTACAAGCATATCCTGGCACTCACTCACTTTTGTGTTTTCTCCTGTACCTTGAAATTTGCTGACAGTGTATCACTTGCAATTGGAAGATGTTTGCATGTGACTCAGTGCAACAGGTTGGCTTTCCCATAAACCTTCTTCCTTCACGCTCTTTCCCAAAACTGAATACACAGGACTTCCTCAAATAATAGTGAGGCTGACAGTCATTTAAATAATGAATTCTAGTACTTAGAAGGAAATTATAGCACTGAATTGTTTTTATCTTGATAATATTTTTTGTGAAAGTATATTCACTTTCAAATAAAATACAAAAAAGCTGAAGACTAGCATTTAATGTAATATTAGTATACAGCTTTGTACCAAAAAAAAAAAAAAAAGGAAAATTAGATAGCAGTATTAATGCAGAGAAAACATGCCAAATTTAATCTTGATCTCCTACTGGTATGAAAGGGAAACCTATGTAATATGTTGAAACTGATACCTTCCACTGCTACACCTCTGTCTCATGGTAATTGTAACAGTTCACATCATCCTCCAACATACTACTCATGACAAAAACGGCTCTTTTAATGCAGCCATCTAGTTTTCTAAAGAAAGCGGGTAAAATGATCACAAAAGGCTGCAGTTTCATTTGGGCAGACATTGTCACTCCTTTTAAAACTTGTACAGGGACGCATGAAGCATCCGATACTAGAAAAACAGGCATGGTAGAAACATTTACCTTGTCATTCTGGAAACATCATTGACCAACAATTAACACGGTGCAGGGCTTTCCCACCACCTGCTTTTAGGCACTGACTTGTTGTTTCCAGCCAAGTCTGGTTTTCCTAAGCTCCCTGTATGCACAATGGGGAGAGAAAAGCATTGCCACCTTGATTCTCATCGAATTTCAACCCTAGTTGGTGGGAGCAGTACCTGCATTGTTGACTGCCACAGGTTCTGCTTTTGTACGTGCCAAGTGGCTCCCTTGATGAGAAAACCAGCCATGACGAGATACCATGAGAGAGCTGTATTCCTGTATGCAACCTCAGAGCACTGAAAATTATATTTCTGCTTTAGATCATCCCCTAAAACAGCCCCTCTCTCTAAAAGGAGTTTATATTTAGACTGAGAGGGAGACTACTTCCTAAGCTAGGCTGACTACCTAAAGTTTTAGCACCTTAAGCTAGAAAATGTGAATTATCCCTGAGTTTCAAAATAGATTTTCACAGAGCCTGCTCAGAAACTACAGAGAGAAAGTATGAAATTAATTTGAAGCTTCTTTTCACACAATTATTCTTTTCTTACTATTCCTTCTTTCTCTCACACAGGTAGGAAAAAAAGGAATAAATTTAGGAGCAAATTTCTGCTGTTCACTTTAAGGGTATGTTGTCAAGCTAATCATTACATGAGTTCCAGCAATACTGCCCGCACTGTACTATTCAGATTTCATCAACTGTTAACTCCATAACATTAAAAAGGGATAAAGTTCAAGATAATCACTGATAAATGAATATCGCATCACGAAATAAAATAGTCCTACAGCTACTGTTCGTTGGAATTTAGAGAATTTAGAGGTCAGAACTGCCCAAGGTTTACATTCTTAGATACCTTACAGGCATCGCCTTTGATTCAAATAAAACTCCTAGGGACTGCATGAGTTTCTACCATTCACAGCGGTGAGCAGTTAAAAAGCGTGAGAATCTCAATTTAGCCTCACTGCACATCAGGTAGTTACGAACACAGCACCCCAGTGCCCTAACCTTATCAAAAAGTGTTTCAAATGAGCTACTTAAAAAGAACAGTCCTACCTTATTTGTTGGCATTCTTCCCCATGAGATCTGGAACTTGCTGCATCAGCCCCGGGATGAATACTAACATTTTGTTGTGTGGCTTGGTTTAGACCCAGCCGACACCTGGGTCAGCCTGGAGCAGAACAAGGGAAGAGGAGACAGACTCTGGGCTCCTGGGTAATCATGGTGCCAGGTGTTCAGCTGGTTGCAGGTATATTTGTGTACATCAAGAAGAACTAACAAGGAGTCTGCAATATTACAGCATTTACACGTCGGTAAGAATAGAAGGTCACTTTTGCATAAGGCTTAAATGAGATGATCTGGAGTTTCTAGGAAAATCATCCTTCTGCCTATTGACCATGGTCCTTAACTGAGGAGTTGCTAGGTCTAGAAGGAAGCTTCAAAGCTCCTTCAAACTAAAAGCTCAGACTTTCAATTATGTTTGAGATTTTACAAAAAGCCCTACAGAGTGTCTAAGGCATCTCTAATTTGCTGAGGAGTCAGGACTCCAAGTTTTCAGCTGGACTGGGGTAAGCAGCAACCTTATTGTATGTCAAAAATGCCTCTCTTCCTTTAGGGCCTTAATAGATAAGCTTCCTTCCTGTGACTTTCCTGACTTTGAACCCAGATGCTCAGACGGTAGATTTAGGTGACAAGATAGACATCTCTATGCTTCAGCTCTGACTCTCCTTTTACCTCTGTAGTTTTTTGTCACCACGGTAAGAACACCTAATTGAAACTATCAGACATCCCTTGTTAGCCAATACAGAGGTCTGTGACCCCTACAAACTACAAAAGTACTAATCTGAGTATAGTGAAAATTAACTTCCCTTGTTTGTGAACATAAGCACTAAAATATTATAACTGACAATAGAATGTAAGTGTTTTGTAGCATGGTGATGGCATAGTCCGACAGAATGTGCAACCATTTTACCTCAGGTATGTGAGTAAGAAGATCACCATAGCGACAAAGAAAGATGGGTGTCATTGTATGTGGGATGAATACATTAAAGACTAACAGGTTTGTGTATGAAATGATGATGATTAATATTACTTAAGATTTAGCTATTATCAAGAAGATGTTAATTAATTAATTTAGTAAAGTTGAATTTTAATATCTAAAGCTGGCCTGATTTTTCAGTGTTCTAAACACTCCTATTACAGTGATCTTTAATTCCCTAATGGATATATGCTGATTTGCAACGCTGTCTTTACCTTTGGCTTTGTCCTGTTTCATGAAGTAGGCAGGAGTGTTACCATTAAACTAAATGGAAGCAGATCCAGAATGAGATTGCTCTCTAGTATGTTAGGTAATATTCACTTTTTCTTCACTTTGGCCATCTTCTCTCTCTCTCTCATATACTGATTCTCATGACTCTTTTTTCTCACTTTTGAAAAGGATGTTCTTTTTCTTTCACTGAACCAAAAAAAAATTCTCCATTTCTCTTTCTTTTTTTTTTTTGTGGTGAACATTTACTCCTCATGAAAGGCTGCAGAGAAGACACCCATACACATGAGTATATTGATGTGCTTTATTTAGCCACAGATCCCATAGAAACAGGTGGGTGGAGTGCAAGCCCCAGCCGAGATGTCTAACCAGCAGAGATGAATCACACTGTGAAAGTGGTGATTTCTCTTCATTAACTGGAAAGGGAGTCCAGGCACTTAACTTTGAGGTGATTCAAGCTAGCGAAACAAGTGCTGCCCAGAGCAAAGAACTGATGAACATTGCTTCATAACACTGTCAGGAGTTCAAGGCCCCTGTTTAAGTGCAGGATAATGGAGGAACTGGAGTAAACTGCATAGCCTTGTGATGAATCTCTTTGTTTTCTCCCTAAGCTTCTGGCTTTCAGGAAATACGGGAGACTTGAGCTTTGGAATCCTCACATAATTGGGTGCTGGAAAGTATGAGATACTGAGACTGGCAGATTGCATAACACTGATGATAAACAGCACGAAACACAAATTACTTCCTGTTAGGTGAAAATGGACTGATATCTTGTACGTGACAAAAATTGACGAGCCAAATGATCACTGCTACAGAAAAGCATCTGAATTGCTTTGCAACTACTCAGCTCTCATTGAAAAGAAATTTGTCTATTGTAACAACAATGCATGTCTTTATAGCAGCACAATCTAAACTTCCTAGTAGGGTTGTATATGTACACATGCATGTACACATGTATACCTCACCCTCTAAATAAATCCTTATTTCCAGAAACCCACGTTTCACCTGACTTGAGAAACTAAGAAGTTTCAGTAAGATTCAACTCTTTTTTTCCTCTAAAGATGTAGAAACATGTATGGAGCTCGAGAAAGCAGTAAACAGGGCAGCATTTTTGTACCTGATAACCATTGAGTAGGTGAACTAATTTCTCTTATTCTCCTTCAGCAGCATAATGACATCGCAAATGTGGTATATGGTTTCCACTGAAATGCTAAACCATCTCATATTTCATGACCCTCAACTCTACATAAAGTATGCTCTATAAAACAAGCTTTTGCTGATACACACATCTTGAAGTATAATGAAATTAAATTCTACACTGTATGCTGAGTTCTCAAGGAAAATGACAAATTTTAAAGCAGTAAAAGGGACAACACTGGAATGGTGCGACATTTGTATGCTTCAAGTAAACACAAAACAGAAAAGCTACAATTACACTTACCTCAGCAGAAAAGACAAGGCCAGAAGCAAATAACTTTTAGGACTGATCAAAAGCCCCTAGGGCAATAAGCATTGCTGTAATGTACCTACTGTGAAAAATGAGAAGTCAGATGTACTGGGATTCATCCTCACTTGATTTTTCCAATGTCTACAATCCACATCTAAGCTTGGGATACCAAGGGCCCATTCAACAGATGTATTTTCAGGTATGGTTTGTCTGATCTATGCTTAATATCTTATTTAGGATGGGAGATACTTGTTCCTCCTTTGTTTATACTGGAGATCCTTGTTCCTCCCTGTTGCCCACAAAGTAAGTTGACCTGAGGAACCTAGCCATAGCTGTCTCCATGGTACACATGCATACCTGATCCTCTCATGACTCTGAATTTAAGTTTCTCTACATGTTTTGATTTGTCATTTTTGCTTTCTCACAGGCAGTATGCAAAGGACAGAAAGAATGGCAAATTGGGACGACATTTAAACTTGGGTCATTGGTGACATTTCGCCAGTGACACAGTCTGTCAGTGCAGAGTGGTTTGCAGGATCAGAGATCTCATTTACACATACTGCTCTCCAAGGACAGTGGAGGATCTGGAGCTCAGAGATGTCTACTGTACGTTCACTCAAAGTAAATTTCAGAATAACCACAAAACTACGCTGCCCTGTTTGGTGTTACCACAGTGCTAAAATTAGTACGGAGTTTCATCTTCTTAACAAAGGTGTAAATATTTGTACACTCTTCATCAGTTTTTTTATCCCATCTGAAATTTTCTCTAAATGCCTTTTAGGTCACTTTTAAATACAATGTTGCATTTCAAGGGCTGTCTCATATTAGAAACTCATCAGCAAACAATCTGTGCTGTCTCTGTTCTCCCAACTAGGTGAGAATTGATCTGTTAACATACAATACTTGAAGCCCCATTTAACTTTTAATTTGCCTTGCTCCTTAACAGGTAGGACAAGAGAACTCTGGAAGTGCCCACTAATCAGTGAATTTTATGCTGACCAACAAAAACAAGAATGCATATGAATAAGGGACTATTCAATTTCTAGAATTAGTGCCAACACCTCAGAGCTTCCAGGCTCTGAGCATTGGTTTCTAGACCTTAAGATCATTATTTACTTCCATCCTAGGTACTAGGTAGTACTAGTAGTTCTTACTATTAGTTACTAAGTACCTAGTAGTACTTACTATGTACTGCTTACTAGTGCTACTAGCACCTACTAGTACCTACTAGTAGTACTACTACCTAGGTACTACTTACTTCAGGTAAGAACTGCAGAAAAGCAGAGGAGACGACAACTGCATTATGTTGGATCAGAGAGCTGGAAGATAAGTGACATTTTGCAAGGGCAGAAACTCAAAAACTGCTCTGAGAGGACACTGGGAAGGGTTTTATGATCATACAACATTGCTAAGTCTCAAGAATGTCAGTGGAGGATATTTTGTCTGGGAATTATGTCCTCCTTTTGCAGAAGGTACTCTACCAGGTTATTGTCCATAGAGCTTGTCTTCAGAGCGGTTAGCATCAAAGTAAAGCCTGTGACAAGAAAGTATGGCTTACTGGGATGAAATTTCCAACACACAAGAGAGAAGCGAGATGGAGGAAAGGATTCCTTAGCAGTCATTATGTCTCCCCTTTTACACACTCCAGGTGGCCGCCTTGTCTGTTCCACTTTGTCTTTTTTTTCTTTTTAAAAGGAAGACACTGTGAACTGAAGCTTCTGTCTGCATTTTGCTAGCTTTACAGTGTCTGAAGTCCCAAGATGGAATGGTGTGCCAAAAGTTGATTTATGTGAGTTCATTGGCCCAGAGTTTCCTCTCCTCTTGTATGCACTGCACTGACCTTTCCCAGAAGCTGGCTTGACTTATGCCTGGCCTGTTGTCACTACGTCCTTGATTTTCTAGTTTTTCATGCTGTAGCTGTATTTTTCACCATGTTTCTGGTTCCAGCAGAAGACCCACCCCCTGCATTAAATTCACAAGCAGTATCTTAGCACTCAGAAGGGCAAAGCATGAACACTACGTTGTCAGATAAAGTCAATAAATGCTTGCGGTTCAGCAGCAAAGGCCAACCATGTAGGCAAACCTCAGTGGGCAATGTCTACTGTAATACCCTTCATCTTGGGATCATGTCGTGTCAGGGCAAGGCTCAACACCCAGAACATTGCAGTCGTGAGGATGCTGTTTGCTAGAGCACAGGAAAGGGTTTCCTTTCCCAGGACACTGTGGTAAAGTAGCATTAGTGTATGTGTGCCTCTCAATCATTGTGCCATCAGGCTATAACTGCGCTGCAGGATATAATGTGCGCTGCACGTTCAAACTGGCCAATAACACCAAAGTTACAGATAATTGTGTCTTAAGGACAACAGCATGATCAAAGTGCTTAAATAAAAATATGTTCGTATCACAAGTCACCACGAAGCATCTTCCAAGCAGAGTGCACCAGCTCCACACAGCTCCAGCTAAAGGATGGCTTCAGTGCCCAAGTTAGTAAGCTGACACTAGCTCAAGGTTGCCTTGAAAGTTGTTTTTTCAGTGCTAATTTATCCCAGCCACGTCCCTGAAGACAAGGGGGTTAGGGTGTCGAAAGCCAGGGAACTTGAAAGGTGGCATTCTAGACCTGCTGCAAGTAAAGGACTTGTTCTACAGACTTGCGCAGGGATTTTCTGAGATTCCACACTGAAAGTTTCCACAGTAAAACAGAGAGGATAACAACAGGCAGAACAACTTCCTTGACAAAAAGAAAGTATTTTGAAAAATGAGGACATTGTGTGATAGGAATGTTTTTCTCTTCATATTCCTTTCTCTCTTTCACACCAACTTCTTACACATGCTTATCAATTTATGTCTTAAATTACATAGTAAATATGATATATCATGATCTTCTCTCCTTACTGTTAAGTACCTGTCCCTCTTCTAGTTGCTGAATACATATTTTATTAGTTAAAATAATTTTGCAAATGTCATTGTAACACAGACATTTAAATATCCGACTATTCTTTAGCCATAACAACCATCAAATAGCTATTTCAACTTTCCACTAAACTGAGTTTCAGTGTCCATAGTTTTGTATATAGATGCCTGTATGTCGTTTTACATTTCAGTAATTTATATGTATTAGTAATAAATCCATTATGAAAATCATTCAAAACACAGAGCAATTTCACAAGTAATGGTTAGGAGTTTCTTAGTGATAATATATCAACTGCACCAAAATTAATAATTAGGAAATTGTTAATATACAGTAATAAACAGATGTGTATATCAAAGTTAGGAGCTGATAGACTAGAAATTTTTGAATACCTAAAATTAAAATGCCAAAGCTAGATCAGCTGAATAATGAGACGCTGATTGACTCAATTATCTCAGAGGAAATGAGTTCAGCAGTATAGAAATAAGCAACTGGGTTGATGGATATCCAATAGAATATTTTATAGATTTTTTTGAGAGAGTAAGCAGTCTTTCAGATGAGGAGTGTATCATGGAGTAATGCATGGCCAATGAGATGGACACCTACAGCTCTGATTCGTAAGATGAGTAAGCTAGAACCTCATTCAGAGTGACAACATTTGTCCTGTTTAATTAATTATGCGTCAAAATCCTATCAGGTAGCTTAAAACAGGTCACAGATAAACTAATTCATAGAGATCAGGTTGATTTCCTCCATGGCCAATTTATGGCTGATAATTTGTGTAAATTATCTAATTTAATACAGCAAGTAAATAAATTAAACATCCCCTCTACAGTAATCCCTGTTGATACACAGAAAACCCTTAAAAGGCAATTTACTCACGTTCCCAAGTGACTTCAATTCCAAAGGTCTCTTACTAATACTTTATTACTACGTCTTAACGTCACTGCATCAGCTTTTTCTAGTGTTTGCCGATGTATACAGGGAAAGTGGGGGGAGAGCATTTGGCCCTCCCTCCTTAGACATTTGTCTTGCAGCTAGATAGGACTAGCACTGAGGGAAGCAGTCCTGCTCCCCTAGACTCTTTTATTCTCTGTGTAGCTAATGGAGAGTATCAGGTGCTTCTTAAAGCCTCAGCAGTCCTGGCTGCTTAGGCTGGTATATCTCAGGTTACCCCTGTCTCTTCTGTGCACAGTTTGAAAGCTCTACAATGACTGCTTCTCATTATTTCACACACAGACACGTTCCCGGGGATGGAGCCGTGCTATGCGCCAATCCTTGTCAAAACAAGCTAGCGGAACAATACTCCCGAAAAATATGCTGTCATCCTGACATTTGCTCTCCGGAGGAAAAAAAAGGAAAAGGGAATGAAAACAAAAGGCTAGACTCACAAGCCCACTGAAGGTGGCAGCACGCCTCATGGCCAGCAGCTCAACAGTCGCAGCACTCACATTAGGGATATGTGAGTCCCACCTAAGGGATCACCCTGCTCCAGGAGAGCTTCCTAACGAACCAGCTGTGGGCGGTTCTTGACAAGATTGTAATTCCTCCTGTTGGTGCCTCTCTGCTGAGTGTAACATTCTGAAATACTCAATGCAGAGCAAGAATGACTCAGGAACAGGGAAACTTAAGCCCCGATCCTTCTCTAAGCCGGGTCTTTCTTGGCCTACATATAGAAGGGTAGTGGCATTAGTAGAAGAGGCTGAGGCAACATTATCAGAGGGCCCTCATGTTCAGCCCACGTCCCTGGGAAGGACGAGAAGAGACAAACTTTAGGCAGGGGAAGAAGGCGAAGCCCTGACTGCAGCACCCTGAGCGAGGCAGTTGTGCAGCCCAGCCTTGCCTCCAGCTAGCCGACGTCTGCTCTGAGGCAGCATGTGAACAAAAACAAACCAGCAGCAGAGAGAAGGAGTGTTAAGTGGCATGACGTACCACAGCTTCAGTCTAGCAGCCAGCCCACCATTGCCAAGGACTAACAGGCTTCTAATCAGGATTTCAAGAATTAAGAGACTCAGGCTTTGAATGACTGTCAGCAGGCAAGCAGCAGCAGTATGAAGCAGGGAAGAAGAGGCAGCACATGTGTATTCCTCTGGCAATGTGGTCTCTGTCCTCTTTTGCTCCTGTCGGTATGACAACCTCACCCAGCAGACACATATGGGAACAACAATTTCAAAAAAGATCAAAGTAAACTCTGGCTTTTCCTTACAGCTTGCTGTCACTTATATGTAACCCAGCCTTTTGGCAAAACTGAGACAAATATCTTGAATTATTTTCAGCCACCTTGAAACCGTAGGGGTTTTTTTGTAAATACGTCATTCAGAGAAAAACACTTTGCCTGGGTCTAATCAGAAACTAATTAGAATCAGCATATGCTTTTCTGCACAGTTACTGTGTCATCTGGAACAGCTAGATACACAAACCCAGACCTAATCAAACTGAGATGCTTAGCATCAGGAGCATTATCATCTGAAGAGACTTCTGCAGTCGACAGAAAAAGAAATAGCAGCATGATTCAACTTACCTAGTATCTTGAACCATCCTCTAAAACTGATTATTGCTTCCCCTTGATTATAGAGGGGGTCTGAAAGTGTGTTCTAGTTGCCTGAGCACTGGTAGCCAGCGCTATTTTGGATGACCCAGAGTACACACGTGTCCTGCACCTGCCTCTTCGGAAGAGCACAGATCTCTCCTAAGTCCCATGACATATCTGCCAGGCCTAGGCAGGTGTCTCAGGTACGCAGTAGAATATCAGATGGCACCTAGGAGTTGCATCGTAACCACTTCTGCATGCTTCGGGTCATAAAAGGTGAGCCCAGGCCGCTCGGGCACTGCTGTAGCCGCTAGTGAAGAGCAGCAGGAGTGGCAAGAGCTGAAGCCATGGGCAGGCTAAGAGAGAGCAGAGGCATGAGGGACCTGCCGCAGAGCAAGCCCCAGGTGCCAAGCTTCGCTTCTTCTGGAGTGAGGCACTGCTGTGTTGCAAGGGGATTCCTCAGACGCTATCGTTGTAAAGCTCATGTGTCAAACTCTTTGCCTGAACTCACTCCCAACATACATGGAGTCATAAAGCTATCACACACTTTTACGCACAAAACTGACTTTTCTGCAGCACTCTTCATTCTACACCTACTGACATTATCACAGTTATACAAATTACACTTAATGGGAGCATTATATAGAGACAAGCAACCAAAGCAAAAGCAGGATTTGCAAAACTGTAATCTTTGGTCACCATGAAATTGTTCTCTATCAAATATTCTTGCCTTTTTCTTTTCTTGGATAGAGCTAAACATTTTCCCGTATCATAAAAAAAATTCTTATGTTTTATCATTAATCACAGAACTAAGACATTTGTATGAAACAATTCATTTTATAGCAAAACACTAGGCTTTTAAAAGAAGATATGAGAGGCTTTTCATCTTATGAGGATCAATTTTGTTGTACAACCAAGAGCAATTTCAGTCCATTTTTCAAACCATCTGAAGTCCCACGTATTGAAGAAAAATCATTTAGCAAATATAGTTTCAATTCAAGTGGTAATTTATTATTCTATATGACTGCAATGATACTTGTAACACTGGCCACCAAAGTTTATCACCAAGATTTTGCCAAGGAAAATGCAACAGTCTCTCATCCTGATTGCAGGTTTTCATTTAAACAAACGTGCAAGATAGGACAGACTATTTGCACAATGGAAAGCTGTTCACCTGATTTACACTCAGTAGATAATGACGTATAGTTGAACGTGTTCAACCACTAAGTAGTTTCAAAGCATACAGTGAACAGTCCTATCCTGAGGCAACACGAACCAGCTTAAGGAGTCTAAGGCAGGTGTCTGAGCTGGAAAGCTAGGCTGTATGCATAGAGCAGCAGCTTCTGAACTCTTTCCCCGGACTGTCTATGCTGATTCCTAATTTGGGCAATTCTAATAGATACCTAAACTCAGATCCCAGGATAATCCCTCCTTTGTGTAATTCTGAGGCCAGGCGAGAGGCAGATACAGCTGAAATACCTGTAGGAAATGGCTGGAGGGCTGCAAGCAAGCAAGAATAACAATAATTTAAAGGTACATAGTATGTCACTTAAGGCTGCCAGATTATAAAAACCCAAGATGCAGAGATTTGTGGCAATATTCTTCGAACCCTTTACCAAGACCAACCAAGATTGACAAGGAATTAAGAAGACGGACTGTGAAGATTTTCATTGATTTGCTTTATGCAAATATACTACTCTTTTGGTCTTCTGTGTTCAGGAATATCAAAACACAACCCAGGTGTTATGTTTAAAACAACTTCATTAATCTACGACTGCTCCAGCATGTTCTACTTGTTAGGAACACTATGCGGCTGATGAAGGCGAATGTGCTTTGATCATAAGGTGCACAAATCATTAGCACATGATATTGAACAAGTAGAAGGAAGATTGTTTGTGCATATTGACCAGGTGCAATCTGTGGAATCGACCAAAGAACGATAGTTTTGTAGAGGTCCAATAGTTTCGACCTTCAGCATGTGATAAGAAAAACAGCTGCAGTGTACAATTGGTCTTAAACAACGGCAAGGCTGCTTGTAGACTAAGAAAGAGCGTCACCCTTCACAGAATCACAGAATCACAGAATGGTAGGGGTTGGAAGGGACCTCTGTGGGTCATCTAGTCCAACCCTCCTGCCGAAGCAGGGTCACCTACAGCAGGCTGCACAGGACCTTGTCCAGGCGGGTCTTGAATATCTGCAGAGAAGGAGACTCCACCACCTCCCTGGGCAGCCTGTTCCAGTGCTCCGTCACCCTCAAAGGGACGAAGTTCTTTCTCACGTTCAGACGGAACTTCCTGTGCTTCAGTTTGTGCCCATTGCCCCTTCTCCTGTCACTGGGCACCACTGAAAAGAGCTTGGCCCCATCCTCCCAACACCCACCCTTCAGATATTTGTAAGTACATATTAAGGCCCCTTGCAGCCTTCTCTTCTTCAGGCTGAACAAGCCCAGCTCCCTCAGCCTCTCCTCATAGGAGAGATGCTCCAGTCCCCTCGCCATCCTTGTAGCCCTCCACTGGACTCTCTCCAGTAGCTCCTCATCTTTCTTGAACTGGGGAGCCCAGAAATGGACACAGTACTCCAGATGAGGCCTCACCAGGGCAGTGTAGAGGGGAAGGAGAACCGCCCTCGACCTGCTGGACACACTCTTCTTGATGCACCCCAGGATTCCATTGGCTTTCTTGGCAGCCAGGGCACACTGCTGGCTCATGGTTAAACTGTCGTCCACCAGGACACCAAGGTCCCTCTCCACAGAGCTGCACTCCAGCAGGTCTGCCCCAAGTCTGTACTGATGCATGGGGTTGTTCCTCCCCAGGTGCAGGACCCTGCATTTGCCTTTGTTGAACCTCTTCAGGTTCCTCTCTGCCCAACTTTCCAGCCTGTCCAGGTCATGCTGAATGGCAGCACAGCCTTCCGCTGTGTCTACCACACCTCCCAGTTTGGTGTCATCAGCAAACTTGCTGAGGGTACATTCTAACTCTTCATCCAGGTCGTTGATGAAGAAGTTAAACAAGACTGGGCCCAGTACTGACCCCTGAGGGGACACCACCAGTTACCGGCCTCCAACTAGACTCAGCGCCGCTGATGACAGCCCTCTGAGTTCTGCCATTCAGCCAGTTCTCTATCCACTTCACCGACCACTCATCCAGCCCACACTTCCTCAGCTTCCCTAGGAGGATATCATGGGAGACTGTGTCGAAAGCCTTGCTGAAGTCGAGGTAAACAACATCCACGGCTCTCCCTTCATCTACCCAGCCAGTCATGTCATCGTAGAAAGCTATTAGATTGGTCAGGCATGATTTTCCCTTGGTGAATCCATGCTGACTACTCCTGATAACCTTCTTTTCTTCCACTTGCTTGATGATGACCTCCAGGATAAGCTGCTCCATCACCGTTCTTGGGATGGAGGTGAGGCTGACCGGCCTGTAGTTCCCTGGGTCCTCCTTCTTGCCCTTTTTGAAGATTGCAGTGACATTGGCCTTTCTCCAGTCCTCGGGCACCTCTCCTGTCCTCCAGGACTTCTCAAAGATGATGGAGAGTGGCTCAGCAATGACATCCGTCAGCTCCCTCACCACTCGTGGGTGCATTCCATCGGGACCCATGGATTTGTTGATGTCCAGATCGCTTAAGCGATCCCTCACACAGTCCTCCTCGACCAAGGGAAAGTCGTCCTCTTTGTAGGCTTCTTCTCTTACCTCCGGGGCCTGGGATTCCTGAGGGCCAGTCTTAGTACTGAAGACTGAAGAAAAGAAGGCATTCAGTAGCTCTGCCTTCTCCGCATCCCCCGTCACCAGGACACCCGCCTCATTCAGCAGCGGCCCCGCATTGTCTCTAGCCTTCCTTTTGCTGCTGATGTAGTTGAAGAAGCCCTTCTTGTTGTTTTTGACATCCCTTGCCAGCTTCAATTCCAGGTGGGCCTTGGCCTTCCTCGTCGCATCCCTGCATGCTCTCACCACGTTTCTGTACTCTTCCCAAGTGGCCTGCCCCTCTTTCCACATTCCATGGACCTTTCTCTTCTGCCTGATCTCTGGTAGAAGCTCCTTGTTTAACCATGCAGGTCTCCTGCCTCCTTTGCTAGATTTCTTTCTCAGGGGCATGCATTGCTCCTGAGCATGGAGGAAGTGATGTTTAAAGAGCGACCAGCACTCATGGACGCCCTTGCCTTCGATAGCCCTGTCCCACGGGATTCCTCCCAGTAGCTCCTTGAAGAGGGCAAAGTCAGCCCTCCTGAGGTCCAAGGTTTTGATCCTGCTTATCGCCCTGCTTCCTCCACACAGGATCCTGAACTCCACCATTTCATGGTCACTGCAGCCGAGTCTACCTCCGACCTTCACATCCTCCACCAGTCCCTCCTTGTTTGTTGATACAAGGTCCAGCAGCACGCCTTTCCTTGTTGGTTCCTCCACCACTTGCATCAGAAAGTTATCATCGATGCTCTGTAGGAACCTCCTGGATTGCGCCTGCTTAGCTGTATGGTCTTCCCAGCTGATGTCACGGTGGTTGAAGTCCCCCATGAGAACCAGGGCCTGTGACTGTGAGGCTGCTTGCAGCTGCCTGTAGAAGGCCTCATCAACCTCCTCCTCCTGGTCAGGCGGCCTGTAGTACACACCCACCGTAATGTCACCCTTATGAACCTGTGCCTAAATTCTAACCCACAAGCTTTCAACTCATTCCTCATTTGCCCCCAGGCCAAGCTCAACGCATTCCACTTGCTCCCTCACATATAGAGCAACTCCCCCACCTCTCCTTGTTGGCCTGTCTTTCCTAAAGAGTCTGTAGCCATCCATGACAGCATGACAGTCATGCGAGTTGTCCCACCACGTTTCTGTGATGGCAACCAAGTCGTAGCCATCCTGCTGTATAATGGCTTCCAGCTCCTCCTGTTTATTGCCCATGCTACGTGCATTGGTGTAGACACACTTGAGCTGGGCTGTCAATCTCACCCCTGGCCTTGGCACGCCAAGCCTATGCTCATCCCTAGTGAGCAGGGCGATGTCCCCTTCCCCCTTCGAACCTAGTTTAAAGCCCTCTCAATGAGCCCCACCAGCTTGTGGCCAAGAATCCTTTTTCCCCTTTGAGACAGCTGAGTTCCACCTGTCGCCAGCAGGCCCGGTGCTGTGTACACCTCCCCGTGATCAAAGAAGCCAAAATTGGACCGATGGCACCAGTCCCTGAGCCACCTGTTAACAAGATGAGTTTTCCTGCCCCTTTCAGTGCTGTTCCCTGCCACTGATGGGATGGAGGAAAACACCACCTGCGCCCCGATCCCTCAACCAGTCGCCCCAGTGCCCTGAAGTCCCTTTTGATGGCCTTGGGACTTCTTTCTGCAATCTCGTCCCCGCCAACCTGCATTACCAAGAGGGGGTAGTAATCAATAGGCCGCACCAGACCAGTGAGTTTTTTAGCAACATCCCTAACCCGGGCCTCAGGGAGGCAGCAGACTTCCCTGTGGGATGGGTCCATTCGGCCCTCTGTTTCCCTCAGAAGGGAATCACCTATGACAATTACCCTTCTTTTTTTCTTAGCTGAGGCAGTCGTAATACGTGGGGCTGTCTGACTCATTCTAGGCAACCCCCTGGATGGAGCTTCACCTTCACCCACATCCTCTTTGGCTGGTCCCTCACATTCCAGAGCCCCATATCTGTTGCTTAAGGGCAACTGGACAGGTGAGGGAGGCCGGGAGGGGTTTTGCTTGCCCCCCCCGAGCAGGGACCTGCTTCCATTCCCCCCCATCTCTTCGGTCCCCTCTTTCTGCTCAGTGGCAAGAGGGTAGGGGTTTCTCTGCTTTGCGTGGAGCCGCCTCCTGCTGCCTCTGCCTCAGGGAGGGCAGGGTGCTGCTCCACCAGTCTATCTCCCTCTCACACTCCCAGATGCTCCTCAACCTCTCCACTTCCTCCTTCAGCTCTGCCACCAGGCTGAGCAGATCATTCACCTGCTCGCACTGAACACAGCAGTTGTCTCTGCTGTCCACCGGTACGAGTGCCAGGCTCAGGCACTCAGGCAGCCAGAGACCTGGACACCTGCGTTCTTGCGTGGGGCCTCTGTCTGGGTCCCCACACTCCTTCGAGCAACAGCTTTACCGCGAGTGGTAACCATGGCTAGAATATCTCCTGGATAGGCGATGCCCACTACTTGAGTTGCCAGCAGGGGCGGCTGCACCCTGCCTGTTGCCTTCCCCGCTCGAACTGCCGCGCTAACTGCTGCGCCGGCTCTGTTTGCCGGCTCTGTTTGCCGGCTCTGTTCGCCCGTGCTCCTGGTCACTCGCGCTCCCTGGGGGCTGCTCTTATCCGTGAGGGGTTTTGGCCGCTGTCACACTCGACTCTGCCCCCGCTGAGTCAGAGCTGCCGCTCGTTGGCACCTCCCGCTTTCCTGCTCGGGGGGGAGGGGCTGGGGTCATCCTTGATAAGGATGAGGGAGGAAGACACTGATGAGAAGTCTCAGAAAGAGCAGCACTGTTGGAGGGCAAAAAAGGGACATGATGTAAATCCTTGAAGATGTCAGACTGTATAATCTGAAAAAAGAGAAGTTTTGCGGATATTCTTTGCATGTGCACCCATAAATCATCCAAAGGTATTGGACAGAAGCCCAGCTCCACACCCCAGGCCCCTGGCTAGCCACCAAGAAGCACCATGGGCAACTGGATCAGGTTAATTGCAGAGGCTAAGGGAAAGTATGACTGAGTGTATAAGTATCTGCTTGCAACAAAGTTTCAGTCAACAAGAACAATTATGCTCTGCGCCTTGCAACAGCCACACCTAAATAAGACCAATCAAATATTAAATAGTAACCTTCTTAAATGTATATATAAAAATATGTATATATACTTAAAATATAACTTATTTTTCAGCTGGAGTATTTCTGTACCATGACATGAGCTGGCCTGAGTAGATGTAACTTTGTCTTTGTAAATGTCTATAAAATTATCCTAAAACTTGTCTCTCAAACAAACAAAAACTTACGGGGAAGAAAGCAAGGTCAATCCAAAGCTAACAAGAGCACAACAAAAAAATCCTTCGAACAGACCTTGAAGCTGTATGATATCCTAGAGCTACTTACTAGTGAGATATGCAGTGCATACTCTTGATAGCAATAATAATGCTGCTATCAACATGGAAACGCTGGGTTTAAACTTAATCTTTTCCCTGATAAACTCCTCTTTCATCCAGCCCAAGGATTTATAGCCTAGGCTGCTAAAAGTATTTCATACTCAAACTCAGGACCAAACTGTGCATCTGTTTGTCCCGTTTCTGTAAGGATTGGAAGATAGTGCATTTTAAATGCAAATACTTGCAGTCCAGACACTAGAAGCCAAGTAGCAGAGCTGGAGGATCTGAGGGGTTTCTGGGGAGCCACGCTGCCTGGATAAACCCAAGGCAGCTGGCCCAGGGCTCAGAAGCACTCCATGCTAACGGAGCAGTAGCTGAGGCAGCAAACGTAGGGGTGGCAGTATCCTCCTGGCTGCAGCAAAATAGGGGAAATAAAAGTAATAAACCGAGACTTAGTGGTCACACAAAGTCTACAGGTTTGTAAGGAAAATAAAACCCTTGTGGTAAAAAGGCAAAAAATAAAGGATTATTTTTAATGGATGAACTATTTTTTTCAGCAGTGTATGAAAAGCCTTTTTACTCTTCCCAATGTCCTAAGATGCACATTTATTTCAAAATCATGGATAATTAATACATTTATGTTTCAAATTGTTACAGTGTTGCAAAAAGTTTTGGTTAAAGAATCAATAACTTTTGTAAGCAGTCATAGAAAGGTTATTTTGGTTTTGCTGATAGAGAGAACATATTCAAAAGAGCTGAAATCAAAAGTGTGATTTCTGTGCACTTCATTTTCTGTATCATTGTCCATCATGTCAGAGTTTTTCCTGCACTTACTGAAATGACAGACTCATGTGACCAAATCTGGTGATTGGCATGAGGTGACAAAAGTCTAAAAGGTGAGGCAGAGCTATGGCAGGAGAAATGGAGGGACAGCGACAACACTGCTTCCCACAACAGGGTCAGTCACTCATCAAAGGATCAGTTAAACTCATGCAGTGGCCTTTAATGCCTCAATAGACACTTTGCACAGAGGTACGTAGGTACATGGATTTTTCTCTAATGTCCAGGCAAAGCAATGGCAGTACCTTTCTGCTCTGCTACTTCTGACTAGCATGTGACAAGGAGGAAAATTAGTGTATAACACTTAAAAAGCCAAATTCATTTTCTGATGGTAAGAGCAGAATGTAAAAATCATTACTTAGGTTTTGTTGTTGATTGGCCAGTAGTAACACTCCAGCTGCAACATACAGCTTTATAATACAATAAACTTTATTTCATATAATATCTTCTATTAAAAACTGCCTCCCAAGTTGCTTTGCCAAACAATGAACTTGTCTCAGTTAAACAATGAATACCGTAGTAAGAGAGAAGAGTGATTCAGAGCTGTAAGCAAGGAAAAGAGCGTTTCAGCACAGTTTGAGCACCAGAGATGGCTTTCATCCTTCAGACGTTATAAGCAGGGTCTCCTTTCAGTACATTCATATCCACTAGCCAGCAATTAGGATATGTACATTGGAATATAAAGAGTTTTCTAAAGACAATTTTGCTTTCTGCGACATTTAGTTTGTTTTGCTTCAAAAAAGCAGCTGTCATGTCACCATCCACATAACATGGTGCAGGACAGTCCTAGGGCACCAAGAAGGAATTCAGACCCCACAGCTGAGGACAGCAAACCCTAGACTTCACACATGAGCTACGCAGAGTCCATCAGTAAAAGGGCAAGGTAGGAAGGATCAGTGCCTTCATTTTCTGCCACTGGCTGGCAGTCTGAGCAATTGACCAAGCCATGGAATCTTTTATCTCCAGGCCAAAAGGTTCAGAGTCATATCTTCCCTGTCCTTCTACTTAGACGTGGAAAAGCTGAGCGTTATCCCACATAAATGCTTGTGGAGAGAACTTCCTTTGAAGTTCTGTCCATAAGTGGAAAGATAGCAGGAGTAAGGTCACCTCTCTTTAAAAAGACCTCCAAAGTATACAGCACATATTTATGCAAATATAAATATAAAAAACCTCATGGAGCCATTACGGACAGGTCAACAGACATAACCAGTCTTGGATAAACCAAAGAGACTTTCACTGTTACTCCGAAATTTGTCATTATACAGTAGCTGCAGATACTTGTGTAAAATTTTCAGTACGCTTTTTCAAAGTAAGGCAGAATCCCTGCTGCATCCAGTGCCAGTTATCTCAGTATTAATTACTGTTACGCTAGGACAGAAGGCATCACAACCACCTCTGCTTACCTGGTTACTCCACACACCTACACAAGAAGACAGTCGTTGTCACTGAAAGCTCACCGTCAAGTTAGCGAAAGACGAATGAAGGCAGCAAAGAGGTGGGACCAAGAAACACAACAAAAGAAAGAGGTCTTCTTCTGACAAGTGTCATGTTCTGTAACCAGAGCTCTAGAGGGACAATTTTTGTTCCAAAATCCCATCTTGCCAAGTGCTTTTCTTCCCCTCTTCCTCACTGGGGGAAGGCAGACCTTCTTCCTCCTCTGCCTGTGCTTGCTTTCGACCATGTTTTGCCATACTCCTAGCTTACATGCTTACAGAGTGTTTTCAGAAGAGATTTGGCATCAAGGATTACCTTTTAAAAGGTAATCTTTGCAAGTAAAATAGGCAGCATGGGAGAAAAAAATGCGTAATCATGTTTTCAACAAAATAATACATTTTCAATTAGATTAGAAAAATACCAACAACAGCTCCATTCAAGTACATTCTTTTTGGGGAGTTATAACCCTCCGTGGTTTTTTGGTCCTTTGTTTTTTTCCAGGGGGCAGAGCCAAGATCAAATTTAATAGAGCATAATTTAGCTGTGTTTCAAGTCTGTAGTCCTAGCAGGAGCCCATATTAAGCACTTCTCATTCCAGTCCCCCTTATAGGAATACCCTTGACACTGCCCATAGCAGCGCATTAAAAATAAACTAGGCAAGCACTAGATGTGATCAGCAGAGCACTGTTTCTATGTTATAAACCATTAAGGGATTCTTTACAACAAGGCTTAACATATGAAACTCTTTATAAGGGTTCTTCATTTTTTCCTTTTTATTAAAAAATAATATACCTTAATGCATACATTGGGATTAATAAGGAAACTGAAACGAAGCTTTTGCACAAACAGTCACAAAAGCAAGACTTCAGACTACGAAGTCCTTGGACACACACTCCTGATGCCCCTGCTAAGGGCGGCCTGCATTTTCTGATGCCAACCACAGCAGAACAAGAACTTGTAGTGGGAATATATGGCAAACACTGGAGGATGGATTAATAGCTCTGTGGCACTTTGAAGTCTAGATCCAGGAGTGAAAATGAAGTGCAGTTAAACGCCGAGTATCATGGAAGTCACCAAACATAATTCTTTCCCAGTTCTTTTCAAAAGTGAGCTTAAAAGTTGAAATGGAGAATTAACTTCAGACTAGAGGTCTGTATTTAGACCTAGCAAGAAATCATTGAAAAGAAAGAATGGCAACCCTAAGACACAAATGAAATGAGCTGCCAAGCAGATTTTTCACAGTCATGATAATTATTTTTGAAATCTCACAGCTTGCTTTTCTCCAAGTAGAAAGAAATTCTCCTCACTGTTCTCTTTCATGACAAGTTGGGCATCAGCTCTCTCAAAACTGATTTTCACTTGCAGTGGTATTGTTAATTATTATAATGAGGTATGCAAGTATCTAAGGCTTAAAAAAAAAAACAGATACGGTGCCTCATTGTCTACTTAATTAGAACACAATAAAGTGTAGAATTTATCCTTTTTAATGTTTTGCAGGCAATTTTCACACATGTGGTAAGTCTGTTAGAAATCTCATGCATAGTGAGGTTTAAAGCTTCCCTGAGGTTTGTCAGATACAGCTGAAGCAGTGATTTTGTGTTGTAGATATAATTAGGTGGCATATTGCCATGAATTTCCCTTTTTCCCCTTTTTTTTTTTGCAACACAGGTGTCAAAGCAAATTATTGATCAGCTGTAAGATGTGAGGAGGGTGGTTATAGGAAAAAAAATTAAGGCTGAATTTTCATTAGTTTGTCATTGAAATCTGCAAGTTTCTGAAGCATATTTTTATCCAGATGGACTGTGTCCCCCACTCTGCTCCTGTTGCTCCCTTATCCTAAGGCAGCTTGTCATTGAAATGTTCTCACTTGGAAAATAATTGCTTGTTTCAGTCAGGATCCTGGTTACTGTGTGGACTCCTCACAAGAACTATCAACCCCATTGGTCTTTTTTTCGTTCTCCTGTCAACAAAAAACTCAAGAATTGGAAGAAGGAGAATATGTCTGTGCAGTGTTTGGGAGCTGCCCCACCACCAGCTAAACCAAGAGCCAAAGTCTGCACAGGCAGGAGGTGCCAGTGCTACCTGGGTCCAAGCAAAGGGCACCCCACGAGGAGAGCAGACTGCGATATCCCCACCACCCCGATAAGCTGCCTGCAGGCTGCGTGCCCAAAAGTAGGCAAAGCTTCTGGGCACCGGCAGGCACCTTGTGCTGGCAAGTGCTCTCACAGCTGCTCATCAGAGGTCATGTAGACCTTGTTAGAGAAACTGAATCTCCCTTTCTGCATAGCTTTTCTAAACCAAGGGCAGGAGAAAGTGGTAGTGTACTTGGAGAAATGTTCTGTTGCCGTTTCCAACCGTGTCTCCTCTCAGGACTCAGATAAGAGCAGGGGTGAGCTCATCTGAACTTGCTGTGTCAGTTCCCCTCACCACCGACAGCGAGAAACACTGCTCATCTCATCCTTAGGTAGACATTTAAAACAGGATAGGTGAATTGCATTTTGAAGCATCTATTTTAAGGCACTCAGGAGGTCTGCTATCTACCAGAAAATGTAGAAGATGACAATGTAAGTGTCTGAAACTGTGCAAGATAAATCCCAGTCCACAGATAGTGATCTAACTCTTTCCTGCACACACTGTGAAATTGTTTTGGGAAATATATATTCATCAGTACCTCCCAGAATGGCAGACATAAAATGGAAGTGAAAAATAATTTACCTTTGCTTGCATTTTAAACACATTTGCTGTATTGTTTAAAGCTTGGGTTCTTTCATGCAGAAACTGAATTCCCCTGTAGGTATAACCAGCGTAATTCTTTAAACTGCCCATTCAGCAGGGGAATTTTGCATTGCTTTTAGTATCTAAATATTAAAAACTAAATGCTTCTTAATATCAAAATGATATTGTATATTATTTAATTATTCCTTTATCAAGGTAATTACATCTATAATATTAAATAATAACAATTCCCTTCATAATATACACATTTATGATTCCCAGCTCAGAGTACCATTTCTTCAACAATTCTGGTTGCATCTCAATTGCTTGGACAGTTAGGGTATTGATAACTTGAAGATTTCAGCAGTGCTAAATCAAGCCCTCACAATCCTGAGATTTGTCTAAAAAGCAAAAGTGGTGGCTATTCTTGTTTTCTGCTTTTGAGCGTACTGACTCAGACTCAAACCCTTTCAAGCTGTACTGGGCCAAATGAATGCCTACCTGCCTCCTCTCTTTGCAGTACACATTCCTCTGGTGAGACTGCACCAGCCAAATATGCCCATTTTGCAAGGTGAAGGGCAGTGGAAAATAAATCCTAAGGAAAAATTTTATCACAAAGTTACGTGATGTTTAAGCAGTTACTGTATGACAACACTGCTCCCTGAGCTGCAGCTGTTATTTCCTGCTCTGAACATGAACAGACTAATGATTTTCCTCCTTATTTATTTCTTCATACCTCTGCAGCTTGCCTGTGAATGCTGTAACATTTCTAACATTACAGCCTTCTTGCTTTCAGTCTCCTGCTGAACAGCATGTCAGTAGGTGGCAGCCCATGGCTCATTAAGGCAGTTCTGTGGTGCTAAATTCATAGCAGAGTCTGGATTTATAGTTTTTTTAGTGGACAATTTATTATTTTAATGTCTTTTTCCACTGTCTGTTATACTGGGAATGATGGAGACTAGCAGTAATGTGTCTAAATCCAAATTTTACTGCAAATTGCCCAACTTTATGTTCTCTAAACTGTGGCCCACAGTCAGAAATTATTATTCACCGTGTACAATGTGTAGTGAAAGATGGGATGGATATATATAGTCATGAGTTACTGTAGTATCTGCCACAGGGAAGTGAGAATAGCAGTCCAGGATACAGCCCTCTGCAATTTTTCATCAGAACACAGAAAGATTTCTTTTGTCTGGTTGGTTTTAAGAAGAAAATAAAAATAAAAGATAAAATTTCCTTGTGATCTTTTAATTCTGAGAGAGGACCTTTCAGAAGCATGCCCAAAATTGTGCATGTTGCAACCAATATCCCAACAGCGAGAAACAAGCACTGCTAATTGCCCACCCTTGGTGACTTAAGAACCCACAGCACCGTGAGTAATCAGAGAAAATGCCTCCACTGCCCGCGCAAGGTAGGTAAGCCAGGGAAGTGAGCTTCCACCAAAGCAATGAGCTACACATGACATAAGCACATGAATGACTGCATGCATGTGCCCATCTGCACCCTCTTTCTGGGTCTGTGTTACACCCGCTGCCCCGTGGCCAAATCTCGTCAAGCTGGGCGGGTGGAATGATGTGTCTTAACCGGTGGCTAGCTCAGAGCTGACAAACTGTTCTTTTGGGGGTGGGATATTTTTCTAATTTCTAATTATATAAACAGGAATGTGCAAGTTGCCACAGAGGATGGCCACATCTTCAAACTCCTGGCAGAAACAAGTGCCAGCAGAGCAAGGTCCAAATGCAATAGAGCATTTCTGACTGGGGAAAACCCCAGACCTTTGGGACAGCCCCAGCAGCCAGGGAGAACGGGGAGAACAGGGAGGCTGTCAGGCTGTCCTGGCGTGTCCATCCCAGCAGAAAGGGAGCCAGGTTTGGAGAGGTGAGGCATATTCTTCTGCCATTGTCCTGTACAGAGCTGCTCTGATAGAAAGGGAGGGCGGTCCTCCCAATTCTGCATGAGCACAAAGCATGGAAATAGGTTCACTCTTACTGCAGAGTGAAGAATTGAAAAGACCATTACGGTGTTCCCACATTTGCTGGCAATGCTTTGAGCGCCTGCATCAGCCATCAGATATGGCTCACCTCTTTTGATATGCAGAGGACTTCATGCAGCCTGTGTGACTGATGTGCCTGAGCCATGGCGCTGAGCGGTGCTCTGACCATGACCTCTCCTGGATGACAGTGACACTTCCACAACCTGCCTGTGCTTCCGAATTGTCCCACTGGAGACAACGTACTCGCAGAAAGTTCAGCGGAACAAAAGGAAACAACACATCAGGTTACACAGGACAGAGCCTACTAAAGGCGAAAAGACAGCAAAAGACTGAATTATTCCTCCGAAGGCAACCTGCCACGATGGACCCAAGAAAGGTCTTGGGAAAACTGTTGGCATGGATTGACGCATCCAGTTATCACTACCACCTACCTGTCCTATGTTTCATGACCCATAGTAACACAAGCTTTTCACTGAACCAGGCTCACAAGTGTACGCAAAGATGATTTGCTTTAATCTGCTCATCCCCACCAGCTAAAGGTTGGGTAGAAGTTACAGTTACCCGTTGCATTAGGATTGGTATTGGGAGAATGAGCAGGGAGACCACGGGCAGGCTGAAACCACAGACCCATCGGGTTTTGGTTATTGTTCTCAGACATGCCACCGCGGTGGACAAAGGTCCATGTGAAACTGGAGGTGCCACATGGCCTTACAGAGAGCGATATGCACTGTAGGCTCCTTAGGGAGATCTAGGAGGGAAAGGCAGCTTATGCCACGGCTGTCAGATATCCCCTTCAAACCTACGACAACAGGTCAAGCAGCAGTCCCGGAAAACAGGGGGAGGAACTGGCAAACAGACTGGAACTACTGAAGTGTCTGAGAGAAGGCAGACACTGTAGCACTCAGCAGGAAAATCATATTTGACTGACAGGAAAACAGAGGCAGGAGTGCACAGGCTTGCCCAAAATCACTCAGCCAGTTACAAATAATTAGCAAAGTTGAGCTCCAGGTGTGTCGCCCTGTGTTTGGTCCTGCTTCTCCCGGAGGTGCTGATGTGGTGTTAAGGACAGACTGACGGATAATGTCTTTCGGATGCCAGTTCTCCTTTTCAAAGCACGGCGGGTTTTTATAGAGTTGTCAGCTACACTTTCTAATCAGCAGCTAGAGAGCTGATTTTCCAAATTACACTGGAGGTCAGGATCAAATATTAACTTTTCTAAAAAATTTCCCTTTGAGAAGTTGTCCTACGGTGAAATGCTCACTGTAAGCCCCTTGGAAACGACCTTCTCTTCCTCTGAAATCCTTCTCCCCGACTGATATTTAAATTGAATGGAGAAAAAGGATGTTAACACAAAACATTCTGAAAAAAAAAAAATTATTTGGCTGGTGAGTTGCTAAGCACATTATTTCCATTTTCTCTCTGGAAAGGAATGGAGGAGGTTTCTCAACAGAAAGCAGGGGCACCAGCGACCGCCTCTTCTTGGGACTCTCCCTACTGCACATGCCCCCCAGACCAGTGTATGCACATGCTCCCCCCTCTGGGGATCACCTCTGCGTGTGGCAGCTTCTTTGTCCCTTTTTCTCCAGATCTGTCTGGGAAACCCAGGTACAGCATCTAGACTCGGTCTGCCCTCTTCATTCAGCCCAGACACCTTTTCCCGGCTGCCTTCCCTGGGCCCCTCCAAGCAAAGCCGGTGCCACTACTCCCTGCTTGTCTCTGATGTGACTCAAACATAGGCTCCCACAGTGGAAGGAAAATTGCAGCCCCAGATAAGGTCTCTTCCCACACTTGACTTTCAAAGAAACAAACTCAGAAGGCTAGTAAATCAGATAAAGCTTCAAAGTCAGCATTTTAAACCTCTCTAGTTTCTGCCAGCTTGAAGCAGCAGAGCACACACCTTGACCTTCACATGGCGTCCTTTGTACCAGCCTCTCCCTTCTGTCTATAATCCTGTCAAGACAAGCCTTGTGACAAACAAGGATTTAGTAATTCCTTTGTGCTGGACGGTCCGTGCATCTTGTGGTACCACAGCCCAGCAATGACACCAGCCATGAGCCTATTCCCCTATGTTCCTGTTTTCCCCAAGTGTCTTTGCAGGCATTTTTACACTAGCTATCTTCTGTGCAGGGGACACGTGCAATGAACTGGCTTGGAATAGCACTTCTCTATTCTCCTTCAAACTCTGGCTTGGGACTCAATTCTAATGATGTATTGATCGCATATACACACATACAGAAGTCAAATATGTCAATATTAATGTCCCAACCGCTCCTCAGATGAGTGAGAGATGCTGTGCAAGTCTATGAAGACACGAAACAACTCTAGCAGACAACTTCAGCCTAAAAGATATGTGACCTAAGTGGCAGTACTCCTGGGGGGGCGGGGGGGAGCTGGTGGACACAAAAGCCCTGTTCATAATAATTTTGAGCATTTCTAATGGGAAAGAAAGAGGCTTTTCTGTTATTCTGTCACCAGGGAAAATGAAGCAACACGTGACCTGAAATGGAAACATTAAAATCTCGAGCCCTTTCAAAACTCGTTGCCTCTTTATTGAGATACAGACATAAAACCAGCAGCTGCAGTACGGTAACAGACATATTACATACCTACCCCACAGACCTTGCAGGTGTTTCTCTGCATGAGCCCGTTACAGGCATGTCACACTGAGTGCATGCAGTAGAAATACATATGCAGACAGGTGAATCTACAGCCTTCCACTCCATGATTCGGTCATCCTTTATCTTAACCCACAACACACTTGCCTTCCAAACCTATTAAGCCACCCTTTGTATAATCAGTGTGCAGACACATGCGTGAGGGTAATTTGCATAAACTATCAGGTGTCAATGAACATAATAAACAACTAACACTTAAGCGTGCATGAATTTTCTATTAAACTGGCTTGTTAACACCTCCCTCAGAGAAAGAGATGTGAGCGACTGTGGCTTCTCTCTGCAGTGCACCACATTTGTGACCTTTTCTGCCATTTGGTCTGCCAGTCTGCCTTGCTTACAACAAGCCTACTCCCAGTGAAATGGGTGGATTGCTCCAAGCTCCGAAGGCGGAGAGGAATCCCCTCAGACCTAAACTGCAAAAAGGAAACTGAGTCTTTTACCTTGGGTAGGATGAACCTCGACCTCAGTGCTTTTAGTAGATGTGGATCTACCAGAACAGAATCTCAGTCCCTCTGCATTTTCTCTCCCTTGTACTGTTCATATTAACTGTTGACTGATTGTCTTTAGCTGAAGGCTTTTTTGAGGCAAGGTCTATGTCTACCTGTAAGAGATCCCCACAGAGCAGCTATTAGAGTACAAGAGTCAGGAAGTTCATAAGCACACAGGTACAAGAACTTAACCAATTCTGTGTCTTTTAAAAAGTTGCTACATTCTCCATCCCTATTCTTACTTCCCATTTGAAGTCAGGGACATAGGTATGCCTGAACATGAGTATATGCTACTGTGCTTTGCTGCAGGAAAACACTTACTGTCAAAATTTCATCCTTTCCGAGCTGGTTTTAAACTGGTTGGCTTAAGAGCTGATGGCAGTACTGCTGCAGGAGCAAGGAGCTCAGGGCAGGATTAAGGCCAGAAAGTCTAACCACCTTTGCAGATAGTCTTTGCAGCCTCCCTTGGTGTCACTGGTACCCACACATCATATAACAAGTTTATGTGAAGGCCGTTTGGTGACAGAGGAGCTGTCGCCCATTATCATGCTGCTTATGCATCAGTGACTGGGAGTAATGAGACCTGCTTTTGGGTCCTGCCCCGAGAGCCTGGGTGCAGCAGGGCTGGCTGTGACTGAGCATGTCACCTGCCTGCTGGAAGGCAGATGTTGCACGTTGCTGTCTGGAGAGCACAGAGAAAGGCGAAGGTGAAATTTCAAGAAATCACAAAACCCGGTAATCTACCTTTCCTATCTCCTCCTGGTTTTGGTCTCCCAAAGAGGTGGCCAGCTAAGGGAAGCAGAGGCTTCAGATAACAGTCACTTCAGGCTGGAAATACTTCTTGACAGGAAAATCCCTTCCCTGTGTAAAGATGAGAGGATGGGCAGTAGCCTAGTTCCTCTTCTCTCACACCGAGCACTCGAAATCTGCACAGCACGTAGAGAAGGAGCATGTGGGAAGTGGACTCCTACACTATTTGCTCAAAATAAATCCTAAACATACACCATTTGAAAAAATATGTGCCAAAATATGTCACATGTTGCAGCAGGATTTTATTGTTTTTATCCCACAGTTTTCACACTGTAAACACATGAAGTCCCAGAACGCTCAATCTTCAAACCTTTCCTTCGTCAGTTGCTAATTAACGGGTTTCTCTTTTTTGTAGATCTACAGTGACCCCTAGTGGCCAACATGAGCCTTTCACACTTCTAAACTTCTCTTAGGAAAGGTAAAACTATCCCTGATTGTTATCTCTGTGTGACAGGTGGGTCTGGAAATGGATACAGAAATTGAATCCATGTAATTCTGGATCAAAGCTGAAGACTAACCATGTTATCTCGATTAAGTCACAAGAGAGAAGTTTAAAGAATTCATTATCCAGCCATCTCTTTAGCTGGTTTTTCTTTAATTAAACAAGGCTTGTTTATCTATATATAAATCCTTCTAGCAGCATCTCTGCATTTAGAGTTTAGTGGGACAAATTTCACGTCTCCTTATCAAGTATGAAAAACATGATAATTTATTTTTAAAAAATCAAATTTTTTAAAATATGGAAAAGCAAAATTCAGGTTGGAAGAATGAACAGGTAATGTGTGGCAGAAGAATGCGGAAATGTGCACACTAAGCAGCTAAATACTTTCTGATACTACAGTTCACATACTGTATGCATTTCAGCTTCTGATGAGTGCAACAGCTTTGATCAGGTGATAAACACTTCCCACACTGAACTGATGAACTTTGTGGGAGAAAGGATGTAACGGTGTAGTCCCTTAAATAGCCCACAGTATGACAAATCCTATTCTGTTAACAACCCTTGCCATGTACTGCCACCTACATGCACGCACATTGCCAAGCCAGCCAGTTCAACCTCCTCAGACTTGGTTTCAGATGGGAGACACCATCTTACCTAGCACTAATTTTTGTTGGTGGCACTCTTCATTATGGTTTCCAAGATACTAAAATATTATCAGGCTAATGGTTTTCAAGGACCTATACTGATAAAGCCAGTAGTCCTATTGTTGATAGGCATAAATGAAAAAACTGTGATTTTAAGATGATACCAAGCCGTGGAAAAGCAACTCTAGCTGATCCTTGCCAATGTGGTGCCATTGAGTTCACGTACATAGTTACAAGCAGTGGTAGCATGAATTTTTTTCTCTTCTACAGTATCTGCAGGGGCATACACAGGTTCCCACTCCCCTCCACAGAAGAACCTGCAGCCATAAAACTGTTGTATCATGTTCCTCCATCTCAACACCAGATTTCCAGGGAATCCTTCTAGGCCTTGACAGAACTATAGAATCATAGAATAGTTTGGGTTGGAAGAGACCTTCAAAGGTCATCTAGTCCAACCCCCCTGCAGTGAGCAGGGGCATCTTCAACTAGATCTGGTTGCTCGGAGCCCCATCCAACCTGACCCTGAATGTTTCCAGGGATCTACCACCTCTCTGGGCAAGCTGATCCAGTGACTCATCACAATCATTGTAAAATATTTCTTCCTTATATCCAATCTGTCTGCTTTTATTTTAAAACCATTACCTCTTGTCCTATTGCAACATGCCCTGTCAAAAAGTTTCAAAAACTTCTTGAGGGTGTACTCTCTCCTGCTGTCCATGTCGTCGATGAAGATATTAAACATCCGTGGTCACCATATGGAGCCCTGAGGAACACCATTTGTTATCAGTCTCCATCTGGACATTGAGCTGTTGACCTCTACACTCCAGAGGCAACCACCCAACCAATTCCTCATCCACTGAACAGTCCACCATCAAACCCATATCTTTCCAATTTAGTGAGAAGGATGTTGTGGGCGACTATGTCAAAGGACTGACAGAAGTCCAGGTCGATGACATCCATAGCTCTTCCTTTGTCCACTGAGGTAGTCACTCCATCATAGAAAGCCACTAAGGTTGGTCAGGCAGGACTTGTCCTGGGTGAAGCCATTCTGGCTGTCTCAAATCACCTCGCTATCCTCCATGTGCTTTAGCACAGCTTCTAGCAGGATCTGTTCCACGATCTTCCCAGGCACAGAGGTGAGGCTGACAGGTCAGTAGTTCTCAGGGTCCTCCTTTATACCCTTTTTAAAAATGGTCACAATGTTTCCCTTTTTCCAGTCACCAGGGACTTCGCCTGACTGCCATGATTTCTCAAATATGATGGAGAGTGTCTTGGCAACTGCATCAGCCAATTCCCTTAGGATTCTGGGATGCATCTTGTCAGGCACCATACACTCAGGTTCCTCAGGTGGTCACGAACTTGATCTTCTCTTACAATGGGAGCGACTTTACTCCCCCAGTCCCTGTCTTGTTGTCTATGTAGGATCATGTAGGATAGGACAAGTATCAGAGTACCTAGAGAGGTTACTTCTTTAAAAAGGGTAGATATTACTTCTTTTCACTTCAAGAACTTGCCTACAGGTTCATTCACCGCGCAGGTGATTCCCAGCAGCACTTGCCCCTGAGGGATAAGAAGGTTGTTGGTTGAATAAAGAACTGAAGGACAAACGCAACACTGGCAGCATCAAACTGACATGTTCTGGTAATATCCCAAAGCTCCAGCTAGCAGCGCATAAATGTCCAAAAGGGAGCCAGTAAAGTTTCTTAAACAGTGACAGAGTCCACTTCTAATTCTCATAATCGGTTTTCCAAGGATCTTGCCCCACCTTTGCATCAAAATGGCAAGTCCTCTAGATCTTTCAGCTGCAGACAGGTACAAACAGGGTCTTTCTGAACAACCTTGTTCTCCCATTGTTATAAGCCCGCCTTACATCCAGTGCTGTAAGATGTTACCACAATCTTTCTGTTCATCATTCAGCCCAGTCACTACCATGCTCTTGGTCTTGGGAAAATATACGGCCAACAGACGTACCCACTTTACAATGTATTGGTCCCTTGTATGGATGGGTCCTTGACCTCTGAGAGGGAAGGCTCAGCCCATGGTGCTGCTCTGCTTCTCTATCGACACAAGGTGGCTCTGAACATGCAAAAAGATGGCACAGTTCCCATTTCTGAGTTCCCAGAGCTTCAGCACATTTTTCTGGGGATCGCATTTCACAGGAGAGCGCAGGCTGTTAAGGCAGTTGGAGAGAACTTTCTGGCTGAAGGAAGAGACACCTGCCACTGTCAACCTGGATAGCAAGGATCAGCAGAAGGATGACATGAACTTCAAATACTGAGACAAGATCAAGTGAGACTTCTTGCACACCAGGGGAGGTATTGCCCTCCTGTTGCTCAGAGCCCTCATAAGAAGAATCTCTGTCAAAAGAGACTGGAGAACAGGGTTTGGGATTCAGCAGAAAGGCAAATAGCATTGTACAACCTTGGAATATTACACAGAGTGTAGCATTTCTTTGTGATAATTAGCTTTCTAAGAGAGAGGCAAGGCAAAGTGAAGATGAGAGGAGAGGGAGAGGAGAGGGAGAGGAGAGGAGAGGAGAGGAGAGGAGAGGAGAGGAGAGGAGAGGAGAGGAGAGGAGAGGAGAGGAGAGGAGAGGAGAGGAGAGGAGAGGAGAGGAGAGGAGAGGAGAGGAGAGGAGAGGAGAGGAGAGGAGAGGAGAGGAGAGGAGAGGAGAGGAGAGGAGAGGAGAGGAGAGGAGAGGAGAGGAGAAAGACAAGACAAGAGGATTCACAGCTCTTTATATATTGAAGTGCTTGCTTTGACCCAAATTACCTACCCCATGTTGAGTCTGTGTGGGAACTTCATGGTTTTGGGAAGACAAAGATGAGGAAGCATAAAAGACCTGAGATGGTCTACGGATCAGCTCAGTTGACGTAAAATAAGGATGTCTGGAGATACAAATGTTGAGTGGAAGCTTCCTGAGAAGCACAAGCCTCCTTCATGTGAAAGTTAAATGGGTTGCTTCCTGAAAAAACAGTGGTTACCTTCACACATTTTGGAAGACTGGAAACATACAGCCAAGAAAATTCAAGCATCACAGTAGGAGCACATAGGTAGACTGAAGGTGTTGTCTACATCCAATGGGGCTTGCAGCACTGTAAGTAGTACCAGTTAATCAGCAGTTGCCTTATATCAAAGCCCATATGTAACACAGCAAAAGCCTCACAAACATCACTAAGTAGTCAAAACACTTGTCTCTATGCTGGGAAAAAAAGCAGAGCTGTGTTGATATCATAAACATGAACTGCCAAACATACATCAGGTTTCAAAGATGCTTTAACAACAGAATTGCTGGTATCTGCATCTACTTGGAATGGCCGCAATTTCAAGGCACGAACTATTTCATACAAATAAGGAATCTGAATCTCCTGTGGTGATAGGGTACTCAGACCACAGCAGACTGAACTCTCTCTAATATTAAGGGCTTATCTCTGAAGTGCTGTGTTACCTGGAGAGATCTTCTGGGAAGAAAAGACTAATAAACAAAAGAACTGGTTGAATAAATTCTTTGAAGAACTAAGAGAAATCTAACAAACAAACAAACAAACAAGATTAAATTCAGTTCTCCTAACTTACATGCTTGACTGAGGCATTATCTCATTTAAATATTAGGTACTTGCCTGAAGACGCAAGGTCAAATTCAGTCCCTTCAGTATTGTTATCAAGACTCCCTAGACAATTAGCAGAGAGGCTATGCCTCCAGAGATCCTCTGAGTCTCCAAACGCACTTAACATCAGTGCCTCTATCTCTCCATTTTTATTACACAGAACTTAAGCACTTTGGCAATGATCTAGTCCACTTAAATTGGGTATCTCCTTCTCCCACTGAAAGAAAAGGAAGGTGTCTCTTGACGAGATCACAGAAAGAAGTCCCAAGGCCAGCAAAAGGAACTTCAGGGCACTGGGGCGACTGGTTGAGGGATCGGGGCGCAGGTGGTGTTTTCCTCCATCCCATCAGTGGCAGGGAACAGCACTGAAAGGGGCAGGAAAACTCACCTGGTTAACATCAGAGACCGGTGCCATCAGTCAAATTTTGGCTTCTTTGATCATGGGGAGGTGTACACAGCACCGAGCCTGCTGGCGACAGGTGGAACTCAGCTGTCTCAAAGGGGAAAAAGAATTCTTGGCCACGAGCTGGCAGGGCTCATCGAGAGGGCTTTAAACTAGGTTCGAAGGGGGAAGGGGATATTGCCCGCTCACTAGGGATGAGCATAGGCTTGGCGTGCCAAGGCCAGGGGTGAGATTGACAGCCCAGCTCAAGTGTGTCTACACCAATGCACATAGCATGGGCAATAAACAGGAGGAGCTGGAAGCCACTATACAGCAGGACGGCTACAACTTGGTCACCATCACAGAAACGTGGTGGGACAACTCGCATGACTGTCATGCTGTCATAGATGGCTACAGACTCTTTAGGAAAGACAGGCCAACAAGGAGAGGTGGGGGAGTTGCTCTATATGTGAGGGAGCAAGTGGAATGCGTTGAGCTTGGCCTGGGGGCAAATGAGGAATGAGTTGAAAGCTTGTGGGTTAGAATTTAGGGACAGGTTCATAAGGGTGACATTACGGTGGGTGTGTACTACAGGCCGCCTGACCAGGAGGAGGAGGTTGATGAGGCCTTCTACAGGCAGCTGCAAACAGCCTCACAGTCACAGGCCCTGGTTCTCATGGGGGACTTCAACCACCGTGACATCAGCTGGGAAGACCATACAGCTAAGCAGGCGCAATCCAGGAGGTTCCTACAGAGCATCGATGATAACTTTCTGATGCAAGTAGTGGAGGAACCAACAAGAAAAGGCACGCTGCTGGACCTTGTATTAACTAACAAGGAGGGACTGGTGGAGGATGTGAAGGTTGGAGGTAGACTCGGCTGCAGTGACCATGAAATGGTGGAGTTCAGGATCCTGCGTGGAGGAAGCAGGAAGATAAGCAGGAACAAAACCCTGGACCTCAGGAGGGCTGACTTTGCCCTCTTCAAGGAGCTACTGGGAGGAATCCCGTGGGACAGGGCTCTCGAAGGCAGGGGGGTCCATGAGTGCTGGCCGCTTTTTAAACAACACTTCTTCCATGCACAGGAGCAATGCATCCCCCTGAGAAAGAAATCTAGCAAAGGAGGCAGGAGACCTGCATGGTTAAAAAAGGAGCTTCTAGCGGAGATCAGGCAGAAGAGAAAGGTCCATGGAATGTGGAAAGAGGGGCAGGCCACTTGGGAAGAGTACAGAAACGTGGTGAGAGCATGCAGGGATGCGACGAGGAAGGCCAAGGCTCACCTGGAATTGAAGCTGGCAAGGGATGTCAAAAACAACAAGAAGGGCTTCTTCAATTACATCAGCAGCAAAAGGAAGGCTAGGGACAATGTGGGGCCGCTGCTGAATGAGGCGGGTGTCCTGGTGACGGGGGATGCGGAGAAGGCAGAGCTACTGAATGCCTTCTTTTCTTCAGTCTTCACTGCTAAGACTGGCCCTCAGGAATCCCAGGCCCCGGAGGTAAGAGAAGAAGCCTACAAAGAGGACGACTTTCCCTTGGTCGAGGAGGACTCTGTGAGGGATCGCTTAAGCGATCTGGACATCCACAAATCCATGGGTCCCGATGGAATGCACCCACGAGTGGTGAGGGAGCTGACGGATGTCATTGCTGAGCCACTCTCCATCATCTTTGAGAAGTCCTGGAGGACAGGAGAGGTGCCCGAGGACTGGAGAAAGGCCAATGTCACTGCAATCTTCAAAAAGGGCAAGAAGGAGGACCCAGGGAACTACAGGCCGGTCAGCCTCACCTCCATCCCAAGAACGGTGATGGAGCAGCTTATCCTGGAGGCCATCATCAAGTAAGTGGAAGAAAAGAAGGTTATCAGGAGTAGTCAGCATGGATTCACCAAGGGGAAATCATGCCTGACCAATCTGATAGCTTTCTACAATGACATGACTGGCTGGGTAGATGAAGGGAGAGCCGTGGATGTTGTCTACCTGGACTTCAGCAAGGCTTTCGACACAGTCTCCCATGATATCCTCCTAGGGAAGCTGAGGAAGTGTGGGCTGGATGAGTGGTCGGTGAAGTGGATAGAGAACTGGCTGAATGGCAGAACTCAGAGGGTTGTCATCAGCAGGGCTGAGTCTAGTTGGAGGCCGGTAACTGGTGGTGTCCCCCGGGTGTCAGTACTGGGCCCAGCCTTGTTTAACTTCTTCATCAACGACCTGGATGAAGAGTTAGAATGTACCCTCAGCAAGTTTGCTGATGACACCAAACTGGGAGGTGTGGTAGATACACCAGAAGGCTGTGCTGCCATTCAGCGTGACCTGGATAGGCTGGAAAGCTGGGCAGAGAGGAACCTGATGAGGTTCAACAAAGGCAAATGCAGGGTCCTGCACCTGGGGAGGAACAACCTCATGCACCAGTACAGGCTTGGGACGGACCTGCTGGAGTGCAGCTCTGCGGAGAAGGACCTGGGCGTCCTGGTGGACGACAGGTTAACCATGAGCTAGCAGTGTGCCCTGGTTGCCAAGAAAGCCAATGGAATCCTGGGGTGCATCAAGAAGAGTGTGGCCAGCAGGACGAGGGAGGTTCTCCTTCCCCTCTACACTGCCCTGGTGAGGCCCCATCTGGAGTACTGTGTCCAGTTCTGGTCTCCCCACTTCAAGAAAGATGAAGAGCTACTGGACAGAGTCCAGCAGAGGGCTACGAGGATGGTGAGGGGACTGGAGCATCTCCCCTACGAGGAGAGGCTGAGGGAGCTGGGCTTGTTCAGCCTGAAGAAGAGAAGGCTGAGAGGGGACCTAATATATGCTTATAAATATCTGAAGGGTGGGTGTCAGGAGGATGGGGCTAAGCTCTTTTCAGTGGTGCCCAGTGACAGGACAAGGGGCAATGGGCACAAACTGAGGCACAGGAAGTTCCGTCTGAACGTGAGGAAGAACTTCTTCCCTCTGAGGGTGACGGAGCACTGGAACAGGCTGCCCTGGGAGGTTGTGGAGTCTCCTTCTCTGGAGATATTCAAGACCTGCCTGGACAAGGTCCTGTGCAGCCTGCTGTAGGTGACCCTGCTTCGGCAGGAGGGTTGGACTAGATGACCCACAGAGGTCCCTTGCAGCCCCTACTATTCTGTGATTCTGTGATTCTGTGATTCAGGCTGTGAAGTGGTGGTACACAATCTTATGTTATTGTCTAGTGGTTACAGCTCTTATTCTAGAAGGTGAAGACTCAAGTTCAAGGTCTCTTCTCGTCCTTGTACTAGGCAGGAACAATCTCCTTGTAGTTTTTAAGTCTGGACTGCTCTGCATCCAGGAAAGTAGGAGTCATGGGGCCAGACCCCAAAGACCCAAGGGTAAGCTTAACCCTGCATGAATGACAAAGGGCTTTCAGCTGGTAAGATACAGCAAGGAGGCTTCAGACCGTTTTCTAAAGTGCAGATACATTTTATACCAAACTGTTATGAGCCAGAAAAAATGGATAATGCTGCATGTATGAAAAAGAATGCCAGATCTATTCTTTCCTCCTCTTTCTGTGCTCTGTCATTCCTTTTTTTCCTTAACCTGTACAATCTGTGAGGAAGAGACAAAAAAATAAGCATTTATGGAGAAAGGAATGGTTTGGTGTTGATGTGAGACCAACAATGAGAGACTCACAAAAGAGACCTTTGTTCTCCCTGACTAGACCTTACTAAATTGCAGCTACACCCCAGATAGCCTCTAAACATTCCATATAGATAGTGGTAAGATTACAAGTGAGGATCCTTATATACTTATTAAAAGGCAAATTTCTCCTCACAGGCTGTGTCAGACAGTTTTTCTTACATGAACTTTCCAATGTCTCTATTTATTCAGCTTATTATGGCTACTATACGGACTATCTCCTCGGAGTTTACTGAAAAATGGGCACCAGACTGAAAACAAGTATTGAATAAAGCTGCGCTATTTTACATAGCCAACGATAATTTCCATATGATTTTTTATCTCTGCAACCTTCTGCACAGCTTGTTCAACAGATTTCTTCCCACTGCATTTTCCTAATTAGAATTAGCTGGGACTCTTCTGACAAAGTTGTCTTACAGTACAAAACACTGATTTTGCAGAACATACCAGTTTCAACAAACCCACTTTGACTGAAATTATTTATCTGCCTACCATGTTTCTAGGAAAAACAGATTTCAAAAGCTGAAGACTCTTTGTCCACCAAGTAGTCTGAGCCAAAGTCTTTCACGCATCTGTGCTAGCACATTGGGTACCAGCCATCTTGGGAGACAGGGCTCCTCAGACATTCACAGTCACTACCCAAATCCCAGATGACTCTGAAACCATGAGGCTTCTCATCTTCATTCAGACTAAAACACTCCCCAGAAGCTTCCTTGCTTTGATGAAGTACTCCAGTCTGGAAAGAGGCAGACTGTGCTTATGGAGTGCACTTTAAAATATTTTCAGTCATCCACATCAGACAGAAATGGCCAAGAAAATATTCTTGCTGCTTGTAGTCTCTGATCCTCTAAATTAGATTTACCATCTATCTCCATCTTCCCACTGTAAATCAAAACAACATTGTCCAAGATCTAATAAACTGGAATAGAGCCACATGTCTTTCTTACCTTTTACAGCAGCATGACACAGAGCATTCCAGGATTTCCCTGTCAGCGCACAGGTACCAATTTTTGCAATTGTTCAGGTGTTATGGGTTTGCATGGCAAGGTTTTGGTAGCAGAGGGGCTATAAGGGTGGCTTCTGCAAGAAGCTTCCCCCATGTCTGATAAAGCCAGTGCCAGCTGGCTCTAAGACGGACCCACCACTGGCCAAGGCCAAACCAATCAGCGACGGTGGTAGCACCTCTGTGATAACACATTTCAGAAAGGGAAGAAAAAAACTCGGTGGTGAAACAGCAGTGTAGAGAGAGGAGTGAGACGATGGGAGAGAAACAACTCTGCAGACACCAAGGTCAGTGAAGAAGGAGGGGGGGAGGAGGTGCCCAAATGTCGGAACAGAGAGCCTTCCCTTGCAGATCGTGGTGAAGACCATGGTGAGGCAGGTTGTTCCCCTGCAGTCCATGGAGGTCCACAGTGGAGCAGATATCCACCCCACAGCCTGTGGAAGGGACTCTACTCTGGAGCAGGTGGAAGCCTGAAGGAGGCTGTGACCCCATGGGGCACCCATGCTGGAGCAGCCTGTTCCTGAAGGACTGCAACCCATGGGAAGGACCCACGCTGGGGCAGTTTGTGAAGAGCTGCAGCCCATGGGAAGGAATCCAAGTTGGAGAAGTTTGTGGAGAACTGTCTCCGGTGAGACGGACCTTCACACTGGAGCAGGGGCGGAGTGTGAGGAGTCTTCCCCCTGAGGAGGAAGGAGAGGCAGAGACAGCGTGTGATGAACTGACCATAACCCCCATTCCCCATCCCCTTGCGCTGCTCGGGGTGTGGGGGAGGAAGTAGAGAAACGGGAGTGAAGTTGAGCCCCAGAAAAAGGGAGGGGTGGAGGGAAGGTATTTTAAGATTTAGTTTTATTTTCTCATTATCCTACTCTGATTTGATTGGTGATGAATTAAACTCCCTTTTCTCCCCAAGCTCAGTCTGTTTTGTCCATGACGATAAATGGTGAGTGATCTCTCCCTGTCCTTGTCTCAACCCTCGAGCCTTTCATCACGTTTCCTCTCCCCTGTCCAGCAGAGAAGGGGAGTGACAGAGTGATTTTGGTGGGCATCTGGCATTTATCCAGGTCAAACCAAAACATTAGGCCACTTAGGGGACATTGCTAACAATTTTCTTTTGGGACATAAGTAGAAGAAATCACAAGAAATCCTGTGTTCCAAAGATGGTCTCCTCCACCATCAAGAATTCCGTTCGGTTACCCAGAGTGCCCATACACTTCTACTAATTAATACAGGAGTGCTAATGATACTATAAACTGATTGACTCCTGGCAGGAGTGTGTCCAATATCTAATGACCCTTCTACTCTGCTGCCAAGGCTGAGCACCTCGAAGTGCAACAGCCATTGCTGCACACATGGGTGTAATAACCACGGACATCATGAGAGCAACATCTTCTGTTTTCATTAACTGCTTTAAAGCCTGAAAGGAATGTGAGTAGAGTCAATAAAACAGAGGACAGATGGCCTATATCTAATTCATAATAATAATAATCTGATAATATGTAATCTGGGTAATTCAATAATGCAATAATCTGATACCAGAGATTAATCATATCTTACTATTGACAAAAGATGTTCTGTAGAAAACTCCTGTAATTATGGACCTCCCAGAACACGAGCAATCAGGATTTCACCACATTCAGATTTTGTGTCTGGATAAATCCTAAGAGTCTGTAGTAAGTAATCCTGACTTACTTGTCTCTCGATTTCCAATTACCATTTTTCCTCAGAGATAGTAATGGAGTCACACTGGTAGATTTTAGAGCATTGTCTTTCAGATAAACAGCACAATTGCAGTGCTGTGATCCACAGGTCTTTAAGGAGAGGAACAGAGGACAGAGATGGTGGGGGGATTTGCACTCTATGTGAGGCAGAGGTTCAGCCTGAAGAAGAGAAGGCTGAGAGGGGACCTAATATATGCCTATAAATATCTCAAGGATGGGTGTCAGGAGGATGGGACCAAACTCTTTTCAGTAGTGCCCAGCGACAGGACAAGGGGCAATGGGCACAAACTGAGGCAGAGGAAGTTCTGTCTGAACATGAGGAAGAACTTCTTCCCTCTGAGGGTGACGGAGCACTGGAACAGGCTGCCCAGGGAGGTTGTCGAGTCTCCTTCTCTGGAGATATTCAAGACCCGCCTGGACAAGGTCCTGTGCAGCCTGCTGTAGGTGACCCTGCTTCAGCAGGAGGGTTGGACTGGATGACCCACAGAGGTCCCTTCCAACACCTACCATTCTGTGATTCTGTGAAACACATGGCACCCTGCTAACTATAAGGCAATGGGCTAGCCAAGAACTTATGGAGACCAACAGGGACATTTGCTATATACCATCTGGTAGAGACAAGGTAGTGGACAAAACCTTCTTTAAACAGTCTGAGGAAGCATCAGGATCATAGTTCCTGGTTCACACAATGGACTTTAACCAACGTTGATGCATGTCAGAAAGGCAACACTGCAAGCAATTCAAGAGGTTTGTGGAGTGCTCTGGGGTCAATGTTTTTGATGTAGGTGCTGAACTGGTCAAACAGGGAAAGTGTTCTTCTGAATCTGCTACTCTTAAATAATGGTCAGGGATATGACATCCTGTGGCTACCTTGACTACGGTGACCCTGAGATGGTGGCTGAAGATTCTGAAAAAAGTGAGGAAGGCAAGTAGCAGAATAAAGACATTAGATTTCAGGAAAGGAGACTTTCGACTGCTCAAGGAACCAGTAGGTGGGATCCCATTGTGGACTGCCCTGAAGAGCAGAGGGCCCAAGCATTTAACTGATCTTTGGGAACAACCTCCTCAAAGAAGGTTTGTCTATCCCCTCATCTAGAAAGCTGAGCGAGCTCTGCAGAAAGGTAATATGAAAAAAAGATATATTCTGACTGAGGATGTAACCAGAAAGTGGAAGCAGGGATGGGCTACCCAGGAGGAATACAGAGCTGTTGCTCAAACATACAGTGGTGGAGTTAGGAAAGCCAAGGCTTTGCTGGAGTAGAAGACAGTGATGTGAAGGGTTTTATAGGTACATTAACAACAAAGGGAAGACATGGAAAATATGAATCCACTACTGAATGGGGCAGGGAACTGAACAACACAGGATATGCAAAAGGCTGAGCCAGTGCCTGCCTTATTTGCCTTGGTCTTTACTAGCAAGGTCAGCTCTCAGTATTTACATATCTCCATGCTTAGTGACAGAGTTTGGTGAAAGAGGTAGTAGTAGGGTAGGATAATCAAGCTGGGGCCCACTTAAGTAAACTGCATGTAGAGAAGTCCGTGGGACTGGGCAGAATGCTTCTGAGGATATCAAGGTTGCTGGCTGATACTACTGTAAGATTGCTGCCAATCAGCTCTGAAAGGTGGCAGTCAGAGACTGCTGCCAATTGCTGGAAAAATGTAAATATTAGTCCATATTTAAACAGAACTAGAGAGAGGCTCAAGAGAACTACAGTCCAGTCCACTTTATCTCAGTCCCCAGGAAGACTACACAACAAACCCTTCTGGAAGGCATCTCCAAGCACGTATGTTTGCAAACAACCAATACAAACTTGCTAAGGACCTGAGCAACTTAATTGCTGCCTATGACTGGTCCTATGGATAAGCATAACACAATGGATATAATTGGCTTTTTCTTTGATAGATTTTATCACTTTTTTTTCCTGCAGAGTCTTTGCAGCTCAATTGTACAGATGCAGACTGGATGAATGGTCTACGAAGTGGTCAAAAAAAATGAGTAAACCATTAGACTCAAAAGGTAGTAAGCAAAACATCAAAGCCCAGCCAGCAGCCTGTAGGAGACATGCAGGTGAGACCAGCACAGGGACTGATATCGTTAAGCGTTTCCATCAGTGACCTGGACAATGGATTAAATACATTTAAATGAAATGCTGTTAAGATGCTAAACAGGGGTAAGGGCAGAGCTGTTGCTCAGAGGGACTTTGATAGGCTGAAGGAACAGGCTGACAAAATCCACATAAAGTCCAACAGAATAACACCATGCAACAGCACAGGCCGTGAGCTGACTGGCTGAAGAGCACCTCTGCAGCAGAAGCCTTGGAGGTCCTGATGGAACAGGAACAAAGACAGTGGTGCAGCCTTGCACTTGACGCCAGCCAACGGTATTAGCAAGAGTGCCAGCAGATCATTTAAAGCAATGATTACCCTCTACCTGGCATCATGACGCCCCATCTGCAGTACTGTGTCCAGTTGTTGGAACCACTAGTAAAAGAGATCTTAAACTAGAGAGAATCCAGAGGAGGAGGACTAAAATGGTTAAGGGGCTGAAGGAAGCAGAGGCTGAGAGTACTGGGTTTGTTCAGCTTGAAGGGAAGATTAGGGGTGGATCTAACAGTTGTCTGCTACTACCTAACGAGAGGGTTATAGAGAAGATGAAGCCAGAAGTGCACTGCATAATGACAAAAGACAGATGCCCAGTTGCAGCAAAAGAAATTCCAGTGGGGGGGGGGGGGGGGGGGCAGGAATTGAAATGAACAGGCTGCTCACATATGTTGTGAAATCTCCTTTCTTGCAGATATTCACACAGCAACTGGAGAACGTGAGCTACCAGTTCAGACTTTGAATCTGGCCTAGATTTGAGCAGGAGGTAGGACTAGGTAACCTTCAGAGGTGCCCTTCAGCCTGAATGATTCCAAAATTCCAAAGGAATCAATACACTCTGTGTATTTTGTACTGTTTAGTTGGTCAACATAACTATGCAAAAGGGAAAACTGAGATTTTATTCTTACCTGTTGCTGAGTGCTTATACTCTGAGGGGTTTTATAATTTATTCACAGTGTCACGGAAAAACTTTGTTTAATTAAATAATAAAATTAAATTAAATTTTTCCTTAATGTGAGCAAATTCAAACAAGATAATGCACAGGAAATGTTATTTTTACTGTGAAAGAACTTTGGTACCGGACTCTTCACTGTGACTGAGGTTAAATCACTTGACATTTAGAGCAGTTCCCTCTGGGATTTACACCTGTGTAACAATTGTCACGTCACAAAGCTATTATAAGAATGAACATACTAATTGCTGAAGTAAATCCACAGAGCAATGACATCTTGACAGCATCTATCTATCTTTCTCACTGAATTTATTTGAGCTCACCTCATGATTACCAGCGCAGTATCAGTAGCTATGAGCAGGCAAAAAATCCTGCACCATTCAGGTCTCCAGAGTTCAAAGGGCATTAGCTGAAACGAGGTCTTCTAAATCCATTCAGGTTTCTGGATCCTCTGCTGTTTGGTAAATGCAGTGTTTCATCAGATGACTATGACATACTCAAGGGATCTTTAATGCCAGTCACCATTAAGGGAGACACAGCTAGTCATCTTTGTCACCTAACCCTGCCTAGCACTTGTATAATAGCTGACATAAGCTATTCACTCTTCAACAGCCATTTGTGCCATCGGTAGTTATTTGAGTATTTTTTGGCAGTTGCATTTCTTTGGCTGGGCCTCATTTACCACTTCTAAATGAAAATTAGTTTTGCACAGTAGATCTGTACTCTCATCTGAATGCTTTTGCTAAATGTTCAGCAACTACGGCTGTTTCTTACAGCTATTATAAGAGGCAAAAACCCAGACTGGAGGGTTTAATAATGCAAATGAACCCAAATGACTCAGAGCTGCAACATCACAATTCAAGAGGATGGAGCCAAAAACTCAATATGACCATGTGGAAACAGTACAACATTGAAAGTGTTTGTTATTCTAATTCTGAGAGGGAAAAGGCAATGAGTTGTGAAAGCCTTTGGTGGAAATGTTATATAATAAGCAGCAAAGCAAATGACTGTAATGATTTTATATATACTTTATACAAAAAGAACTCCTGTATCCATTAGCATTTGAAAAGCACATTTTTTGTGGAAAATCTAACAAATAATACCTACTTGCTTAAATATATTGCTGCTCAATAAACTATTCTTAGGTTGGAATACAGAAAACCCAAGGAATTGATTAAACCCATAGCATACATCCCAATTTATTTCTTCAGTTAGTACGATCACAATTAGTATGATTACCATAACACTCTGTAAGACACTGTAAAAGCCCACCAGCTTAGGCAGCCTCTCTGGTATTCCTCATAGGTGAAGCTCTTTCACCCACCAATTTAACTCACCTTTTTTTCACTCCACCTTTGACTAACTATGGATATAAATGCCATGTGTATTAGCAACATAATGCACTGAATTATACTTTATTTGAAATATTAAAACAAAGAATAAGTGATTATTATAATTATGACTGACTTTAAGAGTCAGTAACACTAGACATTCATGTGGGACTTTTTCTCAAAGAGCAGAAGTAAACTCCATAGGCAAATGCCACGTGCACCCTCATTCTCCTTTGGTAACAGCTAATAACCTGCCCATCATACTAGAGGACTAAAGGTGGCTGCACAGCACAGCAGCCAGTCCCTAGATCTTTCCCAGGAAGCTTCACACAGTGGTGCTAGACAGACTTGTGAGAAAGAGGAGTAATATTACATTACAGTAAATATTAACAGGCTGTTGATCCTAAAGGGCCCGACCCTGAATCCATTCTACAAACACATCTCCTGTTGACTTCAGCAGGAGCTCAACAGGGCACAGCCTACGGCCCAAATAGGACGGCTAATCAGCAGAACAGCTGTTTAAAAGTGACTACTTTGCTGTAGTCATCTTTTTCCTCTTTAGCCTTCGTCACTTTGGAGTTCACAAGATATTTTCGCTATCACCCATTAATTACAGTGCCAATCCATTTATCCATGGAACCTTTGTAAATAGAGATGCCCTTTGGGATGCAAGGATTAGAGTTTCAATTGCAGTGGATTTGATGGTTGCAAGTGAGTTAGGGGGAAGGAAGCTGGGAGAGGAAATCTAGAAATGGCAGAGATCCATGTTTGTTTCTTTATTCATTTAACTATTTCTATTACACAGTGTGGAAAAAAAAATATTTCCATTCTGTGGTTTTCTGCAGCTGTAATGATCTAAGGACATCTGCAATTAGAGGTTAATACTCCATACCAGCTGGCATGAAGTCTAATTTTCTAGCTATACTGGTTGATCCAATAAAAGATGCTACCTCTACCTACAAACCTTGTCACAGAAAACTAGCTGATGAGGATTAGAAGATTTTCATTAATAACCTCCAAGCCAAAATCTCACATGTGATCTCCCAGCAGAAAAGCCAGAAAGCAGAGTCGATGTACTTGGCTTCCTTTGTTCTCATTTTTCTGTCCTGGGCCAAGACATAACAATTGCTCCAGTATTAGCACAGAGTTTCCCTCCGTGACTCACAAAGGATGCCCACCTTACTGTCAGTAGCAAGAAAGATGGTCTACCCTTGTGCTCTAGTTCCTAAACCTTTTTGGAGTCAGTCTCACTGTTGTCACCTCTTCTCTTTCTCTTCCTCCATCTCACTTTCTCCCTACAGTTACCTTTTCTCTGCAATCCTCCCTCCAGCTCCAGATCCCTCCTGCCATGTCCTCATCCGTCCACCCCCCAAAATCCTCTTCACCACCTCCTTTCACATATGGGATCCCCAGGTCCCACTGGAAAAGCTTAGCAGCTCAGACTCTCCTCTCTGCAACAGCATCTCTAACGCTGGGCACCTTTGTACCAAGAAAACTAAATGTTCAGCTGGGAGTAAGAGTACATTCCAATTATACCAGTCATTAAGCATAGTTCTGCCCCGTAGTTGCACCAGGCAGCAGAGTACATAAGCAACACGCATCTGTCCCAAGAAGAGGTGCAAACACCAGTATGCTCTGGAAGTCACCATAAAAAAAAAATGCTCAAATTTGACAATACATAAAAAAACTCCTGGAGAGAGTACAAAGAGGAGCTAAAAAGATAAAGATTGACAGCCCCCAGAGCCCTCCTATTACTATAATGATTGGTTGCTACGGCAGAGGTGGTAAAACTCAGCATGGTCATCAGCACATGAGCTGGGTTTGCTTCTTTTCTAACCCATAAGGGACTCGAAGATCTCTCATACATAATTGCAAACAGAATTAGAAAATTTGGGATGTCCAATGAATTGTTTCATCAGTCTTCCCAAAAGATAGTTCTCTGAGAGGCTTTCAATGACATTAATCTGACCTCTGAAACAGGAACATGCAGTGCTGAGCAGCTAGGAGAAAAGTATTTTGTTGTCCCATACAAAAACAAACAAATCAACCAAAAAAACCCTAAGCCTGCCCATGCCTCAGCCACACTGTGTCGGCCTGGCTCAAGTCTTCTACCTCCAGTCACCACCAGCCGGCAGTGCAAAACTCCTCTCTCGATGGACAATGTCATTTTTCCATTGCTGTTCCCTGAGGTCCAGATAACCATCTATTTTTGGAGGAGCAGACCTCCAAGAATTTAAGGCCTTTGCAAAGGGCAGTTGGTGATGTGCTGTACTGTACTTATTCTAGACCTTTGTTCAAACAATAAAACATTTAACTCCCTCTTGTGTCATTTGTGTTGCTGTCTGTTCAACAATCGCTGAATTGAAATTAAAAAATGGAAGGGGGAAAAAAAGCATAAGCATTAAATCAGAGAGTAACTAACATCTTCTGCCCCTTTATTGTGACAGTATATTTCCCAGGTGAAGGTTTTTTCAGCTACTCTAATGTCCCATAAAGGCTGCTCAAAGGAAGGATTTACACACTAGCGGCAATGGGGAAAGATCAGATTTAACACCACAAATTTTAAGTACAAAGATTTATCACAGTCTTAAGTTTTAAATGACTGATCTTATAATACACTGTTCAAAGCTGCAGTTGAAAACTATTGGAAATATTCATTACACTTCCCATAACACTAATGGTAACACTTGTGAAAGTTGTTAGTGTTGTCAACTTAGCACATAAAAGTCAAGAAAACAAAGATACATTTCTTCTGTATACAAAACTAATTGCAAATTGAATTTAGGAACTTGTTGGCAACGCACTAGGAATCTGATGTTTTGTTTTACCTGTCTCTGAAAATGCAGGTGTCAGCGGCTACTAACATGGAAATTATTAAAAAGAGAACAAGCTGCAGAACAGCTGAAACTATCACCCCTATATCTCTGTTTCAGACAGTCACTTTGGAAGGTCTGATTTTCATCCTGCCTTTCCTCATTGCCTTATACAAGGTTATGTTCAAACTGGGGAAATTAAAAGCCACCTCTATGTCAAACAGCGTCTGAAATCTGCCCACAAATTGGTTCTCTTTGTCCAGCCTAAATTGCATAGCCCACAGAATAACAGTGTCATTCTTGCACAAGTGATCAAAAGTCAGGAGAAGTTCATCCAGGAAGGGATGGTGGTAAACTACATCAGCAGCCATAATGTAGTCAAAGTGACAGGAAGACCTAGGAAAGTTCTTTTCCAGATCAATTCCCCAAGACAACTCCTTAACACGAGGCTGGTGCTTGCATTTTAGTTTTGTATTTCGGAGAACGTTGTGCTGAAGGTTTCCCAGCAGTTCTGGCAAATCAGTGGCAGTCACAAGGGCACCTGTGACAGGGAGAAAACAAACGTCACCTTTTAATATACTCCAAGACTTGAGTAAAACCCCTTTCACAAAAGCCACTGCACAAGGAACTGATTTTACCAGGTAGCTCTCACTGGGGGGAACAGAACACTGTAAATGCTCCCAATGGCTCTCAGTCATTGCATTTATTCTAAATATTTGGTTCCCAGCAGTTCTACTCTACAGATTGCCATCTAAATGCAGCTGGGGATGTGAGAGCAGAAATCAGATACTTACTGTGGCTTGATATCACGTTGGTTACAAGTACATTGAGCAATTAGGGATTGAAGAATACCAGTTACTGACTCCAAAAAAACTCAGCATGAGATTTAAGCATTGCCTCAGGTTCTTTCTTTTTGACCAAGATTTCTCACACTATAGAAAGCTAAGATTCTGTTAAAATGCAGAAGTTACTGATTTTGACTACTCTAGAAGAAGAACAGGCTACCATGAGAGAAAACGCAACAGTGTCTGTAGCAGAAAAATCAAGGATCAGTTGCTGAAAGAAAATGCTGCACATAAATAGAAATAAAAGTGACCTGGCATCCAAGAGCTGTTTGGTCAATGGGAGGTGATGTATTGGTCATACCTACATCTGGCTTCATCTGGTTGCCACTGACATCCTGCAAGGCCACTAGTTTCTTATTTTGGTCCCCTGTTTAACACTGTTAATGACAACCTTATTTACTGGGACCTCCTTTATTGCATTAATACACTCACAGATTTACAGAAAAAAAAAACCTAACAGAACAGGTTTCCACACAAGTCTTCTGGAATTTACTTTCTTGCTCTTGGAAGCTATCAAATAACAGCATTTTAGAGGAGTTGAGTCAGTTCCTTTGTCCTCCAGTATTCATCTGAGAGATGTTTCCAAGACCATAAGAGCAATGGCATGTACTCACCCAGTAAACTGGCTACTATGGAGACCAACCCAGTTCCAGCTCCAATTTCAATCACATTTTTGTCAACCAAATTGTATTTTTTAGAATTAGTTTCCAAAAAGTAACAGAGAACAAGAGCCTGTAGGGGAAGGAATCCATGAACATACTGAATGAATACATTAAATAAACCCCTTCACTAAATATGCATTGTCACTCAAAAGCATGCAAAAAAAAAATCTTTTGTATTTTTACATGTGTTCAAATGAACAATATTCATTCAAGTGCTGTCTCTAAAGGATCACGGCTCACTATGATCTTTGAGCTCTATAGGCTGACAAAACAAATGCCACAACATGTCTCAATATAGGCTTGCAAAGAATTATAACCAGCAGGAACAACTGCAATTAGATAATCTGTCACTCTGCATAACATGAGCTATAAAATTCCAGTCAGCAATTCCTGCTTACAACTGCACTTACTTCTGGCTGACCTAAAACACGTCCTTCACAAAGACATCTTGATATAAGGACTGCTTGTAAGAGAAAACCCACAACAACCCTCGTTAAGCTCTTCCAATAGTTAACTATTTCTAACAATAATTACATACCATAATGATTCAAAAGGTATCAATAGATTTACCCTTTTTCTTTCATTTCTGTTTGTTTGCACAGAATCACAGAACGGTAGGGGTTGGAAGGGACCTCTGTGGGTCATCTAGTCCAGCCCCCCTACCGAAGAAGGGTCACCTACAGCAGGCTGCACAGGACCTTGTCCAGGTGGGTCTTGAATATCTCCAGAGAAGGAGACTCAACAACCTCCCAGGGCAGCCTGTTCCAGGGCTCCGTCACCCTCAGAGGGAAGAAGTTCTTCCTCATGTTCAGACAGAACTTCCTCTGCTTCAGTTTGTGCCCATTGCCCCTTGTCCTGTCGCTGGGCACCACTGAAAAGAGTTTGGCCCCATCCTCCTGACACCCACCCTTCAGATATTTATAAGCATTTATAAGGTCCCCTCGCAGCCTTTTCTTCAAGCTGAACAAGCCCAGCTCCCTCAGCCTCTCCTCGTAGGGGAGATGTTCCAGTCCCCTCATCATCCTTGTAGCCCTCCGCTGGACTCTCTCCAGTAGCTCCTCATCTTTCTTGAACTGGGGAGCCCAGAAATGGACACAGTACTCTAGATGAGGCCTCACCAGGGCAGTGTAGAGGGGAAGGAGAACCTCCCTCGTCCTGCTGGCCACACTCCTCCTAATGCACCCCAGGATCCCATTAGCTTTCTTGGCAGCCAGGGCACACTGTTGGCTCATGGTTAACCTGTCATCCACCAGGACACCCAGGTCCCTCTCCGCAGAGCTGCACTCCAGCAGGTCTGCCCCAAGTCTATACTGATGCATGGGCTTGTTCCTCCCCAGGTGCAGGACCCTGTATTTGCCCTTATTGAACACCTCATCAGGTTCCTCTCTGCCCAACTTTCCAGCCTATCCAGGTCACGCTGAATGGCAGCACAGCCTTCTGGTGTGTCTACCACACCTCCCAGTTTGGTGTCATCAGCAAACTTGCTGAGGGTACATTCTAACTCTTCATCCAGGTCGTTGATGAAGAAGTTAAACAAGACTGGGCCCAGTACTGACCCCTGAGGGGACACCACCAGTTACCGGCCTCCAACTAGACTCAGCACTGCTGATGACAACCCTCTGAGCTCTGCCATTCAGCCAGTTCCCAATCCACCTCACCGACCGCTCATCCAGCCCACACTTCCTGAGTTTCTCTAGGAGGACGTTATGGGAGACCATGTCGAAAGCCTTGCTGAAGTCTAGGTAGACAACATCCATGGCTCTCCCTTCATCTACCCAGCCAGTCATGCCATTGTAGAAAGCTATCAGATTGGTCAGGCATGATTTCCCCTTGGTGAATCCATGGTGACTACTCCTGATAATCTTCTTTTCCTCCACTGAGTTTCAGGTTCTCCATGCTTACCTTGTTAAGCTTAGCAAACCTTTACAGCAGACAAAGCCACAGAGCTCTCTACAACAGACAGAATAAGCTTCTTAATCTATCTTAATGTACACATTTCTAAACTGTGATTGAGAAGCTTCTTCAGCTTTCCTGTCCTGTCTCACACTGACCAGTGAGTTTTAGTTCACTGTTGAAACAGAAATTGCTAATTTTATTTCTCTGACAAAGATGGTTTCCAGTTTGTCTCCCACATTTTTTCCCAGACTTAGATAATTACTAAGTCTCCTTTGACAAATGCATATAATGGTTGCCATATCCTCTTGCAATACAGATGACCATTTGGAAAGACAATTCTGAGTGGCTCAGTCTGGCATAGCAAAAGTATGCTCTTGATATTACTTTTAATCCATTAAGAAGCAGAAGGATAGGAGCAGGAGGCCTGTTGACCCAATGTTGACATGTTAGAAATTCAAACAAAGTTTTTGCTCTCTATCTCTTAATTCAAACCAAGAAGAGTAGGGTCTTTTATACAAACTTAGATATAACTCATAATCAACAAAACTTTGATGGAGAAATAAGTCTGTGAGCACCAGGACTAATTAAAACCAGGTTCCTAAAGATTGCATCTGATGTTTGACTGATATTTAAAAACATGTTATTTTAAGATATCCTGTTAATTCCATATATTCCTTTAATTTCTTCCCTCAGAGTTTTGCCATATTCTGCTGTAGAAACTGGCTGGCAGGATCAAAATTTCTGTGGATTAACTTAGGGAAACTTTGAAGTCTGTCTTCCTTTCCATGAAACACACAGAAACTTTATTTTCCTTAAAGTTTCTGCCCTGTTGAAAAATTGGGCTAATGTTTTTCAGAAGAGTTCAAATACTGCTGGACCGAACAGGAAGCGAGAGCGTGAAGAGACATAGACAGAAGGGTTCCCTTCCTTCCACAGCAAAACTGGCTGTGGAAAAAAAAAAAAAAATGCTTTTCAGTATAACTCATAATTTTGTGAGAATAATTGACAGTCAGCCAAACATTCCTCAAAGACAGGCACTGTGGCCACCAAGAGATATAGTATAAATGACTTGTCCGGGTTTGCTAAGACAAGGAAAATTGTTTGGAGTTCAAAACAGCAGAGTACGCTAACTCTCCTCAGCTGAAGTATGGCTGTATTTCTTAAAAATAGTACATTCCTAGAAGGCTGATACTGTCGGGACAGAAACGCACCCCTCTTGGGTTTTAGCCCTCTCCCTCCTTGTACGAGCTCCTGGAGACAATTCTGTTTCAGGGATGTTCTCTGAATGCTCCAAGTGTCAATGGTGCATTGTGGCACCCCGCTGACCGCAGTGATTTCATTCACTCTTCATTATTTCAAAACAGTCAGTTAGCTGCATTGCACAGATTCAAAACCCCTTGAAGAGGGCTCTCTGTATGGTGGGCATGTTGATGGTTCTTACATGAAGAGCCATGGACAAGGGATCTCTCCCACTAGATTTCCGGCTGCTTAAAGAAACTGAGTGCTCCAGCTGAACCTTTTCCCACGTCTGCATATTTACAAGGTAAATTTGTTTCTCACATGAGTGGGTTGAGTAGCTTCTGTGAGTGCTAATACCTTGTGAGCTCAATTCACAGCTGTTTCCACAACCTGGATCTGCCTGCTATACAGCCGTCTGTACTTACAAAATGTACAGAAATGTAATCATCATAAGACTGCCATACTTCCTTCAAAATATGCTTGTAATTAGCCAACAGGATCCAAAATTACTGATAGGTGAGGAGAGGACACAAGATCACACATCTTGTGTGACAGGGGCACAAACAAGAGATACCATTTATGCTTTGAGAAAGAAGAATCCATACGAAACCAGGCTAAATTCAGGTGTGGGATTTGCAGAATGGAGACTGAGAAACACACATTATTTCCCTTGGGTTTACAACATACAACAGAACATATTTATCATACCAAACAAACTAAAAGTGCTAGAAGACTCTGAAACTAAAAAATGACAATACTGCATAAATATTGTACCGATGGCCAGACGACTGCCCCGTAACAATCAGTGGCTTCTGTAATTCTTATCTCATGGCCAGCAAAGTGAAAGCCCTCCCAGGTTGCATGAGTTATAAGAGCAGGAAAAAAACGCCTTCTCGTGATTTCTGCAACTATCTGTTCATCTTCTTTTTCTCCTGAAAGCAAAAGTATAAAAGGTCAAACAGGCTGAGTGGACCGATAATGAATCACAGAATCACAGAAACTACCGATTCATACCAAAAAGCTGATTTGGAAGAAAGAATCTGAATTACGTCCATGAATAAAAATACATTTCACCATAAACGGTTAACACAATAGATAGGATGTCTCCCGAATTCTAAACAAAGTTTTCAGTTTATGACTAAGTAATTTCTTTCCTGTTTTGACGAAGCAGCCAAGTTCATAAAACATAAAGAAGAGGAATATTACCATATATTGCTTTCCATTTCAGCAATCCAAATGAATTTTTTAACTTCTTTTTCCCTTCAAGAACAGCTGCCCCAGTATAGACACTCATGGTCTTATGTGTCTGGATTTTTTACGATTTTTCCATATCCTCTAACTGTTCACCTTCCCCACATTATGGTTCTTTTTGACAGTAAACAAAAGGAGCCACAGTATAATTTTTAAGTCTGTCACCAAACTTGTGAAATAGATCCTAGCAACATAAATTATGACAGAGAGGAGTGAAAGCACTAGTGTTGTCAGAAAAGCTTATCCACCCACCCCAACAGAGCCCTGTCAGAGGGATTCTTTCCAGTTGGCTTGATATCCTGAATGCCATCCCTGTTGCTAAGCAAAGGATATTTATGATAGCTAAAATAATCCCAGATAACTCTTCTAACAGGAGAGGATTCATTCTTTTCTAGCTGAATGCCAAGCCAGTTTCAGTTTTGCTATCATCATACAGAGCTGCACCACAATGTTACAAAAAAATATGTAAGTGAAGCCGTGCAGAGCGTTTTCTTAGCAAAGTCTAGAATCATTTCAGGTTTTCACAGGAAATTTGCTTTCACAGTCAGCTATGATCTCTTGGCAAATTAGCTAAAGCAAAACATGTTTACGATCTACACCTCCTAGAAATCACACTGGAGATTTCGATAACTGGGTTACCATCTTGTTCAAAGCAGAGTTTCTGTATCAAGCCTGCAGTTATCATCGAAATCACAGATATCAAGATTGGGATCTGCACAGAAACTGCAGGCCCAATGGCTATTAAAAATGAAAACTTTTATGTTTTCTTCAGCATAAAACACATTGGTCTACCAAAGACTCTTCATGCTTTCTTCCCCCTCAAATCACTGCAGTCACAGGACATGATGGCCTCAAGTGTTGTCATTTGCTTTGCTATATACCTCTGTATTTTTATTGCTTTAACCTATTGACAGTCTCTCTCCCCTGCTTGTCACAGAAGGACCAAGCAACAAAAGCAAGGGTGGTAGCATTTCCTTCTTTGGTCAAACAAAAACACTTCAGGAAGACGCTCAGGCTCATTAAGCCAGTGCCATAAGCTTAGAACTCCACTTACTGCAAGCCTCAGAGGAAACTAGAGAATAGCAAAAAACAAGGAAGAAAAAGCAAAAATGTGCATGTTCTATCTTAGTATGATGACACTAAGACATATTCTGAAAGTTAAACAAACAAACAAAAAAACAACAAAAAACACAGTACTCCAAGAATTTAAGGGGGGGGGAACCCTAATCATGGGATACAGCAAAATTAAAGACAATATAATGCATATACTACTGGAAAAAATATAAACAGTACAATTTTATAAAGGTAACATAGTCAACACTGAAACTATGATATTTTAACATGTTAGGAAATAAGTAGTAGGTGACAGCCCGTTATATCTTCTGCAAGCCTCTAATGTTAAGCTGAGAGAAAACACATGTGTTTTCATGCCTGCAAGCCGGGAACACTGCACAAACATGAGTTAAGTGCCAGAGAAATGCTGCTCCAGGGCAAAATTAATCTCTTCTTATGAAAGAATTAATATGAAGCTGTCTTATTAAATATACTTGCGATATTTGTAATATATCATCCTATTTCCAGGCACACCAGATATAGCCTGCTTTTAATCTTCTCTGAGTGCTTAGAGCAGTCTGATCTTGCTCTGCGATCAGTACTAGCTGTGGAAGTAAAAAGCTATTCCTTCTATTACCTCCCAGTTACAACCATTTTTCTTGATTCTTCCTCCCTTGACATCTATTTTGGGTCCAATTTTGTTGAGAAGTCTTAACTTATAAAGCTTCTGCCAGAAGATCTATAAAACTTTAGCAGTATTACAGCTACACCTCTACTGCTCAATAAACATTTCCCATCTATTTCTTACATTATCAGCAACCTTTCTACTCAAGGCTTGCACAACACCTACATTAACAGAGTTTGTAGGCAACTGTTCCCTACCTAAATTGTCCACCCCCTTGAAAGAAGCATCCCAAATCCACTGATTAATAACACCACTTAAATCTTTGGCCATCTTATGCCTTTGGTAAACCCACAGGTGGGTTATCCGGAGAAATTTACATGTTTATATTTTTGTCTTCCCCTCAAGATCTTACTATTGTGGAGAAACAAAAAGTGTGTATGCTTCGTCAGGGACATGGTATAGTAGACAGGCTTCAAAACCCTAACGAGAAACATTATCAGGACCAGGACTGCTAACGATTCTGATGAAGAAAGCTGACAAAATAAGGAGTGCAGACTTTTAGTTCTATTTGCTTACACAAAAATTTCTTTTCATATTGCAAAAGGCACTCTTCTATTTTCTGCTTTATATTTTTCAGAATAACTATACTTCTTGTAGAACCGCATGAAAGAAATTAATATTTCTGTAACTGCCTTCAGAGCAGTTGGAACAGAAAAATAACAAACTAATGGAAAATCTTTCAAGTAACAAGAAAATTCTTATCAGAGTAAGCAAAATCCAAGTGAGATCTTGTCAAGTCTTTTAATATCTGCAAACATCGCAAAAGTTCTTCTGGTACTTTGATCAAACTAGTTTCTTGATAACAGATGTAAAAAACAGATGTAAAAGGTGATAGGAAGTTATTCTCCTGGAATTGTTTATCTCTGTGTTAGTCCATATTCTCTTGTTCAGGAATAAAAAAAAATCTTGAAATTATGACCCAGTGAATGGATTTTAATGACATAAAGACAGGAATAGATGATTCATTGGTAGAATAGGGTCAGGCAAGAGAAGAGGAGGCTTCACTGCCCTGGCTTTCAGTTCTTGTAAGAATGGAAGTGCATAATGGGCATTTCCAGCAGTACTACTCATACCATACTAAACTGTCAGAAATTAAAGCTCTGCTAGGACTGGTTCCTCCCTTCTTCCCTTGCCTGGGTTTGACCAGGTAGGTTTGCCCTCACTCCTCTTCTGTGATTTGGAGAGGCATAGAAGTGGTATATACACAGAATAACTTTCTTCTGCCTGTTCATCTCCTTGAACGCGCATGTACAGACAGAAAACACTGGAGTTCCAGGTGCTACAACCTGGTTTACATTAAGATGAGACAGTCTGATCCTGTTTGTGTAATATATAGAAATTGAGGTAACTTCTGTTAATGAAATAGGTAGCACTCCTTTGGTCTTGAACTTGTGTTCACAAAGAAGTTCTCTTCTATAGATGCCCCAAATTCTTCTTGAAATAGAATTTGAATGTATTTAAGTTTCTTACAGCATTCTCTGAAATATTTCAGGTAAAGTATGGTTTATCATAGAAGTCTAACATTTTTGGAACATGTTCTTTGCACTCCCTTGATTTTAAGTTAATAGTAGGGCTGGGGGAAGAGAGTCATATACTGCTGACACGTCTTGCACTGTATCAACCACATCATTAAGAAATCAGTGTAAACGTCTTTCTCAAAGTCAAAGCAATCATCATTACTACAACTAAAATGTGAATATAGTTTTCCAAAGAGACATACTAAATCATGTGGAAGACTAGAGTTGTGAAGTTAGTAGCAGGTTAGAGAAACATGCATCAAGCTGCAAAATCTTGTGTAGGGAACCAGAGGATTTTGCTGACACATCCAAATGACAAATGAAATATTTTATGCTAGAACAAAACCTAAAGAAAGAAAAAGACATGAGCTCTGCTGACAGAGTTGGAGAAATCCTTCAGGTGGGGAAGGGAAGGCCCTAGGAAAACAACAGGAGATAGACCAGGTCAGAATGGAACAAGTTGCAAACTGCAGCATCTTTATCTTTAACAATGAAGCAAATCACGCCAATGGGCCTTAGGCTATCTTTATCTGTACACTTTTTGCTTCAGATGATTAGAAATAGTACCTATTTAGAAATGTGCCACAGGATCAGCTGTTCCCTTTACACTAATTGTCACCAAAATCATGCTTGCGAGTATACAGCTCCATCAGGAAACAGTAACCTTAAAATTCAGTTGGGTATCTTCTATCATTAATATTATACGTTAAATCTCTTACTGCCTAACTACTGATACTGCGTATATTAACATATTCTCCACTGAATAAAAAGGGAACAGAGACAGGCACTGTTACACAGCACTTTAAATGCAGGAAAAGCAGCAAAGAGAAGGGGGCTGAATTAAAATTATATTAAAAAAAGAAAATACCACTGTTTTGATACGCAAATTAAAACATGGCTAAAAGAAAAGTAAAATGACCTTTCCACATAAAAGCCATGAAGAATATACTAGCAGTCAATATCTCCATTTTCAGGCTCCTTCACAAACAGCACACAGATTAACAAAACATCCTCCGAGTACTTTGCTAATGGATTAGGACAGCATTAATACAGAAACAATAGTTTCACCCTATGATTCATCACAACAACCGACATAGGAAAAAACACAGATTAGTCTTTTTCAAGGGCTGGCCTGACCCTACTTAATTTCTTGAGGCCAAATGGTGTCACAGCCCAAGGTGGTAAGGAAATAAGACCCATCCACCTTCTGCTTCTCTTCTGCTTTGATGGATCTTCCCCAGCTGGCAAAAGGAATGAAATCCAAGCCTTTAGCATGAACCTGACCTGACGAAGTTCAGCCCTACAGCAATGTATTCTCCCTTCTGCAGAAGCAGAATACTCTCACCTGTAGAGTTTAAACTTTACCATTTTGACTTGTACTTCCAAATACTTTAAGAACCATGTATCAACTGTGAAGACGTACATGCTTTCTCTAAGACTTCTCAGCAATTGCCTCTGAGTTCGATGAACACAGGAGGACTACCTGTGCTGACATTACTGATTGAGTAAGTCATGAGAGAAAGTTCCAAGAATTCATGATAGCCAGGAGTCTCTTCAGATCTCCCCACTCTGGACACATGGAACTGGAGTCATCCAAAGTAAAGATTCAAGATGTATATTATATATGCCATGTATATATTATGTATAAAAAATACTTTACAGACATTACATATGCATATATATAAAAAATAGCTATATATCTCAACGTCAACATGACACCTGCAGGAAGGTCAGTAAGGAACAGATCTGCAACTAGTTCTGTAGAGATGACTGGAGAAGAGTTGCATTACTACACTGACAGGAATCATCAGAAGGTAGCTCTGTGAATCCATCTGGGTATTTCCAATGGCTTAGAAGAAGTTCACCCCAAAACTACACTAAGTCCCAATCCTAAGGGACTCTGGAGTCTCACAATTTTTACCCATTTACTGACATCTCAGGATTAGAGCCCTGGTCTTGCAAGCATTACAGATGGCTCCACGGAAACATACACAACCGGAGCTACAGAATAGACCCCAAATTCCAAGTGGTATCAAGATACTAATCTTTATTTCGTTCCACTTATTTCTATTTCATTCTATTATATTATAGCCTAAGGACCCTTAAAGGAAGGGGTTAGGAGGGAAATCTAATCATGTCCTTGACTTTCCAGAAGTCAGATGTAACCTACACCTTTCTAAGAATATAAAGCAAAGTACTGTTCCAGCACCTGTCTAAACTACACAGCTAATCTTTCTTCACTTCATCCATACCTACAAAGAGGAAAATGATCATGTTAGTGAGTGTGCGCATTCTAGTACCTTTATTACAAGCTCATCCTGCTGAAGAGATGGCAATGATGAGGTATATTTTATTGATTAATCTGAGATACTACGTCAGGGTAATATAATGCTTGAAACTTTATACATTGAAATGCAGAAATACAAAACTGCCACCCACGGGCAGCCTCTTCTCAGCCAAAAGGCAAGATGTACTTAGCTCAGAGCATGAGGAGACAAGAACAGAAGAAGAGTATGCTCACAGTATCCAGTGAGGATTTACCCAGGTTTGAGAGGTGCATTTTCAATTTGAAATTCATGCCATAAATATCCCAGACCCATTCAAGTCACAGGTCATCCAAAACCAGTAGAAGCCTGAAAATATAAGTACCATAGTCAGATTGTCTCATGAGCACATAATAAATTCATATGTGCCAAGTACTTCCCTTGTTACTTCATCATGTTTGTCTGTCATTGAAAACCTCTTCAGGTCTAGGCTCAGCAGCTATTTAATCTCTAAATATAACTAAATGATTCCCCTTTGACTACAAAAGCAGACTGCTTCTTAAATTAGATTGTCTAATGTATATCATAAAAGGCCAACAGCCAATTTCCTGATGGATAAGAGGAAGGCTCTGGATGAGTAATTTAGACACTGTAAGCCATTGTCTAGTCTAATCTTTCTCATCGCTTACCTTGCCAGGTCAAGAGGGCTTCAAGCCATTGAAAGCTCTTACTTCCTTGTAATGACATGCCAGAACATGCCAGGTACCACAGCCAGCAGAACAGAAGGAACTCAACAAAATGCTTGCCAGTTTTCCCCTACCAATAGTTCTGGATTTCTAAGATACTACTTTTAGCCAAGGATCTGAAAATAACCTAACATTACTAATCCATGAAAATATACCACCTTTCTCATGTGGCAGTTAAGAAATATATAATTTATTGTTGAAACGCAGCTACTGCAAAAGAGAAGGATGGGAAAAGAGGAAAGACAGGCGCACAGCTGAGAGGGGAGAATATGTTACAGGCTCCTCTACAGAGTTAATGCATGCTTGATTATTTGAGTGTTGCCTCCAACTTCTGTTCTATCCATATACAGGATGTTTCCATATGAGTCTAGTAGCATCCTCAGCAAAAGCAGGTCTACTTGTTGTGGGGAGAGAAAAGGAACAGAAAAGTGTTAATTCAAATTAGTGCACCTGATGTTTGCTATAGTATTTGAACGCTGCCACTTTCAAACAAAACAGCTCAGTGATAAGTTGCTATAAGACAGCCAAGAGGTACATTCACAGAAGAGGTATTTTTGACTATCCTGGCTTGCCGTGAAAGTGCAGTTTAGCTCTAGTCACTCCTAATTGGGTTATACTCAAGTATTATTCCACACTACCTCTTTTAGGCTTTTTTTGTTTGTAGACAGCTTGTTGCCTAAGAGGAGTAGGACTTGAGTTCCAATATCTCAGGTCAATCCTGCAGGGAATAAAAAAAAATGTAGGTAACTGGTGGTGTGAATTCCATGAGTTTGGGGTTTTTTTAAATGTTTTTGAGATGAGAATTAATGGAAAAGGTTGTTTGGTTGTCACTTTCTCTTTTTTTTAAACAGAAGCATAATTCAAAGCCAAGAGACAAAAAAGAGGAAGATGAAAGAAGGGAAGGCAGGTGGTGTGAAGATATAGCACAAGTGTCACATATACAGTAGGAATAGACTCATTTTTTAACCAGCACTGTCAACTGCAAAGTCCACTATATAAAGAATGGTTCAGCAATTAAAGCACTCAAAATGGAGGAACTGGGTGCTGGACCTTCCTCAGAAGGATTCAAATCCACAACTCATTCACCCAAGGGGAGCATTCCAGCTGCCCTACAGAACTAGGTGCTTCCCCTCCACTGTCACCAGAGGTGGGCCATCAGGAAATCAGGATAGCAAGAATCATGTTAGAAGGACAATAAGCAAGGAAAAGCCCAGCTATGAATTGGGCACTCAGTTGTGAAAAGGCACACTTGGGCTCCAAGTTCTGGTCCCAGGATGTTTGTCACATTTTATAGTGGAAAAGTGTCAGTGGGGAAAGGAGTGAGAAAGGTAAGAAGTGTCTTTAGAAGTAACCCAGGAAACAGGAATGAGACACTAAGTCACTTTCTCTTCCCAGCTGAATATCTTAACTTCTAAGGTACAGGGTTAGGCTGCTTCTCACTTGCCTCCATTCCAACTATGTTCCATTTAGGGCACCTCTCTGGACTCCACTCAGAGACTTGAACTGATGGGAGGAATTGCCATCAGTTAGGACATCTGTCAAGCAGGGTGAGTAGGAGCATGTCCCTTCTAAAATGCTGAGAGATATGCGAAGGTTACCAGGTTAGCATTTTCTCAGACATTTATGGATTAAAAACTGAGCCCTGGCCAAGTGAACCGAGGCGATGGAGTGTCAAGGACAAGTACACTTTGCAAACTTGCTCTACTCCTTTTGTCTCAGAGATAAAATTATTCTGGAGTGAATTTAAATAATGCAAATAAAGTAAGTAATTTAGTATCCCAAGAAATTAAGACGGGAGTGGCAGCATCTGATCTCAGAGAAGTTTAGCCAAGGAGAGTTAAAGCTAATGATCAAGAGAAATCATGAGAGAAAAGAGACATCCAACGATGCAGATGAGATGGAGAACTGATTGGATGAAGACACCAGAGGAAAGATCAGCCTGGGTGACGACCTACCTGTAAGCCGAGAACCAGTAGCAATGGGAATCATGAACAAGAGTAAGGCATTTTAACTGACAGAACTTGAGGCAAGCCAATTAAGAAGGAAAGAGGAAAGCACCGAATATAAAGAGCTCAGACTGGAACTTGCAGAGAAACTGAACTGGAATAAGAACACCGAGAAACAGAGATTGAGACTGGGTAGGTGAAGTTAATGAAATGGGAATGGGGAAGGCGGTAGAGGAAAAAGGATGAGAACAAGGAAGACAGGCTCAGGGTGAGAGTATGTTAAGTCTCCATGCAAGCAGGTTCAGTACCCTTCACCTCCAGAACCTGGCATGGAATTCAATATGGCAAAGCCTGGTGTCAGGTGAATCACAGAATGCTTTGGGTTGGAAGGGACCTTTAGAAGTCATCTAGCCCAACCCCCCCTGCAATGACAAGGGACATCTTCAACTAAACCAGGTTGCTCCGAGCCTTGTCCAACCTGGCCTTTAATGTTTCCAAGTTTCCTCATGAGGCTCAACAAGGCCATGAAACTGTAAAGACATCCCATTTTCCACCCATGTCTTGTCATCCTCCTAAACTAGTGTTTCTAGACATGGAAGAGAACCACATGCTATTGCTATCAACACAGTTACTCTGCTACCTAAGTAGAACATATTTCTGCATTTGATCTGAAGATTCTGCCCTACTGACTAATTTTGCATACATTGATCTAATGTACCAGAACTCAATTTATTTTCATAATCCAAAAGCTAAAAAAATGACAGGCAGATTCACGCCTCCCTGCTCTGAATGCTGCATGAAAAGAGTATCAATAGTAGAGAGCCAAGCTTGCAGAAGCACAGAAATGCCTGAGCAATTTCAGCTCAGCCCTCTTGCACTACAGAATACATGACAGTCACCAAAATTTCAGTCTTTAGTAGTTCTATATTAAATATTTATACTTCTAGGTATTTCTTCCCCCAAAAATCATGCTGCTTTGCATACGATCAACTTGAGCTCTTTGTTCAAGTTAGAATTACACACAGATCTTAAAAGATGTGCAGCCATGAACTTGCTTAAGAGAAAAAGCTGCCAGCTGTCCCTGAAGGTATCTGAAGATTAGCTTGGAGGCTGTCTAGACAAAAACCAAGCTTGTAATAACCAGTTCTCCCTAACTGACACCCCACAAACAAACCTCTCCTGAATAGCTTGATCGTAGTCATGGCTTCATTCCCTGGAACCAGTTGCAGGCAAGATGCCAGGCACTGGTAGGAAACTGCCGGGATCAGAGTCTGCCCGCAGCGCAGATACTTACTGCATAGCTAGCATACTACAACAGCGCTATCTGTTGTATTTTCTGTACAAGTGCCGTAAACACAATTCTTCAGAAAAAATGAATGAGAAGATAGCTCATCATCAGCAAGACACCTTGTTCCTTGTACTTAACAACATGCTTAAGTGCCACAAGAAAATGTGGTGAAATAAGAAACATTTTACCTTCTTGTCTTTCCAATTTTCTTATCAGTTTATTTTGTAGGTTATTGTGTTGTGGTGATGCCACATCCATACTATACCACAAAACCTGCGACAGAGAAACACAAGCCTGTCTGAATAAAATACCTATTTCTTTTGGCCCACATAAAACTTCACAAAATAATTAAAATTATTTTTACATGAATTATGCTATAATTTACTTTTATTGATAATAAAGACATGCAGATACATTAATACCAGCATACAAAGCATAAAAGAACCAGGAGTAGAAAACTAGTTCAACTGTTCTACTCTTAAAAGGGAAAAAGCAAGTAAATTTTTTAAAATAAAGCTTTGATAAACGTTTAAAACTGTTTCATGCCATTTTAAAATCAGAATCAATTTAAATCAGAGTTGGTAAGCTTATAAACAAATGAAAGGAAAGGTAGCAACAAACATCTGAAAGAGAAGAAAAGTTGCACTAAAAAGATCTAATCTTGTTTGAATTAATTGACTTGGAAGGGAAGGAAACAATCCATTAGTAAAGGTTGGGGGTGAGAGTAAGTAGGACACAGGAGCTACGACAACATGCAGAACAGAACGTGTACGTGCCTATATAAACACTGAACATGCAGACTCAGGAGAAAAAAAAGTATTAGGAAAGACAGAGCAATCAAAGTAAAAACATATGCTGAATATCAAGAAAACTTCCTCACAGTGCAAAGCCTTAGGCAGGTTTTCCTCCCAAGGCTTCAGACGAAAGAGGACAGTGTAGAAGAGCCCCGTCTTTTTAGAGAGGGTGCACCATCGTCTCCTGACTTCACCCTACAAAAAGCAAACAGGTTTAATGTTCAGCCTTATCATCACAGCGCCAGCAGCCATTAACCTATCTGAAGGTGAAGAATAACTTACAGGGCTTCTACACTTCACTGTAACTTGTAGAACAAAAATAGCGCTATTCTATTTATGTCTATGAACTTAGCAATACTAACATCGTTACGTGGGGAACAGAGAAGACATTCGCTGGGATTCAAAGTCTTTGTGCGCATCTTCAGAACAACAAGCAGCATTAGAAACTACTGGGACACTAAGCAGTAAATGTTACACACATCCATCAGCTTGCCATCTGTCTCAGAAGTATAAAATAGACCAATCTTCTTCCCATTAGAAGATAAAAATAACGGGTTAATAACCAGTCCCTCGGCATTCTGAAGGACAAGCAATGCTGCACTATAAGGTCACCCTAAAAGGAAAAACTTTTGTATTATCTGGTCCTCTATGTTGGGCTTTTTTTCTCCTTTCTAAAAGTAACCTTTGCAGTACACTGAACACCACAACAACCTGTCTGACTTTACCATACTAATTCAGGAGTGCTGCAAGTAACCAGACAGTGCAGAACAGCTCACTTGCCAGTTATGCTGCTTAAAGTAAACAATACAAAGGAATTTGGAGAAAAATACACAGACAAGTAAAATACCACTAGCATCCACTGTGTTTCAGCCAACATTACCTGAATTTCTTGCAGCTTTCCAAAGATGGTACTCAAACAGAGAAGTCCTTATTCGCCGGGTCGTCTCCCTCCCAGGCAGAAGGGTGCTCTGCAGCGCGCGTCACGCACTGCCAACATCCCCACACCAGCAGCAGTAATAAATCCCAACAGCTGCAGCACCGACACCAAGCCGGCACCACGCACTGCGTCCCTGCGCCAGCGAGAAGGTTTCATAACGGCAGCAGGCACCCAGGCCAGGGAGCTACAACCAACAAAGTAACCAACTTTGGGATACTTTTTACAAAAATAAGCTAGTGGCACAGCCTTAGTAACCACTTGCTGTTACTAAAAAGTAACTGAGGAGCTACACAGCATCCTTCAGAGTCAAAGGGTCTTCCCAGCACAGAGGGCAATTCCCAAAGCAGCAGGGCCGCACTTGTGGCAGGGGTACATAAATGGGTGCTTGTGTTGGAACGCAGAGCCGTAACAAAGTACACTGCCCCCACAGCCCTAGCCCACTTCATCCCACGAGACAGACATCAGTGTGCATGAATACACACATACCACTCCTGTATCGGCAAGACATGCATTGACAGCAGAGAGCAAACCCCTTACTGCCATGGGAACAAACACAGGTATCTTTAAGGCTTCTCTTATTTAGATTGTAATCAATTATGGACAGGAACTGCCTCTCACTTTACCCAATTTTTAGCAAAATTAGACTCCAACCTCAACTAGGGTTTGTGAGGGCCACTGAAAAAAAATAAATTATTGTACAAGAACACTAAACAAGTCCTACAGAGAACTGAAAGTCTCTGTACTTTACCACACTTGGCAGAAGAAATTAATAGGAGCTCTTCTACATTTAGAAATTATCAAACATATCACTGAGACCCGATCTACACTTTTAAAGCAAAATTCAGTAATACTAAGGAACAGTTTATAAAACACTGCTGTAAACTGGCTGTCCAGCCTGAGAACTTGCTTAAAGTATGATCATTGTTTACAAAAGTAATACTTAAAGGGATTGGTTTCCCCAGGAAACATTATACATGAAGTGTTAGACTCTGCAACCACAGGGAGCAAATCCTACCCAGTTCACCGCAGCCCTTCATCCTTTTAGGGGAGGCTAATGTTTCACATAAAACTTCATCGTACGGACTTGGACTTTCAAACAATGGAACAACGAGAAATGAAGTAGAAATATCAAATGAGAAGACAAAAGAAGCAAGAATGAGGACTAAAATGTAATGTAAGAACACAAGCATGACTGGCAGCATTGAGTGCTTTTCTGTCTTAATCCCCAGGAGCTATAAATAAATTCTGCCACCATCCAGAGACAGGTGAGGTGGGGGGGGAGGTCTGAGCCTAACACATTGTTTCTCTCACAAATTAATCAAACATGAGTGCTGCAACCAGTGGATTCCTCCAGACATCGTTTTTGCTGACAAATTCTGTCTTTGGACATGGTCACTTAACTCCGAGCCCAGAAACATGACATACTCGTTCAGAACAAACAATTACTGCACATCAGATTACATAAGGACTGACTGTGCTGTATGATCTCCCATGAGGTTTTACGAGGACTTGCACTGTCTCACGGATGGTTCAATGAGCAACATTACTTTGAGCATAAAACTTTCAAGACAGGCTTAGTGAAGGGAATAAGGACAACAAAACTCATTGAACTGATTTTCCTTCTCTCCGCACCTAGAAATAACCCAAGTAGTTTTCAAAATTTCATTTAAGTTTGAAGGAAGCAACAAGAATGCATGCTATTTTAACAGCTATCTCGCCTCAGTTAGAATGCAAACAGACATCATGTTTTGGCTCAACTCAAAATCTCAAAAAAGAAAACTTGTATCAGGTCCAGTCTTGGTCTTTATGAGTAAATGTGCTAAAATTATTTATTTCATTGTTTAAAATCCCTCCTCTAAGTTCTGGACACAAAATGCATGACAAGTAGGGACAATTTATTATTTTTTATCAAAAATTCATTAGAATATTTACAAAGCTTAGGTCATTACAACCGCACATACAGAGTCTCTCTTTTTTAAGACTTTTTCTTTTTTCTTCCTCTCTTACTCTGTGATTTCTTTCTTCTGCCCTCAAACACAGGTTTGGCAGTCACCATGACTACATTTCCCAGTTCTTCATCCTCACCACTCGAGCTACTGCACCCCTTTTTCTCTTTATGGTCTGCTGTCTCCATTGCAGAGACATGTCCACTCCTTTTGCTCCTGCCTAAAACTCTGCTTTCCGATTCCTCTACTGAGGAGTCACTAGAAGTTTCTGAAAGATGCAAATTCCCCATAAAACCACCTCCATATAAATGTTCTTCTCTGGAATCTGAATGTTTTCTTCTCTTTCCACTTCGGACTTCTGCTGCCACAGCTTGACGGTTTGTGCCACCTGCAGTACTTTGCCCTTTCCTCTCCTCATGCTGTTTAAGTTCAATCTCCATAACAGCAGTAGCCTCCTCAATTTCATCGGCTTCTTCTTTTTCCTTTCTCTTCAGACAAGTCACAGCTCTGCGTAGTCTCTGACTTTTAATGGCTAGTTTTTCATGCTGTGCCAATCTGAAGAACGAATCAATTCGAAGCTGAGTCTACCAAAAATAAAACAGAGAAACACCTTTGGATCATTTGTGATGGGAATTCAGTTGTTAGCTACACTATAAAGCATCCCAAATCAAAGCATGACAAAGGACTAATGAAAGTAATACGTATGCAAATAGATGCGAACAACAGGATGCACTATTATAGTAATAGCTACACTTATGCAACAAGTAACTTTACAGAAACTAAAGAATAAGCAAACTCCACTGAAATTTTATAAACATTGTGCTGCTGCTGATTAGACATACGTTGCTATTTTCAACCCTAACACGGAGAATCTCTGTAGTGCTCTTAAGCATGGCCTTACAAACACATCCTTAGCTTCAAGCTGTTTAGGTAACAATGTTTACCAAGCAAATGATCTAAGTGCACTTTACATTTGTGTATGCTGCTGCAACAAAATATGGTCTTTTGACTCAAGTTCATTGTAACACATGTTGCTACAGTATATCTAAGAGTAGAACTAGTAGTAACCACGCATAACGGGTCTGTGTTACTCAACTACAGCTAGGCTTGCTGTATAGACTAGGGCAGTCTTCTATATTCTCCCTCAAATTGTCTGAGAGAGACAGATGCTTCCAACGGATGTTCCACTCAACCTGAAAGTATGTGGACTTAACTACAGGTTTTGGTACCTTCGGTACCCCCTTTGAGTGACAGAGAAAACACAGAACACTGGTTCAGGACACCTGCCTACCCTGCTTACAGAAAAAGGAGTTAAGAATCTGATCTTAGGTGATCAGTTTCACAACTTACTTTCACAGTACCACAGCATGCACCACTATTCACTTTTTACTAAAGTTGACAGCACACTTCTTTGGAACTTAGAGTAGTATTAACAACGGACACTTGATAACAGTTCAGTCTGCACTCCTCCTCAATGGGTATGGGTGGTACCCAATGGTCAGTCACACTTCACCAAAATCTTACAGGCATTTTTATACATCATTTTTAGAGACAGCATGCTGTCTTTCAAAAGTACTAAACGTGCTTGAGGTTAAGTGTAGTTTCAGCTACATCCAGAACAAACAGCAATTTGGACTTGAGATAGGTGCTTGATGGATAACAAAATTTGAAACCAGCAATTGAAATTTACATATGTAGAGAGCCTCACAGTCCACACAAATCATAAAGAAACAAAGTCTAAAGAAGTTAAATTACTTCTAAAAATGTATACATTAAAAGAATACAGCCCAATACCCATTTCTGAGATACGTATTTTAGATTAAAGCCTTGCTGCTTGTTTCAAAATGCTTCTCCTACAGTTTTCCAGTTACCCTTAAACTATACATTGGTTTTATACTTTACCTGCTGCAAGTTCAGCTGTTTTATCACAGGCAAAAGGATTTCATCTATCTTTGTCCTAGTCCAGCCAAAGTGATCCTGACAGAACGTACAGTAAAGATAAGGAGCTTCACAAAATGGCTATTACTAGTATTTTGTAAACACAGAAAGTGAGAATTCCTCAAATAAACAATGTCTGGAGAACGGTTACTCTACTTCAAAGCTTTTGCCACTACAAAACCAGAGAAAATACTCTAAGTTATTACTGCTGACTTATGTGGATGGTTCCAGTATTACACCATGTATCTTAATCACACTGTTACATTTCTCTTAGTTACAGAACTTCTTCTCTAATATCATAATTTCCAAATGCCCGTCTCAGTGAAGACAGAACTCATTTTGGCTATATGGTACTACTGTAAGACAAAATACCTATAAATAAATAAACCTTATTTTTTTGCACTTGCACACACATGAAGTTTCATTTACTCTTTAAAACACTGTCAGCTGTACATGCATTGTCATCTACTTTTCACCAATTCACTGCAGCTCAAACTGCAACGGATGCAAGAAATGCAGTGACTAACCCAAGGACAAAGCGCAGACTGCATCACCATTTCTGACTCGTCTTTGAAACTTTGTTGTGAAAGACAGTGAACGTACGTCAGGAGCATGCAAACAATCCCACCCTAAGTCTAGAACTATGCACAGCACAACAAACTAGTCAGCCCAGCTACGAGACTCTCTTTGCACACAGAGACGTGAAGCAGCCCCCTCTCTCAGCAGGGCAGAGCAGCCCCGAGTGCCACACATGCATGGCTGCATTCCCTGCCATTCCAGAGCCGGTATCGTTGTGGGGGAGCGCATGCAGACAGTGCTGGGGGCCCCTCACACCAATGAGATGTTAAGAATCTGACACTCCGTTACTGAATCACTGACAAGCCTTATGAACTTCAACCTGAGTACTTGCAGCTAACAAGTCCTGCCACACAGTAAAAGGATATTCTCTGATCTGTTCAACATCAGGCTTCCCCCAGGTGAACGAACCCCTTGTCTCGTCCACCACAGGCTTCAGGTATGCTTCTGCCACTGCTGGATTTGGGAAACCTGAAGCAAGTTGCAGCTCCCGCAGCTTCTTCTTGACTTTGGTATCTTGCGGGTTAGGTCTCAATTTCTTATTCTTCTGAGCCTCATTCCACCACTCACTGAAAAACAGAGGAAAGTATTCATTTGCCTCCATAAAATACAGTTTAGCCGCCACACTAATTTCAACAGCCTTAGTCTCCCTACTTCATTTACTACACAAGATGAGGTAGAGAATTTCCAAATAAAAGTGGCCAAAGGGACACATAATCTGAAAGCAGAAGAGACAAAACACACATAGTCAATACAGCCATCGCAAGCCACAGTAGCAAACATCACCCGGATGCCTCATAAGCTGCCAAACAGCAGCCTCACTTGGGAAGGATATTCCACACATAATGATCATTTTGGGAGGATTTTTGGTACACAAAGAGAAGGAGGGAAAAAAACAAATGAATAACCATCCTTGCCATTGCCAACAGAACTGACTTGGCCCTCTTCAAATCTTTTCTTTCCCACAGCCTACCTGTCTGTCTTTCCAGGTCATCCATTCCTCACTCATCAAGTCATCAAGTCTCTTTTTCTCTATGAGCAAGCTACAGCACCTTCTCACAAACTCAGGAAGAAACAACCTCCACTCCACTAGGGATCCAGCTCTGCAGTGAACTCAGAGGCAGTCGCATAGTTCTACAGCTGTTCTGTCGTCTTCATTAGTCTCACCATAATTGCTGTATCAACATGTCACCTTATTTACTAGCCATTTAAAACACTGATATAATGAAATCGCATATTTTACAGTTAATTTAGTCTCCTTAATGAATGTCATATGTTTTGCTGTATGCTTAAGCAGCAGAAAAATATGTTCACTAACACTCGTATTATGGAAAGACAAAAAAGCAAAATATGACAAAGCATACGCAAATTTTAAGAGAGGTTCCAATCCGTGCCCCGGAAATTCATTTAAAATCTCCATTGCTGTTACAAAACCAACATTTGGGATACCCTCAGTGTAGTCACTTCCAAGCAAGTATGCCAAATTAATTAGCTTGCTTCGATCCAACCCTGTAAAAGAAAGTGCATAAACCAAATAAAGCCATTGCATTCAGCATCTGTTCTCTTACTAATTAAAAACCAATATATTATCTGAAAGACAAAACCCAGAAGGAATACAAAGGCATTAACTCTGTAAAATTACATTTCCTTCAATATCAGAACTTTCTAAATCATATTCTGGAGCAGTGTTAATATGCTACTACTAGCTCAAGCACCAATAGTTGTACTAACCTGGCAAATACAACTGGTCAAAATTAAAACGTTTCAATATAAAGACCATTGGGAAATTCAGGGTTTCTAAAGGCTAAGAGATATTATTTTACATATATTTCTCCAGTTGCTGTCCTTTTCTCATCTAATGCTGACCTGCATTTTATAACTCCCAAATTAGAAATAAAAACATTCCAGTCCTCAGTTTTGAATGCCAGTCCGTAATATCAATGCCTCTGCTATTTGAAAGTGTTCCCAAGGTGGAAGCCATTTGATCTGTGCCCGTGCAGTTAAGAAGCAGACCATAGGAGCCTCTGAAACAGCTAGAAAGAAGAACTCAGCTGGCCACTTCTACTTGGTACACTATAAGATCTGAGGCAACCAGACTGATTTTCAGTGACTAGCCTTAGGAGTTTAGATCTAAAATGTAAGAATAAAAAAATAAAAGAAATCAGTGGAGGAGGGATGTGTGTCTAAGCACACAAATCAAGACCATTGGTATGCCACTCAGGATATCTATCAACTGTCACTGAGGAATGCGACAGGAAGGCCAATAGTAACTATTTTTCCCCAATAAAAAAAATAAAAGATCTGGTCTATTATATTAATAACAGCTAAAAAATCACACACTTGCTTTTACAGAGATCCTTTCAAAGTAAGCTACAGTAGCATACCTAAACAGGTATAAGTAGGGGAAAAAAATATTTCATTCAATTTGCTGGGAGAAGAAACTAAAGACATTTTTTGCCACATAAAAATGATGTGAAATTTTACATGCTGAAGACATTAATGTATTATTTCAAAGTCCGTAGCCTCTCCCAACTTTGAAAATGTCAAAACTGTCTTTTAACAGAGCTCTGCTTAAACAAAGCTTAAGAAAAAGTTAAAACTGGCTCATATTTCCCTTAATGCACTACTTGACACAAATTCAATAGCTCAACATAATTACAAACAATTTGATTAGACTGGTACAAGAGCAATCCGAAAGAAGAAAAAAAAGCTGTATTAACTAAATCAAAAAACTTTAACAGACCATATACCTACACTGGATCCTCTTCTAATATGTGTCAATACATACAAAAGTAAATTCCATTTCCAGAAGACTGTAAGTCTGATGACATCAGAATATAATTTTCCTACCATGCCAGAAAAATCATGCTGATGTTCACCCAGCAAATAGTAGTCTTTAGAGACTCTCCAAAGAACAAGCATTGCAATAACACACACAAAATTCTGTTGGAAATACAACTTCAAAAAGATACATGGCAGCAGTATCTTCTTAAAGACTGCACCTAACAAATCAATACCAGAGGCTTACCTAGCTGGTTTTGAAAATCAATATACTGGTAATATTCCACATATTTGTTTTGACTGAAGAAATTTTTATAAACGTGTCGTGCGCCAAATAACCAGACATCACTATCATCAGTGATTGTCCCAGAGGTCTGATCAGTAAGGTCCAAGATAGCACACTGCGCCTCTGCCTCCATCGGAGCTTCAATATATGGAATGCCAAACAGACGCAGAAGCTCCTGTAGGACAGAGAGAAATCAGTTACTACTTCTTCTGGAACACGAACTTCTATTATACTTCTGCTTGACTCAGAACTGCCAGATGCACACTTGGGAGGTATTTAATATTTCATAGCAGATCTTAATTTCCGCTAAAAAACGCCAAGCATAGTTAAGTGAAGGGGAAAATCCCACTTACTCGTCTCAGGCAGATAGTACCACGTAAGTCAAGCACTACTTGATCACATTTTTAATACACAGTTTGAGAAACTGTTATCTTAATTACACAAGCATACTTAAGCATTGTGCTTTCCATAATCACTACTTTAACACGGAGAAAAGTCCATGCACTACAACTATGTGGGCTCCATGAAACACAGATGCAGGTTAAAAACAAACAAAAAAACACAACCAAACAATAAAAATCCGTCATCACCTCAGCCCAGAAAATACTATGAAAGCATATGAGAAACATTCACATCAAGCAGGGAACCGTGGGCAGACCAGTCATTGTTTGGGTGGTGTTTCAATATACATGTATTTTGATGCATTTTTACACAATTCGCTTTTATGGAATACATTATTTAACCTCAGTTAAATATCCTCTACCTACAATTAAGCAAAATTACTAACAGCTTTTGAGAAAATATTTGACTGGGGTGGAAGGGGGAACACCACATCATCCTATAGCAAATCAAAATGATTCAACAATTACTACCTGGCTTTCCAAGAACATCTGTCCTGTTACAGAAGCAGCAACGCGTTCCTGCTGCTGTTTTCGAGCCTGAAGCATATTCTGCTCAGCAGAAAGGTCATTTTCTAATCCTTCTAGTTCTTCCTGAAAAATAAAACAAGATTTTCATCATTTCAACAATTCAGGTATACTTAGTTAAGCAAAGCACCAAGTCTCCAACTATAATTATTCTAGTCGTATATGCTCCTTTAATTCACACTTGGAAGTTGCCATTGCTTCCCTAATGCAGTAAATTATAAGACCAGAAAGAGGTCTATTCATTAGTGTGCTAAAAGATTAAAGTTTTCCTCTGATTTCAGAGAGATCATGGTTAACCATTGTCATTAATGAAAAATCAGTTCCCGTAGAATTAAATACATATATGAGAAAAGCAATGAAACAGTAAGAAGCTGTCCAACAGTTTTCCTTAAAAACTATCTGTGGACAGAGCCCTTCATTACTAGCACAAAACAAATAACAAGGAGTTACCAAACTGATGTCTTGCCACTCATCTGCTGCATCTTTACCATCATCTTCCCTTTCAACACCCTGATCGTTTGCCAACTGCACGTCATCAGACTCCTTCAGCAAGTCCTGTGTGACAATATCGCATCTGTCTGTCTCAATTTCTGGAAGTGCTGTTTCATCACACGTTTTTTCATCATATTTGGTAGGAAGCTCAGCCTCATTACTGATTTCAGGAGCCACTTCAATAAAGCTTCCTATTGAAAGGAAAATAAAGATTTCAACTTCCTGCTCCTTGTTTGAAGTATTTTTATGCGTTTTTAACTTGGGCAGTCTTTTTTTTTTTTTTTTTGCTATATGCAGTAAATAGGTAGGTGGATTGTGAAATTACAGAAAACAAACGGTTAACCATTTATACACTGCATTGTATACTCAGGTTTCAATGATAAAACATAACACCAAGGGGAAAAACAGATCAGATTTTCTTTCCACCTCCTACATACGTAGGAATAGATGTATTTTAAAGCATTTCTTACTAGGAGAACAGGTTAACTTCAACTGACTGCAAATACAATAAGGTCCTATTTTCTTATCTTTTCACACAATTAAAAAGCACATACCATCAGAATCACTGTCTTCAGACTCTGATATCCCTTCTATTTCCTCTTCAGCGCTTTTTACTTCTGGAAAAAACATAGCATCCTTTTGTACGTCAGACATATCCTCTTCTGTCTGTGAAACTACGTCTTCCGTATTTTCAGAAATTTTCAAGTTTTCCTCATTTTTAGAAAGGTCTGTTGTTTCAGCACAAATCATAGCCCCTATACTAATTTGTACAGGTGAACAGCTTGGCTTCTGCATGCACAAGTTTATATCCCTATCTCCCAAAGAATTTAAGTCAATTTTGGAACCTTTTTCTTCTTTGTCTACATCTTCTTTGCCAACATCTTCTTTGCTATTGCCAATATTGTCAACATAAGAACAATTTTCAGCTCTGGATACACTGGTGTCTTTGTGTGTAATACAATTTTTTTCCAACTCCTGACTCTTCTGTTCAAATTCAGTGTCTTGCATTATCACTCGGTTTGACGAATGAATTGTAGCTGTAGGTATTTTTTTTCCTTCCTTAACTTCAGGATTCTGATCTTCCTCATCTGAGCTACTAAGCAGAAAATCCTTCACTTCCGATCTTGCTGGTCGCACTCCATCAGGTCTAACAGTAACAACTTCCTCCCTTTTATCATCAGCACTCAGAGCTTGCTGAATTGCCTGCACTGTTCTTGGAGACATGCCGCCTTCCTCAGTTACAGAGCGGTCCACGTCCAATTGTCCTGTACCCTCATCCCCTAGTTCTTCTTCTGAACTGCTTTCTGCCATAGCTGCCTGGATAGCAAGCAAAGTCCGAGGAGAGGGTGGTGCTGTCACCACATCGCTGTCTTTCTCTGTCTGCAGCCCATCAGATGCAGCCGGCTTTGCATTAGCAGGAGATTCACTGATTTTATCCAACTTAATAAGTTCAAGCAACTTTGATGAGGGTCCTGCAGTAGTTTCCACGTCTCTAATTGTAGATTCTTTTGCTTGAATACCTGAAAGGTTTTTGTGCGTTGATTATTTTTTTTTGGTTGGTAGAAAACTGCTTTATACTAACATTCCATTTTACATAATGAACATCGTTATTTAAAGGTTAATAAACTGAGTTTCTACACATTTACAGATCAGTTCACTATGCCTAACACTAATGCACATTTCATACACAGTATCAGCTACGTGCACCTGTAAACAATTTGCAGGTTTTTCTTAAAACTGACAGCTGCAGATTGCACACACTGAACAAGAGGTTTCACAAAATTAAGACCTGACATACCTTTTATTAGGATATAGTGAGAAGTATCTTCAGAGACTACCCTCCTAGATTCCACTTCTTTCACAAAGCCACCTTCATTTTCATACTGTGTTTGGATTTCACCCGAGTGCTGTTGATTCATTTCTTTTTGTACATTTTCTATGCATCGATTGAGGTTGCTTTTCTTAAGCAAACCCCTAAGCTGGTACTGGGAAAAGTCATCTGACTCCTTAAAAAAACAAACAAACAAAATACAATCAACCAAGTCAATTTAAATAAAATGCCACTAGCTGCACTTTTTAAGCAAGTTCATTTACCATCCTCTGGAGAGCCTTTTAATAGTTTCCTTTGAGCATAGCCTGGTAACACACAACAATTCTAAAAGGTACCATTAAGTAGTTCTGAATGTTGGCTAAACACAACAAGATCTCAATGATATGAACAACAAAACTTATCTGGCTAAAGGAGCTGGTCCCCATCTTAAAAACAGTGCAGTTAGCATCCACATGTGGATGGTTTTAAGATGACAGTTGTTAGCTTAAACTTGGGCACAAGGTATCATTTGATCTTACATATATTGCACTTCAAAAAAATCCAACTATGCTCTGAAAACATATTGTAGAAGTGGCACTATAGGATTGTGCACCCTCAGCAAGTTTGTAGACGACACCAAGCTGAGTGGTGCAGTTGACACACCAGAAGGATGGGATGCCTTCCAGAGGGACCTGGACAAACTTGAGAAGGGAGCCTGCGTGAACCTCATGAGGTTCAACAAGGCCAAGTGCAGGGTCCTGCACACAGGTCAGGGCAACCCCCGCTATCAGTACAGGCTGGGGGATGAAAGGATTGAGAACAGCCCAGCTGAGAAGGACTTGGGGGGACCGGTGGATGAAAAGCTGGACACGAGTCACCAATGTGTGCTCGCAGCCCAGAAGGCCAACTGTATTCTGGGCTGCATCAAGAGAAGCGTGGCCAGCAGGTCATGGGAGGGGATTTTGCCCCTCTACTCTGCTCTGGTGAGACCCCACCTGGAGTCCTGCGTCCAACTCTGGAGCCCTCAGCACAGGAAAGACATGGACCTGTTGGAGTGGGTCCAGAGGAGGGCCACAAAAGTGATCTGAGGGCTGGAACACCTCTCCTATAAGGAAAGGCTGAGTTGGGGCCGTTCAGCCTGGAGAAGAGAAGGCTCTGGGGAGACCTTATTGCAGCCTTTCAGTACTTAAAGGGGGCTCACAAGAAAGATGGGGACAAAGTTTTTACCAGGGCCTGTTGTGACAGGACAAGGAGTCACGGCTTTAAACTGAGGGAGGTTAGATTTGTATTAGATAAAAGGAAGAAATTCTTTACAACGAGGGTGGTGAAACACTGGCATAGGTTGTCCAGAGAGGTAGTGGAGGCTCCATCCCTGGAAACATTCAAGGCTAGGTTGGACGGGGCTCTGAGCAACCTGGTCTGGTTGAAGATGTTCCTGCTCACTGCAGTGGGGTTGGGCTAGATGACCTCTAAAGGTACCCTCCAACCCAAAGCATTTTATGATTGCCTGATTGTCTCCAAAAGGCTTTAGTAACACATCTGCCTACGTTACAAAAGCCTTTTCCCAGCTGCCAACTCCCCTAACAACCTGAGGGTCTGGAATTCACACTGCGCTCATTCTGCCTGGTTTATCCACATCAGCAGTATGTTCTTGTAATTGACGTCCTGGGCGTAATGCTGATGAGGCATGACAGAGCATGATTTTTTCCATTCTTGCTGAAACAAATTAGCTCTACCAATTTTAGTGGAAATCAAGAGCTAGGATTCTGAATACACACATGGGAAGGATCTGTTAAGGGCCGTTATCTTGTTAGGTTTTTTTCCCCTCAAGATAACATCTCTTATTAAATAGGCCAGAGGGCAAAGCTTTCCAGATGAGCTACTCTTACATAGTCTTCATCTGCATTAATGGCAATAGCTCCACTCTGATGGCTTGTAAACTGTTTTAAGTATTACCTCTGGCATTGCTTCAAATAATGTTCTTTTGCGCTTTGTGAATTCTTTCATATCAGTCAAGATCTCATGTTTTATTTCTGGAGGCAGCTTGTTGAAATCTTCCGATTCAATATCTACAGAATGAGGATTTTCACATAACTCTTCCTACAAAAATGGAAAACAACAAACATGTATTTTATATTACAGCACAGCAAGAAAAATGAAATATTTAGAGAATAATTTCAAACAACAACAAACATATTTGTTGTTACTTCCTATACTGTAAAGAAAAGTTAAGAAAAAAGAGGTAACTACTACCTAATAAAGTACATAATTCTTGACGTACACTATATAAGAAACTTGGTTTTATGCTTTCTTCAAAAAGATGTTTAGTATAAATCACAGAAGCAGGTCCTACAGCCTCAGCTAGTCTGATACTATCATTCCAAAGCGGTTCTCCTTCTGAATGTGAACTACTTCAAAGATAAACAGTATTTCCAAGAGGGTTTTTTGTGGGTGTTTTTTTTTTATTTATACTTTGACAAAAGCAGAGATTATTTTATTATTCATTACGCCTTCTTCTTAGGTTATATATTTCTTTTCTCGTCTTCCCATGAGATCAGCACATCAGAAGGGAACACAGAATTTATCTGTGAAAACTCAAGGACTTAAGTGCTTCAACATCAATTCATATTTGGAGAAGCACAGGAATTTTGTTTCAATATGCTTACACGTGCATACACATGTGCACAAATGCATACATTCCACTTGTATCACTACAAAAAATAATTTGTTCTCCATGTCTCCAGAGAAGGGGGGAAAAAAAACCCCAACAAAACATTAAGCAATTCCTATTCTGCTGTACTCTAGTGGAGAAAATTACACTTACATTTCCTCATTAGTAGGCATTCATAGAGTACTTAAAATTAACTTGTTTGCTTGGTAAGTAATGCTATAGTAAGACCTATACCTCCCAAACAGGGTGGCTTTTTTAACCTCTTTGTTGTTTTTTTAAGTATAGCACATTAATGATGGGATTGTTCACAGTAACAGGCCAATTAGGATGCACTTACCTGCAACATCTTTTTTTGGCTCATTCTCACTTCCCATTCTTTTTCATCTTCCTCCTCGGAGCTAAAAATCACAAACAGAAAAAAAGATGTAGATATTTACTGAGGAAAATAAAATTCCTATTTTAAGCAAAAGGACATTAGTCACCCCTTCACTGATAAGTACAAAAATTCACACACAACAAAGTACACACATACATATGCATATACATACAAACACACACGTGTATATTCACACAAGTCAAAAAGATCCGAACAGAAAGCAAGCAGGCAGACTTATCGCAGTTAAAACCAGACTGAGACAACTGTTGCTGCTTAAACCATTACCCAATTCTTCTTTGGTCAGCATTTAAAGTAAATAAAAGTACACAGAAGATGTGCAAAGAGTAATCTAACTGACAGCTCCACATTCGCACTTAGTGTTATTTAAGAAGATGTCACAAGTTTGACAAGTAAATACAAAGCCTACTTCTGCCGAACACATCTACACTACTAAATGAGGGGACGCAAAACGGAATCAGGCTGCCACACATCAGCCACCCCAGCTTGGACAATCAGTTTCATTTAGCCGTATAGATATGGCCACAGAGACTGAGGTAGTATTTTCATCCTTAAATGTAAACCCAGTGTAGAAATTTAATCCGTGAGTTGCAAGCTGCTTCTGTAACTTTTTCACTCTCCAAAGAGACACTGAAATAAAATACAAATTAAAGAAATATACTTCATATATTATAGGGTCTCATGTGTCAAAGGCCTTTCATCAGTGTCAAAAAATGTGTTTTATAGTTTTATCTGAGTTTATTATAGCCATTTAAGCTATTTTTCTTGATTCTACCTACCTGTTCTTCTCTTCGTCCTGTAAAGAAGGCAACACATACATATCATCAATTTCTTCTCTTCGAACTTGTGTAATACTGGGCAAAGCTTCATTGCTTAGGGAAACAAAAAAAACCCAATCACACAACAGTGATTAATAGCTACATAAAAACTTACCTGCCACTTCTAAACAATGGAAAATTATTTTTGTTCTTGCCTTTTGCCTGTAAGAGCAGTTTTGATAACTTGTCTCTTCAAAAATGTTTTCAAGAGCTTCTCTGTAGTTCTCCTGGAATCACTGGCTGCAACTTCCTTTCTATGCCTTCGCTTAGCCTGTGAAGAGAAGATTAACACCAGCTACATTTTTCTGGATGCTGAAGATACACAGCCAGTGAATACTTGTTGCAAATCTGTACATCGAGTCTACAAGCAGCTCCCAACTCCTCCTACATCAATGGGGACATAGCCTTCAGGTCCTCTAAATCTCTCTCTGACGGCTCCCTCCATGGGACTCTGGAACAGTTTTCAGTTCTGGGTACAAATGCTTGCAAGAGTTACGTTCAGGTCCATTCTGGAGCAGGACTCAGGCTTACACGGTCACCTACCTCTCTGCAATCTGGTTTCTATGCAAATCAACACCGAGTATTTCAAAAGGGAGCTGCATGCTCCAACAGCTAACCAAGACTGGGATTGCAAAGAACACCTGCACAGCACTGCACTTCAAGCCCTTCATCCTCATGGCTCAGAATCATAAGCAGAATAAGAAGGAAATCAAAAAGGACTAACTGGCATCAGCAGACAGACACCCTGTTTTGCACTGCAATGACTCAGCAAAGGTTCTTACCAAGGTTTGTCTCTTCAGAAGCGGTGCCTCTCCATCAAAAACAAAGACCGGCCGAATTCGGAAAAACAGCAACTTGCAGAGTCGATGAAACAGAGTGAGGAGGTGAGCATTTTGTATTGAATTACCACCACGATCTCTGGCTCCTTTTATTGCTTGGTTCAACCAAATACTGATATCTTAAAGCATCATTAAGAGGAAAAAAACATGCCAGCCTACACACATACCATATTAATAGTTTCTTTAAAGTGTACGTATGTGACCGAGTGGCTTTTGCCCACTGTCCCAGGCTCGACTTATCAAAGCCAAGGTTATCCAAATACTTGTGAGCTTCCAAGAATAAATTCTTGCCCCTGCCACCCTGGACAAAAAAGCAGGGTTGAAACAAGTGTGCAGCAAGCAGTAACCCGCCCGGTTCTTTTTACGAATAAAAGAAGGGTAACTTCTTTCCACAGCTTTTCAGCATTTAACCAAGTATGCATGATAGGGAAGTTGACATAAAAATATTTAAACTTTTTCATCTTATGGCCCTATTGAGAACAGCGGATTTATTTACAAAGCACAAAATCCTGTAGCCCTACACTTGTGTAAGGAACCTATTTTAAAAGTCCTTTTTTTAAAATACTAAAAAAATAGAGAGCTTAGTATTCTACATATTATAAAGCATAAAATCTACTTATCTAAACGCTGTCATGACTTAAAAAGGGGGGGGGGGGGGGGGGAAGCGCTAATCACTTTGAAATAAGAGGAATAGTTAACAGAATCTCCCTCGCGGATTTAGTTCCCCCGCTTTACTTTCCAAGGATACCAACGGCGAGGATTTTTCCTTCCAGCGTCTCCGGGTTGATGGGTCTCCCCGCGCACTCGAGCAGCTTCCACAGCCCCTGAACTCCCATCGCCCTCTCTCAGCTGCCCCGGGAGAGCGGGATCCGAGAGGGACGGGGGAAGAAGGAACGATCAGGCGGCCACTCGTGCTTTCCAACAGGAGCGACGAGGCGGGCTGGGGAGGGAAGGGGAGGGGAGGGCTCCCCGCCGCCCCGGCAGCCGTTCGGGCCGGTTCCGCGCGACTCCCTCAGCCTGTGGTACCTCAAAAACACAACAAAATCCGGTGGAGCGCGGCGTTCCAGCGGCCCTCCGGCCGGCCGGCCATCAGGCGGCTCCGCAGAGACCGCCACGGCCCCAGGCACCCCCCCCACCCCCGTCCCGGGGACACGCCGAGGCGGCGACCGGGCCCGGCCCGAGGGAAGGCGAAGGGAAGGCCGCCAGGCCGCGGCGAGGCGGGGCGAGGGAAGGCGGGGGGCCGCCGTAGGGCTCACCTGCGGAGCGGCGGGGGCAAGGGGCACCGGTACCGGGCACCGGAACCGTCCGCGCAGCCCCTCTGCCGCCCCGCGGGCGCATGCGCCTGCCTGGCGCTGCCCCGCTGCCCGCCGGGAGGCGCGGTTGGCGGGGCGGGGCCGAGCGCCGTGGCGGGGCCGGGCCGTGCGGCGGCCTGGCGGGGAGCCGCTTCGCAGGCGGCCTGCGGGACGCCCCTCGGCCGCCCCGGCATCGCCCCCCGCGGCTCTGGCTGCCGTGGGCGTGCGGCCCCCACCGCCTCCTCCCGACACCTGGGAGTCCCTCGGGGAGCTCCTGGCACCCCGCCCCGGGGCCGGCACCGCCTTCTGCTGACGCTGGGAGCTCCGGCCCCTCCGCGTCCCTCAGCCTCCGACCCACGGGCAGAACAAGGCCCCTGAAGCCACCCAAGCCCCTCACCACACACCTGCTTAAGGATAAAGGAAAGCCCGCAGGCTTTGGGAAATGAAGTCACAGCGGCTGCACAGGGTTATCAGCAAGGAGATCCCACCTCCAGCATCGCTTTGCTACGCAGAGGCTGCGATCCCCGTCCTCCGCTTACCTACTTTTCCATAAACCTTCACTGAACGTAGGGTCACCCTTCCCCAGGCAAATGAAAGCCAAGCAACAAAATACAAACCAAAATTTTATTGAATGAACAAAAGTCTAAAAGTCTCCCATTTTTGGTTAACAAAAGCAGCAGCCTACAAAACCCCTGCATTCCATGACAAATCTTTTTATGTCAGAAAAATGAATCCTTGAGGAGGTATAAACATTTGTACACAGAAGTTCACAACTGCCGAGATGTGTCTGGACAAACAACTGGATACATGTCAAACTGGGGGGGGGACGAGGACAGGATGCAAAAAGACCGCACACAGACACCAGAAAAAGCTTGAACTGTTTGCTGTCCGAGAGGTATATCATCAGGGCTGCCAGCAGTTTCCCGCACTTGCATCCCCTTCATACAACATGGAAAGAGCAGCAGAAAAACGGCAGAGGTTTTAAGACTGAACGAGGAAAAGAACTGCCAACAGAACGCGGCCTCCAGCTAGCTCACTTGGCTAATGGTAAATGCAGCTTTTTCAATGCTGAATTTCATGAGTCCGTGCTCTCCAGGGGCTCCCGGACAAGAATTCAGCCACTGTACCCACCCAGCAGAAGCAGTAAAGACGGTCCCGGCCTCGAACTTTCCCTGCCACAGGCGATTCCTCTCAGTCCAAAACAGGCACCCAGCTAAGGGAAAAGAAACTGAGACCTGCTCAACAAAGTATGATTATCTGACTGACAGAAATCTACCGGGAACTAAATGGAGAATGTACATTCACGCTGTAAATCTGACAAGGTTTTCTAACCTATGCGATTCTTCTCCTTTTCGCTGGGTATGGGCAGCCTGAATAAAACAGAGTGTTAAAAAGGAAGGCAATGTTTACTGTTATCCTTACACCGTTTGCAGAATAACCCTTTTTTATAAAGTCATATCATAAATTTTCATGCTTTGGAATACCAAATATATTCAGTGAAGTCTGTTTGTGACATTGACTAATTTCAGCCTGCTCTTTTGTTTTCACATGTAAGGACATAGTACAATTATTTCAAAAGAAATGATTGATTCAGCTGTCATATTTACTTTTGATTGCAATATTACAATAATCTGTGCTTATCTGTCAGTTTATACATCAGATCTCATCCATTGCAACCATATCATCATATTTATTTAATAATTATGAAGCTGTATCTTATACCATAATTTCTATTCATATGTATTCTAGGACTAATAGATCCCTAATATGTCTTGATTAAAACTAACTTTTATATATTGACTCTATTACCTCAAGTTAATTTTAATCATTTCCATCATAATCATTGTAACTCTGATACCCACTGTTCCTCCTCTCACGAAGATCAGATTTCTTCCACATAGATTCCTGATGAAAGCCAGCACTGAAAGATCGACCCAGTCGTCCATGTTGTTTCTTAGAGATATTGTCTTCACTCTCAGACTTGGAAATTCCTTGTCCTTGTGTTTGGGATTGTTTATCCTGTCTAACGTTTCCAAACGGAAAATTCCAAGGACCAAATCTTTGCCAAGTAAGTCTCTGAAAGGCAATGATGCAATGAAGATTTCCTCCAACCTAATCAAAGTAAAAAAGGTTCTTTGTTAAATGCACACAGGTGCATTTCTTACACACATAGATATTTCAAATGGACATCTTGGCAGGTAACAATTAAAAAAAACAAACAAACAAACAAAAAAAAACCAACAACACACAAAAAAACCTACAAAACCATATCCACCAACAACCTGGTTCAATCATTTTGATTGTTTCCCAGATTCAATTACTGCCTTCTTTCTCATCTTCTTGAGTTATCCTTTTTATCTCTCCTGGGCTAGTATAACTTCTCTTCCACTAGTCTTTTTAACTTTCCAGCCACTTTCACACAAATTATCTGTTCTGGTGCCTTTGCATCTTGCTGACATGGTCTTCCATAGGGTCTCCACACTTCAAATCCTCTCTTCAGCCTATTATTTCTCACAGACCTTCAATCTGCCAATCAGAAACACATCCCCCACCCACGAGATATAGCCCTGTCTGTAGGAAAGAAACCTATATGTATTAACAGTGCCCGCACAGGAGAGACACACGTGCATTCTTCTATGTTTGATGCTACTCAATTGCACTTTCTGTCCCGCTTACACGTTGCTAGAAGGTCCTGCACCAAAAGGATCTGTCTGTGATGTCTGTAGAGTATCTCTACACTTGCTGCAGCCACATTTATTTTAAGCCAACAAGGTTAAATATTGTGACCAAATACATTGTAAATGCAAGTATCCTGCTTCATCCTAGCATATGCCGAGCTACTGCTGTATCGTATCTTGTCCTGCAAGTAAATATAAATGACTCTGCTATGTAAGTACCCGCGTTTGACTTTTGCCTGCAGCAACATTTCATAAGATATTTATTTTAGTGAAGTTATCTTACACTGCCAAAGCATGAGTAAGTTTGCGAAAAATCTTCCATGAATCTCCTCCCATGTTAGCAAGTTTACCTTACCTTCTTTGTTTTTCGATGCTGCAATCCTCTCTCTAGGTGTCGAATATCTAGATATTCTGGATTTTGGGTGTTTAGGTCAGTGACAATATCTGCCCACCTACAGAATAAGATTATTATTACTCAGCTGACATTTATGAAACTCAGCATCACGAAGACTCATGTACACACGCATGCGAATACAGATCTGCAGCTAAATAGTCTTACCAGTGATTTCAAGACAAACAAACGTGTAAAGATATAAAAGCCTCAGCATTCGAGACATCAAGCTAGACACAAAAGCATCACTTTTAATCAAAGCATTCAGTGATTATTCCTGCTCTTGGTAAACACCTTCCAAAATGAGCAAGAGCACCACGAGGCACTAGTTGCGCTGCTTACCCTTACCAATTCACCAGTTTGTGAAAGGAAGAAGCAAAGTGCAGTTCAGGCAAAGAGAAACATTAGATTTTACTTTATTTAATCCTCTCTTACCCTTTTATATTATTTTGTTAAGAGCCTTGGGTTTTTTGCCCACTAAGTCTGTTTTTACCAGACAGTTCTCACCGTAACTCACTCCTCCATTTTATTTAATTCCCATCTGTCATAAACTATCACTTCAATCATTGCCCATTGACTCAACTCTTCGGAGTTTCAGAGGTCCTTCTAGCCCAACTGAAACAAATACACCCATAGTCCAGACCTCTTGAAGCCTACACATCACCTTTTCATTTCTGTCAATGTCTAATTACCTGCTCCTCTCTAACACCACCCTCCAAGTTCAGAAAATCCAGTTCTACCCCAGCCTTTGCCCTCCTACCTTAAGCACAGAATTTTCTGCTAGCTCTCACTGGGACTGCAGCAGGAGGAATAACATCTCCACAACCAAAAATAGTATTACAAAAGTTTGTATTCTATATTCAGAAACCTCTTCCTGTGCCATTTGTAGCTTACATATGACAGGACAAAATTCTGTCAGTGAGATGTATAGTACGCCATTCCTCAGCATAGCAACCACGTGCATAATGTGATTTTTATTTTGTTGCACTTAATCTCATTAGTCCAAAATATCCAGCTATTTACAGTTATTGACATAGTCACATCACTGACAAAACAAAATGGTATCCGGGGTTTAGGTAGTAGGTTAGATCTGTCTGGCTATGAAACCATCAGATAAGCACTTTGAAACAATTTTTCAAAATAATTAGAGAATAAAAAAGAGGAAGCAAAGAAGTTGTGTGATTTTTATTAGTATTGTTTTCTTTTCAATGCTTGTTTTCTAATGTATCACGAAAAATCACTCAATAATTAACTCGGCAGGTGGCAGAGAAGCTATTTGCTAAAACTTCCATTTTGGCCACAGAGTTGGTTTCTTGAGAAATATTACTCTTTTGCTCTGGTGTCTCACTTCAGAAATTAATATTAAGCATTATGAACTAGTATGTTAAGTAAAGCTGAGAAAGCTGTTCTATTGTATTCACAAATACAACTCAACGATGAAACTTCTACACAGTGCCCTCTAGCTCTCCGAGTCTGTACGGCTAGTTCAGACACCAGCTCCATATACGCCAGACCTCCTCACAGACGTATTGTTTTAATGCACAGATAATCTAACAACCCAGCAGAGCACAAGGTGTACCTGCACCCGAGCTAGGAGATCCCAGCAGCAGGGTAACAGCCTGTGCACACCCCGGACACAGCCTGTATATGTCCTCAACTGCAGCAGAAACTCCGCCGCAGTTCGTGCAGCCTGCAAGTCACAACTGGCACGATCACAGAGAGCCGAGGAGTCTTTTCTGCCTGACTAACATGGGCTGCATCACACTCACACAGGAGAAACAGGCTTTGGCTTTCAGCAGCCCACACGTGTCCTGCCATGAGATAAAAAATTGCAGAGCCAGCCTTGAAGTCAAAACATCAAGTTTCTCACTTAGAACACCTGTTTCTCACTTAGAACTATAGTATATTCATTCAAAAAAACCTGTAAAGTTGCTTGGGGACCCTTAGCAGACAAATACAACCTGTTTTGAAAGAAAACACATTGTTTTAAATTCTTACCAAGTAACATACCTTTTGCAGTGTATTGTTGGATGTTTCCTGCTCGGCTCTCCAATTAAGATCCAATATTCTACTTCTTGCTGCAAGACACGACCTCTGTTCAATAGAAGATACAATCCTAGTAAGATTTATTGTGCATACTAAAAAGAAAAAGAGAGATTAACATTCTGTTGTTCTTTTCAGGATCTTCTAACAGTTAAAATTGTTTCCTCAGCCAAACTAATAAACAGCTCCTGCACTATATATCATGTTTGCAACTACCTACTTTTTTATTTCACAAGGCCTGGAAGTAAGATAGAAGCTATTGCTTATTATTTGGAAAAAAGACAGATCTTCCTAAAAAACAGTGTTACCCGGATGAAGGGCAGTCTAGTGTAAGATCCAAACACAAATATACACATAACAATGGAAATAAGCCGTGGAAAGCCACACGGAAGTGGAACAAATGCTTTCCTCCCTATCTGTGATGCCTGAGAGAGTCACAAAAGCGCCCCTTCCACTATTTTTTGAGTTAGTACCCACCTGAGAGTTGTTACTAACAGCTGTAGGGTAACCTGTACGAAAACAAATGGTAACTTCAACCCCTTCCTCCGAAGGATTCAATACCACACATTAACAAACAAAACCCTCAACCAATATTCATTCAAGTTTGTGAGCATCTTTCAAGAAACTCAAAGCCTGCAGTAACCTTGTCATGGAAAATTTGTGACTGACATCAGGGCAGACCGAAGAGATGCAGAGGATTGTTCTGGGACTTCCTGTGTGGAATTATCCTGTGAAAAACTACTTCAGTTTCAACTGTAACAAAACCTCAGATTTTTCTGCCTAGGGAATTAGACAGCACAACGTATACCATCATTGTACAGATGGGAAACCAAGACACAGGATAGATTAATTGACTTACCTAAAGTCACACTGGAAGTCTGTGGTTGAACTGGGAACTGAACCCAGGTCTCCCGAGTCCAAATCCAGCAACCTAAGATCATACAGGAAGTCTGTGGGTGACCTAAGAACTGCCTCCTAAGCTCAGCCTAGAAACCTGCCTACTACCTACCCATTTCTTTTGGAACCTAAACATTTCTTAGCTTGATTTTTAAAGAAAATCCTTCCGTTGTAACCACACTACTACAAAAAAAAAAAAACAAAAAAAAAACCAAACAAACAAAAAAAAAAAAACCAGAAAAAAAAGGTAAACAAGAACCAGAACCTATTGACAGTGGTTCTGGAACCTAATTTTTCCCGATAACATACAAGAAGATATGAAGAGAACACGATGCTTTTCCGGTGTGACCTCCAGCCTAAATTAAGGCTATAAAAGCTCTTTGAACTCATTACTTCATGTTACATTGTTAGAAAAGATCTGGTTTTAGGAAGAAATTCTAATATTGACTTCAAAATAGTATCACTAGCAACTGAGAATCCATTTCAACCATGGGTAAAGTATTGAAATTTTTGCTCTCAGCCACTCCTAAACAATATAAATTCATACCAGATAACTAGATATAAGACATTTTAAGTTTCCACACACTGGACCGCATTATTTCTCAAACTGCATTTTTGGTCTAGTAAACAAATTTTTTTCACTTTGCTCTTCCAGTGCAGATTCTTAGTAACTGATCAGGTAAGCAAGCCATTAACCTTTTGGTAAATTTAAGCAGACTGATGTGTTGGACATCTGTTTGGGCCATATTCTCCAAACTCTCGCCCCCCACATGGCATGTCAGTGAATGCAGTCTTAGTAAAAAAACTTCTGTATTCTTTTGTTCATATACTAAAAGCTCTTATTAACCCCATGGTCACAGTCTCATAGTGGGAACAAATTAGATTCCAATGATTACACTTTATCACCTCCACACAATTACCTTTTTGAACTCTGAAAGCAGAGCTAGCATTCTCTACTCCTTGATGTGACTCTACGTCTTCAACACAGCCAAAGGTAGACTGCTTGGTAAGTGAAGCGCTTAAGACTGAAGCTCTCCTTACACCAGTGAACCTACTCTTTTCATTGTTTAGAGCTCCCCACTATGGGTATCTGGTAGTTTGGCCACAGATTGTCTTTTTATGCGCATGTTATTTAGGGAGAAAAATGGTATCAACTTGCAATACATTTTGCTGTATGTTTCATCCACTAAAACAAGCATAAACACAGTATCTTACCTGTATGCTTTGCTAGCTTTTACTGGGGTTGCTTCAAATCCAATTGGGCAAAAATAATGGTTTTGGCAATGGTAGATGTAGGCCATTGATTCATCCTTCAGTCCACGTGTCAGCTTTGCAAGGGCCCCTGCAGCTACAAAGAAAGATCAGGTTACAGGCCAGAGCGCTTTGGAACCTGCGCAACATATTCAGCAACAAAGACCTATTCGATAACACAGTCAGACTGCTTTTCAAATTAGAGGACATGACCTGACAGGCATGCACAAAATACAGTTTTGATTTCAAACTTCTTAGTATTTAATTTCCTGTCTGGTACAAAAAAAAAAATCATCTGCCACAGTCTGTACTAGGGAAATGCAATATGAAGTCTGCATTGTATATAGACCAAAATCATATTAAAAAACTACTTGTTCTGAAAAAAACAAACGAACGAAAAGTATCTCTCCACCTAAGAAACACACTGCAACACAGTGCAGTCCCACTGCCCCAAGTCAGACGTAGCACACGTCAGTGATACTGCTGAAGCCCCTGAAAGCTTTCAGGCCTTTTTGTACCATGAGCTCCTTGCAGCTTCCTAGTCTCAGGAACACCTCCCGCACGTGGGCATACAATATTTTGTAATGTGACTGTAGTGCTCAGTTTCAGGAAAAGACTAGAAAAGGCACTCAAACATGAAAGAATTCTCAAATGGGATACCATGAACATGAAAGAATTCTCAAATGGGATACCATGAACAAGAAGGGGATTCCCACGTTAATAATCTCCCCCAAAACTTTTCTGCGTGGTTTTACCTTTCTAAAGAACCTTCCAGTTAGAAGATAGTTACCCAGCCTATAACAGAGGCTAATAAAATAAAAGTGTAATTTTTCTTTAGGTAGCACACTTAAAACTACACATAAAAATGCAGCTTCATAAACTAATTGAGAAAAATCACCTAACTTTTAAAGACAGATGTTAGCTAAAGTCAGGGAGAACGGATGAGTTCACCAACATTAAAATTTAATTTTTAAAAGTAGAAAACATTTCTCAAAGACATTAATACTTTTGTGCTCTATGTTCTAAACTTTTATACAACACAGACTTCTAAAACACCAAAATAAAAACCATGCTGCTACCCCAGCGTATTACAGCAAACACATCTTCAGGACAACATACAACTGGAAATGCAGTGCCCTCCTGGATACCTTAAAATTCCAGTTCTGACAGCAGAATATATAGCACAGAATATATTTTATCAAAATAAAAGTACAAGTGAAAGTTTTAGAAAAAAAGAGAAAAAGCAAAACTGGAAAAATCAGCAACTTGGAGCTATTTGAGAGCTTATGTCAAAATATAAGCACTGCTTGCAGAATCTGTCCTGTCAAATGCTGCACACTGCATGATTTTCCAGTTTATATACTGTAAGTTCAATGCTTTAGGATTAGCTACGTACCAGTTTCTCCAGCTGTCTTGTTCTTCCCATGAGGTTTATACAGAACATATGAGCATCCCTTGATACGGAAGTGATCATTTATTTGCCTGAACCATCTGAAACAATAAGCTTAAAGATTGTAGTATCTAAAGAGTTATTAAAATGCAGTTTTCTTTTCTCCCACTTTTCCACTGCTTGACAGTTCAGAAAAAAAACCCTCAGTGTGCTACTAAGTACCTACCACACTAGTATACAGATTGTAGATGACCAGGGTACCATAACGCAAACAAAACATATCCTAGAGAGATAAATAAATACTCAAAAGCCTTTTTCTTTATTTAGCTTTTTCAGACCCAACACAGATCCGTAATAACCAAAGGGCTAGATTTGAAATGCTGGTCCCTTTGTGTTCAGTCCAGCCACCTCCAACTTCAAGTTACTCAGCCTTTAGAAAGACACTCAAATTCTGAAATGCCAAGCTTCAATTGTGATTTGTAAGCTGCACGAAGGGAATCTTCTAAGACACCAGAAGGCAAGACCCTTCAAGTGAGACTTTCTGCACATCTTGTTGGGCTTTCATCACATGAGCTTCACAATGCCCAAGTATTACAGGCGTCCCATATTGCAACTCCTCACAGCAGCACTAAGTGAGGACAGGTCTGCCAAGAAGATTCTGTCTCAGATATTTACTTTTCCGCATTAGAAGATCCAAATTCACACCTCCGAAGATAATACCTCAATCACAAAGCTATGATGCAGCTGGCTCTCCGCCCTCCTGTTTTCCAGTCTGCCAAGTACTTAGAAATAATTTGACGGGGCAGGAAAAAAAAACTGAGAAGGATAACTTTTCTGCAGCACTTAGGCACTCACAGGGGAAAAGGAAGAATTCCAGGTTTAACTTTTGGCGGTATAGACTGTTGACATAAATAGAGAATATTTTATCAGTTTGGTCTGTAAGGGTTGCTACACCCTGACATACTCCTAACGAGATACAAAATCCAGATCCAAGTCTCCTAAGGCAGAGGAGGAAGTTTTCATGACACTCTCCAATGATCTAGTCGGTATGTTACATTAAAGAACAGACTGCTGACACGTTTTCAAATCCAGCACCTACATTCTGTGCCAAATCACATATTCCACCTCCAAAAAAACACTACCCAGACCAAATGCAACTCATTAAACAGGCAAGAACTCTGCAAAATTTTTAAATCTCACTGAATGGGTAACCCACCAAAGCCCTGTCAAGATGTTCAATACCCAAACAAATGCCCCTGGCCCTGTTTAATCCTAAAATTCCTTATCAGTTTAATAAAACAAACAAATAAAAAAAAAAAACCCACCAAGATTTTAGACCCAAGTAATCAAGATCAGGAAACAGCAGAGCAGAACTGAAACAGAATTTGAAAGCCCAAGTGTTCTACAACTCAAGTCCTATCTTTTCTTTTTTTTTTTTTCTCTTCTCCTGAACAGCTCCATTGCAGCAAGGGTGCAGCACTCACTGTCTCATTTTCCATTCTTTAATTAAATTTTACGTAAAGCTACTAGTATATCAATTGCCTTTTCAGGCTGTTTCAGCGACACCAACAAGCATTTAACACGCATTTTCAAAAGCAGGAAAATGAGGGTAAAGAAAAAATTTCCTAACCAGGAGACTGGATTCATTAGAGTATCACACAAAATTAAATAAACTGAACCAAAAATCAAACAGAATTTCATGTTCACCTGATCTGTGCAGCAACATCACACTATACAAGATGGCCAGTGCAAAAAACTGTTTGAAAAGTCTCTTTGAGCACTGTCAGAGTACCCAGGTATGCTTCATTATTCTAAAACTTAAGAAGACTAACTTGTGTCAGTCACTTTTTTTTCTTTAAATAAATGAACTACTACTTTCATGTATTAACAATTCAGTTGCATCAGAAGAACCAAACCTACCTCATTAAAGTTGTATTTCCAGTGAAGGGACCAAATCTAATCTCCTCAAATGGGGGCTGAAAGCCCAGTATATGCAAAGCTTCTTCTTGAGTAATAGGTGGTAAACTGGGCGGGGGGGAGGAAGAAAGTATTGTTTAATAAAGTCATTAGCAATGTATTTTAGACTGTCCAGAGGCAAAGCGATCATTTGCGACTCACCTTCCAGCTCCTAGTGTACTATATAAGAAATTCCAGCAGGACACTAAGGATGAAATTCCACAGGAAGTCTTGTACTGAGGTCGGCTAACACAATACCTAAACCAAACAAAAACCCAAACACATCAGTAAGCATTACAGATTTAGTTACAGGAGCAACCTGAACTGCTTTTCTGTGTGCCATGTTATATTCAATGTTTTTACTTTGCATGTATTAAAAAAAGAGTGCATTCTTTAAAAAAAAAAAAAAGAAATGGAGTAAATATGTTAATCAATTTCTTTAAGTTTGTCAGACACTACTACCCTATTTCACACAAATGAGTCAAACTTCTAACAGCCCCATGGGACTTCTGCAGGAAAAAGTTATTCTGTACTAATACAACATACAGTTTCATCCAGTCTCTTCTAACACATGGAATTCTATTAAATTGCATCTCTACCAATTTACTAATGAATGTCATTCCAGGTCACAGACTTCCTAAGCCAATTCTAGCTTCCTGAGGTCACAGATACACAGTTAAGAACCAGAAGAATTCATTAAACAAAGTGAATTTAGTGAACTATATTTATATGATATAGGTTGTATAGAACTGACAGATTCTGATCAAGTATTTCCCAGCCAAAAAGAAAAATCAAGAGTAAGACACATCAGTAGTACATTTAAGGTTACTTTTTGCCTGACCATGCTAATGAACTTGCATTTGTTTAGCAGTGAATCCCCACGTAAATAATTGTTTCCTTATTGAAAGAAAAAAATGTTTAGAAACAAAAATGTTTTTAGAATTTCAAGAGATGGGAAGAAAGCTGTCATTCTTTCCTTCTCGTAGAAAGTAGGAGATTTAGTGTATGTATGCTTAGCATATCCCTATTTCTGCCAAAAAAAAAAACAAAAGCATTAAGCATTATTAAGAAGTTTGAAATAAGATAACCAGCAACAGTGTTTACCAACAAACTATATGGGGATAATCTTAAACACAACTCATAAATACTACCATCTCCGGAGGTCCAACACTTTCCTCTCCTTCACATCTTCGAGAGCCGAACGCTGAGGACACTCCCTGTATTGTCTGCTTTTTTTGTCTAAGGATTTTTTCTTTGTCACTTGTTTCTTCATGTTACCTGCAAAACAGATTTCAGAAAAAAAAAAAAAGTTTACCTTTTATATTTTTCCTCTTAAATATTTTTAATAACAGCATGCACCCCAAACAGAGACGCTGGTTGTGTCAGTAAGTGCAAACTGGGACTAAACATTAACTGAAGGAAAAAGCTCAGATGCATGATCAAGGTTTTCAACAGGTTTGTAAAGCCGCCATTACTTCCATAAACACATCCTGTTTTTCTGAACAGAATTAACAATGACCTGCCTGACTGTTTAGAGAGCGCAGTCAATCTGATTATTCTAATGCATTAAATCAGACATCCCAGAAATAGACTCCGAGACCAACACAAATGTCCCATCTCCTGACATTAAATGTACAGAGAAATATAACAAAACACTTGTTTATCACAGCCAAGTTCTGTAACCAGCTACACTTTCTGATGAAAGCTTACAGGCAAATCCCGTGGGAATAGTATACACCCCCAAAGTCTTTTCCTTTTTGTAAGCCACTGAGACAGCAGAAAATGAAAGAGTTGAGCCACATGCTAGAGCAGGAACACTTCTGTCCTATTCCATCATATCCAAATGAAATATACCACTTAATATTTTAGCAAAACTTACTACCCTGTAAGATATAATAATTTGTTTCTTATTTTTAAAAGACAATACATGCACATGTGAAAAGGCAACGGCAATTTGCTAAACGTATTTAAGTTTTACTGAACCAGTTTCACACTAGTAGACAAAACAGCAATCTGACTGGCTAGCCAACCCATTAGGCAAAAAAAATCTACAGCCCGCTCTCCATAAACAGAGGGATCACGGGACAAAGAAAACCAAGCGTGTAGCAAGTCCACGATTCACAGTTGCCAGCCGGCGACTAGGCAAAGAAAGAACACAGGAGGCAGTAAAGAAGCCAGTTTTAAAGAACTGGGCTCCCTAACACTGTACACATACAGCAAATCAAAATATATACAATTTTGTTACAGAAGCCACCAGCTTTCCTAGATAACTATCATGATTTAACTTACTTCTTGTCATAAATAAACCACGTCTTTAATTTCAAAATATCTCTCTGAAGTACCTTTAAACATTTCTACAAGTGACAAACCTCTGCTCAACAGGTAAAAGTAATCACTGCACAATGCACCAAGTCCTACTGAAAGAAAGAAAAACACACCCTAAAAACCCAAGAAGGAACCTCCCCTCCAAAAAAAAAAAAACAAAAACAAACCAGTTAAGTAGAAGCCAGCCTTGTTTCAGAGCCACTTCCACAGGCAGCTACACTTGACTCTCACTACTCCTACCTTACTCTCTCCTTTCCCAATGAACAAGCTGTTTGAAATGACGCATAGCACCTCATCAAGAGATTACCTGTGCTGACCACCACCCTCCACCAACAAGATGTGAACATGACGCCTTTCCCTGTCACAACATCAAATCTCCACCTCCTCACCTGCTTTGTTCTTCAGGTTTGTGGTCACACCATTGAACTCCGATTTGTCGATTTCCCACGCCAGTGGGAGCTTTTCCAGGTCGCCAGGCAAGCCTCCCAAGTTCGCATCTTCACTGTAGATTATCTCTGAAGCACCAGTTTGAATGCCTAGTAAGCTAGGTGTGTTATTTCCAATGTTTAAAGCAGCACTGCCTGACAGACAGGCACTAACTGAAGCTCTTGGGCTTTTACAAATAGACGTTACTCTGTTTAAAAAAGCATAGTCTGAGCAGATGGTATAAAACTTCTCCCGTGTATGAGTCACAGGACATCCCCATGGGTAATGCCCATCTCCCCTAGATGCCAAGGACGCAGCAGAGGCGTCTGAAATGCAGTATGGCTTCACGGGATCGTGAAGAGAAGATTCCAGGGATTCTTTCCCAGGTTTGTTTTCAGTGTTTCCGTTATTTCCAGCACCATTCTCCTTTTCATCTTCTGAAATGTTAGGCATTGAACGATACTGAAAGAGTATGGTACAGTTAAGAACAGTTTTTTCCTTTATGCTTTAACTACAATAGAGTTTGCATCATTGCTTCCATTGCTTCTGCAAAGTATCGATGAGGTACCTGAAAGAAGACGAGAAGTCAGTACATGTGTCTCAATAGACACAAAAATACACGGCGATTACCTTTGAACTCAGATCCAATACAAGCTGAAATACCCTTCAAGATACACAGTATACCACACGCAATTCCTGAGCGCCTTCAGAATTCCACAAACAGCACTTTTTATCATTCGCGAGGTGCCAACAGCATACACCACAGTGATACCAAGATGAGGACATCACGAGTAATCACACTTGTAAACCAGTACAGGAGTATAAAAAACAACCACAACAACAAAAAAAAAACCCCTTCTGATATTTACACGGTTGCGGTTGATCACTTCTATTTCTTTATAGCCACCATACCCTGCATACGTGGAACACAAATGTAGATTAATTAATCGGAGAGACAGCAACTTCAGGCCGCTCAGCTGTGAAGCCTCCCGCACGCTGTCGCTGCGAGCGAAGCTAGGGCTTACGGGCATGCCAGGGGCCGCCACCGCGCCGCCGACCGCGGGCTCCCCACCCCCGCCCCAGTGCCACCGCTCCTTCGGACGCTGCTACGGGCCCTGCCGCGCTTACGCGCCTCCGGCCCGCCCAGACGCGAGACAGCACAGCGCCGGACTGCGCTCCCAGCAGCTGCGCACCGCCGCCCGCGCCTCGGAAGGCTGCCCGGGGGCACCGGCGGACGGTTCCAGAATGAACAGCCCCGCGCTGGGGGGAAGGGCCGCGGCTCGGCGGCAGCGGAGCCCAAGGGGGGGGCGGTGTGGGCCCGCGCCCTCCCGCAGCCGGGGAGGGAGGGAGGGGCGGCTGCTCCCCCGCGCGGCCCGCGCTCCCGGCCCGGTACCTGCGCGCCCTCCCGCCCGCGTCGCCTCCCCCGGCCGCGGCGGAGCGGGGGCGCAGGCGCGCCGGAAGCAGACGCGGCGCGCGCGGGGGGCAGGGCGCCGCGCCGCGGGCTCACCTGCGCCCCCACCGCCCCCCGCCGCCGCCGGCCGGCACCAACTCCCGCCGCCGGCCGGGGGGACCCGCGGCGCCATTTCCCCTTTCCCCCGCGGTCGTCCGCGGCGTTGTGGGTGCTGGGTGAGGCAGCCCGGCTCCGGAGCCGCCGGGACCCCCGCCTCGGCGGGCCCGGGGGCACCCCGGCCCTCACCGCAGCGGGCTGCTCCGGTTTCCCCGGGCGCGGTGAGCCCGCCCGGAGCAGCCGTGCCGCGGGGAGAGGCGTGAGGGCGCGGAGCGCTGCGTGAGGTGGCGGCGTCCGGAGCCGCTGGCAGCGTGTCCCCTCTCGTCCCCGCCGCAGCCCGCGTGTTTCCGACACGACACGAACGTGGCGCGGGAGGCATTTAAATATTCGGATCTGTAATACTGAAGGGTTACTCTTACAACAAAGCAGTTACAAAATGTACAACAAAAACCTAAGCAGAGAAAGGTGGCCGGGTTGTGCCCTGCTGGCAGGGGGTTCCGTGCCCGTGGTGACCGCAGTGCCCTCAGCCCTCGGGGCCCCGGCTCCCAGAGGAAGTTTCCGCGGGAGCTGCTGCGAATAACGGAGAGGAGAACCGGGTCTTCTCTCCCCAGACGTCCAGCGCTGCGCGGTTGCCGTTCGGTGGCCGGGCGGGGCGAAGCTGCAGCAGTCCCCCGGCGATGGCAGGCACAGCCCGGTTCGCTGCGCCCTGGGCCCGAGGAAGGCACGACCTAGGTGGGGTTCAGGACTCGGCGTGGCTTCATCCCGGACTCGCGTCGTGGAGAGCGTCCCTCACACCTTTGCCAGCTGGAAGCCTGGTGAGGCTTCGTCGGCCAACAGCCCTTGAAGTGATTAAATAAAAAAAAAAAGGCATTTTTTGTCTGAGCCAGATTACAGGCATTAGGATAGCAGCGACGTTGGCTTTGCCAGCCGGGACTAAAATTAGGTCGCGTGATTTATTTCGCAGCTTGTTTGGGTGCTGACAAACGGTGCCAGATCTGCACGAGGATTCCCCGAGCTGCGCTGGTGGGGGGGGAAGAGAAGCTGGAGGGGAGAACGGCGGGAGGGCAGAAGTCTGTCACCGTTGCTTCGCCGCTGCTGTGCTTTTGTTAACGTGCCAGTGCCCCTGGGCAGGAAGAGGAAGGACGTTCTGTAAATTCTGTAGCTATTTGAGATTTCTTTTTAAATAAAAAAAAAAATCTTTAAAGTTCTCTTCCGCTAAAGGAGGCTGGCTTGTCTCGTACAGCGAAACGTAAGCTGAGAAGGAGCGTGGTTGCAGCCTGTAAAATACGTCAAGAGAGTAGAGATGGGGAAGGGAGAGCAGCTGGAGGGTCATGGATAGAAAATAGGGCCTGCATGAATGTTTAGACTGGAAGTTGCAAGTCTTCTAGCTGCTGAATGTCATGGGAAATCATGCCAATGAGAACAGCAGGGATCAAAAACTGTGTCTTTAAGAGGTGGACCTTGACAATTTTTTAAGGCATTTTGTAATGAGGCTGCTGGTTGGAAAACACCATGCTCATCGACCCTAGTGGTCCTTTCTCAGCTCACAGTTTTCTCAAAGCAAGTGATTTTTTTGGTGTGCTTTTCTATAAACGTATTTGCGGTAGTTCAAAACGCAAAATAGAAAATCTCTTTGAAATTCATGACTCCTTGTGACGAGGTTCAATTTTCTGTGTTGTTTGCCTTAACAAGAGAAAAGCAATAAAGAGCAAAATTGAAAGCATCATTTGGGATTAAAGTTCTCACACAAGGAAGCCTTAATTTTGGTAATGTTTCCGTAGCTAAATGACAAAGAAAAGCATTAGGGTATGTGTGTGTACGTATGTGCTTGGGAATAGCGTCAGCATTTCACGCTTGCTTTACGCATTTGCTCTTCTGTGCAGAAGTTGCAGCGCTTTTCAGAGTCCAACGCTCTTGACCCCGACCGGTTCCAAGAGACCCGTTTGAAGTTTTCAAGATTTTGTGTACATATGTAAAACCACTCAGAAAAGCAGAACATTATAGCCAAACTCTGACCTCTTAGAAAATCTCCATTTAGGAATGCACGCATGCATCATTGCCATTTGTCCAACCTGAACCGCCTTTGGCTTGCTCGCTTCTGGATAACCTAGAAATTCTGGAGTTTCAGGAGTGAAAGCTGAAATACGGAGACACTGAGTATTTATTTGGACTAAAATTAGTACATTTATGATTTGAAATCCTTCAGTAAACGTTGTGGGTTTCTTTCTTTTTTTACACTTTTTATCTGCTCGTTAAACCTGAGGTTGGATCATTTGACAGCCAAAGGGTGACTGAATCACCCAAGGCGGGCTGGTGTGGTGCCCGCCACTCCACGATGGTGACCCGAGCTTCCAGATGGAGGGCACCTCCTTCTGCCGCGCTGGGGCGAACCCCGAGAACCCGTTTTCCCGGTTGTAAGCTCTCTACTTCTCACCCTAACGTCATGGAAACGGAGCAAACGGCGAGCGGGGGAACTTGAGCTCCCGGCACGGAGAAAAGAGCGGCACTGAGATACCGGCATGCGGCAGTCAGGGACACGGGCAGAGCCGCCTCCCCTCAGTCCCTTCCCCTGAGGAGAGCCGCGCGCTGGACTGAGGCAGCCCTGAAGTAACCCGGCGCGCGCCGCCAACCGCCGCCCAGCCGGACCACGCCTCCCAGCGCCGGGGTGCGCGGAAGCCGGTGGGCGTGGCGGGAGGTCGCCCCGCCCCTCTCCGCCCCGCCCCCCGGAGGCGCGGCGGGGCTGGTGCGCGGAGGAGCCGAGCCGGCGGGCGGGCGCTCCCCCTCCTCCCCGCTCCCCGCTCCATGCAGCCGCGCCGAGGGCGGGAGTCCCCGGCGCCGCGGTGAGGGAAGGAGGAAGGTCCCGGCCGCGCCCCCTCCCGCGCCCCGGCGGTGTTTCTCCGTTCAGGGGAAGCGCTGTCAATGCGGGGCCTGTGGCCGCTCTGCGTCGCCCTGGGAGCCGTTGCGGCGGCGGGCGGGGGCGGCCGGCCGAGCCCCGAGCGCAGCGCGGTATGGGGGCCCGGGCTGCGAGCCGAGGCCGCCCTGCCCGCTCGCTATTTTTACGTGCAGGCCGTGGACGCCGAGGGGCAGAGGTAAGCGCGGCGGCGGCGGCGGCGGCGGCTGCTCTTTAGGCAGCGCGGGCGTGCGGCTTCAGCGGCGTCGGGCGGCCGCCTGCGTGTTGGCGGGCCCCGGGTGCGGCTCGCAGCGGCTGGGTTTCTTGCGGGGGAGCGCAGCGCCCGGCTCCCTGCGGCACCCCTTCCACCGCCGGGGCAGAAGCTTACTTGGGATCTTCTCGTAGGAAGGGAAACTACGGGTGCTTCAGGCTCCCTACATGAGTTTTTTCTGTATGTCGCTTAGAAAAAGCCAATTAATCACAGAATCACAGAATGGTAGGCGTTGGAAGGGACCTCTGGGGATCATCTAGTCCAACCCTCCTGCCGAAGCAGGGTCACCTACAGCAGGCTGCACAGGACCTTGTCCAGGCGGGTCTTGAATATCTCCAGAGAAGGAGACTCCACAACGTCCCTGGGCAGCCTGTTCCAGTGCTCCGTCACCCTCAGAGGGAAGAAGTTCTTCCTCATGTTCAGACAGAACTTCCTATGCTTCAGTTTGTGCCCGTTGCCCCTTCAGGAGTATTGAATAACCACCAGGGGATGGGATGAGAAAAGAAAAGACAACAAAAATGTTCAACAGCAAAACACACGTATTGGTCCAACCAACAATTTATGGTTTATTCTACTTTGTTAAGACCTTAACAATAACTAATATAATTTACGATACATCTGCTCAGGTGTCTTGCTTGTTTCCACTGTTAGGAACGTCAGTATTTCTCCTAAACATGTAGATACGAGATCAGTAGAGTTGTTGAAGATTTGCTCTACAGGCCATTAGGTAAACTTCATAGGAATGAAATAGGTAAACTTAAGTTTTCAGAGGATGCTGAGGGCTTTCTATTTGCATAGGAAAGAAACCCTGACCGTATAAGCTGGATAGGAGCTCAGAGTGCTCCATCCAGGTTGTCCAGATTAGATACGCCATGGCACGTGCAAGTCTGGGAGCTGCCAGCTCAGCTGATCTTGCACAGTAAATGCCTCCTGCATTTAGTTGAACAGGCAGCTCTCTAGTATGTCTGGGCAAGTTTCAGGAAAGGTGACAGGGCTGGTGGCTGGTCTGTAATCCGTCAGCCAAGCCACTTCCACTACCTCTCTTTATCCCAAGCACTCCCTACGCATTTAGGACTGTGTTTAAAGATGTGGAAGAAAGTTGGCAGATGCAGGATTTCGACGGTGCCAGCTTTGTTAATACCTCTATGATATGTGATGACGTCATGATTTTTCAAATTATTTTACTTGGTTTTATGGAGATTTTTTCTGGGATTGGTGTACGGTGAATTTTACCAAAATATTGTAAGTGCACATCGTGATCCCACTATAATGATTTTTTCTCTACCAAGACACTGGCATTTGTAATATGCTTTTAATTTTTTTCCCCCTGTATGAGCTACCAGAATGATTAAGAAGTCCAACTTCATTCTTTACTTACTTAATACCTGAAAATAATCTGGAAGCATTTTACTTCTGTATATAAAAATAACAGACTCATTAAGATGCTAAACTGAAGCTTGTTCTAGTATTTTTTTAATAGAATCGTAGAACGGTTTGGGTTGGAAGGGACTTTATAGATCATCTAGTTCCAACCCCCCTGTCATGGGCAGAGTCACCTTCCACTAGACCAGGCTGCTCAAAGCCCCATCCAACTTGGCCTTCAACACGTCCAGGGAGGGGGCAGCCACAGCTGCTCTGGGCAACCTGTGCCAGTGCCTCACCACCCTCATGGGATGCCAGGATACATCTACCAGGATCCATTTATCTGCATGCTCTCTACCTTCCATCATTTTACACTTGAGCTATTACTAGTGAAGAGCAGTGCTGGATATTTAGAGGTGCTCTGTTCCCATGTAATCAAAGACTATATTTCCAACACTGTTCAACATGTAGGGCACCAAGTGATTTCGGAGGTGTGTTCATTAGTATCTGAGTGGAACCTTCTTGATACCTAATGCTTCTAACAGTGTGAGACATTTTAGGTAGCCTAACAAAATTCTCTTCGGAAAAATTGTGCCTTGCTTGTGAACATTAGGATATGCTCGTAAAGACCTAGAGTGGTTCAGTGAAGTCACTGGAAATCTGTCAGCTTGAAAAGGAATGTAGCAGACCAAGAAAGCTGCTGTGTGTTTCCCTTTTTATTAAGCTCCTGCTTATTCTCTGCATAGGTTCACTTCGTCACCGGGTGAAAATGCATTCCAGGTGAAGATCACTGCTCCTGATGAACAGTTCACTCGGGTTGGTGTGCAAGTATTAGACAGGAAAGATGGTTCCTTCCTTGTCAGATACAGGATGTATGCAAGCTACAAAAACCTGAAGATAGAAGTCAAAACTGGAGATAAACATGTCGCAAAGTCTCCATATATTTTAAAAGGTAAGAAGCAGCACTACACGCAGATTTCCTGTCATGGCTTTTTCTTACAAACTGTGTCCCACAGTGTCTTCTAGGATTAGCTTAGGATACTGCGGGACCTCAGTACTTGTCGGGACTATCAAATCCCATTGGAATTGTGGATTCATTAGAAGTGTCCTGCACGTACTATTGAAAGTAGTAAAAAGAAACAAACGCTGTGAAGCTGTTGCCTAGCAAATACGTGTAGAGGGCTCACACAGAAGCTGATGTAGCTTGGCATGACTCCATTGGAGTCAAAAGAAGTTCAAACATGTCTGTTTAGAGTTGCTGAAGGTTTGGCCCTGAGCGATGAATGCCCAGTGCCTGGCCCTCCTTTCTGATCTCAACAGCTCGATAGTGTGACCTATTGAAAATAATGATTGTGTTCCTCATAGGACCTGTTTACCATGAAAACTGTGACTGCCCTCAGGAGGAGAGCAGTGCATGGCTGGAAGAGATGGACTGTCCTCAAATCATTCCACAGATTCAAAGAGACCTAGCAAATTTTCCAGTTGTTGATCCAGATAAGATTGCAAAAGAAATTCCACAGAGGTTCGGACAAAGACAGAGTTTGTGTCATTACACCATCAAAGATAACGAGGTACAGAATGGGTTGATCTGAAGTCCATGCGGGCATTTGGTGGCAAGTGATACAACTGGGCTGTTTGGCTGTTCCCAGTCGAAAGGCTTCTTGTAGTCTGTTCTGTAAGAAACTTCCTTGGCTTGCTTCTCCCTCCTTGAATACTTTGCAGTTTGTATACAAGCTCAGCAATATCTGTCTTACTTTGTCAAGTGCTTTTTGTCCATGTCACAACTGAGGCAGCTGAAGCACAGCGAAGGCAAATTACTTTCCAAGCAATCAATATGAGTACTGGGCACAGACCCAAGTCTTCTAAATGCTAATTCGGTTTCTTATTCTCTGAGTAATATTGCTGCGGAGTGTCACGGTCATCTAATTTGACATGCATCAATAAATTACGTTGTGCATAATTCTGAGGTAAAGAAATACCATTTCTAGCTCCACTGATGATCAGAGCTACAGTTCTTTTTAACAAAACTGTACTGACTTCAGTAGAGTTTCATAAGGAAATGAGATCAGTGGAACACAACAGAAACAGGCAACCAGTTTTTGTTTCCGTGAGACAGATCTAAAACATGTGCAAAAGCAAACAAAGCTTGTCTTTTTTTTTTTTTTTGGTCACTTTTCTGTAACGAGTTAGAGAGATGAGATTTCTGAAGCTTCCCAGCTGATTCATAAATCTATACAGCCATACAATCTGTCTGACTAGTTACTAAGTGATTAAAAGAGCTCTAAATTGTGGCAGCCGTTCTCTGAAATGAAAACACCAGACCAGTAAAACATTTGTTTATTTTCAGGTTTATATAAAGACGTATGGGGAACATGTTGGCTTCAGAATTTTCATGGATGCCATTCTGCTTTCTTTGACGAGAAAAGTGAGTAGATCTGTACAGTCATTTATTCTATATGTCCTAATTTATAGAAGCCTGGGCTTGACAAATCTACTTCAGCATATTTGTTGCTGTTTCTGTTGGAAAGCTTTTCTTGTTCTTTGATTAATAATGGAAAGGTCAGATGGATTTTCCTTATTTGAAGTTGGCTTGTTCTAGAATGCTATCTGATCAGTGTATGGAATATCACAAATGTTAATTGAATAGCAAGATTTCATAGGAGAGTTTGATAGATTTGGACAGAGTGTGGGTTGGTGGGGTTTTTCTTTCTATAGAGTAAACAAATCATCCTGTAGCACGTAATAGAAAATTCTGTCTCTGCTAGTGCATTCTACAGGATGACTGAAAAAAGAAGGGAATGTACATCATTCTCCATTAAATTCCATATGTTGAAAACAAGACGGGAAGTGTTGAGAAAGAGCACCAAAAGCCCAACAGGTGGCATGCGGGGAAAATCCCTTGATATACAAGCAAAAAGCACCACGCTGACTCTTTCCTAGGGAAACTTTGGGAAAAAAATGACATTATGTATGTAGTGACTGTTTTGGTTTCGGCTGCCGCCGGCAACAAAAGCGCCACGCGGCCGCCCCTCCCCCCGCCGGCGTGCGGAGGAGAATGGAAAGAAAGAGGCAGAAACTGGTGGGTCGGGATAAGGGCGGTTTAACAGAACAGCAAACAGAGGGAAAACAGGAACAACAACGATACAAATAAGGAGAAAACACAACAACGAACCGCAGGACCCAGACAGCGCCGGCGCCGCGTCCCCCCAAACCGCGAGTGCCTTCCCGCCGCGCCGCCCCCCCCCCCCCACCGGAACCCAGCCTGACGTCACATGGTATGGAATACCGGGCTCTGTTTGGCCAGGTGGGGTCAGCCCCCACCCCCCGGCTGTGCCCCTTCCTGGAGTCCGGTGAAAATTAACCCTGTTCTGGCCAAACCCAGGACATTATCCACCCCTTATTCCATACCATCTACGTCATGCCCAGGTCCCCCATTGTCCAGTTGATCACCACCACTTCTCCTGTCTCCAGATATCATTCCCTTAGTCTATGGATCATCACTCTAAAGTGTCCATTGAGTTCATTTAATCCATGACTTCGGGCTCCATCTGTCATAATGGTCTTCCGTGGCAGGAGAGGTGATGTGTGGTGATGGGCGGTCACTTGCTGCATCCGGAGCTCACGGCTGAGGCATCTGGTGCGGCCCGTGCCCACAGTCTGCAGGAGATGTTGATCTTGATGAAGTTGCTGGATGCCAGTTGTTGAAAAACCAGGTCCAGTTCCATCATCGCTGTGCTCTGCTAGGTTTTCATCGGAAAAGTCCATCCTTCTTCAATCTGGACGATTCTTACTATGCTACTACTGGTACAAAATATAACAATTATAACAGTAATAACAGACAGTGACAGGGTTATTTAACAATTAACTTTATACAATTTATTTATGGACTATTCTCGCCCAAAATTAAATCCCCATGAGGTACACATCGGACTTCCCCATCCTTCCGCATTACCCACCAGGTACACCCAGGTCCTTGAGCAAAAGCAATCCCGCGGATGGGCTTGCCTTTGCCCGAGGCAGGACTAACCCAAACCGTCTTCCCTAACATGTTCCGCATGTGCACTACAGGGACTTTATCCCCTTCTACGGGGCGCTGAGGTTTTGACTGGGCAGGACCAGCCCGGTTGGTGGACCCTCTGGTGTTAACCAACCAGGTGGCCTTTGCTAAATGGGTATCCCAATTTTTGAAAGTCCCACCCCCCATTGCCCTCAAAGTGGTTTTTAGCAGCCCATTGTAACGTTTGATCTTTCCCGAGGCTGGTGCATGGTAGGGGATGTGATACACCCACTCGATACCGTGTTCTTTGGCCCAGGTGTCTATGAGGCTGTTGCGAAAGTGAGTCCCGTTGTCCAACTCAATTCTTTCAGGAGTGCCATGTCGCCACAGGACTTGTTTTTCCAGGCCCAGGATGGTATTCCGGGCGGTGGCATGGGGCACAGGGTAGGTTTCCAGCCATCCGGTGGTGGCCTCCACCATTGTGAGCACACAGCGCTTGCCTTGGCGGGTCTGCGGCAGTGTGATGTAGTCAATCTGCCAAGCCTCCCCATATTTATATTTTAGCCATCGTCCTCCATACCACTGAGGCTTTACCCGCTTGGCTTGCTTGATTGCAGCGCATGTCTCACATTCATGGATAACCTGTGCAATAGTGTCCATGGTCAAGTCCACCCCTCAGTCACGAGCCCATCTGTATGTCGCGTCTCTTCCTTGGTGGCCCGAGGTGTCATGGGCCCACCGAGCTATAAAGAGTTCACCCTTATGTTGCCAGTCCAGATCCACCTGAGCCACTTCAATCTTAGCAGCCTGATCTACCTGGTGGTTGTTTTGATGTTCTTCAGTGGCCCGACTCTTAGGGACGTGGGCGTCCACGTGACGGACTTTTACAACCAACTGCTCTAGCCGGGCAGCAATATCTTGCCACAATGGGGCAGCCCAGATAGGTTTGCCTCTGCGCTGCCAGTTGTTCTTCTTCCATTGCTGCAGCCACCCCCACAAGGCATTGGCCACCATCCAAGAGTTGGTGTAAAGATAGAGCACTGGCCACTTCTCTCGACTGGCAATGTCTAAAGCCAGCTGGATGGCTTTCACCTCTGCAAACTGGCTGGACTCACCTTCTCCCTCGGCAGTTTCTGCGACTTGTCGTGTAGGGCTCCATACAGCAGCCTTCCACCTCCGCTGCTTCCCCACAATGCGACAGGACCCATCCGTGAACAGGGCATACTGTTTCTTATCTTCTGGCAGCTGGTTATACAGTGGGGCCTCTTCAGCACGTGTCACCTCCTCCTCTGGCGATGCTCCAAAATCTTTGCCTTCTGGCCAGTCCATGATGACCTCCAGAATTCCTGGGCGACTGGGGTTTCCCATTCGGGCGCGCTGGGTGATCAGAGCGACCCACTTACTCCACGTAGCATCGGTGGCATGATGCATAGAGGGGACCCTCTCTTTGAACATCCAGCCCAGGACCGGCAATCGTGGAGCTAGGAGGAGCTGTGCTTCAGTGCCGACCACTTCTGAAGCAGCTCGAACGCCTTCATATGCTGCCAGAATCTCTTTTTCAGTGGGAGTATAGCGGGCCTCGGATCCTTTGTATCCCCGGCTCCAGAACCCCAGGGGTTGACCTCGAGTCTCCCCTGGTGCTTTCTGCCAGAGACTCCAGGTTGGTCCATTCTCCCCGGCTGCGGTGTAGAGCACGTTTTTAACATCTTGCCCTGACCGGACTGGACCAAGGGCTACGGCATGAACTATCTCCCGTTTAATCTGTTCAAATGCCTGTCGTTGCTCAGGGCCCCATTCAAAATCATTCTTCTTCCGGGTCACATGGTACAAAGGACTCACAATTTGGCTGTAATTTGGGATGTGCATCCTCCAAAAACCCACAACACCCAGGAAGGCCTGTGCTTCCTTTTTGCTGGTTGGTGGAGACATAGCTGCTATTTTGTTGATGACATCCATTGGGATTTGACGGCGCCCATCCTGCCATTTTATTCCCAAAAACTGGATCTCTTGCGCAGGTCCCTTGACTTTACTTCGCTTAATGGCGAAACCGGCTTTCAGAAGGATCTGAACTATTTTCTCCCCTTTCTCAAAAACTTCCTCCGCTGTGTCGCCCCATATAATGATGTCGTCGATGTACTGCAGATGTTCTGGAGCTTCACCTTTTTCCAGTGCAGCCTGGATTAGTCCATGGCAAATGGTGGGACTGTGTTTCCACCCCTGGGGCAGTCGATTCCAGGTGTACTGGATGCCCCTCCAGGTGAAAGCAAACTGTGGCCTGCACTCTGCTGCCAAAGGGATGGAGAAGAATGCATTAGCAATGTCAATTGTAGCGTACCACTTGGCTGCCTTTGACTGCAGCTGATATTGAAGTTCTAGCATGTCTGGCACGGCAGCACTCAGCGGTGGTGTGACTTCATTCAGGCCACGGTAGTCTATTGTCAGTCTCCACTCTCCAGTAGATTTTCTCACTGGCCATATGGGACTATTAAAGGGTGAGCGAGTTTTGCTGATCACTCCTTGACTCTCCAGCTGGCGGATCAGCTGATGAATGGGGAGAAGGGAGTCTCAGTTGGTACGATACTGTCGCCGGTGCACCGTTGTGGTCGCGATGGGTACCTGTTGTTCTTCAACCCTCAGCAACCCCACAACGGAAGGATCCTCCGAGAGACCAGGCAAAATGGACAGCTGTTTAATTTCTTCCGTCTCCACAGCAGCTATGCCAAAAGCCCACCGATACCCCTTTGGGTCCTTGAAATAGCCTCTCCTAAGATAGTCTATCCCAAGGATGCACGGAGCCTCGGGGCCAGTTACAATGGGGTGCTTCTGCCACTCCTGCCCAGTGAGGCTCACTTCAGCCTCCAGTACACTCAGCTCTTGGGACCCCCCTGTCACTCCCGAAATGCAGATGGACTCTGATCCTTTGAACTCTGATGGCATTAAAGTACACTGTGCACCAGTGTCCACTAGAGCTTGATACTCTTGTGGATCTGACGTGCCAGGCCACCGAATCCACACCGTCCAATAGACACGGTTGTCCCTTTCCTCCACCTGGCTGGAGGCAGGGCCCCTCTAATCCTCGTCAGAGAATTTGCTGCTCACCTGCTGTAAAAATGACTTGGAGGTCCCCTCCAGAGGATCGGAATCAAGGTCAAACTGTCTACCTGGTCTGGAGAGCTGGCTTCTGGAAACTGGAGCGGCACTTTTCCTAACAGAATCCCCTTTTGTGATTGTTTTACCTCACAACTCACGTACTCGTGCCTCTAGACTTGAGGTGGGTTTTCCATCCCACTTCCTCATGTCCTCTCCGTGGTCACGCAGGTAGAACCACAGGGTGCCCCGTGGTGTGTAGCCTCTGTATTCCCTCTCCTGAGCAGAGAAACGCTTGCCCCTAATAGCTGAGACACTGGCCCGTACAGGTGGGGAGTAGGACATACTCTGTTCGAGTCGCTGGACCTTCTGGGACAATTTATTTACAGCTGAGACAAGGGAGGAAGAGAGACTTTCCTCATATTGGCGGAGTCTGACAGCCACCTCATCCACTGTTGGTGCGTCTTTACCTTTCCAGTTTACAACTGCCAGTGAGTTAGCATGTGAGGAGGGTGCGCTCCGCACAAACTTCCTCCACATGGATTGTGAGCACTTAAGTTCATCTGGGTCTGTGGGTACCTGCTCATCGTCTGTGTCACAGTAAACCAGCTCCCGCACAGCTAATTCCCTCAAGTACTGAATACCCCTTTCCATATTGGTCCACTTGCCAGGAGAACATACAAAATCGTCACTGAAGGGGTACCTCTCCCTCACGCCTGACAGAAGTCTCCTCCAGAGGCTGAGGATTTGTTCTTTTTTCCCAATGGCCTTGTCAATGCCCCCATCCCTGGCCAGGGATCCCAGCTGCTTGGCTTCCTTGCCCTCTAATTCCAAGCTGCTGGCCCCGTTATCCCAGCACCGCAGCAGCCAGGTGGCAATGTGCTCGCCTGGGTGGCGTCTGAAATCTTTCCGCATGTCTCGCAGCTCGCCCAGGGACAGGGACCGGGTGATGATCTCTGTCTCTATCTCTGGTGATGACCCTGGCTCATCGTCATCCCTCCCGGAGCGATCTGCTCTCTTTGCGTCTTTCTTTAGTTTTACGGGGGCGACTGCTACTGGCACAGGTTGGTCATTGGGCTCAGCCACGCTGCCTGCAGATGGAGCTGGGGCTGGAGCAGCTGCTGTGCCTGCCAGGGAAACCGAGGCAGACCCTGCAGCTGTGGCAGCGGCGGTGCCGGTCTGGGGGGCTGTGACTGCCTGCTGGGCTGGAGGGGCTGCAGGGCCGGCTGGGGGGGCAGTGCCAGTTGCAGCGCCTGCCGCTTCGCTTCCCCCCCTTTCCCCTTTAAGGCACTGAACAGTGTTGAACAGGGCTCGGTAGGCATGGGCCAGACCCCAGCACATTGTGGTGATCTGTGTCTCTCTGGAGTTCCCAGGGTGGCAGCACACTTTTTTCAGATATTTTACCAGATTGTCCGGATTCTGTATTTGTTCAGGGGTGAGTTTAAAACACACTGGTGGTGCCCACTGCTCTAGACATCTGCCCATGCTGTCTCACACACCCAGCCACTCACAGCTATCCGGCCCCGGGGCAGGTCTCTGCACGATGTTCTTAACGACTTGCTTTAACCCTAAACAAAAGCTGAAACCCATTCAGGAGGCAGAACAAAAGGACAGTGCTGGCCTGAGCATCCCACGGGTACTCGAAATTCTCAAAAGCCGTTAGGACCAGCCTGAGGGAAAGAGGGGGGGCGAAAGAGTGGGGGAAGGTATCCCCTTCGGCTTTCCCCACAGACTGGGTTTGATTATTAACAAAATCTAAGACAGGATCCGAGGTACGGAAATGACTGCAGTGCCGCATGCAAATACAAGACTAATTTCATGCACAGTGATGTTATCATATCATAAGTCGATATCGTACAGTACAGCAAAATCATCATCCTGATCTTTTTTCCCGAGGTAACAAACAGCACGGCCGCAAACACATACAGCAAGTAAGGATTTACGTAGCAGAGATATTTGATCAAAGTCAGAAACATTTTTACCGGCGACTTTAACTAACACAGTAAATGCGTATAACAAAATTTAAGCAAATCTAAGAAAACAGTTTTAACAACCGCTGCTCAGCCCTGCCGTTATCCCTGCCCCACGCTTGGGCGCCAATTTTATGTTTTGGTTTCGGCTGCCGCCGGCAACAAAAGCGCCACGCGGCCGCCCCTCCCCCCGCCGGCGTGCGGAGGAGAATGGAAAGAAAGAGGCAGAAACTGGTGGGTCGGGATAAGGGCAGTTTAACAGAACAGCAAACAGAGGGAAAACAGGAACAACAACGATACAAATAAGGAGAAAACACAACAACGAACCGCAGGACCCAGACAGCACCGGCGCCGCGTCCCCCCAAACCGCGAGTGCCTTCCCGCCGCGCCGCCCCCCCCCCCCCACCGGAACCCAGCCTGACGTCACATGGTATGGAATACCGGGCTCTGTTTGGCCAGGTGGGGTCAGCCCCCACCCCCCGGCTGTGCCCCTTCCTGGAGTCCGGTGAAAATTAACCCTGTTCTGGCCAAACCCAGGACAGTGACAGAATGTAGCAGGGCTCAAGTTTCAGCACACATGAATATGTGATTATTAGAGTAGTAAGATAAATACGAAGATATCCAAGTTAATGTCTATTTTTGACTGTAAAAAGACAAAGCACTTTGTCTTTTAAAAAGGAGAGAAAAAAGAGAGAGGAGCTACTGAAGTATGGAGTTGCTCACCTAAAAAAAATTCCTTAAAAATCTAATAAAAAATAAGCACATTATTTATAAGCAGCCAAAATGTAAGGTAATTGGTATGAAACAACATGAATTTATCATAAAAAACAAGTCATAACTATATAATTTCTTTCTATAACAAGATAATAGGCTTCCTGTATGGATGTCAAGTATCTTAATTTTAGTTAGGCTTTTGACGGTAAGTCTCACAAGTTTCCATAAACAAGATAGGAAGACTTTACCTAGAAGAAATTACTGTAACCTGCTTGGAAAGCCTTACTTAAGTAATAGTTGCCAATGTTTCCAGCGAGGTAAAAGGTGTCACAAATGTATTCTTCGGAGCTTTGTCCTAGATTCAGTCCCCATTTAAACTTCGTTATATTTTGACTGAGTGATGGATTACAGAAGATGCTTATTGAATTTTCAGATAACCAAAATGAAAGAACCTGAAAGCACCTCATGGTACAGCATCATAATTAAAAATTTTCTTAACAAGTAAGAGAAATTGTATGGAAAAATGGATAAAATAAAGTGACAAGGGCAAGATACTACGCAAAGGCTGAATAAGTCACAGAGTTATGACACCTATTTAAAACAAGGAGTGAGAGGTTATTTTCTGAAAAAAAGTGTGAAGGTTACAGTATGGCAAATTTAACCTGAGTCAACAGCTGCATGCTGTTGCAAAAAGCTGAACGCACACATTACCAGAACAAACAAGTGAAAGAAATGGAAAGTAACATTTCCACTATGCTCGGGATTAGTAATGGATCAGTTACGCTCCTGCGTCTGCCTTTGGGTGCCATGCTGCGAGAAGGGTTGTACAATTACTGACATTGCGCAGGAAAGTGGTAAAAGTGACTAGACATACGAATGAAGATTCATCGAAGTGGGGATTGTTTCATCCGACAGTGTCTGAGGGAAGACATGAGTGTAGCCTTTAAAGATCTAAAAGGTTGCTCTATGGAAGATGGAAGTAAGCTGTTCTCTGGGTTGGTAGTGTTGGACAAGAAATAATGGAATTAAATTGCATTACAGGTGTTTAGGCTAGATGTTGGAAAAGGTTTGTGAACTCCAAAGGCAGAAACTGTTTACAGATCTAGAAAACACAACTTGTCTCCTCCCCGTGAAACACTTCAGGAATTTTTATGAAGACAGCATCACAGAAAGACAATAGATCCGCTGGGTTGGAGAAGAAGATTTAACCCGTTGAATGATTCTGCCATTGAGGATGTAGATAAAATAGAATTTGTAGGTTTTCTACGTGCATTATAACCATTAGATGGCACTGTGCTAACAGAGTTCAGTGCTGGAGAACAGAACGTGTAGCCAAACCCCCTTTGAAATGAAGGTAGACCATAAAACCTTTTCTGTCGGTCTGTATACTGTAGACAAGAAGTACTGCTTTGGGTCTCTGTCTTTAGAATTTCTGGAGGTCTCTGCTAAAGGTTTTCCCATGTCATCAAGTTAGAGGAGAATATCTGCAACCATTTAGGAGGGTGTTTGATATCTGGCAAACTACTAATTTCTATCTCTGTCCATAAAGATAAATTAAATTAGAAATTTAATGAAACCTATTTGGGCCACAGAAGAATCCTGAAATGTTACCCTGTGAGCAGCCATTCTGATCTGAAGAATAAAGCGGTATGAGAGGAGAAATGCTTTGATGCATATATCTGATGAGGAATCAGCAATATGTTTAAACTCTATTTTTATGTGTATATGTATATTTTAATTTGAGAATTATTAACATTCTTTCTTTTTTCAGGGAAGATACTTTCTCATGTAGATATCAAGATAGTTCATGATAACACTTGAACAAAACGCCCTCATCACACACATACAATCATGATCTCTAAATTATCTGTCAGTAAGTCAGGACTGAGATCTGGGAGTTATTCCAACAGTTTTCAAAAAATGACAGTATAATAATCAGATGTTCCCAATAGTCAAATAGCCAATTAAGACTTATTAAAGAGGGAGGTGAAAACAAAAGAAAAGAAGATTATGTCACAGTATAGCCTGTGGCACGCCTATCTTGTGAAAATGCTGCAGTTCTCATTTCACTTTCTCAAAAAGAACTACACAGCAAGAAGGCTGGTTGGGCATGAAAAGACAAGCTAATTTGACTAGGATTCTTTTGCTTTCAAAGGGGCAGCTGAGGGGGATGTAGTGAAGGTTTGTATTTTTAAAAAATTAAGGTCATGAAGAGGGTGAACTAGGAACAGATACGGTATCAGTTCTGCACTCACATTATACTTGCCTTCAGGATTCTGTAAAACTCAACCATATATCGCCTTGAGCCTTCTGCTCTCCACATTGAAGTGTCCCACCATTTTCAGTTTCTCCTCATGAGGCAGCTGGTCCATCCCTATCCTAGTAGCTGCCTTTCTTTGTACCTTCTCTTTCTTCCTTTGCAAATACCAGAACCACACACAATGCTCAAGATGAGGGTGCATGAAAGTTTCATATAACAGCAGAATTATGTTCTCTGTCCTGTTGTTACAACATTTCCTGGCCATCAACAGCATTTTGCTTGTTTTTTGGCTGCGACAGTGATTTCAGATATGGTTCCATACCACTGACTATTTTAAATAAGCAAGGATGTTATGCTTAATAACTAACCTCAGCGCTGACTAAATGTGGTCTGCCCATCATGGCTGTTCATTTCTGTTACTGCTGTTGGATTTAGTCATCATGCAGACAAAGGACAAATCAGTTCACTGATGTGACAGAAAACTAATTTACCACCCCAACAGCAATTTTCCATACAGTCAACAAGGTGGTTCAACTTACCTTGGAACTACACAATTGCTTACTGGATCCCAGTGCTAGCCCGGCAACAAAGACTGTGTGGCCAATCATGTCAAGTATTAGAGGAAACAATCCTCTAAACTGGGGTGTTCCTATCCCTTAAAAAAAAGAGAGACCATTTATGTGATTTAACTTAAAAAAAAAAATCTTGTAGGCTTTACTCTGTGGTCTGAGTACTTCTAACAGGTTTCTGAACTAACTATTTATTACAGGTGCATTAAGTACATTAGACTTGGCTATTTTTTCCCTTAGTGAGGTTGTTCTCAAAATGCAAGATGCCAGCAGAAGGATACTGCTTTGTATTAAAATTCAGTTGTGCCTACTTTGCTTCTTTTTAGGTGAAAATGCCAGATGTAGAATTTTTTGTTAACTTGGGAGACTGGCCTCTGGAGAAAAAGAAGTCCCCACAGAACCTGCACCCCATCTTCTCATGGTGTGGGTCCAGTGAGTCAAAAGACATTGTCATGCCAACATATGACTTAACAGACTCTGTTTTGGAGACTATGGGACGGTAAGAAATTGCCTAAAATTTTCACAGAATTCACTTCGAGAAAGATACTTGTATTAACAGTATATTAACCGTTTTGCTCCTTATTTATTCATTGAGACATTAGCACCTGATAGGTGGGCGATAACTGCATAATCAATATCTTAGCATTAACCAAGTTATATATTGGATAACATAAATTACATGTATTAAAATACTTCACTGTTTCATTTCAAACATCAAAATTAATCTAAACATGGTGAAGTCACTGAAAACAGCACTTGGAGGGAATGTTTCAAGGGCAGGTACTCTGTTTGTTTGCTTTGTTTCCCCTCCCCCGTGAACATGTTGACAACTGGCCAGGTGTCTTTTTTCCTGATTTTCCTAGAATCTTTTTTCTGTGCATTTTAAAGCCCAAGGTAGCCAGAACTCTCAACCTAGAACCTGCCACCTCCCACTTTGATTAGTGACCACAGCTGGCCTTCGTAACTGCTCTGTCGCTGTCTTGAAACACTGCAAAGCCAGCTTCTAAGAGATCCTTGTAACCCATTTCAAACCTGTTTATCATTTCACTGCATTTAGTTCAGGTTCCTTGTCTCTATTATGAAGACTTTTCCTAATTTTGCTCCCCGTTGCTCCCTCAATTTATGTGTTTCAATTTAGCAAAATTTTTAAGAACATGAAATACGTTGTATTAAGCTAGTTACGGAAAAACCTTGCTTTGGACTATCACGATTGGTTCATCACCATTATCAGCTGTTGCAGCATCCTGCATCACCTTCTTCTGTCTGGCAACTGTATCCACTTTTAACTACTTTTTTCCATGACAGATGACAGGTATTCTTTCCACACACCACGTTGTCGTTGAACTGATGCTGTCTTGCCACAGGCCTGTGAACTTGACATTCCTTACCTATTTTTATCGCTGCAAAAATACAGATACAATACATATACAGGTGTGCTCATGACTTAACCTTCATCCTTGGTATTTGCCTGTTGGTCCTGTAAATTCTTTTAAATAATTGCACTTAAAAAATTTCCAGTAGGCTTCACTATTACATCACTTCTTTCTCCTCCAGAGTCAGTCTGGATATGTTGTCAGTTCAAGCAAATACTGGCCCATCGTGGGAAGACAAGAATACCACAGCATTCTGGAGAGGACGTGACAGCCGCAAAGAGAGGCTTGAACTTGTAAAACTGAGCAGAAAATACCCAGAGATCATAGACGCTGCTTTCACAAACTTCTTTTTTTTTAAACATGATGAAAGCCTCTATGGGCCCATTGTTAAGCACATTTCATTTTTTGATTTTTTTAAGGTAAGCCACTAACCATTTTACATAGAACTAGGTTCTCGGTGTTTCCCACTATCAAATAACTTTGGATATATTACTGATAATAAAGTGATTTCTAGTTTTTCAGCATAACAGCAGTAACAAGCATGAGTAGGCATCCCACCAGCGGGATTAACTGCTGTGTAGCTCTTACGCTGAGGATAATAATGTTTGGTTTACATCTGAAGGTTCTGTAGAACCTTGTGTAATCTATGTAACTCCAAGTTCCTTTTTATTTCTTTTTCCTGATTCAGCGATCAGGACTACTAACATAACTAACATAGTGGGGAAATCAGTGGATGAAGTGGCACATCTACCCTCGCATCCGAGGATGAGCGTCTAAGAATTTCCGGAGAACTTAATTGATGAAGAGGGCATCTCTGTGTACCCTGCACTGTGGTGAATTCCAAACTAAATAATAAACGCTAGTTAAGCATTGATGCTTGCCTAGCCAATCCTACATTTCTCAATATCGGCAAGTCAGTAATACCAGTGCCCTCAGAATAATATAACCTAACCAAGCGACCTGGATCTTCTGTTTGTTAATAACTTACGGTCCTTTTCTTTCCAGTATAAATATCAAATTAATATTGATGGCACAGTGGCAGCATACAGATTGCCTTATCTACTAGCAGGAAACAGTGTGGTGCTCAAGCAAGACTCCATCTACTATGAGCATTTTTATAATGAGCTGCAGCCGTGGAAACATTATATTCCTTTTAAAAGTGACCTGAGTGATCTACTAGAAAAGCTACAGTGGGCAAAAGAGCATGACGAAGAGGTAAATATTCATCTAGGAGTACTCAGCAACGTTTCTAGACAAAATATAGAAAGTGAAAAATGCATTTCTTTCAAACAAAAAAAATCTATTAGAAGGACGTGAAAATTATTTTCATCAACTCTACAAACAAGACAAACACTTTTAAAAAATACATAATACCACCCTGAATTTGAAAGTAAATCAAACTTTGGAAAAATCAGAGTATTTACATAAGAATGCCTTACAATAAAAATAGATGTTATCCTAAACTATCAACACTATACTTAACTCCAAAATCAATACTGAAATGACTACTATTTTTTGAGAATTTAAAAAAAAGTTTTATTTTCTTTGACAGGCAAAAAATATCGCAAAATCTGGACAAGAATTTGCAAGAAACAATCTCATGGGAGACCACATTTTTTGTTATTATTTCAAACTTTTCCAGGTTAGTATATTTTTAACAGTTACTACCACAACAATAGAAATCCAGAAAATAGAAAAAATAGAAATCTACAGAAAGAATTCAGGGCAGCAGAGCTGCTGGAAGTTGGCCAGTCCAGTAGGTGAAGCCACAAAGCAAGCAGCAGCAATTAAGAACTTCAGTTGGTTTACAAACACTGCATGCAGTTAATGCCTGTGAAACCCCTTGAGATTACACTGGTGGTTTGAGAGAAGCAGTGAGAGCCCACACATCTTGATCTAATCTGCAAGCACACTTTGCCCACAGCGGTCAAAGAATTCCACATCAGGCGCACGCCCTGTGAGCCACCGCTGAAAATACCTGTGCGTTGACACCGAGGGGCCGCAACTCCAGCAAGGCACCCAAGGGGCTCCTCTGCCGTTCAGTATCTGCTTACCCTGCCTGAGACACAGCGTGGAGTAAGACTGCGTAGCCCCTGAGCTCCTACAGAACTGCTCGGCTGAGCTGGTGCAATATTTACAAGCAGGTGTACCATCTAACAAGTTTGAGTTAATGACACCTTCCTTTTTCAAAACTAGGAATATGCCAGCTTGCAAGTGAGCGAGCCAAAAATCAGAGATGGGATGGAGAAGGTGCAGCAGCCCGATGATGACCTTTTTCCATGTACCTGCCACAGAAAAAAGGTACAGTACGTACAGTGTTAAATGTAAAGTGCTGGATGTCCTCAGTTCTTATTCAACCAGATTGGAACAGGCATTGCTGAGTAGCCCGTGGTATCGGTTACCAGGCCCTTAACGCCTGTCAGACTTAGAAACATTTCTTTGTGTATTTGCAGGACTAGACAGTTAAAAATAAGAGTTTCCAATTAACTAAAAAATGTTTCTTCTTTCTTCACTACAGGCCAAAGATGAACTCTGACGGAAATAAATATTTTTTTTTAATATTTACCTACATTAAGAATGCCTTCTTAAGGAAAGAAGAAAAATTTGGATTAAAATGCCAATGTCAGTGGATATTATGAAGTTTACTGTATCATGATCTACATAGGGAAGAAAACCAAGTACCTCCTATTTCCTTTTTTATCATGCAGTGGTTGCAGAGCCTTGTTCAAAACCATTTTTATAATTTTTTTTAAATAAAAACCATGTTTATATCAGTCACGTGTTACTGTCCTGAGATACCTTGGAACTGCAGATACTTTCTACTCATGCTTGTTACACTGAGTCTGTTCACAAGCGTCTTCTGCAAAAAAGGGCAGATAAGAATTGTAAATCTATTCCTATTGGAAGTTGTCTTTTTCAAACCATAACTTTGTTCCTTCTGAGAGAATTGGTATTCTCAAAGACAATGATGTGGGGTTTATAATGCATCTTTTTCACCTGAAGGAAAAACACAGTGCTATTGGACACTTTTGGAATATTAGATAATTAAGTTCTGTATGATTTTTCACAGATGTTTGGATGTAAAATTTGGTCTCTTTGGCAATGTGAAAAGAATTAAGTAGCACTGAGCAGTGACTACTGAAACTAAACTGATCATTGCTTGAACAGTCTAGTCTATTCTTAAAATACCTGCTTTCCACTGATACTAAGCTCTTATTTTCTGAGCATATCAACACCTGAAAATGATCCATAGGTGGATTTAAAGTGAAGTCTAAATTCATCAAATTCTAAAGTTAGTGCGTATGTTTCCACTTGAAAGTGAAGATTTATTTTCTCTGTAACGCAGCCAGGCAATTTCAAAACCACATGGTTATTTTCTTGGCAAGTGGTTAGATGTGTGCTGTGCTTATTGAACAACTTCACTGCTGGGAGATCAGCATTCTTGAGGCGTCTTCTGACAAACAACAGAAGCGTCACTGGTTTGGGGAGCATACTACAGCTTGTGCTGGCCACCCTCAGGGGTGTTTCTACAAATCAGGTTTTAATTTCAAAAGAGTACAGCATCAGTAACGTACTCAGAAACATAATACACCAAAACAGTTGCTGTCAAAATCAATTTTTTTTCCAGTATGTTGCTTCAAATATTAGTCAAACGCATTTAGTTAGTGCTCTGCATTACTGTGTTGCATACAGTTCTTTGCATAGAAACAGAAAACATGATATTAGCTGCCATGATATTAGACATTTTGTAAATTTTCTGTCCTCCCTTTAAAAAGTTCTTTATTGTTTTGCATAATTTTTTTCATTTATACAAAAAAGTTTTATTTCCATTTACACTTAGACCTCTGAAACTATCCATTTTAAAAATAAGCTTCTCAGAAATAACAAACTCTAATTTGCCACATTTAGGAAAAGGTAAATGAAGATACTGCTTGAGCTCTGCAAGTCATTTGTGCCCCAGTTCAACGTTCTCTCTCAGCCAAGAAAAAACTTGTGCATTTATTTCTTCCATGACATCATCTGTTGTTCGTCCTTTGACTGCCATCCCATGGTTTGCTTTGTCAATCCAATGGATTTTTTTAGGGGCTTTCATTTTGCTCGCCACACCTTCTAGCAATTGCTATGGAGAAAATAAGAATGAAAAAGTTAGAATCGGCTGCTATACAACCTATGCGACTCACCCATGTCTCTCACTTTGCCTGTGCAACATACAGTAAGCAGCTCAAAAGCAAAACGGTTCTGTGTGCACATCAGAAATGCCTTGATAGAAAAGATGTGATGATACTGTGTTCATTAATGGAATTTGCTCAAAGGTTAGCCCTCACTCGAACTCAGAATAGCAGAAAATTAGAGCTTCAAAAACTGCAAAGGTCACCAGCCTGTGCAGGCTCCTTCCCCACACTGAGGAAGGAATCCGCTCCTACTGGCAGAGGGTGGTACAAGCAATAACGCAACACAACTTCAGTCAGATTTGTCTGCAGTGGCAGAGCAGCAGCCTAACTCCCTGGAGACCGGCTGTAACTCTGGTCAGCCTTCTCAGCAAACTGATCCAAGAACCAGCTGAGAAAGTCTTAGCCACTGCCTCGTTAAGACGGCTCTCTGAGGATCTGCTGGTTGCTGGCCTGACTTATTTTGGTGACAACTCCTCACCAAAGCATTATCGCTCCTTAGAAACTGTCCGAGCGTGGAAAATGCCAATTGCACACAGCCTCAGATTCGAGCTGAACTGTTCACGAACAGCAGATAACCTACTTTGCAAGAAAACAAGGCAGAAAACCACTGTCTTCTGACCTCTGCACACCTGTTCTTCATCTCTACAAAAACACGGCTGTCTACCACAGCAGTCTGACTGGTGGGTAGAACTGCTTTGCTGGAAGTTTTGTCACAAAAATGTGACAAACGTGGATTGGCAGCACAGCACAGGGTTTGTTTTGTAACCTGAAATGGTGAAGGCAGAATAACAAATTACTCGCTCCTTCTATAGGCCGCTTTTAATGTGTATAATCCCATCAAAACCACAAAACATTTAAGTCAGCAGTATTTTAGTGGCCCAGAGGTGAGTTTGCTCAAGTGGATGGTTGAGCATGATGCAGAAGTTTTAAGCAGCAACAGAAAGCACCCCCAGGCTTCCTTACGTCCGATGAAGTTTCCTACCCAAGGCTTCCTTCAGAAGACACATGTATTTAGAGAAGGCTGTTAATCAAATCCCAGCCGTGTATAGCAGTACAGACGTCACTCAGGATCATTCCTGCTCCTCCACATGGCCCCTTCACAGCAGGATTTACAGGGGTACTCACTTTTTCACACATCTCATCTGCTGATCCCGAGACAAACAGCACAGAACACCTGATAAATAATAAATCTTCATCCCGGAGCTTGGACTGAAGTTTTGGTCGATGCAATGGGTAAGATAAACATATTAGACCTTGAATGAAGTCATCATCATCATCCTCCTGGCTAAGCTGACGGATCACAGAGGCAGCAGCTCGTGAGCCCATGGAACGGCCTTCCTCCCATGTTAAAATAAAGGAAAAAATGTGTATCTGCTGTCATTTCATCTACATTCTATTCAAGTAAACAATGCCTAAAAACAATCCAGCCAAGTGTATTTCAGCATACCGGTAGGACAAAATGCTAGGGATGCTTTTACTCATGCACTCTGTGAAAAATATTAATCCTAATTTCAACATTTTCTGCTAAAATATTTGTCTAGATATATTATGATTCACTTTCCCATTAGAAAAAAAAAGGTAAACGGAGAGGGATCCTCTGCAATACTGGAGGGCACAACAACCCATCCTGGGGTCAGGGGGCAAACAGTGACAGGTCCTGTGCTCCAGACCCTTGAAATTCCAGACAGCAATGCTATTATCTTGTATCATTCTTTTTCATGCAACTTCAATCTGCTCAAGTTTAAAAAAATTTTTACTCTCCTTAGTCCCAAAACAAATCCAGCAAGTGTCTGCGCACACCTCAAAATTCAGCCTACAAGTAGAAATAGAAGGGGGGGGGGGGGGGAGGAATGAATAAATAAATAAAGTGTAAACTTGTAGCATAAGGTCAGTCCATCACTGCAAGAGGATATCAAAATACCTCCTCAAAGAAGAGGCACACGAGCTGACAATGCTCTGTAATTGAGTGTTAGAAGTGGCCGATTCCAGCGGGATTAACTTGCATCAGCACAGATTTGGTTTCACTTAGGGAACATTCAGGGTTTCCCGTATCAAGTTACTCCTAATCACGCCCATCTGCTTCCCTTTTTCACACAATGTAATTCGTTTTCTGTCTGCCAGTAGGTTTTATCTACCAAAACCTGCTTTGGAAAAACTGTTTTCCATTTACCAGAATTCTTCCAGACCCGCAGTTAAAAAGCACACACGGGATCACCAGAGAACTCACGCCCTGTCTCTTGTGACAGGTGACAAGGAAGTTTCCTCCCAAAGTAACTGGAAAACACGGCCTAACGCTCCTTCCCTCCTCCTTCGGGCGCGAGGCCTGTGGCGCTGCGAGGAGGGTGCCACGCTCCCACCACCACGCAGAGAACGCTGCGGGCCGGACGCTCCCACCGGCGACGCTCCATCGGCTCGGCACCGACGCAGGCTCCCACGGCAGTCGGCGGGCTGCCGAGCAGTCAATGAAGATCACGGAGCATTCGGCTCTTCGCGGAGGAGGTCGTCCCAGCAGACCAGCTCATTCAGCTTGTTCCCACGTTAGACCACCAGCTCCCAGTGCCCACCTCAGACTGGAACCTGTCATCCACAGCTGCTCACTCACTTCTCACCAAAGTGGGGCAGACTTCAAACATGGAGTAACTACAGATTGCTATCGTTAGAGGCAGCGTAAGAGAAAAAAATGGTAGGTAATAAAAACAATACCTGCAAGGAAGACACCCGAAAGTTTATAATCATCCGAAAGCTTTAAGTATTCCTAAAGAAACAAAGAGAAACATCCCAAGTCAGAACTGAGGCAGCTGAAAGGTGGGAATATTTTTTGTTCGTAGCTACCAAACACAAAACGGGAAATTCTTTCAGCACTGCAGAATAAACAAAGAGCACATACATACAAGCTGCTATCTTGTTTTTTCACACAAATTATTTCATAGTATTTTGCAGTAGCAACATAATAAACATAAGCAATTTCACATTAGTTCTTAGCAAGTCTAAAATTTCAGATGCCCTATCAAATTACCAAAACATAAACAATTACTCGGTATCAATTTAGCTACAGTAACAGAGCACACACACACTCTCAGCCAATCAAAAGGGAAAATAAGTTACCAAAAATGCCGTTCACTGAGGCTGAGGTCACATACTTCCAACAAAAAGTTTAAGACACAGTTGTGTCTGACAGAGAAGGTAAAATTCGGCAACAAATTTTTCAGTTTTTAGGAGACGTACTAATCAGATGCTATCTTAACTTTAAATTACCTTTACCCAGCAGCATATTAACATAAACTTACCAACAACATTATGGTTCTTCAAAAAAGAACAGAGAACATATCCCCATTAAAGCTAGAAAAGTCTAACCTCAAATTAATGTACATATAATCACAATGACATCATACAAATGAATTCCTTAATAACTGGACTTAGTTCCCTGATAAAAAAATCCGATGCTCAATGCAAAGCACTCGAGCCACCTTCCCACGCCCCAGTAAAAGTAGCTGGTCAGGAGAAAATGTTCGCTTCTTCCTATGCACTCCAGAACACAAAGACACTCTCAGCTGACACTACTGTAACAAAAGGTCGCTCATTTCAACAAAATCTAGGTATAAAAGAATATCTTAAATAATGTAGCAGCAGCAGCAAGAGAGAAACGCATGCATATAACAGTTTATAATCATAAACTGATTTGGAAATCAAAGACGATTTAGGTTCCAGGGCTCCCACATGCTACTCCCAATCTCTTTTGCTTCAGCTCCTCCTGCGACCCAGAGTCCCCTGCTCTTTCCCCAAAATCTTGTTCTGCCAGCCGCCAACCCTCAGACACCCAGCACAATTCCTGGTCAGCTTTTTTCCTCTAAAAACCGCTCCCAAAGCCGTATTCTTTAATCCCCCTCCCCTCACCAAGCCCTCCCAGAACACCCACCTCTTACTTCCATCCTAAATACTTCCATTCTTCAAGACGTAGGTTTTGCCACAAAACACCCCTGCTTTCCTCACATCCTTTTCTCAAGTTTTTCCTTCCCTCCCTGAACTCAAACCCACATACTTGCTGCAGCTGTTCCAGCCACTGCCCATATAAAAATTGTTCCTGCTGTTTCTGTCCACAGACAGTGCTCCATTTTGCTAACCATCACTTCTAGTGACGTCCGCTGTTGCTTGACTGACTCTGACCATAACTTCAGAAACACAGAAGATAACACCCCACGGATCTAAACCTTGGCAGAATTTGGTCACTTCTTACCACAACTGTTTTGAAGGCCTTAGTCCTGTAAGCTATATTAAGGCCTTTACAAGTAAACCGCAGACACAGAACTCCACGGGATGCAAGATAGGCTGCCAAAGAGACTAAATGAGGAAAATTCATGTCTCCTCCAGCTCCATGGGTAAGAATTACTCCATATGTTGATTTCTTCTCTGGGACAGAAAAGATTGCATCAAGATCTTTGTTTCCAAAAGGTATTTTCACTTTAACCTAGAAATGAAACAAAGAACAATATAATTACAAAAAAAAAAAAAGACGTTCCCAGTCTGCACATCCTGATGAAGAAAAACCAGACAATTGAAGAAACCAAAATCGCAAGTCCACTTCCATTTCTTCTGCTGAAGAGTACTAAATGAGTAACTCTACCCCTGGCTCAAAGATCTTCGACGCAGTAATGGGCAAGTCACCTTCTCGCTCCACATCCTATTCTCTCCGTGAGAAAATGCAGCATCCCTAGCTTCAAAGGATGCCTCAGGGCACAAACTGCAATACCTTCTCTATGCACCTACATCTCACCATTCGAGAGCCGCACCCGCCATGAGGATTAAGTCTTCCACAAGAAGAAAAACTAACTTTTCTGTAAGACTCGAAAATAAATAGGGAACATGAACTCTTCCATAATTACAGTTCCCTACAGCGGGCCAAATATTTTCATCCCCCTTCTCTCACACATTTTTAAAAGAAGCCCCCGAGCAGTGACCACAGCCACCGTGCTCCGGGCCTGCACCGGAGCTGGCAGCCCCCATTTCACCCTGCGGCGGCAGGGCCCGCGCACAAGCCCCATCGCGGGGGGAGGGAAGCCCACAACAGCGCACGGTGAAGGACGGGTTTGAACACGCCGGCCTCGCACCGCAGGAACCCCAGAGGTGCGGACACAGCGCACCCGGGTCAGACGGCGGCGACCACCGGGCAGCGCGGAGCCAGCGTCAGGCTGGGGGAGGGGGGGGCGCTCCGGCCCCGGCCGGCACCCGGGCGACCACCCAAGGGCGGCCGACGCTGAGCCGCAGCGGCCCGGACAGGGCAGCACCCGCCATACCTCCGCCGGCGCCCCCATGCCACCCAGCCCCGTGACGTCACGAGACTGACAACCCTCCGCTCCATCGCCGCCCCGCCACTCGAGGGAGAGACAAACCGCCGGGCTTCATTGGCCCACAGGTCTCAAGGCCCCGCCCCGGAGGGCGGGGCTAGGGGGCGGGCCCGCGCGGAGGGCGTTGGGGCGAGGTAATGGCGGAGGGAGCAGCGCAGCGCGGCGTGATAGGAGGGGTCGCGGCCGGGCCGGCCGGGGGCAGGGGGCACCGGCAGCGGCACCGGCAGCGGGAGGTGTTGACTGCAGGCGGGAGCTCTGAAGGGGGAGGGGGTTGAGCGGGGATGGGGTTGAGCCATATGGGGAGGCGGCGGGCGGCGCCGCTGGCCTGGGCCGCGAGGGGAAGCGGAGCACCTGGTAACGGGGGGGGGTGTACCGACAGCGCCGGCGTCACCGGCCTCTCCCCGCAGACGCCGTGTGGGTGTCGGGCGCTAGCAGCTGTATTTTGAAAAGCTGTTGGCGTACCAAGAAGCTAAGTGTTGTAGTAACCGTACCGACTGGAGGGAATTTAAAAAAATACCGGTTGTTCAGTCGCTGAATTAATTAGCTCCGAGTCGCGCTGTTCGGAGAGTTCTCACCGCTTCCCGTAAATAGTTTTTTATTCACCTGTATGCAGAAAACACAGACTGCTGGTGGTAACGCAGAAGAAATAAAGCCATTTATTTAGGAATTGGTTGGAAGGTGAGGTGCTCTCTGACTGCCGGGAGCAGGAAGATGATCCTGACGATGGACTGACAGCAGGCGATTTTTCTGGCAGCTGTTGGCACAGCACACTGGATCTACGTGGCATTCACAAACAGGAGTGGCAGACTACACGGCTAGCGTTTTGGGTACCCACATACAGCTGACCCCTGGGCTGTGCTTTATTGTTCAAGAAAAAAACCTAATGTGTTCAAAACACAGCCTTAAACTGATGGAAGACGGCATCGGTATTGTACATCAATGCCTGCAGTATTTATGTATTGGGTATTTCACAGATAATGTAAAAGAAAAAAACTTTATGAAATCTTCTATGGCAATGTATTTCATTAGCGAGCATGTTTTCTTCCATTATCAGTGTATAAAACTCATAGAAATCAGGATACCCTGTTTACTTAGATGACCGAGGATCCCTCCACCAGGTGGAACTTTGTTTTTCACATGTTCACCTGCTGGAAAATAAGCGTGCTCTGGCTTGCGCTCTGAGCATCTTGCCGTTGCTCTGGCGTCTGCCTGGATGTTCTCACACGCTGGGATCCAAACATTGTGGCCCTCTGAGAACCGGACTCGGCAGGGTGGCTGGGATGTACCTGCGGTCTCAGCAGCCACCCATGCCGCCTGAGGACTGCCAGCCTCGCAGGCGATTTCCCAGCCCAGGCATTATTGCTGTAAAATGTAAGCATTAAGGACAGAAGCGGAGAAGTTTAGCTGAAAGAGGCAGGAAGCTTTGTCTGAACTTCTGCCTTGCCTGAAAAACATCGAGCTAAAGCGAGATGCGGAAGGGTGTGAAGCTCAGTGGAAGGCGCTAGTGCAGCCAGTGTGAGTTGCACACCTTTCACTGGGAGCTGAACGGCAGACGATGTTGGGGGAGCGGCTCCTGCAGCCATGGCTCACGTGCAGGCAGTCCAGCAGAGTAGGGGAAGGAAAATGCTTCAGAGTAATGCCAGATTAATTTACCATGGGTGGAGATCACACTGTTGCGATTAATATTTAACACCAGTTAAGGCTCAGTAAATTATATACTTGGCAAAAGGGCACTGAGAAGATGTGCTACCCTGAAGCAGTTACAACCTCAGCCTCAATTCAGAACACAGGAAAGAAAGCAGAGAGAGAGTTAAGGAAAACTTTGTATTGATTTTCTGTTTTTTAATTCTTCATTGCTTTCTTTCCTATACCTAATAACTTCATGTTGGTCTGCTATAGTTTGAATTTTTGGTGGTGTTTTGCTTCTTTCTTGATCTGATTGTTGCAGTCTCTCTTTTTTTTAATTTTCCTCCCTCATCAGTCCACTGCTGTATTTCTCCTGCTTTGTTCACGTACTATTTTCAGAGTGGTCCTTGTACGTATCCCATTAAATCTATCTACGTGTAACCCTTTCCCACTGGAAAATTATTTTCTTATGCTTTCCACTTACGGCAAGCTGCTACCAGTTCACTTCCTGTTTTCTCTGTTCGTTTTCATAGCCCCAGGCTCCTTTCAATACTTAAAAACTCGTCTCTGCAGAAGCATGGCATTTGAGGTAGACTGGCTGATACCAGGTAGATTCCTGAGCAATGCAAATGAACATGTGAGTGTGGGGAGGAAGGAGAGGCTCTGTTATTCTTCAGTCCTCTGGTCCGTGGGAATAGGGTTGGACCGATCTATTTTTGCCATGCTTTCCCTGCAGTAGCTTTCCTTCTGGAAGATCAGGGTCGTTTATAGTGGCCCAAGTATTGCTGATATGTGAAATGCTAGAAACTTTAGATATAAGTATATATATTATATTCCAACTCATGGGTATATTTTTTATGATGGATAAATTCTGTTTTTATTAATTTCTGCATATGTAATGAAACCTGTAGATTTGAATGTGAAGGATTCTTTTTTTAAAAATTTTGCAAAATAAAGCAACTTTCATATCTAGCAACTCGAAATTAGGGTTCTGTGGTTTTAGGGGGACATTTAAGTAGATCCTGTTTGATTTTCAAGTGTGTTGAGTAACCCCTGTGAAATCCAGAAGAGTTCACTGCCAGCCATCATTGAAAATCGGACTGTTTTTCTTTACATGCTTAAATATGAAAGAAGAATCGAACTGTAAGATCCCGCATTTGAAAATATTGATTATAAATATTTTCTGAACTTCTGAATTAACGTTTTTAATTAAACTTCTAAGAAAACGTGTTTTGCATAATTTTTTAATTTTAACCTTATGTCAGTCCTGGAAATAAATGTTTATTCTGCAAACAATATATGATGCATAATAATCTAAATTTGTCATCAAATATGAAAATTATGAAAGGTATGCGCTTTCACATGTCTCAGTGAGAATATATGTTGTGTGTTGCAATAACCTATACACTGCTGTAAGCCCCTCTGGCAGATTTGATATGCCAAAGACAGCTGGGTTTGAAGAAACAGTGGCTGTTCACCAAAGAATGACATTATCCCCAATCTAAACTTGGGACCTGTTAGCTCCCGGTAGCACATCAGACAATCCCTGGTCTTTTCCCTGGATTATAAATGACCTTTCCCACTAATCTTGTGTCGGAACACATTTGTTGAGAAAAATGTGTAAAAATAATTATAAAAGTATAAAATAATACGGGGTTTTTTTTCTGTATTTCAGTGCAAAATAACCAAAGGCTGAAGGGCATGTGGGGATTAGAAACAGACCATTTTTTTTTCTTTTCTCAAACTTCTTAGTAAAAGACCATCAAAATAATTTGTTTTAGGCTGGAGACATACTTACTTGTTTAAGAAGTTCAACTCTCACTCTGAACTAGAAACCTGACTTTTCACCAAGACCCTTCGTTTTTCTGTTCCCAAGGATGTGGATGCGCAGCAGCACAGGCACGTGCTGTCTGCACAGGTGTCAGAAGCACCTCTGCCAATTTTCTGAAAGTGATCAGCACACGGTTGGTCAGCCAGTATAGTCTCCTGAGTTTGAAATGGTGATATCCATTACGCTGACTAATTTAACTGTTGTGTTGTGCTTCTTGAGGGTCTGGAAAGATTTTGAGGTCCTCTGTGAGGGAGGAAGTGGTGGGCAGGCGATAAGCAGAACTGTAATGTGCAGAAAAAGACAGGATTTTAGCGTGGCGCTTGTAAATCCCCTGTTCATACTGTAATGTATCAGTAACACACTGTAATCATAGAATAGTTGGGGTTGGAAGGGACCTCTGAAGGCCATCTAGCCCAACGCCCCCTGCAGTGAACAGGGACATCTTCAGCCAGACCAGGTTGCTCAGAGCCCCGTCCTATCTGGCCTTGGATGTTTCCAGGGATGGGGCCTCCACTGCCTCTCTGGGCAACCTGTGCCAGTGCCTCACCACCCTTGCAGGAAAGAATTTCTTCCTTGTATCCAGTCTAAATCTACTCTCTTTGTTTAAAACTGTTACTCTTTGTACTGTTTTAACAGGCCCTGGTAAAAAGTTTGTCCCCATCTTTCTTGTGAGCCCCCTTTAAGTACAGAAAGGCTGCAATCAGGTCTCCCTGGAGCCTTCTCTCCAGGCTGAACAGCCCCAACTCTCTCAGCCTTTTCTCAAAGGAGAGGTGCTCCATTCCTCTGATCATGTTTGTGACCCTCCTCTGGACCTGCTCCAACAGCTCCATGTCCTTCTTGTGCTGAGGGCTCCAGAGCCGCACGCAGGACTCCAGGTGGGGTCTCACCAGAGCGGAGCAGAGGGGCAGAATCCCCTCCCTCGCCCTGCTGGCCACCCTTCTCTTGATGTGGCCCAGTACACGGTTGGCCTTCTGGGCTGCGAGCACACATTGCCGGCTCATGTCCAGCTTTTCATCCACCAGTACCCCCAAGTCCCCCTCATCAGGGCTGCTCTCAATCCCTTCATCCCCCAGCCTGTATTGATAGCAGGGGTTGCCCCAGCCCCTGTGCAGGACCCTGTACTTGGCCTTCTTGAACCTCATGAGGTTCACACAGGCCCACTTCTCCAGCTTGTAAATAACGTGTGTTTGTTAAATACTGATTTTTATGAAAGCATGTCATGTACAGAGCACTGGTGTCTTTTGCAGCGTAATACTCGTCACAGGCACTGGGAGCCTGGATAATGTCAGCTAACAAATGTGTAAGGCATAACAACTTTCCCTTTTGAACTGCTCGAGACTATTTGGGAACATTTCTGGGTTTGTAATTGTGGAGCTAAATGGAAAGTCCTTTAATTAAGGAAGATGTCATCATAACGCGTGCTTCTGGATGGCAGCTTTTGGATGCTATACGTTTCTCAGGGTCTTTGTTAGCGATTTTGTATTACCTCATTGTTCTTGATAAATGCAACCGCTTTGTTTTCCAGTGGCAGCTGTTACAGTTCATTGGTGTGCGGGGACTGCACGGGGACTGCTGGCTGCTCTCTCCCCTTGGCTGACGGTGAACTGGCCTGGCCACGAGCCAGTGGAACAAACCCTTCTGCTCCTGCTGCTGCAAGGGAAGAATTAATAGTTTTGGCATGTTTGTACAGGCTTTGAGAGCTGAACTCAATTCCATGTATGTTTTCACTCTGAAGTTTCACTCTGTTTCTGTCTGTTGCTTCTTCAGAAGATTAGCATGGTTGGGGATGGTAAAGAGCATTATTGCTGCTGCCAGGACTGTCTTTATTGTGAACGCCGTGTTAAGATCTGAAACTCTTTAACATTTAATTCTCAGTCCAAAAAGCTGATGCCATCTGCAGTCATGTCATCAGTCACCTGAGTGAGTTACTTATCTGGAGATTATTGCTATTTATAATTCTAAACACTGTGTTACAGCCCCTAAATATGGGACTCGGTACATTTTGCATCTTGTTGCAAGCTCCTAGGCCATTTTCACTTCCATTAATAAATTGATTCATTCTAAGACGCTGAAAATAACATTGCACTGCCCTTTAACTCGAACAGATTCAGACAAATTGGAAAATGATGCCCTTTGTTTATCCGTAAGTTGTCAGAGCGTGGGCAGCTGCAGAGTAACCCTGAGACTTGCAGATGTCTGTCGTACCTTCCTCAGTTATCATTCCTCGGGGTCATTTCTTTCATTTATGCAGACGTTTGCCTTTTAACCCCGTTCTCCAAAGCATTCCAGCAATCCCTCTCAGTCTCACATTCCCTGCACATTTAAGAAGTACATTATCTACTCTGTAATCCAAGATACTTCTAAACATAGTGAGTTCCCGAAAGGAGCGTGTGGAACCCTCTTTGATTTATTCTTCTGTTCCGATAGGATATCACTCGCATCACCAAGAAGTGTTTTCTGGCTTTGCACGTGTGCTGTTGGAAGTTTAATTTATAGTATGATTCTCTAGTCTGATAGAGAGAAGCAGCAGCAGAGTTTACTGAAGCCTACATCTACTGCTGTTCACAAAATCTGCTACACTGGGGTAGGAGGAAAAATAATTTGGTTTGACTCAGCTTCACAAATCCACTCTGGATAGTGTTCGTCTTAGTGGATCTCAGTGTACACAAAGAGCGCGTATGTGCTGTAGTGCTGCCTAGGAACTGAAGTTAAACTGAAAGGTCTAATTACTGGCTTCTCCTCATTTTCCTCTTTTAACTTGCATATTGTCATACATTTACATATGTAACAGGATCTAGTTCGCTACCAACACATGCGCACTGAAAGTGTTAGTAAGCAAGGAAACAAGTCTGTAAACGTCTGAAAACTGACGGATGTGGCTGTGGATGGCCCCAAGCAGAATTTTTAAGAGTCCTGGTACTGCTTAGAGCTGTCTTCTAGCTCACAGCACACCCTAAGGACAGTTCAGGCATGACCTGACTATGCTCAATGAGTCTTAGGTGGAGGAACACTTAAATGGCTATTGCCAGCTAGTTTAAATCCTGGTGGTGTCATGCAGAGCTGTGCTTGGTGCTCAGCAAACCAGTGAATTCGTCTCCGTGTGTGTGCTCCATGCATCAGTGCTTTCAGGAGTTCACATCTTGCTGCGCTTGGTAGTCCAAGTAGCTGGGGATTCTTGAAGTCTTGCATTTACTGCCCTATCTGAAACCAGTTTGAGCATAACTGAAGAGATGACATTTGTTTTGGAGTCAAGTATCTTTGGCGCAAATCTGTATTTACAAGACCTGGTCTTCTGAGTACAGGAGAAATCAGCTACAGAGAGACAATGTCCTGCCTTAGAGCTCTCCTGTATTCCCAGCCACAGCACTACCTGAAAAGCCTTTCTCTTACCCTTTTCTTGGGTCCTTGTATCCATACTCTCTGAACTGAGCAGAAGCTCCCCGCTTTCTGTTTTTGTATACTTTACTTTTTCCATCTCAGCTGTGCTACATTCACCTTCCTTTCTTTTCCACAGTCCCCTCCCAAGCAAAGGCCAGCCAGAACCAATGCTCTTTGGGAGCTTCCAGTCCCAATCATCTGTACTGCACAGCGTGCTTCACACCTTTTACAGCTACCTGAAAAGCAATGGTGAAGTATAGTGTCAGTGATCTCAACCCCACCTGTTTGTGCTCTGTAGTTCTGGTTGCAAAATGTATGAGAGAGAGGCGTAGAAAATTGAATGTCTTCTGTTGGCCAAACAAAGAATGCTCTTTGAATAAGGCTGAAAGAGCTGGTCAGACTATGCTAGTTTTTGTCTCATGCTGGGGTCAGTCACCTGGAACTCAGCTGAGTTTAATGGATCAGAACTGTTATGAAATTGTACAGGAATGGCTCTTACAGCCATTGCAAAGACTTTGGTAGGCTGGAAGAGAAGATTTGGTAATGGTGCGGGTCATAACACTCACATTGTGTGTGTGCCTCATTTAAAATCCTGATTTTAAATAAAGCTGAGCCTCATAAGAGCTTCTCTGATACACCGTTAAATGTGTCCTGACCTGTTTCTTCTCGGAGCTTCTTGCTATGTGAAGTTAACCATGTCAGGTATCCCGACCTCCACTTGAAGTTATGGCTTGCATGTCGCAAAATCTGCCTTCCTTTTACAAGGACTCTGCTAATGCCACATGGAAAATCTTCCATGAGATGCTGCAGGGACAACAAATTACTGGAGTCCACGTGTCATCTTTTAGGTCCGGACAAGTCTGGCACTTCTTTTCCTCAGCACTTGTAAATCGATGGATTAAATGACACAAATAAGTTCAGAAGAAAGGTGAAGCACAGGACTTCATCCATGGTGAGCACTTCAAAGATCCTGTAGCATCACACGACTTTTATTTATGTGAGACCGGTCATCCCAGTTTTAACCTTTGAACTTTGGGACACGCAGCCTTGCCTTGATCACCTGATTACTTCAACAAGCAAAGCCCAATCATTTACTTCAGAGATTGGATCAAAGATCACAGGTCTCTCACATGTCTGTTCTGCAATTAATCCCATTAGCTGAAAAACAACCACAAAAAAAAAAAAAAAGTTCATTGCCCTTTAGCCTTCTGGGACAATGCTAAGGATAGTAACATTACACTCAGAAGTTGGAGGACTTCTTTCCATAGGGAATTCTTAGGTCTTTGCCAATGGCAGCAAATCAGGCTGGGGACGTCTGAGCAATGACATCAGGCACACTGTCCCTGGAGTCAAGAGGCAAGTTGGTGATAAAGTCAGAAGGCAGCAGGCTTGGCAAACGGCACTGTGCCTGTGCTGGCTTGTGCCGGCAAACACGGAGAGGTTTTGGCCTTGCACTTTATAGCATGATGGACAGGGGCAGAGCTAATG